>NC_138113.1:1297500-2623333 GCF_964146895.1 Miniopterus schreibersii
TTCCTGACGGCGGTGCGGTTGCCTCCTTGCAATTTATCTGCTCAGCAAAAGGTGGAATGATTGGTTCCCTTCTGGTTTTTTTTCCTTGCAGTGTAACATATGGTTCTGTTTAAATGTGTCCATGTTTGCAGCTTACAGTTGACGTTTCTGGCACTCGGAACAGTATCTCGCAATTATGCCTCGTGTAGAAAGCAGGGCTGCTTTCACAGCGGAGTGCATGAAATAAAAAGTTCAAGTGAAATTTATTGGCTGCTGAGAGCCCCCGAGAATGCAGACGTCTGGTCTGGGGGCGCTCAATGGATCGCTGTTCTCCGCAGCACCCACTCAAGCTCCGTCCCTCCCCCCCGCCGGCCGTCACAGGAAAGCAGCTGAGTGTTCTACAGGCCGCAGCTTTCTGTGCTAATCTGTCCCATATGGGGCCGAGCGCAGTCAGGCTCGGGGGCAGGCGTGCGTTTGTGATGTGAGGACGCGGAGGGACTCGTGGAGCAAAGAATGAGGGGAAAAGAGAGAGAAAGGCATATGAGAGGGACAAGAGTGTCTTCAAGGCAAAGTCAGCCCGAGGCCATTGTTTGTGAGGCTCTCTCCCCTTCTCTGGGGGGGGGGGATGGACGCTCACAGATGCTCAAGGGAGGGGGCTCCTCCTGCCCCCGGGACGCAGAATGTCTCACTGTAGACATTAGACCCAGAATCAGAAGATTCAGGGAAATTCAGTCCTGTCTCAGCACCGGATCCTGGACATGTGGAAATTAATGAAACACAGGAAATCTGCAAAAGCACAAGAAATGCATGTGTTGACCCTCTGTGGGTTCGGCAAAAGGACTTTCTATTTCAGGTATTGAGTTTTAAGCAAACGAGAGAGACCTAGAGAGATCTCGGAGGGGGTTAGAACATTGTACCAAAGGCGAGAGTCGATCGGGCCAGTTCAGCAGGTGTCAGCAGATGTAGCGACGGAGGAAGACCTGGGGACAAGGGCATTTGTGCGGCCGACCCTGGCTCCAGAATCGAGGAGAGACTGGACCTTGATGCCCGAAAAGCAATTCCACTCGTTTATTCCTCTAAGTGCTTGCCTACACTTTTGCTTGTTTATTAGATTTAAAGTAGCTTATTCTAAGCTGCGGATACATTTCTTCCCCTTTACTTGTCCTTACACAGCTCTTAAAGGGCTCCTTGGGTGACGTAATCCCAACATCTATCACTGTAGATGCCTGCACCGAGCAAGCCCGAGCCAGGCCCGCTCCCCATCTACCGGGCGGAAGAACGCGCGCCCCGGGGGTTTGGGAAGAGAGGGAGCTCTGGGTTCGCCAACGTCCAAAATCTCTTTCAGCTCTGAGGCCATTCTTGGAAAGCCCCCGACTTAGAAAAGCTGAGCGAACACTCCGGCCCTGGGTGCACTTTTAACTTGACCGGTGACCAGGTAGGAAAAGGGCCTCCGAGTCCCGCAGATCAGTGTTCTCATAGTGAACACACTTCTGTTCAGTAAATGCGAGCCAGGCAAACACGGTGAGAAGCACAGAGGATGCAGAAGTGAGACAATGTAACGTTTTCTATGTATCTTAAGGCTTAGGGGAGGGAAGCAAATGTTACTAAGTAACGGCAGCAAAAAACCTGTTCAGGTGGGAGTGGGCACAGGAAGCCAAGGAAGAGAACAGGATTCCAGGAGGGAACTGGTTTATGAGGGTGGTCAGCAGGGGCTTCTCGGAAGAAGTGACGTTGGAACCCGAGCCTGCAGAATAGGAGTTCACTGGGGAAAGGGGGCCTGGAGTCCTGGAAATGAAACAGCTATGCTCAGGGGAAGAATGTGATGTTTAAAAAAACCAAAACACCTAAAAGAAGGGCAGGAGCTGGAGAAGAAAGGGGGAGGGAAGGTCCCTGATAGGGAAGCTACTTAGGGACCCAGAGGCCGGGCTGGGATTCTGCTCTTGATCCTAAATGGCAATGAAGACACTAGAGGTTTTGGGCTGAAAGATGACTATTCAAGTCTGAATTTGAAAGCGCCAGTTTGGCAGCTACTTACCTAGAAACAACCAACCAGAGACAGTTTGGGATCAACTCTAACTTACAACAAACTCTACCTTCCACTCCCTTAGTAGCTGAGCCTTTAGAAACCTTCATTGCCGAGAGCTTGCCCTGCATGCCAATGGCTGGTGCAATCGCACACGGCAGCCACCCATCCGGGTCTGTGCTATAGAGACTCTTTCATTTCCTTGAAAAGCTGAGGTTGTTGGGAGGAAGCCAGGGCCCTGACAGGAAGATGTCCAGACAGGTGTCCAGACAGTGAAAGATTATTTGGAGAAGTTTAATGAATAAAAAGACTGACCAACAGATTCTTTTTTAAAAAAAATAATTTTTTTAATTCATTTCAGAGAGAGGAAGGGAGAGGGAGAGAGAGAAACATCAATGGGAATCATCGATGGGCTGCCTTCTGCAAGCCCCCTATGGGGATGGAGCCCGCAACCTGGGCATGTGCCCTGACCGGGAATTGAACCCCGATCTCCCAGTTCAGAGGTCGATGCTCAACCACTGAGCCACGCCAGCCGGGCTGACCCGCAAACCTTTGAAGGACCCGGACAGCGGGCAGAACAGCAGCTGAGGTGTGAGGAGCCCAGTCCCGCCCCGGGTGGGGCACCGAACCACTTCCCTCTTAACTTTACCAGCTTGTAAAACAGGGTTTGTCCATTCATTCAACACCTAGGTTCTTTCTCGTTTCTAAACAACACACCCACATACCCGACCTTGTGCTAAGCTCTGGGGATATAAAAATAAAGTGCGGGCCGGGTTTCCAGCCCCTGGCATGCTCCTGGGGAGGAGAGTCCAGTGCTCACAGCACTGACCGTGCACTGGACACAGGCCTGGTGCTCTCTTTCCCGCACATTCCTTGTCTAATCCTCACGAGGATTAATTTTCCAGGGTGAGGTCACCAGCCTCTCAGCTCCACTTCTGCTAATGAGAAGAGTAAGACCCGGGGAGGAAGCGGCAAGCTGAGGAGGCTGCGGCCAGATGGCACCCAGGGCGTGTGACGGCAGAGCCCGGCTCTCCCCCCGCCCCTCGCCGCAGGGATGATGCAGACGCGGCGATAAGCGGCCAGGGAAGCCGTGCAGGAGGGACTGCGGCCCAGGGCGGCACCAGGAGCAGCCGCGGCGGGGCCCTCCCCAGGATCTTGGCATGAACGGCCTTTAACGTGCTCTGTGAACTGGAAGGAGCCCCATAAATACAGGAGATTAGCGTGGCCCACACACCGGAGCTGCTGTTGGGTGCTGAGTGACCCTGGGGGCGGAGCGGCGCAGGACTGGCTGCTCCATCCTTCATCTCCAGGGCTTTCCTGGCACCCGCTCCGCCGCAGGGCTGGGTCTGGCGGCTGCGATCTCACACGCTCTAAATGGGAGCCGTGCCTGTCAGCTGCGTGGGGACATTCCTGGGTGCTGAGAGCTGGAATGGCACTTAAGGTTTTTATCTCTAGCTGAGAGGGAAAGGATTGATTTAGCCTGGAGAGCTCCCAGGAACCCCTCCCTCTGCCCTCGCTCAGGCCCAGCGTTGGAATCCAGAGGCCTCCCAGCTGCAAGCTCCCTCCTGGCCCTCAGCTGTTCCGTGGGGCTGCCCACTGGCGGCTGAGTCACGGCTCCACCTTGCCCGGGGGGGGGGGGGGTCAGGGCCTGTTTAAAGTTCCTGGGATTTTCCAGGCTGCTCAGGCGGGGCAGGGTGGATTTCAACAGCTGTGCCCAGGGTGAGAGAGCAACCAAGGGCTGGGAGACCCGACTGGCTGCTCTAGGAGAGATTTGTGACCAGGCCCAGGGCGGGAATTCTCGAGCTGACCATTCCTGTGGTTAGTGTAGGTATTGCCCGTATAAAATATATATTGACGTGGGGAGGAGCACCCTTAATTTTTAATGTTAGAAGGCGATCATTTCCTTATAGTCTCATACGCCGACTCCTGACACCTGGAGTTTTTTGTTTGTTTGTTTTTTAAGCTTTTGTGACAAGAAATCTACAAATAGAGAGAGGGACCCAGCTGAAGACAGAAAAAGTGGCTGGAGGCGGAGATGATCTGCCCAGGAGAGAGCCGGGGGGCTGGGGACTGGGGGCTGGGGGGAGGGGGGGCTCCCCGAGGCTCGGGCCCTGAGGAGGGAAGTATTGGCTCAGGGACCGGAACGCAGGCTCCCTCTTCTTAGTTCTATGCCCTTCTTCTGGCCTCCCTTCCTCCAGCAGCACAGGCCGCACCCTAATGTACATCACTAATTTCCCACGTGGCCTCCCCACATCCGATCCACGTGGAGTTCAAGTCACGTAAACGAAACGAGAGCAACTCGTCCCACAGGGATGAGGGTGAGGCTGCTAGATTTTTTAGAAAATACTAAAACGACTTCAAATGGTAGGTGTTTATGGAAAAACACTGGAACCTACAGACATCTGAATGCTGGAGACGTTGTAATTGGCCGAACCAATAAAAGAGAGGAACTTGAGCAGCCTTGGGATCAATGATGACTTTGCTGAGCAGGACGGATCTTTTTCCTGGCACCTCTCGCAGGGGCTGGGCTGTGAGCGGCTGGAGCCCCGGCAGAGCAGCTGGGCGTCGGCCAAGTGGCACCGCAGGAGGGCATGGCCGAGGGAACGGGGGCTGCGAGCCTGGGGACGAGACGGTTAACGCTCCCCGCGCGAGCGAATCGATCCCACGGCCCGTGCCAGGTCAGCTGTCTGGCTGCAGCTCGGCTGTGGCTGGCCGTGCCAGACGGTGCCCGGCACCCCTGCAGCCCTGCCGAGGATTTTCAGACCCCGTTTCCTTCTGCAGCTGGGAGGAGGCACTGAGACAGGCTGGAGGAGGGAAACCGGGAGCTGCGGGCTTCCTCCCAGACAAACCGCATCAGAGCCCAGAACCCTCCGCTGGGAGCCACGGGCGCGGTGACAAAGGGCGCCCGCTGCGAACCCTGCGCAGGTGAGGCTGGGCCCCGGGCAGGCGAGGCTGGGCCCCGGGCAGGTGAGGCTGGGCTCCAGGCAGGTGAGGCTGGGCCCGGGGCAGGCGAGCCGAGGCCCCGGGCAGGTGAGGCTGGGCCCCGGGCAGGCGAGGCTGGGCCCCGGGCAGGTGAGGCTGGGCCCCGGGCAGGTGAGGCTGGGCCCCGGGCAGGTGAGGCTGGGCCCCGGGCAGGCGAGCCGAGGCCCCGGGCAGGTGAGGCTGGGCCCCGGGCAGGCGAGCTGAGGCCCCGGGCAGGTGAGGCTGGGCCCCGGGCAGGTGAGGCTGGGCCCCGGGCAGGTGAGCCGAGGCCCCGGGCAGGCGAGCCGAGGCTCTGGGGTGCGGCTGCTGGCCGCGTGGTTGTGTGGCGGCTACGGTGCGTGTGGGGAGCCCCCGGCCTGCTGGGCTGGCCTCTGCCACCAGACAGATTGATTGCCGATGCCGTTTGCCGTTTCCATGTTCCTCTGTGAAAAGCAGGAGCTGTGCCCCGCGGTGAGGAGTCCGGCTCTGGAATCGGGGAGTGGTTTCCAGGAGAGTCAGCTCAGCAGCGGGGGCCGGCTGGCGGGGTCTCCAGCAGACCAGGGGCAATCTCCCAGGGAGCCTTCAGGTTCAGGCTGGGATGGTGGCGAGGGGCCGGGCCAGGGGTCCACTGGACTGAGTCCTAATCCAGGGCCCTCCCCGGGTGACCCGGAACCTGCATGGTGTTGGAAAGTCCACGGAACCTCTCAGTGTCTCGGGTCGTCATTGAAAATGGTGGCTGAACATTTGCTGTGGCAGGTTTGTGCTCCTGGGAGACAGACTGCATCCTGGTGACCTCTGTCCGCTTGGTGCTTCACACGGGGCCTGGTGCCCAGCGTCCCTAAGCAATGTCATCGACTCGCAGTGCCTGGAACAAGAAAGACGACTGGGAAATGGGGGTGCAGGTGGGGCAGGTGGTGAAGCCCGGGCTGGGGTCTCGGGAAGCCAGGCAGCCTCTCGGCTCCTGTGTTCTGTGTGGTGAGGTGGCCTCAGTTACCATGTGGACAGCGATAGGCTGATGCGGGCACTCAGGGGCCTGAGCTCTGGGGAGAGTGACAGAGACCAGTGACTGGATGGACAGTAGATGGGGGTCAGCCCTGGGCTTTATGAAGAGGGCATTTCTGGAGCAGTCCGGATGAAATCCCATCGCAGTGGCCAGTCGAGCATGGTGACCTGGAGCCACGCCCAAGCTGGGGTCAGCTCCGGAGCCATCTGATCCACTGGGTGGTGTGAGCTCCAGGGATGCTCATGACCAAGCAGATATCCTGCTTTCAGTAGCTACTGAACTCTTGGACAAGCAAATGTGACGTCACTTTCCCCATGAAGTCCCCGCAAGGCTCCTCCCTGCCCTCAGGGTTATGTTTGAGATTCCCCTCCGCCCGAGGCTGACCTGGCCTCGGTGACCTCTGCCTATAGTCTTGCTCCCTGTGCCCTCCAGGCCTCATTTTCAGGGACCCCCTACCCCAGGCTTCCTTCTGCAGCCCTGCTCGGGCCTGCACTCCCCCGCTGCCTCCCTGCAGTCCTGCAGTTATCATCTGTTATCATCGCCCTTCCTCTCCCATTGCTTGTCTGTCACCCTAACAGAGGGGAGGTTTTGTGAGGCCCTGGGGTGGGGGGTCTCAGGAACCACCCCCACGCATCAGTTCAGATCCTATAAACCAGGGGTTGAGTGCCCCAAGGAACTGAAATGACAAAAGGCGAGGAGGTGACATCTTATAAATTAGAGTGTCCACCTGAGTTAATGAGTCACTGAAAGTCATTTATGTAAATCAAGGCCTGAAGCAGAGGGCGGGGCCACCTGCTCAGGAGCGGTTCCAGCAATGAACTCAGCTGGGGCCAGCCTGGTGGGGCGTGCTTCTTAGAAACAAGACACAGATTGGAGGGACTCTGAAGGTATCTGAAATTACAGCCCTGAGGTGTGAGGCTCCGGCCTGAGCTACTGTCCCCCTGTCCCTGGCCAGGCCTCTGCTCATAGCAGGTCCTCTCCTCCGGAGCCTAATTCCCAGTCTTCACCAGGCTCCACACACCAGCCCCCCTCCCTCCCGGGGGCTGGGAGGGCATCTCTTCTCCAAATTCCACCGGGTGACAACTAAGCAGAACCCCAAACCCAAAATGTTACCAATGATGTCCGTGGCCCCACGTGGCCAGTGGTGTGGCATGGCTTTCCCCTCCAACCGTTGAGACTCCACAGTTCTGGTCTGTAAACCACAGTTGATCGTGATGTTAGAAACAAGACACGCAAAACCGTCCCTTCTGGTGCCTGAGACAGAGTAAGAACTTGATATATGGAAAATTATTATTATTGTGGTTATTGTTTTATGATGATGATTTTTATTAGCGTAACTGACATCAGTGGACTCAAATGCAGAGCCCTGGGATCCCCAGATGCAGAAAGGCTCACGTTCATAAACCTGCCTGGCCCTGGGCCGTGTTTCTTATATGCGAACACAATAGAGGGGGAATTCTAAAGCCCCAATTAAGTGGAAAAGGTCGTTTTCCCGTAACAATAGGCCAGAGCTAAGCAACAACAAAAAAAAAGCTACTTAGTTTGGCAACCTTTGTCGTGAGGAATCCTGGGCAAAAGGCCCCCTCGCAGGCTCTGAATGGGGCCTGAGCCGACCTTCTTAATCCCGGCCTGTCTCTCAGAGGGTTAATTGAATGCGTGGGAGGGGGTGGGTCCCCTTTTGTGCCAGTAGCTGGTCACAAAACAAAAGCCAATTGCTAGGTTGAGGGGCTTCTCCTTCCCCCTGAGCTAAACAAGGGCTGTATTTCCTTCTGGGCCAGGAGGGGCAAGGGAAAGTTAAATCCTGCGAACACACAGAAGGTGCTGGAAAAGGGGGGGCTGCATTTCACATTCCAGATGGATGCAGACCGGCTCCCAGCGCAGAGGCTCTGCCCTCTTTGTCCCTTGAGGGGTTGATGGCTGGGACGCCTGCAGTGGGGTGGGCAGGGGCTGGGTCAGTCCCAGCCACCCCTGCACCCTCTCCTCCATCCCCCCCACCCGCCCCCACCCATCCCCACCCACTGCCCTGAGAGAGCCAGCTGCGCTCAGTAAGCAAACCTCGGGGGCTGGGGAGTCTGGACTCCTGGTTGGAGAAAGACTGTACGAAGGGCCCTGGCTCCTCCCTCTGGCTGCGGGGTTTCCTCTGGTTACTGGGGTGTCCCAGGTAAACAGGCCTGAGGGGTCGCAGTCACGGGTGCAATTGAGTCAGCACCTCGGTGCAGCTTGTATAGAGCCTGTTCCCTTAATCACAGGGACCGGAACCGCTAACCCTGAGAAACACAAAACTGTAGCTGAACATTGAGGGCGCCCCCAGCTTCCCTAGGCCTTTGTGGAACGTCTTTATTAAAAATGATAAAATTTACCAATCTCAGTGGGTTTCCCATCTTTATATTTTATTTACTCTCATTTTGAGCTCGATCCCTCTTTGAACTGCACAGGACCCGTGGATGCACTGCTGGTGGAGTCTTATATTCACACCCCTTTTTCCTCATACCAGTAGGATCCCCAGTACTGAGCTGGACATGTGGCCAAACTGAGCTGAGGTTTCTAGGGATTGTTTCGGGGCCTCTGGGGGAGCGGCTTTCACTCCTCTCCTGGTCACTCTGCACAACTGCTTTCCAGCCCTCGTCCCCTCCCTGCCTCCCAGCAGGGCGGCCCCCTCCCTCCTCGGTGGGCAGGTCTGCACCCGGCGGGGCTGGCTCGCCCTCTAGTGGCCGTCAGGAGCCCCCCCCCCCCCCCCCACCGCCTGGACTCAGCCTCTCAGCAGACTGAGCGCCTCCTGCAGGCCGGGCGTCCCCGCCGGTCGCACCGGTCGCAGCTGCTGCTCTGGAGAACCCTGGAAAACGACAGCACGGCCGTGATCTACGGGCCTTACTGCAGAAAGCAATTAGATGTGGTTAAAGGCCAGGCTGCGCCTACACATTCAAAGGCCCACAGGCTGTGATTTATGAAGACAGCTTGGCGGCCTCCCTTGTGGCTGACGCGTTCCTCTGGTTTCCGTTGAGGAGGTCTGGTCTCGGGGAGGATCGGCAGGCTCCCCCAGCACTGCCCCAGTTGCCGAGCCAGCGGGAATCATGTCCACGCAGCTCTCGGGCCTCCCTGCGTCTCCTCACGCCCTGGGTGCCCGCTGGTCCCTATCGAGCGGTGAGGCTCACATCAGCATCTCCTCACGCAGGGAAGGCGGGGGGGCCGGGGAGAAGTTTTAGATAAAATAGTGGATGGGGAGGTGACCTGACCAAAAGCATTGGGATTCAGGGCCGGCTCTCACCATCTACACTGATGCTTTCGGGAGATGGTGGATTTTCAGTCTCGGGCCAAGATGGGAATCTATCTATCTATCTATCTATCTATCTATCTATCTATCTATCTATCTATCTATCTATCTATCATCTATCTATCTATCTATCATCTATCTATATCTATCTATCTATCTATCTATCTATCTATCTATCTATCTATCTATATCTATCTATCTATCTATCTATCTATCTATCTATCTATCTATCTATCATCTATCTATCTCTATCTATCTCTATCTATCTATCTATCATCTATCATCAATCATCTATCTATCTATCTATCATCAATCATCTATCTATCTATCTCTATCTCTATCTATCTCTATCTATTGATTTATTATTTCAGTTCATGCCTCGTTTATCCAGCAGCCTTACCCACTGTGAGACTCTGGAAGAAAGAAAAAGCTTCTGAGAAGCCAAGACACCAACTAAGCCCAGGCGTCCTACTCACAGGTGACAACTGGACAAGAGGAACCACCAATCCTGGGTGCCCCACGGCCCTCGCTGAGGTCACCTTTGTCACCCGTCGGCTGGAAGGAGAGGAAGTGCGTTCACTGCTTCTGTCCTGGATCTTCAGCAAGAAGCTCCTGAGGAAACGTAGAAGCAGCGTTCATACTGTGTTTGCAAGACAGGTTCCTGAGGGATCCTGGGTGCTTTTCCCCTTTTTGGCTACTTTTCTGACCCCACACCCGAGAACAGCCAGGGCCGTACTCTCCTGCCTCTGGGATTTGCTGATGGTTTTGGGTCCTGGGGCCCAGAGCAGAGTCCAGGCAGCAAGAAGGGGATTCGAGGTCTTGCTGCTGAAACCGGGGTTTGCTGAGCGGAGTCAGGCCGTGGAGGAAGTGGCAGAAGTGCGCAGGTCTCATGAAAAGTGATGAGAGGTGACAGCTACCTGACCAGGCGGGAGCAGAGGGCGTCGCGGGGCTCGGGGTGAAATGCTGCCTGCGGATGTCACTGTGGCTGTTGTCCAGTGAGTCCCCGGAGCCCCACTCACAGCAGAGATGCCAGGAGGTGTGAGGACACCACGCTCAGAGCCACGGCCCCGGGGACAGTGACACGACACCGCTTGCCCAGGCTCAGCTCGGACGCAGCCCCCCTGGAAGGGAGCGTGGGTGACGGAGAGTTTATCCGAGGGACGCTTGGGGCTGAAGAACAGAGGACGTGTCCTTGGATGCTCGGACTGTATGGAAACTTCTGGAATTTTGTTTATGTCCAGGAGGAATAACAGATTGGAATTAATCTGCAGCCGGCAGCAAGGGAGTCTGGGAAATGCAGTCTTACTCTTTTAATAATTTTTTTTTTTTTTAATTTTGATTTTGAAAGAGAGGAAGAGGGAGAGAGATTGAGAGAGAGAGAGAGAGAGACATTGGTGTGAGAGAAACATTGATCGGTTGCCTCCTGCACGCACCCCAGCCAGGGATGGAACCTGCAACCCGGGCATGTGCCCTGACCAGGAGCCAAACCCCACCTTTCAGTGCCCAGGGTGATGCTCCAACCGACGGGGCCACACCGGGCAGGGCCGCAGCTCATTCCGATTGGCCACTTGTCCAGCTCAGTATTGGGGATCCTTCTATTGTGAGAAAAAGGGGTGTGAACATGGGACTCCACAGCAGTGCACCCCAGGTCCTTTTACAGTTTAGAACAGGAACTGAGCTCCACACGAGAATAAATAAAATACAAGAGGAAACCCCTGGGAACAGGGCCACCTGAGTGAGCGCTTTCCCGACCGTAGAAGCAATAACACCTCACTGTACTTTGTTTAGGAAAAAACTGAAGTGTGGGACATCAAATAGAATTAATTAATTATTGCACCGCCCGGAGGTAACGACCCCCTTCTACGCTGGTACATACCCCTCTGGGATTTTCTATGGTGTATGTTTCTATGGGCATATGGTTATGTTTCTAAGAGAATCATACTGTATATACTATATTATAACAGCAATAAACATCTATGGCTGCTCCCTGTTCCCTAGGATTGCAGTGGGAATTAATATTCCACACACACACGCACACCCCGAGCCCCCCACCTCCCCTCCCCTGACACAATCAATAGGAGGCTGACCCCGGGCCCCGAAGGTCAGAGCCTGCTCAGGAATCAGCCTCCACCATTCTCTGCGCCTTCCCAGGAGAGGAGAGGCCCCCCGCCCGCATCCGGGCTCACCCCTCCCGGCCCCCTCCCCCCGCAGCTCCCTGGGCCAACGCTGACGGCCAGGCCCCAAGAGAGGGTGCAGGGGGCGGGCCCACCTGGTTAGGGGGCTGCCGGAGGGGGCTCGGCTTCACACAGCCCCTGCTAAGCCGAGCCCGGCGGGGTCCCGCGGCCCCCACACGTGCACAGATGCTCAGGAGCGCCATGTGGGGGGGGAGGGGGGCAGCAGTCAGGAGTGAGTCCGCCCTGCCTGGGTCCCGGGCGCATCTGCAAACTTCCAGAAGGCGGAGTCCACTGAGCCTCGCGTCCTGGGCGCCCATCCCCAAGGCTGTGCCTCCTGCCTGTGCGCTTCCCCGGCTCAGCTGGGGGGGGTGTCTCAGGGAGAGGACTGCGCTGAAACGGTGGCGAACCTGGAACCGGAGACCAAGCTGCCTCCAGGGGCATCCGCGGGGCAGGTGTGGCCCAGGGGGAGAAGCGCATCCCACCCCCCAGCCGCCCTCCTGCACGGTGACCCATCTGGGCACCTGCCTGGTGTGCGGGTCCTTGTCGGCAGGACTCGCCTGCCCGGCAGCCCCAGCCCTGAGAGGTCAGGAAAATCCTCCCGCTGCTTTTCAAAGGTCATCACCTGTGCCTCCTGGACTCAGCTGGGAAAGGGGCTCTGTTTTCTCCGCTTCGAAAATACTCAGGACCACGTGGAAACGTCCTGTTTTCAGATCAAAACCCACGTGCACCGAATTTCCACAGGCCGGATCTTCACACGGACAAAGTCGAGCCCCCAGGGGCCAGGCTGCAGAAACCCTGCGCCGGGAGCGATCGTTTAACTGTCTTGGGCTGCAGGATTTCTCGGCATAAATCACAACCACAATGAGAGCATCGCTTTCACAGAACGTGGCTGGTGGCTGCTAATCGATTCACCTCCCCCGGCGATGCTGCTCGGGGGCCCTGCGCCTGGGGCCCCCCAGATGCCTGTGGCCGCACACCCGGCTGCTCCCTCTTTCTGCTGATTCTTTTTCGTCCTGACTTCTGCTAACTGCTCTGTTTTCATTCCCAGGAATAAGGGTTATTGGCGTCGGGTGCCACCCTTGTGTCTGGAGGAGAGGCCTCTGTAGGGTCCCCCAGAGTGGAAACTGAGGAAGTGACCTTTCATTACAACGCCCCCGCCCCTTGTCTCCATCCCTGGGACGGACACGACCTTTAAAGTCTCTGTGCGGTTCACGCTCTTGGCTGGTCTCATACCTGGAAACGCGCGGCCTCTGGGCTGCCCTGGACGGTGCCGCCCGAGGCCTCCCCCCCCAGGCCCGAGCCCCTCCCCTGCCTCCGCAGCAGTTTCGTTTGCACATTTCCCCCCTTACACACCCGCCGTGCCCTTGTTAGATTAAGAGACATCTACTGCTTGATCCTGGGGGTTTCTCTTTGTTAAAGATGAAAGTCATCCCTCAGCGAGATCTCGGGGATGAAGGAGGCCCGGGACCGGGCAGGCCCGGGGCTGGTCCCCGTTTCCCGGCTGCCCGCTTTCGGCTGGTCAGCCTTCCTCGTGAGGGTTTCTTTATCTGCAGGATGGAGGAGAGAAGCCCCCCGGCTGGGTCCAGGTGTAGAATGCGGTGTATGTGGGAAATCACGCGGCGTCTAACAGGCGCTTAGTAGCTAACCGGGAATGATGACGGGCCCGAGTATGTATATCCACGTGTAGAAGGCTCTCAGTATTTACTTAAAGCAAGTACAGTTGACCTTGAACAATGTGGGGGTCATGGGCACTCACCCCTGAACAGAGTCAAAATCTGTGCATAATTTTGACCCCCCCAAAAAACACAGCTACTTAGAGCCCACTGCTCACCGAAAGCCTTACCGGTAACGTAAATGGTCAGCTAACACGCGTTTTGTCTGTTCTACGTCTTTTATTCTCTGTTCTCACGACAGAGCAAGCTGGAGAGAAGGGAACGGTACTGAGGGAGGGACGATGCTCTTCCAGTGTTTGATGAGGGAAAGCCTGTGTATAAAGGGCCCCGCGCCGTCCCGGCTCCTGCTGGTCCAGAGTCAGCGCCGCCTTCCTCTGGATGCAAGACGACCAGGCCCTGAGAGCCTCAACCACAGGCGAGGCCTCCAGGAAGGGGTCTCAGCTCTGCCGCTCGCTGGTCCTGGGACCTTCGCCAGACCACGGGGTCAGGTGTAAACCGGTGTCACTGGCAGTAGGCAGAGCAGTGGGGCAGCGGCCGGGCGGGGGCCTCGGTGGTGCCGTCCTTCCCGGAGGGCGGCCGAGCTCGCGGGGCCCCCTCCCTCCCACCGGCTCCCGCAACCCGCCTCTTGCTGCTTCTTTTTTTTAAATGTTTTTATTGCCCGGCCGGGCGTGGCTCAGCGGTTGAGTGTCAACCAAGGATCCAGGCGATCGGGGTTCGATTCCCGGTCAGGGCACATGCCCGGGTTGTGGGCTCGATCCCCAGTCGGGGCCGTGCAGGAGGCAGCCGGTCAATGACTCTCATCATGTATGTCTCTATCTCTCTCTCCCTCTCCTTTCCTCTCTGAAATCAATAAAGATATATTTAAAAAAAATGTTTTTATTGATGTCAGACAGAAAGGGAGAGGGAGAGAGAGAGAAACATCAGTGATGAGAGTCATGGATCGGCTGCCCCCCGCATGCCCCCTGCTGGGGATCGAGCCCGAAACCCAGGCCTGTGTCCCGACCGGGAATCAAACTGTGACCTCCAGGTTCATGGGTCGACGCTCAACCACTGAGCCACGCCGGCCGGACTCCTGCTCCCTTCTCGCGTCTCCTCCAGGAAACAGTTCAGGTTTTCCCTCAAACTTACTCCCTCCTGGACCCTCAGGCCCCGCGCCTCTGAGGAAAGGGTGGACCCCAGGGTCCTCCCAGTACCACCTTTCTGAAAATTTTGGAATTGGAGCCAGCAAGGACCCCCAAGCTGACAGCAGAGACGTGGGGGGACCCTCATCACTCCAGGTGCCCTGGAGCAGGAGGCCTCCACCGACCCTCCGAGGCAGAGGGACCTTCTCCTCCCTCTGCAGGGACACAAGGGGGACCCTGCCCAGGACAAGGGGAAGGCCCCTCAGGGCGAGCCAGGGAGGCAGAGCAGACGGGTGGACGGAGGGGCTGACGTGGCCAGAAGGTCGGGTCCTGGTGGCAGTTAGCAGCTCGGGCACGCAGCCGCTGAGCCCACCTCAGAGCCATTGCGGTCGCAGAGTCAGCCGAGACGGGGCTGCTGGCCGACAGTCGTCTCTGCCAGGCCGTGTGTCCACCGGGGAAATAACAGCCCGGCCTGGTTTCCCTGGACGGCGTCGAGGACAGCGGCCGTTGTGAAAGGTGAGCAGGGTCCCGAGGAAGGAAGAGCCGGCCCCCACGGTGGCCGGGCCCGGTCCCGGATGCTGTTAGCACTTGTCTAATTGAGCCCCTCTCCTCGCTCATCCTGCAGAAACTCGCCTGCTCCCCATCTGCCGTCCCCCCGGGAGCCCAGATGACGTCACGCTGACACGGGCGGGATGGCGCTGCGCCCACGGTGACCTTTCATGGGAGGCGACCACGGATCCGGTGCTCCCCCCCTTCCTGGCTCTGAGAGGTTCTATGGGAACCATATTAAAAAGCGGGTGAGCCAAGCATTTGAACCTGTCGAAGGAGGGTGGTCGGAATAGTACCTGTTCCCACACCAGCAGGCTTCCTACCGGCCTCCCCCAAGGAGCAGGAGCCCCAGCGTCCCCCGTGGAACGAGTCTCCATTCCACCCCCAAACGGAATCTGAGCCCGGGGCCGGGATACCAGCTGCTCCCCTTGTTTCCGCGGCGCGTAGAAAACGGTCAGGGCCTGCGACACGGGCTTGCGTCATTTTCTGAAACACCCAGTGCCGATGGGCGTCGCCGCGGCGTGGACGCTGCAGGCCGCGTGGTGCTTGTTTCCTTCTGCAAGTCGGCCCATCCCGTGGCCCGCGGGGGGCAGGCCCGTGTCCTGCCGGGGCAGCTGGCCGCGCCCCCCGGAACCCTGGCTGCTGCCAGACTTATGTTATCACGTGTGGCAGTGCCCTCCTCCCTCGTCCTCAGAGATGTGGCTGCACTTTGGGGGGAGGCCCTGCATGTGCTGGTGCCCCCCACAAAGCCTGCTGCCTCCAGCGGGTGCAACCCCGGCCCGCGGCTCCAACGGCGGCGGGCGCTGCTGACCGAGCCTCTACCCGCGTGTGCCCCGTGTTACAGACGAGGCAGCCGAGAGCCCTGCAGGATCCGAAGCACGTTCAGGTCGGAGGTCCCTGCCTGGCTGCCCCCCCGGGGAAGCGGCTGTGCCCTGAGCAGGTGGAGGGGACCCGAGGGGCGCGATCTTCCTGGGACGCTGCCCCCTGCTGGGCTGGCCCCTCAGACCCGGTTCCCCGGCCGCATCCTGTGTCCGGGGCACTCACTGTCCCCGACCCGCCCGCACGTGCTGTCTGGACGCACGTCCCTCTCTGTCTGCTTATATCCCCACGTCACCTCCCTGTGACGCCCCCGTGGCTCGCGACCTCCCTGGACGCCTCTGTTCCCCGACCGGTGGTCAGCCCAAAGCTCACTGGGTCTGGGGAGCTGAGAGGGCATTTTTTCTCTCTGCTTTTTCATTTTATTTTACTGACTGATTTGAGAGAGAGGAAGGGAAGCATCGGTTTGTCGCTCGACTCATCTGGGCATCGTTGGTTGAGTCTTGCACGTGCCTGACGGGGGATCCAACCTGCAGCCTTGGCCTACGTGGAAAACTCTCTAAGCAACTACGCAGCCAGGACTCCGTGCTGGATGCTTTAATCATTCAGATAAAGACCCCCAGGCCCGGGTTTCTCTCCGCTGCCTAAATAAAAATGGGGAGTTGAATGCAGCGGAGACCTGCTGACGGGCGAGCATCGCCCAGCCCCCGCTCGGCGCTCCCCTGGGTTTGCTTTACGGCGCCTTCGCTTTAACGTCGCGTCCGTAGAGGGGCTTTTCTGAGGCATCGTCCGCAACGTGGTCCCCCTTCCTTCCCTCTCCGCTCCTTATTTTAAGACGCTTTTCGCTTTAAGCACCATCGCCTTGCGTTGTGTGTGTGCCTGTGGCGTGCTCGGCTCTCTCTGCAGAACGCCTCGTGCACGGCTCCCCCGGAGCCTGGGCCTGGCCTACGAGACCGGACAGAGGGGGTCGTGTCCACCACAGACGCCACGCCACAGTCATGGCGGTGCGGTCCCCAGAAGCAAGGCCGTCCTCTCAGGTCTTCCTAGAGGAAGGTGTCCATGTGAAGGTCATAACACGTAAGACAGAGAACACGCCTGTGTGGACCGATCGCTGGTCGGCCTCAAGGCCGTGGGCGCTGCACCCAGAACCTATGAAGCGGATGTTTCTGTTCCTGGGGTTTCTAAATATCCCCTCCTTATTTAACACATAAAAACATGTGAATTTTGGCCCAGCTGATGTGGCTCAGTTAGCAGAGCATCATCCTGGGCACCCAGAGGTTGCTGGTTCGATTCCCGGTTGGGGCACATGTCCGGGTTTGGGGCTCGATCCCCAGTCGGGGGCGTGCAGGAGGCAGCCGGCCAATGTCTCTCTCTCTTCCTCTCTCTCTAAAAAAAAATCAATAAAAACATACTAAAAAGATGCATTTTCGCATTAATATTAAGGAATACAGAATAAATCATAAGCAATAGGAACCGTAACACGGTGAGGTGACGTCTGCAGATTCCTGGGGTCCCCGTAGGGTGTCCCTCCAGACGCCAGGTTCTCTCAGCCGGTTAGAAATACGCGCGGCTCTTTGTTAACCAGCTCGCTGTCCCCACGCAGGGCGGCGGGGACAGAAAGCGCATCCAGGACCCTGGGCTCCACTCTCCGCTGCATTTCAATGAGATGCGCGTTTGTCTCGTGTGTTTTATCTCCTGGAACACTCCGCACGTGCTCTCGGAAGATAACAGCGCTCCCGGGTCCCCGCAGGGGCCGGGCTTCGCTCTCGCGTCCCAGAGGCGTGTGTAATCTCACCGTAGCAGAGTGTTGTCGCGTCTCGTTGACTAATTAAACTCCCGTTTCCAAGCGTCTGCAGCGGGAGGTGCAGGTGTTAAACGCTGGACGGAGAATCCGAAAGGGAGCGAGCGAGGGGGCTCCCGAGGCCCTGGCTGGGGTTTCCCTTCTCACCCGTCCGTTGCTGTATTTCCCCTCGGGGATCCCGGGTGCTGTCTGGTTAGGATGCCAGTGGGCTCAACCCAGAGCCAAAGATACGGTCCACGCATGAGATTAGGAGCTAGAGCCGGGGGGGGGGGGGGGGGGGGGCAGCCTTCCAGCGGCGGGGGTGGGGCTGTGCCCAAAATGCTATAATCAATATAGGCGTCTGCGTACCCGGCAGCAAACACGGAGCGTCGATTGTACGCTGGGATAAACAAAGGGGCTATAATGACCCTTAGGACAAGGTTCTTGCCCTCGCAGCAGATGATCCGGTGGGGCAGAAAGACACATGACAATGACAGGCCAGTGTCGTGAGGATGGGTAGAGGGGCTGCCTGGGGCCCCGCGGGCCCTGAGGAGAGAGCGGCCGGGTCAGGGAGGTGGCTTCTGAACCGTGTGCACATCAGTTGGACAGGGGGAGGCGAGAAAACGGACCAGCCTGGGCTTCACTGGAAGACCCGACGGGCTCATGATGAGATTCCAAACGGGAACGTCCGAGGAGAACCTGAGGTTAAAGTGGCACCTTGACGGCCTCGTTAAAGGGCGGAGGTGATGGGGGAGCCAAGTGGGAACAGATACATCGGGGGGCTCCCCTAAAAGAAAAGCAAGAGATGATGGCAGGCTGGGCGAACCCGGTGGCCGTCACCTTCTAGAGTAAACGAGAGCACGTCAGGGGCTCAGCGTGTAGCAGGTGAGGGGCCCGGGGTCCGGTTTGAGCACCGTGAGTGGAGGTGACGCTGGTCGCTGGAGCAGGGGATGCGGAGAGAAGACACTGTTTGATTCCAATGTGGGTCAGTTTTATTTGAGGAACCACGGAGACATCCAGGAGGACACGTGGGTCACCGGCGACCTTGAGGGCCCTGGACGGAGACATCCAGGAGGACACGTGGGTCACCGGCGACCTTGAGGGCCCTGGACGGAGACATCCAGGAGGACACGTGAGTCACCGGCGACCTTGAGGGCCTTGGACGGAGACATCCAGGAGGACACGTGAGTCACCGGTGACCTTGAGGGCCCTGGACGGAGACATCCAGGAGGACACGTGAGTCACCGGCGACCTTGAGGGCCCTGGACGGAGACATCCAGGAGGACACGTGGGTCACCGGCGACCATGAGGGCCCTGGACGGAGACATCCAGGAGGACACGTGAGTCACCGGCGACCTTGAGGGCCCTGGACGGAGACATCCAGGAGGACACGTGGGTCACCGGCGACCATGAGGGCCCTGGACGGAGACATCCAGGAGGACACGTGGGTCACCGGCGACCTTGAGGGCCCGGAGCTCCAGAGACACGTCCAGGCTGGATGCAGGTCTGCAGTCCGGAAACTTCCAGAGCAGTTTCAGGCTGCTGAGTGCAAGGCCTCCAGCCTGCAACCTGGGCACGTGCCCTGACTGGGAATCAAACCCGTGACCTCCTGGTGCACAGGACAACGCTCGGCCAACGGAGCCGCACTAGACGGGCTAATCCAGCTCTTTAACTCTGTACCTACAGGACTCGCTTTGCCATGAACGGGGCACGGCCCTCTCAGTCCCCCGTCTCGCGGCTGCTCCCCCCGGCCCCGCGGAAGCAGGGCCCTCGGTGTCTCCCTCACCTGTCAGGAGCAATCGAACCGCAGAGAGCGGCAGCGAGGCCTCCCATTACTATTTCATTACGTCTACAAAAGAGACAAGCGTCGTTCATTAGAGCACCATGAAATATTACCCTAAATAAATGATATTAAATTACACTTGTCACAATAAATGAACGGCGCACACGCCACGATTGGGTGTCCCTAATTATTTGAATTAGGTTTTTTTCTTGCTTGCTAATTTGTGAAATTCGCTAACTCACCCTGGGCTTCCCTGGCGTCGTCAGCGAGGAGGCGCCGGCTGCTGCTGCTGTGGTGGCAGGGACATCGGCCTGCGCCCGGCTCCCGCGGCTGAGGCCTGTCCTCCTGGGCGCCCTGTGGACCCCGTGACCGGTTCACTTTCTCTCTTTTTAGTTTCATCAGAGGTCTTAACTCAGCGCAGATACTGTCTACGAGAAAGGCTCTTTCAGGTCAGTTTCTTTGGTCTGACAAGGAGAATATTCCTATAAAAAGGGAAACGATTTATGCGGAAACTCTTTACTTTTAAACGTGTAACACAACCACCCTTGAACCAGAGTTTTAGGGGCTTTGTTGCAGTCAATTCAATAGGACAGGTTGGGCTGAGGTGAGCTTCAATTCTAAAGAACAACACTGGGTACCGGGTTTGTTTATAAGTCTTTGGTTAACCAATTATTATTTTAAAAATATTGCTTAACGCTCCCCAATAGTCAGGGATGGCGCGTCCACACGGAGCTGCTCAGTGTTGGTGTCCACCCCCCGGGAGACCACAGCAGAGCCCCTGCCGTCCGCCGCATGTCCACTCGCCCCGTGGCCAAGGAGCCACAGATGGCCCACGGCCTGGCTGCCCAACGCGGAGGACGAGGCCCTTGCTTTGCCCGTGGCCCTGGGCCTGCTTGATGCGGAGAGCAGATGGGTGGGCAAAAGCACGGAGGGGGGTGGGCCCGGGAATTTGGTTAAATGTCCCGACCTTCCCATGGAGAGTCTAACACCCCCGAGCTGGGCCGAGGGGAGCGGAGGGAGGAGCTGGGGAGGGTGGACCTGGAGGGGGCCCCCGGCTTCCCCCGAGGACGGCTGGGTCTCTGATTTCCCGGTTCCATACCCAGCCCTCTGTAAAAACAGCTTCACTGTTTCTAAGATTTGTGTGGGATATAAAACGCTTGATCGCTGGTTTCCCCACAGACCGGAGTCTGACGTTCCGAGAGCGGCGATTCTCTCCGCGCTCACTGCTGATCCGTGTGGGGCTGTCTGGCAGGTGTCATTCATGCCATCTGCTCGGGTGGCATGGTGCCTAATTGCAAGGTGGCCTGACTGTTTTAAGGGGCCCTGCTTGCCAATCACGTCTGAGCTCAGCTAGCTAACCTGCGGAACCCAGAACATAAGCTGGAAAAGTTCCCCTGCTGGTAAATCGCACCTTTAAATGAAAAGATCAGGCCTCATTAAAAACGGCCAATTTTTTTTTTTTTTTTTACACCCTGATAGATCCCCTTCAAAGAGCTTATGTTGAGTTCACCGTCCCCTCAATGGGCACTGTGGTGGCGATCTCACGCCAAGGAAAGGAGATTGTGGACAAAGACCGCGTCTCGTCCAGCCAGGACCGCCGAAGCCTGACCGACGTCCAGAATGTCTGAGACCCTTCACGCTGGGACACAGACGCCCAGGCCGCCGGGGCCTCAGACCATTGTCTTCCTGCAAGAAGCAAACATCTGCCACCCTGACACCCGGCTCATGTTCTGGAAAAGGGGCAGCGGGAAGCTGGTAGGGGCGAGTTTGCTCAGAATCCGGAATTGTCGTGGAAAAGACCCAACCTAAGCCTTCAAATATGCAGATGGTGACACAGGAAATTAAACTGCTGTCCCGACGTTGAAGCCCCGGGAACGTGCGTCCAGGTTTAGGCTGCTGGTTGCCGATGAGAAGAGAGGCCCGGGGGTGTCGCAGACACAACCTGCTAGAGACCCAGCAGGGAGGAAACGCCCATGTCACCAGCCGTGTGCTCCTCTGTCCCAACAGCTGGAATAACGCTAATTGTCGTTCTAGTGAAGACGGTAATCGTGGCTTCGAGGAAGTTGGGACTGACCAAGGCCTGGTTTCCTTTTTTTTCCCAGTCCCCACCTGAGGATATTTTTTCCATTGCTTTTTCAGAGAGGGTGGGAGAAAGAAACGTCTCTCTATGTGCGAGTCCCCTCTTCAGGCCAAACGTGTGTCGTTTTCAGCTGCTAATTTTTGCGGTAACTTGTTACATGGCTGGAGAAATAACAGGCCCGCGGGCTTGTCCGTCGCCTCACTGTGCCCTCCCTCTGGTAAGACCGCGTTTACATTAAAGCAGTTTCCACAGGGGATGATGAAGGTGTTGCCAGCCTATTCCCCTTGAGAAGTAAGAGCAACGTAATTTTTCATGATTGTGCATCAGTCTACGGCCACAGAGAATTCGGTAAAATGGGGGGCTTCGTTTCCCGTTTGCAAAATCAAGTTTGGGGACTGTGAGACCCTTGGGGCTTCCTAACTCCCCCGTATCCCAGTCCCCCATGTGTCTGCTGGTGCCAAGCGCAGAGAGAACCAATAGAACATGTCCAACTCCGAAATCCTCGTCAGTCCACCAACGGCGTTTACTGAGTGACTACTGTGTGCTCAGGGCTTTGCCAGGAGAGACGAACCTCCAAACTCCCTTACGAGTCGTGCATCACTCTGCTGGGGGTATTGATTTTTTATTTCACGTTTCCCCAGATGGGCTCCAGGTCTACAGCTATTTTTAAATCAATACTACTTTCAGTGAAGGCTGCTTAGAAAAAAGAAAGCAGTCGCCCAAACTCCGAATGTACGTCTGTGTTGCTAGTTGCTTGTTAGTGGTTGTTGAAGGGGAGCTGGAAACGGGAACACCGGGCAGAGCCGTCTGCAGGGTGTGTGGCCTCTGCATCTCGGTTTAATGGTCAGCTATTGCTGATCTTGAAAGGTTTAGGCTTAGTAATTTTGGAGGGGGGGCACGCTTTCGTTTTTTACCAGGTCCCACGAATTACGTAGCCCGTCCTGCCCTGGAGTGATGGTGACGTGCCCTTTTCCTTTCCCTGTCACCTGTCAGAGGACAGCAAGGGGTTGCTCGGGGTTGGTTCCCCAGAAGTGACCTGAAGACCAGAGTTTGGGTGAAAGTGGTGCATGAAGCTAGTGCCCTGAGCGGGAGCAGGTAAGGGGTTGGGGGAACCAGGACAGTCACGCCGTGGAGATTGCTGCTGGCTTCTAGTGGGTTGAGCCCAGGGACGTTGCTAAACATCCTACAGGGCACAGGACAGCCCAGAGCACCGAGAATGACCTGATCCCCAGTGGCAACTGTGCCAATGCTGAGAAACGGTGTCACCGGTGGATAAGTTAGAAGGTAACTCTCTGAAGACAAGAGGGTGTCTGGCAGCTGGAAGAGGCTGGGGAAGGTTGGGGACCGTCTCTGGGAGATTTTTTTTGAGCATCTCTGATGACAACGGTTCTTAGTTACAGAATTGCCAAACCGACTGTGCAAAACTCGGTTCTTAGTTACAGAATTGCCAAACCGACTGTGCAAAACTCGGTTCTTAGTTACGGAATTGCCAAATCGACTGTGCAAAACTCGGTTCTTAGTTACAGAATTGCCAAACCGACTGTGCAAAACTCGGTTCTTAGTTACGGAATTGCCAAATCGACTGTGCAAAACTCGGTTCTTAGTTACAGAATTGCCAAACCGACTGTGCAAAACTTGAGGCGCGTTTTAAATACTTTGTTACTAAAAACAAAGTCCTAGGTGTGCAGACCTAATGGTCTCTCTGGCTCATCAGATCACACCTCCTGGCTTGGACTCAGCTGTGTTTTCCTTTATGGGGAGTGAAGGAGGGTCGTCAGCTTCAACGGGGCCGCCGTTGGGCACGGACATGCCCCGGCCGAGTGGCGTGGCAGCATCTCTTGTCTTACGACATTAATGCACAGCTTCATTCCTCGTCCCAACGATCAAAGGTGTTTTATCTCCAGTGTTCAAATCAATTTCACCAAAAAACATCGCGTCGTCCCGTCCCGCGCATAAGCTCTGGGATTATAAATATGAACAGAACATGGAAACTGGAGCCATGAGGGCGTCCGACGTCTCGACATCCCTGCGGGTTCCTGAGGGGCTGCTGAGAGGAGCCTGCGGGGGGAGCGCGGAGGTTCGGGGGGGAAGGGAAGCAGACGTGAGCTACGGGGCACGTTTAGGGTTCCATCGGCGTGGAGGCGGGGAACAGACATTCTCAGGGAAGAAAGCACCGAAATCCAAGGCTGGGGGTGGGGAGCGTCATCTTAACGCAGGCCGCGGGCTATCGAGTCACCCGGGAGATAATCCGGGAGGAATCCGAGGGGCAGAGGCTGGAACACGCGCAGGGGCCTCCCTGCTGCCCCCGCTTTGAAAACGGCTCCTGTCCGTTGATGCCTCCGTCAGATATTCTGTGGGTTCCCTTGTCCTTCGGGACTTGCAAGATGTTTGAGTCGCACGAGCTCCTTGAACTTTACCGCAAATGAATCAAATTTAGGGGATGGTTCGGTCGCTTCCGGCGGCAGCAGGAGGGTGAGAGCAGCAGACACGAGGGAGGGGCTCACAGGCGTTAATCACACGGTTTCTTGGCAAGTCGCTTGTCACATCGAGCGTGTTGGCAAAAGACCAGGAGACGATGAACATACAACATTTAACTTTGTCATTCAGACAACGCGTGATCCCTTAGATATGTCACCTGACACTCGGGCTAACAGATCTGGGGAAGCACGACTCTCTCCCTGTCTCTCTCTCCCTGTCTCTCTCTCCCTGTCTCTCTCCCTGTCTCTTTCTTTGTCTCTCTCTCTCTCTGTCTCTCTCTCTGTCTCTCTCTTTGTCTCTCTCTCTCTCTGTCTCTCTCTCTCTGTCTCTCTCTCTGTCTCTCTCCCTGTCTCTCTCTCTGTCTCTCTCTCTCTCTGTCTCTCTCCCTGTCTCTCTCTCCCTGTCTCTCTCCCTGTCTCTCTCTCTCTCTCTGTCTCTCTCTCCCTGTCTCTCTCTCTGTCTCTCTCTCTCTGTCTCTCTCTCTCTGTCTCTCTCTCTCTGTCTCTCTCTCTGTCTCTCTCCCTGTCTCTCTCCCTGTCTCTCTCTCCCTGTCTCTCTCCCTGTCTCTCTCTCTCTCTCTGTCTCTCTCTCCCTGTCTCTCTCTCTGTCTCTCTCCCTGTCTCTCTCTCTCTCTCTCTGTCTCTCTCTCCCTGTCTCTCTCTCTGTCTCTCTCCCTGTCTCTCTCTCTCTCTCTCTGTCTCTCTCTGCCGCTCTCCCCCTCTCCAACCCCAACGTTTGAAGTCAAGTGAACCTTCGGGGGTTCTGAAAAGTGTTCATAGCTGATATCCTGGAAGTATTAATAAAAATTCCAAAAATTGTTTAGTATCAAATAGTCCAGATTTCTCCAACCTGGCTAATTTTTAAAAATGTTTTTATGACTTTGCCTTTGGGTTTTTTAAATATTATTTTTTAAAATTTGATTTGAGAGAGAGAGAGGAAGGGAGAGGGAGAGAGAGAGCGAAACATAGATGAGAGAGGACCATCCATAGACTGCCTCTCGCATGCACCCCTCCCCCCGGAAATCGAGCCCAAACCCTGGCATGTCCCTAACCAGGAATCGAACCGGCGACCTCTTGGCGCATGGGAGACGCCCCACCACCTGAGCAACGCCAGCCAGGGAGCCTTTGGGTGTTTTATTTCTGTTCCTTGGATTTGGTTGAACCTGAGGTTAATCCTTTTAAATGAGCCATCTTAGTGGGAATGGGATATGGACTTTTTCTTTAATAATTACTAAACTACTCAGTGTGTCTTTGTATAATTACTAAAAACAACTGAAATATAAAAATAAATAAGTAAATTCTTTGAGCAGTGCGCACCGTGAGTCTGGTTTTCTCTGCGCCACGCTGCTGGGAGGGCGTCTTCCCGCCTCGTGACCGCCGAGGGCTTCGGGCCTCCCGAGTCCATCTGACGCCGCTGAGCAAACCCCAGAGGCACCTCCCGGGAACCGCCGCCTTTCAGAGCCGCGCACGGCCCGGCTGTGGCCGACACGCGGGTCCCAGCCCCACCTGAGGTGGAGAGGCGCACTGCTCACGCCGGAGTCACGCGTGTTCGCTCCCACCCTCCCGGTTTTCCGACAGTTTTTCTGACCGAGAGACAGGCAAAAGCCACCCTGAGAGGAGCGTGAAGGGTGACAGGCGTCGGCGATCGAAAGGTGGACCGTTAGTGGTGTCGGAGCGATTCCGCCCAGAGTGTAATCTAACAGATGGAGGCGGTTGTTCCAGGGTCATCTCTAAGCAACAGCTTTCCCTTAAGTGGAGACTCCCGAGAACAGATTCCGTCCCTTAGGGAGCGCTCGGGCGTTTTTGCAGATGAACGGGGGCTGGTGGCCGTGGAGAGGAACCTGGTGTTTATTGAGCGAATCTGACCCACGGAGCTCAGATTCCAGCAGGTGGCTGACGTCCCAGGTCGGGGAGGCTGCCCCCGACCCCTGGAGGCGCCCCGTCACGGGAAGGCCGGGGGTAACCAGGACCCGCTCCCCGCTGTCCCTGTGCCCCAGGGGTCGGTGTCCCCTTGGAACTGCCGGCTTTTGTTCAGGATACGGAGCAGTTGTTGGTTCGCTTGGTTAAGTTTTATAGCCGCTGTTTGTGGGAGGGTTGTTTGTTTTACTAGCTCGCTCCTCTGTCCTTGTAGCAGAAGCCACAAAACACGTTAATGAGAAGAACACGCGGACTAACAGACAAACAAACAAACGCACATAATCAACAGGAACACAGCCCTTTAAAAATAATTGACGATAAAAGTGACATACTTCAGAGCCCCCGCTCTCTCCGACCATCCCCACATCGTAAAGAGGCTCGTCCTGGGGCCCATGTCCAGCGTCACCGCCGCTCAAAGCAGCAACCTCTCAGCCATTCTCGCTTTCGCATCGAAGGTCACACAGGTCTCAGAGCCCAGCAGACCCACCTGTCCTGCGAGGAGGTGTCCCCACCCTTTCCTGGGTCACCCTGGTTTGGAGAAAGGGACTGAAGAGAAATAGGCTTGCAGAGCATCTCACCTGAGAAGGGGCCAGATTCTGATGAACTGGGAAGAGGAGAGTTGTCCTGGGGCCTGGGAGACGGTCCAAGCATCATTTTTGGAGAATACAGGGCCTATTCACTTAAAAAAAATTGTTCTCTCATTTTTAAATTTTTATATGTATTTTTTTTTAAATACATCTTTATTGATTTCTGAGAGAGGAAAGGAGAGGGAGAGAGAGAGAAACATCAATGAGGAGCGAGTCATTGATCAAGCCCCCAACTGGGCACGTGCCCTGACCAGGAATCGAACCCTGATCGCCTGGATCCTAGGTCGACGCTCAACCGCTGAGCCATGCCCGGCAAGGCTATATGTATTTTTAATTTTTATTAAATTTGTTGGGGTGACGTTGGTTAATAGGCTCATGTAGGTTTCAAGTGTACATTTCTATGATGCAAGACCTGTACATTGCACTGTGTGCCCAGCCAGCGCCCAAAGTTAGACCATCTTCTCAATGTTTTTCTGTTTCCACCTTTAGTCCTGAAGCTCTCCGTCGGGGCTTGTCTTGCGCAGCCCGGCGGTGACACGGCAAAGGGCTCTGTGTCCTCGGAGCGTCGAGCCTGAAGGACGCCGCGCCCAGGTCTGGGGTCTCCAGGTCCAGGATGCTCTGCCATCCCCAGCAGTGTAGTTTACGATCTGACTTTGCCGCCGATGAACCAAACTGTGGGAGGCACGCTGAGACCGTGCAAACTGTCTTCTCCATCAGAACGTGCCCCTCGGCGTGGAACCGGTGATTCGGTCATGAATCGCTATTTCCTGTGAGGCTGAGGCAGGATGGCTCTTCCAGCGGCAGAGCTCCTCACATTCGCCAGTTGTCCCTGAACGTTCTTCTAGAAGCAGGAGCCCCCTCTCAGCCCCACGCTCTCATTTATTACTGGGATGGACTAATGGGCGTCTAATTGCTCGTGTTTAATTCGTGACATGTCCTCATTTCGTTTTGAGCACGTCCGTGCTTTCAGTGCAACGGTACGTCCCCGGCTCACAATGTACCTATTCAAGCCTCGCTCGGAAATCGCCACGAAATGAAGAATTTTCAAAAACATCATGTCCATGGTTTTTTCCTGGAACTCTGTTCTCAAAATGTTTTGCCTTATGCAACACTGAAGAAGAACTCTAGATTTAGGACCATGCTTGCAGGGTTTGGGCCATTACCTAACCTTTTTTTCATGACATTTTTTGTGCTGAAACGTACCTGGATTATTCTGTTAAGAACACAATCGACTGTGTTAAGTTTCCAAAGTTTCTGTCATGCGCTGTGTAAGATTTAAGGAAAAACAAGATACTCCATCCCCAGGATTTCAAGGACGTGATACTTAAAATCAGGTACAACTATCTGAAGTTTAACTGGGACAGACGCTGTCTCATCCGGGCGAGGCTGAGCCTGAGGGCGGGGTGGCCCTGTCGGGAGGGAAGGGCCTCCCGGACAGGCGAGGCCATCAGCACAACGGTGAGTGACCTCAGCGGGCGGGCGTGACCTGGGTTTCTGCGTTTATCTTCCTGTAACATTCCAGGGTGTCTGGAAACAGACACTTTGTCTCATCAGCTGCATAGCCTGTTCCTATGTCCCGAGGCCGGTCTCTTGGTGAAGCTCACAGCTGCTCTGCATGGACTGCGTGGCAAAGGGGAAGGAAAGGCCACGTGGCACGGAGGGAAAGGCCACGTGGCACGGAGGGAAAGGCCACGTGGCACGGAGGGAAAGGCCACGTGACACGGAAAGGAAAGGCCACATGACACGGAGGGAAAGGCCACGTGGCACTGCGTGGCAGCTCCGTTCCTGGTTCCACCAGGAGTGTACGTGACGGTGTGTGAAGGACAAGTGACTATAAATTAAATGATGAATCTCGTAATTCCTCAAGTCGGCCCCGTGCAGGATGCTAGCACACTGAGGTCACTGAGTAAAATGAACCTTATTCGCATGCTTTAGACACTGTATGGATATGTTGAAGCCAAATAAGTACATGTTTGTTTATAAAATAAAGAGATGATTATTTTCCAAACCACAGATAGACCAAAATTACCATAAACAAATTTTGTTATAAAATTCAAAAAAGGGCGCCCTGAGCAGTGTGACTCAGTTGGTTGGAGCATCGTTCCGTACACAAGACGGTGGAGGGTTCGATTTCCGCTCGGGGCACATTCCCAGGTTGCTGGTTCAATCCTTGGTAGGGGCATGTGCAGGAGGCAGCCGATTGGTGTTTATCTCTCTCACATGGATGTCTCTCTAGTTCTCTCTCTCCCTTCCTACCTCTAAAATCAATAAAATAAAAAAAGGTAAGTCTATTTTCAGAGTCTAACTTTATTTTTATATTTGAAATACCTGCTTTTGACAAGTTTCACACACTCACCCAAGTTCCTGTGTGATTCCTCGAGTCACAGGATTCTCTAGTATTTACCAGTGAAAATCTAAGGCCTGTTTTCACCCCCGGCTGCAGCTGCCAAGCACAATTCTAGATGCAAAATCTGATGAGCAAAATTTTGTTTGACCCACATAGTGTGGGTACACCCATAATAAGCTGTGACTTGAATTTATGATGGGTTGTCACCCCTCTAGAGCAATAGCCTAAGATAGAGACTCTCCCGAAAGCCTCAATTTTTTTGTCCTGGGTGTTTTTAATAAACTTGACCAATAATGCATTAATTACAACTATTTTGGCCCAGGTCTGAAATGCCCCTTCTGGTGATTTAAAGCCCAGCCCATTTCCTAGACAAAAACTGCTCTCTCTCACTGTACAATTCTGATGGGTCCCACGCCCCCTCGATGTCACAGAGATGATCCCAGAACCCAGTGTCCCACCCACTCAGCAGGTTGGATGTTTCCTTTGTCTCCTTCCTTTTTCATTAATATCTCATCTCAGATGAGCCGCCCGAAACCCTGGTGGGGGAAGAGTGTGATTTTGATGTCCTCGGTCGTCAGTGTCTGGCTCAGGTCCAAGGCCAGCCCGGGAGACAGAGAGGCAGAGCCTGAGGGGACCGAGCCCCTGCCCTGAGCACGGAGATCAGGCCCTCACTTCGCTGTGTCGTTTGTCCTGGGCTAGTGCTTTGTGAGATTTTCTTGGCTTCCATTTTTTTTAAAAAACAACCTTTTTAAAAAATGGGTGTATTGCAGGGCTGGGAGGGCTGCTCAGTAAAGGAGAAGCTGCTTCCCCATCTCCCCCTGACCTCCTCCCAGCCCCTGCTCCATCTGCTCCGGGCAATCTGGCTGCGGGTGTGAGAGGCTCCGTCACACCTGCTCCCTGCACAATGGGACCATCTCACGCGGCCACTGCCTGGCAGGCGGCGCCGGGTCACGTTTGACCAGCAGGCAAGGTGAGCAACTTGCAAATAACGTGAGAAAAGGCTCTGAGGAGACGTGTGCTCTGGGGAGACAGGCTGGAGGTGCCGGCCTCCTGGCTGCTCACCCGCTGGGGGCTGCCGGAGACGCGTGATCCGGGCCCGTGTCCCGCAGCTCGGCTGGGCCGCTCGGTGACGGAGCCTGGGATTCCAGGAGCGGAGCTGGTCCCGGGCCTTTGTGTGACTCTGCCCCTGGAGGCAGGGGTTCAGTGCGGCGTCCGCATAAGTTATGCGGATTCCAGCTCGCGCTGGTCGGCCCCGCCCCCTCCCTGGGCGCCTGAGCCTTTGTGGGGAGGCGGGAGGGCGGCGGGGAGCCAGCAGGGAGGGGGGGATCTTCAGGTCTGTGAGCAGGAACGCCGGAAATGAGAATAAATGTGGACACGGAGGAGCTGTGCGGGAAGAAGAGATCTTATGAGACCTGAAACCTCACCTAAGCGACACCTCCTCCTAAGCCCTTCTCTCCCTCCCGTCTCTGCCCCATCCCCCAGCGCTCGGGCTCCGGCGGGCTCCCCTCCCCGCCTCCCCTGCAGCCCCCCCCCCCCCCCCCCCGCTGTGCAGCGCTGGGGGGAGAGAGGCTGCCGCATCCCATCCCCCTGCACCAGGCTGCATTTAACAGGACGCGGGCTGCTTTACTAAGGAAGCTTCAGTCCTAGTTTTGGTGTCAGCCAGTAGAGCAGGTGCTGGGGGGACAGCCATGATGAGTCCCCATGTGACTTCCAGGCTGACGACTCATCTGGAGACAGGAAGGGGGCCTCAGACCCAGGCAGGAGGGAGGCGGCGACAGCCCCACTGTGCAGCCTGAGACCAAAGCCGTCCCTGCTGAAGAGGAGGCTGAGGGTAACACTGACCACGCTCTGGCATCCGGATAAAATTAGAAAGTCCCCAAATGTGTATAATAAATACACGATCGGTAATCTTAACCGCTGTTAAGATTGATGGCAGGGGCCTCCGGGTTGGAATAGGACAGCGGGAGGGTGCAAAGGACCCCGGACAGGTAACCCTCTGGAAGGTGGAGTCTGCACACCTGCCAGGCAGAGGGGCTTCCACAGGCAGAGCAAAGAGGCAAACGGGGAGCCTCCCGCCCCCACAGTGACCTGCCTTCCTGTCCTGGAAGAGTCCGAAGGGCTTACGCATTGGACATCGAAGCCCCTTTAGTTAATGTCTGAATGGTCGTGGTGAATATCAGGTGCTACAGGAAACGGTGCCTGTGGATCACACATTTACCCTTCACGTGTAGCAAAAAAAACAACCGCCCCAAAAGCAGCATGGGTAACGAGACAGGTGGCATGACGAGAAAAGAAAGTAGGATCCTTTCCTGGGAGAAACAAGCATTTGTAAGAACACAGGTGGACTGACGGCCTCACCTGCGGGCCCCAGTTCCTCCTGTCGCCGTCCCGGGCGGGGCCCCCAGCCCTGTTCTCGGAGCCTCACCGGGGGCTTGGCCTAGCCACGTGCCCACCCCCGCCTCGCCCACTGCCCCTGTCTCAGCAGCTTGTCTCCTCCATCCTACCCGGCCTCCTTCCAGGACTAACCTTTAGCCCGTGGCTCCCACTGAGGAAAGCAAGGACTTTCTGTATGATTTTAACAGACACCTGCAGTCGCATCCAAGTTCACACACGCGCGGTTTTACGCAGGAGCCCACCTGCCCCGGGTTGTCAGAGGTGACAGTGTGGCCGCTGAGCGGAATGTCAGCCTTTGAGTCGCTTGTCCCAGCCCCTTGTCTGTTATTCATTCTTACACAAGCTTCTGTTTTTACTTTCTCCGCTTCAGCTTCATCACCTGTAAAATGGGGACAATAGTGGCATCTTTCTTGTGCCCTTGCTGCAGATTTTAAATTGATTTCATTTATATGAAGCACTTAGGATAGTAACCGCATATGGTGAGCATTTATTGTATATTCAGTTAGTTCTACAACCGTGTCCTGAGCACGGCCTTTAGAGAGGACAGACTTAGGAACTAACAGGGAGGTAAATAATTGGCTAAGTTAGTTGGGTATCGGCTCTGTGCTGGGAACTGTGCTAAGCAGGTCACTCAAGTTTCAGCTGTATCCCTGTGACTCACTAGCTGCGTAACCCCAGAAGGATGTCTTCTAGGAACAATTTAACCATCTGCAAAATGGGCCTGGAGTATCTCCTTTGGGTTGTTGCAACAATGTAACAGACAATATGTTGAAGTTACTGTTAATATTATCATCATTGTTACAATTAACAGCCTCCTATTCTTACAAGTGAAAGAAGTTGTGCTAATCCACAGACAACCACATGCTGCTGAGAAGATGACGCGAGTGTGGTTGTTCTCATGCTCTGAGGGTCTGGGGGCACATTCTCTACTGTGGCAAGCACTTAGTCAGCCCACAGGTGAGACAGCAAAAGTAAGAGAGCTTAGCTGTCTTTTACAACAACACTGTCATTTGACATGTGGGTTGGTCTTAATTTTTCCAAGCCTTAGGGAGCCTTACTCGTCTTAATTAGATTGCTGAAAATTCTAATTCAAGTACAGCTAGTTCACCTTAACAATGGGGAGGGGAAACGCAAAACAAGCAAAGGGAGTGTCCTGCACACCTGGTGCAGGCGCTTTCACACCAGGTTTCCCGGGAGGTGGCCGCAGCACCCGAGTGGCCCTCACCCTGTCCCCCGCCCAGCTCTGCAGACCCTCGGACGATGAAAGACCACACGGAAAGAGTCACCTCCGGTTCTTTTGTTGCTGGCGTTGTTACTTGTTTCTTTATTTCTTCCAGGAACAATGTGAGGGTCTCCAATTAGTGGCAGGTGCAAATATTATGCATGCAATTAATTGTCTTCAAATGGTTAATTATGGGCAGAATTGGCTAATTTGGGGTGCAATTAACTGCCTGCCACTTATTCTGAGAATGCCCGTAGACAATTGTGTGCGATTAATTTACAAGAGCCATTACAGCGAAAACCTCGTGCTATAAATCCAAGAGGAGGAAGGGAGAATTTTTCGAGGCAGGATTTCACTCTGGGTTAATTGCTTTGACTCTTTCCTTCGGCTTTTCGATGCAGGCCGACTGTAAATGGGGCTCCTGCAGGTGGCCGGGGGGATCCTGCAGACCTAGGATGAGAACACTGAGGGGCCAGAGAAGCCAGTGTGGCCCACGGAGCCACGGGCCCTGAGCGGCCACGCCTGCAGGGGCAGCCCCCGCGTGTCCACTCAGGGAGGGATTTCTCCATGATCCCTGCTCAATGTCCTTATTAAACAACTGATATGATTTTTTCTTTGTTTTTTCTTTGAGAGAGAGAGAGAAACACGGATGTGCTGTTCTACTCAGGGTTGATTCTTATGTGTGTTCTGACTGGGGATCAAACCTGCAACCTTGGTGGGTAAGGACGATGCTCTAACCGACTGAGCTACGTGGCCAGGACATTAAACAATTGATTCTAAAGCCATTTTATTTACACATGTATCAGCAATGATCCATCATTACAAGGATCCTATAAGGAATCACAAGTGTAGTGTGTAAATTTCTCTGCACCGGGCATTCTCGTTACCCCCATGTTGCCTATAAACTTGGAGAAGGTTTGCTACCCGCTGGTCAAGGTGAAGCTGAGGTGAAGCAACAGTGTGGGACTAGGAGCTGGGTCTCCGCAGCTCTGCGATGTTGGGGGTTTCAGACCTGGAAGGGGCGGCACTGCCTCCTGGCACCTCTTCTCTGGACAGACGGGGGGCCGTGGGGCACCCTGCTCACCAAGGACGTGCCAAGCTCAGGGTCCACACTACTCTGACCACCTGGCATCGGCGAAGGCCCGTTCTGTGGAGCCAGCTCGGCCCAGGATGCTCTTCCCAGAGCCTGAAGTGTTTACGAGTCAGCAGGAGGCCACTGATTGGCAAGGACATTCCCTTGAAGGTGCCTCTGAGGCCCCCTGAGGGTCTCCACGGGGAGGGCAAGGCCGCAGGGGTTCCGCCGCCGGATCACTCACGGGTCCCCGGGAAGCTGTTCCTCACGGCTTGTCTCCGAGCACCGGGCCAGGCAGGCAATCAAAGCTGACACGCTCTCCCTGCTGCCCCGGTCGCGCTCTGCACACAGGGACCCTGGGCCACACGGGCTGTGATAGGAAGGAAGGCAGGTGCCGCCATCAGAGGAGTAAGACTAAAGTCTCTGTGCGAGCTTGAATGCGGGCTCCGAGTCCAGGGGCCGTCGTGAGCTGGGGTCCCCTCTGCCACCCACCCTCCCGCTCCTCGGCTGGGCAGAGGCAGAGCCTGCTCCCGGGCTGGGTGCTGGCTGCCTGGGCGTTGCTGGTTCCTCGCTGAGGCTCTGAGAAGCTGGAGGCGGTCGAGTCGCAGCCTGGATGACTCAGGTGATGTCAGTAAAAGAGGACAGCGCAGAAAGGACCGGGACTTTCTCCTCTAGCGTCTAACAGGGTCCATGCTGCGTCTTGGAACAGCGGTGAACGCACCAAGGGAAAGAGGGAGAGAAAGGAATCTACTGAGATGTCTGCGCCTGCTCCGTGTCGGCCCCTCCTTCCCACATGACTGTCTTTAAAACTTCCCAATCTCCTGGCATGAGAAGAGATGTTTATCACCATTTAAATAAGGGGTAGATGAGTCTGGGAAAACCGTGCACCACAGCCCGCAGAGAGAGCGGGCACGGAGGGGCCTGCGGTGGCGAGAATGGCGCTCGAGGCTGCTGGTTTCCTGGTGGGACATGTCCCGCTTCCGCTCGGTGGCTGTGAGTCAGGCTGGCCTCTCTCCGTTTTGAGTAGCCTTGGTAAATATAAGGCTTTTTTCTTTATAAACGTGATTCTGTTTCACCCCCAAACAGGCGCAGCCAGGGAAACGCCTTTCGTGACGGCAGGTGCTGCGTGATGGTTTTGTGGACAGTCAGGGACAGTGATGCCCTGTGGGTGGGGCCCCTGTGCTGTGGCTGGACCAGCAGAGGCTGACCCGTTCGATGAGCTCTGGGTAGTAAGCTTCACGGAGCCCCTTGTGTCTACAGATCTTGCCTCCGCATTGGTACCTGGTTTCTTCTTTAAGCCTCAGGCCTCGGCCACACTCTGGGTTTCTGATGAACACTCTGCCCCCAATGAGGGTGCTCAGTGCAAAGCCCATCACTGTCTTCAAACTCTCGGGCCCAGCTTGGTAGCTCACAAGGGCCTCTTGTTCCGAACCTAGACCCCCCTCTTCCAGCACACACACGAACCCCTTCTCTGCCAAGTCCTGGCTCGTCCTGGTGTGACGACGACCACGCCCGCCTTGGTCAGAGTGTGAGTTCCATAGTAGGGACCCACAGCACGATTAACGTTGGCCACTCCTTGTGTAGAAAGTATAAGAGGTGCCAGAAGACTAAGGAACTGTTCTGTGTGTTTTTTTAAGAAACAAAAATAATAATAAAAGAAAAGACTCGTCAAGGTGATTTCTTGCACGAGCCACCCTTTCGTTAGAAGCCGAGCTGACCCCACGTCGAAGGAGTGGACAGACGTCTCCCGGTGTCCTCCGTCAACATGCTGCCTGTGACACAGGGACGGGAGCGAGTCTTTTCAACCTCACATCAGAAGAGAGTCAACCTAACGAGTGAAATCAGATGCAATTAGCTTTACCTAAATGGTAGGTTTTCAGAGCAATTAATACAGCTGAAAGTGGGAAGCTGCTTGTTAAACAAATCAGAGATCAAGGAATACATTTCCTTTCTTGAATGTCACTCCCGTGTAAACCAGCCGACACAAAGCATTTTCACGTGTGAAGCAGAGCAGGCGTGGCGTCGGGATGCCCAGCAGCAGCAGGCCGGGCAGTCCCCGCGTCTCCCGGACTCCCGACGGCAGCACCAAATCTCCGCCCTCCCCTTCTCGTGGCTGCAGGTGCGGGGGCGCGGCAGCCAGGCCCAAGGGTGCCGGGATCGGGGTGCAGCGGGTCTAGTCTCCACTCAGCTCCTCACGGGCCCTCCTGTGTGACACTCGCCTTCCCCGTGAAGCCCCCGGTCCCCCCGTAAAGCTGGGATTAAGCCACCAAACTGCTCTTCACGCAGCTGACGCCCAATAGGTGCTATTTACTACTCTTGTTTTTATTTTACTCATTGCTGTAGCGTAAATATAACTTCCAAAATATTTGTGAGATGATTATTATTTTTGAGCCCGTGATGGTTGCCTTACCTTTCTCAGAACGTACGTGTCCTCTCGGCTGTGCCATGAACGTGTCCATGTGCCCAGAGCTCTGGGCAGCAGGGGCAGGAATCTATCAGCATTTCCCGTGTCTGAGCCTTGGTTGCGTGGGGAACCATCCCCACAAACTCTCCCATCGAGAATAAGAAGCTCTGCAGAGAAGGGGTCCTTGTCGCAAAGACCTACAGTGTGTGCCCAAGAGGAGATTCTTTGGAAGCCCTTGAAAAGCTTTGTGGAAAGAATTTTCCCTCTGAAAACTCAGAATAGGCACCCAGGATGATTTTCCAGGGAGGTCACTGTACGGATGAAGGATGTTCAGATCCACTGATACGTAACCATTCTTCATGATGCCTAATAAGGCTTTTTATAAAGGAAACAGACAAAAAAATAATACCTGGCAGACACCGAGAGGCACAGGGAGGTGAGGGGTGCGGGAGGATCCCGGCCCCTCCAGTCATAGCCATAGGCTTGGTGAGTGAGTCCATCTCACTAATTCTCAGTTTGTTCACCTCTAAAATGGGAAAAGCGGGGCCTATTTCTGAGAATTACTGTAACTGAAGTGAAATAAGATACCAGTAAAAGGTCAGGCTGTACCCACTGCCCTCCAGCTCTTCCCCGGCCCACGTACTTGGAGGCATCTCTCTCTCTCTCTCTCTCTCTCTCTCTCTCTCTCTCTCCTCAAAGGGCAGCTCCTGAGGCCCGAGGCTGCTCTTTGTATGTGGCTGGGCCCTAAAACAGGGCCCAGCCGCAGGCAAAGGAAGCACAGCACCTGCACCTCGGATATTATTATCAGTATCATTTTTAAGTGGCTTTGGGGCATTTGAAATAAAACCTATTATGATAATAATAGCTCAGCATTATGCCTTTTTATAAAAAAAAAAAAAATCACAAAACACAACTTTGTTTCACTTCATTTGTTAATTTCCCAGCTTCCCAGAAGGGCCATCATTGGGTAATATTCTACATGTAAATGTTGCAATTTTGTCTTTCAGATTTTATGAAAATATAGTTTTCCACGTGAGGAGCATGTGTCAGTCTGCTAGGGCTGTTGTAACAAACGCCACAGACCGAGGAGCTTAAATAGCAGAAATTTAGTTTCCCGCGTTCTGGAGGCTGGAGGTCCCAGGTCTAGGAGTGAGTGGAGTTGGTTTCTGGTGAGAGGCACAGCAGCCAGCTCTCAGGTGTCTCTTTTCATAAGGTCACTAATCCTATTGCATTAGGGCCCCACCCTCACGGCCTCTTTAACCTTAATTACTTTCTTAGAGGCCCCATCTCCAAATAAAGCCGCACTGGACGTAGGGCTTCAGGGGCAGAAACTCCAGTCAGTACCTGATGGGCCACCGCCGGGAAACAGCCTCATTGCCCTTCGTCTGGGTGGGGCACAAGCAGCCCTTACCCCACGTCTCGGGTGGATGGACAAAAGGAATCACCACAAGGTCTCAGTCTCCATTTTCCACTCTTTCTAAACTTCGTTTTGTTTTTAAATAAAACCCCCAAGCTGTGGTTTCACCAGGGGCGTCTCTGACCTGCGATGCGAAGCTCTGTCCTGAGGGAGCGAGGGTTTTGCACCCGAGGTCAGGGAGCTGGACAGATGCTCCCTGTGTGCTCTGCATCCCAAGAGGCAGCCGAATATGCACATTTTTGTGGCTTGTTCGTTTTAATATAAAAAGATGAAATTATAGGCTCTGAAAATAGATAAATTTATGAGCAATTGAAAAGGAAATTGTTGATTCATGACAAAACAGTACAAATTTTTATGCCAAACTAAATATTTATGATTTGATCTCCGTTCAGCCTCTTTCTGTCTCTCCCTTTCTATATCTAAACATACACACGCGCACACATCTCCAGTATGTGGGGAAATATGTCAAAATAACTATACAGTCTTTCTACCTGATCCACAGCATACGTGCAAATCAATGCACGTTGAATATTGGGACTCAGCCCTGGGACTAGAGCATGGGACCCCCTAGAAAGGTAAAAATAAGTGGGATTTGTAGAAACATTGCAAACACACCCCATGTAATCACACCTGTTTCCACACCCCCTCCCGGCCCCGCTGCGTGTAATCTTTTATCTTGAAGATTTTACACGGGTGGATCTTGATAAATTTAAGCCTGGGCCTTGCACAGATTCCAGATTTCAAATGAATAACTCTTTCATTTAGTTAATAGCTGCAGCAGAGCCATAAACCCGTAATAGTTTATGACCTTCAGGATATAACCTGCAGCCACAGACGATATAAATTATATTACGCTGCGCTTTACGACCCCGTGAAGCACAGGCAGGGCCTCCCCACCAGTGTGACGTCTGGGGGTGGGGATGGAACGAACTGTTTATTTATTTTTTCCTTGTTGGCTGAAAAGCCCGCCTTCCTCCCTGACCGGGAAGCTGTCTCTGATGGGAGGCGCCCACCTCGCTGAGCAGAGCGCAGTCCCGGCCACGGGAAGCCGTGAATACACTATGGAGATGGCTGCCCCGTGGCTCCCCGCCTCGCACGCCGCGCCAGCCCACAGGGGAGGCGACCCCACTCTGCTGCGGGCGGGAATCGCTCGAGGAGACGCTCGCCTTTAGGGACGGGGCAGGGGCGAGCATGTGCGCTGCGCTGGGGCCGACTTGTCCGCACTTGTGTTTTGTTCTGTTATGGACCAAGGGCAGTCTGCACGGGGCTGTCCTTCCTTCCTCGGTGGTCTTGTGGCCTCTAAATCCCGCCTCACGTCGAGTCTGAAGGTGAGGCCCCTGCACCGAGTGCAGGGGACAAACCCTGGTTCTGTCAGTGGACCATCTAAATAAAAAATGAAGACAATGAGCTTCAGAAATTGTCCAGGACTGGAGGGAGAGTGTGGCTGGCCAGCCTTTGCAGTGACAAAGGCCACTCGCTTCCTCCCTGCACCTGCTGCCCTCGGAGAGCCGGGTTCTGAAGGGCCTGCCGAGTGGCGGGCGAGGTCCTTCATTCTGAGGTCGGCCTGTTTGCTGTGCTGGGGACCGGCGGCCACCTAGCCGTGGGCCCCAGGGTCCCCGCAGGCTCCCGGAGTCCGCAGCCCCCTCTCCCATCTGGAATTCAGGTCTGGGATTGGCTTTCATGAGTAAATATCTGAAATGTGTAAGGCACGGTACGTCCCAAGCCTGGGCGGTGCTGGACCAGTAGGCTTTTCTTTGCTGACTTTGCTTCATCAGCTTACGTATTGTGCAAACAAAAGGGTCACCCAGTTAACATTCCTGCCTCCTTGCTGTCACTGAGATGGTGCATAGATAGGGGGCCCGCCATGGTCCTGCTTAGGAACAGCTTAGGTTTCATCACATGGTGAGAGGAGAGATTAAAAGGGGAGCTGTTTCTGTGGAAATACATGAACAGAGTGGGATCAGATTTAGATAACTCCCACTTTTAAGAAAGTTTTGTTACTCTAGAATTTTGCTAATTGCTGGCTCTTACCGTGTGTGCGTGTGTGTGTGCACGTGCCTATTTATCTGTGTACACACACACATATGCACACACACACACACACACACACTTCAACCGCAGACTCTTTCCAACAGAAACCTGCAGGGGAGTGAAACCCTGAACAGCCAGCCGAGGCCTTTATGACGGCCTTTGTGTGTGTCTCAAAAGAGAACAGTCATGTTCCCTGGCCTGATTCTTTAAACTCTATTTTTCGATGGCTTTATGGTTTTGATTATTAGAAAAATTTCTGGAGCAGAATTCTCTCCTAAAAATGAGAAATTAGGAAACAGAATGAAAATGCAGTTTACACGCATGTAAGATGAAGCCCGTATGTAAGAGGTGTACTTGCTATAGATCCTTTCTTGGGATAAACACCTTTTATTTCCCTGGATCATTATAGTGTTTCAATATCCAGCTGCTGTTTCAGGCCGTAGAAATAGCTTTTCAGGTCAGGAACATCCTAGAAGGTCAAGGAAAACGGTGAACACCTGCAACAACGCAAGGACAATGGTGCCAGGAAACAAAGGCCAGGGCTCTGGATCTCTCATAGGTGCCGTCCTTGGACTAGGAAAATCAAACTATTACAACACTGACATTCACAAATTTAGAAAATTGTTTCAATTACGTGTTGTTAGCAAGGGATGCTTGTCTGATTGTGGGGGCCACTTGAGCAGTAGCCAGAAATAAACCCGTAAATAATGGAACCAACTAAATAACCCATTTTGTGCTTTTATAAGATTGGCAATTGTGTTGAATAACATTGAGATACACTTTTTAATGTCTTGCAAAACTGACATAAAAGGATGGAAATGATGACCTAATATTTTCGCAGAAGAGTTTCATGTTCATAATCCCTTTCAAATATTTGGCTGCCATTGAGCCTCCCTTTCTTAATCTGCAGAAACTGAGGCTCCAGAGTGGCGACTTGCTCAAGGTCACTTAGCAAGCACAGCCGGGAGGAACTGGGCCCTCTCCCTCCCCCACAGGCGCCCCACCCTGCTGCTGTCTCCCCTGGCAGCTACCTCCGCCCCGATATCCATGCGGCTTGCCCAGTGTGGAAAGGAATGTTATATAGGGTAATTTTGTATATAATATGTGATACATATGTACACCAAAGGGTGTTTGCATAATTAGAGAGTAGTTCATAGTTCTGCAAAGTGGCATTTTAAAAAGATGAAAGTATACACAAAAATGAAACATTGTATTTCTTTTATTAGAATTATTTTTAAATTTTAAATTTTTTTATTTATCTTTATTGTTGAAAGTATTACAGATGTCCCCCTTCTTTCCCCATGGAGCCCATCCACCCTGAGCCTGCCCTCCCCAGGCCTTCACCACACTGTTGTGTGTTCACGGGTTATGCATGTGTGCATGTAATGTCTTCCAGTTCTGGAGACAGAGTCTGGTCGAATCTGTCGTCGACATGGGAGGACATCAGGGTCTTCATTAGACTGGGCAGTAAAGAGCTATCAGATACTGACCGTCGGTAACTAAAGACAGATTCTTGTATAAGCAACATAAAATGATAAAAAATTAGTAAGGCAAGGTACCCAAAAAGCCCAGGGGGAGTCTGATTTGCATCTAGATATAGCCCGATCTTTGACCCTTTTTACAGACCAAAACTCCTTTCAAATTGAGGCTCTTGGCCACAGATTAATGAGCCTTGGGAGGGCCTGTGGGTCTCGAGATGCTGCTCAGAGAATTAATTCAATTCCTGCAGCAGCGAAGAGGTTAACTTCAGTCATCTCCTAGGAAACCAGTGTGACAGCCCACTGCGGAGTCCTGGGGAGATCACTGGTCTGCTCTTTAATAGAGTAAATGCTGATTGCTATTGATGGTCCTTTTCGTTAAGTCAATTTTTTGTTACATGTTGAAGTTAATACCAGCTAGCGGATTATCAATGCAGGGATAGTCTCTATGCCGGAGAGGACTTCAGATGTAAATCCATGCAAATAACAGCCGTGTAATATTGTATGTATTTACCATAACTTGCATCTAAGTTATTTCTGATGTGAAATGGCCACAAGGAAAATACCTTAAGGTGTGTCCGCCTTTCTAAACCATTTACAAAGCTGCACCCACCTTCTCTTTACTAATGAGAAAAAGCTTAATTTCTGCAAATCACACGGAACTTGATTTTAAGGTATTGGAGGTTTTGTGATATATCTGACTTTTTTGTTTGCTTTTAAACTGGAATCTTGATTTTGAAAATGAACCAAAGCAGAATCGTATATACACCCATTCACAGACACACATAAAATGATTCATTCTAGGTCCCTGCAGCCTTTTTCCTTTTTCAAGGAAGCGTCCCTGTGACTTGGGCTGTTGACAAGCGGTGGTGCATCGAAGCTTAATAAGCGATTCTCTGAGCCGGGGCGCAGGGCGGCGAAAGAAAACCCTCTGCAGGGCGGTGCAGGTCGGGGTGGGGGTGAGGGGCCGGATTCAGCGGGCTGCACAATAAAGACCGGTCTCCTTGACGGGGATCACAGCCACCACCCACCCCACAGCTACTTTGTATCCTTGTGCTCCAAGCCTGACTCTCTCTGCACAGCTACTTTGTATCCTTGTGCTCCAAGCCTGACTCTCTCCAGAAGGCAGTTTGGTTCCCCACCCAGGACACACCAGCCAGCCAGCTGGAGTTAAGTTTGTTTCTTGGCTCTCTAATCATTTTCCTCAATAAAAATGATAATGATTTAAAAGCAAAAAAAAAAAAAAAAGCAAAAAAAGCCAGTTACTTCATCAATCACTGGCAGGGCACAGATAGGTGTGGAGAGGAAATTCGGTGAATACGGCATCACAATGACACCCAGATTTCACAGCAGCTGAAGCCCGAAGCCACCGAGGTGAGGAAATTTCCTAACAAAGGGCCTATGCTCAGGGTTTGCAGGGGCTGCTATCTTACAAAGAGCTTTGCTAAGCCCAACCTTTCCCTCCAGGAGCAGCACCTACTTTATCCCCCTGCAGGCTGCTTCCACCCCGTTTCTGAGGCATCCCTGTGTTACTAGATGCCAAAGGAAAATCAAAGACTGCCCCCCCCAGTAACCTCTCAGAATTTCTCCTTCTCACTGTACTTGAGATTAGAAAAACCAACAACATGCCTCCTGAATCGAATGAGTAGGCAACTCTAAGAAATGTGTGAGATTTTTTTTTTGCACCAAATATATATTCTAGCAGTAAATTCTGCGATGTTCCCTGCACATTGGTGCATAACCCGCTGCATTTCTTAATGAGATTCATGCTTGTGGGCTTTCTAGATGCCCTGCCTGCTAGATAAAGGGGAGGAGGGTTCCCGTGGCAACCAGGGCCCCTCCATTCCCCACGCTGGCAGGTTCCTCTTGAGCATTAAACGGGCCACGGGAGGGAGGAACACGTGCACTCATCCATAAACATGACACTCCTCTCTGGGAGCCAAAGGTACCCAGCCTCAGATCGCATTCAGATTTCCTGATGGTTGGGCCAGATACTCCTATTAAATCTCCCCTTTGAAACATCTGCAACCGGGGGAAAAAATAAATCTGAATCCTTTCCAGATTCAGATCCATGGCCAGCCAAATGTCACCCGACGCCGCGGAGGGCGGAGGAAGCCGAGCGCTTTCCGCATCTGCTCAAATTGAAAAGGTTATTTCTCCGTCTCGAGATGCCTCTGGAGCTGCGGGCAGGGCCCAGGGCTGCGCCCGGAACGCGGGGGTTGCTAGGAGACAGCCCAGCGCCGCCCCCATTGGCTGGAGTTCTCTGATTGACAGCTCCTCACCCCGAGGGGCTCCTCCTGACCTTGAGACCCCGGCTGGAAGGAGAGGGCGGCTCGCTCGCGCCCCTGCCCCCGGCCGAGGCGAGGAGTTCGCCGGCGCCCCGCGTGTCTGGGGTTTTGCTGGGCGTCTTTGGGACGGAGGCCCGGGGGGGGGGGGCACACGCGGGACCGTGACCGAGGGCGGCTCTGCACGGCTGCGGCTCGTTTCGTTCCTGCCGCGCGATTAAACTTTGTATCAGTGACGATGGTCTCCCTTGGAAAGCACGCGGGTGCGCGCGGCGGGCGAGCCTTCCCCGAGCTTCGGAGGACTTGGAATTTGAGCGGGGAAGGTGGATTTCTTAAAAAAATAAAAAAATAAAAAAGAGGAGGGAAAGGAGGGGGAGGGGAGAGAAAGCGCAGAGAGGAAAGGGGGCGCCAGGTCCCCGAGCTCCCGCGCGCGCACCCGCCGCCCTCCGCGGGAGCAGCTTCCTCTGCGCGCTGCGCTGCGCGCCTCGTTCTTGTGCTATTCGGGGCTCGGAGAGAAACAATGAGGCGATCGCCCCAGGAGAGGTTAGCGGCCCGGAGAAGAGTATCCCGTGCGCAAAACAATGTATCAGTGCAATGTATCGACGCCCCGGCGAAGGCGGGGGCGGGGCGCTGGGGCCCCTCCGCAGTCGCCGGGCTGCTGCCGAGCGAGGCGGGGCGAGCGGACGGAAGCGGCTCCGGGCAGCGGCGGCCCGAGGGGCGGGCATCTGGGGCGGGCATCTGGGGCGGGCGCAGAGCTGCCCGCTGCGGGCCGCGCGCTCCCGCGGGACCTCGCCCCGCCCCGCCCGCCCGCCCCGAGCGCTAATAGCTAATGAGAAAAATCGTAGCCGTCCTGCATTTTGAATCTAAACATTGTCATTGGAAGGATAGCAAGGCCCCGATCCTAGCATTTCCCGCAAAGAGGAACACGGTGAGGCCGGGTGTTTTTCTGCTTAATGGACGTATTTTAAACACGGAGCCTACAGCTTTATTAGGGGGTGTAGTTACTGGAACGAGACCGTATTTCTTTTCACGGGGGCGGGGGGACTGCTGCAGGTTCGTTTCACTGTGTGTAGGTTTCTGGAAGATTTAATAAGAGAAAAACCTGCAGAGTGAAGACACAGGTTAGAGACGGTCCTTTGTGATCCCGAGCGTCCCGTCTTGTGCACCCAGCAGCCGGGAGGGGGGTGGACGCGGGAGACGGACTCAAAGCAGATGCTGGAGCAAATGTTATGCTGTTTTTTTCTAAATATATTTATTGAACTCCCTGCAAAGCAGCGCTGTTTCCAAAGGGGATATTATTTTTAAATGCAACCTTTAAGGCACTAAAAAAAACCCCCAAACCCTACAAAAACACCATCTTTATAGAGTTTTAATTACATTTGTACTTAATTTGTAAAAATGATTTAAAAAGAGAACATCTTGGGAAGATGGAAAATGTTAATGATCAGAAGAGTCAATAAATAATACGGCTTTCTTCTCGGGTATGTTCTGTTTCAAGATTTTGGTATTTATTGGGATATAATTTCAATTTGCAGGAGAGTTGCAATAATAGTACAAACATCTCAGACCCTTTACTTACATTCACTGTTTACATTGTGCCCAATGCAGTCTCCATTGTTTTTTTTTCTGTGTATTTATGGTTTTTTGGGGGGTTTTTTTAGCCACTTAGTAATAACTTGAAGACAACATATGTCTTTACCTCTAAATACTCCATTCTGATTTTCCTAAGAAGTTTTCTCACACAATCACTACACAATTCTCCGTATCAGGAAATTCTAAGGACCACGCCAAGCAACTACCTGATTCACAATCTATAATCACATTTTCTCAGTGGCCACAATTGTCCGTTTGCTGCAATGCTTTCCCCGCCTGTGATAAATTCCAGGCCTCATGTTACGCTCAGTATCTGGAGCAGGTTTGTAACCCTTTCACCAGGAAAGGTGCAGGAGCCCACGGCAGGCCCTGCGGGGAGTCCTGCCCTCTGGTCCTTTCAATACTGAACCTCTGGGGGAAGGAGGCCTCTGGAGATGAGTTGGGGTGCCGGCTCCGGGGTATCCCTGATGCAGGAGGTAAATCTTCACCCTTCTGAAGAGAAATGGCCCCTGTGTTCACATATCACCTCATGCAAAGACCAATCACGCTGATTCAAAATCAGCATTTTGTGTGAAGTCTGGATCTGGTGCTTAACGAGTGACGTCATTCGTTATAGATAGCTGCAGAGATCCAGAGCCTGTTTCGTACCCGTGGAGGGTGGGGGCTCTCCCATTAGAGGTTTCGGGGGGGAGGGGTGAGAGGGAGATGATGAAGGATTATAGTCAGCTCAGGATGCAAAGAAATAAAACTATGGAGAGAAAAGCAAGGACATCTTAATTTTAAAAGTTAAGTTTTTGTGTCATTTTATTATCATGAATGTTGTTTTATGAAAAGAATCCTTGTCTTGCTCTGGTCACGCCGGGCTGTTTGGGGTCCGGGTAACATGCTTCCTCTCCCATGTCTCCGTCAGCCAGAGGAGGCCTGGCCATCTCCCCCTGTGTGGGACGGGCTTTTGCGCACACGTGTGTAGATGCGGGGTGTGAGCTTTGCGGGTGCACAGGGGTTCCATAGAGCTGCGCACGTGGCTGCCACGCATGTGGTTTCCAGCCCTCGCCTAACCCCACACAAGTCAGCACGACGTACGGGCCATCACAGGCGGATGTACAAGCACCCTCTTACCTCCTCCACGCTCCTCGTTGGTCTATGACGGGGGTAGTCAGTGTCCTTGGCACCGTGAAGCTTCCCGTGTGCACACACACAGCCTCCGTGACATAGCTACAGAGCACACATCCCGGTAGCCTCCATGTGCACACACGTGTGTGCACCAGCTTATATGATTTTCCACATAATTCAAGACGACATCCATTGTTTTCTCATGGGATGATCTGTTACAAGCCAGCTTTAAATTTATTTTCGCAAGACTTTGCATTTCTCAAAGTAAACACCGACTCTGGGTCTGCCCCAGCCTGCGGGACGGGGCGGGTGTGAGCAGTGGGTTTCCATCCAGAGGAGCTTCTTCGAGACGGAAGCTCCTTGGGGTGGGTGGGACCAGGTCCCCACTTGCCTGCAGCAGCTGAGCGGTAGGAGAGGGTTTGTTCAGATTCCACCGAACGATGTCTTCGGGAGTGATTACGGCTCCTAGTTGGTCCTGAAGGTGAGACGGGTGGGGCCCCTCCAGCTGCAATAACCTACAAGGGGGCACACACTCTGAAGTCACAAAACACGTTTGGACGCTGAGCCTCCAAAGGGAATGGTAAGCCCCTGGAGACGGTATTGTGAAACATTTCATATTTTTTATGAGGCCGAGCGGGTCTAGGCCAAGTCACAGGCCCTTCACAGTAACTTAGTTTCCTGTAAGTGGCCGTGGCCGCTCCCTGGCTCTCCACCCGCCCACAACCCACACGTTACTCTCGAATAGTCCGCAGGTCCAGGCCTCCCGCGCCTCGGATGGGGAGGAACCGCGCCTGGCGTGCCCACAAGGAGACCAGTTAACATCAGAGCGCGTGGTAAAGGCTTGAGGGGCGGACGGAATTCAGACAGGGTCCTACCCCAAGGCCTGCGCTGCCAAAGGCCACGGAGCACACTCGTGGTGTCTGGGGGGCCAGAGCCTTTAAGTCAATAGCAGACGGGGGTGTCGGCAGCCTCAGGGTCACATTATCTTATCTCTAAGTGCAGTCATCCATCAGGCAGGCCCTCTCCCCCTCATGCCTCTGACCCCACCGTGGTCCCTGGGGCAAGGCGTGTAAACCTCCCAGGGCACCCGCCACGCGGCCGGCCACGCGGGCTTCCCCGCGGAGCTGTCCTCCATTGCCGACCCAGAGGATCCAGGACACGGCCGTGAGAAAAACCAAAGAGCCCGAGAAGCATCGCCACCCCCTGTAGCCTCCTCTGAAAGCTCCCCTTTGATGGCTGTTTTCTGTGTTTTCACCTGAGGACGCTGGGCGGCCTCTCATGGGCGTATGTCTGCGTCGGAGTTTATCTAGAGGCTGAATTCACGGTATTCCTGAGGATTCCTTGTCTTTCTTACTCTTTTTCTGAAAGTTATGATGTTATCCGACGTGACCACTTTAATATAAATCCGTTTATCTGTCCCCCGGCGGCATTTCCAATCCGAAGCCCCCTTAGACAGGCCTAGCGTCTTGAAAAACCATGAAATGCTGCTGGTTTGGGCGTGGAGAGCTCCAGGAGCGGGTGCGGGGAAGGGCCGGGGCGTGGAGGACGGGAGGGAAAGGGGCCGTGGGACCAGCCGCCGCCTCGGGCGCCCCGAGTTCTCCTCACCCCCCAATGTCCTCCGGCTGCCTGCTCCTCGCTGTGTGTGTCCTCGGTCACCAGGCCCCACGTCGTCGCCTCCCTAGCATCTCCCCAGCTGCTCCGGGGGTCTCTCCCCCGGTCACGTATCCCCCTACCCTCTGTCCGTGTTGCCGGCAGAGTCCTTGGTCTTCAGCCCGGAGGTGTCCCTGCTCTGCTTCGACCTCCGGGGCTGAGCGAAGGGACGGCGGCCACGTCCCAGGACGCGTGTCTCAGTTTTCCTCTGGGAGCAGCAGGGAGGCTCAGCAGCTCTGGGAGAAAAGACGTCGCCCAGACGCCCTTGCCGCTGGCCCTGGTCAGTGGAGTGTATTTTGGCAACTGAGGTAAAAGGGGGGAGTCAGGGCAGCCTCCAAAACCCCCCTGATAAGAGAGTGGCCTGGCCCCTGGTCCTGGTCTCCCTCATTCCTCCTGGCTGGCGGAGGGGTCCCAGGAATCAGAACCAGGGGCTCAAACACCCCAGCACACGCCAGCTTCGGTTCCCTGTTTCGGCTTCTTCTCTTGATGAGGCGAAAGACATGAAGAGCCTGGCAGGTACCACAGCAGGTTGGTGGGGCCGCCCCGGCTCCTGTGTGTTGGAGAGAGACTGGCGGGGAGATGGGCGGGGAGATGGGCGGGGAGATGGGTGGGGAGACATTTGGGGAGATGGCGGGGAGATGGGCAGGGAGATGGGCAGGGAGAGGGGTGGGGAGATGGGTGGGGAGACATTTGGGGAGACATTTGGGGAGACGGCGGGGAGATGGGCAGGGAGATGGGCAGGGAGATGGGCAGGGAGACCGGCGGGGAGAGGGGCGGGAGCGCAGGGCTGTGGCCGCTCAGCCAACCCCCGGAGGTCGCCATCCATTACTGAAGGGCCTGAGAACCATGGATTTTTATTACGTTGGTGCTGGAGCAGGATACAAGCATCTTAGAATCCAGGTAGTACCAATAATTGTATAATAATTATAAACAGATTGTGTTCAAAAAGTGAGAGGACACTGCTGCATGTTAACTCCTGACCAGAGGTCTGTCTCTGTTGTTTTGGGCCAAGTTCTTGGGGAAGGGCTCAGGACAGCGGCCACACGGCAGAACGTTTTTCCTGATTTCCAACGTGGCAACTTTGGGGACTGTGCTGTGGAAAGAACCTGCATTAAGATTCACAAAATCAAGTTCTCCCTAGAACATCCGCGAGGAGCCATCATTCGGGACAAGTCCTTAAAGCTCTGAGCCTCTGTGAGTCTGGGAGATAATACGGGGGGACCCTCCCTCCCCGGGATGTCAGCAGAGAGGGGTGATGTCATGCTCATGAGCCACCTCTGCGTGGTACTTACAACCATTAATATTTGTTATTGTTATTTTAGAGGCCAAACAAATAGCTAAAATACTCAAAGGTCTCCTATTCAAACACAGAAACTGTCATCTCAGGTATCGGTTAGACACGGCCGGCGTGTATCCGCCAGTCGCAGGGAAGACACCGAGCAAGGGGCCCACGTGCCTGTGTCGGGTGAAGGCACCGGGACTGCTCTCTATGAGTCGGAGCCGTAATTCAGCAAACGCTTTTTCTTTCTTCCAAGAAATCTAATAAAAGCAGTTCCGGGAAGAGCCTCCACGGTCAGGCTCTACTCGAGAAGCATGTGTATTCAGAATCTCGCCTGCAGGTCCAAATAAATAGATTTCCTTATTATGGCCACAATTTGATCTCCCATGCATAAAACGTGGGTAAAACAATAAAAGTAAATGACATAAAGTAGAAAACAGCAGAGCTCAAGCACAAACGTTTCTAAGAAATAACCCAGGTGCTCTGACATACCTGGTGAGGTTCCCTCAAATGGTAATAATCATAATAATGAAGGGGGCAGCTGTTTACCGCGGTCAGGGCCCCGCTCAGCTTCCTCCCAGCGTGGCCCCCACGTCCCCGGGGCTGTCCTTGGCCTGGCACAGGCACTGAGGTGGCATCGCCTGCGGGGGGCCTGCTCTCAGCTCTGAGCTCAAGTCTATTTCCTTCCGGGGGAGCTCACGCTTCACCTGTGTTCTCACCAGCTGGGTCACTCGAATGAAGACTGAACCCCAAATAAAACGGCACCCTCCTCTCCCGTCTCCACAGCCCCTTCCTCACTCAGCGGCCCGGGCGTGGCTCAGCGGTTGAGCGTCGACCTGGGATCCAGGCGATCGGGGTTCGATTCCCGGTCAGGGCACAGGCCCGGGTTGTGGGCTCGATCAATGACTCTCTCATCATTGATGTTTCTATCTCTCTCTCCCTCTCCTTTCCTCTCTCTGAAATCAATAAAGATGTATTAAAAAAAATAAATAAACTAATATAACACCTGGACAGTGACCGAGTGAGGTCAGGGGAAGCAGCCGCGCCCTCCAGGAGAGAAAGGACATTCCCCTCACTTCCTAGGGGGAAGGTGGCGGGAATCTGAGAGTCGCCGAGGAGGGCGGCTCCTAAGTTGCATCGGGAAGGAAAGATAAGGTTGGCGCTTTGGAGGCCTGGGAATTAGTAAGTCGGATGGCGTCAGGAAGGGTAGCAGAGGGGGGTGGTGAGGCGCCAGGGAAGTGGGGTCTGCGAGCAGCGCAGGGCATGGAAAGGGAGAGAGCGGAGGCACAGGGAAGCCCGGCGGGACCGACGCCCTCAGCCCGGTCGGTGGGCCACAAGAGACCCAGGCCCGTGCATAGCAGAGGGGCGGCCTGAGCAGAGGAATTTCCGCAAAAGACAGCAAAGGAGAGAAAGGAGACGTGCGTGTGGTCGGCACCGGCGGCTTCACCCCTCCCGATGGGCTCGCGCCTTAGAAAGGCAACCTGCCGGGAAAACGGGCGCGGAGACCCGAGGCACGTTCCCTGCGTCACGGAGCTGACGCCCGGCGGAGCCGGGGCTGGAACTTAGGTTTTTCTGGAACCGATGCTCTTGACTTTTTCTTCTTTATTTTGACTTTTTCTTCTATATTCTACACGAATTGTGTAGAGGAAACTGATGAGATGGTAAAGTGTTAACGGTACATACGATTCTTCATGTGTTTCCAAGAGGAGGCCCCACGGCGGGTGGAAACTCTGGCTGTAAAGTTTTTAATAAACGAATTATGTAAAATTTTGGCAAAAGAATAACTAACATTCACGGAGCCCGTGACTCACAGGCGTCATCCCTCACATCAGGCTGTGCGCCGGCCGCTGTGGGCGCGGAGCCGTGGCAGGGGGCCGCCGTCCGGGGGGGAGGCCGACAGGCAGCTCGAGGCCCATAGGCCGCTGTCCCCTTGACGCCGCTGAATTGCACGGTGACAGCCCCGTACCTGCAGAGACGAGCTCGATGACCAGGTAGGAGCTGATCCCGACAGCCCCGCGCAGCCCCTCGAACGGCCCGGCTTTGTCCCCACTCGCAGGCCTGGTGCCGGTCCGCCCGGGTCCCTGATGACCCGTCGTTGTTATTTGGTTGCTATATTTCAATAAGAAAGTCGTGAGACTAATTAAAAAATGAGCGCTCCAGCCAACACAAGAGCCGAAGTTCCGCGAGGCGGAGCATAAGCCACTTGGCGCGGCCCCCAGGGGCTCATTATGGCCGTGTGAGAGCGAACAGGACGCGGCCGGGCCCTTTGGAACAGGGCAAGCTCCAGATGGTGGCATCTTTTTGCTGACTGGGGATCATGGGTGTTTGTGCTGCTCGAAGACATGCGCCAGGGGGTTCGGGAATGTGTCCCATTAAGGTGACAGACAGGCCTTCGGATCTCGGGGGGCCCTTAACAAAACCACCGGCCTATCCGGGAATCTAGCCAACCAGAGGCCCGCGGAGCCAGCGTCGGAGTTCAGGGCCCCAGGCGCTCTGCCGGCCCCTTCGCTCTGCGTGGGGGACCCAGGCTGGCATCACGGTCACGCCGGGCGCCCGCGGCCTGCTTTGGGGTACAGCTGAGGGAGGCGGCTGCCGTTGGCTGCCCGAGGCGTCTGTCGACCTCACTGTCCATCTCCCCCCCGGGGGGTGGTCACCGGGAGACTCAGGAATCCCAGTGGTTTTGGGGCTCCCGCCGCCGGCTCGCCGGTCCTGGCCCCTGGGATCCCCTCTCCCCCGTCTCGGACCCTTAGCTGAGCTGCGATGTAGTCGGGAAGGAGCTGGACCCTCGGCAAGTAACCGAAGAATGAAGAGAGGAACCGGGGTTTCCAAAGCCCAGCCTTTCCTGTGACACCAAGTCCTGCAGACCTGAATCGGTTTAGGGGTTCGGCCCCAGGTTTGGCTCCGACGTCGGGTCTGACGCCGAGATGCTGGGGGGTCGATTCGCTTTCTTAACCCTCCACCCCCTCCTCAGCTGAAGAACATATTTTTAAAACGCACGGCTCTCAGAGACCATCCTTTCGTTGCTCCGTTTTGCCGACTCCGGGAACGGCTTGGGGACAGGGCGGGGGTCTGAGGTGATTCCCGCCTGGGCTCGGGGACGTCACGCCTGCTGTGGTCGCCTCGCTCCTCGGCTCCGAGAGCCAAGTCAACTGCGCTCATGGCTTTGCCAGGAAAGCAAGTTGTGTGTGCAAATCGCTGCGGCTCAGTTTGACCAAAATGAATAGAAATGCACGTTGGGGTGAGTTGTGGAACCCTGTCCATGGGCCAAGGGAAAAAGTCACAGCCGGTGGACAGAGGTGGACGGTCATGTTCCTGAGTAAGTGAACGTTCCATGAATGCGTCCGGGGAGAGCTTTCGAGGCCCCTCCGGGCAGGTGGGCCCCGGGGGCTGTAAATTCTTTATCTCAGAGAGAGGCCGTAAGGGACGCAGCCCCTGGGAGCCACGTGTCTGGGGTCAGGGGTGAGCTTCTGTGTGACCCCCTGGGATGCTCCATCCACAGGCGTCTGGGACCCCGAGAGTCAGGGGAGCAGGACAGGGCACCAGCTGAAGGTTAGCCAAGGTCAGGGCTCTGGGAAACACCGTCCACGCGAGGGGCCCCCGGGAGACTCCGGCCAGACCTTCAGAGACTAGAGGGGGAGCGGAGTCGGCAAAGCAAGTCAGGCGTGAGTGGGAGCCGAGGCGCGGGCTCCGGTGCCCCATCAGCCCCGTCGCGGGCTCCGCTGGGCGGCTCCCAGGGCCGAGGCGGGGATCGCGCAGGTGACCCGTCCTGAACCCGCGGCGCTCAGACGTCCTCCCGCTAATGCAGCGCCAGGGGAAGCTGAGAGCCGAAGAGCGTTATTAACAGTGACAGGGAGCTTTTAGCCGGAGCCGTCCGCGGTGATGGATGCTGTTTATCGCACGTTACTTGTTGCTTTTAAACTTTCCTTGTCAGGATGAGTCATGGCGGAGGCGACGGGGACCTAGGAGCCCCGGGATCCGTCTAACCCCCGCTGCCCCTCAGCGGGAGGCTGGGGGAAGGAGCCGAAGCAGCAGCGGCCGGCCCGGCTGGAATCACTTTCGCTGCCGAAACCCGCCCTGGGCGCACCTGGAGCCTCGAGGAGGCGCGTGACCTGCGGCGTGGACGCTCCCCTCCGGCGCCCGGGGAGCAACGCTCACAGGTTTGACGGGCGCTCTCCGGAGGGTTGATAATGAAGATTAATTCACTTACCTCTTAGCTACGTGAATTGGTGCACAGAGAAGACCTGCCTTAGAAGACGCCTCGGCCTCCCCTCCCAGGGGCGCCGTGGGCCGGAGCCGCAGAAGCGCGGCGGCCACGAGCCCACTCGGAGGGCCCAGGGTATGGGACGGAGACACTCGTGGGGACCGTGAAACGGGGGTTCACACGTCTGCGTTAGGCTCTCTCGGTTCGGCTGCGGGCAGATCGGACTCGGCGCAATGCGCTCAGACCGCGGCCGTGATTGATTCCATCTGTGCAACGCTCTTCGGAGAAAGAAACTGATTCAAGAAATTCTGAGTAACAAAAACCGATGTTCTGATAAACAGGGAACTTATTCATTGTACAGCTGAGTGAAGACCGATTCTTTTAAACCAGAGCCACTTGGATCCGTACGATGAACAGAATTGATCACCTGTCATCGTAAACGGGGGCGGCTGTTAAAGGTCATTGTTACCGGGTGCGAGCAGCCGACGGGAAACGTTCCACCTGCTGGAACGTCCCGGACGCTCAGGGGCCACGTCCTTAGTCAGCTTCGTCAGGTGTCAGGGTGCGGCCCAGACACCCAGGCACCGGGCAGCCGGGGCCCTGACCTGGCGACAGCCCCGACGCGTGACACCCCAGGTTCACCCCAACACCGACGTCCTCCCCTGCTCCGGGAGGAGACTCGGGACCCGCGCGCCGAGGCAGGGTCGCCCCTGTAAGATGCGGGCTCTGTCAACACTCCCGAGCCTCAGCCAGCTCAGCCGGGCCGAGAGCCATCCCTGTGCCCAGGTGGCTGAGGGAAGGGTTGGCGACGCCGTGAACAGCTCCTGGCGCGGGGCACAGTGAGGATTCGTGTGTGAGCTGTTACCGTTGCTGCGGGAGGGCACCGGTCGCTGCGACAGTGTAAGAGCTTTTTTCTTAAAAAGTTTTCATTGATTTCCGAGAGAGGAAGGGAGAGGGAGAGGGAGGGAAACGTCAATGCTGAGAGCATTGGGGACCCAGGGGCCTGCGACCCGGCCGGGGCCCTGACCTGGAATCAAACGGCGGCCTCCTGGCCCCCGGCCGCACCGGTCGGGCTGTAAGCTTTTCATTAAGAAGCAAAGGAGGTGGGAGTGGGAGCTTTGGGAGGGAAGCGGGGCAGTGAGCTTCGACCAGCAACGAGGAGCCACAGCAGGAGGGAGGCAGGGCCCTCCGCGGCCGACGGTCAGACGTGGAGGGCTGGGCGCCAGTGGCCGGCTCAGAGGGCGGGGTTTGCGGCGGGCGGCAGGGCCGCGCAGCTGGAGCAGGTCTGGGTGGGGTGTGGAGGGCGAGCACAGCCACAGCTCACTCCACTGTTCCGGCCTGAGCCACACAGACGATGGATAGAGTGAGAGGAATCCTTCATCGCTCCCTGCGGGCGTGGCCGGGAGGAGGGTGCCCGCGAACTTCCTGCCGCCCCCACCCCTCCCCCTGCGGGAGACGTGAGCTCACCTGAGCCGCCTGGTTGTGACGGGCTCGGACCCTCTGTCTTTATTGGGCGGAATCGTTCCACTGAATGATTTAGCGCCGAGGAGCTTGGACCCGGCCTTTTCACTTCTCCTGAGATAGCGGGGGGCAGCCTTCCTCCCCACGTGCGCCTGCTCTGCCCCCCGCCTTCCCACTGGGGCTGCTCAGCTGACGACCGGGGCCTGGGTTGGACCCGGTGGCGGGCGCCAGGCAGGGGTGCTGGCAAGCCCGCTGGGCCCATGCTGACGGACCCCCCGCCTGGATTTCATCTGAGGGAAGTCCCTCGGTTGTCCGCTCCGTGTCTGTCCCTCACGGGTTCCAGGCGGGGCTGTGAGCGGGATGTTCCCCCGAGTGTTGCCTAAAAAATCTGGGGACGAAATAAGACCATGGAGGTGGTGTCGCTCGTGAGTCCTGAGCTACTCAGCAGGCTTCACGCGGACCAGTCCTTTGACTCCACAACAGACGATTCATCTCGGAGAAGCCGAGACTCGGCGTTGAAGCCGGTCGCCCATGTGGCAGGAGGCACAGCGAGGCGAGGGTCCGGAGCCCCTGGGCCAGAGCCCTGCTTCCCTCTGCGCCCACCGCCGAGCTTCATTCAGACGCGGTCACGTCCTCCTCCTTCAGGGGTGTGTGTGCGTGTGTGTGTGTGCGTGTGCACATGTGGTGTGTGCATGTGTGTGGGGGGGGTGGTGGTGTGTGTGTGTGGTGTTTGTGTGGTGTGTGTGTGTGGTGTGTGTGGTGTATGTGGCGTGTGTGTGTGGTGTGTGTGTGGTGTGTGTGGCGTGTGTGGCGTGTGTGTGGCGTGTGTGGTGTGTGGTGTGTGTGTGGCGTGTGTGTGTGTGTGGTGTGTGTGGTGTGTGGTGTGTGTGGTGTGTGTGTGGCATGTGTGTGTGGTGTGTGTGGTGTGTGTGTGGCGTGTGTGTGTGGTGTGTGTGGTGTATGTGGCGTGTGTGGTGTGTGGCGTGTGTGTGTGGCGTGTGTGTGTGGTGTGTGTGTGGTGTGTGTGGTGTGTGTGTGGCGTGTGTGTGTGTGTGGTGTGTGTGGTGTGTGGTGTGTGTGTGGCGTGTGTGTGTGTGTGGTGTGTGTGGTGTGTGTGGTGTGTGGTGTGTGTGGTGTGTGTGTGGCGTGTGTGTGTGTGTGTGTGTGGTGTGTGTGGCGTGTGCGTGTGCGTGTGGCATGTGTGGTGTGTGGTGTGCGCGCACGTGCAGCTCGCCTTCCCGGCTGGATTAAAAGCTACTCAACACGAGGCAGAGGCGTAGCAGTATCCACTCCTTTCCCTGCAGAACACGATTGTTCATAATCTTGAACCTTTGCAAATACTCCTTCTGGATTCTATTTGTAAATCAGAGCTGATCTCGTGCATCTATTTAGGGATTTGGTGAAATCACCCGTTAAGAACCCGGCATTAGCAGGGGTCCGCAGTGGACGTGATGGCCAGACCCGGGCTCCAGGACTGAATTTGTGCCAGGACCACAGAGGGCCTGAGGCTCCAGCTGTCCCGCAACCTCGGCTCCCAGAACCGCCCATCACGGGCCTCTCTGCTCTTTCCAAAATACGAGCTACGGCCGCAGGCTTCGGGTGACTGGGAAAGGAGAGAAGACGCCTCGGCGGAGGTGACATCTCCCCTGGGCTTATCATAGATCAGTATTTTCCCCCTAATTGAAGGGAGGCCCTGCTGTAAGATCCACAGTGTTACAGGCCACTGAGAAATAACACCCCCCCGGGGTCTATTCTCACTGTCAATGTAAAACACGTTGGAAACCGGGACCTTTCAGATACAAATGGAAACGTTGGAAGAGCCACCCCTTGGTGCGCTGGGTCCGCAGGACACGGCGGGGTTGCTGACTCCCTTTGTCCACTTACGGTGAGGAAGACGCGGGTCCTGGCGGGTGATGGCTGGTGAGCGGGTTCGGTGTCCTCACACTTCCACGCGTCCGATGACCTCACCAGAGCAAGTGCCACCGGAGACGCCCCTGCAGGGAGCTGCAGGGACCTTCTCCACACAAAGGGACCGGGGGGCACTGTCCTCATCGGCCAAGCCCAGCAAATTCAGGTTCATTGTGATTCATGTGTTTATGGACACACAGATGATATTGTCCAAGCTCAAGGTCATCTGCACATTCTCACAAAAGGACAGTTATTTTAGGTGATGGCTGCGGAGAAGTGGGGGTCGGGGGTCACCCTCTTAGCACTGCGCAGGGGGGCAGGGGGACAGGGGGCCAGGGGGCAGGGGGGCAGGGGGCAGGGGGGCAGGGGAGCTAACAGCCCTCTGTTCCTCCCCATGCTCATCACGGCTGCTCTGCCCAGGAGATGCCTCAGGGGAGCCAATAGACCTTCTTTCTTTGAATTAAGATGGCACTTTAATCACGGGTGCAGGAGTAACTGGTTTTCTTGAAGGAGACCATTGCTATTTGGTAAAAACATTATATGAACAGGTGTTCGGAAATATTTCCATTATTATGCCATTTGACTGCCAAAAATAATTTAAGGAATTCACCTGTTTAAACAGGGAAAAAACCACCCTCATTCGTGAATTTTTAAAAGTCTTGGAAACATAATTTCTTGTTTTTTATAAAAAATTCAAATAAAGAGTTTCAGTGGGATTATAACCCATCTGTTAATAATATAAAAAGTGCAACACCTTCCAATTAGTTCGCACAACTGATTGACAGTGTAAAGATGAAAAATTGCGGGACACGTTTTAGCACTGATGTTCGCCTAATTGGCGCGTGGCGCTCAATGCTGAGCATCATGTGTGAGTGAGCGCGGAGATGGATCCCTGCGTGTCGCTGGAGGAGTCTTTTTCAGCCACGCTAGTCATCAAAAGGCAGAGAGATGAACTGATGGTAGATCCGCACGCTCACGTGCTCTCCCACAAAGGGCTGAGCCAAGTTTTCAAGTTTAATAGACCCGATTTAATCCTATTTCTCACGTGAAAGTGCCGTGTCACTGAATAATTATTTTAGATTATTATTTAATTTATCTTCATCTCAGCTTTTTCATCTCGATTTAACGTATTTTCAGGGATATGTATGGTTATTAGTAAATTACTGCTGAAAATCAATGCAAGTATACATAGCAATGATCAGAAATGTTTCATAGAAAGGTGTGTGAGGGAGCCCGGCCGGGGTGGCTCAGGGGTTGAGTGTCGACCTGTGAACCAAGAGGCCACAGGTTCGATTCCCGGTCAGGGCACACGCCTGGGTTTCTGGCTCAGTCCCCAGTAGGGGACGTCAGGAGGCGGCCTGTCGACGCTTCTCTCTCATCACTGACATTCACTCTCCCTCCTTTCCTGTCTCTCAAATAAGTAAAAACATTTTAAAAAGAGAAAGGGAAGCGGGGGAGACGAGCCTGGAGACCCTTCTCTGGGGGCGGTTTACCAGACGTCTGAACGCGGCAGCCGTGAGCACGTGGGTGTCTCTGCGGCTGCTTTCAGAGGCCGGGGGCAGTGGAGACGGAGACCTCGTATCTTGGGGAGTCAGAATCACCTCCTATCGGGCCTTTGATGTGCAATGTTTCCCACCTTGTGCTTTAAGCGGTGACGGCAAACGTGTTTGCGCCTTTTCCTGGCCTGCCCTCGGGGCCTGGAGGACACGGAGCTGTCTCCGCGGCAGGGCCCCTGGTTGTGCTCACATCTCGGGGCAGTGCCGTGGGCCCGGGAAACACAAGGCGGCTCTGGCTCCCTTTTCCTCTCAGCGTTTCCTTTCCCAATAAAATGTTCGACCCAGCCGCACGCTCCTCTGAGACGGCACAGGGCCGCCCTTCGCCGGACGGGCTAACATTTCTGCTGTTTACGTGGACAGGCCTGTGCACTGAACTCCGCTTTGCGAAGATTAATGTTCGAGGAGGTTGGAAATCTACTTCAAATAGCACGGAGCTCGCGCGTCTCCGGGCGGCCGCTCGCGTGGAGCTGGGCCTCCGGTTATTTAAACAGCAGCACCGCCCGGAGGTGAAGCACGTCCACGGGAGGCGCGAGTGTCACAGGACGCCCGGCGGAGTGAGCAGCGGCGAGGGTGGCCCTGCGCGTCTGCGAGCGGCCGGTTCACGGGTGGGTCCATCCATTCGGAGGTTTTCAGGCAGATGGATGCTGGCTTCCATCTGAGATCTGCACAAATCTCAAGGAAAAAAGAATGAGGGAAAATTCTCGCTGATCCGGTTCGAACTGTGTGAGTGAATTTCCGGCTCCTGCAGCCTCGCGTCGCCCTCCGCCTGCCGAGTAAGCTGCACCCCCTGCGGCCCAGGCTCCTTGTCCTCCCAAACTTGGGTCTGGTGAGTGGCTGAAACCTGCCGACCTCTTGCCAGGCGCCCCGGCTCCCTGCGGGTCACACGGGGCTCCCAGGGAGGTCAGCACCTTAGACTCACAGTCACCGTCTGAGGTAGGTAGTATTTCTCGCATCTGCACATTTTCAAAAATGCAAAACAAACAAATTAAATTAAAAGGCGTCCGTGCACACGCAGACCGCGTCTTCAGTTCTGGTCCCGTCCCCCTGGGCTGTTGTTCTGGAGGCAGGAAGGACAGTGGCCCTGGCGGAAACGGGGGCCTGTAATGAACACCCTGTCGTCGGGTGCACCAGGCTGGGCACCGCTGGGAACAGTCCCCACAAACAGGCATAAACAAAGGCCACACCGGACCTGCGTGGGGGGCCTGGCATGGGCACGTTGGCACTGGACCCTGAGGCCCCGCGGGAAAGGAGACTGGACCTGAGACAAAGAAAACCCCATTTGTGGGAACAGAAGCGCCGCCAGGCCCGTCTCCCCTCCTCGGTCCCGGGTCCCTCCCCTCCCAGAACCATCTGGCCTGTGCTGTGCTGAGGCCGGGCAGAGGGAGAGGTGCCCTTGCCCACCCAGCAGCGGGAGGAGCCGGTCTCCTTTCTCATTAAAAGCCTCTGCGAGCCGTCCTCTGACTTCCTTCTATTCCAATGTCGCTTAAACATTTTTCAAAGCACCTGCAACTAAATCTCTGCTACAGAGGATTTTTTTTTAAACATCGACCTGGCCCACACGGAAGGTCATTTCCAGGGACCTGGCTGTGCTGACGACACCGGGAGAGAGGTCAGAGGCGGCAGTGGCTCCGGCCGCATCTGCGCCGGCTCTCGGGCCCCTTCCCGGGGTGACCCAGGGCCCGGGCCACCCTCCTCGCCGCCGAGCTGCACACTCAGCGCGATGTCTGCGAGTTAAAGCTCGGCCGGCTCCCCTCCTATTCAACCCCGAGGCATTAGTAGTAATTTTTATTGATTTTCAAAAATACATAGTAAGGCAAAATGCAATCTCGAAGAGCTTTAACTGTGGGAAAGCTTTTACTGGGTCGTAACCTCGTTAATTTATGTTCGGTTCCGACTCTTCCTCGCTTAACACAGCCGTCCTCTGTGACCCGCTCTCAGCCTGTCTTTGGGGCCTTTGCGGGCTCCTCCGGGGACTGAGCTGATGCACCAGGAGGGAGGCGGTTAACCCTCAGGCTGCTGAGGGTTGGGAGCAGTTTTCTCATTAAAAACACTGGTGGGCGAGGGGCCTGAGCGCAAACAAGCTCTGCTCCCACGGACCCCGGCGTGAGCCCCCAGAAGTGCCCACGTCAACGCTGACTTCAGAGGAGGCCCGTGGACCCTCCGTTCAGCCCTGGGCCGCCATGCTCGTGCCATCCCTGCAGTTAGGGGGCTGTTTATCGCTTCTTTACCCACTTACACTCCGTGTGCCTTTTAGTCTAAAAGGGCTCCTTAGGCCCCCAAATCACTGATGTTTATCGGGCACCGACTCAGGGCTCAGGACCAGGGAGATCAGGCAAGTAGCACAGGCCTCCCGCGACATTAAACAAATGCCACAGCTCGGTGTGTAAAGGCCGCAACGAGGCACAGGGACTGGAGCTCAGGAGGGCGCCAGACTCGGGGAGCCTTCCTGGCGGGGGAGGCACCGGTGAGCCAGGGAGGGTGGGCAGCAGGGCAGCCCCCGAGGGACAGTGGGACAGCCCAGGGTCAAAGCGAGCGTCGGGGGCGAAGCACCGCAGGACGTGATGCGTTAGGGAGGGATGGAGTGACTGTGCGCGCGAGTGTGGACCTGTGTGTGGGCCTGTGTGTATACCTGTGTGTGGACCTGTGTGTGTGCCTGTGTGTATACCTGTGTGTGGGCCTGTGTGTGTGCTTGTGTGTGGGCCTGTGTGTATACCTGTGTGTATACCTGTGTGTACCTGTGTGTGGACCTGTGTGTGCCTGTGTGTATGCCTGTGTGTGCCTGTGTATACCTGTGTGTGTACCTGTGTGTATACCTGTGTGTGTACCTGTGTGTATACCTGTGTGTGGACCTGTGTGTGGACCTGTGTGTATACCTGTGTGTATACCTGTGTATACCTGTGTGTGGACCTGTGTGTATACCTGTGTGTGTACCTGTGTATACCTGTGTGTGGACCTGTGTGTGGACCTGTGTGTATACCTGTGTGTATACCTGTGTGTATACCTGTGTGTGTACCTGTGTGTATACCTGTGTGTGTACCTGTGTGTATACCTGTGTGTGTGCCTGTGTGTGTACCTGTGTGTATACCTGTGTGTATACCTGTGTATACCTGTGTGTGGACCTGTGTGTATACCTGTGTGTATACCTGTGTGTGTGCCTGTGTGTATACCTGTGTGTGTGCCTGTGTGTGGACCTGTGTGTATACCTGTGTGTGGACCTGTGTGTATACCTGTGTGTATACCTGTGTGTATACCTGTGTGTATACCTGTGTGTGTGCCTGTGTGTATACCTGTGTGTGTGCCTGTGTGTGGACCTGTGTGTATACCTGTGTGTGGACCTGTGTGTATACCTGTGTGTATACCTGTGTGTATACCTGTGTGTATACCTGTGTGTGTACCTGTGTGTATACCTGTGTGTGTGCCTGTGTGTGGACCTGTGTGTATACCTGTGTGTATACCTGTGTATACCTGTGTGTGGACCTGTGTGTATACCTGTGTGTGTACCTGTGTATACCTGTGTGTGGACCTGTGTGTATACCTGTGTGTGGACCTGTGTGTGCCTGTGTGGACCTGTGTGGACCTGTGTGTGTGTGAAGGCCCGTTAGCTTCCCCGATGGTGCCCGTGTTGCCGTGGACCTTCACGTGTCCTTCTTCCTCCCTCCCTCCCTTCCTTCCTTTCCAAGAGCTAATTATTTGCCACGACTCTTCCCTTAGACACAGGTGACTTTGTGAGAAGCACGTATATAATTATGAGAATCGCTCTTCCTCAGCTTATGTCCCCAGGAATTCTCAGAGGGGGACCAAACCCCTTTCCCAGTCGGCCTCCGGTGGCCATTTCAGCGAAGCTTCCAGCTGCTCTGTGAGGCACCATGATGGGGGTTTGCCCGGGGTGATGCTCGAGTCGTCGGTCGTTAAGCAGCATCAACAGAACACGACTGCGGCCTCGCTGCTGTGGGGTCTTTGCAAGAGAACAGGCTCAGCCTCCTCCTGCCGCCTGTAACAGTCCCTCTCTGCCACCCCCTGTGCGTGGCCGTGGTCCCGTCTCCCCCAAACCAGCCTGGGGCCACCTCCCCAAGGGCTGCTGCCAGGAGCTCCCGGGATTCCTGCCTGAGGCCAGACTTTGGGGAAAGCTTTCCCCTCCCTGGTGTTGATTCAGAATTAGCGTTGCTGAGGGTGTGACGCTGGTCTTTGAAATTTAGGGTCGAGGAGTCTGAAGTCCGGGGGCTGGGCTGGGAGGTGGACGGTTCCCAGCTCCCGGCGCGGAGCCGCTGAGATGAAAATGCGGCCGCCGGGCCGCCGAGCAGGTTTTTCTCAGGAAGGGAGTAAACAGGGGCTCTTGCCAAAAGTCTCCTCTGTGACCAGTGTGATTTTAATTACATTTCTTTGGCACTGTCAAAAGCCCTGAACCAGAAAATTCACTTAATTAGGAACAAAAACAAACAAACAATACCTCAAAAATGAGAGTAGACGCTATGTACGGAGAAAGCTACGAGCAGGAAAATGACAGTTTTTCAAGAACTTCAGGATCGTAAAGAAAACAGATTCTTCCTTAAAGGAAAAGTCGCGAGGACGTCACTGAGCGTTGAAAAGGGGGGTACGGAGCCGAATGGACAGCAGAGATGGGGATGCGAAGGGCAGAGAGGGGGTCTTGTTTAGAAGGACTCCGTTCCCACTGTCCTCCGTGAGGTGTGGTTAGATTTATTGTGGATACATATTAACACATCCGTAAGGTTCATTGGATCAGCGTGTGTCTATGTATCTATAATGTTACATCTCACCTGTTTTACTCAAGGCCATTATAACACATAGTATATAATGTGTAGCCATTTAACAATGCACTGATAGCACAGATCTTTAGAGATCTGGACGCCACATTTTAGGATGTAATGGGTGCTCATGTTGCCTTGAAATGTCAAGAATGTATTAATCTTCCCGCTTGTCCGTGGAGTCCAGCCCTCAGCCGGGCACCCAGGCCGCTGGTGGACGGCTCGTTTCAGCCTCTGTCCCCCGTCCCATAAGCTCACCGTCCCCGGGCAACGTTAGCGACTTCAGTGGCTAGGCCTGCTCTGCGTCTCCGCAGCGGCCCGCGCGGGAGTTTCTCAGCTCGAATGGCTCTTCCCGCTTTTGCTGTCCCTGGTTCCCCTCGGTCCTGCAGAGCTCAGCGGGTGCCACGTGTGAGGCCCCAGCGTCTGCCGCGTGCTCCTGGCCTCTGCGGCGGGTCTCCCCTGGGCTCGCTCCCACAGTTTAGTCATTGATGGTGTCTTTTCTCACCCCAAACACCAAGCGGTCAGACTTCCCAGGGCCACGGCGTGGGCTCGCTCCTCTGCAACCCTCTGCCAGGGCTGCCCCTGACACTAACCGAGGGCGCAATAGGAATTTGTTGATGGATCGTTGGGAAAAAAGACAAAGAAAGAAAGAGAGGAAGGAAGGAGGGAGAAAAAAAAAAGGGCTCTGTTTTTTGGGTCTTTGCCATTATAACTTTACAGCAATAAAAGAAAAGACATGGACAAGGAGCGGGGAGGTCATTGCCAATGGGGACGTGGGTCAGGGTTACCCCGGGAGAAAGTGTCAGGTGTCCCCGGGACTCGCAGCAAGTGCAGGCCTGATGCCAAAAGCAGAAAGCCGTCCTCGGCCTGCTTGGTTTGTTTGGTTCTGCTGCAAACAGCTCTTTTGATCAAATCTTTAGGAATCTGACTATTCAGAATCTCAACTTTTTTCTTTTTTTAACCAGTTTTCAGTAGACTGACTTCCCCGGTAAAAGGCCGTTTTAAAGAACTGTGCATTTTTAAAAACAAAGGGGAAAGTTAAGTTTAAAACACTTTCAAAGGTTAAAAATCACATTAAGACAAATAAGAGCCCTTCGTGGAGTCAGTAACCGAACCTGAGAGGTGAGTGTTATCTCTGCAGAGGGGACCTGAGCTTTAGTGAAACCCGAGGAGGGTCGCTCCGTCTGACCCCCGCTGCCGGCCCTCGGGTCTGCCTCCGACTCGGACGGGTGGGCGGCCAGGCCCCGCACAGAAGGGCTTTGTGGCCGACGCGGCGGATTTATTTCCAGCTAATTTTTCAGTTGAGTCAGAGGAGACATTGAAACCCGGTGAGGTGACGCCAGCGAGGAAGCGGATCTCCAGGGAGGGTGCGCCTGGGGGCCGCCCATTCCCCAACTCCTGCTACCTGAGGAGCGGAAAGACTCCTCCAGAAAGGGGCCCAGAGGAGAACCTGGGGGGGCGGGTGGGGGGGCTGCAAACACATCCGGAGCCCGACAGCCTCCATCTTCATTTTGAGGAGAAAATTCATCTGTGGGCGATTAAACGAAGGCATCTGAGCCCATTTCGGTTACCGAACTGGTTTTTAGGATGTGAGAATATTTTTTTAAACTAGAAGATTTCCATATTTGTATAAATATTAATAATTTCTCAGTAACTTATTGACTTTTACACAGGGTACTCTGAAGATGGGCATTTCCTGGTAACGTGCATTTGGGGGATTGGACCGAACAAGCGTCAGTTGGCCTGGGGCTTCCCAGCGCCTGCGGGCATCAGCGGGCAGTGCCACTCGCCCAGAGAGGTCCGCCGCTGACCGCTCCTCGGCCGTGGGCCCACAGTCCTCCCGCCGGAGCAGACGGGAAGTACCGACCGGGCGTCACGGAATGTCAACGCCCCAGAGGCTTCTGAGGGGGTCTCACCGAGTCGTTTCCCAGCCGGCTGCTCGGTGGCACGTGCAGGGTGCAGAACAGAGGCGGTCCCGGGGTTGTCCCCAAAGCTGTCATTGGAGGGATCTAGGAGGGGACCCAGGAGTCTGAGGTGTGAAAACCTTCTCTGGCGATTCCGGAAAAAGACAGCTTTGGGGGAACCGCCACTCAGCCACCGTCTTTTATTTCACATACAAGGAAATGAACACTGACGGTGGGGTTGCCATCGCCCTCTCCTGTCCCCCCACCTCATCTGTACAGAGTCCTCCCCGTCCACTCCTGTCCACCCCGGGACTCACTCCACGGCAGGCTGGAGGGACGCCTGGTCACAGCGGTGTGCGGAGGTCTGACCCGCAGACACGCACTCAGAGTGTGGACTCGGGAAGCCCTGCAGACAGGGCTCGGGCTCAGCCGGGTCATTAGTTAGCAAGTTGATTTAGGAAAATGCCTTCCTCTTCCCGGGCCTTCATTTCGTGGTCTAGAGACAGGTTCCAAGGCATCCAGCCCCCGCAGGGATCCGGGGCTGGGGGCGTAGGAAGCCCTGACAGGACCCTATCTATCGTGTGCGTCATAAATCTTAGTTCAAATGCACGTGTGTGGCTGATGGAGTCTTCCCGTGTGCACACCGAGAGCAGGGCGCTGGACGGGTCAGTCCTGCAGCTCCAGGGGCCCCGGCGTCCAGGTGCCTCGCCCACGCCGGGCTGGTCCCACCAGGGTGAGCCGGGCATGGCGTTGGCTCCACTTCACCAGCCTGGGCGATCACAGGCGATCAAGGGCAGACCCATAGCAGAAGTGCTGCCAAAATTACGGCCCCTCCTGAACCTGACCTTCCTGCTGGCTGTTCTCTTTGATGGGGCGTAACTGAGGCAGGTCTGGTTACAGGACGGAGGGTGGGGAGGAAACGGTTGGGTGGACAGGATGGCTTTGTGCCGTGGGCCTCGAGAGGCGTGTAGGGGAGTCAGTTTCCGGGGGGGGCAGCTTCAAGAGGTGGGGGCCAGGGTCAGTCCCATGTTCACCATGCAAATCACGTTTTCGGCTTCAGCACCTGCTTGGGGTGCGAATTCCTCCAGGTGCCTCTGCTATAGAAGGTGAGGCCCTCACCATTCGTCTTTTCCTTCTTCTCGAACTTTTTAAACTTTCTCTTGAGAAAAACTCTCATGAACTCTAATCAGCTGACTTCTGGGTCCCGGGCCGCCTCTGGCCGCAGGGCAGGGCGCTGGGCTCGCGGTGTGACCGTGAGGCCAGGGGCTTGGGGGTAGTAACCCAATTCCAGGTCCTCGCCACATGGTGGGGAGCTTTTGGCTGAAAAGGCCTCAACAATGACTTGGTGCCTAATTTTTATTTTCAGTGGATTCTTAGGAAGCCAAGTTGAAATAGATTTCAAAGATAATAAACTATGTGATGGGTTAGAAAAGGCTCTATCTTAAAACCATATGTATATTGTGTATATATATATATGTATATTTTGCATATGAATCATATATATAATTATATATAAATTATATATAAATATATCCTATTTAAATCAAAACAAATGATTCAAAAATGATGAAAAGTGACCAGCAGTTTTTCCAGGGGGGAGCCACTCACCTGTGTCGCACTCCGGCCCCTCCTGCTAGAACCGGGGACCCAGCGGCACACGGGACGTGCAGCCCATGGGGGACCCGTGCGCACAGCTCGCTTCCCGCCTGCACCCTGGGTGAGGTCCTTCTCGGTGTCCTCGGGCTGCGGACTTTCACTCCTCCAAAGGCAGAGGAGGCTACAGGGAGCAGGGTGTGGGACAAGGTGACCAGCGGGAACAGTGGGGGCTGTAGCAGCGAGGTCACCGCACGAGTGACCCTTTGGCAAGTCCAGGCCGTGACAGCAGGTAGCTGAGCCCAGCGTGAAGAGAGGTCACTGGAGAAAAGGTGATGAAAATCGGAGAGTCTGGGCAATCGAGCGGCTCGTCTATGTTAACATTTGAGCAGAAAGTGATGGAGGGGAGACGGGGTCCAGTCCAGTGACCTCTCGTCCTGGCTCCAGCCGTTTGGAAATCTGCCGTCTGTCCGTGAGCAGCGGCGATCAACCACCTTAAGCCACAACCTCACAACTAGTGACTCCAGGTGCTCGGTGTGGCCGCTGGGGGACACACTCCGGCCTCTGGCCCGTATCACCCAGGAAGGAGGTGTGTCTGTGTCTCCCAGGGGTGGGACCAGACAGGTGCACAACAGGAACAGTAGTGACGTCCCCGCCTTCTCGCCTCCTGGGACCCCTGGGAGACAGTCGGCGAGGATGCCGCTCCCAGTCCCCATCATGACCTCGGAATAGCTGCCAGACCCTGTCAGGATGTCAGCGGTTTTTCATTGAGAAGCCTCAAAAAACACTCGTTTAAAATGTCCACGCTCATCTTGGAACAAGCCGTCCGTCCGAGGAGCCCTGGTGGCTCTTACTAACGAATGGGGTTAGGAACCAAGATCCGGGAGCCAGGGGTGCTCATTGCGCCTGGGGTGCCGTTGGTTCTAGGTCCTCTGAGCCGACAGAACAAGGAAACGCGTCTGTGGACAGGTGTGTATGCAAACCTGCGTGTTCACACCTTTAAATCTTCATACGTAAGCTCTGCGTCTGAATAAAGATAATCGCGAGACTTTTGACGTCTCTCAGTCCAGTTGGTGAGCACGCGTCGCTCTGGCGCTCTCTCCACGCCTCCTGCACTTTCCACTCGGCCGTGAAAGCTGGACTCTCGTCTTCTGCTCCATCGCTTACCTACCTGTCTGGCTCCAGGACGCGTATAATGGTAAGAGAACGACTAATTTGTACCCTCATGAAAAACAACTTTATCAACTAGACGAGAATACTTACGTATGGCCCCTTTAGCCACTCGAGTATCTTACCCACTCCACTCATTTCCAAAGTTATGCTTGTTCATTTAAAAAATAGTAACATCATAAAGTATTACACGGGCATGCACAAACATCTTTTCTTTGTTTTTAATGTGTGCATTAATTATTTTAAGGTAACCCTTACGTAACCGATCTACTTACCAATCTGCGTTACTAAGAAACACCCTCCCCGAGGTGAAGTATTACCAGGTCCTATTATTACATAGAATGTGGTGAATCATGAAGCCGCAAGTGAGACAGAGCTCGGAGGAGCTGCCTCGACTTCGGAGGCAGCTCCATTATTTTCTAGGCATCGACTTTGGGCGAGTCCTTGATCTGTCTGAGTCTCAATTTCTTCCTCTATAAAAGAGCGTAGTAAGCAGATTGAATAAATATCCATGCAAAATCCTTAGTTCGGAAACTAATTCAAGGTAGACATGCAATAAATGCTAATTTCAGGGCTTTTTTCCATCTATTTTTAATTATTGCTTTTATTGTCTCCAGTTTCTTAACTGAGGTCAACTCACTGCCAAGACCAGCAGCCCAGCCAATGAATCCGGATGGAGCCGCAGTGACATCTCGCTCTCAGTGTCACCTGGGGCTGGGCTGTCCCATTGGAACCGTCCCAAAGTGCTAGTGATTTATTTTCCACAAAAGGAAGGTTCGATTTTCGGACCCTCAGTGCACACGGGAGGGACATTAACGATGGATGCCGGGCTTCCGCGGAGTCCTGCCCACTAACGCCCCAGTCAGCCAGCGGAGAGGAAAAGCCGCCGCAGGGCCCCAGGCCGCTGGCACCGTCACCCGGACTCCCCGCGGCTGGAGCGACGGGGACACGCACCTTCAGGCAGACAGACAGGAAAATACCAGCTCCCTGTGCACCCACTTATCTGTCACCCACCACTCAGAGACGTAACTTCGGTTTCTGACTCGGAAAACAATGGTTCTTTTATACGGCACCCGAACGACGGGAACCTAAGAACGGGGAGGGAAATCCTATCGTCCAGTGTGACAGAGAGCAGGGGCTCGGTGTCCGAGCAGAAGCAATTGGTTTCACAAACGCTGGACGGCGGACGGAAGGCGACGTCCCTGGGATTTGTGAGTAATCCCAGCCCCAGGGTGGACGGCACCGCTGCGGGTGGGGAACAAGGCTTCTCGCTGGGTCTCTGACGGCCTGGGCGATGGCTCGCTCAGTCGATGCTTGGATGCCGGAGCTCACGTCTTGTCTGGGCCCCAAACACTGACCCGACCCCGACTTTCCTGAGAGCTGGAAGCCAACTCCCCAACAATGCCCGGCATTGTCTGGTTCGACTTGAGATGGCTCTTTGTTATCGACGGGTGGAATGTGACATACGTTGCATGTCGAGCGGAGTCTGGTGACAGTGGCAGCCCTGTGGATGCCAGGGCCACAGGATGAGGGCCCATAAAAAGATAAGCGAGTGGGGGGTGAGTGCGGCCCGGCTCAGGCCACCCCGGGAAGGCCGCAGGGAACTCACGCGGCTCGGTCCCGGGGCGTCCCTCCTGCTTCTCCCGCGTGGTTGGCTCTGTGTCTGCCTCATGGCACCGTGAAGTTATTGGGGTGCGAGCGCCCACTTGGTGTTACCTTACTGCCCTGACTGGTTTCTCCATGTGCTCGGTCCCCTGACGTCACCCCAGCCACCCTCTCGGGATCACCGAGTCCCTGCTCCGCTCCGGCTCCGACCTTTTCTGGTTGTGTCTGTTTCTGACCGTCCTGCCTTCCCCTGCTTTTCCTGGCCTGATGCACACCCCTTCCCCCGTGACCCCAAATCTCAGCGGCGTCCCAGGGAGGAGGGCTCACTCCGTGACTTCACTCGTCAGACGTGTTTACGGGGCCAGATTTAAGCTGCTGAGACATTGCGAGGAGGAGACGGTCTCTCTGAGGCTGTGGGTGGGTTTGGCGCCATCAGGCGGCTGAACAACTTGCCCAAAGTCACAGAGTAAGAGGTGACCGGACAGGGGATCCGACCAGATTTCTTGCCTCAAACCTGTTTCTATTTCTACAAAACTCCATTTTCACCGATGGCACCTTCTGAAAGTGGACCCAACGCCCTTGTTCTAAGGTGAATTCTTTACTGATCTATTTTTACCTGCAAGTTAACCCATAACCGTCCGGTTATGGATCATTATAGTTCATTCTATTCTCCTTTTTATAAACAGAGAGAGTCAACTGGTGGTAACAGACGCCTGAAGACCCCTGAAGACCTCAGAAGAAACTGCGCGAGTTGTCACGGTTTCCATCGGGAGTATTTATTTTTCATTTAATGCAGGTGAGAGCTGGGCTTTAATGAGCTCCCTGCCTGTGCACCCGTTCCACTTATTTTATCTCCCTTAAACTTTATAACAACTTGGTGCAGGAGAGGCTTTTAGTTTATTTTTTTTAACCCTCACCTGAGGATATTTTTTCCATTGCTCTTCAGAGAGAGTGGAAGGGGGGGTGAGAGAGAGAAACATCGATGTGAGAGACACACCAATGGGTTGTTCCTGCAGTCACCCTGCCCGGGCCTGGGGACTGAACCTGCAACCGAGGTGCGTGCCTTTGGCCGGAATCGAACCGGAGGCCCTGCAGTCCGCAGGCCGACGCCCTAAGCACTGAGCCCGGGCGAGGAGGGGCTTTATCTCCACCTAGAGAACAGGCCGCTGAAGCCCAGGGAAGGTCAACAACGTCATCAGAGTCCTGGGGCAGAGCCAAAACCCGACTCAGATCTGCCTCTCTCCCAAGTTCGTGTTCCTAATGCACCATCCAACCGCATTAGCCCCTTGAGGACGAGTGACATCATTTTAATTTAATAATTTAAAAGCACCTTCTGTAGGCCAAATGCTAGAGAAAGCCCGGCCGTGGTCATTCTAGGTGTTTAATGAGAATCGGCAGGTGAGCGATTCCCGGGGACCCAGCGGCGTCCTGTTGACTTTTGAATGTTATTGGAGCAGCCCCCAAACAAAACACAGGTGCAACCAGAGAAAAACGCCCCAAACGCCCGCTTACATCCGTGTCTTCATCTTGAAGCCCCTCTCTCCTGATGTCTCCTCCCTAGTTAATTTAACCGGCGGCTGAGGCGACAGACACCAGGAGAGCTCTTGCTCGTGCGTCATCCGTGGGCGACAGCTCCTTGCTGCTGTCGCCGTGAATAAAGCCGTAATTGTATCCCTGACGGGAGCTCGGGTGGAGCGCCCCGCTTACGGGAACTGGGCCGGTGTTGGGGCTGTCGTTCTAACCGACTCCCTAAGCCGCGCTCCCCCTTCCAGGAGGGCAGGTCTCCGAGGCTCGGAGGCTCCGCGAAGAATCCCGAAGGTGCAGGTATGAAGGACGGGGCCGTGAGGCCCTGGCCGGACTCACAGTGGAGGTGAACGGCCTGTTTTACGGGAACGGCTTTCCCGGGAGGGCACCGAGGCTGCGGGGTCCGAGGGAGGCCCACGGCGAGCCCGGGGGCCCCGTCTAGCCCAGCGTCCCAGGGGACCCGCAGGGGGACGCAGCCTGGGTCCTCCAGGGGCCCGGTTCTGCCAAGGGGCTCATTGCTTTCTCAGCCCCAAGTACTCTGAGTCCCAGGTCAATGTCGTTTCCAGTCCCAGTTCCCTAGGAGGCTCTCTTGCTGCCCAGCCAACCCTCTTGGGGCCCCGGTCGTGCTCCCTCGGCTCGGCCGGCCCGCGGCTGCGAGGTGATCGGCCCCCCTGACTGGCCCTCCCTGGACACAGGGGCAGGGCTGCGCGGCCTTTATTTTTACACTCCCGGGCCCAGCACGGCGCCCGGCACAAGGCACGCGGTTGGGAAAGGGCTGTCGAATCAGCTGCTGTTGCCCCTGAGAAACCCATCAGTCGCGACGGGAGCGGGTAAGAGCGACACAGCCGGACCCACCAACCGTAAAGGTTCGAGACAGAGACAGTTACGGGCGAGACTCCCCGAGGAGATAAAATTACAGAGCTGCCTCCGCAGGTTCAACCAGCTGATCGTGCCAGGGCTCGGTCAGGGCCGTGGAGCCAGGGCAGGGTGTGCCCGGCGTCGCTCTTCCCACCGGCGCCCGGCGTCCGCTCCTGACTCGACGGTACCCACTTCCCACTGCGCCGACTCAGTAACCTGCGCCTGACTCGCTGACATTGAACCTGGGATCCTGAGAAGCGGGACTTTGCTCAGGGCCCCATTTCTCCAGCGTGCAGGTGAGTCCCTAAAACCACAGCAGGTCCTGTGCCTGAGTCTCCCTCGCCCCTGCCCCGCCCAGGTGAGCAGGATGAGGCAGCCGTGGCCCCGCCCGGTCGGCCAGGTGACACAGGAACCATCTGCCGGTGAGGCCAGGGGGAGGGGGGTCCCGCCAGCCTCAACTTCTGTCACATAAAGACAAGGAAAAGCTGATGGGCTTGCTCCTATGATCCAATCTGAGCCGCAGGGGTACATGCAGCATAGCTTTTACCTGGAAAAAGCACTTTGCCACGATTTATATTTTCTTTAAAAACCACGCATCATTTTTAATATATATGCATATATATTATGCTTTAACTTTGATATTTTTATCTTTAATATATTTTAAATACTTAAGCATGTAAGTATTTAAATATCTAATATATTTAACTTTTAATATATATGCATATATATGTATACATACAGGCTTGGGCAAGAGTAGGTTACCAGCCATTGTTACTTCAAAGATAAACGATAATTAAGGATACGAAATAGTAACAATAACAACAAGACAAATAATACAGACAAATAATACGATAATTAACAAATAAGTAACATGAGAACAAACTGTTTCGTGTGCTCACAACTGTAAACCTGCTTTTGCCCACCCCGTGTCTGCATGGATGTGTCTACATGAGGCCTCACGCCCAAGGGTGCTGGGAGGCCGCTGGGTGCCGGGCAGCCCCCCCCCCAGGAGGCGCAGCACCAGCTCCGGGAACCCCCAGGCTCCCCATCCACCCACAGCCCATGTCTTTAACGGTCAGGAACCCGCTTTAACCCGCTGCGACCTTGAAGACGCTCACGAAGCCACCCCTCAGCCTTTCCTTCTCCATGCTGAACGATCCATTTCCCGAAACCCCCCGGGTCCTGTTTCCCCGCCGCTTCATCATTCCTACGATCCCTGCTTGAGAGAAGCAGCCAGAAGGAGCTTCTGGGGAGTCTCACCCCTGACCCTGTGCTGACCGCCAGGCCGAAGGACGGTCTCGGGCCCCTTCCTGCGGGGACGTCTCCCTCCCTGGCCCGTCGCCTTCCGCAGTCCCGATGCCGATGCCCCAGCCCGCCTGGGCCCCTGGGCACAGGGCCCCGCCCTCTGCGCCAAGGAGAGACAGAAATGCCCACTCACCCTCCTCGGACCCACGGAGCCTGGGGCCCTCGGACGTGAACTCAGGTTTCCTCCGCTGTCCGCAACAGGCTCCTAGTAAGAGGAGGCGGCGCAGGTGGGGAAGCACCGGCCTTAGGACAGGGGCTGCTGCAGGTTCACGGGTCGGGGAGGCGAAGCCCAGAGGCCCAGACACCGGGGGAGCCCTGGGCCGGATCCGAGACGCGCAGAGTGGGTCTTGGGAAGGACCCCGAGGGGCCACCGTCGCCGCTGGGGAGCCGCTGCCTCGACGCCAACTCCGGAAAAACAAATCCTGAACAAATCCTATGTTCACTTTTTGCTTTTTTTCATAAGAGTGAAAATCCTCGTGGGATTTCTTTCAGTAACCAGCCCCCCAAATCCCACATGTACCGTGGCCCCCTGATCTGTGGTTTCACTCGTCACAGTTTCAGCTTCCCGTGGTCAACGGCAGTACAAAAATATTAAATGGGAAGTTCCAGAAAAACAATCATAGGTCTCAGTATCGTGCCCCTTGAGTTCGAGTCGCCTTCGTTTTACTTGACAGTGACCCCGAGGGTGCTGACAACTCGGCTGCTCCGCAGAGAAGCCAGCAGCGCCGAGGTTGCTCAGATCGCGGTAGGAACGAAGCACCTGCCTGCGAAACCGTCCGTGGTGCGAATTAAGCTCGGTCCGAGTCTACGCAGAGAACGGAAACAGCACAGTCGCTATGGGGTCCGGTGCTACCTGCGGCTGCAGGCACCCTCCAGGGCTCTCGGAACGTGTCCCCTGCGATCGGGGGGCGAACGCACTGACGTGGCCCTTTCCTAAAACGGAAGCATCACAAACCGCGCTGTTGAAGGGCGGGGATGCCGGTATCCTGCTTAATATCAGACAGAGAGTGAACCGCGGTGAGTCGGAGCCACACGTCCTCACATGTTCCAAGTCCAGTGCCGGGCCTGCTCCCCGGGCCAGTCCCTCGAACCCTCCCGACGCGAGAGGACGGTGGTGACAACGATGCACTGGTCTCTCCCCTGCAGCGTGGGGACCTCTGCAGCCCCCGCCCCCAGGACAGGCCCGTGGGTGCTGCGTGGGGTGTCCGTCCTCGCTGGGGGAGCATCTGCGATCCACGTGCTCGGGGCACAGCTTCCGGAGGGCGGGTATTTCCGTGATAACATTGGGCTGCTTAACTTCATGCCTTTTCACAGTGTTTATGGTAAAAATTATGACTTTTCGAGTGGCTGTGGGACTCCCTGCGATGGGAGGGAGCCGGCTCCGCAGACACACCTTCCGCAACGAAAGCTGCGCTCCCCTCTCTCTGCAATTGTCGGTTTATGGTTGAACCATGAACACGCTTCGGTGCATCTGCACCTTTCGAAGGGAGGCCTCATGGACACGGGTCGTTGACTCCTGCACTGCGTTAGGCGAACGCGCGTTCAGTACCGACCCTGTGAGATGGTGCCCCTGGGCCCAAGGGACTCATGGCTGGTCCCAAACGCGTCACACGCGAGGCAATGACGTCACCCCACCGCGTCCGGGGCTCCGGCTATGATGTCGCTGCTCTCCCGCCCAGCCTCGTGAGAAGCCTGTCTGCAGACCTCTGGGACTGGGGGCACCCGCACCCTCCCGGCCACCAGGCCTCGGCTGTGCGCAGCGGGGGGGCTGAATTGTGGGAACGACGCGTGAGCCTTCGTTCACCTTTTCTGATCTCTTGCTCACCCAGGATGGGGCGCGGCCGCGGGATTGATTTCAAGTGTAAATGCTGGTCAGGCGCAGAGGCCCCGCGAGCACTCAGAGTGACAGAAGGTAGGTCAGGGAGGGTTCAGCGAGCAGAGCTTCCTGCAGGAATCTGGCACCCGACTCAGGCTCCACCGGGGGCGGGGCAGCTGGGGGACAGACGGGCCAGGCCTGGGCGTCCACCCGAGCCCCCGAGGCTGGCCTGATGGCGGCGTCCCAGCCTCCCACTCGGACACGGCGAGCTGGTGGCCGCTCTGAAGCTGCTGGGGTCAGTACAAGGGAGGGACAAAGAGGGAAAGCAGATCACGCAGCCCCCGAGGCCGTCCCGGGAGACACCCTGTGGTCAACGCAGGGCAGACCCAGCCGGGCCGCCCAAGAGAGAAAACGCGGCCACGGACTCACCCAGTCTCTCTCTCTCACGTCCACGATCTCGTTTTATTTTTAAACAGGTCAAGGAGAAAAGTTTCTCAAAGCTGGGGGGGATTATGAGGAGACTGGCCAGTGATTTTCAGTGTGCTGACCAGAAAACAGGGAAAGACACAGGAGGGCCTTGCTCGAGTCCCACAGCCCCGGCCAGGGTTCGAGTTGCTGCCCCAGCCTGTGCCCGTGTCCCTGGAGCAACCCCCCTCCCACTGTTCTCGGCGCCTGCACCGCTCACTGCCTCTGGGGACACCCCACTCTCTCCACGGCGGGTCCATGTGAGCTCATCTCCCAAGAGAGAGGCGGCCGTGGAACAGGCCGTGCCCAGCCAGCTGGCCGACCCTCCGTGGGCTGCTCCTCCGCACGCCGACAGCTGGGGGCCCGCTCCCCAAGGGAAAGGAGGCCACGTCTCATCTCTCCTGTCTCCCGAGGCCACGGGCAGAGGGGAGGCGGGGGTGTGGCCGAGGAGCAGCTGCCCCGTATCAGGCTCTCATTCCCTAGAACCCAGAGCGCTGCCTCACTGGGCTCTGTCTCCTGGCCACGCAGACACGGAGCCACGGGCTGCAGCCATCCAGACGAGCCACGTGTGGAAACTGCCTCTGTCCCCCTCTGGGCTGACGTTCCAGGGACTGAAGCCAAGGAGAGAGGCCTCAGGAGGAAGGAAAAACACCAACACCTTGACCGTGGATTTTCAGCTTCCACAGCTGTGGGAGAAATAAAAGGTCACCCAGGAGGTCACGGTTCCATTCCCGTCAGGGCACGTGCCCCGGTCACCGGCTCCATCCCCAGCAGCGGGCACGCAGGAGACAGTCGGCCGATGACTCTCTCATCGTTGATGTTTCTCTCTCTCCCTCTCCCTTTTCTCTCTGGAATCAATAAAAACATATTTTTTAAAAAAATTAAGAAATAAAGTCACCCAGTCTGTAGTACTTTGCATGGCGACCTGCGAACTAAAGGACATGTATCTGCCTCCCTCCTCTTCATTCCCCGTCTCTGTTCACCACCAGTGGCAGGACCGTTACAGGAAAGCCACAGTGACCCCTCCCCGGTTATAAAATGCAAAACTGGGCAACAGCACCCACAGGTGCTGGCAGTGCCCCGCACCCTGCTGGGCAGGCATGCAGAGGTGCCCTCTTCCCAGCTCCTGGGGGACTTTCTGAATTAGGCCCATTTTTTTTCCAATCCTGACCCAAGGACACTCTTTCCACTGCTTCTCGGAGGGGAAGAAAGAGAGAGAGAAACACTGATGGGAGGGAGACAAATGCCTCCCGCACGTGCCCCAGACGCAGAGAACCTGCAGCCCAGTTGCGTGCCACTGACCGGGAATCGAACCCGGGACCCTTCGGCCTGTGGGCTGACGCTCTAACCACGGAGCCACGCCGGCCAGGGCCTCAAGACCATTTTGAACTGTGTCCCCACCTCCAGACGTCCTTGTCTTTCCTAACCTTCCAGCTGCCCCATGTTGACCGCCCAGTGGCTCCCATCTGCTTTCTGGGCAGCGGGCTCTTGTCTAAGGCCCTGCATCGCGACAGCGTGTTGACCTCAGTAAGCAGACGTGCGTTCGCTGTAACCGTCCGTCCTCACGCCCGCTTTCCTTGGAGCAGCGGGAACTTGCGGGGACACCTGGCCCTCCACCTCGGGCAGGTGACTCCAGGCCTGAAGCACCCGGCTCCTCGCAAATGCAGAACATCCCCGGGGTCCACCCTCCCCACCCACCCCAGCGTCCAGGCCACGCGAGGAAAGAGAAGCGTTAGGGGGGACTCTCCCCCGAGAAGGGGAAGCATCCGCAGGAGGCCACGTGGCGCACAGTCCAGGGCCCTGGAGGCCCCTGCGAGGGGCCGTTATCCTGAGAGGAGGGGCCCTCGGCGGCAGGCTGACCCCTCCGCACTGTGTGCTCAGCTCGGCTCGGCTCAGCTGGTGCCTTGGCGTCACCGGCTCCTGATGTTTTAACTTAGAGGCCATCACGCAGGCCTGAGACAAGAAAGATAACTCAGTCCTTGTCCCGTGGGAACGAAGGGGACACTGGGGCAGGTCGGGAAAGAGCAGCGAACGGTGCAGAGCTTGGGTTTCTCCTCACAGGACTGAGAACAGCTTGTCTGCCCCCCTCCACCTATCTCTTCACTCCCAAGTACTGGGCCCGGAGCCCGGCCCACAGACAGCAGGTACCGCGGGGCCCTCCCCGGAGACGGGCTCCCGACTGTTCCCCCCAGAACGGCCGGCCGGGAAGAAGAAGAGACTCCACAGGCCTGGGCGGTGGATTAGACGGCGTCACCCCTGCCCGGCCCGTGTGGCTCAGCGGTTGAGCGTTGACCCATGAACCAAGAGGGCACTGGTTCCATTCCCGGTCAGGCCCGTGCCCGGGTTACTGATTGATCCATAGTAGGGGCCGTGCAGGAGGCAGCCAATGATGATGTTTCTCTCTCATCGATGTTTCTATCTTTCTCTCTCTCTCCCTTCCCCTGTCTCTAAAATCAATAAAAACATATATATACATATATATATATATATTAAAGGAAGCCTCACCCTGCAGAAACACACCTGCAAACGCAGGTCTGCGGGGTGTACAGTGAACCTGGCGTTGAACGGCATCCGCTGCCTCGTTCCCGGCGTCCGGGGCCTCCCCCGTCTTGGGGAGCGTGGACTCCCCCTGGGATCTCGCCAGTGTCCAGGTGCCCAGAGTCACACTGCCTGATGAGAGGATGACCCTGTCAGCGGCGTGCCCGTCGTCTGGCCTGGGCTGTCGCAGAACAGATTGCGGAATTACCATTAGAATACGGGAGTCTGGGCTGCGGGCCGCGCGCAGGGCCGGGAGGCATATGTCCCCAGCAGGAGATCCGAGCCTCAGCCGAAGCCGCGAACTGGAACTAAACCAGCCGTCCAGCAGCACCTGCTAACTGCTCTGTTTGCGTCTCCGCGTTGGACCATATGTCTGGGGGGGACTCTCGGTACAGGGGGAGCACTTTCCTTTGCCCACGGAGGACACTGCCCTGAAGGGTGCAGAGGGGCGGAGTGGGGCCCGTCCCAGCCGCCGTGACCCACTGATTTCTATTCTCCCCACGGTTTCCTCTTGGCACCTGATGGGCTCAGAGAGACGTTCGCAATAGGACTCGGTTTAACTTTCCCAAGTGCTGTTCCCTCCTTTTTTCTTTATGCTCCTAGAAAAAATAAGTTGCCTAAATCATACTTGACTGTGTGCTTTAGACACATCTCAAGGTGGCCCCGAGCTACCCCTCTGGAGTCAGGGTTTTCTTGGTCTCTAGTTGTCAAGCGAAGGCTCTGGCCTCAGCCCCACTCAGGTGCCTGCGCCGAAGGGGCTCCCTCGGCTGCTCCGAACATGGTGGCTTTTCCCCCATGTAGCTTCGCAACGGGACAGAAAGGTCCCTGAGGTAGTCCTCAGGCACTAGACCCAAGGCCCTGATTCCGAATGCTTTTGGGGGCCCAGGGCTAGTTCTGCTGGATAATGGTGACCACAGGGCTCCCTCTGAGACAAGCCCCCCGAATACGTACATTGAACGACAGCCACGGCAGACGCTGCTGACGCAGCTCAGGAAAGGACCCAATTTACGTACGTGAATTAAGTGCTGTGAATATTTATTCAACAATCTCGCCTCTGTCCAGACGAGATAAAGGACTGAGGCAGGAAGTGTTGGGAAGGCGGGAAAAGAGACTCCCACCCCGAACCCTGGGAGAAGGTTTTCGGGCAGAGCGGCTTCGGCGCGTCACACGACCTCCCCACAAGGCACAGGGGGGCCAGGACGGTCGAACGAGCGGGCGCTGGACGCGACGGGAGGGGACGTGCCGGGGAGGGCGCAGGTCCCTGGTGCCCAACTCTCTCCCAGCCTCCGCTTGCCGGGCTGGACGGGGGACAGCGAGTGGCAGGCGTCGCCTCCGTCGGCGCGTTTCTTCTGAGTGTGAAGACGACGCTGCTCGTTACCTCCTCGACTCTCACACCGAGCACTTCCCCTCACAGCCCTCGGGCCGGGATCGCGGGATGGCGCAGAAGTAAACACTCCCCGTCAGACAAGCCCAAGCCTCGCGCCCAGCGCCGCCCGAGCTGTCCGGCTGGTCGCCTGGGAAGAGTTGCTTTGTCCTTAAACTCTCTGCAACCCGGGGCTCGGAATCCGTGTCCTGAAATCTGCTTGTTTATTTGTTCAATCTTGTCTTCATTCCAACGGCGGAGCACCGGTTCTCTGGCGAGCGTCGGGTGGTTGCCGGGACCGGGACGGTGGCGCGTCGTCAGGGCCGCTCCAGCGTGGCTCTCACAGCCCGACGGAGCGTGAAACGAGATGGGCCACGAGGTGCCCCGTGGTGTCTGGAGGATAGTACGTGCTCAGTAAACGGCAAGTCGGTCCGCTTATCTCTCCCGCACACACTCATCGCCTCTGTCCTCAGTGCCCCCCCGGGACCCTCACAACAAAGGCCTCTGATCTCTCTGCCGGCTCAGAGCACCGAGAGGAGATGCGGATGGGCCGCCAAACACGGGCTTTCTCCTGGGAGACCGACCGGCGCAGCTGCAGAGAGGAGGCCTCTGTCCAGGACCCCGCTTAAGTCAAGTGCACGTCGCCTGCAGTGGCTCCGAGCCCGAGGGCCCGCAGGGAGCGGAGGAGGGAAAGCCAGACAGCACCCAGCAAGCTCCAAACAGCAACAGAACATTTAACTAAGCCAACCCCAAACCTTCCCTCCTATTAACTCAGCAGCCTAGGGACAAGGCCTTTCTGTAAAATGACTTATTTTGATCCCTCCGATAGAGATGTCAGTGGCGTGCTCCTCTCTGCAGCACGGCTCTGAGAGGAGGGTCCACCCAAGGGTGCTAGGGTGCCCCATGACCCAGGGGAACAGAGGGGTGGGTTGAACGTGTTCGGAAAGCCAGGACTCCCACACGCCAGCTCGGAAATAAACGCAGACCAGTGATTGCAACGGAGACATCGCAGGATCCAGAGCGGGAGTCACCAGGGGCTCCCAGGGGCGACTCCTCTCCGGCTGCCTGTTAGGGTCCGGCTTCCGCAGGGCGTTAGGAAGCTCCCTCGAGTGCCTGGGGACCTCGTCACCCCGCGATGGGCCGTCTGCTTGGACGCCTCCCTTTCACAGATCGTGGCCCGTGGGTGGAGCAGTGGGGTGAGAAGTGCCACTCGGAGGCCATCGGGGCTTTGAGGACGGAAGGAGCTCCCGAGCTCCATGTCCTTGGCTTGCAGACTACGGGCCTGGCTGATGCTCTGTGAAGAAGCCACAGGAGCAGGTTCAGAGAACAGCAGAGACACGACCGGAAGCAGGACCTTCCCGGACCTGCTGTTCCCCTCCCCCTAGGTGTCTGACCACGGAAGTGGTACCTGGAGGGACATGGGGACATTCCCACCATCCCAGTACCCCCTCTTCTTGAAGAGACAATGCAGAAAAGCCCGAGGCCCAAGAGCATCTTTTGTGACACCAGAGGGTTCCAGGTGTGAATTAAAGGGACTGGTTTCAAGCAGAGGGGTGCTTTAAATACAAACTGTGACCTTTGCCGAGTTCTTCAACCTGCCTGAGCCTTTGTCTCTCCATCTATAGATAAAGGTAGAAAATCTATATTCCAGAGCAGCTGAAAATACATTTATAAAAGGCGTTACAGCCACGTACAGCTGGCTCTCTGAATGGTGGCTATCGCCATGAGTGTCTAATCGCCCAAGAGGTGCAAGGTCCGGATATAAAAACTGCGCCCTGCAGAGATGATTCTTCCCATCGAGGTTGATATAAATCCTCTGATCGCCCCCCGGAGCCCCGAGGCAGCGGGCTCTCCCCAGGAAACCTCCGTCACTCCCTGCAACTCAGCCCCACGTTTTCCAGGAAACAAGAGGCTCGCGAGGACGACCTGGTTTGATGTATGAGCTGTAATCCTGTAACAGGGATAAGAAGACGCAATTTCAGGAATATTTCCGATGGGCTGTAAAGGTAGCCAAGGTTTCGGACACCTGTGCCCGGAGTGAGAGGTGTAGGAAAGGCGGCCGCGGGCTTTCTAACTGCCCGAGGCCCAGCTGCCTGGGCTTTTTCTCCTCCGGCCTGATCCAAGGGGCACGGAGACCCTGAAGGAATAAACTCCCAAGTAGGCTGTTAGCTTCCCGAAGGAGCCCGGGCCAGGACTGAACCCCCAACCCGGGTATGCACCCTGACTGGGAATCGACCCCGCGACTGTTTTGGGGCACGGGGCGATGCTCCCACCGACAGGGCCACCCAGCCAGGGTGGGCATTGCAGGAATTGAGAGAAAACGGAAGTTTTAGAAGACAAAATGGGTTCAACTGTAGCCGCAAGCAGGAAGGGGTTAGTGAAATGATTTTCCTGAAATTACAAAAAAAAGAGACTTCATGCAGCGTATGGAAAAGGCCCCCGTGTCCTCAAGGGCGTTGAAACAGAAGACCCTGCGCTGAGACCGGGAGGAGAGGCAAAGGCTTCACCGCTGACAATTCCGTACTTTTGGAATTTGGAACCATGCGGTCCCATTACCCATGTAATAAATAAATGCACAAGTTAATTGACAGCATAAGGCTGAAAAGGGTCCATTTGACGGCGAGGCTTGCGAAGCTGAACAGAGTTTCTCTCCCTAAGTGAAACCTCCCATCTACATACACAACAGCAAAGACGAGCAGCTGTCGGGCCAAGGCCAAGGCCGCTCAGAAAGCCGGCCCCGCGGAAGCCCCGTGGCCCCTCAGGAAAGCCGGGGCGTCTCCGCACAGCGCTCTGGGCTTTCGCGCATTAGCCTCTTCCCTGGGCGCAGTCTGGCCTCGCATCCGAGGTTCTGAGGTCGGCGCTCCGGGCCGGGGCTGCTGCTCAGGCCCTGCCCTCCCTGGAAGGTAGACGCTGAAGGACCAGCCCCTGTCACGGGAGCTCGTTATAATAAACAGGTGAGCTAATGCGCCCCACGCCTTCCCCACAGGGCCAGGGATAGATTTTCCCTGAAAAAGCCATCGCTCCTCACTGTCACGAGTGTGGTGGCATCTCCCCGTGTCACCTGTCACCTTCCCACCTGACTCCTCGACCCCGGAGGCCCTCAGACATCTGGGGCTTGCAGTCAAATTCAATAGGTATCATTGGACAGAAGGAGAGGATGTCTAGGAGCCAAACTCGGACCGTCTACCGAGATGCCAACCAGGGAGATGCCCCGAGGCAGCTGCTTCCCCTCCGGAAAGGCCTAGAGCCGAGGGCTGGCGGCCGTGCCTCCGGGTCCTAGCCCATCCTGCTGGAGACAGAGACCCTCCTGTGATTAGCGCGACATTCCCTGTGAGTGGCTGCAGGGCCCATAGGTGGAGCGGCAGGCGGGCCTCCGAGTGGCCTGAACGCACGCTACCAGGGACCCAAATTGGAGCAATTTGCTGTAATTTAGAAGGAAGAATGGCTGAGTGAGTGCAGGCCCTGCAGAAAATTGCACATTTTATTTGAAGGTACCATTGTACATCTCCAATCAAGGCTTAAAATCCGAATTAGGGCAAATTGTGCCATAATTATTTTCTTAGAAGGTAACAAAGAAGCTCCTATAGCACCTAATATTCCCCTTTGAAGCCATCACAAGGACGCTCACTCACTGTCGGGCACGGGTGGCTCCGTGCGCCTCCGTCTCTAGAGACCTGAGTCCCCCCGGGAGACCCTGCGCCCTTGGCACTGAAGCGCCGGCCGGGACTTCGTGCTGGCAGCTCTTTTGCTGCATTTGTTTCCGCCCCTCCTGACTTCCAAGCCTTTAATTTACCAAAAATTAGCTTCCTTTTTCTTGAGTCTAAGAGCTCTTTACCATTGTGGATGCATGTGAAGCTTGCATGCTCCCTTGTGTGCATGCATGTACACGTGTGTGCATGAGCATGCGTGTACATGTACACGTGTGTGTGCATGTGTGCATACACGAGTGTGTGCACATGTGCGCATGAGCTTGCACATGTGTGCATGTGCATGTGCGTGTACACTTGTGTGCGTGTGCTCACATGTGTGCGTGCGTGTGTGAACGTGTGCGCGTGTGTGTTGGGGTGGAGGGGAAAGACGTGAGCCAAAGAAAACTGAGTCAGAGTTGCTCCTTTTGTACTTTGATATTTAATATTTTATTTTGACCATTTTGATTTTTATTCTCAGGAAAATAATAAATTTTTACACCAAGAGGAAACTATTCAAAACATTTCCCTCCATATCAATAGAAAACATTATTCTCTTTCCATCTTTTACCCAAAATCGCTCCAGAATTTTACATCTCGCTTACTTCTGTGCTGCGCGCTTGAGAATTATAGTCTCTAAAACACAGCGAGCTAATCCGCCCGGTGGCACCGCCCCGCCTCACTGTGGGGTGACGCCGTTCTGACTCTCTTGTCTTATTAGGACAGTCGCAGGCAGACATTGGTCATCTCGCTTTTAACACCCCCGGAGAGACACTCACTCGCTGGCAGCGCCCCGTCCCGCAGGCAGCCCTCTCTTCTGCTGGGGAGCCCCCCTCGGCTGCACCCTCATTCCCCCGTCACGCTCGCTCTTCTCTTAGCCGGTCCTGAGCAAGCAGACGCTCGTTCGGCTTCCTTCCCTTCGTATCCCTCCAGGCAGCCAAGGGCAGGAAGACGGGCGGGGGCCTCGGCCAGGTCAGAATTCAGTCCCGACCCTGGCGCATCACGGGAGCCCAGTGAAGTCCACAGGTGCCTGCCGCCCGTGGTCACTGCACAGCCACAGTAACTCGGGCGGACGCTTCCATGTGCTCCCTGCAAAACAGCCCCGGTGACTGCCCGTTAACTCCCCACAGCCGCACAGGGGACCGGCAGGCTACGGCTCTCGTGTCACAGAGGGAGCCAGTGGGACCAAGAGGCTCGGGGACCTGCCACCACCCCAAGGCTGCCGGACGGCAGAGTCCAGGTTTTCAACTATTATATATTTAATATTTAATATTTAATATTAAACACCTCTAATGGTGGCTGAAAGCATCATTATAAATTGAGGCCAATGATATCGAATGGCAGGATGAGAAAGATCGGTAAGCAAAACATTTTTGACAGAGAAATGTCCACAAGTCCCCATTGCTATCCAGCTCTCCCAGCTGTGTTATTTCTGCTTCTAGAAGTTTTTTAATCTGGAGGACTCAGAAGTCGTCTAACACGACGCCACGAGAGCCGATGTATCCGGATCAGCCTTCGGAGAAACCTGCACAGAAAACCCTAAAAGGCTGGACACGTCCCGGGAGCCCAACGCCTGTCTCCTTACAGCCCCGCAGAGCCGGCCAGCCCGACACCTGCCACTCCCCGCGTGTGGGAGGAAGGTGGCTTCGTGCCCTCGGGCCCCATGGCGTTAACTTCTCACTGTTGCTCTGCGCTGTGGAGGGGCCTCCCCACGGAGGGAAAGAGCATGTGGACGCCCCCAGCGTGTGAGACGGCCGAGCGCGGGGGTCACAGCTGCCTCCCGTCTCCCTGACTCCGTAATCGTCGGTGCAAAGCATGGATTTCATGAGATTTCCTTTTTGCTTTTTTTTTTTTTTTTTTTACCAGCGTTGAATTATGAAAAACAGACGTGTATAGTGGCCAGAGATGCACTCAGCACCTCGATTCCACAGTCGACATTTGGGTCTCTTTGCTTCATCAGATCCTCACTTCTACCCCCTCCCCCGCAGCATCGAGAAACCCACTAATTAATTTATTCACGGCCTCATGCATTCATTTATTTATTTTGTTGCATTTTATAGCAGGATTTGATGAGAACATTCGCTAGCTCAGGTGGCCAACGACTTGATTTGTGTTTAATGCGCTGAAAGCCAAATGAACAAATTGCCCGGCAGCTGCGAGGGGAGGCACGTGTGTGTTTCCACGATTTTATGGTTTCCTCCGACAAGGACCCTGTTCTCTGATGGAGAACTGAAAACAATAAAAGCCTTGTTCTAAATCATATGAATCCTCCGGCTCTACACCTTGCGGCTCATGAGGTAGATCTCACCGTTTCGTGGCATGTGGGCGACTGGGCGGGATCCAGTTGGACGCTTGCTGCTGGCCTGTCACTTCGGGTCCCCACGTGGTCCGGACCCCAAATGGCTCCGTGTAGCCACGTGTGTGTGAGTGTGTGTGTGTAATCCCAGTAATGAGATATGATAATAGCTGGCAGGTGCTCTGTAGTAACTCTCGCTAATACTTCATATTTCATACGAGGCCAAATGTGTCACATAGATGATCTCATCTCACTTATAAACAACTCTATTGCCATTACGCCAGCGGGGTTTAGAGGCCCAGTGACCCTGCCCGTGGATCTACAGCAGGTAAGTGCTCAGTGCGGACACAGGCTTATGCCTAATGCCACGGTGCCAGCCCTTAGCTGCCGCCCCCAGCTCGCGATCGCTGCGTTAGAAACGCTGGCCCCTCTTTTCTTGACTTTTGAAAATATTTGTATGGTTCTTAAAACTATGTTATTTTAGAGGCAGTCTATATTAGCTACATGCAAATATAAAATATAGACAAGCGTAAGGAGGATTAATCATTTTTAATATCTTGGCCTATTTCCTTAGGCTTTTTTCACTTGCAAATAATATATTCTGACATTATTTTTCTGAAACTGTATGGTAATAAAAAAGTTAAAATAATCATATTTTGAACACTGTGTGATAGTTAATTTTATGTGTCAATTTAACTGGCCTAAAGGACGCCAGGTACCTGGTAAAACATCATTTTTGGGTGTGCCCGGGGGGGGGGGGTGTTTCGGGACGAGATGAGCACCTGCGTCAGTGGACTCAGGAAGGACCCGCCCTCCCCACTGTGGGCCGCACCCTCCCCTCCACGAGCCCCGACAGAACCGAGAGGCCAAATGCGTCTCGTAGGGGATGGCGCCTCGATGGAGCCGGAGAATCTGGTCTCCCCGCCGGAGCCGGGACGCCCGCCTTCTCCTGCCTGAGCCTCTGGACTCGGACCAGGGCGTTCAGCGCCGCCCCCCCCCTCGTGCCTGGGACTCGCACCAGCTCCTCTGGCTCTCGGTGGATTTGGACTGAATTTCGCCGCCGGCTTTCCTGGTTCTTCAGCTTACAGATGGCAAACGGTGGGCCTCCTCGGCCTCCTAAAAAATATGTGTTTACTGGCTTTTAGAGAGAGGAAGGGAGAGAGAGAGAAACCAGTCGGCTGCCTCCCGCAGGCCCCTACTGGGGATCGAGCCCACAACCTGGTCATGTGCCCTGACGAGGAATCGAACCCGCAACCTTTCGGTGCACGGACGACGCCCAGAAAACTAAGCCACTCCGGCCAGGGCCCTGCTGCTTTCTCACAGGCCAGTGCTGGTGACGCTCCCGTCACCTTCCCGCTCCCTGCTCTGCCCTCTTAACAAACAGATCTGAACGGGACCTTAGCCCACGCTCCCGAACCACGCTCAGGTAGCTGCTTCTGCTAAAAAAAACCTCCACATAAATGATAACTGCTCGAAAGAAAGCAGCTTGCGGCATTGCTTTAACAAATGAATTGATTTCATGCCTCCCGTTTCTTTTTTATTATCAAATTTGGACTTCTGCAATCTGCATCGCCTTCCTCTTGGGTGTCTCAGCCGGAGCAGAATTCAAAAACAGGGGCCCCAGCGCACTGCGAGTTGCCTTCGCGCGGATGCGGGACAGCTGGTAGGTGTCTGATGTGAGAGGGCTTTTTTATCCTATCATCTGAACTTTGCTTTGGTGATGCGGCAAATTAGCAGCTATTCATCCCCTAATGAACAGGGCTCCTGGAAGCCTCCGCTATGAATAGGCAATCAGGGTTTCTGTGGGCGTAATGGGTTATTCACCAGGCCTCCGGTTCGACTGGGAACCAACTCTCTGCTTCTCCAAACACCGCCCTGTGTGATTGCGCAGCCACCTAATTGCGTATGTATATATTTACCATATAGACGCCGCCTCTGTGCCTGGATCCGCTCCCGATGCTTTACGGGGACGCTGGCGGAGGCGCAGTCCCCCTGAAGCGGAGTTGTCATCTTGAGTTCAGTAAGGACAGTCCTGCGACGGCTGGAGGGGGAGCGGGCGGAGGGGAGCAGGCCTGGCTGCGGGGTCCGAAGAAAGGCTGGCGCCCCGACTACCGTGAGGAACGGCGGAGTGGAGGCGCCTGCAGCTTCCGACGCTCTATGACTTTTCCCCACTGGCTTAAAATCTTCATTCCAACAGCGATCTTTGGCTATGGGAAAGATGGACTATCTCTGTTTTTTTAATCTTTTTTAAAATTTATTTTCTTACATTTTTGCATACATTTCAGAGCCACCGATTCGTGAAGCTCATGCAGACCCAAGTCTACTGGCCTGAGCTGGGTTTTGGAAGCTGGAGGGTAGAGAAGGGACCTAAAACAATTTAGGACAAAGAAGCGGGGTGATGGCTTTCTCACTTCTACCTTCCCATTCTTCACCCCACCTGGGTCCTTTTCACTGTACCCACTGAGAAGGAAACGGGTGTGCCCAGGCCTAAAACGTTCTCCCAGTGACCGTCCCCGTCGGTACAGGTGGAACCGCCCGTGGGCCGGTGCCCCTCGTCACGGTCCCCTCCTGGGATCCCAGCTCGCATCTCACCTGTCTCGGTGCCGCTGGCCTCCTTCTCAGGATAAATGAAGGTTGGGGAGGCTTATTTATCTTTCAGGGACATTAAAGATTTAACGCTAAATTATTTCTCTCCAGTCTGCCTGAAGTCATCTGTTGGCAGACACAATCGCCCCGTTTACACATCTCAGTGTGTTTATGTGTATTCGACCCCGTTTGATAGACACAATTTGGGAACCGTTCATCATCCTGGAAGCTTGAATCTGCGGCCTGCTCGGTAATTGTGCCTGAGTGTGCTCACCTGTAAAATTGCACGGAGCCTGCGAGAGCCCCGCGGGGTCCTGTCGCTGTCCCATGAGGCCCCTGAGCCGCCGGGGGACAGTCCCTGCTCCAGAATGAACCGCGTGCAGAAGGTGCTCGTGCGGGGAGCTCGACCTTGGGATTCTTCTGGAATTCTCCCAGGCGAAGGTCACCGGCTTCACACACCCTCCGGCCCCACCCCATAGTTTCCTGGGTGACACAAAGCATCCACAGGCTCCTGTTTTTAACAGGATCAGAAGCATGGCAGTGACTTAAGCTGATTTCTATGTGTCTATATATTTGTTGCAAAATACTAACAAATGTCAGGCTGGTTCAACCTCTGCGGACGCCGCTCCCCTCTCGTCTCCCTCCACCAGATGCTCCCCGCGGATCTGCAAAGTTACCAGAGATTCCCACAGCCTTTGAGAAGAAAGGGGCCCCCTCTTTTCCCTCCCTCTGGCCCACCACAGCCCTGCTGCCCTCCCCACAGGGCACTGCCGGTGCTGCGCCCAGGAAAGCTCGTCGCTGGGCCCCATCCTGGATTCCAAGGATGGGGAGGGGCTTTGCCGTTCCCTGGTGTTTGGGACACAGGAGCCCAGCTAGTTCAGCGGTCACTCTGTCTGTCCTCCAACAGCCTGAGCATCTCAGTCACTCCCAGTGGGGGAGACCCAGGTACCCCACCTACCTTCCCGCCCCTGCAGAGCTCACAGCAGGCTCACAGTGGGGTCCTGGCCTCCTGCCACGGGGGGCAGCGTGAGGGTTAATAAACAGAAACCTCCTTTAAACAGGAGGCGGGGGGCTGCGGGGGGCACTCTCCCTCCCTCCCACTCAGCAGAGGTTCTTCCTCCTGCAACAGGAAATTTTTTTTTTTTTACTCTACTGATCACTTCCACAGGGGCCTCCTCCCCCGGCAACCACCAGCCAATGAGAAGCCGTGACACTTTGGCCTCCCAGTTTCCTCCAATGGGCTCGTTGTTTACATCAGCCCCCCTCTGACCTCCCCCTTTCCTCTATAAAAGCACAGTCCTCTCCTTTGTTCCCGGAGCTTGTGCTGGCTCCCCATTGGGCCCCAGGTCTCAATTGTAATTCTTTGTTGTTCCCAAATAAACCCATTTTGCCGGAGAAATATCGGGTTGTCTATTTGTTTAAACTTAATAAAAGGTAATGGCACCTCTCACCCCTGCGCAGTAGGCTATGTAACCCCATCCTGCTGTGGAGAGGCAGTTAGACACGAGCAGAGCGAGCCTGATGGGCCAGGTACAAAAGGAAAGCCCCAGGTGCCTAGCAAAGGACAGTTGTAGGGTGGGACCTTGCCCCCAGGGTGGCCTTTCCTCCCCTAGCATATCACTGGTCACACAGTTTGGACACCCTGGCCTCCCCTCCCCAGAGGTAACATCCAGGCCTCAGTTGTATTTCAGCTCCAGGCCCAGAAGAGCAACACAACCAGCCACAGCTGACCTCAGGGCCAGCTGCATTGGATAATGACCCCCGGCCCTGCCACCAGCCAATCAATCAGTGGAGACCTAGACCCTGAAAGGAAACGCTTGGAAAGCTGTTGAATATTATAATGAGATCTTCCCCTGGGGCCTCCCCTAAGATCTCCACCCTTAAAACCACTAGGACTGAGGACCCGGTGTTCTCCCTCTTGGGAGCACGAATGTGCTTTCCTTTCCCTTCCTTTCCCCTCCCCGCCAGGCATGTTAGCATTTTAGCTTCCATGGGCCCTTCCTTTGCCTCTACAACTTGTGTCCTAAGCCCATTTCTTCTAGGAATGATTTTTTCTACCTCTGTGATTAACAAAATAAATGTTCTCTTATAGTTTGGGTCTTGGCTCTGAATTCTCTCCTAGCCAGAACCCAAGGACCGAGGTTGCTAAACCCAGGTCCGGTCTGACCCCACCAGTCTAACACCCAGTGCCACTCCCGCCACCTACACCCCACTACAGCTTATACTCCTGAAATGCAATCCCAGCCCATCTCTTACTCAAAGGTAGGAGCTTCCTGACAGTGCTCAGAAATTCCACTAAACGCCGTGGCTCGTTTGTTACTCAAAGACGGAAGGGCAATGCAAACCTGCCCCTGCTCACTTCCCACCCTGGCCCATGCCACGTGCCCAGCGGCCCCTCTGCCTCTGCATCACTCACCCTGGACTAGGAATGCCCGTTTCCCGCTTTCTGGAAACATCGAAACCCTTCTTGTCCCACTGATGCTGCCTCGGCCTCCTGACTCCCCTCTCCCTGCTGGGTTGGTGCCCAGCTGCTCCGTGTAGTGTCCTGGGTGCGGGGATTAGCTGGTGTTGTCCAGATGCCCTCTGGACTCAGTGGGCTTGTGGTGGGTCCAGCAATTTCTGCAGCATTCCTTACAAATCATTGATGTTTATCAGTACGAGTTTTCCATGACCCATCAGGGAATGTAGTGAGAATTTAAGTATGGGACCTCTTGCACTTCCAGCCCTGGTACCTACACAGTGCCCACCCCTCAGTGCCCACTGGTGCTGTCTCCACTGCAGGGTCTGGTGTGCCCTGCCATCTGCTCTCAGTTACTCAGCCTTTCTGACATCATGTCTCACCCCTCAGGGCGCCTGCGGGCCTGGCAGCCCAGCCTGGGAGGGAGGGAGGGAGGAGCCTCTGACCTGAGACCGACCTCCCAGGGAGGCCAGCCAGGGGCCCTGGAGTCTTCTGAGGTTCCAGGGGGCCTCCCCCTGGCCTGGATTAGTCAATTAGATCACTATTACTCCTGGGCCGGTCTGGAAAGAAATAACAAACAACTTTGCAAATGGAAAAGTTGATCAGGGCCCAGTGGCTGACACTCCATCAGGGCGGGTCATTAATATGCTAAAAACTTCACAGCTCAGGGGCCTCCCTGGTGACAGCTCAGGGGCCTCCCGAATAATCCCTGCAGCACCTGGAGGCGTGAAATTTTCAGGGGCAGTCGTGGTCCTGAAGCTGTGGGCGTGGGAGTGAGGGCGCCAGACACGCCTGGTCTGGGAGGGGCTGCGGAGGAAGCTGCGCCCAGGCGGGGTCTGCACACAGCTCAGGGGGCCACACCCCAGGGGCCAGGAGGTAATGGGACCTGAGCACTGCAGTCTCTGCGTTACGAGTAAGAAGCAAGAAGCGGGCTCCGTGTCCAGAGCACCCGTGGACCTTGGGCTCCATCAACAGGAGCCGGGCACTTCCAGGTGCCCGCCCCGCGCCCTCTACGCAGCAGCTTTGCTGCAGGCGTCACTCCAGGCCCCATCCTGCAGGTGAAGCTGACCCTGAACCAGCTCCTCTTAGAGGCTGGAAAACGCAGCCAACGCCCGGGGCTGGGCAGAAGCGCCGGACCCGCTGGCGGCTGAGCTGCTTCCTCTCTGGTCCCCACGTTCTTTACAAACAGGGAGCAACGACCCACCCAGGAGGCTGTAAAATTAAATGGTCCACTCGGAGCCCCCAGGGGGCACCTTGTGAAATGTTGGGTCTCCTTCCCCCGACCTGTGGCTCAGGGGGCAGCGCCCCGCAGCCGAGCTCACCTCCCTCCCCCACTCGGTCGCCGTCGGACTCAGGCTTGACTGAGCCGTCGGAGGAAAGGGGTTTCGTGGTTGAAGATTAGGGGGCGGCTGTTTCCAGGAGTGAGAACATCAGCCTCTCCTCACTCGGAGTCTGTTTGCCGCATTAATGAGTGTGGTTATTTTAGTGCCTTTTATCTCCGGTGTTGATTCAAATCACAGCTCGGCTTGTAATTCACTCCGCTGTGCCAAGGAGCCCCCTTTGGTTTAATGATTCGCTTTTTCCTTCTTTGCTGATTGGATCGGATGCGCTTGGATATTTCAGAGGTTTGCATCCTTTGTGCACCTAGTTTGCACTTTATGAACACAGGTCACTCTGCAGACAGAAGGGCCCCTCGTTTCTGAGGGGCAGGCTCCCCTGCATGGGGGGGAGGGTCTCTCGCCACCTCCATTTCTTTTAACAACTAGGCTGCTGATTCAGGAATATTAAATGGAGCCCGGCCGGGCGTGGCTCAGCGGTTGAGCATCAGCCTAGGATCCAGGCGATCGGGGTTCAATTCCCGGTCAGGGCACATGTCCGGGTTGTGGGCTCGATCAATGACTCTCTCATCATTGATGTTTCTATCTCTCGCTCTCCCTCTCCTTTCCTCTCTCTGAAATCAATAAAGATATATTTAAAAAATAAAATAATAAAATAAAATAAATGGAGGTGCAAAAATATTTACATCATGTTGGTTTCATGGGAAATACAGTTTAAATACCAAGTTCGCGTGTGGGGGGGTAGGGGCTGGAGTGAGTGGGGAGCAGACCTGCCTGGGGCGTTCTGGCCTGGAGATGACCACAGCCGTATTCTTGGTCCATCGCTGCCTGCGGCACTGTCCTTCCCTGTCTCAGCCATTCCCTCCAGGTGTAGGGAGAGCCTTGTCTTGTAGGTGCCCTCCCGGGGCTTCCCCACCCCCACAGGCAGGACTGTCCTTGGCTTTCCACGTGGCCTCACTGGGTCAGCCTCCTGGGCGGGCCCCGCCCTCCGCAGGGCTAACACCGGGCAGGTGCCTCCCCCCAGGACAGCTCGGCCTCCCAGGAGCCACCGGGCAGGGTATCACTGTGTCACCACTCGCTGCCCAGGTCGGATGCTGGGGCATCGCCCAGGCCTTTTCCTCCCCACGGGCGGAGGGCCTTTGGGACTCTCTTTCTTAACATCTGCCATCATTTCTCCTGCTTCCCTCTCACGTGCTCGCTCCCACAGTTCAGGCCCATTGTCTTTCTCGGGGTCACTATAATTGCCCCCAGTGTATATATTTACCATCTCTCTTACGCAGCCTCGCCACATCTGTCCTTTACGCACCTGACAGTCTTATTTCTGCAAGTCGGTCCTCACCCTACGTTCTCTCCTTGGAATTCTCGCGACGGCAGCCCCGCGGGCCCGCCCCGGCCTGGCCCCTGCCCCCTGGTCTTACCTCGCTTGTCGGTCCTTCCTCTTTGTCTGATATAAGCCTTTTTCCTACTATTTTCCTTTCAAAGTTTCCATGTAGCGTTTCTTATAAATAGCAAACCATCAGGTTGCTTGTGTAATTTAAAGTCTAAAAACATGTTTTAACCAACAAGTTCAGTCAGTTTAGATTTTGAGTTAAATGACTAACATTGGCATTTTAAAATGTGTTTCTATCTGATGAATGAAGGACAATTTCAGACAATGCTAAACAATGCTCTGGAGGAAACCCCAGTTTTCTGGGAAGTCTAAGCTGCTTTCACTGAGAAAAAGTTATAAAACCCTGAAGTCTGGTCGGGTCTTTGGGTGGATCCTGAGAAAAACGGAGCCCGGGCTGCTTCTTGGAAAAGACGACCTGGACGGCGGGACTTATAAATAGACACGATCAATGTCCCCGCACGTGGAGACCTCGGAGGAGACTCACCAAGGGAATCTCAGAGAAGCCGATCGATGCGACTGAATCAAATATTTATTTTAAAACTCTTGAAGAAGAGAGAAACCAAATGCATTTTAACTCAACTGAAGATGAAACGTCGCCAACCCGAGGAAGCCTCACTGTGGTCAGAAAATAAAAACGTAAAAGCAGAAGCAGCCCCTCCCCTGGACACCTCCAGCCGCCTGAGAAATGCATGAAGAGGGAAAGTGAATTCTCACCGAATATTTGATTTAAAGAGAACTGGCGCTGCAAAGAGAAAGGGGACATTTTCCACAGCAGATGAGATAGCAGAGATCTGGATAGACATAAAATCCAAGCCAGAATTTACTCAGAAATACTTGAAAGTGGCTATTTTCCAAGGCAGCTGACTCCCCATGAGATGAAAAGTGCAGGCTGGCGGGGCAAGAGCTGTGTGGGCTGGAGTCCTTTCCCTTATTAAGATGCTTAAAGAAAAGTCCATCAAACCGATAATACTGAGGGAGAATGAAGGAGTTTCCACTTGGAGCCATTTATTTGATGTTACAACCGGTGCATTTGGCAGAAGCCCCAGAGATGGTCGGTCGGGGGACCCTCAGGCTGACCAGATTCCCCGGGAAGAGGGAGCCTCGGGCTGTGACGGTTTGGATCCTGCGTCCTGCTCTCACGGGGACCAGGCGCCGCTCACCCACAACCTCCACCCGGTCACCCCGGGCCCGATGCAGCAGCCCCTCCACCAGACCAAACGAGAGCTTGTCCTGGCCGCCTGCTCACGGAGGGGCTCAGGCCTTCGTTCAGGGCATCCTGCCCCCAGGACACCCGCAGGTGCTGCTGACCTGAGGTCAGGAGAGCCTTCTTCTAGGGCCCCAGTCTCAGCGTCAGACCCCAAATGTCCCACACCGCTCCATCGACTGGCCCAGTGGTCCGGTAGCTGCCTGAGACCTGACACTGGCATTTGCCGTCAATACAACCTGCCCCCCATTTGCTCAATGCCTGTCCCACGAGAGGGTCTGCATTTGTTCTCGGTTCATTTTTTCCAGGGGTAAGTGAGAGAAACATCAGAACTATTCCTGTTTTCTGCAAGTCCGACAACCTACTGAAAAGCATGTTTGATTCAAGGTCTCATGGTTTTATTCGAGGAGGACACGTCCCGGTCTCATATGGACCATAATGGGGCCAAAAACAAGACATCCTTGCATCGCAGCCCAACCTCGGCGAATGCAGGTAAAATCGTCCTGAGACGAAACGCTTGGTAACTTGCTCATAGTCACGCTGCTGGAAAGGACCGTGGTGTGATCCAGACCGTCTGGCGCAGGGTCCTCTGCCTTGGTGGCGATTCTGGGCTCTGCGTGGACGTCAGGTCTGCTGAGCCGCCAGGGATGGCGGATGATCCCACCACCCAGAAGACCGCGGCGCGCGCAGGAAGAGGCCCGTCCTCTCTAATAAGTTTTCCACAAGTAACACGATCAACGGGGTGGATAAAATGCCATTCTCCGTGGAAGCCGGAGGCAGGCCTGCTTCTGTGATTTCTAAGTACAGTCTGAGGATCGGGAGAGTCACAGGCAAAACAAGTCCCCAGCCAGCGCCAGCTGACGCCGTCGAGCCGCGGTGCAGACGAGAGGACACGCTATCATTACACAATTTGTTGTAAACAAACCCCCAATTACGCTCCCCCTGCGTCTTCTGCTCGGTTTATTTCCCTCGCATTCTCCCACCCCTCTCACCGTGGCTCCTGCGGCTCCTGAGCGCTCTGTGCGCGAGGACGCTCCCGGTTCCTCGGTGAGGTTTCCGCCCCGCCCGGTCCCCATGCTCGGAGGGCGGTTACGAGGGCCGAAAACCACAGCTCTGCCTTGGGGGGTTTCGGGTGCCCATCAGCAACATGGGGGACAGCCGCCCACGAAGGTGCAGCTGAACACCCCGTGGTCCTCGGGAGGACAGGAGGAGTAGCCCGAGGGTAGGGGAGCGTGGTCCCCGCCCCTCTCAGTGTTGACTAATTACGGCTGTGATGCTGGGCAGAAGGCCCCTCTCTCTTTAGTAACTGTCTAAAGTCCAGGGGAGTAGCGAGGCTGGCGGTTCCATTACAGCCTTGCTTTCTTCTCCCGTGGAAATCCACAGGCCCGATCCCTCAGTGGGACCAGGGCAGGAGGGTCTGCTGTGCGGGGAGCCGAGGAGTGTGTGAGAGGTGCCCAGGGAAGGTCCACATCTCTCTGACTCTATGGGGCGGATCTGAGCATTAAAGAAGAAGGACACACCTAGGATGGCCTCGGGTCACCTGCCCCAGGAATCCCTCCCGCTGGGCAGGGACAACCTGGAGGGAAGACAACCCAGGTTTCAGAGGCCTGGCCGGGCGGGAGCCTGGCCATCCACCCTCTGGCCCCTTGGAAGCCTCCGTGTGTGGTCGCTGGTGAAATCGATCCCATGGGAGCTTCCAGGGGATCCCAATAATGCCAGTTCCTCCTACAGAGCATCACAGGCAAATGAAAGAGCCGGGACTCTGGTTCACTTCTTATTTTGTTTGAAGTCAACAAATGCCCCCCCTCCCCCCCCGCTATAATTTTTAAGGTTGGACTATTGGTTAGGAGCCCGACGCGCTGGCCGCTGTGCCAGGAAGGCAGCGAAGGTTTGACTGTTGGAAGACGAGTTGTGTTACAAAAGCCAGAAACCATGTCCCAGGCGGAAAGGACCATGACCCTTGTCCCATGTCCTGTCCTTAATGCCTTCTGTTCAAGGCACAGACCTGCAGGGGACCTCGGGGACCCGCTCTGCTCACTTCTCAGTCACAGGAAGTGAGGCCAGGGGCCTCTATTTCTCGCCCAGAGCCGCCCGGCGAGCTCAGGTCAGTGTCAGGACTCGCCGCAGGCCCCGGACTCTTGCCTCAGAGGCCCCTCTCTGCCCTCTGCTCCCTCTCACCCACCTCCTTCCAGGCCCTGGGTCCGCTCACCCGGTGCCTGTTCCCCGCCCACCACGCCCGAGACGCCACAAGTCCAACAAGTTTATGCAGAAAGTGATCCACTGAGTGATGGTGCGTGGCTTTGAGTGACTCCCTGCTGGTGGGTCCTGTGGGTGCCCCTGGACCATGGTCTGTGCCTGTCGGTCACCTCCTCGGTGTCTACTCAGATGTTAGGACCTGGAGCTGTTGTCAGTGAAGAGCATCCCAACCATCCCATGTGTGGTTTGGTGTTGGTGACTTGGGGACCTTGTCATTCTTGGATTTCAGATGTGCACATGCAAAATGACTACAAGCACACACAGCTCACACATGCACACACATGCACACATACATAGTGCACTCACACACAGCTCACACAGGCACACACAGCTCACACATGCACACACAGGCACACAGCTCACACAGGTACACAGCTCTCACAGGCACACACAGCTCACACATGCACACACAGCTCTCACAGGCACACACAGGCACACAGCTCACACATGCACACACTCTCACATGCACTCACACATGCAAAGTTGCTTCCAAGCTGTGTCATCTATTCGGTAACCGGCTGAGTGACTGATTTGATGAACAGGAATCATGTGGGGCTCTGTCGTGTCTGAGGTCCACGTGGGAGATGCCATTTCCCTGAGACTGTGAAACTCACGGGCGTCTGCGGACTTGAGCCGCGTACAGCTGTTATAACTCAGCCCCGACTGTGTCGTGCGGGGCTGACATTAGTGTCTGTCAGCCACAGGGTAAGCACGAGAAAGGCAGAGAGAAAGCTTTGCCCCAGGGTTTCTCCAGCTGGCGGAGCTGAGGCCCAGCTGCAGGGATGGACTTGCCATCCTGGGTGCCTGAAGCCCCAGGACAGCTCCCTGCGGGCTCATTCCCCCTGATGGACGCTGTTCCCTGTGCCCCCCCCCCAGCCTGGGAGCCCGAGCAGCGCCGGGAACAAAGGCTGCTGAGCCCCGTCCAGGCGGCGGGAGCTCGTATTTCATTAGCATTTCTTTTCTCTCAGGCTGACTGGCAGCTCCCTCACGACAGCGGCGAGGCTGGTTTTCATTATTTTTTTCAACCTGCACAGCTCCTCTCCCTGCCTCTTCCTGCTGCAAATCAGTCAGAGCGTCCCCCCATTATCACCAGAGCGCTCAGCAGCCTCTAATTACGCCGAAGAATTTCTTATCTTTTCTTTCTAAGGCTGAGATTTTCAAGAGAGAGGGGAAGAGCCATAATTAACTGCGCAGCTGGTGGGAGTCGGCAGAGCCAAGGGTGCCGGTCCCCTCCTGCTTGCCAGGCTGTTTGGGGACACTGGGGGCCATCATGCTGTGACTGTCCTTAAAGCAGGCAGGGCAATGGATGTGGCCCAGAGGACTTGGGGACGCTCCTCAGGATCCACTTTAATACGAGGTGATTAGAGACAGACACATGGGGGGCAAGGCACACACACGCCTAAGTGGGCAGCACCCAGTCCCTGGGTCCTGGGCAGCAGCCTCAGGGCAGCGGCCGCTGTGTGAGCCTTCAGGGTCGCGCTCAGTCACCCACCTGGGCGTGCAGCCCAGAGATGAGGCTGGGTGCGCATCCTGCCAGGAGAAATCAGGGGACACCCGCCGTGGATCTCCCTGCTCGGCAGACGTGGCTTCCCCAGGAAACCGGCCTCCCCACCTCCCGAGGGGACCCCGCAGCGGAGAGGAGAGCCACCGTCACAGATGAGAGATGACAAATATGTAATCTCTCCACCTGGAGGCACGTGGCCTTGTCATTAGGTAGAAAGAGCTTCTCTCGGGGATCCCATTAGCTGCCCGGTCTCATGACTTACAGGGCAGCCACATACAAATGGAAGGTTTCCTGATAATCAATCTTTTCTGTATGTCCCCAGAATCCAGCCTGCCTCTGGCTTTCTGTCTGAGTTTTATTGGATGGATGAGTCTCAAACTGATTACTTCTTGGAAATAAGGAAATTAATGGAAATGAAGATTGGACAAAGAAATATCCCTCATCGCCAGGATCCTGAGATGTGTAGTTTCATGTTCTCTTCTGGGCAACCCTTTTCATCAGGGCAGCTGGAGCCTGTGACAAGGGGAGAGAGGAGGGGGCTGTGCCTCTCAGCCACGGTCTGCTGGGGACAGCTGTCTGCGCAGGGGTCCCCCCAGTGACCCTCTATAGGATCCACGGGAGCCTTACTTCTGCAGTGGGGGAGCCGCCTGCACCAACAGCCGGGGCCCAGGCAGCCCCTTGAAGGGGTCACTTGGACCCCCTCTGGATAGCAGCACAGCACGGGGTCTAAAGAGGGATGTGCCCTGGGTTCACAGAGGGAGAGCTCCCACCTGGGACTAGCCAGAGCCCTGCCTTCCATTCACATCTGATTACCGAGGCTCCGCAACGCAGCGTGAAGAGGGAGAGGCCACCCCCACCGCCCCGATTCCTTGCCGAGCACGCGGAGGGGGAGCCTGCCCGACGTGGGCTCCTGCTGATGCTGCGGGCAGGGTCGCCGCTTCAGAGTCCTATCAAGTGGCACAGACGTCACCCATGCTCAGCAGCCTCATCTGGGAGCTGCTCAGGGTTAAGCTGCAGAGCCTGAGGGAAAACCAAGCGCAGGGTGCGGGGAATGAGGAATGTCTACCTGGAAAGCCTGGGTACGGAGCCCAGGGGCGGGGAAGCCACCAGAATTCCCTTCCGTTTTTACCTGGAGATGAGCCTGAGTTCCAAGGTGGCAAAGCACACTTTCAACACTGAGCATCCGGGACAACGGGACTCACCTGAAACAGCTGATTCTCTGACGGGAAAGCAGATGTTTCTGGCTGTTACCTGATCCTTTAAAAGGAAAAGATTAAATCAGAGTCAACTCAATCCGGCGCAGCATGTGCTGTACACGTTTCCTTACAGGGGGAGATGACAAGGGCCATGGTAGAAACAAAAATACCAAGACACGGGGGCTTCCTCACCTCTGGCGTTCAGTTCCATGGGGAGACAGCAATGCATGTCCCTGTCCCAGTGGACGCGGCACGGTCAGCTACGTGGTCTTCACGTGCCTGTTCGTACCCACAGCCTCCTGGGAAGCAGGGGTGGTCTTACTTTCTGAACCCCCGTGTGTTGACTGTGATATTCTATCACGGAAACTCAGCTAGTCAATATTGGTCACATTCGTGTTAAAGGTAGCAAGCAATGGAACTTAGAGTTGGGAGCGTTGAACTAGGTGAGACAGATATTATAAAACTTTTTCCTGGAGTTGGTAGCCTCTGAGCTGTGCTTTAAACACTGTGCTTGCGTGAGATCCCTGGCGTGTCTGTGCTTGCATGAAACCAAAGGGCTTTCTGACAGGACTGTTTATACATCATTAAACCTTTACGTTGCGTCTTCCCTCTCCCAAGGGACAATTTCCAAAACTTCAATGCGTCCAATCTAGAGGAAACCACTCCTCACGAACCACAGTTAGCTGAGCTACGAAGAATGCTTGCCCGGCCGGGGCCCCGAGCAGCAGCCCCCCTCGTGTCGAGCCCCCGTGCCTTGAGCGTGGTCACCCAGGCGAGCCGAGGCGAGCGTGGGCAGGACGTCTGCTAGCTCTGGTGCAGCTGGGCTCCGGCATCCAAGGGAGAGGAGAGATGTCAACACGCGTGAGGCTCAGCACCTGGGACAGGAACCCAGCTGCCTGCACTTAAAGTCTCAACAGGAATTAAATGCACGGAGCAAACAATAACACAGACTTCAACCGGTATAAACTCCTTTCAGCACCGAGCCCCCCAGAGCTGACTGCTCTCGGGCTTTGAGAGACAGGGAGGCAGAAGCACAGAGAAAGAGAAAGCCCAGAGGGGCGGGTGCAGAGCCAGCCAAGCGTCCACGGGGCTGGGAACCTTCACCACCGAAAAATAATTCCGCGGATCAGTGTTTCTGAAAACGTGGGTTAGAGATCTCCATGGGAATCACTAGGGTTTCGGGTACCCTCCTCACCAGATTTCCTGGCTCACCCCAAAAGTTCAATACATCTCGGGGCGGGGGGGGCAGTTCCCACCCAGACGAGAAATCATCCCTGTCACCATCCCCAGCATAAACACGCTGGAGCTCTCAGCATGGAGCTGTCTAGGAAAATCTAAGTGATAGTGGAGTGTGCCTAGGCCTCATGAATATTCATGAGCCAAGGGTCTTTGCAGCCAAGCTAAGCCCAGAATTACAGCAATTATCTGAATGATTTACAGACGCACAAAGCCAGCCCCAAGCAAGGCTGCGAGGAGGCTGAACGTCGCTGTCCCTCCTGCCTGCTTCCTTTCAGGCGCCCCGCAGGGGCTCCGCTCCCCGCCGCCCGGCGTCCCCTGTGCCCGCTCCCTCCGAGCGCCCCTCCCACCCCGCACCTGGGGACCGGGCGCACCTGGCTGCCGCTTAGGCCGAACTAGCTGCCCGGCCAACGAACCTGAGAGTCCAGTTCTTGTTAAGAGAGATCGGTCTTGCTCTTCTGTTTCAGTAGCTGTTTCTGGTATTTAGCCTCATTTAAAGGCCTCTTGTTGTTCTTAACTCAGCCTCAGGTGTGGGAGGCTAAAGAGAGATCCGGGAAATAATTAAATAGATGCTGAAGGAGGTAAGAGATGGAAGGCGTACGTCGGTGTCACAGAACCTTCAGCGGGAAGAAAGTTGACAAACCACTGGTTCCACGTCCCCACTGAGTTTCACTCTGGCCGGAAAACGCTATTCTAGTCCCACCCTTTATTATTCAGGTGAAGAAATGCACTTAAAAAAAAGGGAAAAAAATATTGGTGCAAGGTGACCACTTGGGGAAACCAGAAATCATCCAAACATCACAAAAATAATGCAATGGTTAAGGGATTTGTGATTCCGAGAACAATGTAACAGTGTTTATTCATTAAAATATGGTTATGAAGACAAACTAATAATATTTATTTTACACTTTTAAACAAAGAAGCTGAAAAATAATCTGTTACCTGTGATACCAAGTATTGAAAACACCATGGAGTAAGAGTCCGAGGGAAGTGCGCCCGCTATTTTATGTCTCTTCCTGGTGGTCCCATAGGATTTTTGTTTTTTTTAAACCATTGTCCATTTTTCCACATTTGCTGTCACAGGACACAATCAGTTCATAGTCAGAAAAGCAACGTTTAGAATTCTCCAGTGCTGCCGAGTTCAGAGCCAAGAGGATGTCCCCACATCTGGGGCGTTGGGGCGTCTCCCACGGGCTCCTCTCAGACCTGCCCCGCCTGCCGTGGAACTGCCCCTCCTGCCTCGGGGGTCACGGGACGCTTGGTCTTCGCTCAGTCTGCACGTCCACGTGCCCACGGCCACCCAACCTCCCTCCCTTCCCTGGGCATAGGGAGGAAAGGTTGCCAGGAAGGGACAGGTTAAGGTGGATTGTGGGCTGAGGGCCTGCGCTCGGACCGTGCGCAGCACTGAGTGGGGAGGGGCCGCGCCTCGGGCGGTGTCCAGGCAGCGAGGACCGACGCGGGACGGTGGGTGGATCCATCGTCTCTTAAATCAAACAGTAATCATGTCGAGGAGTTCAGGGCTGGCCCTGTGTTACTGGGTTTAAATATGAATTTTCAACCTATTTCATCTTGATTGTACTTTACAAACAGTATCTGTCCACACAGGTTGGAAAGAAAAGGTAAATAAATGAAAGCGTCCCTCTGGTCACCTGCCCTGGGCCCAGACAGGATGCAGCAGAGAGAATCAGGCCCAGGGGGGCTGGGGGTGGGTGCTGGGGACGTGGCCTTCTCGGGTCGCCTGGTGCAGGAGGGGCTCTGAATGGCGGCTGCGGCCTGCTCAGAAATGTCCACCCAAAGCAAACGCCATCCAGGAACCCGGCCTCTCTCCTTCCCTGGCTCCCCGACCACGTGGGTCTGAAACACCCTTTGCCCTGTGAGCGGAGCGAGCGCCCAGATGTGCGGGGCGATCGGGTTACCGCGGCCCCCGGTGCACACGGGCCCCTGGAAAAGTGATACCGGATGCAGCCCAGGTGGGGGAGGGACGCGCGAGCGGTTCATGTTCCTGTCCCCGGGGCCCGCGGGCAGAGAGGGTGCTCCCCAGGTGACGTTAAAGAGAATCTCATGTTTTTACAAAAACAAGAAAAACCTGCATCTCCGGGCAGCCTCCTGAATCCCCCGCACTGTTCAAGGGCTCGGCCGGAACGGGGAAGGGTGTGCTGCCCAGTTAACCTGGGCACGTTTCTAGGCTCCGATGGTGGCGAGGGATCCGGAATATTATTACTCACCCTGGACGCCTCCCGCCCTGACCCGGGAGCGCTCCGGGTTTTGCGGGGGATTAGCTGCGGGATCATGTGACCTGCGTCTTTCAGAGTCTGAAGCTTCGCGATTCTTATTTTCACCTGTTCTCATCAACTGAGAGGAACCACAGCGCCGTCCGCGTGTCTCCCCCACGCTGTCCCTTCATTGAAACAGTTCTGTGGGCCCGACACCGGTCCGGCAAAGGGATAGACTCCAGATTACACAGGAAGCCGGGCACAGCGTCCCCGCCCCGGGCACGCGGGGGGACGTGTGCTAACAAAGGCTGCCTCAGAGCTGGCCGTCCCTCCCACCGAGGCTGAAGTTAACGAGCCCAAGGTCAAGGGATCAATCACCATATGAGCTGCTTGAGCCGGGGCTGCGCGGAGCAGGGTCCCCCGTGAACACTGTGCCCTGTCACCGCCATCCTGTAAATGTCAGCCTCGGCCACAGGTGGGGCCGGGAAAGAAAACCAGGCTGGTTTCAGACGGTTTCCAACCAGCCTCTACACGGCAGCTACGAAATAATCGCCATCGTCAGGGGACCTCCACCCAGCCTATCACCTCCACCCTCGAAAAGCTGCGAATAGGTGAGAAACCTGCCCTCTCCTCTCCGTGGAGACCATCCAGGGCTGGGGAGCCCCTTCCCTTCTCCCAGGTTCGGGGAGCTGGGCGCGCAGACGGCCTGCCCCTGAGCGGGCTCATCGCGGGAGCGGCGAGATCGCCCCGTGTGGGAGAAAGCGAAGTCTGCGGGGGGGAGAGCCGCCCGAGGTGTCGTGCAGTCCAGCCAAGTGGTCACAAGAGTAGCCCTTTGGCAGGTCACTGGGTCTCCCTGAGTCCTGGAATGTCGACTCTGCTTAATTTCCAACCATTAGTTTCCATCTTCGCCTCTGCAAATGGGTCACCTTTGCATTCGTGGTCAGCTAGGAAGACCTAGGGCCCGTTAGCAGGAGAAGGTGCCCCCCTGAGTGACAGCCGAACAGGTGCCCTCCCCACCCGCCAGCTCGTTTGAGGGGGGCCCTTAAAACAGCGTCCCCCCTCCATTGCTGTTTCTCTGTCCACCGAGGAAGCTCCCGTCCTTGCTCATCCGAGTGGTGTTTTCCCCCGAGCGTGTGCACGCCCACGGCTCGGCACAAGCATCCTGCTCATTCGTTCCGTCGACACTCAGCCAACAGCCACGGACGCTTGTGGGCGGGACCCGGGTGCGTGTCCGACAGTCCCCACGCCAGGGCTCCCCTTCCAGAGCCTGCGCCTCGTACCACAGGGGTGGACTGGACGCCTGCTGACCGGCACCGGCCACCACGGGGCCGCCTCTGGTCCCCGTTCTCACAGGCGCAGAAACATCTTCCACGTCGCGTCCTCTCCCGGTGCCATCGCCCCCGGTCACGCGTGGCTGCCACGGCCCAAAGAGGGGGCGTCATTAAGAAAGAGAAGAGCCGAGACCTTAGCTCCTCCTCGACCTGGTAGTTTCTTTCTTTCCTCCTGAGCGCTCCGTGTTTTATGACCTTCTCCATCTGCCCGTGAGCTCCAAATGGTTTCCAGATGGGTCTGGACTGTATCCGACATCGAGGCAACAAAGGTCCCTCTTTCGCCTCATAACCAGCAGCAACAGTAAAAGCCAAGCGGCCGTGCGGCGGAGCGTGCGCGCCAATGACGAAAATGGGACCCAAAATTGTTCTCAGACAAGAGAGCAGGGTTAGCGGCTCGGGCCTCATGAAGACGTTTTTAAAGGTGTTGACGAATGAGAGCCGGACTCCAGACTCAAGCAGGGATCCCAAAGAGCTCTCGGTTCCAGGGGAAAGCTCTGCCCGCTTGAGTATCAGCTTCCTCAACACAGTGAAACTGCCACCGGGCAGCCAGGCGCTGTCCCGCCCCCCGGCAGGTAAGGAAGCCGCAGCTCAGGGTCCCGGCGGGCGACAGGCCGAAGCGGCATCTCCCCGAACCCGAGTCTGGCACGTTGCAGCGCCGCCTGCCGCCTCGGCGATATTTTCCTCCGTAGAGGAAATCGTTTCCGTTTGGCGCAAGGTGGCCTTTTGCGTGTTTGAAGGGCACGCGCGAGATTTGCTGTTGCAAACGCACCCCTGGGAGGGTCCCCGGGAGCGGAGCTGTGAGATCCCATCCCAGCCAAGCTCCCCCTCCCGCAGCCAGAATGGACCCTCAGCCTCGCACGTTTCATTCCCGGTGAGAACGGTCCTTAGCTCACTGCTGGGATCTAAAAACAGTGCCACCTGGGCCCTGACCTCTTGGATTCTGGTTTAATTGGGACAGAGTGGAGGCTGGGCACTGGGCTCTTTAAAAGCTCCCACGATAATCCACGGTGAAGACAGCGATAGGCCCACAGCTCCGAACGAATCCAGGCAGCTTCGGGTCCCTGACAGTTTTCTCTAAACCTGGCCACGCGTCGGAACAACCTGGACACACAGCCCCAGGTCCACCTGGCGATACTGACACTGATGAGTCGGTCTGGGTGGACCCCATGATTGTGATGTAGCCGGTCAACAGTTGGCATTTGGGGCCCTGGTCATGTTAGGATGAGTTATCAGCAGGGTCGTGGAATCAAAAGATCAGAGTCATGGAGGGGGAATGTGGGAATGAGAACAGGCCCAAGGTCCTGAATAGCCTGTGATATCAGTCAATTCAAGTGACTTCTGCTAAAAGCCTATCCCAGATTTTCCCAGAAAAATCTAGGTGCATGGCCCTCTTAATGCTTTCTTTTGAATTCATGACATTTTGGCTGTATCACAACATTCTGATATTAGGAATATCGTGACAACGCTAAGTAAATTATATCTAAAGCTCAAGTATCCTCTGAGATATGAGCTTCAATGGACTGAACTGCGTCCCTGTAAAATTCATATGTGAAGGCTCTCGCCTCCAGCGTGGTGGTGTTTGGAGACTGAGCCTGTGGGAAACACTTAGGTTTAGATGAGATCATGGGGCAGGTTGGGGGTGCTCATGACGGGATCAATGTCTTTAAAACAGAAACACCAGAGATCTTGGTCCGTTTCTGTGCGTGTCTGTGTGTGAGACCCGTGCACATGGAAGAGTCACGTCTGCGGAGGCAGAGAGAGTCCTCTACAGGCCGGTGACAAAACCTCGCCGGGAGCCCAACCGTCCGGCTCCTTGGGGCCTCCAGAGCTATGAGGCATAAAGTCCTGCTGTTCCAGCCCCTCCGTCTGTGCTACTTGGTTATCGCCGCCCAACGTCGCTAACGGGAAGGTGAGAGGAGTCATGGCTCCTACGACCAGCCCGGCCGGGCTCTCGGGGTCCCGCTGTTAGGATCACGCAGGAGCGAAGCCCTCGGCTGTCCTGTTGCCCTATCGGGAAGCAGCCTGCTTGCCTCGGTCATAGTTCCTCGCACTCACTCATCACCTGCCCGTAATGAAAACGACATTTAAGTAAGTGGATGGTAAGAGGGACCGAATTATCCTCCTGAGCTGGGGCGGGTGTTTCCTGCTCCCGAGACGGCGCCGAAATGCCTGAACATTTGTATACAAATTGAGCAAACATGCAAATCAGTGATCGGGGGCTAAGAAGACCCAGAAATGATCTTGGAAATGGCATTTCAGGAAAAAAACAACAGCATCACGTTGACAGTCACAAAGAACGCTGATGAAAGCAGCTGTTAAACTGTTAATTTAACGTGAGGATGGAGCTGATGACTCAGAAACGCCAGTCGCGGGAGACGTTCTGCACTGCGCGTGGCGCGGACCCCGCCGCCCGGCGCTGCTCCGCGTCGGGGCCGCGTTCCGTCCGCGTGGGCAGAACCGTTAATAAATCACACGGGCGGGAGACGGGGGCTGACGCGCTGCAGGCGCCGGGTCAGGCCTCAGCCTCGCCGCCGGCTCCCCAGGAGGCACCGGCGTTCACCAGCCTGACGCGGGGCTACTCACGGCGCCGCCTGGATCCAGCCCCGTCCACGTCGGCAGGAGGAGTTCCAGCCACGGTGACGATTCTCTCGCCGGGACCTCAGCACTTAAGTCCCTGCGTACATTAGGTACCTGGGCCCACTGGCTGACTCACGGTTCCTTCCTCTGAGCTTCTCTTTCCATTTCCAAATGGACACACAGACAGACAGACACCCACAGACACAGAGGGAGATTCAGCTGTGAGTGGATGGTCAAGGAGCTGGTGATGGAGACTGCTTGTTGGGTCCCCACGCTTGGCGGAGACGCCGAAGGCCGTTCTCCGTGCCGGAATCCAGGAGGGGGGCTGACGTCTGTGACTGGGAGGGAAGCCCCAGCCTCGTGGTCGCCTTTATTTTCATCCAAGGTCATGTCAATGTCGAATCCCCATTTTCTGCCGCCAACCAACTTTAAACAGAGGAATCCAACCCTGTCCCCACGCAGTTTCCCGATGGGTTTTCTTTAAGACTTTGCACACGATCAGGGACTGGGAGCAGCCTGGATGCCTCACCAAAAAATTTAAAAATATATGAATCAACACATTTGACAAGCTGGTCTGTGGGCAGGGCTTTCTGCCCAGGAAGGGACACCATGTGGCTCGAACCCAGGCCCTCCTGCCTTTGAGGAGATGGCAACCTCCCAATGCTTAGTGCTGAGAAAAGTCTCAGGACCGCCCGGCCGGCAGCTGTTCTCGCCCAGACATGGGCCTCAGCTTAGACCTCCCCTCTTAGAAATAAAGATGCTAAGAGTTACACCAGCCTCAGGAAGGGAGGAGACCGTCCCCGAGGGTCCCCTGCAGCCCCCGGGGAGGGAGGAGGAGCCCCTCCCGCGTCCCGCCGGCTTAGCTTCGCTCCAGAACTTTCTCTCAGCCCCTGATAGCGTCCCGACCACATGTGTCTGACCTGACGATCCCTGGTCCTGGGGCCGTGATGTTCATGAAACGACGGGCGGAAGGAGAACATAGCTCTACCCCAAGAGCGTCGCATCGGACAGAGGGATGAGTGGGACGGAGTTTGCAGGGACCAGAATTCGCAGGCAAACTGCTCGTCTCGTCGCTCCAGGCCCTCGGGCCCTCGTTTGCGTAATGAGGGCGATCCTCCTTTGCGTCAGGAGGGCGCCGAGGATTAGGTAAAGCGTGTGAAACGCCTGTTGCACGCCAAGCGTCCCCTGTTATTTGCTATCATGTCTGAGTGTAGAAGGTAAAACCCCCCTATCATGGTGGCCAAGCTGAGAAAAGGTCGGGTTCCTATTAAAACGAAAACCTTCGTTCACCACAGTGATGTCGTTTCAAGTGCAGCCGAGAACGCGCGGAGCGCTGCCGGCGTTAGTCGGAAACCTGCACCGGAGCCGCGACGCTTCTATTTATTTTGACTCAAGGAATGAACCTCAAGTATAACAACCCATTTTGGTTTCCACTTATTCAGGTACATTTAACAGATATCTACAAGAGCATATTCAGAGGAGAGCGGCCAGGATCATTTAATTTAAAAGCAAGAGATGCAGAAACCGGTGGCCAGGACGAGGGGATGGAAAAATGTCCCGAAGGGCAATGTCATCATCTTCACACGTCTGCTAGGCTGGCGTGGGGGCGCTGGACGCCGTAACCGCTTTACGTAGTCAACGAGCTGGTGGAGCAGAGGAGCAGCGGCCGCAAGGTGACCTCCACTGGGACGAGCGTCTGGCGTCTGGGAGCATCCGAGGGGGCGCGGTGCCTGGCGAGGTGCCGGGCCTGTTCCCTGCCATTCTGCTCAGCAAAGCTCCGCTGGACGCATTCCCTCCTCTGGGCACCAGCTCAGCTGCTGCGGGGATTCGGGAAACCGAAGAGCGTCTGTGTTCTCAGGGGAGGTGCGGTCCTGCGGCCAAAACAGGCAACGGGCAGTGCCGGGAGCAAGGGAAGGGCGCGGTGCTGGCGAAACGGAAGGAAGGTGCTTCCTGCGTGTTCATCTAAATGGCACGTTTCTCTCCCTCTTCCCCACAAGGAAAGCCTCTGAGGTTCAGGTGACAAAGAAAAATGCTTTATTAGGAACACAGAGAGAGACAAACGCTGAAGTCGGATGCGCGACTAACACTCAACAGCGGACAGGAACAGAGGCAGGGCGAGCGCTTTCTCGGCGGCACCGCTCACTGTGCGTTCCGAATGCCGTCGAAAGGGTGCAATTAGGGGTAATGGGGTGCAAAATCTCACGTACAAAGGAGATCTTGTTAAGGGAAGTTTACGCAGATAGCACAGCTTTAAAAGAATGAATTTTAACTCTCTATTAACTCAACGCCAAATAATGCCCAACTTTTCTTCATCTCCATCTCCAATGGAGTTTTAAGAAAATCAGGAATTTAAATAAGTCTTCTACACAACTCTCCCTTTGAGCGCAATGATTTGATGCCTTTTAAAAAATGTAATGTGGCCAAGTCACAATCTTAAATCTTCACAGCCTTGGACGACCCAATGACTCCAAGGCCTCTTGTTCAACATTCATTAACTGATCACCCACATTCATCAAGTTCAAGAACTGGGGCAAAGTAAGTGCTCATCACAGAGACTCTTTCCCCCGAAAGGCCACCGTGGAGGGAGTCAGCCTGGATTAGTCCCGGGGCCCAGCACCAGCTGCCAGCCTCTCCACAAGGAGGGCAGACTCCCCATGTCGGTGGGCCGGCCCTCAGACACGGACACTGAGGCTCCCCAAAAGGCCAGGCATGGGTAGAAATGTCGCTTTCTTGAGGACAAATGGGGTAAAATAAAATAGGATAGGATGAACAAATTTTTTAAATAAATTAAAATCAAGTCCGATCCCTGGCCCCTGGCCCCTGGCCCCGAATCCCAGGATGGAAAAGTTCCTGCTCCCGCCACTAGGTGGCAGGTGGGCTTTGCACGCGGTCCCCCCACGGGGGGAGGGAACTATTTGCGGGAATTCAAGGAGGCCCTTAGGGAACCCCGGAGTTGGGGAACCACACGGGGAAACGGATCTTCCAACTCTGCAAAGCGGGACTGAGACTTAGAAGACCAGCTCTGAGCATCTCCCACAGGGGCTTTGGGTGCCTCGGGAGGAACAATTTCAGTGGAATGGGGGGGGGGTGAGGCCAGGACACGGCCAGTCACAGGACCGAGGCATGTTTCAGGAAACAACTTTAGTTCTCACTTTCCCTTAAAACTCAATAATATTCAGTGGAGCTGAGTTTTTGAATCCTACAAGGTTCCTGGAAGAAGAGATTGAATCTCGATCGCTCACTGTGGTTGCCTCACATCACCGGCGCCCAACAGACGTCTAACTCGATTTGTGCTTGAAGGGAAACAGCGCTGGGAACACAACCAGAGGGGAAGGCCTGGCGAAGGTGAACTCGGAGTCTCCCTCCTCGGCCTGGGGCGCAATAAAAATAAATGACTTTCGACTTAAGGTGGGAGTGGGTCCATGTCCCTGCTTTGTCACTTGCCTAGGCCTTGTGCACGTTACTTGACGGCTCTCAGGCTGTTTACTTAGCTTTAGGATGAGGGCCGGAATGGGTACGAGTGCTCTTGTCTCAGGGCTGTTGCAGGGATGAGAGAAAAGCAGGGAGTAAAATACTTAGCAGGTGGTGAGTCTTCAAACTCGTCAGGAGCCTCCTCTCCAAAGTTTCAGCCTGAGGAGGCTTCCCGAGGTGCTAGGCAGGCAACCTGGACGTGGAGTACAGAGCCACTCAAAACTGCTGTGGCTGCAAGATCGTGGGAATCGTGCCACGGTCACCTGGCAGGTCCTCCTCTGCGAGGGAGGCCCCCTTTTCAGTACCTCTGAGGAGCCCTGGGATGGGGTCACGTCCACTTCAAAGTGACTGTCCTGGGAGCACCGTGGGGCCGGGACATTCCCTGAAAAAACAAAGGCGCCCCCAGCAATTTGCAAAAAGTTAAACGGAATCTGTGGGCTCCAACGATCCCTTTAATCATAAAATTGCAGTGAGATGATTGGACCTGTCAAAAGTACACGTGTGGAGAGTCTGCTATGAATAAAACATACCTTCGATAGTTCCCACCTCATACGATATTACATTCAAGAATTTAGAGGCTCCTGCTTAATTTACCAAGTCGCCAGTCTCAGCGATCACTGGCAATGCTGCATTGTTATTTATGAAGGTGTATGCCCGTCACAATCCTATTATGTAAATAATATAACAGATTGTCTGACTGCATATTTAATACTCTGTGTATTTATTACTAATAACTGGTTGTGTAGGACCCGGTGCTTAGTGAGGATGAAGGTGGATGAGGGCTTCCGCCCAGGCGCGTTTTATGGATGGCACATGCGTTGGGCGTGTCAGGAAGAATGTCCAGGTGGCGCCAACGTTGGATCTGGCTCATCCAGGACGCAAGTGACAGACAAGCATGACTGGTTAAGAGAACCAAGTGACCAGCTCTGGAGACACTCAGGGGAACTATTGAGACAAAATATGGGCTTTGGGTCAACAATGCTATGCACTTGTCATCCTTCCATCCACCCATCCACCCATCCACCCACCCATCCACCCATCCATCCATCCATCCATCCATCCACCCACCCATCCATCCACCCACCCATCCACCCATCTATCCATCCACCCATCCATCCACCCACCCATCCACCCACCCATCCATCCATCCACCCACCCATCCATCCATCTACCCACCCATCCACCCACCCATCCACCCACCCATCCACCCACCCACCCATCCACCCACCCACCCATCCACCCACCCACCCACCTATCCACCTATCCATCCATCCACCCATCCACCCACCCATCCACCCATCCATCCACCCATCCACCCATCCACCCACCTATCCATCCATCCACCCATCCACCCATCCGTCCATCCGTCCATCCGTCCATCCATCCATCCATCCACCCACCCATCCACCCATCCATTCGTTCCAAGGAATTCTTATTTGTTACAGGCTAAGCACTAATAATATAATAACAACAACATCAGATAGAGTCACCAGCAAGTGCTAAAGAAAATAATCTCACAGCTCTGACGAGGAAAAGAGGAAGGTCTCAGAGGAAGGAGAGAAGGTCTCTCTGAGGGAGGGGCACACAGGCTGAAATCTGAGGGGTGACTAGAGAGTAAAACATCAAGGAATTAGGGGAGGCACGCTCAGGCCTGGGGTCAAGCAGAGGTTTTTTTAAGAAATGAGGTTGACTCATAAAGGTTTGCTCCAATATGGACTCCATCACGTACTTACTCAGCTTCCAAGTCTCTGGAAGAGGGGTGGCGACACCTTCGTAAAGGCCATTCGGGGACATGAGGGAGAGAGGGTGCATAAACGCCCTCAGGCAGGGCTGGCACATAGTAGGTACTCAGCCTTGATTACTTACGTTTTCTTACCTCCTAATTTCTACTCACTGCACCCCATCCCCCCCCTTTATTCCGGATTAGCTCATAAATGACATACTTGTCACATTTTTCTGGGTGTAGGACACACATTTCTCTCCTATTTACACTTTCCTTGGGTTTCAGATTAACCTAAAGGAGACTCGATAACAAACAGAAATTTTGGGGATAAGCGAGAGAAATCACTGAGTGACCACACCCCCTGGAAGCCCACCTGCCAGACGCGAGCAAACCCTCCTGTGACCCGGGGTGAGGTTCAGCTGCGGGACTTCGAGTGAGAACAGAGCAGCTCCAGGCCGAGCCGGGGGGATCTTCCCATCAGCTCCCTGGCCTTTCACCACCTAAGGGGTCCTCGCAGAGCTTCCAGGAGGCCGAGAGGGGGCTGAGGGAAGGCGTATCTCCTGAGCCTGGGCCTCCGTCCGAGGGCCTGGGCCCGTGGCTCCACCTGCCTGCTCGGTCCAGCGCCCGTGGCTCCACCTGCCTGCTCGGTCCAGCCCCAGGCCCTCCGCATGCGGCCGCCGTAAGAGGATTCTCAGGGAAGGAGCCTCAGTGATTCAAGACGATCAGCTCTGCACCCGCCCAAATCCCAGCGGTAGACAGAGGACCACCCCCTCCCGCCCCACTCCCGGGCTCCGGGGACGGGAGCTGCTGGTGCCTCTCCCCGGGCACTGCCCTTTTCCCCCATGAGGGCCCCAGCCAGCCCCACAGGTCAGGCGGACACCATTAGGCCCGGTGGTCGAGAACTCACTCCACGAGCGCCCATGGCCAGGAGGGGCCGGCCCCACCCTCCCCCAGCTGCGGAGCCCCCGAAAGAAGCGAGGCTCTGGAGGCGGAGCCATGGAGCAGGGTGGGCCTGGGTCCTTCTGCCTTTGACTTGATGGGGAAGGACCTGGGCTGGCAGGAAAGCAACCCCCGTAGCAAACATTTCTCTTTTAGTTCCCCAGTCACACGGGCCACATGTGGCCAGCGGTGCCAGCGTCGGGCGCTGTAGATCTGAAACATCGCCACCATCGCAGAAAGTCCGAGTGCACAGCCCTGGTCTCAAGGACCTGCCCAGGGAGCACCCTTTCCGGGGCATCGGGCGCCCGCGGCACAGAGTTTCAGTGGGACACGTCCTCAGACGCCGCCGGGCTACAGCGATGGGGGTGCCCACGGAATGGGGGACACAGGGTGGGAAAGTGCTGGAACCTGGAGAGCAGCTCTCCCATGTAATTGGTCCCCAAACCGCAGTGTCATTTTGTCCACGTGTGGGCGCGGGGGGGCACGTGGCAGCTCACGGAGAAGCTCTTGCCGTGTAGGATCTTCTGCGGGGGTAAAAATGACGACGGCCACCCCGATCCCACCCCCCCGTACCCTCGCCAGGTCATGGGAGCCGTCCTCTGCGCTGGGGGCTCCTCTCTGACATGTCACTGATCACTCACCAGCTCACTCCAGGCTCATTGCCGGGAAGCTGCTAGAGATTTATGGGCAGCTTCCATTAGCTTCTAAGAAAGAGGCTCCTAACTGCTGAAGCTGAGCTTAATCTCCTCCTGAAGCTCATCCCACACACAAAAAATAATAAATACAAGACTGCATCCGAAACTTTCCCATTCACAACATCCACGCAGCTAAAACCCACTTTCAAGAGGAAAAAACAGCTCTGGAAAAATTGACCTGGGTGCCGGCTGAGTCAGGTCAACTCATCCAGGTCAGATGCATTTTTACCGAAGTAAAGAAAGGTTTACACAACACAAATTCACAAAATCCCTCAGAGCCGCGGGGGAGAGGATGGTTTTTGTGCTCCTGCTGTCGGGAGGAAGCTGGGCTCTTGGGAAACTGTCACCAACCTCTAGTTCGGCCACACCCCTGACCCACCTGGTGGACGCTGGTGCCCTGGGTGACTCCAAATGCCAGCTGTAGTGAGGTGCCCATTTCTGAGCCTTCGGGAAGCTTCTCCATGACTATTAATGTTTATTCCACATTGAGAGAGAATTAGTGGGAACCTCAGTTAGAGACTCAGCCCTGCCCGGCCGGTGTGGCTCAGTGGTTGAGCCTCGGCCTGGGACCCAGGAGGCCTTGGTTTGATTCCTGGTCGGGGCACATGCCCAGGTTGGGGCTCCATCCCCAGTGTGGGGGTGGGGGGGATGCGGGAGGCAGCCGATCAATGACTCTCATCATTGATGTTTCTCTCTCTCCCTCCCTCTCCCTTCCTCTCTCTGAAATCAATAAAAATACATTAAAAAAAAAAAAGAAACTCAGCCCTTCCCCCCAAACACCCCGACCCCCGCTCCCAGCCTGGCTCACTCCTGGCAGCCTCCAGCTCTGGGTGTCCCACCCGAGGCGTCTGCAGGGCATCCACCCGGCCTAGGAACCTAGGAGGACCTTCGGCCAGAGAATCCTGTGGCCCTCCTGGTGCGTGTTTGTGGGGCGGCGGGGCCGCGAACCCTCCGGTTTTCACCGGACCCCTTCGTGCTTCCCAGCGGCTCCTTCGCCTTCCCTCACCTGCTCTCTCCACCTCTGCGATCGCAGGTGGCGTCCTGTCCCGTTACCGCGCCCCCCATGGGCTTCTTTCTTTTGGTAAAGATGGACTTTGAATGAACAGGACCCTAAAGAAGGCCCTCCTTTCCCGGCCTCCCGTATGGGCCGTCACCCCTGCCCGTCTGTGGGGAGCGTTTTCCCGCTGGCTCGAGGTGTCTCCTTCCGGCGGCCTGATCCTGTCCTCTCACAATGCGGCTAATTCTCTAAGCCTGTCCCTGGTAAGGAGGCCCGATTTCTGCCGTTTGGGGGTCACTCCCATGTGCCTTTCACACGTGGGGACCCCTAGGGCTCACGGCCCACCCCCTCCAGTCCCCTTAGGCTTCCTGCAGGGCCCCGGGGAGCCCTTTGTTTGGTGCCCACAGATCCGTCTGATTAAAAGGCGCTCAGCTCTCCTGGCCTCTTTTGTGTTTGAGATCTTCCTCCCTCCTCACGGAAGGTGTCCCAGGGTTTTTATTTCTTACGTCGCCGCCGCCGTCTCGGATGCTGGAGGAGCCGTGGCCGTGGATCTCCTTCGACACCGTCTTCCCCACCCTGAGGCCGGGTCACGTGCGCTCTGACCCTCCCCCCTCCATCCAGAGAGAAACGACAAGCGGCTCCGCTGAACACGTAGCACGGCATAAAGGTCGATTTTCTGCCTTGATTCTGCGTGAGGACCAGTCCCCTCTCCTTGAAATTCCCTTGTCTCGACCCCCGAGGACGTCCAGGGTCCTCCGGGCCTGTCCGTCTCCCTCTCGCTCCTTTGCTTCCCCTGCCTGTCCCTTGACCGCAGGGAGTCGCAGGGCCTCCAGCTTCGCTCCCCTGCGCTGGGTACCCGCCGGTTCTCTAGCCCGTGACCCGCCCTCCCCGACCACCCTCCTGCGCCTCTCGGACCCGCCCGTCCGAGCCGGGCCTGCCCCCGACGGCGAGGCGCTCAGGTGCACCTGCTGAGTCACAGGCCCGCCTGCGAATTTGCTGAGGTCTGCAGGTCTCGGCGCCTCGATCCGCTTTCTAATGAACAATCAGCTCGAAAGCCCGATCACGTGGATGAGAAACGTGACTCCTATTTTCTAAACAATCAGAAATCCCGTCAAATGAGCCCTGGCCAGTTTGGCTCAGTGGTCAGAGCGCCGGCCCTCGGGCTGCAGGGTCCCTGGATCGGCTGCAGCCACGGGCGCTAGGCCTTGGTTACAGGCTCACCCCTTGGCCCCCGTGGGGCTCGTGTGGATGCGTCTCTCTCGCATCCACGTTTCTCTCTCTCTTCCCCTCTCTCTGAAAAGCAATGGGGAAACTATCCTCAGGTGAGGGTTACAAAGAAAAAAAATCCGTAAAAGGCAAACGTGTGAGTATCTGGAAGGCCTGTACCTACCTGCGTGTCAGGCGACCTCCTCGAGCCAGACAGGGCGGGACACGTGTGTCCTGAGCAGGGACGACTCTCGTGGGTTCCTGAGCCTCCTGCCTGACCGGGCCTTCGCGTCCAAGGCTGCGGGACACTAGCGTACTGTGTCTTTGACCCCAGTGTCAGGGCCTCGGAGGCCGGCGTGGCCTTTACTTTCAGGCGAGGGCGAAAGCTCTTCCTGGGAACAGGTATCCCTGGAAGCCAGCTGCCTCTCAAGTCACAACGCGCGGCATTGTTTCCCCGCCGCCCCGATAACTGAGCCTCCAGTTCTCCTTTCTTATTAGCGCTTTGGGGACACAAAGGGCTTCTCCTGGGCCGTATTACCTCGCGCTGAATGGAGCTCAATGCCTGATTGTAAACGCGGAGATGCCCCGATTCGGGAGGCGGGAGGGAGGGCTTCGGCGGGGATGGACAAGCACGTACTAAAGGTAAGATGAGAGGGCCGGCGTCGTGGACGGGGGTCGAGGCGGAGAAACGAACCACTTATCGTGGGGGGGGGACGCTTTAGCGAGACAAAAGGAGACCTGCGGTGGCTGAGACCCTCGGATCTCGAGTGAACCGTTACCATCAGCCTCTCCCGACGTGTGACGGGCCACCCGCGTCCATCCAGGCAGCAGGAAGAACAGTGGGAGCTCGCTCACCGAGGTCTGCGCGTCCCCGAGGTCCCTTCGCTTGTCCTTGGGCACGCCCCACGCCCGCTCTCACTAGACTCGAGCCCCCCTTCTGGCCCCTTTCTACCCCTTGCTCTTTGGGGCTGACTTGCCCACCCCGTCAGGCCCCACGCAGACCCCACAAAGCGAGACCTGCCTGTCGCACAAGCCGCCCTGCCCCGGGTTTCGCCCCGTCCACGCCGTGAGGTTTTCTCCCCGGCGATTCTCTGGGCTCCATTCCCTGCCGTCCACCCTGAGTTGGCCAGTAGCCTGGACTCTTTTCTGCTTTTTCCTTCCAGTTTTGCTGAGGTACCACCGCCGGGCACCCCTGCGAAAGTGGAAGGTGTGTGTGGCCTGACGTCACATGCCAATACCCACAATGAGGACCGCGAGCTTGGCCAACACCCGTCAGCTGCGGGCCGCTCAGCCCCACGGCCGGCGCCCCCCGTCTGTCCCCTGTGCCCGCGAGCCTGAGATTTCAGCTGCCACGGGGAAGGGCGATCAGCACCCGCCTCTCTCCCGCTTACTTCCGTGGCTCCTTCCGTGGCTTCCTCGACCTCCGCGTTCATCCCTTTCAGCCCGGTTGCTCCCTCGGCCCCACACCCTTTATTCCCAGGACCCGCCTCTCTCTTCCACGGTCTCCTCTTGAAGGAATCAGGCGCCAGCACTAAGGCACCTTCCACGTATCGCCCAAGTCGATGCGACGTTCACCGGGACCCGGGACCCCCGGCTCTCCCACAGTCTCCCGAGGGAACCCGGTGAACTTGGCAGGAACCTGAGATCACTGACGAAACTCGGATCTGATTCTCTCTCCAGTGAGACTCCCCCTTCTCCTCGCGGAGCCTTTAGGCCCTGGGTCAGCGCCCCCACGGTCTAGCACCGAGCACCCGCCTCTAACAGGAAAGCCTGCGGCCCACCTGCGGGGCACAGCACCCAAGGGAGGGGCCCTGCAGGGGCCTCTGTGTGTACAGTCATGTTCATCGGGGAAAGGGCGTGTGTCCCACCAGGCCACCCTTTGGGGATCACAGGCGCCGCATTTTCTGGTTTGAAGGCTGTGAGACACCAAGGCCTCCTGACTGTCAGCTGAGGCCACGGAGCTCTGCGCGCGTCAGCTCAGCATCCAATGAAACGCGCTCCCTAGTTGCCATGACAACACCCTGGCCCTCCCGGGCGAAGCCGCTTCCTTCTCCGGTGGGTGTGTTTGCCTCGTGCCGCCGGGAGGCTGTGGTTTTTATTGGAAAACGCTGTTAGGAAGGCGGGGGATTGGAACTCACGGAGTTGTCTTGGCCATCACAGCGCATGAATCCACCTCAAGGAAACGCACCCGCCTGGGGGCCGTCTCCTGGCAGCCAGGACCTCCTCCCAGGCCTTCGGCAGGTGCTGCTTCTGTTAGGATGTTTAAAAAGACCTAACTCATATATCGGTGACACCTGCAACAGTGTCAACAGTAAAATATTTAAATAGATAAATAAAATAAAATAAAATAAAATAAAAAATACCCAATTCAAAGCCCAAGGGATGTGCAGTTGCCGGCCTGTCTTCGTGTGTCCAGGGCCCGGTCATCCAGTTCGGATGGTCAGGTTTCTGCCCCTGGTGAGGAGTCTGTGAGGCTGGCGGAGGGGTGGCTAATGCCTTTACCTGGAAACGGTCACCTGCTCTTGCTAGTTAAACTCCCCCCAAGGACTAGACCCCTGTTCCTGACGGAGGGCTGCTTGGCCCAGGCAGCCCTGCTGGGTGCCCTAACCCTCAGGGTGACGCCCTGGGCTCTGGGTGCCTGCTTGTCCCTCTCAGTGCTTCTTACCCCACCCCCGCCCACAGCACAGGCTCAGGGGCGCTCGGCCCGGAAATGCAAACTGCAAGTCCAGCGGAGAGGACCCGCCCCGATTCCTTTTTAATGATCGATGGTGCCCGGGAAGGGAGACTGTGAAATGACGCAGGAATGACCCACGTCAACGCAAAGCAACAAAAACATTTCCATGGAGCCAATAAAGATCTCATAGCTTTTAATGAAATATTTGAATGAAATATTTATTTCCCCATAAGGCCAGAGCGGAAATAAAAAGTACACCATTGCATGTGATGTTTGCTGTAGGGTATTTACGTGAATAATAACATTTAAATATAGTTCTTGCTCATTGCAGTCGCCGGTGTTTTTTCTTTAGTTAATTAATTTACTGCTATCCCACATTCTGGTTTTCACTTCATTACTTTCACTCCACCATCTTGAATGAAAATTTTCTCTTCTATTTTTTTTAAAGGTTGTATTTTATTAAATGTTTTCTCTGCCTTTCTTGAGATCTTTCTACGATTTTCAACTTTTACGTCACTGATGTATAAACTGTATTTGACAACATACTTTTATAGATGGTTTTCCTTAGCTAATATTACACTGATTTTTTCTTTTTGCTTCAAGTTAATATTTGACTTTTTAAATTTTCATTTGCTTTAAGGTTGAAAGACTTTTCTCTGTCTTCTTATGTTGAAACTGTGTCGCTCTCTTGCTATATAGAGACACACTTGATAGACACATCTGTACCCACCTGTACCCAGCAACAGACACACTTTATTAGACACGATGACCTGTCATAAGATGAAGCCTGTATTTTTCTTTTCTTTTTAACGTATATGTGAGATGAAGGACGTTAAATCTCCTAAGTCCCACAGCACAGGTGAGTGAACCATCAGGGTGTACGCCTGGAACCTGCGCAGAGAAAAAACACAGAGGTCACTGGATCGTTAAAGGACAAGCCTTTGCTGCTGCAGGAAGCCCTGAAAACCCGCCGGTTTGGGGGAAAGCGCAGGGGTGGTGTGTCCTGAGTACAGGGGACGAATCGCCCTCCTAGGGCGCACTTAGTGGGCAGGCAGAGCGCCCGAGAAATGGACCGGGCCCCGGAAAGCATCGCAGGCGTCTTTAGGAAACGGAACGTTCTGGAGGCTTTCCTGGGACTGTCAGCCTTACGTTAGCATGTGTCGTTTCTTAGCTTCATTTCGTTGAGAATGTTCAGGACAAAGTTGGGAAGCGAGGGGAGGAAAAGGAGACGGGAAGACGCGGAGCGGCGATGGCTGGCCGCGGTCCACGCGGTGCCCACTTCCTGCCAGCTCCGCTCCTCTGCCAGCTGGTGGCATAACTTGTGGGGAGGGTTCGCAGGTGACCCGTGTGTCGGGGCTCGTCCCCGGCCAGATGGAAGGAGCGAGGAAGAGAGGGGAGTCACGCGTGGCTGGCGTCCCGGCCCCGGCCCGCTCGGCGTGGAGCAGGCGCGGCCCGGAGCGCAGAGAACTCCACGCTCAGCTCAGCAGCCGGCCGTCGCCGACCGCCATCTGGTCAACCGTCACGAGAAACTGTTCTGTTCTCGAAGAACCGAGGTTCGGGGAGGGTTCCCGGAGAGAAGCGTCACGCGCGGCTGGTGCCCGCATGTCGTTCGCGGCCACGGAGGAGACCCTCACCCCTGCGTGCCCGCGCCCTCGACTTGTAAGAAGCCCGTATTTAAATAACTGGCCGGAGCACGGATTTTTGTCGCACGAACAGCCAGCTTTGAAAAGTGTCAACCATTTCGTCACGGCCCTCGGACTGCTTCCTCGACGCCGATCGTCTGTTGAATCCTGAGTTCCGGTGCAGGGACCGTTTCACAGGATTGGATCCCGGCACGAGGGGATTTGACGGGACGCCCGTTCCAGGCCCCGGTGCCGACAGACCCTCCCGGGCTTTCTTAACGGGCAGGTCTCAGCCGCTCCAGCAAAGGGCCCTTTCTTTCCTTGCGGGTCTGCTTCCTGTGCCCCCCCCTTCTCCTTCTCCTTCTCCGGCCCCTCACCTGTTAGTAGCAGCTGCTGCCTCGTGTGGCTCAGGCACCGCCTTCCGCAGGCCCCAGCCTCCAGGCGAGTGGGCCACCCTTTCCCCGATTCATCCGAATGTCCTCTGATCTGTTCAAGGTGCTGAGGAGTCCCCAGTCCCTCTGTGGCTGCCTCCCTAGGAAATTCTGTGCGGAAGAAAACTGGAGAGAGGAGTAGGCCTGGCAGAGGAAAGCCTTTGTTTGGTGCCTCCGACCCGAAGGGCCCAGCTCCCTTCCCTTCCGACGCCTCCTCTCTCCCGTTTCCTCGCCTCCTATTTCCTGACCCCTGGAAGGGCTTCTAAGGGCAACACATGTTCTGAATCATTCGGACGGAGGCCGGGAGGCATCTCCTCCCGCATCTTGGCTGGATGGTGTGGTGTTTCACAAGGAAGGTGCCACCTGTGAGAAAGATAGGCTGTGATTTCCGAGGGCACCTTTCTCAGATCCCGACTCCTATGTCCCGTAGGTGCCTGCACCCAGCCCGAACTGCCCCCTGAGCAGCGGACTCGAGGACATTGATCTTCCCTGTCCCTGAGAGGCCTTCACCTTTCTCCAAATTTCTGTTTCATTGAGCATCTACTGGATAGGATGAGATTTGGAAAATTCGGGCGACTTATTGCAATAATGATATAGACTCCACTCTGGTGAGACACAGCTAAGAACTTGTCACGGGACCCTGATCACCTCGACCCAGTCCAGCCAGCAGCGCCCCCAGCAGGTTTCTGGGGGCAGTTATAGGATTTTCATCAACACAACTCCACACACGTAGGGATCCCATTCCCGCCTTAATCGCTGGGTGCGCCTCCGCCTCCACCAGCCCACAGTCGCCGGAGACGCCTCCTCGGCTCTGCAGAAAGGGGCCCTGGGCAACGAGAAAGGCGTAGACATTTTGAATTTTTAAAATGCTGTTATGCTCTAGAGTTTAAAAAGATTCACATTCATATGTAAATGAAGGTGTCGTCTAAACTGATGTAAGTATAATGCTTAATAAGTTGCGAATACATATACTTTTTAAAGACTGGTTTCATTCAGACAAAATCTATTGCCTCTTGTCCTCAAAACAATTAAGGCCAAGTGTTGGTTGTCCCGGTTTTCACAAGCTGACTTCCAGGAACACGTCTTTTTCTGCAGGGAATTTGTTGGGCTTTCAGGTGGTGAAAATGTGAGTGCAACACTTATTTAATATTAATAATAGTCACAACGTTACGGTGCACAGAGCACAACGTTGGAACGTCAAATCTACAGGAAACACTGAGAGCAAAAACAAATTTACTTCAAAGTCAAAACTTTTTCTGTGATCACAGTGTAATATTAATATGAGCTGAGTATGTACACGATGCAACAGGACCTAATAAACTCCTTAGCATTTTAATGTACTTTGAAAATCTTGAGCTTGTGCACAGATTTGAAAACACAGCAGTACAGATGTGTGAGAGATTTATTTCAACTCACAAAAAACCCTTGGTTCAAACATGCACTCAAAGAGCTGTTGCAATAACTCGGGGCTCCATTGTGTGCTAGCACTGTACCCCACGAGGTACCCCGGAGGGGTAAACACCCCCGCCCCCAGGAGACCCTGCCGCACCGGACCCCAGCTTGCTTGGAAGGCCCCGGGAAGAACCCAGCTCCCGGGCAGCACGGGTGGGCCTCGCCCTCCGCAGGCCCGGGCAGCACGCAGGCTCCGTGATGCCCACGGGTGACCCCAGGGGAGGCCCCATCAGGCGGGGCCAGCGCGGCCCTGGGTTAAAGCTCTGGAGGAACACCTCAGGCCCCAGCGGACGGCAGAGCCTTTTCCAACCGAGAATTTCACAGGCACAAGGACAGACCAGTTGCAAGAGCCCAAAGCAGGGCGCCTGTGAGCCACTTGTAGTTGGCCGGGTGCTCCTTCCAGTTCAGGTACGGGGTTCAGTCAGCGGCCTCTCCATCCTGAGGAGGGTTGCTTAGCAACACAAGTGGCAGCTGCCTCTGCCAGGTTACCAGGGGAACCGGGCCGACCGCACGCGGCAGTCAGCGGAGCCGCGGAGCGGGTGCAGGTGCAGAGGCCGAGGCCCGGCGCCCCTCACCTGTTGGGGGCCCGGGTCACCTGGCCAGCTAGTGACAGGCAGGGGCTGGTCTGGGCCTCTGGGCTCCTCAGCCTGAACCTAGGTGACTGCACCACATCCATGTGAAATATTAAGATAAAGAGTCGCTCCCTGAACAGCGCTCTCCTCAAAGCACAGCGACGTGACTGTGACCATGACTGCGCTTTTCAGGGTCACCAACGGGCATGTCTTAGGGACAGAGTCCGCGGCTTAGATGCCATTTCTCACCACCCTCTGATTGGCCGGAGTTGTCAAGTTGGGTATATGGAATTCGGTCTGAATGTATTAAATTTCTTGCTTATATTAAGACATTCTGAGTATTAATAAGTATTCGCCCACCTGTACTATGCTTAATACATATACTTCAAAGTGATTTTTAATCCATTAATAAACAAAGATTTATTTAGCTATTGCGATGAACAGGACAAGGCCGGGGCAGTGTGTAAAGGAAGGCAGACGGATTGGTTCGTGTTTACACAGAGCTTTCCAGTTTAGGTTTAGTTGAGAAATTTAAACATATAGAGAAATTAACTAAGTGAAAGAGGCCGGATACGTAGTTCCGAGGACAAACGCCCTGCTGTAGGACAGTGCCCCCCCAGCAGGCACAGCTGCAGGACAGCGCCAAGGACGGTGTTCCGGGCGTCCTCAGAGACGGGGAGCGAGGTGGTCCTGAGCCGCCTGCACCAGTAACGGCTTCGGGAGGGAAGGAGAATCGAGGAGAATCTTCCACAGGTTGGACTCCGTCCTGGGTTGAAGCCCAGGACTGACGTGTACTGTCTGTGGGCAAAGAGGAGACGGTGGCACCCCTTCCCCAGCTTCAGCACGTACGCGGAAGCAAAGTTTCAAGCCTGAAACCCAAAGTGCTTTCTTTTGTGTTTTGTTTGTTTGTTTTTACTAACGGAGAATTGATCACCTGTCTCAAGGTAAAGTGGGAAGTAGGGGAGGGACACTAGCCCCGCTCCGATCAGACACCCCCCCCTTGGGAACGTGAGACCACACTGACCTCCATCCCGACGTCTCCACCTCCCGCGGATCACCCGCGACTTATGAAACATCCGTTCCTGTGCTCAGCAGACGAGGCTCCGTCACAGCGGCCCAGGCTCTTCACTCCCATCGCCTGTCACGTGCTGATCACATATTAGGTGTCCGGTGCCCATTGAACAGACCAGAAATGACAAGATAAAAGGTTTTGTGTCCTGCGCGGTGAGGGTTTCCCACGAGGCTGAGCGTCAGTAGGGTGACCACGCTTGCTGGTTGCCCGGGGAGAGCTCCCGTTTATGCCTGTTTCCTGCAGAATTAACAATGGGGCCGCGTTTCACTCCTAAAGTTGTCAGAGTTTGGACAATACATTAAACGCTCATCCTAATTATAAGGCGTATACTGAGATGGAAAGTGCCATCCATCTAACACCATGGCAGAGAGAGAACCGTTTTTAACATTTTAATGTCAGTCTTCTCCATTTAAAAAACAGGGTATTAAAAATCTTGGGTCTTCCTTTATGTACAAGCCTGATGTTCTCATTTTCTTCTTATGCGGAATATCCTCTTGTTTATGAAAAGATTAAGTGTTCGAGGGGTGTGCTGGAGATAGATGGTCAGCACAGGCTGGTGAGAGGCAAACAGGAGCACCTCTTCCCAGTGAAGCATTTACAGACCTCCAGTTGGTGACTCTAAGACACAGGGGGAGTATTTACACCATGGAAATCGGCAAAAGCGACGGAATAAAATTTGCTGCATTATTTTTCTTGAGAGTCAGTTGTTAAACACTTACCAGCATAACATCGAGTGCTCATAACACACAATTTAAAATGCACTGATGATTGGTAAATACAAAAAAAGAAAAAAAAATTCACCTATCATCCTGCCATTTGGGGAAGTTCCCTTGTCAATATTTCCATGTTTTCTCTCTTATATTTTATACACTAACACACATACACCCACATCACAGCTCATAGTCATTATAAGAGATTTGTTTTGAACTGATATCACAAAATATACCCACAGAAATAAGCACCATCCCTTGAAATAATCATCTGATGAGTCTGAATGTTTCTTCTGAGAATGATTGATTTCATGGCTCCCAATGCGCCTGGGTCTCCTCTGTGGTGATGGTCAGAGAATCAGGTTAAGAGCCCTACAAAGAGATCCCATCTGGTTTTATTAAGCCTGAATTACAATTCCCAGATTTATCACTGAATTTATACAGAAGACTTAAGTAAAAAAAAAAAAAAATCCAAATATAGCCTTAAAGTGAAGACTGGAGCTGTTGGAAACAATGTTGCCATAGCCTGCAGACAACTTAGAAACAAAGAAGCAAGCGTTTTGCAGCGGGCAGCTGGGGCGGGAGGCAGAGCCTGATCTCTGCATCGCGTGAGGCCTTGCCAGTGGCCTATTTTGAAATGAATATTCATTTGGATGTAAAATTTCTACTGTGGGTCATAAAAACCTGCCACATCATTTTATAGGTCCATCTTCTGCACGGATGTATTTGTGTATAAACATTTGCACAGAGATAGGCGCAGCGTGATTTATATATTTCATGCAACCCCAGTTATGTTTTACACGTTTTGCGTTAAGTTCGATGAAAACTCCGATGTATTTTCCTAAACCCCTTTCTCCATAATCCTTAACCCCGCGCGTTTTGAAGGAAATGGGTTCCGCGTGCTCTTATTCCACGTGCTTAACTTGTCAGGCGATGTTGGTAAGGGCCCTTTGATATCTAAGACGCCGTTTGAGTCTTTTTACGAGACTGTTTAAGCCTTTCTCCCCCGAAACAGCAAGTCCTGCTTGGCCAGGGCCTAAGGAGCTGTGGGCCGAGCAGCTTAAGGTGGACGGGCCAAGGCCACCTTGCTGAGCTTGGACGTGCTCTCAAGGAGGCAACACGCCTTCTCCAGCCCCGGAGAGAGAGGCCGGCGAGGGGTTGACCGGCTGGGAGATGCCGAATGAAGAGCCCAGAGGCATCCGGGTGGAGGTGCTTAGGGATTTTAGGAGATGGCGGGATCACTTTCAAATAGGGAAAAAAAAAAAAAAAAATCCTTCTGAGTCCCTGCGATCTGGCTTGCAGAGTTCCATTTGCTCGTTTGTGGGGGGGTGGAGGGTGACGTTGCCCAGCCTGGCGCGGCCCCCAGATGCGCCTTCCCCCCATCTGATTGCGTTTAGGCAGATTGCCTCGCTGGGCGTTTTGGAGTCTCTCTCTCTCCCCGAACACGGCTTTCAACTTTCTTTCCGCTGTAATCACAGTCCCGCAGCTGGTGGGGCAAACTCTCGGGGGAACTGTCCTTTAATCCGGGCAGGGTCCCGATAGCTCACTTTGACAGGCATCTGTGCCCGAACTTTACGATGCCCTGTTCGTTTGCTGTTCCAGGAGAAGGCGCAGGGGGTGGGAGAGTCTTGCAGGGGTGTGGACATGTGCACAGGCATTGAGGGAAGGCGAGCTCACTGACGCCTAAAGTCGGACTTCTCAGGTTAGGTGTCAAAATAGAGGCCATGCTGACGTCCTCAGAGGGTGAGCAATGCATAAACGAACACGTCCGGTGTGATACCAAATAGTAAAACGGGCTTCGAACGTTTGCAATTTTATCATCAAAGCTGCATAGCAAAGTGAGGAGAGAGGACAGAGAGAAAAGCTCAGCTGAAATTAGGAACAAATCCACGTATTTCCTACATTATAAAACCTACATTGAAAAATTTAAAGAAAAACTAGCTTTTGACACATGACTGCCGACGCACACGGCCGCGCCTGGAGCCGGCATCCCCACGTGGGTTTCCCGCCCTCCCTCTGTGACGTGGTTGGAGCAGCTTATAACTGGATGTTTTCCAAATGTTTTCAAGTCTGTTATCTCGCGTGACCCTTGTAAAAGCCTCTAGATAAGACGGGCATTAATATTACTGTTGAGCAGGGAGGAAGCCGGTTACGAGAGGCTCAGAAACTGCCGTAAAGGGCACGAAGCTAAATGGCCACAGGAAGGGTTTCGTGGCCCCGGCACCGAGCCGGGCCCTCGCGTGCTTTCTTCTGAAGGGCCCTGGGGACAGGTGCTCTTGACCTGAGACCCGGAGGCGGGACTCTGACAGGGCAGAGGACCTGGTCAGGTCCACACAACAGGTGAGGGGGGGACACCGCGGAGACCCCCTGGTGACCAAGACGACAGTGCGGGAAACAGACACAGACCGAAGACCCGCCTTCCGGTCACGCGAGGCTTGCTCGACGCTCAGACAGGCTGCGGTGAGCGGCACCGAGTGAAAACAAGAGCCTGGGCTTTGGCGTTGACCGGCCCTCAGGCCACCTTCCGGCTCCGCGCCGGGAGCTCTGAGGTTCAGGTTCTGTATCCGCGAGATGAGCACAGCGACAGCCACCGTGCGGTCTGCTGATTAAGTCAGAGGATCCTCCCAGCGCCCCTCGCGTCCTGCGCCAGTAGGCGCTCCACAAGTGCCCAGCTCTCGCCCGGAGCTGGGCCGGACGTGAGCCAACCCCTTCCCCTCTTTCCTCCCTAAGAACCGCATTCAGAGGCGGAAACACTCCTTTTACCTTTCCCGCAGGGGCCCGGTTCCCCTGCGTTCAGAGCCTGTCGACCTTCTCTGAGTCCTGGGGCGAGGTGACGGCTCCACCGAGAGGCACCCTTTCTCCCGCCTTCCCCCAGCGCGCATCCACCCCGACGGCAGACAGGAGGTCTCATGGCAACCGAATAAAATGACTTAGAAAAATAAATAAATATGCGTCCGACGAGGAGAGAGGCTGCCGCCCCGGGCTGAGGCGTAAGGACTGTAACAAGCAAACGCGGCACCGACCCCGCGGATATCACACACGGGCCGGGCTTCCACCCGCTTTACTGGCGAGGGCTCCTTGGAATGGCCTGTAAAACTGGGGAGCCTGGGCCGCTTCCTCTGGGGGGCTCATAAACTGCGGCAGCCGATGCTGGTAAAGTGGGTCGTGTGGGACCTTAGACATCAGGAGAGATGCGGGCCGCGTTTATTGCCGGTGCCTTGTGCAGAGAGGGGCGCGGAGCGGCCGGGCTTCCATCTGTGCCGCGTTACAGAGCCTGGGGGGGGGGGACGGGGCACGTTTCACCGAGGCGCTGGGACCTGCGGTCTCTCCCTTTGACGTCCTGAGCTGCCCCCGTGACGGCGCAGAGACGGCTGACTACAAACGCGAATCTTTGCAAATACACCTCCCAATGTGAGCGAGCCCGGGGGTTCCCCTCCTGTCCCCCCCGACCCCACTCTCTCTCTCTCTCTCTCTCTGCTTCTCAAGCTGATTCAACGTGGGTCTACTTTTTTCTTTTTTTAGGAACAAAACAGCTACAACAAACACCCGAAGGCCACCTCCGCGGGGCGTGCTTCTCCGTGATCCTTCAGGAGACGACACACCACACTCCGAAATCAGGCAGGAGAAAAAAGACTCGGCCGCTGGCCACTCAAGAGTTAAGTCTTGGTTTCACATCCTGACGCTCAGCCCGATGGCCGGGGTCTCAGATTCCCCAAAGCATCAGCCAGAGGACGACAGAGGAACCCTATCCCCCTTATCACGGCCCCTTGAAAGGTGAGCCTGGTGGCGGCAGATGGCGATCCCCCCTTAGCAGGGATTTTAACAGCTTTTCCCAGGCGGTGATTTCAACACCCCCGGAGGGGAGGTGGTGCCTTGTGAGCCTCGTGATTCCATCTGGTACTTTTCGAGGAGTCAAGTGAAAATAGGAGTCGAGTTAAAACAAACAAGCCAAACAAAAGAAAAGCTCCGTCGGCTGTAAGCAGCCAGAGGTGCCTGGGCTGGAGCGGGGACCGCGGCCCACCCCGCCTCCCACCCAGTCTCTCGGGAGAGGCGCTTTTGTCCGTGGCGAGCACAGTGGACCTCGGAGACCTGAGGTTTCCATTTTCACTTGGTTGAGTTCACGGGGGTTCCTGGAGGGTGCTGTTAGAGCTGAGCCGGAAGTGCCCTTGGGGGTCCCCTCTGGAATCCAGGCAGAGGCCAGATCCGCCAGGACGCACAGTGGGAGCCTCGGAGACGCTGAGTTTGACGGCGAAAGGGGAGCCGGGAGGAGACCTTGCGTTCAGCCGGGGTCACGGTGCCGGCCGCACTCGCTCTGTCACCTGGAGGCCCCATGCTGGCCCCCAGAACGGAACGGCCGCTGTGAGACCAAGCGTGAGGCCTGCGTCTGGATGCTCCGGGGTGGCTGCGCCTGGGGACGGTCCCGAGGCTGCAGAAACGACCGTTAAAGACAATTCAGGTCTTTCGGTCTGCAGCTGAAGCCCCAGCTCCCCGGGGAGACCAGCTCTGCCTTGAGTGGGAGACGTCTCGGCTACCACGTGACGCGCGGAATAGTTGCCGATTTTCATGCGGCTCTTTTATAAAGTAAATTCAGACCCGAGGGTTGAAGCTCTGGTCCCGCCTTTTCCCCCGTGGCTGACTTATGAAGTCACCTTGCTGGTCGCCACTCAGCCTGCCTTTGGCGGCCTCCGCCTGCGCGGTTTTCTACCAATAAGTGCAGTTATTGCAAAAGACAGATCAGCAGGCGAGTAAAATCCCTTCGAGCGCAAACCAACTGCGTTTCCTTTAGAAAAAGGCTGTATTGACAAACCCAGTCTCCACAGCATCTCCTTGTTGGTAAAGGCCTCCCCTGTTTTTCTCCTGATTCTGCACCGAGACACCCTGGGGAGTCACGAGAGCCCCTCGGGGGCCGGGGGACGGATCCCAGGGTCCCTGCTCCGGCTCCAGCACACGGCACGTGGGGTGAAAGACTATCTGAAGTGAGAACGGGGCTTCCCGCCACCCAGGGTCTCCCGCCCCGGACTCTGCTACCAGGACGGTGTGTGTGTTGGTCACCAGGGCCGCGGTGTGACCAAGGGCCAAGGGGCTTCGCCGCAGGCCTGCACTGGCTCAGTCTGGAGGCCGCAGTTCGAGGCCGAGGTGTCAAGAGCGTCGGTGTCTTCTGAGGCCGTGAGAGAATCGTTTCCAGACCTCCCTCCTGGGCTCGTGGGTGACCCTCCTCCCCCGGTGTCCTCACGTGGTCGCCCGGCACGTGTGCGGCCTCCAACCCCCGCACTGTGAGGACACCGGTCGCGCTGGGTTGGGGCTCTCCCTGATGACCTCATGTCAACACGGTACATCTGCAAAGATCCCACCTCCAAACGAGAGCACGCTCTGGGGCACCAGGGGTGAGGAATCCAACATGGGAACGGGGGGGGGGGGCACAATTCATCCCATAACATGTCACAGCAAGTCTCTGATGCTAAAGGGGTCAACACTGGCATTGAGGTTACGAAAGCCTAGTTCTGGGCGAGAAGAGTGGGGGTGGAAGGGCCCTGGCAAGGGAAACATAAGCATGACCCGCCTGGTGGGGAGGGAGCGGGGCACTCGGGGAACGGAGGCTTCGGCTCCGAGGGCACCCAGAGGCCGTGGGACCCGGGCAGAGGGGACGCGCGCCTCCTTGTCTGAGTGCCGCCCACAGAGGGGGCGAGATGTCAGCGTGGACACGGCTGTCAGCGGGTCCTGAGGAACCCCAGGAATGTCCTTCCTTGTCGAGAGCGTCCCCCAAAGATGCGTCTCTTCCTGTCAAATGAAACGGTCGGTCCCTACGACCTTTCAGCCTAGAGCCCTGGGAGCCCAAACGCCCACTGTGCCCTGTGGGCAGAAGCAGTGCGAAGGCTGTAACACGTCTCCAGGCCACCTCCCCAGGCCCCCGCCCCGTCGTGTGACAACTCTCCCAAAGAGCCCCTGCCCCCGCTTCAGGGAAACTTCGGAGGAGGTGGCGGCCCTGGTCCCCCCAAAAATAGGCGTGGTCCAGGCTCAGTGGCTCTCTAGTAATGCTCGTGATGCTCCCCACACCGCCTTCCCAAGGACACTCCCACCTCCCGGGCCCGTCGTCTCTGAGAGGCTTCCTTTCGGAGCCGCGGGCGACCTGAGGGGCCCGCGGCGTCCGGTCCTCCAGCCGACGAGCCCAGTGATTTCCTTTGCAATCAGCTATTCGAATTAAGACTAAAATGGGTAACTATTGCGTAAAACGACTGTTTTCCCTTAAACTAAGCACGACGCCCACGAAGCTCTCGCCCTGCAAACAAAGGCAGGATCCGGCGTCGCCGCTTGGCCGCCTCTGGCCCCGGGCTCGGGCTCGGGCACCACGTTCACCGCGGGCACCGCCCTCACCCCGCCCGCTGCCCAAGCAGCCTCCAGATCACCTCGCGCTGGCGCGGGTCCCGCTGGAGGAAAGAAACACCTGTGTTTATGTGGAAACTATGACTGTACACTCTAATGGGGGGCATTTAAAGTTTTTCATGAATATATAATTTCAACAGTGAGCAGGATGGGCACGGCTCGAGAGATCCTCAGGAAGAAACAAATAACAGATTTACAAAGATTGTTAGAAACTGACCGGGGATTAGCGGCAGTTGCTTATATGACCACGAACACAGAGCGAAATAATCAAGGTGTTCATTCGTTTGCGGTCACTTAGTTCCCGTGTCCCGTTTCCACGAGAGCGGCCGAAGGTCACCTAACGTTCAGCTCGGCGTTGGGGGGTCGGCTTGGAGGCAGGCCCAGCGCAGGGCACGTGGGAGGGTCCCCCCTTGTCTCCGAGCAGATGGGGGCTGAGCATGTCCCAGAAATAATGCGTTTTGTCTCCGGAGAGAGGCTGCTGGCTGCCCGGTTCTGACGCGACGTTCGCTCGCCAGGCCCGCCGCCCGGGTCAGAGCGAATGACTCTGGGTTTCCACTCCTCCTGCTTCCTTCGCAGAGTTTCCACGCGAGATCCAGAAGCAGAGACACCTGCTCGGCCGGCTCCCAGGTCTGAAGCCCACGGTGCCGGGAGCAGTCGGCCCCACAGGGTCGGAGAAGCAAAGACGCGGACGGGCCGACCCACCTGCCGCCGTCCACTCCGGCTGCTCTGACGAATCACCTGAGGCTCAGGGGCCAGTAAACAGCAGATCGCTGCTTGTCCCGGCCCTGGAGGCTGGAAGCCCAAGGCCACCACCCTGGCAGATTTGGTGTCTGGCGGGGCCCCGCTGCTTCATCTTCGGCAGTTTTCTGGGACCCCCCTTGCTCCTTTCCTCGCAGAGGCGGGGGGGGGCTCAGCCCCCCGCTCCCGTCTTGTCTCAGGCCAGCGGCAGCCTCAGCACGGCTCACCCTGGACTATGGCTTAGCTCCCGGGGGAGGCAGGTGTCGCATCTGTGAAGTGAGCCCTGTGATACCTACGAGAGCGAACCCGTGAAAGGCCTGGAACCCAGGACACAGACGGCAAGAAGTCGCCGCATCCCAGCCAGGACAGGGACTGACGGACAGCACCACCTCCCCTGGGTCTGCCCCTTGTCAGGGGCTGTGTATGCGTGACCTTCTGTTCTCTCTGCAATCACCCAGCAAGAAATATATTGTCACACTATCGCTCGTGAGGGAACAGCCTCAGAGATAACACGTAATAATAGAGTTTTTGTTTTGTTTTTTCTTAAACAGAAGGAGCTGGGATTTGAACCCAAGTCTCATGGCCTCTCCAAACAGGCCGGCCCAGCTGAGACCCAGATTTCTCGTTTGCAAAAATGTCTCTCCGTTTCCCCCCCTGTTATGTCTTTCTAAGGACTAAGCACGTCTTCAGCTGGTACAAAGTGAAGGGATTAGTATCTATTCAGGAGACTATGCAGGTAAATGACCGTCAAGCACTAGAGGGTAAGCCTCCTTTAGATTCGACGCACAGCTGCAGACACACACGTGACCTTCAGATAAGCTCCCAGCACCCAGAGCTGATTTCCAGATAGAATCAGGGCAGCTACATGGAGGAAAACATTTGACCAGGTCTTGGGTAGAATCTACAGGGCAGGAATTGGGGGCCGCGGGGGGTGTACCGGGTAGATTTCAAACAGGAGAAATAATGCAGGTAAATACCATCACTATTGAAATCCACCTTGTGGTCTGCGGATAAGGAGATTTGGGTCGGTTGTTGAGACCTTTGAACCCTGGACACAATATCACGATTTCTGGGTGCTGTGGCCCCCAGGGGTCCCACAGCTGCTCTGCCATCTCTCACCGACGCCTTCCCCTTCCAGCTCCCTCCTCTCCTCCGGGACCGCCACCCCACAGCACTCCGCGGGTGGCGGGAGAGTTCACCTGCCACCGGGTGCCATGCCCCTGCACCCCAGACATCAGACCTCTGCTCACCCGCGTGAACCAGAAAGCGAGGCGATTACGCCCTGAGAACCGGAATACGGGCCTCGTGGGCTCAGTCAGACCAGGGCCCCGCTGGCCTCTGCAACATTGTATCTTATTTTAATCTTCTCAGCAACCCTGGGGGCAAACTGTAGAATCGTCTTGTGTTACATTGTGAAATATGCTTAGAGATGCTATTTTGTGATATAAAAGCTGACCAAGGCACCCCAAATCCTTAGCTTTCTTCACGAAGGACCTATGGCCCAGCATTCAGGTAGGACGCCCACATACCCCATGCCCAGTATTCAGGGAAGACGCCCACATACCCTATGCCCAGCATTCAGGGAAGACGCCCACATACCCTATGCCCGGCATTCAGGGAAGACGCCCACATGCCCCATGCCCAGCATTCAGGGAAGACGCCCACATACCCCATGCCCGGCATTCAGGGAAGACACCCACATGCCCCATGCCCAGCATTCAGGGAAGACGCCCACATACCCCATGCCCGGCATTCAGGGAAGACGCCCACATGCCCTATGCCCGGCATTCAGGGAAGACGCCCACATACCCCATGCCCGGCATTCAGGGAAGACGCCCACATACCCCATGCCCGGCATTCAGGGAAGACGCCCACATGCCCTATGCCCGGCATTCAGGGAAGACGCCCACATACCCCATGCCCGGCATTCAGGGAAGACGCCCACATACCCCATGCCCGGCATTCAGGGAAGACGCCCACATGCCCTATGCCCGGCATTCAGGGAAGACGCCCACATGCCCCATGCCCGGCATTCAGGGAAGACGCCCACATGCCCTATGCCCAGCATTCAGGGAAGACGCCGTGCACCACGGGACCCGCCCGGGACGGCTGACGTGAGGGCAGGAGCTCTGGCTCCATGGTCCAGGAGACAGTGGAGAGAGGGTGTTTGTTAAGATCCATTTGAAACACGGCAACACTTAAGGGCCCAGAGAGCCTTCAGAATGGACGGTGCACCGTGAGGCCGTACCCATGACCCTGAATCCTCTACAGTCTCCCTGCTTTTGGACACGAGGCAGGCGGCGGGGGGCAGAGAGCTGCCTCCTGGTCGGAGGGGTCCCGTGGACAGCGAGGGTGCCGTCCGCGCCCCGGGACAGATGGGACATGGGGCCGTTACCCAGCCGCCTCGTTGCTCCTGTCGGTGTCACAGCTCCGTTAGGAGAATTATACATCCACTGTTTCTCTCGAGATGAATTCCAAGAAAATGATCCGTGCAGGAGGAGGCTTCGGGACGTCGGATGTTTATGATCTGTGCCCTGTCGTCCTGGAATATTCCGTGTCCGGGAATCCTGGAGTCTCGGTAACCTTGACGACCGGCCTGATGTTCGGGCACCAGTGCCAGCCAGCTCTCCCGGTCGGCGCGTCCCTAACTAGCAGGGGTGGGGTTTGTCCACAGAGGACACTTTATAGTCTCTTAACTGCCACCAAAACCTCATTTATCACTTTAATAAACTTTCCGAGGGAAAGGGGGGAGGTCCCTGGACCCCCTTTATCTCTGGCGTGGACACATGATGGGTAATCAAGGGGGAACAGAGTCGGGGCCACGCTAATCCCTCTCCGGCCCCACGTGGCTATTTTATTTTTTATTAATAACCGCACTAAAAACCACTGAGCCTTTTTTCCTTAATGATGTGTTGGTTTTGGAGAGAAAATACTGGCGAGACAGTAAAAGCTTAAACCCCAAATTCAGACCAAATACACAGAGCAGGTGATGAAAAAAAACGAGCGACAAACCTTCTGGAAAACGTAATGGCAGAGAATGGAGAGGAGGGGAAGGGCCTTGTCCTTCCCGGGATGGAAGCGGCCGAGGGCTCTCCACGGCGACTGTGCTCAGCAGAGCGTCAGGGGCCCCACCAGCGCCTGACGCTCAAGGTCGAGAGGCTCCGGCTCAGGGGACTCGGACCCGATGGGTCAGATTTGAACGTGGGTCTAACGCTTCAACCTGGGCTTTTTCCAATGTCCTGCGGCCTTTTCAGAGAAAGACAAAGACAACGTTTTATTTCTCAGGATAAAAACTTTCTCTCCACAACTTCCTCCCCCTGCGCTCCCCTCCCGCCCTGTCTCCTGCCTCAGGGGCCACATCTCTATTCCCAGGAAACCGCGTCTGTTAGACGTCCGGGGTTTTACGCAAATGTCTGGGCCCGGAACGCTGCTGGGTGTTTTCAGGAAACTGGACTGGAAAACACAGAGTCTGGCTCCTGGAAACTGGGAGCTGGCCTCGTGGGGGTCCCACGGGGAGGTCCCAGGCTTCTTTGAAAACCTAAGGGGTGGGTGTTCTGGGAGGTGGACCCCCGCCAGCCTCGGCCACTCGACCCGGCCAGCGCATTGCCGCGGCCTCCAGGCTCCTCTCCCATGGCTGGGACCGCTCTTGGGGACCTTCACGTTGGCATCAAACACAAAAGTGTAGGAAAACACAATGGCCGACAATGCATGAATTTCGTACACTTTGTATTTCTTACTGTGGACACTCCTTTGGAAGAGAAACTCAAATTTTGCAGATGTGACTGAGTTTGCTAGGCCAATGGAAAAGCACGTTTGATTGCCACGGTCCTTTCTCAGGGCAAGGGTTTGCCCAACTCGCCGAGTCTTTCTGCCTTTTCTCTCTCTCTCCCACACATCCCTCCCATCACATTTTGTTTTGCAAACACATCGCATGAATGCCAGCTGCGGCTGCATCTTCAGGATGGCGTGAGTTCTCGGAGGGTCCCCTCGAACCCTGATGTTTTCCCAAATGCCAGCCTGATGGAAGAGCTGAAGGGAGAAATAGGCCAGGCCGGTGTTCACGGCCCGTCTCTACACAACGTGCCGTGAGTGTGGAACAAGGAGGAAAACTGTTAAATCTGCGATTCTGTGCAGCACACAACCTTTTCCTGATGTTCCGGGGATTGCATTTCACCAGAACTTGCAACGAGTGCGTTCAAAGGGATTCTGCAGGACCACAAGCTCCCTGAAAAGAGAAATTCAATTTATAACGAGATTCACCGCTTCAAAGTCAGGCCTCTCCCCTCCATTGTCCAGAGGCCACAGCAGGAGTCATTTTCTGTGGATGGCTGCAAATTCGTGTACTGGGCGGCTTGCAATTGCTCAGGCCCAAGTAATGCCATCTCAGTACTGGGATTAAAATAATAAGACTTTTTCAGAGAAAGGGGCATAGTATCAAATTAGCCACAAAACATACACACATACATACACACACATGCACACACGCTCACGCACATGCACACAGTACATGCACTCACACACACACACACAATATATTCACACACACACATGCACACACACTCACGCACATGTACATACACTCACACATACACACACAATATACTCACACATACACACACATACACACGCACACGCACTCACACAGAGACACACACACACAGCGATGACCCAGCTTTAGTGACTTCTTGGATAAGGGTCATACCCAGCTGCTAATCTATTGGCCACCAAGGGCCATTTCCGTGTTTCCTCTAAAGGTGACTCATCTCACTCAGGCCACTCTGAGAGGCGCATCGTATTCCTTGCGTCCGAGGGCCTGAGCGTGTTAACCTACCGACCTCTCTGGACAGGAGGTAACTGCTCTCAGGTAAGTCAAGGTACCCGGACAGGGTGCTCTCCTGTGGTCGCCAGAGATGCATCTGACTCCGGCTGCGAGTTCTGACCCCACCGACACGGTGCAGGTGCCCCAGGCCTGCAGCCACGTGACCCAGGCCTGCAGCCACGTGACTCAGGCCTGCAGCCACGTGACCCAGGCCTGCAGTTGTGTCCCCCGAGCCACGGGCCAGCTCACTGATTCTTGCTCAGCCATAATCACCAAACTACAGACAGGTTGGGCTTCGCCCTTGGAGGGAGACCCCAGGATGATACATTTTGCTACAGTTTCCCAACAGAATGGACACATTCTGCTGAAACTGCAGCCGCTTGCCCGTCTCCATCCCAGGACTTCCTCTCGGAAGGATGTGAAGCTACCAGGAACGAACGAAAACAGAGCAGACGTGCATCCACGCGTTCCCGACGGCCTGTGAGGAGCCATCGGATGCGTCCCGGTGTCTTAACATCAAAACAAAAGAGACGTGCTCTTGGGAGGAGGGTATTCACAAGCTTTTGTTTCTCAGATGCACAAAATTTAACATTGTAACATTTTTACCAAAGAAAGGAAATTAATTTGGAGCTTGAGAGAAAACATCAACACCAGCCGCTCTGAAAGGCCGGGCCTGGCCGGGATACAGGTTGTTCCTCCCTCGGGCCTTGGAGTGCCTTGAGCAGAAAGGGTTTTAAATATCATTTAAATAGCAGCCTCCCGCATTAGCATCCCCTCCGTCAACAGATCTCACTTTTGCACAAGTTCCTCGCTGTCAATCACACGCTACATGAAATCAGCCTGGGTAGCGGCAGTTTTGCAGACCACGTTTCACAAGTCACCCCGTTTTATGATTACATATCAAAGACGTTCCCGATGCCAACCAATCTGTCAGCATTTAAAAGAGGCACTGTGGGGGGAAGGCAGGCAGGGTCGATGCGACGGGTGCTGCAGCGTGTAAACCGCGCTCCCGTGGGCGTCTGACGTCCCTGCGTCCCCGGCGCCTGGGCCGTTTCCCCTGATGAGGAAGGTTAATTCCTGGGCATTACCCGTCAGGGGGATTGAATTTCCTCTTGAAACATTAAACTCAAAACTTGAAGCTCCCAAGCCCGGTCCAGCTCCTATATTTTTCAATACCTGTACCCAGGGCCGGCTTGAGGGACAACGGTGAGGGGACAAGTCTCACGATGCTTTGAAAGCAAGTGTCATAGGGAAGAATTCTGCAGCCAGCGCACCCGGGGCTCACGACGGCTCCATCACGTGCTAAACAGACGACTTGTTGGTCATCGTATGAGCTTCTTGACGTTACAATCACAGCATGAAGAGGCCTTTTATAAGCAACAGCCTTGCTCACGTGATGGGTCTTCCCGCTTTTATCCTCACTCTCACCGTCCAATGCGTCTATTTCCCGGTGCCATCAAACCTTAGTGTGGCTCCACCAAACCCACGTGGAAGACGAGGAACGTGGGAAACGAGTAGAAACGAAAGGCCCAGAGGTTCTTCATTCCCATCAGGGTATAAAGGGCCCACAGCGGCTCAGGGCTGCATGTCCGGGGATCATTCAAATGAAGGGCTCAAGCGCTCACGGAGAAACTTCAGGCAAAATCGGAAACCACGACACCATCGTGGACACGTGGCGAGGGGGGAGGGGCGTCCAGTTCTCCCCAGCGCCTCCGAAGTCAGGCCACGTGGGAGAAGGCTCCGTCTATCCTGGAGTCGGGCGGCCCTGCCCGTAGTGACGCTGAAGCCGCTGAGATTTCATCTGCCCGTTGAATCAAAACCGAAAGGATCAGCTCCAACCAGAAGGGCGGGAAAGCAGCGATCACGGCCCACCAGGGCCTTTGTTCGAATTTAAAGGGCCCTGGACCTGCAGGAGGGTCTTCAGCCGGGAAGGGGAACAAACCACATCTGCTCATTCTCGGTTTCCCAGAGCTCGTCACGCATCTGGTGTCTGGCGTGGAAACACGAAAGGAGACACACCTCGCCCTGGGGGGGGGCACAGCTCGGAGCCTTTCTCACTAGCCTTGGACAACGGCAAGATTCAGATGACTGTCCCCAGGGCCACCTTAGGGACCTCACGTAGGAGTGAGGCGGAACTCAGACCCTGCACACTCTGCGGGATCCAGCTATTCTAGAAAACATCTAGAAATTTCTAGGACCACCTGCCTGCCGTTGCTAGGAGGGTGACCGCGAGGGGCTCCTGGGCGAACATCACACGCTTGTAATGATGTGTGGACAGTTCCGCAAAAAATCTCACTCCGAGGGCTCACCGTATACAGAAATATGTTCATGAACGTGCGCTGCTTTGGATTCCGCGAAAGCTAATTGGTATTTATAGAGTCCAAACACTTTTCTAAAGAGCCCCTTTAATCACGGTCATGCCAGGAGGAGAGAGCGCTTTGTGTGAGGAAAACACCATGTGTTTTATATTAAAAAACCTCCTGAATATATTTCTTCCCGTTCATGTTGCCACTCAAGGCCCCAAAGAAAGGAGCTGAAGACGCTAGCAGGGTGCGGGGCGAGGAGCCCATCAGGGCTCGTGTTCTGCATGGGCCTGGGGTGGGCAGGGCAGGGTGGCCGAGCGCCCGGGCGGGAGGCCCCTGGGGTGCGGGTGCCACGGCCTCCCGCTCAGGCCCCGGGTGAGAGCCCGCCCCCCACCTCCCCGCCGTCGGCAGCTCAGCTCCAGCACCGTTTCCCGGCTGCTTTACAAGCTGCCGGCAGGGATTTAGTACTTTCAGGCCGACTTCAACACCTTCCTCCCATGTTTTATGCTCCCCTCCCCCAGTTTTATGGTCATTACACAGCTGCAGAAGAGGGCTGCCGATCAGGAGAGTGACTTGGAGCGCTGCGGGTGTGGGTTGGGGAGCCCTCAGCCCTGCCCCTCCCGACCGGCTCTCAGAAAGAGGGGCCTTGTTAAAGCAGTAGGACCACGTGGGCCCGCCGGGGGCACACGCTCCGTGTTCTGGGCTGACCCTTTATTGTGGAGAAAAGGGAAGTCTCTCCCCTGGGTGTGGTCTGTGGGGAGGCAGGATGCACGCCCTGTGCCCAGGGCCACCCGCTCAGCGATGCCTCCACCTACGGGACCCTCCTCTCTCTCCGACCACAGCTGCTCTAACAAACTCATCTCTGCTGAGCGAGAGCCTCAGCTCGACGTTGCCACTGAAATGTTGGCACGAACCTCAGCCTTCAGGAATTTCTCATCTCAGCTCCTTACCTTACTGTCTGAAATCCTTCTTTAAAAGGAAAGTGGGGCCCGGTTAGCGTGGCTCAGGGGTTGAGCGTCGACCTAGGATCCAGGAGATGGGGGTTCGATTCCCGGTCAGGGCACATGCCCGGGTTGCAGGCTCCATCCCCAGCAGGGGCGTGCGGGAGGCAGCTGATTGGTGACTCATCATTGATGTTTCTATCTCTCCACCTTTCCCTTCCTCTCTCTGAAATCAATAAAGATATATTGAAGGAAGGAAGGGAGGGAGGGAGGGAGGGAGGGAGTTGGGTGTGGCCAAGGCCAAGCCCCCAGGGACGGAGCCCGGGCTCAGGCAGGCTGTGTAGTCTGAGAACCAGAGCCCCTGGGCGAGGCGGCCGGAAGGAGGAGCCGGGCAGCAGGTGCTCTGGGGACAGGACACCCGTGAGCTCAGCACCGCATCCAGCGCTGGGATGAACCACTCCCAGGGCCCTGTCTGCAGGCTCGGGCTGTGGGAGAGACGCAGAGTCGCTTCAGTAAAAACTCTGCCCAACACTGTGCTGCTGGCCGGTGACAGGAGAGAGGGGCCTGGGACACAGCGGGGCCTGGGGCCCTCAGGACAGGTGCACACGTAGGAGCAAAGATGCCGAGATGGATCCTTTAACGTCCAGCAGGGCAGGGCCCACATAGACAGGGCGCCTGCCTCCGGGGTGCGGGGGCCGTGGGAACGCAGGGAACGCCGGCACATGCTAATACAGCCATGGCTGCACATGTTTGATGCTCCAGGTGAGAGCAGCCAGGGCGAGAGGCGGAGGCGTTCCCTGCAGTGACCGGGGTGTGAACCGGGAAATGCTCCTGAGGATGTTGCCTCTGTGGCTGGACCTGGGTCTTGGCGGACGTTTGCACGGTGGAGTCAGGAGAAAAGCTTTTCGGATGCAGGGGTGGAAACTGCAAAGTGCCAGGGCCAGGCCCTCCTGGTGGGCAGGGTGCACGCTTCCTCCTGGCCGCCTCTGTCTCGTCCATTTCTGCCCCCTCCACCCCCAAGCTGGGGCCCACTGCCGGGCTTGTCGCGGGAGAGGGACATGCTCAGAGTGTCCCGGCTGCTGTTTCCCATCTGAATACGCACACGAGCGGCGGACGCTCGGGACATAGCTACGCATAGTGTTCTCGCTGCTGAAGCAGAAACCAATTCAGAGGCAAGAAACAGCACAGATTCGAGGCCCAGTCCTGGGGGTCAGAGGTCCAATCAAGGCGTCCACAGGGCTGAGTTCCTTCTAGAGGCCTCAGAATATCTTAAGATATTTTATTTTTATTTTTTATTGACTTTTTTTTTGAGAGACAGAGAAGAAGGGAGAAAAGGAGAGAGAGAAACACCCCATCAATGTGAGAGAGAAACTCATCAATCAGCTGCCTCCTGCAAACCCCCTACAGGGATCGAGCCTGAAACCCGGGTAGGTGCCCTGAGTGGGAGTTGAACCTGCGACCTTTGGGATGACACCCAACCAACCGAGCCACACAGGCCAGGGCTATACCTTAAGATATTTTAGAGAAACAAACACACCTGACGGAACTGCAGACAGCATCCTAAACATTTACATACTAACTATAAAATCTATACCCATGAGCCCATCATCAAACTTAATAGAAATTTGCCAATTGATTTAAAACCCCTTATTTTCACTTGCCATAATTTTCCTTCCTCTCACATAACCTGAAATAATTACTACCCTCTATTTTGTGTTAACCCCTCCCTATTTTTCCATATAGATTTATCGCACCAATAAGGATTAATAATATAATAATAATATTTTTCATTTTTAAAGGTTTTACACAAATGGGATCATACTATATGCATGACCTTTTCTTGATTTTTTTTTCCTGACATTACATGTTCTCAGTTCACCCGTAGTGACGCATGTAGACGTCCTTGACTACCACTCTGCTCTATATTTCATAATACAAATCGTCCATAATTTACTAATAGACATCTGGGAGATTGTTTTCCAGTTTCTTGCTATTAGAAACAACGCCTTGAGGATGCTTTTGCGTATCCCCAGTCTCACAAGCGAAGCTTCTCTGGGCGGAGAGGTAGCGGTGAAGTTTCTGGGTCTCCATGTGCGTCTTCAGCTCTGTGACTGGGCAGACAACTGATTTTTGCTCCCGGGGCAGGCGCGAGGGTCCCCGCTGCCCCGGTCACACCAGCACTTAATGTCGTCACACTGTGATTTTCCTTCAGGTTCCTGGGTGTGAAAGAGACGCATCTAGGAATTTGACGAGCATTTTTGTGATTACTAATGAGGCTGGACACCTTTCCGTGCATTTATTCATAATTTATGTTTACTTTTATGTGAAATGTCTGTATTCTTGCCTATTTTCTGATGTTTTGTCATTTTCCCATCCATGCGTAGAAATTTGAAATATACATTTTGATGGTAAACTTTTTTGGTTATCTTTGTCGTCATCGTTTCCCCCCAAGTGATAGCTTCTCTTTCATGCTTTTTCATTAACAAAACTTCCTACTTTTAATCTAGCGAAATACATTGTTATTCCTTTTATGGCTTAGTATCCTAACGATATTCTAAAAGTTTCAACATGTGTGTCGTTCACATGTGGAATTGGCTATCCATGTATGAGGGAGGGATGGAGTCTTATTTATTTTTCATATAAATAATCAATTATCCCAACAGTATTGCTGACTACTTCACAATCCCCCCTCTCTACCTGTGCCACCTCTGTCAAATGCCACGCTACATACGAAGAGTTCGGGGGTGTCGCCACCTTGTTCCGTTAATCTATGTCTCGGTATTAATGCTAATGAAGGAAACAGTATCGTTTTATGAGAAACCTCAGTACCGAGGGTGGAAAGCAAAGCGCCTCCTTTCTTCCAGCTCTTTGTTTTCCGGGACAGTGAAGCTACATTGTAGCGAATCCTTCCGGGGGGGGCGAGTAGAAGGGAAAGAGCCGCGGCCGCGGAAGGCCGGGGGGTGCGCTGTGGCGCCCCCACTTACCAGGTGCCTCACGTTGGAAAGCTGAACTAAACCCTTGGGTCTCAGCGGTTCCTCCGTCGTAAGATGAAGGAACTATGCTCCCCTACCCAGGGTTAAAAATACAAAACCGGCGACGTGGGGTCGGTCGTAGGGGTGGGGCTCGTGGCGAGAAGCTTCCTTCCGTCTCCACACGGACGCTCACCGAGGCTCTCAGGATCGTAATGCAAATAGATCAATTAATAAGGGTTTCTCCGAGCCCGCTCCGAGGATAGCCAGGCCCCTGCTGGAACTGTTCCTAAGCAACAGCTTCCTGCCCTTTCCTGCAGCCTCTGCCCACGGAACCCCGTTAATGCTGTTATGTCAATACTTCTGAAATAAAAGCCCCATTGACCTAATAGGAAGGATTTGGTTAATTAAATACATATGCAAGTTATCGTTTCCAGGAAGTCAAAGTATTCTTGCAACGACTCTATATGAATTTTTCAGAAAAACAAAATGATTGCAGGTCAAACTCTGATAAAAAGAACTGAAGACGTGTTCTCGTGACCATTCTGGTTACACAGCCGCCCCCCCCGGGAAATACATTCGAGAATGGAGGATGTTTGCTGCCGAGTCCTTGTCTGTAAACATAGAGGCCGCCTCTGCTGTGCCCACCGTCTCACAGGTGGTGAGTGGGCGGCGTGGACCCGGAGGAGCCTCCACCCACACCCAGGGGCAGGGTTCTCTCCGGTCTCTCTACCCCCCCCCCCGTCTGCGGGCTCCAGAGAGAGAGCCCGCTCCCCACGCCGGACGCCACGTGTTAGGATGGGGCGAGGGGCTTTGCACATGCTGTTCCATGTCTTCTCCGCAGTGTGTCTTTGGTCCCATTTCAGAGATGGTCGAACAGAGGTTTGCAGAGGCCAGCTCGTCCGAGCCCCTTGGTCCAGCTCTTCCTTCCTGGGGCTGCCACACGCCTGGTAGCTGAAAGCAATAGAAATTCCTCCTGTCACGGTGTGAAGGCCAGAAGCCCGACATCGAGGAGTCCGCAGGGCGATGCTCCCGCTGAGAGCTGCGGAGGAGGGTCCTTCCTTGGGTCGTCCTGGCCCCTGATGTCGTTGGCCACCCTCGGCGCTCCTCAGGTGGAGACACGTCGCTCCCGTCTCTCCCTCCAGCGTCACGAGGCATTTGCCCGGCGTCTGTGTGTCTAAATTTTCCTCCCCTTCTAAGGCTATTCGTCATCGGGTTAGTGCGCACCCCCGCCGAGGGTGCCCCAGCCTGACACAGCCTGGTTACGTCCATAAAGACCATTCCCAGGCACGGCCGCCTCCGCACGCGCTGGCGATTAGGGCTTGAACCTGCCTCTGGGGAAACACATTTGCAACCACGACGGTTAGCGACTGGCGTCTATTTTTCTGTGCGTGTGAATCGGATGGTTCCAGAGGTATTTTCAGAGTGAACCATGAGGTCCGTGGCCTTGTCTCTCCCCTTTTTTGAGAAGCGGGAAACACACAGCAAGCGAACCTTTCCAAGCAGCCGAGCATTCTAAAAACGACTGACGTGAGGATTATCTAATGCCGATGTGCAGACATCCAGAAAGCCCAGACTGCAGTGCGGCAGGGGGAAGGGTGTGCGTGGGAGTAACTGACGGGCGGCCTGTGGACTTCAGTGGACAGCAGGCCTAGCGGGGCCTCCGCATCGTAGCCTCAGGCTCTCCACGAAGTCGACGTGTTAACGGTAACAGATTAGCTGGCGGAACTCAGGTGGGACCTGCCCGGCTCCGCCCCGGGCCGAGCAAACCGCACCCGGAGTGACGCGTTCGCTGTGGAGCACGTACGTTGTAGAAAACAGGTTGAGCTGTTACGACAAATAGATGCGAACGTACATTATTCCTCAAGCACAATCAAAGCTCCTCCTCTATCAGGTAGCAGGTCCGAACGTTATGGGATGGGTGTCTGTGCCACCCCACACCCCCGATTGACATGTTGAAACGCTGACCCTCGCTGCGGTGGTATTTGGAGGCGGCCTTTGGGCGGTAATCAGGTCTAGATGGGCTCCTGCGGGTGGGGCCCTCAGCGGGGTCAGTGCCCTCCTGGGAAAAGGGAGACCGTTCGGGGCTCCTGCCCTCCCCCGTGTGAGGGCCCAGCGGGCAGGGGAACCTCACCCAGGCCTGGCTCTGCTGGGCCTCGGCCGGGACTCTCCAGCCGCCGGCCCTGTGAGAAAACAAATTCCTGCTGCCGAAGCCACCCAGGCGCGGGGTTCAGCTGCGGCAGCCGGAGCCCCGTCGGACCCAGGTGAGAAGAAGCTGCAGCTCTGCTCCGCGGGAGGGGCAGGGCCCAGGGCCTCTTTGCTCGTTGCTCTGTTATTTCCAAGAGAGCCGACTAACTGGGCGGCGTCAGGGACCCCTCGGTGTTCTCCAGGGTGTTTTCTGTCTTTCCCTTGACGGTGTAACTCGACACATTTCCTCGGGCCAATGATCACCCGGCGGCCGGCTTCGCCTCCGAGCTCTGAGCCAAACGATTGAATCTGAACCATGGAGTCTGAGCAGAAGCCACGGGGCAGCATCGGCGTCTCTTTCTGGAGGCCGCGCTTCTGCGCTTTCCGTTTGCGTCACTGACTGCGGGGGTCGCGTCAGGGTGCCCGATGTCGGACTCGGCACCGTGCTAACGCTGGGGCCCCGGGCAGGAGGCGGGGTCCCTCTAAGCCTCGCCTGTGGACTAATTCCGATGCCCACCTTACGGTACGGTCGTGAAGGGCAAGAAAGGCCACGCAGGTGTAGGCCCTGGCGCAGGGGGTGTGGTTGGTAAATGCCAGGATTTCCTACCCTGTTCCCTCCCTGCCCAGAAAGCTGGCACGGCCCCCGCTGCCCCCCAGCGTGCTCACCTTGGCTCTCGGTGCCTTTTGCAGACCATCCTTACGAAGACCTTCCATTGACCAGACAGGGCTCCCCCCACGGGGGTCTCCTCCTTTACCCAGGTCTACGGAGTAGAGCTTGACCCCGCGACCAGGCCCACAGTCCAGTCGAGCTGACACACGGAGGAACCACTACGAGGCCCGGCAGGGCCCCGAGAGCCCTGAGCTCCGAGGCCTAAGCGGAAACGGGCGCAAGCGCCGGCGATCAGCATAAACGCCCTCGCCGCCTCCACACCCGCGAGACCTTCAGGGCGAAGCTCCACCCTCTGGGTCGCCGGCTTCGTCACCACCGGCAACCCCTGGACAGGACCCTTTCTCTGGGGAGATGCAGAGGAAAGTTCCAGTGGGGCTTGACCGAAACGGGGGTCTCTTGCTTGATCCGTTGGTACCAAACGCACATGAACGTTTGCCTCCTCTATTCAAGACCCGGTTCCCACGCAGCTGATTTCTACAAAAAGTGCTCCCACGAGCGCCGGCCGGGGGCTCGGTCGGCTGGAGCTCCACCCCGCACACGGAAGGGTCGCGGGCTCGGCTCCTCTCACATCCATGTTTCTCTCGCTTCCTCTCCCGAATCAATAACAACGTGCCCTCCAGCGATGGTTTTAAAGAAAGTGCTCCCGTGAAAACTTCAGAGAATGTGTCAGTGTCTTCGGCTTGTCCAGCGATTTTCTATATTTCTACCCTATGTCCTGTAAATACGACGGAGGGAATTCCCTCGTCTACGGCCTCAGCGCGGCCTCCAGGGTGGCTGGGAAGGACGGGGGGCGAGCGGCCTTGGAATCCGCGGCAGGCGCTCTGGTCCGCGCTCGCGGGCGGGGGACCAGCTCCCGGAGAGGAGCCCGCGACGCTCGGCCGCGCTGCGGGCGATTCCCCCCACGCAGACAGCGGACGCCAGCGTGTCCGGAGTCTGCCCCACACTTCGGCTAAAAATTGCTGGGAGCACATATGTGTCTCGAGTCAGGATTAGAAACCAGCGGCGGCCCCTTTCCCTCCCCACGCCTCGCAGTTGCTGACTTCAATTAAGGAAAGTAGCTGCTGTGACGTTCCTGGGCCCGCACGGGAACGGCTGCTGGAACCTAGCAACGATTCGAGGAAAATGGACGTTAATTTTGTCAAGTGTCGCTTGGCTGTCATTAGCCGTGGTTCCCCGGCGCCGAGCGTGGGACCACGGACTCTGGGAGATTTCTGTGAAACGGCAGCCGGGCCCCTAATAGGAGCTCTTAGAGGTGCTCACCTATTCAGCCCTTTCTGGGCTTTGCCTATAAGGCTTTGGGGAGAATTATAGGGTTTTTTATGTCAGCGAAAGGAAATTTCTCTCGCGTCTACGGTGAAATTATATATGATGGCATCTATTCATGTACTTAGCGACACTGCCAGCCCTTGTAAATTCACTGGTGTCGAGCTCACTCCAGGTGCCACGAAAGTGCCGGCGCTGAGTTCGGATAAAATTGGACGGCCGTTTAAATATGGAACAAGGGGAGGTAACCCAGTCACCCCAGAAAAGGGTGAGTGAAAGCAGCAGGAAGGGGGTCTCCCCTTTCCGGTGCTGGGTGTCCACTGTGGTTCCCACACCGACATCCTGACGGTGGGGTTCCCGGCGGTCCCTGGGCCCTCAAAGGTTTTTCATTGAAATAGTGCCTCGTGCCCCCGGCAGGTCTCAAGCTGCATCAACAAGAAACAAAAAAAAAACTAACAGAGGAAAAATTTGGCATTTGAGCCACTGATCTAAAGACAGATACTATTTCTTGATTTTATAAGTGCACCTTGAGATTATACAGCGTGCTAAAGACCCCAAAAAGGTGTCGTCCCCTCGAACACAAAGTGTGCCCCTCCTTAAACAGTCAGCACAGTTGGCATTTCCCACGGACTGTTGTTTGTTCACTGTCTGCCCCCCTGCAGGTCACAGTCCGTTCACGGAGGCCACAGACTTTATATCCGCCGGGCCGTGCACAGAGCGGGTGCTCGATGAATATCCGTCCAGTGAGTTATTCTCTATTCACTCACCATTCATTCCAAAATGTTTACTAAATGGCTACCATGTCCTGGGAGCTACAATAAAAATGCACTCGCCCGGCTGGTGTGGCTCAGGGGTTGAGTGTCGACCCACCAACCAGGAGATCACGGTTCAAGTCCTGGTCGGGGCACATGCCCGGGTTGTGGGCTCGATCCCCTGAGGGGGCCTGCAGGAGGCAGCCGATCAACGACGCTCTCTCATCATTGATGTTTCTATCTCCCTCTCCCTTCCTCTCTCTGAAATCAATAAAAAATTAAAAAAATTTTTTTTAAAATACACTCAGTGGTGGTGTGGGCATTGCAGAGAAGTAGACTATGGGGCAATAGAGGCAGGGACGGGTGGCTATTCTAATTGGAAAAAGCATTGTAATGTTTTAGCTGAGGTTATATAATAAGAACCGGACATTCAAGTATCAGAAGGAACACTTGTTGCGGCAGGAAGAGGTAACCAAAGCGCCCTAACGTAGGAGCCGTAAGAACAGAAAATACAGGAGCAGAAACACGTATGGCGCAGCTAGAGCCGAGTTCACCCGCTCGCTCGCTCACTGTTCATTTCTTTACTCACCCCCCCCCCCCCCACGCCTCACCCGGGCGAGTACCCGGAACACAGACACACGGCGCCAACCCTGCCCTCGGGGGCGGGCACCCGATGGGCAGCTCACGGGGTCGGAGCCAGCAGAGGGGCCGTCTGCCGTCCCCTCCGAACCCGAGACCCTTTCAGAATCCAGGCAACACAACTCTTCTCCCGACAGGGTCGTAGGTGCGGTGCTTGTTCAGAGCGTTAACATCGGCGCTGGTGCTTCCAAAGCAGTGGTTCCAAAAGCCGTGGGCCCCTGAGCGGGAGTCAAGGCGCTCGGAACACGCCATAGCTGTCGTCACGGGAAAATAGGAGCCATGACAAAAAAGAGCCAGTTTTGTATATAAATGTTCCTGATTCATCGGCAGAGTTATTAATTTTATTAAGTTTTTTCTTTGATTTCGTGTCTTCTAAATATTATCTAGGATGAAGCGGGAAGCGCGGGTGGGACCCGGGAAGGCGTCCTGTGACTGTCGGAGCTGCCGGCTGAATTTGCCGGGTTGACTTGGACGGAGCTCCGACAGCGAGTTTCGGCCACTCGGCGTGAGTGGCAGACACGTTCTTCAAAATGAACAGCATCCGCCTGTCACGTCAGGGAGACCAGCTGGCAGTGGTTGTTACCAATGACAAACGTCAGGCTCTCAAAATAAAAGTATGATTTTGGAAAAGTCGAATCTGACAGCTTCCCAATTAGTGAAGACTTTTCTGAAGGAATTGGTGGTGAAAACAGTAAGTGTGATTTTTTTTTGATAATGTATAATAAAATGTGTTAGGATTTTCAAGAGCTGTAACACTCAAGGGAGCCCGTAGTCTTTCGAAGGACCGTCGGATGACTTTGCAAAATCATGCACAAGGGAAAGACGTTTGCCCTGCAAGGCAGACGGGTGGATTTTAACGTACAAGGTATGGGCATTTGTACAAAATAAAACTTTCCACCTGGACCGGAAAAGATGACTACAATAGGCTTCCCTTTTCCATGTGAGTAGCTGCACATTGCAACAGGTTTGAGGGAGAAGGCAAACAGGACAGTCCTGTTTTCACTTAGGAAGGGAGACTCTAAGGACACACAGAATATGTAAGAGAATGTCACTCTTCTTGCTAACGTGGCATCTTGAAAACATTATTTTTTATTAAAAAATGTCACTTATATTAGCATGGAATAAATTTGCTGTTGTTATTTTTAAATCAGTTAATAAATATATATTTTTTAATTTCTCAGTTTAAATACAAATATAAGACATTTTTAATTGTTTGGATTCGTAGGCAAATCTGATAATAAAAGTCACTCTCAATGATATCTGAATATGTTCAAAAGTGTTTCTTTTAGAAATAACCAAAAACCCCTCCCAATTATTCCTCATACAGAGGACGTTTTTGCATCGATCTCCTTCATTCTCTCTCTAGAAATCGTGTCCAGCGCTCGCTGATGCCTCCACGCACAAGGCTCTGTCTCGAGTGATTTATGTGCGTTAATTTGTTTAATCCCTAAGTCAGTCCTCGGAGGGACACATCGTGACATGCAGGTTTTAGATGAGGAATTTACAGTAACAAGAGTTAAGTAAATTTCCCAAGGTTTCCGGCAGGCCGGGCGCCCCAAGGCAGTGGACACAATGATACAGTTATTCCACAGATTACGGTGAACACAATGTAGCACATTATTCGATACATGTTTAAATGCTATTTTTGCAGGCAAGTTGAAATTTTCCGCTATAGACCAAAGCGGCTGCCGGGGTGATGCCGAAGCCTGAATGGCTTTGATGATGGGGACCCCTGCACCCCCATGGGATGTTCACCCGCCGCTCACTGCCTGAGTCCACTCCCAGCTCCCACACCCTCACATGTGCTGAGAGAGAGGGGGGCGCGCTCCTTTCCTTTAAAATATTAAACCCGTGCATTTGTTATGTACGACCTATTAGGCATTCCCCTGCAAATGAACATAATTCTCTTCTCTAAGTAACGCTGGAATTTTCATTTTAATCTCATTATGCTCTAGTCTTCTGACTAATGGGCAACTAAAGTATTTAACAGGGAGAGTGGGTAATGGCTTCTGCAGACAGGCCTCGAGATGAGCCGGCCGGGCCCTCAGATCTGGCTGCCGACCTCCTCGAATTACCCCGGCGTTTGAACTCTCGGCCAATTACCCAGGCTCCTCTGCCCGCCAGCCAAGCACCGCCCAGGTGGCTTTGATTTAGAGCACTCCATTCATCAAAACGGTTTGTTATGGTAAAAAGCCATTTGATGTCCAAGAAGCCATATGACCCTTTTTATGTGTACTTTTCCTGGACTAAGAAATCAATTTGCCCATTTTAAACAAAGTTGGGGCCTAAAGAGACTTGAACTGGTGCTACATCCATAAACCAACGACAGAGAAGAACTTGAAAAAGTGGTTGCTCCTGTTCCTGGATTTACAGGGCGCTAGGAGGGAGATGCGTCTCCCAAGGGTGCCCCCGTGGGGAGACATCCCTCCTCAGCCAGCCTGGGGCTCACCCGAGGGTGCAGTTAAACAGGCAGCTGGCCGAGCTCCACTTCCTGCGGCTTTGGCTCAGCGGAGGCCTGACTTGGGACCCAGGAATCTGAATTTTTACAAGTACCTCCCGTATACATGTACTCAACCCAGCGACTTTCAACCATGTGCCGCAAGACTTTTAAAAACATGTGACGCCTATTTAGTCAGGGGCACTGGCCTCTTTTTTCTCAGTGTCAAATAAAAATGTGACAACAGCCGATGGAAGAGTAGGCGTCCAGTGTGAACGCCCTGACTTGCACCACACATGTATGGCCACACGATAGAGCCGCGTCTTATTGGTCATGTTGCATAATAAGGTTGCATCTGATGGGTTAATTCTTAGTACCAGAAATCCTTATATACAAATATATAAGAATTTTTTTTAGAGTCACTTTGGAGAAAAAAAGAGTAGGTAATTACTATTATTTTTATGTGTGTAAATCAATCAAATTTTACCTATGTTTTGGTCAGATCAGCAAGCAAAAAGTACATTTTTTGATGTGCCAAAAATTTTTAGTAATTCGTTTATGGGCCGTTAAAAGAAACAGGTTGAAAATCGCTGACTTAAACTATAATTCAACTCGGGGAATTAATCAATAGAGGGTAAGGTAGAATTTTAATCCTACTTTGCTTACATTTTTTAAACTGATAAATAATATGGTTCAATTTTAAGACGTCTTCAGGAATTTGCCAATAGTATGGCAAGTAAAACGAGACCATTTTACACCTGAAATTCAAATACTCCTGAAGGGCCTTAGAAACCTTGTCCTGCGGAGTCTCTGGTGTGTGTTCCAGGCCCCGCCCAGGAGCAGGTGAAGGGAATCTGCCCACCGGGAAAACTGTGGAGGAGGGACTCGGACTCTGCTTTTCTTTACTCCAACGCATTGGGTTCAGGTAAAATGCGCAAGAGCTTTATAAAAATTACACACCCCCATCCCAGGAAATATGGATACGACCCCTTCTCCTGGAAAAAGATGTTGCTGACGCCACACATGTGAACGGTGGAAAGAGGAAAAGACCAAACAAACAAGAGCTGTCGTTTTCAGTGGGGTTCCTTTAGAGTCCGGTTGGCCTCTTTTTCAGTCTCGCTCTTTCCTCCCTCCCTGCCCTCCAGGACCTTACCGGCCAACACAGAGCATCTGACCCCAGCTGCACGACAAGGCCGTCGACGGGGCTCAGAGAGCAGGGAGGCAGGGCCCAGGCCAGAGGGAGCTCACGGAAGTCCTGGGGTGGGACCTGGCTCCCGGGCGATGCTGAGGCACAGGCGGGGGAGCCGTGGGAGCCCTCCACCCTAATGCTTTGCCGGTGACTTCAGAAGAAAGGGCTGGGGACATGCGCGGGCAGGTGCCTTTCCAAGGGACGGGTGCTGGTGAGAAGGAAACGGCCCAGAAAATCGTCTCCGGGTCTCTGTCCATCTTCCGGTGCCTCAACCCATCAAGAAAAGTAGAAAGTAAAAATAACCAACGCTGTGCATTCTGCCCGCATGTGACTCCGCACTGTAGAATTAAGCTCTCTCCTCACTCCCTTCTATCTGTCTGTGATCATTTCCTCGTAGAAAAACTCGAGCTATGTTAAGGAATTCGAGACTTTTAGGATAATTGATGGCAGACGTGAAAAAATCACGTTTTTTCCTAAAATGAAAATGTTTTGTACCAAGAAGGAAACACACTTCTCAGAGCTCAGCATAAAGCAAGGAGGGCTCCAAATATGAGTAGTTTTAATTTTGAGTGAAAAATCACTCCCATCACTGGTCATCACTTACGGAGCTGGGATGTGGAAATGAGGCGCCGCTTTGCTTGTCTGTTCCAATGATTCTGTCGTTTTGTACTAATTCACCCTGTCACCAGGCTCATCTCCTGAGTGGAAACATATCCAGACATAGAACTGTGGTTAACGTATCGCTCGAAATATTAAATATCACGTTCTGTGAATATTACATGCTACATTCCACTGGGTTTTAACTGTCTCACCTCTGTTCACAAGGACGTCATTCTGAGGCTGTTTCTCCTAGAGTCAGGCTGGGAGTAGATTTGCTCTGTCTGACCCCAGGAGGCGGGAGAGGGGCACTCGAAAGAAGTGAACGAACCTAACATTAATCAAACGCCTAGTATGTTCTGGACACTTTAAATAAAATACCTGATCTATCATCTGCTGAGTGGCCATAAGGTAAGTATTACTGTTCCCACTCACAGATGAGACGGTGACTCTCAGAAGAATCGGAACGACCTCCCCAGAGGCGCATGCCCGAGTCGGGGCAGAACCGGGCGGGGGGACGTCCCGGGGGTAGAGTCTCAGCTCGGCCGAGAAGGAACGTCCGGCACCGGGAGCTGCCTGTGGCGGGGACGACCCACCGCAGCTGGGCAGGTCTGATCACAGGGAGGCGCTTCAACAGGGGCTCAGCGTGCGTTCCTCCCTGAGAAGCGTTTCCCCGTCTGACAAACGCCCTCTCGCCCTTCAAGCCCAGCTCTCAGTCCGCTCCTCTGAGAAAGCGACCTGCAGCTTCCTGGGCCCCTGGGCCTGCGTTGGACGGAGCTCTGCGCTCAGCGTCTTTTCAGGCCTGGTCCTCCTACGCCGCAGGCCCCGGCACCGCCCACCCGCCCACCGCCCTGCGCTGGTTCTCCTGCTCCACGCGTCTTAGCGCAACAGGTGCAGTTTCGAGATTTCTTAACCCTTCGGTTGGCTTTGCCCTGAGCCCACCGTGAGCTCCGAGGGAACCTGTTTATCTCGGTGGCTCTGCAGAGGCACTCGGGTCCCCAGTCTGAGCTTGATGACTGACTGATCATTGAAATGACGTTTGAAAGGGGCATGTTGGTTAAAAGTCATTTCAACAAAGAGAAGCGGGTTTTAGAAAGTGCGTGTTTAGTACAATTCTGGAGGTGGGGCCTGGCTGTCGCTGAAGCCAGACCTGCCACGTGGGTGACGCTCTCCAGCCCAGTTCGGGGTCGAATGTCTCCTCATAGAAGGACAGAGGCTGCTTTCCTCAGGAACCACACCCCCCCCCGCCTCAGACAGGACGGAAGCAGGTCACAGGGCCAAATACCTGGTTTCGGGGTGCGATACAGACGATGCCGGTGAAGATTCTCCTCTCTGTTTAATTTTTTTAATTAGGGAGGGAGGGAGAGAGAAACGTTGATGTGAGAGAGACACATCGATGGGTTGCCTCCTGCAGGAGCCCCAACCCAGGCTGGGGATTGAACATGCAGCCCAGGTATGTGCCCTTGGCCGGGAATCAAACCCGAGACCCTTCAGTCCCGGGGCAGACGCTCTAACGGCTGAGTCGCACCGGCCAGGGCAGGACTCTCCTCCCGGCCCAGCGTCTCCCAGCGGGAGGGAGATGTGAAAACAGGCCCCACCCCGAGTCACGTGGATAACACACCAAGGGCGGGTCCCCGGTTATTAATTTCAATACAGTTAAGACTCAAAGGAAGTGGCCGGATGCAGAAGACAGTCGCCGTCCTCCTAACGTTTGCAGATCAAACACCCCCAAGAGCACGGCTCTGCCTCTGTCCTAGTTGACAGATGCGCCCAGGTTCCTTTTACAATACACACCTTTAGTTTCCGTAACACCTGGGATGGCCTCGCCTGGAATTAATCGGTGTTTATTGACTCAGGATGAGCAGGTTGTTTCATAACAGCCTCTCCGGCCCACGACTCCGCCCAGGACTTCGATACCACACGGGGAGTGCACCAGGCGCGTGTTAAAGCCAGAGTCTCGCGACGGCCCGTCAGGCAGGTGTGGCCCAGACGAGACAGTAGAAAAGTGAAACCGAACTGATGGGAAAAGGGACCTCGAGGCGCCGGGAGAAGGGACCTCGGGGAAGGAGAGGGGATCAGGACAACGGGAGACGGTCTGGCTGCTCCTCGACTAGAGGGCGCTCCGGCCGAGAATTTAAACCTCTGACTACACGCCCTTCGCAACGCTAATGATCCCGCTTCCTCTGACTTTCAGGGACGTTTACGACTAAAATAACCAGAGCTGCCCCCAGGAAGAAAATTGTTTTCTGTCCTGTGCCATCGGTGACCAGAAATACGACCCCCTGGAGACCCGGCCGGAGGCTGGACCGGCCCCCAGGTCAGGAGTTCAGGCCTCGGCGCCCCCGGCCTCCACGGCGCTGGATGTGAGGACACCGCTCCCAGCCCGGGGCCAGCGGCGGCCGCCCACACCGCACGCGGTCCTGGAAACGAGTCCCATCCAAGAAGACGTGGCTTTCCTCCAGCACGTTTGTTTTTAGTGCTTAACAAGATGACAGCAGCGATTACCCAGAGACGATGGGCCGGCTCGCCGGTGACTCCAACACAAACAAACCATCACGGGCTGTCAGGACCTCGGCGGGTCCCCTCCGCTCTGAACGCTAATGCGTCTCCGCGTCTGCGCTGATGGACCGCGCAACCCGAGCGGCGCGTTCACATCCCTCCTCCCCTCAGACAGGCATTCGCTGTGTTTCTAAGTAAAAGGCAGGAGGAAAGGTTTTCCTCCAAGGTGAGTGGCGGAAACAACCCGGACCAGGTGTGTTGAGACGGCCCCTCCCAGGCCGCCCTCGCTTTCCGCCCCGGTCACATCCGGGCCTCCCCGGCCCTGGGCTCCTCGCTGACCTCTCTTTGCAGACGAGCGTTAGGCACGCTTGTCCCTGTGAGGACACCGTCTGGAGCACGCGCCGGACTCAGCGGCAGCCCCCCCCCCGGGGGAACACGTTTTTAAAGGGTTTGGTGAAATATAAGGCGAGTTCATCGATGACTGAAGGTTGATCTCCCCTTAAAACCGGGGCTGAGTCGCCAGGCTGGCGTGGCTCAGTGGTTGCGTGTCGACCCAGGAACCAGGAGGTCGCCGTTCAGTTCCTAGAATCCAGGAGATCGGGGTTCGATTCCCGGTTGGGGAACATGCCCGGGTTGGGGGCTCGATCCCCAGCAGGGGGCCTGCAGGAGGCGGCTGATCAGTGCCTCTCATCATTGATGTTTCTCTCTCCCTCTCCCTTCGTCTCTCTGAAATCAATAAAGACATGTTTTTAAAAAAATAAAGTCCGGCCGGGCGTGGCTCAGCGGTTGAGCGTCGACCCAGGCGATCCGGGTTCAATTCCCTGTCAGGGCACATGCCCGGGTTGCGGGTTCGATCAATGACTCTCTCATCATTGCTGTTTCTCTCTCTCTTTCCCTCTCCTTTCCTCTCTCTGAAGTCAATAAAGATATATTTAAAAATAAAAAATAAAAAAATAAAGTCTGGGCTGGTCTCCCAGCAGGTTGGACGCTCAGACGAAAGGGGCCCTGGGCTGTTGTCATTTCCTCTTCATGAAAGTCTCGAAGGGGACGCGTGGTCCTTGTCGTTGGTGCCTGGGGGTGAGAGCCCGTCCCGTTCTGCGCCCTCAGGCCCCCGTCTTCCTGCCTCCCGCGGCCCTCCTGAGACTCAGCACAGAGTCACCAAGCCCCCCCACGTGGCTGTGGCGACTGCTCTGCGTGTCACAACGGGTGAAGACAGATGAGAGGGAGCCGTCTGTGTCGAGCGCGTTCGTGGAGCCAGGCGTCATTAGCCTGCTGAACCAGGTGGCCTGACCTGCCGGGTCCCCGCGAGCCCACATTCCCAGCCCGTGAGTAAAGGACGGCGTCCCCGCCAGGACACCCTCACATGACGGAGCTGCTCCACCTCCCAGGGCAGCTTTGTCTTTGCTCAAAGGTCCTGAGGAGTCAACACGAAGCCGAGCAAACCTCAGCCGGACAGAAGTCAAACGCCGCCCCCCCCAACCTCCGCGGCTCTTCTCTCCTGCGGGTCTGAGAATTCAGACACCAAAGGGGCCCAAACGGCCGATTTGTTTGCAGGGTTGATTAATAATCGTGCACTTTTGACTCGGCCGAATGTTTTCTTTGCATTTGCCCAGGTATTTGGAGAAGATAATGAAATGACAGCTTAAAAGGTATTTAAGCGACGGCTACACAGACACCCCCCCTCGCAGCCGCCTGCGATGCCTTCAGGTTGGCAGTGTCCTGCCGGCCGCGGCAGCCAACGGGCTGGTTTACGTTTTAGAACGTGTCCCGCAGCCATTTGGACCCGTTAAATTGTTTTATTAAATTAGTGCCCATGACTCGGCGAGCGAGAGGAAAAACGCGGTGTTAACCGAGGCTCGCGGCCAGGTGGGCGTGAGTTGTCTTCCAATTTGTCTTTCAATTAAGGATCAGGAGACTGGATCTCGTCTCGCAGGGACGGTCACACACCTCCCCCTTGTGGTTCCGCGTCACTGCTCCAGGCCGGGTACAACCTGCCCCCAGGTGTCCTGCTCCCACAGGTGAGTCACTTGACAAACAGAATTGAGGATGCTTGAGTCTTTATCACCGATCACCTGGTCTTGGCCTGAGAATGAACCACAACAGGTGTAGGACCTCAACACTAGCGGAAATTAATTAAGAATGAAAGGAGCAGACGACTGTGGACATACAGCTCGGCCCTCTGGGGAAGCCCGAGTCCCCGTGTGGGTTACAGTATTGTAATGTTTTGTTTGAATTATATAAGGAAAGGGTAAAAGGCCGTATTCAGGAACATATGAAGAGGGCCTGCAAACCAATAACAGCCAAATTCACCACAAGGCCAAACCCAAGCCGTCTCCCTTTTCAAGTGCATTTGAACAGCGGCAAACAAAGTTCATGCAGCAAATCCCTCTGCGCAGACCATGGCACTTTCCCACGTCGTTCGTGTTTCTTCTTACTGGACAGACCTAGAGGCTGGGCCCGTCAGGCTGCTCTAACAACATGCCGCAGGCTGGGCGGCTTATAAACTGAAGACGCTCCTTCCTCACGGCCTGGAGGCTGGAGGCCCGAGGGTCAAGGTGCCAGCGGAGTGAGTGTCCAGTGAGGCCCTGCTTCCTGGCTCAGGAAGGACGTCTTCTCAGGGGGTCCTCACGTGGTGGAAAGAACAGGGAGCTCCCTGAGGCCCCCTTCATGAGGGTGCTAATCTCATCACGGGGGCCCCGTCCTCAGGACCTGATCACCTCCCAGGGCCCCGCCTAAACGTCCCATCACATTGGGGATTAGGGCTCCGACGTGTGAATTCTGGGGACACAGACATTCAGTCTATGGCAGAGACCATCCAAAATTCACTGTTACAGCAACACGTTGAGATGCAAATCTATTTTGTCCATGCAGTTAGTGACCTTACATGACCCCACCGTGTGGCCTCCAAAGTGTCCCTCAGAGAGAGCCAACCGCTGGGCCTGCGGGGGCCGCCCCTGGGGAGCTGACCTCCGATCCCCCGATGCTGCTGGTGCAGGACCCACCTCACGCATCCTTCAGGTTGTTCCACGTGAGTTCCAGGCTGCTCCCCAGAGGTGGCCCGGTCCCCAGAACGGCCGGGAAAACCTGAGAATTGCCTTAAGAACAACAAAAGTTCCCTTACTTGGCAAATACTCCAGCAGGGGACTGTCATCCTCAGCGCCCGTTGTCCACGGTGGGGGGGACCTTTGAGAAAGCGTGAAGCCCACTCAGCGGGGAGCTCGCAGCGTCGTCTCCCGACTCCGAGGTCATGTCCTGACGTCTTCACATCCTTTGTCATTCAAGACACATCACACCCTCCATCTGAGTCTGTTGGCCTCTTTCCACCGGACGCGTCACCGTCGGAGTGTGACGGCCACACAGCGGATGCTACGGGGACTGTTGGCAAAGTATTTCTGTAGAGCTGGAGTTGAGGGTGCGGGTGGGGTGGGGCAGGTGGAGGTGCGGGCTCGCTGTCTGGGGCGGTTTCACCTGAAGTCACCTTGACATTTGCACCTCAAGGTCCGGTCACACATTCCTTCTGTCAGCAACTCTCAGCTCTTCTAAGTCGTGGGAGCTCAGCAGGTGTCACCAAGCTTGGAAGAGCTCAGCGTTGGCACGTGAGCATTTCTCACAGACACATTTCCTTACTAATCTTGCTGGCCTCACATCTTTCTAACGGAGGATATGTTTCCTTTAAAAACAAAACTGCCGCCCGGCCGGGCCTGGCTCAGCGGTTGAGCGTCGACCTAGGATCCAGGCGATTGGGGTTCGAGTCCCGGGTTGCCGGCTCGATCGATGACTCTCTCATCATTGATGTTTCTATCTCTCTCTCTCTCCCTCTCCTTTCCTCTCTCTGAAATCAATAAAGATATATTTAAAAAAATAAAAACAAAACTGCTGCGTCTCCTCTGTACGGGAGGAGGGAAGCGAGGGACCGTCTGCAACCCGAGGAAGGAGCCCCCCCGGCTTTCCCGCAACAACGAGAAGCCGAGTCTTCACCCCACGGAGACCACTCAGCTGCTGCTGAAGTGTTTAGGCCACTCATGAAAACATCCGGGGAAGGTCGGTTGTCCCGCCACAGACACCACAGGGCAGTAAAACATGGTGCGTCCCACGGGGTCGTGGTCGACACGGCCGTGAAAACGTGGCCGGCGATGTCCCGCGTCAACATCCCGACTTCCCGCCAGATTTCATAGCTCAGCTCAAGCTTGCCGCACACGAGGGCTCCTTCCCTGGGAGAATTTCCTCGCTGTAATGTTTTCATGAGACACGCGCTTCGAATTTCTTCTCGTTGAGTCAAATGCATGTGTACTCGTGCTTATTTGGGGACACAGACCAGTGTCATTTACCTTAAAATAGAGTTAAAAAATAAGGATTTACTTCCCAATGACTCTCAGAAAGAGCAGAGCTATATTTTTATTAAAATAATCTACATGACGTCAATTCCAAGAAATTTCTGAAAAATCACATGGTCGCAAAATGACAGGAAAGGGTAGCTTACACCACCCTTCACGAAAGGGGACTGTCCCTGTTTTAAACGTCTGTGTCGTCGTTTTAAATCTTTTCAGTCTTTGTGGTTTCTAAGGCTCCTGTTCTTTCCATTGATAAGCAGACTGGAGCCTTGCGTACGTCTGTAGAATGAAAATCTTAAATCCAAATTCAACCCAAAACTCTGCCCGGGCTCTGCCTGCAGCAGCTAACCCTCGCGCTCCTGGTGGCCTTCCCCGCGGCAGGGACCTCTCAGGACCGTGCTCAGGAGGGTTCAAGGCCGAGGAAGCGTTTAGAAGGGGGGGGGGGGAGAGTCCGAAATAAATGCGCAGTGAGTAATAATTACAGGGAAAAAACACGTACATATTTCGAAACCTGTACTTGCAAAATTTCACTTTGGAAAGAAAAGCCTATCAAAGCATATCATTTTAATTATACTTCTATTACCAGGGGACGATGGGAGGGTATATTAAATTAATGGGATGGATTGCCTCGGTTCCACAGTGGTTATTAGCAGGAAGAGCTCCCAGTTTTCTTATGATGTACATCACTAACTTTAATTGCATTAGGCTGAGCTGGGAGAGCCAATTTTAGGGAATATTTCATCCACAAAACAATTTCTGTTGGCCGCCTGCCCGCTGCGGCTCCGGGACGGGCCGCTCTCATAGCCGGTAACCGCTTGTTCCTGCCGGTCGTGCTCCGGCTCCTGCCGTCTCGCTAAAGCCACACACACCTCCGCCCGTGTCACGGGCACGTGGGTGACACCTTCGCAGCGGCCGGCCTGCCAGGGGAGCTCCGCGCGTCTCGCCTTTGAGAGGCTCCACCAGATTGTCCGTCCCAGAGGCCGGCCGTCCTCAGTCGGCTTCGGCCCTCAGGACCTCGCGCTGACGGTCCCAGGAGAAAACTCGTGCAGCGGGATGGGCGGGCGTCCTCTGTGGGCTCGGTGACGAGCGTGTGGGACGCTGTGCCCGAAGGCGCGCACACACCGTGACCCACATCAGCCGGCAGGACGGGGACGACATACCTGGGGTTCCTGCGGGCAAGGGAGATCATCGCCTCCTTACTCCAGAATATAACTTTTTATAAAATAAAAACTTAAAAACTCGGAGTAAATTAGCTCTTAGCTATCCCTGCTGGCAACCCGCTAGTTGTCTGAGTCCGGCTTCAGACGACAGCTGGATTCGGGGGCGGTGACTACGGGCGGTTCATTAATGTCACACTGTTTCCGGTGCCACAGTCCTGATGGGAGCCTAGGAATTCTGGAACTGGAAGAAAATTCAAAAGAGATGGCTCCACGCCTCCCCCTCGATCTGTAAAGTCCTCTGAGAACACCTGACCCCCGTGGGACGCACCATCTGACAGCCCCTCAGGTGTGAGACACGTGTAGCTTCCCCCTCGCAGGTCGTCTACTATATATACATCTGCATATTTAAGTAAACTAAGGCGTATTTATACCCTGCAGCATCACGGAGTTCTTAAAAAAAAATGATATAGATCATATATATCTCTTTAAAAAGTGTCCACTGTGCGTTAATTGAAAAAAGCTACTGTAGCCCTGGGAAAGGGGGTTGCTTAGGGGACCAACTGATACAAACTAGGAGAGGTAATTATTCGAAACATATACACACTCACAATATCCCCGGTTACAATGTTCTTCCATCTGACCACAGAGGGAAGGACCGTGACAAGGTGCCCCCCCCAGTGCCAAGCGTGGTTTTCCACCCCCCCCCCCAGCCGGGCGACTGACGGAGCCGCGTGGCCGGTCCCGGCAGCTGTGAGGGCTGCCTAATTAATTATTTATACCCAGGCAGCCGCCGTAATTAACATCCCCCTGAGTATGATATTCAGACGAGAAACGCTTTGCATTTCCGCCACCCCTCAGGCGAGTATCTGTCAGAGCCCGACGGCTTGACAGCCGGGCTGCAGATCCTCCCGGACATCTGTTCTCCAACAGAAGGAACAGCTCCTCGGGGCCGCGTGGACACCGATCTGCTGGTTTCTGTCGGCGACGGGTCGCTGATGACCGCCCCGCAGATCCCGGTCAGAGCCGGCTGGTTCCAAGGACGTCGCCCGGCGTCACAGGGAAGGGCTGAATTTTAAGTGAAGGTCTGTTTCTGCGAGAGCCAGGCCTCCCGAGCACGTGCAGACCCTGTGACAGGCGGGTCTTCAGGCCCGGGGACGGGCGCGTCAGGACCGCTTTCAGCCGGCCGGGCTGGAAACCAACAGGGCCTGTGGGTTATTCTCAGCATCCAAGGAGTGCTTGACTCCAGCTTGTCCCGCCACTCGCGGGGGACATGGGAATACGTGGTACAGAGAGTCCCCGACTCCCCGGAATCGTGGGCGATGTCCCCCGGCCGGAGCTCACGGCGCATGGGTGCTGGGCCTCCACATGGTCACCTTGCTTCCTGCCGCAGTCGGATGGAGATGCCCACCTGGTCAGTTTTCAGTTCAAAGCAGAGTGGCCATTGCCTAGAAGTAAAGTTGCTGCCCAGGGTTGGTGATTGTCAATAACCTGTTACACGAACGGGATCGTTTAGAATCCAATGAATTGTTTTTTATTGATTTTAGAGCGAGGGGGGGAGAGAACATCGCTGTCCTGTCCCACTTACTGGCGCATCACTGGTTAATTCTTGTATGCGCCTGGACCGGGCTTGAACCAGCAGCCTCGGTGTGTCGGGACATCGCTCTGACCAGCTGAGCTACCCAGCCAGGGCCAATTAACTATTTCTGAAGTCAATCAGAAAATATAGATTGGGAATCAAAAACCGTAGATAGTTTTGGTTCCACCTCTGGGCCGTTGTGAACACCTGCTCCCTCATCTGTAAAATGGGGACATTAAAGGGAAAATGTGATTTATCTTTCCGTAGGCGACGCCTATGACAGCTTCCTGGAGGCCCCTGAGGTCCAGGCGGTGTGACAGACGCCATGAGGGCCCCTGACTCGGATTTTACCCCCTGGCATCAAGTCGCTCATTCTTAGGGCTGCTGGTTTATCCAGAACATACACAGGATGCCCGGTAAACGTTGACTTTCAGAGACAGTGAGTGAATAATTGTCTTAAGCATAAGCACATCCCACGCCACATTTGGGAAATATCTACAGATGACTTACCTGCTGTTAACCTGACAGACGGGGGATCCCTCAGCCGTTGGGCGCTGCTGACCCTTCCCCGGAACAGGCCCCGCAGCGACCGGCGAGCCCGCGGGCAGCCAGCCCCGTCTCCGCGGGCGAGCGTCTTGGCCGCAGGGAAGGGCTCACCTGCGTCCCGCCCCGTCCCCTTGGTGAATCCCCTTTATCGGTGAATCACAAACTCCGTGCCTGTCTTTTTCTGGATGGAGAAATCTCAGCCATTTCCAACCCGTCACGTGTGAAACGATGGATCCCATCCGGGAAGTAAATGGTTAGTGGTGACGCTTTAGGTGTTTTCCTTCCTCGGCCTCGTTGTCTCGTCCGTTACTTTTAGAAACCCTGACCCGGTGAGTAGCCACCCCGGGGCCTGCGGAAGGCGTGGAAATGGAGCAGATAACCGAGTGGGAACGGAAGTTAGGGATTTCTGAGCTCGCGCCTGGTGCTCGCAGGGCGTCGCTTTCCACACTAGTTCAGGAAGGAAGAAATTCTTATATGTGCCTCGGCCGGGCCTGAACCAGCGACCTCGGTGTGTCGGGACGTCGCTCACCAGCTGAGCTACCAGCCAGGGCCAGGTAACTATTTTTGAAGTCAATTTTAATTCAGGGGCATAATCTACCAGGCACACTTATGAGGCTAAAGCCTGTGATTCGGGAGACGCGTGCCCGATGCTCTCACATGCCAATACACACATGTGCCGCGATGGGAGGGTGTCTGGCAGCCCTGGCGCCAGCCTGCCGAGGGCCTCGGGGCACCGAGGCGGCTGCGGCCCTTCCCCCCTCGGGAGACCGTCCCTGTTTGCCGAGGCTCAGGGCTGTTTAGCCGGCACCGTGGGCCCCACGTTCAGCCCTGACCCTCGCACAGAAACACTCTGACCCTCGCAGGGGATTTCGTTGTCGCCGGTCTTACCCCAAATAACCGAACAGAGAGGTGATGCCTGGGACACGTAACTCGTTACCTGGACAAAATAATTATACAACTAAACACAAATTCAGAAGCTGGCAACGTTTCCATGGACGCGAGATCTCTACCGAACAAGAGCTCAGCGGTTCACAAACCTGCCGGCAGGGTTTGGGTGCAGGGTTCGAACGTCGGCGCTGATATTTCACAGGTGAGGAGAGGGCGCGGGGAGGGAGAGACAGAGGGAGGGCTGAGCAGCCGGCCACAGGCCCAGCCAGGCCCCCTGCCTCTGCCCCACCCTCTGTGCCGATAGCGCCGGGCACCTCGCGTGGACCCAACGCCTCGATCGGCGGTTACGCAGGTTTTGATGAATTAAACTCGAGATACTAACAGTGCTCTTGCTTGTGAGACGCAGGGCAGTAAACAGCAGCATTGGGACGCGGAGCCTCTGGGGAAGGGAGAGCAGGTCCTGCCGGGGGAGGCCCAGGGCCCGCGCGTGAAATCGACGTCGGCCTCGCTGCGCCTGCCCACCGGGTGGTCAACCACGAGAAAAGAAGCGTATCAGAGAAATTTCGATTTCAAATCGGCGGCTGAAACTCAAAACGCCGAGCGCATCGTAACAGCAGGGCCACCGGCCCTTCTCCCAGCGACGTTTCACCGCCGCTTTGGCTCCACCTCCCTGGGCGGCGAGGTTGCTTCCCCGTCACTAACGACCCAGGGGTCCCGGGAACGGTCACGCTGTCTCTCTCCCCTAGGTTCCTCCTCATCCCAAGTCTTCAACCATAAGTTACAGAAGAATTGAAATAGAAAAGATCAACATCATCAGAAGTTACATTAAAAGTTCGGTCGGGAGGTGATGTCACAGCCACACTCCCCTGCCATCCGGGGACACCTGGTGTCGCGTCAGCTCTCAAGGACACGCCAAGGACCGTGCGTCTCCTGACCACGCAGCCCCGGGACTGCGATGAGGGTCAGGCTGGGACCGGAAGCTGGGGGACCCCGCGGAGGGGACGCTCGCCCAGCGCTCCTGGCGGGTGCACCAGCACTTACCCGCCTGCGGCCAGTTATACCCTCAGCAGGTGCTGCGGGCGCCAGGCGCTTACCTGCCGCCCTGCGCTTTACAAATGCTCACCAACCACAGGAGCGTTTTGTTTCCCGGCGTCTCTCTGATGAGAAAACAAAAGCAGGCGGGGGAACAGGGGTCCTGCTCGACTCCCCAGGAGACCCAGGGCCCCGTCTGCGTCCTTGCTGCCTCTGTGTGGGTCTGTGAGTGTGTGTGTTTCAGGAAAGGGACATTCTTGTGCGACTTTCTGGGTCACCAAATACTGGCCACTATGAAATCGATTCAAGGAAATCTCTCTATCGTATCCCATGAGCCTCCAGGTTCTGCATGTCGACACAGTCGATGCCACATTGCGAGGGAATCAGGGCCAAAAGACGAGCTTTGGAAGCCGCGTGCGCAATCCCAGCTCCTCCCTTGTCGACAAGATAGCGTTGGTGTAGGTGTTTGCTTTCCCTGAGCCTCAGCTTTCTCATCTCTAGGATGGGCACCCTGGTGCCATTCTCGTAAGTCACTGAGGCAATTGATCTAATACCTGAAAAGTATTAGTTGCAACAAATGCAGTGGACGTTAGCAAACCCGACTGCTCGCTGGCACGGACCGGGCCGCTGCTCGTCCTGGTCAGGGCCCTAAGGACGTTGTGACTTGACCGGCGGACACCTCGGATCTCACACACAACGCAGTGCGTTTTCCTGCGTCTAGCCCTACGTCCTGTTTCTCGCTGGTCTGTTTTCTGCAGGCCTCCGGCTGAGGCCGCCCTCGATCTGCCGCAGGCAGCGTCCGTCAAGTCCCCAGGCTCAGTGCACCCCGAAACTGTTCCCGCTCCCTCCCGCGGTCTCCGGGTGTGTTCAACGCTGCAGGCTGCCGGTGGGGCGGGATCTCAGCTGTGCACTGAAATTCCTTCTGCTTTTCTTCATAGGGCTCCAAGTAGATTAAGCTCCCTGGTAAGTCACACTCGGGCCTCTCGGCGTCACAGTCGGCTCGGCTCCCCGAGGCTGCCCCCAGAACCTGACCCTTCAGCCTTCGTCGCCCCCGGCTCTGCCCCGGGCCTGCCTCTCGCCCCGGCCCGCCTGCCCAGCGACGTGGAGGAGTGAGAGCCAGCCTCGTGGGTGCTGCAACGACTGGTTGCCAAGTGGCGCCTGCTTAGCTCCTCTCCTCCGATCACAGGGCCAAGGAGACCTGTCCCATCGGAGCTCCAACCCGCACCGCGGTTCTCGTCAGGAGTGGGGGTGGGAAGGACGCCATGGTCCCAGCCCAGCCTTGGAGGGCGGCCGCCGCCCAGCCCGTGGGTCTGGCCCAGTTCCTCCCGGTTGGTAGCTCAGTGTTTGCAGCAGCCCCCCCCCCCCCCGAAACATTTCGTAAAGTCACATCTCACATTCGCTCCGAGGCAGGGTGCAGGCGAGTGTCGTCCAGGCCTCGGCCTTTGGTGTCTCCTGAGTAGGGAGAAGGGGTGAGGTCTCTGTCCCCCCTCGAGCTCTAAGGGGAGGCGGCAAACTCCATCCGCAAGGGCAGGGAGTCCAGAGGACGAGCAAAGACACGAGCGGGAACAGGGGGACCCGCTTTCCCTTTCTCCTGGGTCCCCAAAAGCAAGGCTAGGCCGGTGCTGGGGAGAGGGGGCCGCAGCCAGCCCAGCAGCACAGCAGTGCCCGGGGTGGAGCAGCAATTCTGTGATTCTGTCCCGGCGTTTTTTCCTTGAAAACTAGACATTGTGATGACCCATTGCGGCAGCACCTCCGGATGCAATTATTCCGTCCTGGGGATGTTTCTATTTGCAACATGTCTCCTTGACTGTCAGCGAGCCGGTGTCCCTATTCATTAATTCTTATTTGTGTTTCTCTGATCCCTAGTGTTCATCGCTGTGTCCGAGCCCGGGAGCTGTCCCCCGGCCACGGCTCCGTCTTTGGAAGGGAGCGTCCTTGAAATTTCGGGCCATCTCCCTGTCTTTGTGGCTTTTTCTTCCGACCTGTTACCAAACTGAGCGAGGCTCGGCCCGGCAGCCCGCCGACGGAGAGAGAGGCGTGGGCAGGAGCTGGGCGCGGAGGAGAGAACTTGCCCATTGGAGCTGGTGCCAGGCGGGAGCATGGGTGAGCTCCAGCTCCACAGCCCTGGGTCCCGGGTGCGTCCCGCAGGATCGTGGGGGGCTGTCGGTCCGGGTGAGGGCTTCCCGCTACTTTCTACAGCACAGCTGTCCGGATGTGTTGGAGCCTGGGTAACAGCCTGTAGGATACGGAGCCCAGGGACCACTTTCCAAGTCAGAACGGGACGGGGGCTGTTCCCGGGAGGGCCCCGTGGCTGTTTACTTCTGCGTCTGGGTCTGGGTTCTCTCTGGCCAATGTTTATAAGACCCGCCCTTGCTCCCCGGCACCGACGCTATTTATAAAACTGTCCCTCCGGGTCCCCTATCTAATCTCAGCAAGATATACGCTGGATTCTCGGGCTCCTTTTATCTTTTCATAAATAATCATTCATCACACTCTACTTCAGTTTTCAGCACAGAAACGATTCAGTAGGACTTGTTCGCAAGTCTTCAGAATAAAGTACTTGGAGGGAAAAAAATCACCTTTCATTTTAATAACCTCATTTCCCCCAAAGACACTGGTAAAAATGAAATGGGGTAAAATTAAAAGTAAAGTCAAACAAACTAAATAATTAAACAAAGTCACCATGGTCCTTGCGGCGACCTGTCAGTGGCAAGTTTACTGGCCTCACAGGAGTGACCACTTAGGACCGTGGAGTAGAATCGGTGCGGCCTCAGCCTGGCCGACCTTCCCCTGGTAAAAGAATTTGCAGATCTTATGAGTAAAATAACGTTGGGGGACGGACGAGTGAACCTATATAAATCCATATGTTTTATTTATTTACAGAAACAACACAGATATAACACCAGGTAAAGATAATAGCAATGGAGTTTATTATTTTTAAATAATGGTTATATACTATTAATTTCCATTTACGGTCCCTTGCTTATTGAAAAATATTCAGAATCTCTTTCTCCACAATTCTAACTTCACCCTAAGAAATGCTTTGAGTTGATTTCAATAATATTCCTGCTTAGATAGTTTTTTATACCATTAGCTGACTGGTTCTCCAGCTAATACTTATTTCTCTCGTATTCTGATCCTAGGTGCTGGGTGTCACCATAATCCCAGAGACTCCGAGCAGAGGCGGCCAAGGTGCGGGAGGCTTGGCGAAGCCGTTACCTGACCTGACGCGTTTGCGTGGCGTCAGGAGCCCACCTTCGCCCCTCCCTGGGAGGCACCGCCCCGTGGGGCCGATATGACTTCCTGCCAGACCACGTGGCTCCGTGGACACAGGTCTCAAGGCCCAGGCTCCGGATATTTCTGTGGCTTTACTTCTCCCAAAACTACAGGATGTCCCCCCAAAATGTATACACATTTTGAATAATTGTTCATTCCAATGGGTTAAATCTGAAAAGAAAGAAACCTCAGCTGAGCTATCAAAAACCGTGTGTCTATATTTTGGGGGGGGACACCCCATATTTGGTCAAAGCCTTTCCTCCATTTCTAGTTCCCTGGAGAAAAAGCTTATCTTCCGTTTCGAAACGCACCTCAACTGTGTTTTGTCTTTTCAAAATAATAAGAATTGTTGCAGCTCACGGTGTCCCTGGTGCGTCTGGTCATCGCACTCCCCCGGCTCCTTGAAAAGTGTTCGGAGCTGAGCCTGACGCTCTAAACTCGGTGACTTGGCTCATTACTGGCGGAAGAGGGATTATTTTAGACACAAGTGAGGAAAAGAGCAGGACTGAGATCCCAAGGACTCTTCACAGCGCCACTGTTAATATTTTATAAAAAGTTGCCTTTTCTGCACATTTATATGCTGTTTTCCTCTGCGTTAATCCCTCTGCTACCCTAAAAAGTCGAGCATGAATGTTAGACAGGCCTTTCATTTAAATTCACATCCCGTTCCGGCTTCCCTTGAAATTTTTCCATAAAGTTTCTCGTGAAACCGCATCGGCTTTGCCGGAACCCCACGCCCCGGGATTTGGGCCGGGAGGCAGCCGGCTCACCCAGGATCGCTTCGCGGTGTAACGGAGCCTCACGTCCGGAAGCAAAGAGCTGTCCCTGCGCTCTAGGCCGCGGCCTCGGTGTTACCACCCCGATGGAGGTCGTGGGACTTCCCAAGGTCACGGTGCCCCTTAAGCTGGAAACTCACCTGGAGCCTGGTGCTCCGACCGTGACCCAGGGCTGCGCCCTCCTGAGTTTCGGTCCTGGTGTTGGGTCCACGGAGACTAGACGACACCCTAGAAATCACGGGGTGGCCTCGATTACAACATCTGTCCAGAGGTGAAACAGCAGAAGATGTCGGGGAGCTTCCTTTGGAAATGACATCACTGAGGGCCCTGCCCGGTTCTGTCTCCTTCCTTGTTTCCTCCTGGGGCTAAAGAACTTCCACTGGTGCTGACATGCCCATGGTGACACTCAGAGGAAAATAAAAGGACACTGTTGTCCAGGCCGGGAGGGTCCTTCTGTCCACGAGGGGCCTCCGGACACCTCCCTCGGTCACACCCTCTGCCTTTGAAAGAGGCCCGTCGCCTGCCAAGGCCTGTTCACTGTTTTACCCCGAATTGCGGGAATTGCCTTCCTCTGCCGCTCGCACCCTGTCCTGGCCCTTCCCCCTCTTTGTAGAATTATTTCCCCAGAAATGGAGACGCTGGAGCCCACGGAGCCCAGGCCCAGGGCTCCGTGTGGCGTCCGGCTCTGCACAGAGCCGGTCGCGGCCTGCTCCCTCCGCTGTCCCCGCTTGTCCTTCGGCGTTATGTTCGCGCCCTCAGCGTGGCGACGGGCGTGGTGAACAGACCCTGCCCCTGTCCTGCCGCCCGATGCGTCACCCCCCTCCTGCTGAGTTGGAATGGTGGCTCATTCTCATTTACACAGCCCCTGCCTGCGTGAAAACGCACATTTCCTCTCGTGGGGCATCGAATGCCTCCTCCTGCCCCAGGTCTAAGCACGGTCGCCTCTTCCAGACACGTTTTCTCCACCGACCGGCTGATGTAAACGGAAGTTCAGAGCATCGTGGAGCCTCAGGGGCGGCGGTGGCTGTTCCCTAACGGAGCGCGGAAGGCGCCACCTTCCGAGGGACACCGACGGGGAAAAGCTCCCGGGGAGGGGCGGGCTAATCCGGCATCATTTCCTCCCACCTGACGGCAGGTGGTCCCCCCCCCGCCCCCCGCCACCACATCCAACGTCCAAGGAAAGTGGGACCGAGGCCAGCTCCTCTGGTGAAGGGCGTCGCCCCACCTAGACTTCCGAGCCCCCCTTTCCTTCGCCCGCCCCACCCCTTTGGTCCTGAGTCTTCAACACCCAGACCTGAAGCTACTCACGCCTGGGTCCTCGCGGCCACATTTCGGTGGCAGCCGCTCGCTCAGTGTTTCTGCCGTGTCTCCGGCGTCCAGAGCGCAGCTGACTCACTCGCCGAGTCTCCCCCACCCCGGGGACGCCCCCGTCTCCACCAGGACCGCCGCCCTCCTGCCTCTGTGGGGACGGCGGGAGGTTCTTACGCCTTAGGATCAGGTCGCCTCCTCCAGGGACCCTTGGCCGATGCCCTCACGCGTTTCCTCCCCGACTACGCCAACTCCCTGCGGCAAGTGCAGTTATTCCCCTTCGTGGTGGTGAAATTGTCCACGTTTCTCCGACGTGTCCCTACACACTAAGTAGTTTTTCCTTAGCTGACGAACCATGAGTTCGGTGATTCCGGACACTTTTTAAGGTATTGTGATTTTTTCGACATTTCTATTTCTGTGTTTCCTGGGCCCAGTCCCACAGAGGGTTCCTGTTGAAAGAAAATAAATGTATCCATGTGGCCATTGAAAGACAAGTAAAATTTAACCATAAAATTTGAGACATCTCTGCGAGGGAAAGGCACCGACAGAGGTGGGTGGGGCCGCCTCGCTTCGAGGGCGGCCGGGCGTCCTCGCTGACGCTTGCCCGGGACCTGTCCCAGCAGAGCCTGAGCATCGGGACGCGTCCCCTCCAGGTTCCGAGTGTCTCAGGAGCCCGCAGCCTCGGCCGCCCTGGGCTGCGGGCTGGGACCGAGCCGCTCGCCGTTACTAACCCGCGTCGGAGGCTTCGCTCCCCCGCCTCGCACCCCGGCCCCTCCGAACGCTTGGGTCTCGCTCGGGCCCCAGATGCAACCAGCTCTCTGCGCTGTTGACATTTTAATGGGGTTGTGTCGGGAGGGAGCGTGTACAGCAGACGCAGCCGCGGCTCAAACATTCCTCTCCCCCTTCCCATCCCGTAAAGAATATTCTCCATAAACAAATCGTCTGAGGCCTCGGAGCAGAGCGGGACCATTCCGGCGTCGCCCAGATTTGGGAAAGAGCATCCTCTGCAAGAAATCTGCTACCCGGGGTGGGCGTCAAGCGACAGCCGCCCCCTGGGGGGGAAATTGTAACTGTAGCAATTTTTAATATCGAAATTGTAACTGTAGCAATTTTTAATATCGGTTCCATGAGATCCGGGTTATGCGCAGGCCCGGTGCCGCGTAATTTGCAACATAATCTCGCTGCCTGTTTATCTATCCGTCCGTCCGTCCTCCCGTTCGTATGTACATGAGGGAGGCAGGAAATCTGGTGTCTGTTGCTAGTTCATAAATCAGCGTCTGCTCTCCACAGCCTCGGAATACAAATGTGATTAAATTTGACACCGTGCCCATTTTTCATTTATCGGGTTTCCGAAAGTGATGCCTTGGCAGCTGTCCTGTGGAAATGCGCTTCGTGTTTAACCCCCTGAGTCCCGATCGCCCTCCACCCACGGAGCCCCTCGCGGAGACGCTGGAGATTCACGGGACGGGGTGTCTACGCGACACGTGGGGAGAAATATTTCTCCAGCACAGGGGGAGAGAGGGAGGGAGAGGGAGATGGAAACAGCGTTGGAAAGTGGGGGGAATCTCAGCGTCCCTGTGATTTTGAGCAGGAGGTGACGTCAGAGGCCGCGAGCCCCACGCTGCTCAGGCGCTGGGAGCCCCTGTGCCCAGGCTGGGCCAGCGGGTCAGGAGCGGGGTCAGGGTCTGCGCTTTAACACACTCCCAGGTGACACCCGCAGGACACGCCACGCAGCCGCCCAGGTGCTCTACCACTGCCTAAGTTGGGTTGCCACCCGCCGAGCTGGTGGACTTAGGGACCCTCCCAGCATCGCGGGTCAGGTTTTCCCGGGAAAGGGTCTCAGGCCTGGATTTTCGGCACTCAGCTCGCGTGACTGGCCAAGTTCGGGGACCGTGGAAAACTGAAGCCCGGATGGAAAAGTGAGTCGCTGACGTGGAGACTCGAATGGATTCCCAAGCTGGTGCTTTTGCCACCAAAACTCTCGCGACAGAAATGAAATACTCGGAATAAAGCTGCAGGATACCCAGAATATTCCGACAGGTTCCAGAAAATGGGTGCTAACGAAGCGGATTTATTCAGAGCCGGCGCCGAAGAAGCGTCCGGATGAGCAAAACAGGTCCCAGGAAAGAGAGTTCTCAGCCGTTTCCTGAGGAAAACCAAAGACAGCAAAGCGCAGGCCACGGACACCTGCACTCAGACAGGAGCCCCGAGGGGAAAGCCGCCTTCCCGTGCTCCTGGGCCACGGGCCTTAGATGCCAAACACCAGCTCTCAGCTTTGAAGTCAGGCCCCCGGAACGTATCTGCAATGCTGTTTTATGTGCACGAGAGAACCTTTGCAAGTACATAAATATCGAAATAAAATGGCTCTGGACACCACGGTGCATTGAGCTTATGAAGTCATTGAAAACTGTGGCATGGGAGAAATGAGAGGACTTCTTTTTAGTTTAAATAAATTGAATTTAAATTTTTAAAAATTGCCTTTATGGTTGAAAGTATTACAGATGTCTCCCTTTTCCCCCCTGGGGTCCCCTCCCTAGGCCTTCACTGCGTTTGTCTGTGTCCATTTGTGCATGTAAGTGCTTTGTGGTTTGTAGCATCTCACACTATTAGATGGGAAAATAATATTATAAGTTGAATAAATGTAACCTCAGTACCTCGCACACCCACTGGAAAATGACGCTTGAAACAAATAGACAAATATTTCCTCATCGGTCCAATGAGGGAACTAATCCCTATATTCTAGGGCCGGTGTAGAAAGAATAGGTCAGCTTTGTAGAGAACCCAGCACAGCACTCACTAAATTACCTATATTCTTAAATACGATCAATGATTCTCACATTAACCACCATCATCCACAGCGGCCAGCCAATGCTGGAATTATGGGCATTTTTCCTGTTTGTATTTTTTTTGTCTGACCCGGTAATCAAACATTGGTTTTAGAACCAGAAATGAAATAAATTTCACTTTTCAAGATCTCTGTGGCTGGCCGTGTCTGCTCTTCCGTGGTTCCCTCCATTTTCTGCCAAACCCTAAGCGCATGGCCCAGGAGCCCCACGTCCAGCCTCAGCTCCTCCCTCCAGCATCTGCAGGGTTAACGCCAGCCCTGCCCGCCCCTCCCTCCGACGGGCCGTGATTATCTCCAGGGCAAGGCTTTCCCCACCAATCCCCAGACACAAAGCGTGGAATTAAAGGCTTGGGGGTGGGGCCTGCGCAGGGCAGCTTCTCCCTGCTTTTCAACACAAAAAAAAAAAACGAGACAGGAGGCAAAATCTCCTTCTGAAAAACAAATGCTAAGTGCCTGGGCTTTCTCCACCTGGAGGTGGCCCGTCCTTAGGTAGGGACTCATCAGCGTCTGTTGTCCTCTCAAGCAGGACACTGTTTATTACACAGAAGTAGAGGAAGCCCCAGATGAGCGGCCTGGTGCTGAGGGGGAGCTGTGAGCAACATGCAGGGGGCACCTTCTCTCCAGCCCTGGACCCCGTTCAAAGGGCCTCCAATCCTTATGCCAGATATTGGGTTACAGTTTAAACCTGGGTCCTGTGCAAAGATGGGGGGGCAGCTGGTGGGCCGGTCTCGCCCCCCTCCCACTCCCCTCCTGCACACCCCTCCCTCGGCCCCCTTCTCTCAAGCCTCCAGGAGCCCTGCCTACCCTGCTCGGGGCTGTGCATGTGAATCTCATTGGGTCTGTTTGTATTTTCAGTCTTGTGAAATAAACAGAGGATCTGGGAGCCACCTTTGAGTTTCTGTAGAAAGGATTTAAATTCCTATTCAGAATAGAGCTCCTTCTAACTGGGAAAAGATTCACTTCCCTGAGGCACTTGGAGTCAATTGATTGGGTTTTTTGAAATGTTAATAGGGGGAGAAAAAAGTTTTGACCTTTATGGGTTTGGTGTTTTTTTTCATGGAGTGATTCAAGAAAATTGCTGGGCTATTAACCAAACCAATTCTGGGGCCACAGAGCCCAGAGAGCTGAGTACAGCTTGGGGACGGTCGAAATACAAATCGCGGATAACTCATTCGTCCTGTCGGGAAAAGCATCCCTTGATTACAAGACTTCTGCACTGTCCACAAGCCTGCAGGAGACACAGAGAGAGAGCAGAGCTGAAGACTGGGAGACACTGAGAGACTGAGAGAGACTGAGAGATGGGGAGGGAGGCTGATGAGACGGAAGCTATGATATTGTCATTTGGAATTTGAGAGACACCATCATCATGATTTTGTAAACCTGGTCAACGCCAAAGCACCCCCCTTGTAAGCTTGAGAACATGTAAAATGGAAACTAAATGTCGTAAGAAGGTACTTATAGAAATCAACTCCCTCCACTTTATAAATTAAAAAAGAAAAAAAAGATTTAGAAAACAAAGTCGGGAGAAGAGAGCTCAGGAACTGAGGCCTGGGAGCTGCCAGGCTGGTTTCAGATTTTCCAGACCCCCAGGGCGTCCCTAAGGTGGTTACAGGCAGGGTGGGCGTGGCTGGTGAGTTAATACCAGCAGAGCCCTGCTGTTCACTTTGGGCCTCAGCTCTGAGAGGGGGTGAAATTATTTTCAAATTCTCCCCATGCTCTAATTTTTTTGGTACCCGTGGAAGTGCCAACCACTGTCCTTACACCCCCCCCCCCCACACACACCCCCCTACGGCGGCAAAGGGAGCCAGCCACAGGGCCCACCACTCATTTTCCCTGTAGAGCTCAGGCTTCTGCTCTCGCACTTTGAAAGCCAGTCACCAGAGTCGAGAGGAACACGCAGCAGGACCAGCTGAGCAGGCTGCTCGGGGCTCTGGCCGCAGCAGACGGCTGTCCACACGAGGGTCCCCATCCGACTGCCGGGAAGCCGCCCTTTCATCTCCTCTAGATTGGGAATGGGGCGACTGGATTAATTGAATATTCTAGTAAGCAGTGAGGCTCCGTTTATCCACGATGGATTTCCATTCGTGAAAATGTACGTCACGGGTAAGCACAGTGTCGGCTCCATGGAACACAACCCAGCCCCACCATGCGCTCAGAACGGACCCTGGGCTCATGAGCCCAGGGACAGACAGGCCAGCAGGCCCAGTGACCGACGGCTCCATTCGCTGGACACTGGAGCTCCATCGTACTGACCTAGGGAAAGCTTTGGGGGAGCCCAAGCTGGGAAACTTTAGAGGGCGGCACAGAAAGGAAGAAGCACTAAGACGCATTTCTGGGGACAAAATTGACAAGAGAGGGGCCCGGGAGACATAAACACTGAATTCCAACATCTAGAAAAAAACTACAGCTAACATCATGCTTAATGGTGATAAACTGAAAGTTTAAGGCCAGAAACCCGTCAAGGGTGTCCCTCTTGCCGGTCTTACTCACATCCTGCTAGGAGTGCTGTCTATAGCAATAAGACAAGAAAAGGAAGGGAGGTACACAGATTGCGAAGGAAAAAGCTGTCCTCGTTCACAGATGACGTGCTTGTCGATGTAAAAAAAAAAAATCTAAAAAAAATCAACAAAAAACTTCTGGAACAAATAAGCAGTTTTAACAAGGCTGCAGGATACAAGGTCCATATGCAAAAGTTTATTATTTTCCTAAATGCCAGCAGTGAGAGAGGGGAATTTGAAATTTAAAATGTAATACTATTTACATTAGCAACTAAAATAGTAACTATTTAGACACGCATTTAACTGGGGTCATTGGTTCTGAGAGATGGAAGAGCCAAGGACAACCGGCAACCAGTGCCTGTCGAAGTGAGCTGAGCACACCCACATTCTTCAACCAGAAAGCAAGTCCAGTTTAAACACTTCACGTCCACAGTGACCCTCCTGTTGCCCGTGACTCCACGGGTGACTGAGTCCTACATTCCCCACACAGACCGACTTTCAGGAGCTGTGTGTCGACTCCCTCCCTCTAGATCGGTTTCTGCATTGCCCAGGAGCACACTCGAAAATTCCTAAGATTGGTGACGGTCTCAAGGCCAAGACAGGCGCCGTTGATTTGGAAGCATTAGCAGAATAAAAGCAGTTGCAGAAAATGCAATTGGAGCATCTTTGTGGTTTGCATCTGTGTGTCTGAGTAGTGCTGGCAGAGGGTGCCCAGGTCCGCAGACGCCTGAGAGCAGCAACGGGGCTGTGGTCGGCGTGATGAGATGGCCGTCAACTTCTCGCTGTTGTATTTGGAGTGTGTGTGTGTGTACGCATGTGTGTACGCATGTGTGTGCACGTGTGTGTGCACGTGTGTGTGTTCACGAGGACGCACACTGTTCATCAAGACACCAGTTATTAAGCCAAGAGCTTTAAGATCTCCTAAGAAACATGATGATTTTAAAACCTTTCTGACATTAAAATGTTCTATAATCACCTTCCATTAGCAAGACCAGAAATAGCCTGGCTTTGGTGTAAAGCACAAAATTCATTTGCCTCCCGCCCCACCCTTGCCTCCACCTCCAGTCCTGGCCTTGTGCCTAAAATATTCCAGACCTTTGAGCTCTTAAGGAAGGAAATTAGTGGAGTTTTATTTTTGGTTTTGCTGTAAAAAAAATGTTCCAGATTTCACGGCGACACAACCCAAGATCTTTGCCCCACGCGGGAAGGCAGAGATTAAGGAAAACAAGCCTCCACAGGGGTGTAGTGTCCTATGCAGGGCTTGCTCGATGGCCATCAGGAGGCATTAACAAGAGAACGAATTGTAAGCCAAAGGTTTCACAATGGGATGGATCGCTCTGGGACTGCCAAAGAGTAAATATCTTAAATTCCGTTGGATTCGGGCAAAGGCAACAATGACCATTTGTCAAGAATGTGTTGGGTGGCTTGGTTGACCAGGTGACTCTCAAGGTAACTTTGAATTCCAAAATTGTGTATCTATTTTAATAGTTATTTTAATAGTTTTCAAGGACAGTAGCTCCTTTTTCCAACCTTCCTAGGCCCCCACATTGCATAGGGCACCTTTAGATAAACAAAGGGGGCCTCTCAGAGGGAAGACAAGCCCAGAGATAACTTTGGCCCAAATCTCCATTCATTTGGATGCCATGTTGCCCAATTTCTCTGGTCTTACGTCATCCCCAGGAGAGGGTGAGATTTTATTGCAGCTGGTAGGTAAGTAATGAGCTGCTGAGCTTGAAGATGCTTGGTTTTATTTTCTGTCAGGACTATAAAAGGTTTGTAAACCTTGCGGCTTGCTGTCTTCCCCATTTATTCTGTATCCACGTAGGTCTCCCTGAAGCTCTCAACACAGACACCTTCCCTCACTGCCCCAGGGCTCTCCACGTGCTGTTCTTTCTGCTGACGATGCCCTCTGGCCAGGCCCCTCTTGCCTAACCCTTACTTTTCTTTAAAATTCAATCCAGCCAGGCCAGTGTGGCTCAGTGGTTGAGAGTTGACCTCTGAACCAGGAGGTCATGGTTTGGTTCCTGGTCAGGGCACGTGCCCGGGTTGCAGGTTCGATCCCCAGTCGGGGGCGTGCAGGAGGCAGCCGATCAATGACTCTCTCATCATGGATGTTTCTCTCTCTCTCTTCCTCTCTCTGAAGTCAATAAAAACATATATATTTTTAAAAAGTCTCAATTCAGGGTTTGCATCTCCCTGGCGCTGCTCCCTGACCTTCCACCCTCTCTCCTGGGCTGCAACCAGCCTGGATTGAACTTATCTGCCTGCCAGTCTCCCCACCAGGTTGTGCCATGTCCTCTGATCTCTGGGACTCTGGCCCCGGCTCATATGCTCCTCAGCGGAGTGAGTGTTGAGTGCCATCCCTCCCACTCCTCTTGCTAACAGCCCCCTGTGCAGCATCCACCGGGGAACGTGGCATCTGCTGGTGCCACCCAGGAGTGAGTGACTTGCTCCCAGGGGAAGGGAATGCTGGCAGGAGGTTTCCTGAGAATCCACGGAAACACGCAGTCGTTTGAGGAAGGGGGCACTTTGTTTCTGCTGCCGAGCTTTTGGGGAGCTCTAACCCCGGCTACAGAACTGCTCCCGGCTTTGCAAAACCATTTCCATGGTTCTGTTTACAGTTCGCCGAGCACCTGATCCACGTCAGCCCCGCACGAAATCCACCCCAGCAGATGTTCGCATCCTAACGAGGCGGCCCCCTCGGTCTGGGCCTCGGAGGTTGGACAGCCCTGTCTCCTGCGCGCTGGCAGATGTCACCGTTCACGGGCTCCTTCCTCGTTCCTGGGAGACGCCAGAGCACAGTGACATCCTATTGAATTGCTTAACTTCAACAATTTCAGAAAACAATCCTAATGGCACATTGAGGCCCTTTGATTGTCTTGGTTCACTAGTTATAAGTGGATTTCAATATGCGTTTAATCAAAATACCCAGCTGCGTTCAGTTAAAAATGCAGCCCGCAAAGCAGCTAAGCGGGCCCCTTACCTCCCTGCTAAGAGAATGCAGGAGAGACCTCACCAGGATCTAATTTTGCAGAAACAGAAAAGCCTCTGGAACCGGCTATTTGTGATACAGACTTTAACGCTGTGTTTCTCGTAACAAAGGCAGCTAATAAACAAGAGGCAGGCTGAGGGGAGGAGACAGGCGACGGGCCCTCAGGCCTCACCCTTCTCGGGTCCCCGTGGGCCCACGTTTGCTGCAAACCCTCAAAGCCGACTCTGGAAGTTGCTACTCACTGGGCAGAGTTTAGGCCTTGGAGTCAGATTTACAAGTCAGATGACCTTAGAAATTTATTAATTTTCTCAAGGGTTCATCTTCATCTTTGACATGTAGTAGCAAAGTCTAATCCATAGGATACGTTACGGATTAAATTGTGTCCCCAAAACCTTTATAGGGTGAAATCCTGTTCATATGCTGGAGTTTCCCAGGATCTCAGAATGTGGTCTCGCTTGGGAAGAGGCTCATTACAGATGTGACCACTTGCGATGAGGTCTCACCAAGGCTGGTGGGCCCCTCGCCGACGAGGCTGGTGCCCTCAGGAAGGGCGGACACTGGGACATGGAGACACACAAGGAGGAGACCGTGTGAACGTGAAGACAGCAGTCAGGGTAACGGGTCTACAGGCCAAGGACCCAAGGGATTTCCAAGATCACCAGCAACCCACCAGCAGCCGGGAGAGAGGCATGAACCAGACTCTGCCTCCGGCCTCAGAAGGAACCCGCCCTGCTGACACCTTGGTCTCGGGCTTCCAGCCTCCGGGACCGAGAGGGAGTCCACTCTGCTGTTTGAGGCCCGGCCGTGGTGTCGGTGACAGCGGCCCTCGTGAACTCACGTGGGGCTACTCCCAAGGCTCCTGGACGATGCCTGCAGAAGCCCCTGGCTCGGCACCTGGGCGGGGCAGGCCTTTATAGCGTCGGGTCCTGCCCCTTTGTTCTCGCCCAGGCGGGGCTCACGCGTGGGTAACCCAGAGGCTGAGAAGAACGCAGCTGGAGGAAGCCGGGGACCCATAAACACGCATTAAATACATAAGTTATTCTGCAACTATGATCCAGTTCACTTCTGGGGGTGGATCTGAGGAAACCTGAAACACTAATCGGGAGGATACCTGCACCTCCGTGCTCACCGCAGCGCTGTTTCCAGAAGCCGGGGTGTGGACGTGGCCCACGCGCCCATCAGGGGCGGGCGGATGTGGAAGCCGCGGCACATTTACACGGCGGGCTGCCACTCGGCCATAAAGAATAATAAAATCGTACCTTTTGGGGCGACAGGAATGGACCTACGGGTATTGTGCTAAGTGGAGTAAGTCAGTCAGAGAAAGACAAATGTCGTATGATTTCACTTACATGCGGAATCTAAAGAACAAAATAAACAAAATAGAAAGCGGCTCATAGACAGAGAACAGACCGATGGAGGCCTGGGGGGCTGGGGAAAACAGGGGCGGGACCGAGAAGTGCAAACTGGTGATCACAGAGCAGCCACGAGGGTGTAAGTTCAGGGCGGGGACTGTGGCCACAAGTGTTGTAATAACTATGTGTGGTGCCAGGTGGGGGCATGAGCTCTCGGGGCATCGCCCTGTGAAGCCATGGTTGCCTGACCACGAAGCTGTACGCCTGAAGCTGACACAGAATAACACGGAATGTAAACTGTAATTAAAAAAACAAAAACAATGCACACCCTTAAAAAGAAACAAATAATAAAGTGAGTTCCCGGGAGGCTCCCCATTCTGGCTGCAACAGTTACAACAGTCGCCCCCCGCTGTGGGCGCCCAGCTGGCAGGCGCTGCTTCTACCACCTGCTGACTGTGCCCAGCATCGCGGTTCCTGCTCGGGCCGCGCCCAGCTCCTCCTCGCAAGTCCCGCTGTGCCGATGCGGGGAGGGAGGGCCGGGCGGCGAACGTTTCGTCCTGCGCCGGGCACAGAGGGTAAACAGTTGCCTTCCTAACCACCAGTCCCCATGGCCGCCTGCAAGGCATCACCAAGGGCGTCTCCTAGGTCAGACAGTTTCAGGAGGGGCCTGCGGTTTCCCAGGCGGGACAGACGGCCCGTGGACAGCCGGGCCCGAGTCTCGCCCGCCGCCTCTGGTGCCCCAGCCCCGCCCCTTCCAGGCCAGCGGCTCCCGGACCTTCCCGGGTGCTGCAGAGCCCGGAACCTTCTGACCCGGGGGGATGGGTGGGGCCTGAGCTTCATGTTCCCAATAGGCGAGGAGGGGGCCTGCTGCCTGTGTGTGGGGTCCACCTGAGAGGCAGGCCCTAGGACCTCCTGTCTTGCCCAGCCCACGGCCCTCAGGGGTGACGGTCGGGCCGGCCTGAGGGAGGGCGGGCGCGAGGCTGAGCCAAAGAGGAAATAACAGGGAGGAGGGGAGAGCAGGAGCTGTGGCGTCTGAGAGAAACCGGGGCCTGGAGAAGGGGGGGGGACGCATGTCTGTCCCCTCCGTGGCCGGGGCCACGCGGTCACCTGGCGGCTTACCTGTGCGTAGCGTTTACAGGTGCGTCACAAACCTGCACCGAGCGACGGGAGTCCGTCGGCCTTCGTCTCCGGGCTGGAATCGCGGAGGAAGCCGTCGTCTCCTTTCTCTCGCCTTCGACGCCTGACCCCCGGGAAACAGGTCGCAGGGTCTGCGTCCAGGGCGTGACGTCGAGCCGGTGCTTCGAGCTGCGTTGCTCTCAGGACGCTGATCTCGGGAGAGACCTTGCCGTCGGGCCCACGTGGGGTTCACCTCGGGGCTCCGCGGGTGCCCAGGCGCCCCTCCTATGAAACACACACGGTTGTTGTCGTCGGACCTTCGGAAGGTTAAACGAATGGATGCGGGTAGAGCCCACGGAGCAGATCTTGGCGTGAAGCAGGGGCCCATCCCGACGCCAGCACAGGTGACAGAAGCGAGGCTGCCGGGTGCCGGGCGCGGGCAGGTGCCTGCCCATGTCCTTAGGCACGTTGAGACGCGAGAGGCGTCCTGTTGTTCGGTCGCTGAGGCTGCTTTGCGCGGGAGAAACTGACGCACAGAGGGTGACGTCATTTGCCCAGGTGTCGTCATTTGCCCAGGTGACGTCATTTGCCCAGGTGATGTCATTTGCCCAGGCGACGTCATTTGCCTAGGTGATGTCATTTGCCCAGGTGACGTCATTTGCCCAGGTGATGTCATTTGCCCAGGTGGCGTCATTTGCCCAGGTGGCGTCATTTGCCCAGGTGGCGTCATTTGCCCAGGTGACGTCATTTGCCCAGGTGACGCAGCCGCAGGTGGGGTGCTGGAATTTGCACCCTGCAGGGCTTGCTGGCCGTGGTTGCTGAGGGTTAGAGGGAGTTCCCCAGACCAGTACAATCCCCCAAAGCCAATTATTTTTGACTCTCGGGTGGAGGAGAGGAGAGCGGCTCCTAGAGAGGTGACATCTGTCATGCATCAGCCGAGGAGGCGGGAGGGACGGACCCCGAGGCCGGCCCTGCGACGACGCCCTTGGTCCGCTGCGCAGATTCACGGCCGGGCCCCACCGCTGTCACCGCCGATGAAGCCAGACGGGCTGTCAGCAGCGCCGCTCAAACGCTCTGTGATCGCCTGTGTGACGAGAGTTATGCATAAGCCACCGGATCAGCAAACCCACCAACCCCTCAGACGAAGAGCCCCGGAGAGCGCGAGCCCGTTAGGCACACGCCGTCCAGACGGGGAGCCGGGCGCGAGCCGAGAGGCGGTTTCGTGACAGGGAGGAGGGGCCGGTGCCCTCAGAGGTCACGCAATCGAGGGGGGGACCGGACGGAGACAAACACATGTTCTGCGCCCACATGGCGACGTGAGCAGGCGGAGCGGAGGTGGCGGCTGCCACGAGGAGCAGCGGCTGTGTCCCAGTCGTGGACTGGACTCTTTCCCGTCACGTCTCATTTTTAATTCTCAGAAATGCCCCAGGAGAGCATCACTCGGTTCTCAGAAGGCAGCTGAGGTCCAGCGGATTCACTAAACGGACCACGAGCCCAAGCCACCGGGAGCCACCAGGAGCCACAGTGAGCCCCGGGCCAGAGCCACGCCCGCTGCGCACCCGGCGCTGCCCCCGACGCCAGGCTCAGGGTGCCTCCCGCTCGCTGGGGGCGTTTCTCCCAGGTGAGCCTCTAGTGGGGCAGCTGGATATACGGCCGCAGGAGAGACTAACCCACAGGCACACACAGAGGAACGCGCGGTCCTTCCAAAGGTGAGTTCCCATTCCATCCGGCCAGAGGAGTCCCGTCGGCAGCATCGCCCGGGTTGGCTCCCCGGCCACCAGAGCGCCTGCGTTATTACCCCCGCCCCCTCCCCATGGTGGCACCTCCATACGTTGCGTCTGCAAAGAATCGCTTAAAACCCTCGCGGGATCTCCCCTCGTTGTCCTCAGCAGCGTCGCAAAGCCTCACCCAAGACAAAAGGACCTCTTCAGGCACGTGCTGGGAGAGGCTGCCATTCGCATCCCAAATCCTTGGCCAACTCCCCAGGGACCTGCCTTTAAAACAAAGAACTAAGCTCCCCATTTTTTATCTCACAGGGGTCATATCTGCCTCCAACACACATCCAGAGGTTGATCCCATGGACACTGCTGCGCCCTGGGTGTGAGCCCTCGGAGGACGCACCCTTGCAGGTGAGGGGACAGGACTGCGTGCGGGGCCACTGCTGCTGGCGGCTGGGTGTGGAAGGAGAGCCAGGCGTCCTCTCCTTCGCTTTAAGGCTGAGGCACAGAATTAAAATAAAGTATCACGGAGTTTCAGAGACACCGGCGCCCTTAGAAGCAACTAGTCCAATGATCATATGGTCACAAGTGAGGAGAACTGAGGCTTCAGGTCAGAGACCAGGCTACGAATTCCACCTGACTTGGGACAATACGTGGCCCCTATTTATGACCCAGTCTCCTCAATTGCCTGGTGGAGGGAAATCCCCCCACCCCCCACTCCCAAGGGCTTTGCTGAGGGCTAAGGGCCCCGTTTCTGTTTTGCTCACCCCTGGGTGCCCAGCGCCAAGCTCAGCACCTGACATATAGTGGAGGCCAGTGCATACCTGTGGGTGAATGGTGGGTGTGAAAGTCAAGGTAACACATAGTAGGTGCTCAGGAATGTCCGTTCCCCTTCCTGTAAATAACTCCCCTACGATGGAGGCCAGAGCCTGCAGCGGACGCCTGCTTCAGCGCCCCCTGCCTGCTGAGTTAGGAACAGAGGAAAGCGGGCCGCGGAGCGGTCACGGGCACGCAGCTGGGAGAGATTACGCTTTCCTTTGCCTGGGGTAGACTTGACCTATGACTTTCTCTTCTTCTGAGATGAGAGAAAGACCCGAGTCAAAGGTTTCTTTGCCCCAACTCCGCCCGTCACAGGACAAAATCATGTGGGCAGAGCCAACCACCTCGGGCTAATTCATCCCAGGTGCCCACCCCCAAGGCTCACGGTGAGCCTGTTTATCATCAAAACCCAACTCACAGCCAGAACGAGCTTCTCAAAGGCAAATAAGAACCACATACCTGCTGGGAAGTCCACGGTGACGTGTCTGTCTTGTGTACTTACATTTCCACCTTCCAGTGACAAATGGTGCCCTGCGTTTTGGGCACATTCGGTCCCTGCCATTGGCTTGACTTTCAAGGCCTTGTAGCTCTGACCTAGGCATCCGTACACCCCTCTCCCGGCACAGAGCTCCATCTGGCTTCAATCAGCATCCTCTGCAGTGCCTTAACATCCCCCGCCCTCTCCCCAAATCACCGCCACCTGTGAGGTCTCGTGGCCTGGTCAGTGCCCTGATCCCAGGAGGAGCCGTGAGGATACACACCTCTCTCTGCGATTTGAACTCTCATGTTGGTGACCACTGCGGAGACGTGGGCTATCGTAGTGAAAACTAACGCAGCCTGGGCCGTCTGAGCGCAGCAGCCTTCTGTCGCCAAGGCTGCGCCCTCCAGTCCGCCGGTGCGTGTGTACCATGTTCATGAACATTTTATTTTAAAATAGTTCCAGACGTAGAGAAAACCAGCAAGGACTCGTATAAAGCACGCCTGTATGAACTCCATCCAGAGTCTGTGTGTCCATCAACAAACTGATATGAATAAATAGATCACAGGTAGGAAGGGGGAGCTCTGCCCCCCAGCAGCTGCCAAATCACAAGTGTAGAAGAAAGGATGAAAGGAGTGAATCGTTGCCTGGCAACCGTCCCAGGAATAACTGATGCAGGAACGAATCATTGGTGGAAGCTACTAGTGAAGGTTGGAGGAGACACGTAACTCAAAGGGCCTGACCATCATATAGTCATATTTTACGAAGGGAAACCCTGTAACTCTGCAGCGAGGGGTATGGCAGACCTCACCCGAGTGTCAACCAAACAGCGTCGGGACTGGGGCAGGAGCCAGGCCATGCTTCCTGTTGATTTCTATCGGTGTGGACTTGCGGATTCTCACTCCCTGCAATGGTCATCTCAGCCGTCGCGTCATTGTTCCTTGATTGATCCGCAAATTGCCTCATGCTTGGCCAGTAGCGTCCCCTTCGAGCCGAGCCCTGTGCCTCTTGACCTGTGTCCCTGTTCTCTGAGCACTTGCTTGCTTTCTGACACAAGGCAGTTTTGAAAGATACGGGGTGTATCCTCTCTCTCGGCCTTACGTGGCAGCGAGGTTGAGTTGAATTCAGGCTACCGGGTGTATTTTAAACTATCCACACGGGGAAAGATTTCAAAAGCACTGTGTGTGGGCAACCTTGGAGTTTATCTACGACAACCTTTCGTTGTCAGATTACAAGCAGGGGCTCAGAGCAGGGGGTGCTTGTCCAACGCCCAGCATTCCAGGGGATCCGTTTTATAAAAACCCTCTGGAAGGGGCCAGGAGGACAGCGCTCGGAGAGCCTGCAGCATCGGTGGAAACAGCCTTGAATCCCACCGTGTTCTCCAGCGGAGCTGCAGCACTTGGCTCCTGTGTTGACCACAATAGCCCAATAAACCATTTTTATTACAACACGCGTAGCAGGCTTGCCAGCCAGCCCCACGTTTACAGATGGCCATTAATTTTTTCCCCCTAACGTAATGCATTCCACTCACAAAAAAGTTCTTACTTGTCATAAATTGTGAGTGTGGAGAGGCAGAGCACAGTCGAACACCGAGAAATAAATGCTTCTGATTCCTCCCTCGTTTATTATTTCTTCCAGGGCTGGGACAGAAGATCTTTGAAGACGCCATGAGCTCCATGGTGAGGCTTCAAAACCTCTTGGGGTGTTTTCCTCCACAATCCCAAAGCGGTGAGAGAAAGAAGTGCCCCCCACAATGGAATCCGAGGGGCTGCCGCCTCCAGGCACTGACTTCAGTGAGGTTGGGTCATTCCAGGAGCCTCCAGCCCCCGAGGGAGGACACCTAAGGTTGTTCCCACACCCAGAATCTTCAGGTTGAAGGTTACTGTGTTCTAGGGAATTCTTTAGGAAACTGTCCCAATGAGAAGAGGTTTTTATGTCCTAGAAAGTGATTGAAACGTGGAGGAAGGCTTCCCAAGGAAACCCTGCGGGAACGTTGAGTGAGGCCCGCGACGTCCAAGGCGGGTTGGTGGTCCGTGGGCTCTGTTCTGCGAGAGGAGACGGAAACAGGACGGGAACATCCCCAGCACAGGCGTGGCAGAGCAGCAAGCGTCGCTGCGGAAATTGATGGGAAGTCAGCGCTTCCGATCATCATTAGACTGAAATGCACGAGCTCTGAACGCCTTCCGGGTGCCAGGGACACAAGAAAAACAGGAAAGTCGCCGTCTCTGATTAGGACAAAGGGACAGTTTAGCAAACAATAAAAGCGAAGGGTGTCGTTGCTGCGACAAGGAGGGGAGAGCAGAGAGCAGACGCAGGCCGGGGAAGGAAGGAGACCGGAGGCTGTCCCTGAGCCCGCGTCTTAGACGTGGCAACTCGTTAGCTTACAGGCTCGGCCAGTTTCCCTCCGAATGTACAGTCCTCCAAAGAGAAGACGAGATGTTTGAAGCCTCTGTGCCCAAGATGCCTTGTAAAAGGTGGAGTTCACTTCCCGGGCCTCGGGCCTCGGGCCTCACGCATATCTTCCTACCGTGTCCCCCGGGAGCCAGTCCCGGCCCCTGTGTAACCCTCACAGAACTACTTATAAACATCCTCTGCGTACAAGTGGGGGGGAGAGAAGGAAGGGAGAAGACACCGAGCACGTTGCGCGTGGTTCCCTCCTTCAGAGCCGGTTTATGTTCTAATTAGGGAAGTCGACACCCGTAGTTTCACTTAGAAATACAATCACTGAGCTGGAAACTGATGTGAGACATCAAAGAATAGGTGGTTTTTTCCTAAACTCGGAGAAGGCTCCGTAAACGTGTAGTTTGTGGGTCAGACCACAGGACCTCGAGGAAGGACCAGACTTCACATACCTGCAGGAGACAAAGTAAATCACAGCGAGACGCTCGTGGTCCGGGGCGCGTGGGGGGAAAGTGGGACAGGGCGAGGGAGGGTCAATGATGCCCGGCCACGGGAGTCCACAGGACAGTCTGTCCACGCTGGTCGGCAGTGGCCTTTGGGGTCGTCCCAATGGGCCCAGGGAGAAGGCTCAGCCTCAACGGTCTCCTAAGGGTGCTGAGAACATGGCTGGACAAGAGCTCCCCACTGGGCGAAAAACAGAAATAACATTACAGCCGGCACCTGGAGCCCCAAACTCTAACCCAAGCACATTTTAAGATGTTTTCACAGCAGATGCTTTGTCAGGAGTTGTTCAAAAGGGATTATCTGAAACAGATGAAGCAGAAAATTACCCAAACTCCGAATCAGTAGGAGAATGGAACAGATTTTAATAGATTTGGCTAAAGGAGCAAGACTAAGAGATAACAGGTATGTTCTAAATATATACTAAGTACGAAATTATTTCTATCAGAAAACACAGGTACTGTGATATTTAGTCCATCTTTTTATTAGTGTCAGCAAATATCTTTTAATATCTTTAATATGCCAACGGCTATTGTGTTGGGTGTTGGGAACACAGATGTGAGTAAGACAAAATCCTTTGTTTAACCTACAGTCCCGCGGGGACATATATGACTTTTAAAAGGCCAGTTTAAAATGTCAAACGGAAGGGGCCGGGTGCTGCTGGGGGCAGAAGGGTGCACACTCCCCGTAACGTTGCCTTTTGCCTTCAGGCCTGTGAGCAAGTCCATGAGTTTAACGCAAGGTTATAGGTCGTTTCATTGGCTTCTCCAAACTTTTTAAAAAAATCTCACCTTGTCTGGGTACTTTAGACAGCAGCTACGTATGGGCTTTAGGTTGAGCCGTCCTCTCTTCACAGTTCTCACAGAGCGGAGGTGGGAAAGGGGAGAGAAGCAGATGTCAGCGTCGGACTAAACCAGGTGGAGTCCGCTGGGGAGGCCCGAGGAGGCCTGTGGCTCTGGCCGGACCACGTGACCTCCCAGCCTCAACCCGTCGCCTACGGAGCGAAGACAAGGTTGGTTCCTCGTGGGACTGAAGTGGAGACTGGAAAGGGATTCGTAAGTGTCTAGAGCTGAGCCCAGCACATCATATATAAATGTTGTCACTATAAGATTATTTGCCACCTGAAGGGATACTATCTGAGGACATCTCCAATGATCTAGAAGCACAGGATGGAATTACCAAGGCAACATGAGCTTTTATATTTTACAATAAAATGGAAGGTCCACAGAGCACAGCCTGGAGCCCAGCGGGGGCTGCACATCCCAGGAATGGTCCTGCAGGTCCGGGGCTGGTGCTGACGGCGGGATGGCCCTGGGTCCGTGCTCCCCGGCTCGGCCAGTTCCTGCTCCCTGAATGAGGAGATGGCTGGACCTCCAAGGAAAACAAACCTGTGTTGTCAGCAGGTTAAACCCAGGCCAAGGCTCGAGGTCACAGTGAAGGCTGCAGTGGTTTTAGTGGCACAGGCCTGTCCGAGCTTCTGTGCCAGGGGTCAGGGCCTCCTGGGCGAGAGCATCTCAGTGACACCCGGTGGGTGAGGCCCAGAGGGCCTTTCAGAACCACCTGCATCGTGTAGGCCCAAGACCTTTACAGGGCTGGAAGGGGCCAGGAGTGACTGTGTCCTGTCCCCTCATCGTGACGTCATGGAGACTTGGAGCCTGGTTGAATCCAATTTCAAGAAAGTACCGTCACATGGTGTTTCTCACACGACCTATCTGAGGAATCAAGGCTTTTCCCCGCTGCAGCTGGTGAGGTTTCGTACCTGTGATGGGGGCTCACAGCTGCAGTCTCTGATCCGCTGGGCCTGCAGCAGATATTTGTGGGGGCTTCACAGTTTACAAAGGAATCACCACCCGTCAAAGGAGGGCCATTCTGAGTTTCACGGGGAGAGTTATAATCAGTGATTGATGCTCCAGGAGAGAGAGACCTGGACCACACTGTAAATTCAAGAAACACATTTAAAAAAAGTCAACCTGTGTTTGTTATTTCTAAGCTCTGAAGCAAAGCGTCCCAGATGTGTTGCAGTGTTTCTGAAATTTAAATAATGAAAATACTCCTTTTAAAGGGAGAAATTCCCTCAGCAAATAGTCACGGTCACCAGAGCCCACGGGCCCGTTTAAAGCACGGTCCTCGGAAACCAGCCCTATTACAGGAACACATCTTTGCCTTAAGAATTAGCGCTACCAGGGGAAACTTCACAACTGGCAAAACTTTTGTTAAGGTCACCATAAAAAGAAATATAAATAGATAGATAGTTAGATATGTATTTAACTCCCATGACAAGGCTCAAACGAAGTTTTAAACCTGGAAACCATCAGGAAGTTTAGAAAAACAGCCCAAGCGATGCAGCGTTTCAGAGAGACCATCCGATTTTTCCCCCGGAGGCAAAGGAGACGGGCCCGGGAAGAAAGCTGACGCTGCTGCTCACCTACCACACGCGGGCACTTCCTATGTATGTTACAATGTTTCCATGTGCGAGTTACTATAATTCTGCGTGTAGCAGCCGAGAGCTAGCAGCCAGCAACAGGAGTGATAATATGTATCATCTTACAGAAGATACAGGTGGCACTTCAAAATCTCACATGGAGCTCTCATAGCTTTCACATTTCCAGAAAGATTTATTCTGTGTGATTTTCTATTAATGTCTGTTTTTCTCATTAGACTATAAACTCCACTAGGAAACTGGTCAAATCCAGATTTTGCTCACAACTGGACCCCCAGCTCCCAGCACACAGACTTCTGTGGGGTGAAGACGCAATAAATCACTGCTAGGCGGACGGGCAAACGGACTGTTAATGTTCCCCGTACTGGTTATATCTGTGGGACATGGTGTTTCTGGGTCTGAGAAACACAATCCTTAGGCTCTTCTCCGTGGAAACGGAAGGAAGCACATTAACGACAACAACTGAACACTGGACAGTGGGGTTGTGAGCAGGCTCTAAAAATAGTTTCCCCTGATAACCGCGGCGTCTGACAGATGCAGGCTCTGCGGAGCCTCCCTCCGTGGGCACAGGGCGAAGCAGCATGTCCCAGTTGTTGGGTGACACTCTGGCTGAAACTGACATAGAAGAGCCCGTGACCGTGAGCCGAGGTGGGATCTTAGCTACGTGATCTCTGGGGGGAAATGGGGACTCTCCACATTGGCCTGCATGTGGGAGCTGGAGCCAGGAACATCGTCCGGGCTGAAATTTCTGCTCACCCACTTGACAGATAGTCAGCCGGAAGCACTTGTCTCAGGCAGGAAGCGATTCCATTTTTAGGAGAAATTAAGGGGAGTGACATACATACAGTGCTGAGAAGTCAGTGCCATTGCTCCGTTCCTTTCTGCTAAGCTGCAGAGACCGGCAGGGGTCGGGGACTCCCTTTCTCCACTCATTTCCACGGGACAGAGGTTCTACCCGACATGCAAAAGGTGTGGCCTCAAGTTCATTGTAGGGTGAAGATCCAACAGCAGAGGCAGGTCAAGAAGACCAGAGGCTCACCGGGCCGGCGTGGCTCAGCGGCAGAGCATTGGCCTGGGATCCAGGAGATCGGAGTTCGATTCCCGGCCAGGGCACCTGCCTGGGTTGTGGGCTCGATCCCCAGCAGGGGGCGTGCAGGAGGCAGCCCATCAATGACTCATCATTGGTGTTTCTCTCTCTCTCTCCTTTCCTCTCTCTGAAATCAATAAAGACATTAAAAAAAAAAAAAAAAGACCAGAGACCATTGCCTCCACCCTCAGACCTGCTCATGAAGTGGGGGTTCATTCCAAGGGAAGCAGGCCACTGTTTCACCCCCAGCTCTGGAGTAGTAAGTAGCTCAGAGGTTTTTCTCGGGCTGGGGGGGAGAAACTGACCAAAGTAACAGGAAGACCCAGAAGTCCCCTCCCCCAAAGACATTGCCTTGAATCAGGACCAAGTGTTTCTCAGAAACAATGGGGGTTTTGATAACAAGCAATCAAAACAATTTATCTGACAAGAGCAAAGAGCTAAACCGCGGACAACTGGTTTACCCGAGAGAACCAGGCGAGGGGACAGCCGGCAGGGCTCTCCTGATGTCAGGGCAAACCCCGCGCCCCGGCCTCAGTGTCCCCTGCAGAGGGCCCGGGTTTAACCGATTGGCCTGCAGAGCACTGTTTGCCCTGGGACCCCGTTGAGAGCAATAACCAGTCGGCGACTAGGGAGCCTAAGGGCTGGCGTAATACCCGAAGCGGCGGACAGGGAAAGGCCGTTAAAGAAGGTGCTGCTCGAACCCGGGTCGATTCTGGGGGAACGTCCCCCTGCCCAAGGAGGTCGGTCATAAAGACCACCTGCTGTATATTCCACTTCTGTGCAGTGTCTGGACGGGCAAGTCTATAAGACTGAAGGTGGGTTAACGGTGGCTCAGGGCTGGGGGTGATGAAGGGAAGGGAGCGGGAAGGTCACGGCTAATGGCGAAGGGACTTCTTTTTGAGGTGATGAAGCTGCCCTAAAATTGACTGTTGGGGTGGCTGCACGTATCTGTGAATAGACTAAAAACCACTGAATTTTGTACGTTAAATCGGTAGTCGTATGACATGTAAATTATATGTAATAAAACTGCTATAAAATCGTTGTTAGGAGGCGGAATCTTACGGCGACCTACACGTTAGGAAGCTGCAGTGGCCTCTTGTACCTTAGCAGGCACAGAATAAGTTATCAGTGAATTAGACTTGGTGCTAACACCCAGGACAAAATGTCCCTGAAACGACCCTTACGAGTTCTGACAACAGGAATCATGATTTTGATAGAATCTTGAAAGAAGCTCTTGGGGAGACGTGGGGATGGTCAGGGGTCACGGGTCCGTCCGGAGGGGAAAGACCAGACTGTGGCCCTGCCTGCGCTGGAGTCAAGGACACGTCTGGAAAGTCACGCGGGGACCAGCCCCGGCACCGAAAGGCGCGGCACGTCGAAGAAAGAGACCCCGTAAACCCAGAGCCTTCTCGGGGTGGGGACCCAAGTGTGCCGTCTGCTCCATTTATTCTACGGCAGAAGCCACCGTGGGAGAGTTTGAATAAAAACATTTTAAATACGTGGGGTGTTTTTGAGGCGACAGCTCCGGCCTGGTGCGCGGAAGGCGAGCCCGTCGGGGAGAATTCAGTAACAGCGTTTTATCAGAAGGGCTCCTCCGCCGCTGGACCTGTGGCGTTTGCCAGGGGACGGAGCTGCCGGAAGCTTCACCGCGGATCTGGAGACTCGCGCTCGCTCTCACGTCGGCCTCAGATAGCCCGCGGCCGTCTCGCCCACAGAAATGAAGAGCTGTCGGTGTTGCATCATTTAAAAACGTTAAGAAACTAAGCGCCAGATCGAAAGGCCACAGGGTCAGGGAAGGGGCCTGAATTCTGGAATAAAGCCGAGGCCGTTTCTTGTCTTTGGAGGCTTAAGTTATTGATCCCTATGATTCAGTTATTGATTGTAGTATGAAAATACGATCGAATGGAAAGTTACGTGAGAAACCAATGCCACATATAATCAAAGCCTGACGCGTTTTATTTTCACGCTCGTCTTTAAAAAAATAGCAGTGACCCAAAGTACACTGAGGGGCGGGGCCGACTTTTCCAGCCTTCCAACTGCAGACGACCTGAGTAGATGTGGTCGGCACGTAACATGTTTTCTTCGAAGCCAGAAAATAATCCGTCGTCATTGTTTCCTTTGTCGGTTCCTTATGGGGGTAAAGTCAGCGGGTGACATTTGAAAGTCACGCTGAATCTGTGCGATGATTTCACACGCGCGGTGCGGGGGCCACGCAAGCGCGACGCCTGCTCTCGGTGCTGCTGCGAAACTGTGAAGGGAAAGAGACACGATGGTCAGTTCATTGCGTTTCGGGTGAAATCGAAGGGAGGAATAAAATCCCACGGGCTCCGGTAGGCAGCGGCGACACCAGCGCACGCTGCGGGCTCCGCGTCTAACGCGCCAGCCCCGCCGCGTCTCCGGTCGGCCCCTGAGGAGCTCGGACGCGCCTCCGGGGCCAGCGTTTCTCAGTGTTGCCTGCTCGGAGCCTGTCTCGCTTCCCCGGGGATAGAATGTATAGACATTTGTTACACGGAGAAAAACAAAGCTAATACACATTGTTACGTCTCCAACCTTAGGTCATTCGTGGTTTTTTTAATTTAGAGGGACAGGAAGGGAAGAGGTAACTGTTTCATTTGCAACCAACTCTTTCCTAATAGCGCAATGTAGGCATATTTTAAAAATAGAAAATGAATCATAGTAGAATTTTATTGCCTTGAGTCTCGTAAAATCCGAGGGCAGAGCATGCGTTCGGCCCCATAAACAGAACGTTTCACGTCGACTCCCGTTTCGGAAACGCAGGGGAGTCGGAGGAGGGCACAGTTCGGGCGCCGCGGGCCATCGGGCGTCAGGTTCGCCGCAGGATGCTGGTCTTCACCGTTTTTCCTGCTAGTTTCTGTTAAAAGATGTTGGCTTCGGGGGAAGGGGCCCCCTTTTGTTTTGGGGATTTCCAGAGCGCTGCCCACTGGCTGTCCCTACGATGTCCCCACGTCCACTGATAAAGAGCCAAGAGGCCCTCGGACCTGTCACTCACTTTAGAATATCGTGGCCTTGTCGCACCTCCCTGCACTCACCCAGTCAGCTGTCGCTTACAGAGCAGTCGCCCGCGTTACCCCGCGGAACCCACCTGATGGCCTCCGGGCCATCACTTCCTTTGAATTCACAGATAAAGACACTGGAATTATTTTGCAGTTTCACGTGCACATTGGGATCTGGAGGCCGCCCCTCCTTGAATAGCCCCCCTCAGAGCTCTGAAGGGTCCAAGCTCCCCTCACGCTCCACGAGGGCCCTGGGACACCCCCCCCCCGAGTCGGTGTCTCAGGCTCGGCCACAGGCGCCCAGTTATCCGTGACCGTGTCCGAGTGCAGAGCGAAACGGGGTGGGAACGCTTTACGTGTCTGTCTGTGTTGCTGTTTAGCTCATCTCTGCAGCCCTCGCCTGAGCTAGTCCAGGGCCCGCGTCCAGCAGGTGCTAAATAGATGCTGCTGAGTGTGACTCGGCTGCTGAACAAGATGAAGCACAACAGGGTGCACTTGTCTCAGCCTCGGGGCTGGGAACGGGCGAGGAGTCTGCTATCGGCCAGACAAGGAGAGGTGTGGGTTGTTCCTCTAGGCTGGGCTTGCAAAATGACCTTTGGAAGGTCAACTCTGCCCATAGCAGGGCGGGTTCGACCACCACCGAGCGGTCAGCCACACGCCCCAGCTGCCCCTCCTGCCTGCCCACCACACTGACGCAGGCTCCCAGCTCTGCCCCCAAACCATCCGCGTTTGTAACCCAGGTTTAGAAAGAAAGCAGAGCCAAGAAAAGATCAGCTATAACATCTGTCTGCTGACAGTTCGGGTTGACAAGAAATTTCGTTAGTTAGGGCTTTTAAAGCTCATGGAAGCAAATACAAGGCAATGCCAGAAGAGACATCAGGGGTTAGCCTAGGAGCCCGTCTACCTTCTCTCTGAAAACCATGTTCTGGGCTGTCTGCTCCTGTTTTGTTCATGCCTTTGTTTCGACCAAGTCCTCCCTTCATCCAGATTGTGGGGTCGCTGAGCGGGGAGAGCGGAGGGAGCCCGAGCGAGACCTGGGGTTTACCGTGGGAGCAAGTAGGCCCCGCCTGTCGGCCTCGTGGGTTGTCCCGGGTGAGCTGCGTGAGCACCGGGCTCGGGCTCGGACGGCTCCTGTTCTCACGCGTGACTCAGCGTGTTTCCAGGTTCTTCCCCCGTGTTCCAGACAGAGAGACGGGCGGGTAAGTGACTGACAGGGACAGGGACTTGCTGTGCTCGTCTCTGACTATTAATGTTTGAGAAGCGGGTGCTCGTGTTCCAGCAGCTCCATGTACACGTTTGTACAAGCTAATGCGCCCCCGTCATTGCCCTTCCTGACAGGCACCTGCATCGGAAGACGGGTCCAGACAAGCGGCGTGGACGGCGTGCGATTCTTGAGCCTCAGGTGCACCTGTCGGGACGGTCCCCTTCCCGGGAGTGGTGGGAAGCACCGACCGTGGGCTCCGAGAGGACGCTGAGCTCCCCTGTCCGGAGCCTCCGCCTGGGAGCTGGTGGGTAGAGGAAGCTCCTGGTTTGGGGAGCGAATTGCAGGGGACCAGCTGGGCTGTAACCAGTGATTTTCATGATTTCTAGTGAAACGTCACTAGAGCCTGAGGGTCCACAGACATGACCGAGATGACACGATGGCAGATGGCGAACTGAGGAGCCTCCTGCAACCTTAGGAAGCGGTTTCACCAGAATCTTTTTATCAGATTAAGAGGATGGCGGGGGACCCCGTGAGTTCCAGGAAGAATTCTCGCCCCATCAGTCACAGGACAGCCGAAGGCGGGTCCCCTGCAGGAAGGGGCTCCTGGGAGCCCCTTAAGCCCCCTTCAGGCCCTGAGCCCTGGGACAGCTGGGCAGTCGCCTGCATTTTAACTGCGAAGTCACCAGGATTCCAACGAAATGCTATTTGTTTACAAAGACCGGCAGACCCGGCCCACAGACCGTCGGCTGACCCTGAGCTGGGTCCCAGGAGCAGGGTCTGGAGAGACCATGAACATCAGGGGGAGACCCTCAGGCCGTGAAGTTATCTGCTGGGAGCCAGGGGGCCCTGAGGGTTCTCGGCCGGCTCCGCGGTTGACGCGCCCTGCTCTCAGGACGCGGCCCATCCTGGCCTCCGGGGAGCGCGGCCTTCACCTCCGTGGGTGCTGCCCAAGTCTCCCCGCACAGGACGGCGCAGTCCTCCTGGAGGCTTCGACACAGCTACTCAGCTTCGCTGTTGTGGCGCAAAGCAGCCTTAGGCAATACAGCCTGTCGACCAGGTGGTTCTATACGGAGCTTTTTAAAAAAAATCCTCAGCAGGATACACGTTCTTCTTGATTTTAGAGAGAGAGGGAGAGAGAGAGAAACACCGATGTGAGAGGGAAGCATCGACCGGTTGCCCTCCAACCCCCCCTCGGCTGGGATCTGAGCCCGCGGCCTTCTGGTGCCCAGGGCGATGCCCCGACGGCCGAGCCACCCGGCCGGGCCCCGCGCAGAGGCTCTTCAGAGCCGCCTGGGACAACCGTTTTCCTTCGTCTCTTCTATGCGCCACTTCCGCATCTGCCTGCTAATTCTCAGGATTCTAACGTCACAAATAAACTGTTTGACGCTGAAATCATGAATTGAATTTTGATTGTTTTATTGGTGCCGGGAGGAGGTGGGTCCCCCTCTACCCATTTGTATAAAAGTCTTGCGTACCAATCGCCTGGTGGAGACGTTCCCCTCCTCAGATTCAGAGGAGAGAGGGGGTTTCACAGGCAGACGCGACTCTGTCCTCGCGAACGATGCCGCGGGAGGGGCCTGGCTCGGGGGGTGACCTCCATGCGTCACTGCTCTCGGCTATTCATCTCGGGGCTACATTAGGGCGATGGCAAACCGGTGTCGACAAATAGCCCTGAGAGTTTTGCCTGTCCTTAGTGGTTGATTACTATTATTACTCAGTCCCTCCTCCTTTCCAGCAAAGACAAGCCTTTCTTGGTCGGCATCGGGACGCGATCCGCAGGGAACGCGTCGGGTGAAGGAAACGCAGGTGCTCTTTCCAGCTACCACATCCTATGGTCGGGGCCATCGTGGATCATAACGGCCTTAATTTATAGGAATATAAATAATACAGCAGTGCGACCAGGAACCGTGATCGTATAAATCTGCCGCCGACCAGTACAAATGAACAGGCTTAAATGAAATGAACTGTAGACGCATCCCTGCACCGGCTGTGATGGAAAAAGTTTTTTAAAAGAGAGCGAGGGAGAGCGAGAGCGGGAACCACAATTGCAAAAAACATAGAAGCATCTTTGGTCGCTGACATCCAGACGGAAGCACAGGATTTTTAAAAGCCAAGTGACGGTTTTGCCAAGACGGGAGCTAAAACCCGGAGCTGGGGGTCACGTGTGCGCATCCCAGGGGCGCCCTTCCAGCGAACCGGCCCTCACGAGACTCACTCGGAGCCCGTCCATCAGAGCCTCTCGTCTGTCCCCGGGTGTCATTTCATCGGGGCTGCGTGCGGCGGGAGGCGTGGGGGCCGGAACTGCCTGCAGACAATGTAGACACATCAGGATCCCAAATCGTCACTCCTGAGCTGCTACCGGGGGCTCGCCCGCGTCCGGTGCCCTCATGGGGACCCGAGTCCAGGCCAATGGCGGTGTCTGTCTCAGGAAAAGGGGTCCTGTCTCCAGGGCTACCCCGGCCACCCCCTGCCGTCCCTGGGGCCAGGAGAAGGGAGAGCGAGGGGTGGCCGCCCTGGCCGCCGTGGAGCCACGGAAGCGCTGCTCCTGAGAGAAACGAGGCGCGTTCCCGGGAAAAGCCCGGGCGGGACGCCGGGTGGAGGGAAGCCCCCGGGTCCCCTGCGGCAGTGGGAGCAAACTTTACCCAGCCACCAAGCGCAGGTCCCGTTAGAGGATGATTCCGCCTTCTCACTCGCCACCAAATAAATGTTAATAGTGACGCCCGGCCGGGCGTGGCTCAGCGGTTGTGCGTCACCCCAAGCAATCGGGGTGCGATTCCCGGTCAGGGCACATGCCCGGGTTGCGGGCTCGATCAATGACTCTCATCATTGATGTTTCTCTCTCTCTCCCTCTCCTTTCCTCTCTCAAATCAATAAAGATATATTTAAAAAAAAAAAAATAGTGACAATACTGGAGCCCAAGAACAGACGCCCTTCTCAGGGGTCGTCGAAGGAGAAGACAGTGTCCAGTAGAAGGGCAGAGTCCCTTGAGTTCCTTCGGTCAGGTGGGGACGGGAGGGCCTAAGAAGAGGCGACTTAAAAACAACCCACACTGTTGGGGTGGTTTAGGCCTTTTCCTTCAGAGCTGATAGATAAAATCTAAAATATTCCTCCAAAGGCACCGTAGACAATTCTGTGTAATCAGCCGCATTGCTGTCCCAACACTCGGCCACGATCACAGCGCCGCTGAGTAAACGGACCATGAAACGGAAGCGTTTCAGGCCCCACATATTCTTGTACTATTATGTGCTAAAATATAAAGACACGTACGTACCAGACATGTGCAGGGCGTCCCCAAAACGCGTGTGCACACGTTCGCAGCTGACGGCTCAGTGGATGCCTCCTTCTTTTCAGCCAGACTAAGCTTAGAACAAAGGACATTCATCCTAAAATGCTACTGGGAGTTGGAAGGTACAAACACAGCCTTTGTAACAGCCGATAACTCACTTAATTTTCACTCCTTTTCAGGTTTAACTGATTTGGAATAATGGGTGAGGCCAGACTCAGCTTTGAACAAAGAACGTTTATCCTAAAGGGCCTCCAGACTTTTTTTTATGGGGACACAGAAAACATAACGTTTACGGCACAAAACCGGCAACGGTCGACGCGTTGAGGACGCACAGATACCGAACAGAACGACTCCTGACGTTGGCGATTCCACTGCTTCCCGTTATCAGCAGGGCCGGGACCAGAAGGGTCATCAGTTTGAAAACAGGCCTTGAAAAAAATTAATATATATTCATTTATGTAGATTCTTTTAAATTTTGAAAATGAACTGTATGTTAAGAAACACTGGCTTTATAATCATTCAAAGTGTGTATACGTTTTGGGGACACCCTGCGTGTACACAAGGGGATGAAATATTCTAGAGCCACCCCCCCGCCTCTGTCCTTACTGGTCCTGGGAGCTCGGCCAGCGTCGCAGCATCTCCGTGTGAACGGTGCCAGGCGGGCACTGCCTTGGCTCTGTCCTGAGCTACGTGTCCATCCCTGATGGCTCCTAATTCACGCACAGAGAGACACCAGGAAAGCTGCATTCCGATCACCCCTGAACCCGTGTTGAAAGCTGACTCCCCGAAACAGGTCCCACCCAGTCCAGCCCCATCGTACAGTCTGATGTGGGTCACAAGTTTACTCCCCTGCAAACTCGACTTTGAAGCCACCTATCTTTCTGTTACAGGGAACCGCTGCCTTACAGACATCGTTGGGGTTGGGAGCCCCTGGTTTCTGCATTAAAAGGTGCAGCCAGGTAGCAGGAGCAGAGGAATTAAGCACCAGGCACACCTAGTGGATTTTCATCCCCAGACATTCAAATATCAAGGTTTATTTCTATCTCGGATGACGGACACCTGAAGGTCAGTGCTGCCAGGCTGTGCCCATCACCAGTCCTCTCGCTTCTGGTCCACCACAGGGAGGCTCGGGCCAAACTCCCGTCCAGGGCCCAGGACCACGGGGCAGTTAGAGCCGCCCCTGTGCCCCCCTCTCTCTGTAAGTCCCTTCAGGCCAATGACCTTGACCCAGCGAGGGGCCCTTTCCTGTCCTGTTTTAGAAGCACCGGAACCTAAAGGCAGCACATAGCAGACCCCTGTGACCTCCGGCTTCCTGTGACCAAGTTACAAAGGAGACTTTTCATCGGGGCCGGATTTTATGGGCCGGGAAGAGAGGGCCCATCCTCATGAAGTCATTTCTGAAACCTCCTGCTCTCAGGCGAGTCGCAGCATAAATTAGGGAAGCACAGCCCCGTGCGTTACGGAAGCCGGACGGGTCCCGCTCCATGGAAATTCAGCAACGCTGAGCCTCAAAGGCCTACGGCGTGGCTTTGGGCCTGGTTGACAACGCGGTTCCTCAGGTCCAATTCCCTCGGTTTACGTGATTCTAAAGTCACAGCAGGAAGAGGGGCAGGAGGCTGGGCCGAGGAATCAGTGCTGCAAGGGGGCTGGGGGGCCTGGTTCTGGCTGACTGGCTGTCACGGTGCTGACCCCAGGGGCACCCGGGACCCCTCTTAGCCCCACTGCGCACAGCTGCGAGACCGGGGGATTCTAGATGTCTCATTAAACGCTCATATCTTATATAATCTAACTGAGCATCACTGAGTACTCAGGAAAACCAAGTGGCCCTGTGCCGACAGCGACGACCCCAAGGCTGTAGGGGCCTCAGGCCCTTGACTTGGAGCCGGGGTCCCGCCTCTTCTCCAGCAGCATCTCACTGAACGCTTGCTCGACGGCGGCTTCTTTTGTTATTATTATTATTGATTTTGGAGAGAGAAGAAGGGAGAGGGAATAGAGGGAGAGAAACAGCATCGATCGGCCGCCTCCCGCACACCCTACAGGGGAGCGAGCCCACAGCCCAGGCGCGTGTCCTGACCGGGAGTCAACCGGTGATCTCTCGGTTCACAGCGCGATGCTCCACCACTGACCCGCGCGGGCTGGGCTCGGCTGTATTCTTGCCAAAAACAAGCAAAGCAAAGGATAAGAAACCACACGTGCTGTCTATTGAAGCGTCAGAGGAGTTATAACATTTAAAGGCGGCCTGGAGCCCGGCCGCCCCTGGCCCTCTGGCCCCGTAAGCAAGAGCGGTCATGACGAAGCCCCTCCCAGAGCCCAGGGACGCCAGGGCCCAAACCCAGGCTGCTGCCCCTCCCAAAACCCAGCGACTGGTGAACCGGACCTCAAAGCCCCATCGCAGCAGGGAGGCCCACGGGTGACGTGGCTGGACGCAGCCACCTCTGGGTGGTGGTCACGGGTCCTGCAGCCCCAGCTTTCTGCATCTACAACGACTCAGGGTAGACGCGGATTCGCATCTATTATCTCCTTCTGGAGAACTGGTGCCCCCAGAACGGTTCTGGGAGCGGGCCCGGCCCCCCCGCGCAGACAGGCTCTCACCTGGTGCCTCCCTGCAGGAGCAGGGCAGGAATAGCCCCGCCTGACTCAGAGTCCAATTAAGAACCGAGATTTGCATCCGGCCATCTCAGTGCCTGTTTCAATCAGGAACAGCACCTCTCTCCCACCCAAGGAGAGAGACACCAGGGAGGTGGGTGTGGGTTTTTGAGGGGAGGGGAGGTGTCCTGATTCAAGGTGCTTATTGGGGGGTCAGCAATGGGCCCCATACAAGGTGCCCACGTGAGGGAGACGGCTGCTTCCTCTCCACTGGGCTCCCGTCTCTCTGCCCCCCGCCCGCCGTTCCCTGGGAGACCCGGCAGCCCCGCGCAGCTGTGACCTCTAAACTGTCAGCCCCAGATTAACTGATACCTCATCAATTTCGCTTGAACTGCATTTGCAACCCAGTCCCAGGGGGACGGCCCTGAGCATCGAACGCCAGGCGCCAGCCCCTGGAGCCAGATTTTCTTCCAAACGACGGGGGCATTTTCCAATATTCGTGCAGGGGCCTGGGCAACACACGCCTGGGGAGGTTTCTCCCTGGGGGGGAAACTCAGGAGCCTCTGATTATTCCTTGTAAATTTTTCATAAGGACATCTGCCCACCTCCACTCCCGCGAGCCGCCCTTCCCCTTCCCGCCGCCGGGCTCCTGACAAGGCATGAAAAACGAGAATGACTGGGCTCGGTCCCATTAGCCGGGAAGGGAAGCGACGGCTGGAGGCTGCCCGCTGCCTGGAGAGGGGCTGGGCCTGCTGGGGGCGGGTGGGCGCGGAGACAAAGGACCGGCGGGCGGCGCTCTCAGGTGAGGCTGCAGGCGAGTCCCCGCCTGGGCAGGTGGCCACAGCCCCACACGCGATCTGGCTGGTGAAGCCGATGTGGTGCAGAGAGGGCAGTGGGCTCTGCGGACCCCACTGATCTGGGTCGGGAAATGGGGGTGCCTGGCCCCCACCCCAGCCTTGCCGTTTCCCCCATTCATGGCAGGGGTGGCCCCCAGTGTGGGGTGGAGCAGCAGGCTCCCTGTGGGACCAGGCCCACGTCCCCCGATCAAAGCCGAGGGAAATTAAAGTGTAGAAACGGGGAGGGAGACACTCGCTGATTTGAATAATAAAAGTCATCCTTCGGAAATACCAGCAGTTTACAAGCTTTACGCCCCTATCTCTCCCCATGCGGCCGCGTGGGGAGCCAGCAGCTCCCCTCGTTAGTGCAGCAAACCCCGCTGCTGTCCCCTCGGTGCTCCCTTTGAAGTGACATGTGCTTTCATTTAGCTTTAATCTCCCAGGTGACACGAGGACCCGCACCTGCGACGGGACCGGTGGTTCTTGGGTGGGGGAGCTGGGGGGGCAGGGTGCCCAGCGGGGTCCACAGTCAGAGGCCGGCCTCCGCCCGGAGCCGCCTCAAACAGGTAGAGGCCCCGCGCGCACCTCGGGGACGCCCCCTTTTGTGCTCACTGGGCCCCCTCTTTGGGGAGCCCCTGCGCCTCCGTGGAGCAACAGCGCCGCCCAGTGGTCACTCCCGCGCCTTCCTGCGCCCACGCCCGCGCTCTGCACACGCCCAGGGAGATGACAGAGAGAACGTGAGTCGGCCTGAACTGCTCGCCCAGGACATCACATCTTTAAACAGTTTTCCACATGAAGGAGGCCTGGTGCTGGTCACAGCCACCGTGACGGGGAGATCTGAGGACCCCGGGAAGGGCAGAGCGTGCAGACCGGAGGAATGCTGCCTGTTTCGTTTTGTCTGGCTCCCCTCCCCCCGAAAATGGCTATACTGGTGACTACATATTCCAGGGAAAAACAAAATTAAATACACTTACTTCATTGCTTAATTGATTTGTGAATATTATATATATCTGAAAATCCAACTCAAAGATCTAAACAAATGAAACTTCCCCATAACGGAGTAGCTGATCGCTCAATGTCGCAGAGTTCGAAGATTTCTAGGAACATTTGCATCCGGCTATGATAGCAGGAAAAAAAGCACCCCTCAGCTACGCATGCAAACACCTAAATGGGACACGAGCAGCAGGAGAGCTGCTCAGAGACAGTGGCGTCTGAGCGAAACGCAGGAGGAGGGGCGGGAAGAGGTTCCAGGCCAAGGAACCGGACGCTCCGTCCACGTCGGGTGGGGGCTTCGTGCGTGTGATTTCAGTACATCCTCAGGACGGTCCTGGGCGCCGGACGTTGATGCCCGCATCCAGACCCAGGAAGTGGGGCCCGCCGATCAAGGACTTTCCGAAGGTCCTGCAGCTTTTGCAGCTGTGGGACATCGGGCCACCGTCTTTCCCTCATGTTCAGCTGACGTGGTTCCCCCGGGAGGGTCCTGGTCCCACCTGAGCCACCAGGTGTCCCAACAGGAACCCGGTGTCTTCGCTCCTCAGGGGAAGTGCTCGGGAGGACCAGGGAGCTGTCACCTCCTCTCAGGAGGGACAGACAAACAAGCCAAGTCCGGCGAGAGGCGGGGTCAAGATGCCCTAGGCACTGGGGGCGTCCACCCTGATCTCCCCCCTGCTCTGACCAGTGGTGACTCTGGGGGCACATTTTCCCTGAAGGCCACAGAAGGGGCGCCCCCTGGTGGAGCAGCTCGGCATCCTGCGCACAGCGGCTCTGGCACCGGCTTCCCGCGTGGCCTGGGGTCACCCTCAAGGGCAGCTTCCCCCCGAAGCAGCGCCTGCGGTCGCTCCACCAGAGGCAACAACACCTGGAAGCAGCTGCTTCCACGCCCCGGCCCTGGCGGGACCCCCACGGGGCCCAGCACTTCCCTTGGTGGAAACAGATGTCTGTCTGGGCGGCTGCCCGGTTGGCGTCATCGCCCCACGTGGCAGCTGGCGCTGGCTGTGGGCTCTCGAGGACGCCACTCGGTCGTCGTTTCAGTTGCTGGTGTAGAAAAGAGAATTCAGGCCTCTCGGCACCGCTGTGGGATTAATGGAAATAAGATATGTGGGCAGTGTGGCCAGAAGGGGCACTTGACCCATGGTGGCCCCCTTCTCCCCGCTTGTGTGTGTGGGGGGGTGCGTGGTGTGTGGGGGGGGGTGTGGGGGGGTGTGGGGGGGTGCGTGGTGTGTGTGTGTGGGGGGTGCATGGTGTGTGTGTGGGGGGGTGCATGGTGTGTGTGTGGGGGAGGTGCATGGTGTGTGGGGGGGTGCACATGCATACGTGTGCTTACCCCCCCAGAGCACAGCTCCCAGGACGGCCCGGCTGACCCCCCCGGCTATGTTGCAGCACATCCTTCCTCCAGGTTCCCTGGCCTCACGTGTGGCCGCTACGCGTCCCTGCGTGCTGTGCTCGGTGTTTCATCACAGCCCCATCTCCTCAGGGCCCAGGGCTGAGCTGACTCCAACCCAGAAGGACAGGGTGACAAGCACAGACACCGTCACTGCTGGCATCTCTCCCGCCTCCCCGCCGTGAGTCGCGCTGCAGGCCCCCGCCTGACCCGGGGTGGCCAGAACTCAGAGCCAGGCCCCGGGGTCGTGGGCACCGATGCAAAGGACCGTATTAGTTAAAAGTGGGGTGTAAATTGTAAGGCCTTTGAAGGAAGGCGAAGGAGCCGTGCTCTCTGACGAGAGCTTTCTGCACGAGCCACGTGTGAGGAAAAGACCGAAGATCTCAAACTGAAAAAAACAATCGTATTGAATCTTTAGTAATCAATGCATCCTAAACCAAGCATGGAGCTCTGATTAACCATTTTATTGGGATTCAAAAGGAAAAACGTGGCTCAGTTCAGGACCTGAGAGGCACCAAGATGCAACAACAGGCGAAAACCTGGTGAGTGTCTCCCAGGTGACCAACCAAAGGGGCTGAGTAACACGGTCCCCAAACCGCCTGGGACCTGACCGGGAACAGAGGAGACGCCATTGTCGGTATCAGTTACTTGAATTATGTTCTGTGGGGGGCCCTCTGCCGCCACGATGTCCTATATTCCTCAGCTGTGCTTCCCATCCGGCAACCTGATTAACTCGGACCCATCCCGGCTGGTCCCCGGTGTCCTGCGTTAATGAGGTCTCCGCGGGTCTGCCGGGTAACAGCTTCATGTCCCTTTTTCATTTCCTCAGGTGCTCAGAGCAAAGGGGCTACCCAGGGATTATTAAATAGAAAACGTTCCTCGTTTTTGGTAGAGCGTGAGAGCCACACATCCAACCGTCAGAGCTGAGGAGGAAGCAGATCCGCACGTGTGCCCTGTTTCGGTGGGGTGCTGTCAACGCCCATTCCTGAGGGCGGCGCCGCCTCCCGGCCACGTGTGGTTACCTGCCCGTGGCCGTCGGGTCTCCACGCTCCCAGCCCGCGGCCGGGGCTCTCAGCGGAAAGCGCGGGCCGTGCCCACTGGGGCCGGCTCCCTCCTCAGCCCGGCCTCAGGGGCAAACAGACTTAGAGGAAGGAAGACCAACCGGGAGACACGCGGGCGCCGGGCGGGGCCGCCTCCCCTGGCTCTCCCGATTCCCGATTCCCGCTCTCTGCCATCCCCCCTCATCCAAGGAGCTCAGCCGAGGTGGCCTCACTGGTGGCCCACTGCGCGCTCAGCCACATCCTCGGGGCACTTGCCTCGTCGCCCCACTTGCCTCTCACCCAGCTGTTCTCCGGTGCGTGCGAATTTGCATTCAGATGGCGGGCACGGTCCGTTTGCTAAGGTGCATTTCCGTAAGCGGCGCGTTCCAGAGTGACAGCGCATTAGTTACAACCAATTAGGAGGAAATTACCTCGGGGAGGTGCTGGGCGCCGGGTGCCGGACAGAGCCAGCGCCTGCCGCTCACGGAGTCTTACCTCCCCGGGCTCAGCCGAGACCCAGCTCCACGACACAGCCGACGCAGAGACTGAACCTTCAGGACTATAAATTCCAGTTCCTGGGCCGAAAAGGGGTCACTCCAGATCCCCATCCATCACTCACCTCCCGCCTCCACTGTCACAGACAGCATCAGATATTGGAAAACCTTACTTTTTTAAAAAAAGTATGTTTTTGTTGATTTCAGAGAGAGGCAGGGAGAGGGAGAGAGAGGAACATCAATGATGAGAGTCATTGATCCGCTGCCTCCCGCACGCCCCCTGCTGGGGATGGAGCCCACAACCCAGGCCTGTGCCCTGACCGGGCATCGCACCACGATCTCCTGGTTCATAGGTCAGTGCTCAACCGCTGAGCCACACTGGTTGGGCTTCTTCCTCCTTCCTGTCTCTTGCTGGGCACATCCAGACTTCCATGTATATATATTTAAATATACATCAGTATAGTTACAGATATGGACATGGATATATAATTGTGGACACGGATATAGATGTAGTTATGGACATAGACATGGATATGGACGTGGCTGTGGATGTGGGCGCACACGTGGACAGAGACGTGGGTGTCGATGTGGACGTGGATGTGGGCGCACGTGTGGACATAGATGTGGATGCCGATATGGGACGTGGATGCCAACATGGACATGGGCGCACGCGTGGACATAGATGTGGATGCCGACGTGGACGTAAACGTGAGTGTGGATATGGGTGCGATGGGTGTGCACTAGGCGTGGAGAGAGACAGGTGGCGTGAGCAGAGGAAGGGAAGAGAATGACGGAAGGCACTTGAGGCTGAGACGTGGGAACGGCCTCGCTTGGGGGTAGCGAAACTGGGACCTGGAGGAAGACCCGGGAGCCCTAAGCGTGAGGCACCAGGGGGTCTGCAGGGATCCCCTAGGGTGCTGCACAAAGCCTGGCCTGTAGGGGGCAGCAGAGTGTTGGCATAAATCCCGGTGGAGAGTTTACTGGGCCCAGTAGCTACAGCAGGAAATGCAAGGCCAGTGGGAGCCGCGAGAGGTGGTCACTCGGCAGTCATTAGACCCCCCAGGGAATTCAAAGCGACTTTGGTTTATAAAATGCTAATCTACCTAAAGGTTTTAGGGGAACCAGGGCATTATGTAACGCTTTGTGTACCAACGGCAGGCTTTCCCAAGTTATTGAAACATAACAAACCGGTATAGAAACAACATACCTTGTGTTGTGATCCTGGTAAAAATTTTCAGAGATTGGAGATTATAAGTGAATTTCATTCATTGTGTAATTATGAAGTCATGGCCGCTACAAGTGTGGGGAGGCGGAGGTTAGCTCTTGTCCAGCCCCACATTTTGCAAACTCGGCCCCTTACCTAAGGGCACAGACCCACTCAGCTGGGAGTGACGGGCACGTCAGCTCGCAGCCAAGAGTCTCTCATTTGTTGTTTAGTGTTCTGCACAAAACAATATTTTTATTGAAAGAGGGGCCACAGCTCTGCCCACAATTCGCTCTGTAAATGCGTCTCCTCGTTCCCAGCCTTCATCCTGGTTCTCACCTTTGTCAGCTGTCTCCAGGTAGAAACAGGCCGGAGCGACCACTGGGACTGTCTGGAGGCAGTGCATGCATCTAGCATAACCCCCGACACACGCAATAGTGCGGCGCAGGCCTGGGGAGGAGGGGTGTCGGTGGGGAAAAACGGGGACATCTTTAATACCTTCAGCAGTAAGATAAATTAAATTTAAAAAGGAAAGTTCCAACTACAGAAAATGCTGAAGGAAATATTCTTTTATGGCTTCAAAAAAATGTACATTTGTTGATGGGGTTTTTTAAACAATGTCAAAATAGAAGGTTTGAGGGTTTTTTTCCCCCAATTAAAACTCAAAAAAAGAATCTTTCTTACCTGGAAGATGAAACCATTGCCTCTGGGGGAGTTTATAGAACAGGTTCCACCTGAAGGGCATTTCATAGCTCCCTCAAAGCCCTATTGTTTTAGGAGATGGAGCCCACCTCCAATTACGGCAAAGTAAGCACCAGCGTGAACATCAGCCTGTTAGTAAACATTCGGGAGACTTCACAGGGAAGTTTACGACGTGTTACCTAAACCTCGGTATTGGGGTGACTGGTCGATTCCTGCAGGAGCCGGGACTTGTGGGAGCCACTGACCATCCCCAGCAAAAGCAGCGCCATTCGCATCTAGAGTTATGCAGGAGGGGAGCTGGGGCCGGGAGGTTTAAAGAGCAAATAAACACGGGCACACAAAAGCCCAGAATGTTTCTTAATGCCAGGTCTCAATCGGAAACCTCTCAAATCACAACTCATAAACCGGGAAGAAAATGTAGGCACACATATGTGTAGATAAATACACATCCACGCGGGTGTGCGCGGACGATGTTGGAGGCGTTGGGGATGCTGACAGTCTGCTTCCTGACAAAGAGCAGACTGGAAAAAGAATCGGAAACTCGCTTCCGCCTTGCACCTGCTGCTAACAGGTTTCCTGACCCTGGGCGGGGCAGGCCTTTCCAGGGGCCTTGTTTTCCACGATTATTAAATGAAGACATTAAGTTCTACGATCACCAGGGCCTTTCTTGGGATAGTTTCCTGACCTCAGGGCTGTATTTAAAATTCTTGAAGCAAGAAATTAGCCACTTTTAAAGACCTGCTGCTTTGACCTAGAAATGTCCTGTGTTCGTCCTCTGTGAGAGCAGACATGGAAATAAGGACAGGAACCTCCGTCGTTTCTCCAAGCACAGTCTGTGTGTCCCGAGGAAAGTGGTGATCTCAGCAAAACAGCAGCCGGCTCCCCGGAAACGGTTAAAGTGGGCTCTCCCCCGCCCCCTGGTGGAAATGGGACCTGCTGGCTCCGATTCATCTGCTTCCTTCTTCAAGAAACAAAACGGAAAGAGCTCGGCCCTAAGCGGGAATCGAAACCAAAGGCAGCCGCTTACAGGTTTCCCACACCATTCTTTTTTTTAAAGTTCAAGATCAGCAATGAAATGCTGCAAAGTAGGCTCAAACCAGGGCACAGTGTCCAAATGAAACACACAGGCCCGAGTTAGAAGTTTTGTATTTAATTTATACCCACGAAAATCTTAGTCATTTAATTAAATAGGACAAGTGTACCAGCTTTAAGCCACTGGGCAGGAAATGCTCCTTCAGTCCAGTTTGACATGCATTGTACTTTATGTAAAGTTCTCCTGAACAGTTCTTGACACCGAAGCTAAGGCAGCCCTACCCTGGGTGTGCCCTACACCTATGCCGGCCGCCGGAAGTACGTGGTGATGATGATGATGATGACCTGTGCGTGTGTCCCCCCCCTCTGGACTGTGAGTTCCTGACAGTCCATTGGCCGCTCCAGGTGAAAGGGGGCCTTGAAAATTCACTCATAGTCCTCGACAGCCACGTTTAAGGCTAAAAATCCTATTACTGTGGCAGAGAGGAGGAATCAGGGTTTGGGACAGCTACAGGTCCATCACAGGGACAGAAATGACACTCTCCTTGCAATGACACAGAGCCAAGCAGGCAATCCCTGAGTAGGAGGCGCTGTCTCCTCCCAGACTCACAAATCACACACCTAGTGGGGTTTAAAGAGCCCGAGTGTACAAGGAGTTCCGTCTTGCTGGATTAGAGGAAAATCCCATGGCTGTGTGCAATGAAGAAGGGACTGCACTCTCTCGAAAAAGTGTTTAAGCAAAACAGAGACAACCTCCCTCCCTCCAAAGGCACCTTGACGCAAATCACACTTGGCCCAGGAGCTCAGGTCTGTCCATCCACTTTCTTTCCCAAAATTTCCCTCCTCTCCCAGAGCCACCCTAGAGGGCACCTTCAGAAAATCAACACACATTGTGACACCAGCGCAGATGAGAAAAACCAGCGAGTTTATTAACCTGCAAGGTGCAGAAAGAAGGCATCAGAGGCTTATTTTTCTGGGCAGCAGCGTAAGTTTTTCATACTGTAATTAACACCAACGACACAATCAGATATCACATCTTCAAGAACCCAACACTATTTATCAGCTTTAAAGATATTTCCAACTGACATCAATTCCATATTTATATGTATAGATATATTGTTGCATAGATATACTGAGTATAAATCACCTATAGTTCTTTTGAAAAATAGTGTGATATAGTTAATATTATAATTTAAGATTCCATATGATGAACCTGATAAGGCCTTAAACATAACTTATAGATGCATCTATCTTAGAACTAGAAGAAATTTTAGGTAATCACCTGGTTCAACCAACTCCTTAAGAGAAATTAAGAATTATTCTCACATTCTAGACCAAGTTACATGGACAATTGATGTTCAATGACTCGCCCAAGGCCACAAAGCTACTAAGTTTCCTCTTCTCTCAGCTACTGTTTTCTAGCCAAACTGATCTCTAAGCTGATTTTATGTGCGGTCCTAAGACTTTCAGGTGCAAGATAATTCACTAAGAAACCTCATCCTGGGGTCTACTGTGCTTATTCAGTAAAACAATTAAATCTGTGTAATGAAAATACACAACCAGCCTTGGCTTTGGTTTCAGTTACTGACCCACAGTCCCTCCGCTATGGAAACAGGCTTGTGTGGGAAACATCAATATGGATACATTGTTGCACCGGCCAAGTTGAATGTATCCAGTTTGGGACAAAACACTCATCCTATCCAAAGCCATGTCTGCAGAGGAAAGGACAGGAATCGAAATACACAGGATGTAATTAAGAAAGGTGGTGTGTCTGTGCTCAGAGGGTCTTGGGTTGACTGTCTCTCTACTGGACTGTGCCAGGGCTGTTAGCCGCAGGCTAAGTGACCCCCGCCCACGAGATGGCTCCGTGGGAGCCCGGAAACACGGACACGATCTGCGGGAGCTCGAGGCTCCGGGACCTGGGCTGAGTCCAAGTGACAGAGCCTGGCTGGACTGGGAGGACGCCAACCCTGACCGCGTGAAGGTCTCAACAGTGAGCAGCTGTAGGCGGGGCGGGGCTGGGGGCGGGGGGCGGGGGGCGGGGGCTGAGGGCGGGGCCTCTGTTGCGTCGGGAGATCTCCCCGGTTGCTTCTGTAGACCTGACGCTTTCTGGGTGAGCCAGACCCTGGAGGCCTTTGGGAGGGATGGAGTTAAAGATAAACCGTGTGTGGTGCTGGGCAGAAAGCAGTCTCCAGGCTCTCCCTGGAACGTGACCCGTCTCAACCCCGATGGCTCCGTCGGTCAGAAGCAACCCAATAATTGAGGCAACACTGAAGTGCTCGGTCCTCAGTTCGCCGCCGCACAACATCCTTTTGCAGCTGAAGTCTGAGAAAATGTATAACCAGTCCTGGCTGAGTGGCATCAAAGAGAATCACATCCAGTCAAACGTGGCGCCGGCCCCGAGTCCCTGCCACTAATGACAGTGACTGTGGATGTGGCCTAGCACGGTCTGGAGGACCGTCTCCACGGGGGGGCTGGCATCCACCACGAGGCAGCCCGGGTCCTCCATCCGCTGGTAGGACACCTCCACCCTGGGGATGGAAGAAGGAACAGGGTTGGCACACTTTCAACACGGCTCTCCATGCAGATGGCATTTCCCACCGTGACACCGGCAGCTGAAAGCCAGGGCCCCGTCTGGTCTACCACACGGCTGCCCTTGGCAGCCAGCTCTGCCCACAGGCCACGTCTGAGACACCGTGTTTCATGCGTGACACGTTAGCGGTCATGAGCATTTATGAGTCCCTCCTGTCCGCCAAGCGTTAGGGTTCCGCCTGAGTGCTCAGTGAGCGACCTCACGAAGGACCCACTGGAACCCCCATTTTGCAGATAAAGTGGCAGGAGCTCAAAGACATGAAGTCATCTGCCCAACGACAAACGTCTTCAAACGAGCCAGATGTCACACAAGCCGGGGTTCCCCAGCACACACACTGATTTCACTATGAGCCTCCGAAAAACGTCCCCGGAATTCTTCACCTCCCGCCAGGGTCAGCCGCCTGGGTGCACGTGGAATGACGGCTGAGGGTGTCGCCGAAGCCCGAAGGCGTGGCGGCTAACACAGTGTCTCACCCGTGAGATGAAGATGGAAACAACGCCCTCCTCGCAAGTGTGTCACAAGGTTTAAGTGAGTTAATAGCAGTAAAGGGCGTGCTCTCCGCACACAGCAGGGCTGTTTGTGTATGTTGTAACAGTGCTATGCCGTGGAAACAGTGTTGCCACGGTGTTTACAGGAGCGATTCTGTGGCGGTTTCTCAGACCTGTCCTGTGGAACCTACCCACTCGCCAGGAGGCGGTCGGTGGCCCAGACTCCCCGCTACCGTATTCGTGCTTTTTAACAAACACGACAGCTGCCTGACAATCAGAAAGACCTGGCCTTGAACCCAGGGCCCCCAGTAGTACCTGTGCAAATGCAGACAAATCCTGTAATTCTCTGGGCCTCAGTCTATAGACTGTAAACTACGGCTAATGTCCCTGCAAGGATGACAGAGCATCGGAACGGACAGGGCGGCACCGAGTGGAAGTCACGGCTTCGCCGACAGTGCTCTGTGCCCCCTGCGTTACATGGGGAAACTGAGACCCAGAGACGTGCATGGTCCTGCTCAGGCCCATGCTGTTCCTGGCACCGAGGGACCAGGAAGGTGTGCTCCCCAGAGGGACATCCACGGCTTTCAAGCAATACTGTAGCCCCGTGTGACAATCCCATGTGACAATTCCATTGGAAGGAGCGGAGCTAACTTGGAGGCTGTTGCCTCTCTGGTTTGGAAAACAGGAACAAGATCATTTTGCCGGATTCCTAGGTCCGTGCCAATCCCAGCTCTCACCATGGCCAGGGACCCTTGCCACTCAAATCGAATGGTGACACCTACTTTTGACGAAATACGCTGTTGGCCTCTAGCTCCACCTCCTCTCTGGTCTTCTCCATGCCCCGGCCCTGGATCCTCTTCATCCTCTCCTCGGGGCTCACGGTCAGCAGCAGCACCAGGTCGGGCTTGAGCAGGTCCTTCGGCCACTGGTATATCGGGTGGTGGGCGGGGGGCAGGTGCTGGACAGCCCCACTCACCTCGGTGGCAATGGCGTAGGTGGCCGTGCTGTGCCAGTACCTGGGACGCAAAGGAGTGGTGAGTCCCCCGTTTCAGAAAACATCTGCGATACCTACTAAAGCGCAACACGCGCGCGAGCCCGAGCCCCCTGTTCCACCCCGGGGACTCCGCACGACAGAACGGCACCCGCGGTGCACCAGAGCTGTGTGAGGGGACACACATGACGACAGGAAGAATCCCACAGCGTAGGGGGCCAGCAGGTGTCTGCTGACCAAGCCCGTGAACCAGCCGACCACGAAAGCGCTGATGGGTGGGGCGGGGACGTGGGCCACTCTTCCGGACGCAGCACGTCCAGCCCAGTCCCTTTGGCAAGTTACATGGTCTCTCTCGGACCCGTGTTTCTCATCGGCAAGTCGGGGGCGATGTTTCCTACCCACCTGACCAAGCCACGCTTCCGGCTGTCAGTACAACGTATGGAGCGTTCTTGGCAAATTGCCAGGCGGAGTGTGGGTAACTAATGAACCACGGACGTCATTCCTATCGCTGTCACAAGACAGTTCCACTTAATAAAACGATTGTGCACTTGCACACGCGCGCGTCAGGAAGAAAACGCCCAGTTCCTCTTTATACCCACCTGTCCACAACCACGGGGGAGCTGGCCGACGCCCGAGCTATCTCAGAAGCCACGATATAATTGCCCAGAGAGTAAAAAGCTCTTCTGATGATGGTCGGCTCCTCGTCAAAGACTTTCCGCCACTGGCTGATGCACGCGGGGGGCGACTTTAGGAGAACAGCCTTGAGCGAGTCTGAAACGGCCTGGGTCACGGTGGTTTTACCTGCGGGTCACATCGGGAGCTCAGCACAGCTCAGCCCTGGCCACTGTGTCACTCCTGGGAATTTACTACCAACTCAGATGAGCAAAGACATGCTTTCAACCTGTCGCTCGAAGTGGCTGATTTGATAATTTGATTCTTTACAGAAAGTCACAGACCCTTGGGAACTTAGGATTCCTCTCCTTGGTGTTAGGAGACTTGAAAGGACACCAAACTGGGCCCAGCCGGTGTGGCTCGGTGGTTGAGCATCAACCTGTGCACCAAAAGGTCAGCGGTTTGATTCCCGGGCAGCCGAGCAGGGCACGTGCCCGGGTTTTGAGCTTGATCCCCAGTGGGGGGGGGGTGCAGGAGGCAGAAGGAGCCTCTCCTGCCTCCAAACCAGGTGGCGCTCCTGTTCCCCAAGACCAGCCTCGTCCTGGGGCCTCTCCTGCTGCCCTGGGCCCGGGCTTCTGCTTGTGTGTCGGGCTACGTGCAGGAGCCTCCGCTGTGTTTTCACACCATCCGGCAGCTCCAAAGGCTTCTCGCCCCCCCCTTCCTGCTTCTTCCGCCTCCTGTTCCCAAAGGGGCCTCTGGTCTGCCTGCGGTTCCGGACTCACCATGGTGGCTGAGGGCTCACTCCTCGCCTGTGCTGATTCCTCCTGGGAGGACCCATCCTGCCCTCCTCGCCTGACCACCCCTCTCTGGACTGAACCCACGACCCCACTGTCAACCCCTCCGAGCTCTCCCTGACCCTGCCTCTGGGCCCCTGGCCTCTGCACCCAGGCTGCACTCAGTGCTCTCCATGGCCAGCTGAGGCTCAATGCCCCAGGCCCCCAGGGAAGGGTGTATGCATCTCGGTGCCCCAGGCCTGCCCAGCCTCCCTGAGGGCACACACCAGAGGCTGCCGTCTTATCTGAACTCTATATGGTTTTTTTTTTGGCAAGACCTCTCTATTCCTGCAACTGATGGACTAATCCCATTGCCATCACTAACAGGGGGCATCCTCTTACCTGTGGCATCCAGTCCCTCGATGACGATGACTGGGAACCTGCCTTTCTCGACCTGTCTGGGGCACTGGTCCAGCAGCTCCAGCATGGCCTGGGCTTCAGGAATGAAGGGCATGCACTGCAAAACACATCCCCGCATCAGCAGTGAGGCCTCAGGCTGTTGCTGGGGCCGCGTCTAACTGCTGAGAGGGAGCCTGCCTGGCTCTGCCCGGCCCTACCTGACCCTGCCTGGCTCTGCCTGACCCTGCCTGGCTCTGCCTGGCGCAGGCGAGGTGGCAGCAGTGATGTTAGGCACTGTGCCAAGTTCACGGTGTTGTGAACCTGAGAATGGTTGGGTGGCTTTAGTTACTCTGTGTGGTGGCAGCTCAGAGAGGCAGTAACGGTCACAGTCCCTCAGTCTGCAGCCTACTGACCCACTCGGAGGACAGGAGTGACACAATTACAGAGCAGCGTCCCTCGGTGACACAAGACTACAGGCCTGGCCTGGACCAGCCTGTCAACGTGGACAACTCCACCGTGGGCCCCGAAGAGAGTGTGGGCACCCTGTGCTTTCCTAGGGGTCAGGACAGAGAAGAGGGTGGGCCTGGCACCCCCGGAGGGAGCAGAGCAGGGTGGGACCGGGAGTCAGGGTTCGTGCTCTGCATCTCCCCACTGCTTGCCCGGGCACCCCGATGCTGAGGCTCAGACACTGATTTACGCTGTGCTTGACTGGGCCAGGCTTCACCCGGACTCTGTGGGGGGGGGGGAGGGGTCCTAGTCCCTCTGTGGAAAACGGAAATGGGTGCAAAGGATGTTTAAGAAACTTCCTGAGCCCGACACAGGTAAGCAGTGCCAGTTTGGATTTCAACCCCTGTGGCTGGCCCTGTGCTCTCGGCCAGTCCGTGAGCTGGCAGAGTGAACCTAAGGCCCACAGGGCAGCCTCAGGAGCTGCGGCTGGCCCGCCCCGCCCAGCCTAGGCTCTGGGCACAGAGTCCTGGCTCCAGCGTTCCCTTGTGTCACACCACCGCCAGACAGGTATTTTACATATGAGAGAGGGAAGGACACACACAAGGTAGCGGATGGACTCAGGTGGAAGCGAAGCAGGCAGACAGTTAAGTCTAAGCTGCTTGAACCCCCACGGGAGGTCGATCTCCCCCGCACCCCACCCCTAGGGAACAATGAGATTCCTTCCCAGCTGAGGTCATCTCCCCCATGCCCAGGGCCCTGCCCTCCTGTCCTGTGTCCAGCCCGCTCGGGGCCACGGTGCCAGTTCCCCAGATCCAGGGGGCGGTGCTGGGGGGCAGGAGTCAGGAGAGGGCCACGGCTGCGGGCAAAGCCCGGCTCACGGGGAGGCCCCCCCGCCCCCCGCTCTGCCCGCCTGTCGGGTCTGGGGGATCCCCCCCCCCCCCGAGCCCTGGGAGGGTCGGGGACACTTACCGCCTCCAAAACGGCGCGGGCGGCCTCGCGGTGCGGGAAGACCGCGGAGCTGGGCAGGTCGGGCACCACCGGGTGCAGCGCGGGCTCCGGGGCGCGCCCCACGGGCTCGGGGTCCACCTGCCGCCACCCGCGGCCGTCCCGCAGCTCCCACGGGCGCTGCCACAGCTGCCCGCTCGCGTCGCTCAGGAACTCGGCCAGGCGCGGGCGCGGGGCCTCGGGGCAGGAGTCGAGCAGCGCCAGCAGCGCGCGCCGCGTGTCGGGGCTGTCGTCGGGGTCGCGCAGCAGGACGCCGGGCTGCAGGCCGCCCGCGCCGTAGCCCAGCAGCCGGCTCAGCGCGCAGCGCCCGAGGGGCCCGCGGCGCAGCTGCTGCAGGAGGCGCTGGAGCCGCCGCGCCGCCCGCACCCGGGCCGCGCAGCCCGCGCCCGCCGCCGGCACGCACAGCGAGTAGCTGCGGCCCGGCGGCCCCAGCAGCGCGGCCGCGCGCGGGTCGGGGGGCGCGCCCCCGGCGTCGGGGCCCACGGCGAGGTGCGCCAGCGCGCAGCCGGGCAGCTCGAGCGCCACGCAGCGCGGCCGCGCCATGGTGCCCGCCCCGGCCGCGCGCAGGGCCAGGAGCGCGCGCAGCGGGGCGCGCAGGCGGCGGGCGCGGGCCATGGGCGTCTCCGGGCGGGGTCCCCGCGCTCGCGGCAGGGACGGGGCGCGGCCCCGAGGCGCCGCCGGGAAACGAAAGCGAAGCGGCCGCGGGGGGGCCGGGGGCCGGGCGGAGGTGGGGGTGGGGGGCCCGGTCCCCGCGCGCCGCCCTCCGAAGGCGCCTTCCCTGGGAGCGGACCGCGCCTGCGCCGGCGGGGCGGGCAGGTGGGCGGGGCCCAGGTGCGGACCTGCGCGCAGGTGGCCGCAGGTGGCCGCGGGCGCCCGGCCCCAGGGCCTTTCCACCGCCCCCCTGGCCCGGCCCAGGCGCGGGTCCTTCCCCGGCCCGGGTTTCCCTTTCTTGGAATCGCTCCCCCCTCCTGCCGACGCCCAGGCTGGGGGAGCTCGGGTTGCGCCTCTAGGGGCCCCGAAGCTGCACCATCGGCCCAGGACCCCGAGGTCGGGGTTCGATTCCCGGTGGGGCCCGTGCCCGGGGCTGCGGGAGGCCGCCCATCATCATCAAGGATGTTTCTCTCTCTCCCCCTTCTCCCTCCCTCGCCCTGAAATCAATAAAAACATGTAAAAATAAATTAACACAGGGCCTGACATGGCCCAGGTCCCTGCTCGGGCCAGTGGGACAGAGGCCGGAGCGTTTCACCAGCAGGAAGGAAGCGGGGCCAGCGGCAGGGCGGCCTCTGGGTGGGTGTTTTCGCTCTTATTTTGATGTTTTGTTTTGTTGATGCTCGTTAGCTGACCTCTAAAAACAGCTGCCAAGCTGGCCAAGAAAACAAAGTACATGGGGAAAAATCTCGAAAATTAAGAACTGAGATCAAGACGCAAAATATGGGAGGACCCGAGAGCAACGGAACTTTATAACGGGATCCATTTGGACTGGTTGTGGGATCACGTTTAATTCTGGAACAAGGCCTTTTTGGCAAACTGGAACTATCACGGACGTGCGTGCGCCTGAAGTTTGGGTTGACAGGCGGGGACAACCCCGAGGCCACCAGGCCTTAGCCCTCGGGGAGCAGAGTCTGTTTCGCCCCTGTGAGCAAGTCGACGGTGGACATTTAGTGTGAAGAGCTGTCCGCCCGTGAACAGCACATATGGACACAGACAAGGAACCGGCTCCTTTGTGTCCCGTGGGATGGTCCCGCACCCCCAGGAGCCTTTCTGTGCTTTATTTAAGTTTTCCTCTCAATTTTCCTTTCCTCCCACCCCCTCCCTACACGGCGCTGGGGCATCCGAGCTCCATGGAGCTTAACTGGGCGCCAAGCACTGAGGATTCAACTTCCTCCTTCGTGAAGAGCAAAGTCTCTTATATTTTTGGGCTCACATTTCAAATTCCCAGGACAGAGAACCAGACGATCCCAACTCAGGTGGGTTCTTCCATCCAGTGGTCTTGCCTACGGCTTCAAGAGGAGAAGCCCGGAGCTGGGAAGATGCTCCAGAGAGGTCTTTGGAGGAATGAGTAGCAGATTTATTTATTTAAAGAAGCCACAGTCCTCAGCAATCGCACAGGAAAAAAGGAAATGACCCTACCGTCCTCCTAGGGAAGTAAAAGCAGAAAGGGGGGGTTTCACAACTATAAATGTGGCAATGAATAAATAATGAAATGGAAAAAATAACATTTATTTTGCAAGAGATACCGGTTTTTGAACCCCTGTTTAAGCAAACACACTAAGTAGACCGCTCGGGCAGTTAAGAAGAAAGAAAACGAAATGAGCATAGTAGGAACGCAGGGGAGGAAAGGAGCATGGATTATAAAGGACCCAAAAGAGAAAGAAGATTTCGTACAAGTCTCCATTAATAACTCTGCACGGCACAAGATAACCACGAACTTGGAAAATAAGAATGAACAAAACAGATCCAGAAAGAGCGATGATTCTGTAACACGAATCCCAGGAAAGAAGAGGAGACAGGTCTGGAAAACACCGGCGAGTTTTATAAGTACCTGCTTTACCGAGGAGCAGGGAAACCCTCAGCACACGGACCTCTGTTTCTCTTCTCTACAAGTTCTTTGAGGCACGTTTGTGGGCTTCTGACCCGAGGTGTTGTCTGTTGGATCGTGGCGTTGATTTTCTCTCTTACAAGAAATGCAGTTTCTATAGCTCCCTGTGAGGAAAGTGGTAACACAGCAGGAACAGAGGCTCACTCCTGGCATCTCTCCAGGGGAGCCTGGACCCAGGACTGAGCCTGGCCGAGCCTCGCCACCTGGCCCTGGAAAGATTCTTGATATTATCCGTTGATGGTCTGTGTGTGCACCTGGAGCATGCAGCACCTGAAGCCTCACCATCCTGTCCTGGCTCCTCCACACAAACGTCAAGTCCAGGGATGGGCAGCTCAGGTGGGGTCCTGAGTCTTATGAGTTCTTATGGCCAGTCAGCAAACACGAGGGTCATCTTGAGACTCATAAAACACAACACACACACACGAAAATTAAATTAAAATGTCAGGGAACTGTTATTATGAAGCACTTCAGGATTCACTTCATTTCTTTCAACATGAGCACACACTTACAGCTCTGTAAATTAGTAAAATTACACTCGTTACACGAATTAAACCTACCGGCAAGTTAGCGAACAGGAGAGTCAAAGAGTCAAAGATGATATTTGCAACACACATAACCAAGAAAGTGCAGGGCACACAACCAGTTCTTACAAATCAATCATAAAAATGCAGAAAACCCAACACAGAAACCTGGTTCACACACGTGCACGTATGTTGACCAAAAGACACGTACAAGGAATTTCATAGCTGAGAGCAAAGCATTGCAAATGCTCACCAAGCAGAACAGTAAATAAACTGTGGGGTTTTTTTTTATATGTTTTTATTGATTTCAGAGAGAGGAAGGGAGAGAGAGAGAGAAACATCAATGGTGAGAGAGTCATTGGCTGCCTCCTGCACGCCCCCTACTGGGGATCGATCGAGCCCACAACCCGGGCATGTGCCAGGGCCGGGAATCGAACCGTGACCTCCGGGTTCATGGGTCGATGCTCAGCCGCTGGGCCACGCCGGCCGGGCAACTGTGGCCTATTTAAACTGTGGAATCCTAGATCGTTGTAAATATGAGCAAGCCGCTACTAAACTCAACGTAATGGACACATCTGCAAATGCTGAGTGAAAGGAGCCGTGCGAGTCCACCTAAAATTTAAAGACAGGCAAACCTGTAGTGTGTTTGTAGAAAACAGCCCGGGGTCATCTTTGGGGCAGAGGGAGGCTTTGGGGCCTTGGAGAAGGTCTTGGAGATTTCCAGGTCTTGGTAAAGATTTTTGTTTTGATTTTTTTTTTTTTTTTAACAAGATGGTTGTTACCGACAAGCGTTCATTCTGTCAAAAGTTCGTGTGCGGTGCATCTATGAGTGAGGGTGCGTTTGTGAGATCACGCACTTTTCTTTACGCATCGTGTGCGTCGAAGAAAGATTCACCAGAGGAAACACGAGATGGTTGCAAGTAACTAAGCCGATTCCACAACCCACTAACCCACGTCGCAGCCCACGGTCGATGTTGCGGGGGGGGGGGGCACGTCAGGGAGCCTGGAAATGTTAGGAACGTCAAATGTTAGGGACCCGTGTCCCGGGATCCAGAACCATGACAGTGACCTTTGGCTGCTACCCGGTTGTGTTCGATGCCTTTGGGGACGGCCTGCTCTGCAGAGCGAGAAGTGAGGAGGGAGCTGCCTCGACCTCCCTCTCTGGCCTTAAAAAGCCACAACTTGGAAGAAGAAAGACTCCCACAGCTGAGCCGCGCTGTCCCATGGGTGGGGGGAGGCAAGTTCGGAAGAGATAAGCCGGTGTTCCAAGTTCCAAGGCGACCACAGTGACCGCGGCTGCCCTGCGCGCTTTGCGGGGGGGGGGGGGGGGGAGCACGACTTCAACTTGCTGATTTTATTTCCATTTTTCATGTATATTAATCTTTCCCCTGATACGTACCAGGCTGCCATTAAACACTTGTTGAAGGAGAGCAGGAAGGAAGGAAAGAATGCTGAATGGATGACTCGGTGAACGAGCCAACGAATCAATGAATGGACAGAAGAAACCGCCCGGATTGAACAGACGGGAGACATAATAGTAGCCCTGGCCGGTGCGCTCAGTGGTTAGAGCCTCGGCCCATGCCCTGTGGGGCGGAGGGTTCAACTCCGGGCCCGGTCGGGGCAAGCGCGGGGGGGCAGGTGGTCGATGTGTCTGTCTCCTGTTGAAGTTTCTCTCCCCTCCCTCCCTCCCTCCCTCCCTCCCTCCCTCCCTCCCTCCCTCCCTCCCTCCCTCCCTCCCTCCCTCCCTTCCTCCCTCTCTAAAAATCAATGGAAGAAATGCCCTCAGATTAGCAACCACAAAAAGAGAAATAATAATGGGCCAGCGTGGTAACCGTGGTCAGCTGCTGAGCGGCATTGCAAGTCCTCATGGCCTGGCTCAGTCCCTTACGCCCCACGTGATGTGGCGCCTCCAGGTGTCAAATAAGTCTGGCAGGCAGAGCGCCGCCCGCGCCCAGCGCCCGCTGCCACCGAGTGCGGATAAGCCTAACCCCGTGTGCCCCCCCGGCAGCGCTAACGTGCTCATGCCATTCAATCCTTAGAACGCCCGCGTGCCTTCGACACTAACACCCAGGCTTCCCAGATGCGTGCGCAGGGTGAGGCGGGTGAAGGGACCTGCCCAGAGTGGAACTTCACAGGCAACCCCCCGACAGTGTTAGGCTCAGACCTCGGCCTGGCCGCCCTCTGTCCCGTCCCAGGGACCCGGGGACGTGACTGGAAACGCAGAGGGATGTGTTTTTCACGTCGTCACACACGCAGGATGCAGCGTGAAGCTTCCCCGGGTTGCGCAGGCCCGGGCGGGACAGTGAGCGCCTCGGGGATTGCGGGGAAGTCACCGGTCGTCAGTCGCCCCGGGCGCACCTGCTTTTGGTTTCCCGCCCCAGGTCTGGTTTCCTTTCAGGCGCTGACTCGGCCTCAGCTGCCCCTCCCTCCCTGAGCGCTGGACCCGGGGCCTCCGGTGATTCACTCGCCAGGTGAATTAGAAAACCTGGTGATCTCACCGGGGAGCGGGGATCCCGGGGATAAAAATTAACCAAAGCCTCAGGGCTGGTCGGCGGCGGGCTCGGGTCTGCGGCCCCCCCAGGCTCAGGCGCTCAGACCGTTCCCACCTCCACAGCCTGGGGACAGAAGGGCACACAAAGGGAGCCCCAGGACAAAGCTCAGCGGCGCTTTCTAAGGAAACGGTCAGAGCGAGCAGGAAGCAGGCACCCTGCTGCCAGCGAAGAGGCGCCTGGGAAAGCGCTGGCTTCCCCGCGGGCTGTCAGGGCGGTGGGAGCGCTGAGACCCGCAGGGGGTGCAAATGTCCAAGCGGCACACTGTGTGTGATGACCTGAAAAAACACATCCCTTTACGTGGTCTGAAAGGGGCTCGAGGCCGGGGGATCCTGCCCGGGGGGTGGGGTGGGGGGGGGTGGGGTCATTTTTTTCATTATTTGACTTCATAGCGAACTTTCACCGTGGGGGGGGTGGCAGGGTAGAAGCTTCCAGATGTTATGTCATACGTGAGAAACACACCCAGGACCAAGGTGGCTCCCTATCGTGTCCCGTGGCTACACGCTGGAGGTGCAGGGAGATACCAGCGCCTGGCCCCGGGCCAGCGGGAGGCTGTGGACGGGGCAGCCGGCACCCGGCTCCCCAGCCTCAGTCCTGGCCCTGCTCCAACTTTCATTTTCACAAAGACAAAAATCGAAACTCAGACTCAGCTGAGCGCTAGTCCAAAGAGGTGTGTCTGCCCCCCGTGACAGTCTGCTTGCACGCATATAAGCGAGCCTGGCAGCCACGGGCAGCCACTGGCAGCCACAGCCAGCAGCATGTGGGGACTGGAGCTCCTGGCTTTTGCGGGAAAGCTGCTGGGCGCCCTGAGGAAGCCGCTGGGCTCCCTGTGGCTCGGCCTGGTGCCCCTGCTCCTGCGGCTCAGGGAGGCTTTCCGGCTGGTGGGGACTGACGGGGGGCAGGGACCGCGGGGCCGGGGGGAGCCCGAGGGGGGCGGAGAGGACCAGGAGGGCCCGGAGGACGGCAGCGACGGGCCCCTCACGCCCACCAGCGTCAACTACCACTTCACCCGGCAGTGTAACTACAAATGTGGCTTCTGTTTCCACACGGCCAAGACGTCCTTCGTGCTGCCCCTCGAGGAGGCCCAGAGGGGGCTGCGGATGCTGAAGGAGGCGGGTGAGTCCCCAGCCCCGGAGACCTCAGGGTGCCGGCCCCGGGCGGGGGCTGGGGTGGGAGACGGCTGGGGGCACACAGGCTGGTTTCCCGTCGCAGGCGAGGGCGCCGTCCCGGGAGAGGACATCTGCAGGCTAGGGGAGGGCCCCAGGTCTTCTGAAGGCAGCCCCGCAGCAGGTGGCCAGTTTGCCCGGCGTTGGGGAAGAGGCAGGTTGGGGAGTTTGGGGCGCTTTCTAGGTTTTTTTTTCTTCAAAGTACCGATGGATCAGGTTTTCCAGAAAGAGTTAAAAAAGCAAGCCCCAAACCAAAATCCAGACTTTGGCTCAGGAGCGGCGGGAGTTGAGTCTGAGGGCCGTGCTCTCAAGACCCCTCTCTGAATGTCACATTAGCCACAGGCAGGATGGCAGGAAACCGCGCGTCTCAGTTCGGAGGGGATGCCTTCCTTCCACCCCAAATCCGTCTTCCCTCACTCCTGCCGCCCTGTCTCTCCCAGAGCGCCCCCAAACCCGCCATCCCGGCAGCAGCACCCGCTTTTTTCCATTCTAGTTTAACTTTTTCATGGGAGTGGGATCTGCGTACACACAGCCGCCCACACCCTGAGGGTGCGACTCGTGACCCCGGCAGGAAAGCAACTCCCAGGTCTAGGAAGAGGGCTTCACGGTGCCCAGAGGGCTGCCTTTCTCCCCGAGGGGCCACAGACTGAGCTTCTAGCACCCAGACGGGTCTCCCCGAGGCGCCACGGGCTCAGCTTCTAGCACCCAGACGGTTTTGCCTGATTCTTCACTTCATGTAATCAAATCACACAGTTTGCATTTTCCTGAATCTGACTTTTCTTGCTCCCATCGTGTTTGCTCGGTGACCCACAGCCTCTCAGCTCTGGGGGTCCGGCTGAGGGTCTCCCCGTTTCTCAGCATTTCGTCTCATTTCTCTGCTGCCCCCACGGGAAAGCATATTATCTCGCTAAAATGCATCTGTGACGCTCTAAGTCCCCCACTTACCTCTCTTGTGCGGCTTCCTGTCCCACCCTCGTGAGCACGGCCTCCGAGGCCCTGGGGAGCTCAGTGTTGCCATCAGCACCCCCACCCCAGTGCTCCTGTCCCCGGTGCTGGGGGCACGTTACCTTACAGCCCCACTCCCCCCCCCCCCCCGACGCCCTCCGCCAAGCCTCTGGTCACCCTGTTCCTCTTCCTGGGGTGCCGGGCACCCCGGTCTCTGCTGGTGAGTGTTTAACGCTCCTTAGAATCGTCTCTGGTCCTCTCCCGGCAGAATTCAGGTCCTGGCCCCTTCTCGTGATCTGGCACCGCTTGCCACATGCGTGCACTGGAGCGCTGTTTGAACTGCAGCATTGCGTTCTGTTGTTGTTTTGTTTTTAATATCCAAGTCCCCAGAGAGTTTGAGTTCCAGTTCAGTCTTAGCATTTCTGGCTAGCAAAGGATCTAGAATGTAACAGGGGCCTAGAAACGTTTGGGGGTAGGTGAATTAGTGATGCATGAATGAGTGATGCAGTTGTGTCTTGTGGGAGTTTCTCCAACTCTTGATTCACGGAGGCCTGGACTTGAATTCCTCAGTGACCAGATTTACCCAGACGTCTAACTTTTCTGAATATCAGCTTAATGGTCTTTAAAAGGTATATAACTGTAATAATAACTCCCATACCAGACTCAAAATATGTTTACGAGCCCGGCCGGTATAGCTCAGTGGTTGAGCAATGACCTATGAACTAGGAGGTCGCAGTTTGATTCCTGATGTGGGTTTTTTTAAAAAATATATATATTTACAAAGCACAAGTACATGAATGCTTATGTATTTTTATAAACTATAAATTGTTATGAATATTTATAATTAATGCTTTCATATAATGACCTCTCAGTTTTAAGGCAATAAAAGCAAAGTTAACTAAAGTGGTTGAAGTATAGGATGGGCAGTGTGTCCTGCAAGTGCGATGTCTGGCTCATCGAGAAAAATCTATTTTGGTGATGATTAAAAATTTAAATTGAGCCCTGGCCAGGTAGCTCAGGTGGTTAGAGTGTCGTCCCAATATACCAAGGTTGTGGTGAAGGGGACATATAAGAATCAGCCAATGATGTATCAATAAGTGGAACAACTCGATGCTCCTCCCCCCTCCCGTTCTTCTCTCTAAAATCAATCAATAAAAAAATTAAAAAAAAATTTTTTAATTGACATTATAATTTAAATTCATTTTTGTTTAAATGTACAATATATTTAAAATGAAAACCTATGCCCTGGCCAGTGTGCTCAGTAGTTGGAGCGTCGGCCATGCACCAAAGGGGGGAGGCTTTGACCCCTTCCCCGCGTCTCTCCCCCGGTTCCTTCAGTGTCCTCACCTTTTCATCCCCGGACACTTCTCTCCTCAAACTCGCCCAGAGCTTCCCCGCTGGCACGGGAGTCGTCCTTCTGGGAAAATAGTTTCCCTTCCGGAGGTTACCACCCCTATTTGACCAAATCTTTAGGGAACAAAGTTTTATTGGGTTATAACGATTGTCACACAAGGAGCCCCCGAGGAGCTTGTGAATGGTGTGGTGACACCAGTGCTCACTGTCCAGTCGGAGACACAGCTGAGAGAGGAAAGGAAGGACCAGCAGCTATGGCTTGGGGGCCCCTACCCGGGATTGTTCCGGGCAAGGTGGGAGGAAGGGTGACCCTCTTTATAAAGTTCCTTGGGGAGAACACGACTCGCCACGCAGGGCCGAGGGGAAGTCCTGGGCTCAGTCACCAGACAGGAAAGGGAAACCCAGGCAGCAGCCTGTATTGTGGTTTCTGTGGGAAGAAGCAGACGGGGCAGGACGAGCCGGCCCTGCACGGGCCAGTCTGGACCACTGCAGCAGGCTCTGGGCACAGGGGCGGCCCTGCTCCTGGCCCCCGCCCGGGATGCGCAGGGCGGCCAGCAGTGCCCCAGAAGGTGAGCCCGGGGGCAGGGGTAGGAGTGTTCACATGACTGGCTGGCCAAGGAGAGGAGCTGACCAGCCTGCGGCCAGGGCCGGAAACGGGGTCCAGATTGCATTTCTAGCCTGGCCAGAGCGGCTCAGGGGTTGAGTGTTGATCCATGAAACAGGAGGTGACGGTCCGATTCCCGGTCGGGGCACATGCCCAGGTTTCGGGCTGGATCCCCAGTAGGGGGTGTGCAGGAGGCAGCCGATCGATGACTCTCATCACTCCCTCTCCCTCTGATGTTTCTCTCTCTCCCCCCCCTCGCCCTCCCTCTCTGTCTGAAATCTATGAAAGCATATTTAAAAAAAAAAATAAAAAAAAAATATAATATTTTTATATAAATATATAAATAATAAAATATAAATAATAGCACTTTTTAAAGCTGCGTTACAGCCACATGGATTAAATGGCCAAGCACCCCGTTCAATACTTCCTGGGCACAAGGCTTGTTGAGTAAATGGATTATCGAGACAGGTCCTCAGGGAACTGCGTGGCAGGCACACTGCGCGGCGTCCGCTACGGCGCGTTATTATTGCATTTCAGAAAATTAGAAAGAAAGCCCCTGGAAGAGAGCGAGCCCCGTCCTTACGAAGGGTCACGTGTGAGAGTCATCAGACCCTGAACAGGCTGAAAGCCGAGTGGGCGGAAGCCAGGCCCTCACAGCTCAGCGCGCAGAGCGAGTTCACCCAGAAGGCTCGACGCGGCCCAGCTACTGACCACCCAGCCATTTTAAAAGAGTCCAGTCCTCACTTTAATTTCTCAGTTTACAGTTTCTTTTTGCAGGAAAATCCTAAAAGAAGTTTCCAAAAGAAGGGAGTAAGTCAATAGAGAGCGAGTCCAGGTTTCTAGGGCAAAAGACGTGGCCCGTGAGGGGGAGGATCTCCCGGAACCATGCCGAGCGCCGCCCCAGGGCTGAGCGGCCGATAAGGAACATTCTAGATTGTTCTAGATTGGGGGTGGGGGAGGGTGTCCTGCTTTGCAAATCCCTGGGTGGCTTCGTCACGCCCGTGGGGCTCGGAGGCAATTCCATCACCCGTGTAGCTAACTCCCTGCATCAAGGGCACCCGTGTTGATACAGGAAGACGCCACCGACAACTGCAGGCGGCTTATTTACCTGGCGAAACCCTGGGTTACACACGGTTATCCCCAGAGGGTGGGGTTGACGGGGGCTGGACTTGGAGGAGGGGGGGAGAGTGAGAAGTTTCATTTCATTTCTGTGGCGCCGAGAACATAAGACTTTTGTCACCAAGACAGTAACGGGTGCTGGTGGCGGGAGAAACAGGAGGAACGTGTGCGTTTCGTCTCCCCAGGTATGGAGAAGGTGAACTTCTCGGGCGGGGAGCCCTTCCTGCAGGACCGGGGCGAGTACGTGGGCCAGCTGGTGAAGTTCTGCAAACAGGAGCTGCGCCTGCCCAGCGTGAGCATCGTCAGCAACGGGAGCATGATCCGGGAGCGCTGGTTCGTGAATTACGGTGAGCTCGCCCCCCACGCCCGCCTGCTGCGGCCCGGGCTCTACCGCCTTCGGGCCTGGGCCCTGGGCCCTGGGCCAGGCCTGCGGGGGGGAGGGACAGGGGACGGGGGACCGGTGAGGGAACCAAACACGCTTATTCTAACCTCTTCTCAAGCTGTGCGGCGAGTTAAGGACGCGTTGGTTCTGCAGGCGGCCGGTAAACAAGTGTGGCCAGGCAGATAACAGAGACGCCAGCCGGTGTCGCTCTCCGGTCCTTCCCGCAGGGCAGGTGCTGGGGCTTAGGCTCTAGCTTAGCGACCTGCAGGGATCATAACACAGCTCACAGCAAGGAAAATAAACACAGCTCGCAGCCTGCAAGCCCGGCCGGCCGTCTGCTATCAATTTTTTTTAAATACTTACAGAACTAGCCATTCTAGTCTCAGATAAACTAAGCTATTGGACTAACACAGCCGCTCTCACTGTCCCTGGAACCCCTGGTTTCTATCACTCGAGTGGTTTTGAGGGGTGACTTTGCAGTCAGCTGCGCACAACCCCAGAAGTGGGGAGGCTCACACTCGGTCAAGTGCGAGGACGCGGCCGGTGGTGGAAAATCCGGTGCTTGAGAGGCAGGTGGGCGGGGGACCGCTCCGGGGAGCAGCCCGGGGTTGTCTAACCACTCACCGTGCACGTGAAGCTGACACAGGATAATACTGAGCTTAAACTGTAGTTAAAATAAAATAAAATGAACTGCAAAAAAGAGACCGGTGATGGCGCGAGAGGCAACGGAAACCAAAGGAGAACTGGGCGACGCGGGGAGGGAAGTGGTGCCGCCGAGAGCGATGGCGGGGACACCAAACACAGGCTGACTCTCCCCAGCGTCCTCTGTGCTCCCCAGGGACCCGCGAGCGCAGCTCGTCCCAGGCCAGGCCGAGGGAGAGGCCGTTGGCCCCCTGCCTCCCCCAACTCCCGCCGTAGTTTCCTCAGCATCCGATGCAGCCACGGCCTGCGCACAGTAGGGTCTCCATAAATATTTAGACGGTGGTCAGATATAGCAAAGAGGTCAAGAAGGGGCCAAAGAGCGGGGCGAAGCTGTCAGGGCCCCCTACGGCGCAGCTGCGGTTCCGTGAGGAGGGGAGGCGCGGGCGCGGACCGGGGCTTCCCCGCGAGGGGCCCGCTCGGCCCCGAGGGCTTGGTCCTCCGCCGGAGACCTGACCGCCGGTCACCTCCCCTCAGGCCAGTACCTGGACATCCTGGCCATCTCCTGCGACAGCTTCGACGAAGACGTCAACGTCCTGATCGGCCGTGGCCAGGGCAAGATCAACCACGTGGAGAACCTGCGGAAGCTGCGGCGGTGGTGCCGGGACTACCGCGTGGCCTTCAAGATCAACTCCGTCATCAACCGCTTCAACGTGGACCAGGACATGCGGGAGCACATTAAGGAGCTGAACCCCGTCCGCTGGAAGGTGAGCCGGTGCCGGTCGGGGTGGGCGCCGCGGGCGCAAGGAGGAGCGGTGCCCCCCCCAAGGCGCTCCCAGGCCCCGAGGCCAAGAGCGGACGCCCCGTGACCGGGCTGCGCAGGCCGATGTCAAAGGCGGGGGAGCCCAGGACCAGGGGTGGCCGGGCAGGGAGAGAGCGAGCAAAGGAGGGAAGACTTAGGGCGTTTAGAATTACCTCCCGGATGCTGAAAACGTACTTAAATGCGGCGTAGAAGCCCCTTTACCTGAAGACCCTGCGGACCCGGGCTGCGCGCTGGCTGCCTTTGGTCAGCTGTCACCGGCTGTCACCTTGACAGTTGCCTGGGGCTGAGTTTTCCCTTTTCAGATGACGTGCTCCTTACGATGGGCAATACATCTCCCTCTCCTCTCACACACACCCCGATTTATTTACTCAAAACAAGGGTGAAAAAGACGATTAATGGCTTTGGAAATTGTCCTTTTATATTAACTGCAAAACCAACACATGCTAGAGGCCTTAATAAGGGGACACTAAACCCCGACCGCAAGGCGGCATTTCGAAAATACCTATTCCTTGGTTTGGGGATTACAGGCGATCGGCTTATCTTCTGGGTGTTTCTGTACGGTCCGTGTATCCTTCAGTGAGCCTTTTAATTATTTGGTTGTCCAAAAAAAACAATCAGATCATAAGACTGGATCAAACGTCACCTAGAGCAGCGTTTCCTTCTACGTTTCAAGGGTATCTGTGCTTTCTCAGTGCCAGGGCCAGCTTTCCTGTGCCCGGGCAACGTCTTTCTAGACTGCCCCTCAGTTTGAGGCGTCCGCTCAGGAGAGATGACGCCTGGGCCGGGGAAAATGAGGTTTGGGGTAAAAAATGATGGAGCCCTGGCCAGTGCGGCTCAGTGGTTAGAGAGTCAGCCCATGCGCCAAAGGGTCTCGGGTTCGATTCCCCATCAAGGGCCCCTACCTGGGTTGCGGGTTCGATCCCCAGCCCCGGTCGGAGCGTGTGGGAGGCAGCCGGTCGAGGTGTCCCTGTCACGTGGCTGCTCCCTCTTTCTCTGCCCCTCCCTCCCTCCCTCCCTCTCTAGAAAAATCAATGGGAAAAATTCATTAGGTCAGGATTAACATCCAAAAGCAAGCGGTGGGAAGCTGTTTGCGAAGCCCGGCCCCCTGCCTTCCAGGTCTTCCAGTGCCTCATCATCGAGGGCGAGAACGCGGGGGAAGGGGCGCTGAGGGATGCCGAGCGCTTCGTCATCAGCAAGGAGGAGTTCCAGGACTTCTTAGACCGCCACAAGGAGGTGTCCTGCCTGGTGCCCGAGTGCAATGACAAGGTGGCCCGCAGCCCACGCTGTTCCCGTCACCCCTCCCCTTTCACACTGACCCGGACAGGGCCATCCTCCCCCAGGGCCCCGCAGTGGGGAGGGGCAGCGTGGGGTGAGGCCACCAGCGGGCCTTTGGGTGAGCTCAGGGGGCCTCTCCGCCCGTGGGCACAGTGCCACCCTGGAGGGCTGGCGTGAAACGAGCTGCGATCTCTCTTCGGGTAACACAGACGCTGAGAGAGGGGGAGATTGGGTGCCTGGTGGGATCAGGCCCTGGGAACACTGGGTGATGAAGCGCAGGCTCTCCCACAGGGAGAGGAAACAGGGAAACCCCCTGGAGGCTTCGTCTTCAGAGAGGCCTCGCAGTTGGGCTCCTGGGCACGGGGCAGGGAACCTGGCCCTGGTGACTCTGGTGGGGTCTGAAGGGACCCAGCCAGCTGCCCCTGGGGTGTGCCAGGTGGGGGAGGCTCACCTTGTGGGCAACCTACCCAGAGACCCTCAGGAGGTGCTGGGCCCAGAGGTGATAAACACACACACCCCCCGCACAGGGAGGACCCCAAGCGTGCACACGGAAACCACCTGACACTGACTTTGTATTTCATTTCTCTTCTGCAGATGAAGGACTCCTACCTTATTCTGGATGAATATGTGAGTATTTCGAATGAATTCTAAGATTCTCACTTAAAATGAATGAAGGGGCAATGCAGGGTCAAGTCACGAGCGTAGAGTTAAGCCCATATTTGTCTTTGGCCAGCATTTCACGTTCGATGGTCACTGAGCCGCATTCCTGTTATAGAGCCGGACCCCCTGCGCCGAGGTCCGAGCCACACCCGTGGGCAGGATTAGCTTGAACCGGGTCCTGGGTTTGCTCTAAGCGGCAGTGATGGGCTCTCCCGTGTGGCTGTGGGCCCACGGACGTCCCATCGGAGCTGACACGCCACAAAGCCGTCCTCTGTTGTGCCATCCTGGGCTAGAGGTTCTCTGGGCACAGGGCTCCCAGGGGGCTTTGGAGGGAAGTCAGGTCACACGTCTCAGCGCCTTCGACACCTCAGAGGCTGCAGCTCATCCTCTGGCTTGACGACCTTGGCGTCGGTGAGCGAGCGGAGGTGGCAGTTCCCTCCAGAGCCACCAGCCTTATCCCTGCCCTCACCCATTTCCAAAGAAAAAAAAGCCATCCTTCCCCAAATTGGAAAATATATCACTTTCCGTGTCCCCTTGTCCCTTTTGTGGGGAAGGGGGAATCTGGATTCATGAAACTTTGCCCTTATTTCTAGACCAGCACAAATAATTCCATTTGAAGACCTGTTTTTTTTAAAACGTGAGTTCTAACAAGAACCATGATGTCAGTATTTAGCTTGGATTTGATGTCCCCAGAGATGCTTAGTGTGACTTTTAGCATTTTATTATTTATTGTTTTCAAGTACCTCAAAGATACTTCACAACCGTTTTGTTTTTTGTCTTTTTGGGGCATGGGGGGAAAGCTGAGGACACAGATGTTCAGTGTACGGGTTCAGGGGGAGACCTGGATTCAAACAGAATGTATTTGTGGAGCCCAAATGGTCACCACTGGCTGGGGATCTCCACCAAAGTCCTCAACAAACTGTCCGGTCTTCACACATTTGGAACAAACACGGTGGAGCCAGAATTTGCTTTAGGCAATTTAAGAACATTTTGACCCCACGAGCATCCCTGGAAGGGCCGTGGCCGCTCATAGAAGTGGGATGACCCCCTTCCCGTCCGTAAGGTGATTTAGGATAAAAGCTCGACCCTCAGCAGGCCTGGTCCGCGGCCCCTGCCCTGCGGCTCCTTCCTTGTGATCCCCTCTCTCTCTAAAGAATCTCGCTTTCACCAAGGTTGACCCTTGGAGGCTCTCGCCGCACCGATTTCATCCCAGCAACTTCGTTCCCTGAGAGCCCAAACACCCCGCACCGCTCCCTGTGTCTCTGCTTTCACAGCACGCTGCAGACGCCCCATTTTCCAAACCCTTTCCCGACCGCCAGCCCGCCCGCGGAGGGGCCGCACCTGGGGTGGCAGGTCTCCGGCCGTGCGCGTCCTGCGCTCGCCGATGGAGCGTGTTTGCCGGGGTCCGGGCGAGGTGCCTGGCGGGCGGCGCGGTGTCCGGGGGGCTCAGCATCCCGGGCACGGCATCTGGCCCATGGTTCTCAATAAACATTTACGGGAAGGGTTGCGAAGCCAAGAAAAAAAGATTAAACTCGAAAGCTGAGTTTTACAGGGTAAGTTACAGGGAAATATCCCAACTTCTGCCGTGCGTTTTCCAGATGCGCTTCCTGAACTGCAGGAAGGGGCGGAAGGACCCGTCCAAGTCCATCCTGGACGTGGGAGTGGAGGAGGCCATCAAGTTCAGCGGGTTTGACGAGCAGACGTTTCTGAAGAGGGGAGGCAAGTACGTCTGGAGCAAGGCCGACCTGAAGCTGGACTGGTAGGGCTGCCCGCCGGCCTCCCGGGCTCCCTGCCGCTGCGCCCGTCCCCATGTCGGACTCTGTTGCACACCGTAGCTGACATCTGTGGTCACCGAACACAGGACTCGGAGAATTGAAATCCTCGGTGACGCAGAACCATTCCCGTCAGTTAATTAGCTTACTTTAGTTTTAGTGTTTTTGAGCACCATTTACTGGGACTCCTGCATTTCCTTTTCAGAGTTGGTTTTTTTTTTTCTGGCTTGTGCATTTGATGGTTCTTTCTGGCTAAATATCGAGGTGTCAGTTTTCACATCGGGAAAGAACTGTAAACGTCCCTCCCGGTCATTCCTGCATGTGGTGACACCGCCTCCGTTTCTGCTCGTGTGCTGCTGGAACCTGGACTTCCTACCCGGGAGTGCAGAAGGGGTCGGCAGGTGTTTCAAAGTCTAAGAAATGGCTGTGTTATCAGCCTCTGGGGACGGCCCGGTGGGAGGCAGTTGTGTCCACCAACGATGCTGGGACCAGCCCAGGGCCATGCTGACCGCTCCCCGAATGCGAGCTCCCGCTCCCGCTCCCGCTCCTCCCTCTTCCGAGATTCTTAGCAAAACCAAGGTCCACGCTTCAGTTCATGTTGAAGCGGACCAGGGGTCAGGGTTTGGGTTGTAGGGTGAACCTGTTATTCAAGCCACACGAGTCCGTCAAGCAGAAACTCGTGAGTCTGTCTGAGCAGGTGGCTGTCCCCTCACCCAGGACTGGCCCGAGCTGGTGTCCAAAGCCCCGGGCCCGGGCGCAGGGGAGAGGGTGATGAAGCGCAGAGACTGTCCGTGGATCTTATGTAAATGAGGCTGTGCCCTGGTATCTTCTCGATTAACTCTGAGTTGCTTGAAATAAGACAGAGTCCAGGCCAGGATGACCGGGCCCAGGGCTTTCCCTTCTCTCACTCAGCGAGGGAGGGAAATTTCCCCTGAAACACAGTCAGGGACCAGCATCCTCTCCCTGTGGAAGCATCACGTGCAGTTTGTTTGTGTAACCGAGACAGTATCCCATGGCCTGTAAAATAATAGTTTCCTATCACTGTTTCTAAAAAAGCAAAATTATGGAAAATTTTTGGCTCAAGCAAAGAGCGAGCTATTTTAATCCAGCTGCCCCTCCACTGCCCGTCGCTAGGTGGCATCTGCCCGGCTGCTTCACCCACCTGGCAGAGCTTCAGCCCCTAATCCACTTTCAAGGCCTGCTGGTTTTGAAAGGTTTGCTCTTTGTGATGTTTTTTGTTTTTTCTCAGAAAAGATATTCCTACTTCAAATTTTAAATCATTATAATTCAACTGAAATATGTTTGTGTCCCACTGAGTTGTCATAAATTTTCTATAGGACCTTCAAACCACAGAATAAATACATACGTAAATAAAACAGCTGTTGCCATAGGGGTCCTAAATGAACACCAGCGTTTTTTATGGAAAAAAAAAAAAAGAGAAAAATGAATTAGAAAGTTTTTTTCTCCTGTGGATTTTGATAGTATCTAAGCTAGGATGATGTTGCTATAATCAGTATAAACATAAAACGGGTGTTTTTTTTTGTTGCTTTTTTTTTTTAACTTAGCATGAGTGTATTTTGCTGATCTTCACAGGATTCCACAAGAGTCAGTTCAGAAAGAAAGGGCAGGTATGTGGACGCACTGCAGGCATTGCCCGTATACAGCAGGTGCTCAATCGGTGTTCTCTGAAACAAGACCTGAGTCTAAACTCAAATCCTCTGATTTAAAGTGAATTTTTCTCCAGCTGAAGGAGACTGTTTCTCTTTCTCCAAAGGGCAATACAAAACAAAACAAAACAAAACAAAACAAAACAAATAGCTGGACTTCAGAAATAGGCTACAGGATTCTAGCTACATTTCCCGCTGAGGGATAGCACCACCCCTTCCCTGTGCACTCTCAGGATTTGCAAAGGCCCAATGTTTAACATATTCAAATCAGGGACTGGTTACCCTTGCAGTAAAATTCAAATTTGGATTATGTGACATTTTGTTTCATTTTTCCAGTTTTAAATACGAGTCTCCAGTTTTATAAAGTATGTTCACTTTTATTGGAAAAGCAGAGGGTAATTTAAAGGAGGCACCTCCCTGTAGGTGTGAAGGGCAAGTGTTCCGCCGTCTTTCCTTCTTGCTCAAGTCGACATTGTAATGATATGATTGGAATTTTGTCGTAAGAAACCTGGATACATCGGGCATTGGTAATAGCCTATTGGTTTTAAAAGTGTGAACCGTCTCTGTTATTTAGCAATCAGTGATGTGAAATCTGCCGCTTGTCTTCTGCGTGTGAAGACGAGTGAGACCCTTTGGCTGAATCCCCTGGAACGCAAGCCCGGGTTCCGCTTCTGTCCGAGTTTGGGATCGAGTTGGGGCGGAGAGAGAGAACAGTGATCCTAAAGCAAGCGAACAAGTCGCAGTGGGGCTCAGCCAGGCCACAATGCACGGCACAGGCTGCCCGCCTGCTGAAAAGGCTGTTTAACCCGTTGTGATTAGAGGGAGACAACTCACCGCCTAAGATTCTAGGACTTTGTCGAGTGTGTGTAGGCCATCTGAGTTTTTAGCGAAATGCATGTATATATTTTTTCTCTGTATCTGATGTGTCCTGAGATGTAACTTATTAAAATGTGTTTTGTACGTGCCTCCTCTCTCCGTGGGTCAGTGTGATAAAGTGTGTTTAGGGTGATTGCGTGCTTCACAAACTGCCTCTGCTAAAGGCAGGTACACATTAAAAATCAGCAATATTATCAGTTATTAATAAGCACGTTTAGACAGCCCTCTCGGCAATGACGTGGAGTGGACATGAGCCACCTGGGAAAATCGTCTTGTATTCTAAAATGAAAGGCAGCATCTTGGGGACCCAGCACCCCAAACCTGACCACGTGAGAAGGGCTGAATTCCTGCAGACAGGCAGCGAGCACAGCAACGGCCCTGGAGAGTGGTCGGGTGCTGCCCTTCTGAGCGGGAGCTGGTCAGCTGCCCCGGGAGCAGGTGTCTGGAATCCCAGAGTCCCAAGGCGATGCAGGGCTCACCCCCAGTGCCCTGGCCTCTCAGATGCCTGGGGCTGGCCCGGCATCTGCTCCACGATCGTGAACAGCCGATGCTTCCGTCACCTGCTCTCTGTCCCGCCCCCTTTCCCAGCTCTCTGCTCCCAGGGATCCACATTCCTGGCCCCAGTGTTCCCCTTGTGGCCTCTGGACCTGGGCTGGTCTTTCTTGGACATGCCCGTGTACTTGACCTCTGGTAGAAGCGCTCACTTTTCCAAGAAGGCCATGGTCTTACTACCTTCCAGACCCCGATGTGCACCAACCTTGGGCTCCAGGCCCAGGAACAGGGGTCAGATCCAGGGGCTTAAAGAAAGTAAGAAGACTCCAGGGACAGCAGGAGTCCTCTGTTATTGTGGCTGGGTTGGGTGCTCAACTCAATTTTTCCCAGTCAGGGAAAAATAACAAGAAATCACACAGAAATGCTCACAGCGAGTCCTACTCATAGGCCACTAACATGGGCCTGAAAGATCAGAAAGATTTTAACATTTTGTTCGTGACTCTAAAAACAATACATATTTGGAGTGTATTTGAAAAAGGGTCAAGTAAAATGAATAGAAATGACCCCTAATTGTATCATTCAGAGGTGACTGCTGATTTACTCCGTCTTTCAGGTTATGCGGATTTTCACAGAATCGAGTTCATGCTCAATTTTACTGTCCACGTATCTTCTGAAGGTTTGTAAAGCCAGTTAGTGTCCTTAGACCTTAATGAGAACAGCTCGTCCTCAACAGTTCACACTCACAGATGAGCGATTCAGTGGCATTCGCAAAACCACAGTTAATCTTTAAAAAACACCCACTGGATGTGGTTTTCAAGTTGTTTACATACTTGCTTATGAATGTGAGCGAGTGCACCTCAGGTTCTGGGAATTCGCTTTATCTAAAAAAATGCAATCATGAAAACAGCCTGGGAGCAAGCCTACACCTGGAGGATCTGGGAAACTGCCCGAAGGGCTTCATTTTATCATCCGGGGCCATCTCCACTGGTCCTGCTCCCAGTTCCCACCTGGGCTCTTTCCCACACCAAGCAAAATTCCACACCAGCCAGGTGTCCTACAGTTCACCTGAATTCTGACACTGTCGACCTGGAGATGGCATCGGATCCCACGATATGCACAGGACTGCCCCCACCCCTTGCATGTTACCTACTAGATCACCTGTTTATTATAAAAGGACATAACTCAGGGGCAGCCAGATGGGAGAGATGCAGAGGGTAAGGTCTGTGGGAAGGCGCCCCACTCTCCCCATTCCCCACGGGTGCACTAACCTGGGTGCTCTCCCAGCCCCACCCATTGGGGTTTCCACGGAGGCTTCATTACACAGTCACATTTGATGAAATCACTGGCCATTGACTCAATCACCTGGAAGGTCAAGGGGTGGGACTGAAGGTCGGGACCCTCTGGTCACATGGCTTGGTCTGCACAAGGCCTACAGCATCCATCACACCTGTCCTGTTTCACCCAAGCCCTGTTCAGTGGATGGAGCCCGTGACCTGCTTTAAAGCCCTTTTCCTACGTTGAACCTGTAGGACATTAATTACCCTTTGTAGCCACACCCCCAAGGAGTGCGCTCTGGGTGCCCACCTCCTGCTGCCTTGTAGTTTCCTCACTGGGTTCCTTTCGGCTGACCTGGTACCTCAATTCCTTCCCGATTCCCATGTTTCCCTGGCTCTGGGCTCCCTGCCTCAAAAGTGCTTTTGTGTCTGAGATGGCACCACGTGTGCTGCCTGCCTGCTGGGTACCTCACTTTGGCTCCTCTAAGACCCAGTGCGATGAATCACTGCTCTCAAAACCAGGTTATCATGAAGGCGTTAGTCAGTTCAGACCACAGTAAGCTGCAGTAACAAGCACACCCTAAACTTTTAATAGCTTAACACATGCGAGTTTATGTTCTTTTGGGAGGTGTCCTATGGAGAGGCAGCCCAGGCACACTGGCTGATTTCATTCTGTGGTTCAGCCATCTCAGTGGGTGGCTCCATGCTCAATGTGATGGGGAAGGGCACCAGGTAAGACGTCCTGAGTGTCTCCTCTGCCTCAGCCCAGTGGTGACACTCCTGCCAGGGTCGACTGACCAGAGTCCCCTGTCCCTGCCTGACTGCACAAGGCTGGGACATGTACCGAGGCCCATAGATACTGAGTGAGCATTCAATGTCTGCCCCCCATTACACCCAACTAATGCTGAATGTGATTACTCTCCGAACACAAAGGGCCTTTTAAAATGCTGTCCAGCCATAAGGGCACTCCACCCACAGAAGAGGCCATTGGGACCTCGAGGCTGGGGGAGAGAGGAGGCCTTTGAGAGGAGAGAAGCAGGAGTGGGCCAGGGACACTTTCCCTGAGAAGCCCGTAGAAAGGCCGGGCCCTGGCATGGCCCTGAGTGGCGGGGAGCCGGTCAGGCCTACTTGGGGTCTGGGCACTTGACGGAGAAGCTGTGTGCAGCCTGCTTGAGAAGGGCCCACGTGGTCTGGTGGAGGAGACTCAATGGGCCAGGCGGCAAAGGGCTGAGGATGACCGGTCACCTTCCCCACCACAGCACCGTAAAATCCCCAGATCCCTGTGTCCCCAGGGCGGGAGAGTCAGAACGACCCCTGGCCCTTAATTGCCTGCTGCTATTTAGAAATGAGGAATTGGACTTAAGTTCATTTTTTAGATTAAATGTGAATTTCCTGTCGTTACCGATTGTGTGATCACAAATCCATACCTTCCATGGTCTAACACGTCTTTATTTTTAGCCACGAGTGCGCCTCTTGAGCGTCTTGATTTTGTATCTAGAGGAGGAACCTCAGCACGGTTGGGCGTCTGTGTTAGAGTTCGGAGCAGACCCTGGAGGTTGCGGTGCTGAGGGAGGAAGATGCTAAGGTGGTTTCCCCGTCATTCTGGAGAGCAGGGGCCCAACTTTTGGCACGTAACAATACTTGTGTAACTTCTAGCCACCAAGGGGAGCGGCAAAGCTAATCTTACAGCAATTCTACCTTCCAAGACCTGCCACTCACCCAGCTGGAGGCCTAAGAACAGGAAGCGAATTGCTACCTGGATCTCAAGTATTCACAGAACCCCGTACCATCCAGGTGGCCCCTCTTCTCCACCCTCCAAAGCAGCCGGCAGTGGGATGGAGAAACATTCCGTGTGACCCTGGCAGAGAAGGGCCATCCATCCCCGATCAGCACCCGTTTCTTCCCAGCTTGCTTCTACCCCCTGCCCTGACCGTTGGCATCAGGGACAGTCTTCTAGGCAGCCCGGTGCCCAGCTCCTGTTCGCCTGGCCCGTGACACTGTTGGGACTTGAACCCAGCCGCTGTCCCCTGGCTGAGGGCGTTTGATCGGACACCCATTGCTTCCCAGCTTGCTTATGCCCCCCCGCCCCCCCCCCCCGGACTGTTGGCATCCAGGGACCCTCCTCGGCGGCCACCCGTCCATGCAGGTGGCCGCGGCCCACGGGGCGCCCGGTGCCCAGGCGCAGGCCCGAGGGCGGGCGGCAGGGGGCGCTGCGCGCGGGCGGCGCCGGAGCCTCCGCGCCCCGTCTTTGTGCCGTTCGCGCCGCCGCCCAGTCTCCCCGCCGGCCGCGCGCCCCGCTGGAGGCCGGGCCGGGAATAAAGGGCGGCTCCGCGTGGGGCGCGGGCGCGGACACCCGGCCGCGACTCCGGACGCGGGCGCAGCGCTCGGAGCCCCTCGGCGGCCGAGCAGGAGCCAGGACGCCGGCGCCCGGGCCGCGCGGGACCAGGTGGGTGACGCGCGTTCCCTTTGTGTCGGCATCTCGGGGGCGGAGGCGGCCGCGCGGGGCCGGGCGGCCGGGGAGCCCGTGCGCTCCGTGCCGGCGGCGCCACCCCGGCCCGGCCTGCGCCCCGGTGGCCCAGGCGCGTGGCCACTCGGGGACCGCGGGTCCCCCTCCCGGCCCCGCTGGCCCGGCGGGCGGGGGCGGGGGCGCGCGGGCCGCGGATGGCGAGGGCGGGGGAGGCACGAGCGTCCCGCTCCCCTTTCCCGCGGCCGCCCCGCCTCTGCCCCGAGGGGCCCGGGACGCCCCCCGCGGTCTCCCCTCCCCTTCCCCCCCAGGCAGCAGCCGCCCCGGCGCCCCGCCTGGCCGCTCGTGCGCCCCGAGGCCCCAGGGGCGGGAGGAGGGGGCTCTCCCGGCACCTAGTGGCCGCCGCGGGCGGGTCTGGAGCGGTCACCCCAAAGTGTCATCTCTCCCGCTCTCCTCTCTCGCTCCCCCTCCCCCACTGAATTAAAAAAAGAAAGAAAAGTGTCCATTCAGCAGCTCCCGGTGGCCCCCCTGTGCCAGGAGGGTTGGGTGAGCCCCGGGCGCCTGCGTGGGGGCTGCTGCCCGGGGAGGGGCTGGTACCTGCCCTGGAAAGTGAGCCCGAGTCTTGCTCAGACCCTCGGGAGGAGCAAGCGCTTTCCCGGGGGTGGGGGCGCAGGACCTGGTTGGGGCCGGTCAGGTGACTCAGGCCGGGGCTGCCCGCGGGCAGTTCTCCAGCCCAGGGGGGGGGGTTGTCAGTGAAAGGCCAGAGGGGAGGTGGTGCTGGCGCCTGTGGGAGCTGGCAGAGGGGGAGGCAGGGAGAGGAGGCTGGGGAGCTGGAAGCGGGGCCCTCAGAGGTGGCAAGAAGGGGCCCTGGCCAGGGGGAACTGCCCAGCAGAGGAGGAGGGGACACGAAGGGGCGTGCAGGGAACTGCCCCCCTGGTGCTGGAGGAGCCCAGGCCCTCTGTGGTGTAGTCTCTTCCCCACTATGGACAATAGGGACCTGGTCTTTTGCAGTTTCCTAGTGCCTTTTCAAGTTTCGCTTTTATTATTTTTTAAAGAGTGCTAACAGATTCTGCCCAGAGTGGTCAGATGGGGACAGATCGCGAAATCTTTGAATTCAAACTTTGGTCTTGATCCTGTGGCAGTGGGAGCCATGGATGGTTGTAGAGGAGGAGAGTGGGTGAGCATAGCCCTGCTTTGATTAAGGCTGTGTTGAGGGAAGGGGGCGTGTGTGGAGTGTGAACCTTAGAATCGGACCCTCCACACCTGCACTGCTTATTGTCAGGTTAGCCATGGACCAGGGGCCTCATGAGAAAACCGGAGGCAAATAACCTAATTTTAACGGCATGGAAAATGTCCAGACTGGGCACCAGTTGGAGTTTGGAAGTGTATGTGTTTAATGGGGCCCTGACTCTGCCGTCAGTGATCTTGGCAGGGGGAGTAAAGAAGGGTGAGCTCAGGTGTTGGGCAGAGCTGGGGCGGGCTGTGCGAATGTGCTCAGCGCCCTGGCTCGGGGAGCGCGTGGCACCGGAGCTGCGCTGGAGCGCGTGGGGCGCTGCTCTCGCGGTTTGAGACTCACACCGTTCAGCTGAAGCTGCTGACGTCTCTCTGGTGAACGTGCCGCTCGGCAGGCCAGGCGCTGGGAGCCACGTCACCTGCTCTTCCACTGTGGTTCGTAATTTGGCTCCGCTGCCTTCTCCTCCTCTCGGGAGCTTTTCTCTTTGTGGGCGAGGCAGGGGGAGGCCTGTGCTCCTAGACTGGGAATCACAGAGTGAGGTGGCCGGCGCAGACTCCCAGTTCAGCCCTTCATTGTGACTGTGAGGACACTGTAGGCTCAGAGCCGAGGTCAGGGACCCCAGCCACAGAGGGCTGTGGCCAGCCTGGCCTGGCCTGGCCTCAGCTCTCCCGCTGAGCACTCGAGCAAGAGAGGACCGGGACCGGTCAGCTGCCTGCGGTTCTAGGAGCCCGGAGCCACTCAGGATGCTGCTGAGCACGCAGACTCTTCCCGGGCACCTGGCCAAGCAAGGACCCCCTGGCTCCCTGGGGTGCCGGACAGCAGAGCGGCCCAGAGGCTGTGAACAGAGCTGGATGCTTCTAGGAAGACGAGCCTCCCCATGTTCACTCTGGGGAACTTCCTGCCTTGGAGACCCAAGAGCCACGTGGAAGGAGCCTTTCTCTAAGGCTAGAAGTCACGCCCTGGCCAGTGTGGCTCAGTGGTTATAGCGTTGGCCTGAGCAGCAGAGAGTCGTGGGTTTGATGCCGTGTCAAGGGCACGTACCTGGGTTCCAGGTCCAATCCCTGCCCCGGTCAACCTGCGAGAGGCAAGCAATCGACGTGTCTCTCTCACATCGATGCTTCTCTCTCACTCTCCCCCTCTTTCCCTCCCTCCCACTCTCTCTAAAACTCAATGGAAAAATATCCTCGGGTGGGGATTAACAACAACAACAAGAAACGACTGGAAAAGTCACTGGAGGTCACCATTCCCAGAGCCAGCCTCCTGGGTCCTGGGTCTGCATCTCCCACACATCCGAGCACCTTAATCAGAGGAAGCTGAAGCAGCTGTTCACACACCTGCTGGGGATCGGGGCTGAGGGATGGAGCTCCTGCAACTCAGGGCCCAGCTGTGTGACCCCGGGCAGGTGTCTCAGCCGCCCTGTGAGGCCCCAGCTCCCCCCGCTGTAAAACTAAGGTTGTCAAGATCCAGAATAACTGCGTGTGTGAAAGGCCTTCTGTGGGGAACCAGGATCGCGGGACTGCTCGCCCGATGCAGCGTTTGGGAGGATTTCTGCGAAAAGAACGGCTTCCTCAAGGCCATCGCGCTGAGAGGTGAGGCTTCGAGGTGGGTGGCTCAGCGATGAGAGTGGACATGCCTTCGTTCCTGGAGTTTAGACCTGACTTGGAGCTTGTTTCTGGAACGGCCTTTAGACCCCAGAGCAGGGCCTCTCTGAGGACTGAGGTAGTGAGCTGGACGCAGTGGGGAGTAACAAGTTCCCGGATCCCATGAACAGGAGGGTCCGCCTCTGCCTCATAGGCCCTGGCATTTGGCCCCGGAGAGCGGAAAGGGTGGTTAATAGTCACTGAGCGTTTCCATCTCCAGGTGCAGGCAGGAAGTGCTGGGCGTGGCCATGGTCCATTCTCAGGTGGCCCCAAGGACAGCACAGGAGCCGCTACTGTCCCCAAGAGCTCGGGGGCGGCTGCCTTTCCGGGTGTTCAGGAGGGCAGGTGGGGCTGTGCAGGCCTCATCCCGGGAGGAGAGCTCCTCTCCGTCCGCTGACCTGTGGGCCATGAGGATGGCCAGGGAGCCTGCCCTTCGGGTCTGTCTCTGCATCCAGGACACCTGCTAACTGGCCCGTGACTGGCCCCTGGTTCTCCCCACCTGCCCTCTCGTTCCAGAGTGGCCCCCTCCCCAGGGAGGCCTGCCCAGGTCCCCTGCAGACAGGGCAGCCTGCTGGTCAGAGAGGCCGCCACCCTCCCCCCGCTGGTGGTGGGAGCACGCAGACCCCTGTGCTGGGCGACCCCTCCTTCTCGCTGTAGAACATTCTCTGCACAGCCGGGCTGAAAGCAGATTCACGCAGACTTTGTAACCTCCCGGGATGCTGTGCGTTGGTCCCTCTGGTGTCCTCTGGCCTCCTGTCACTTCCCTGCCGGGACACCTTCAGCAGCTCCCCCACTGGTTAAGTCCCCACTGTGGGGTCCAGCCCGTCTTTCCCAGGCTCCTCTCTCAGCCTCCGCATGTTAGTGTGAAATCCCCGAGGATCCTAACACTCAGCACACATATCACCTCCTCACCTGGCTCTTAACGCAGGGGAATCATTAACGTGGGGACCGCAGAGGCTGGCGCAGCCAGTCCTGGCGTCTTAGGGATGGAAAAGGCAGGCCTGGGGCTCGCGCCCGGCCCTCCCTTCCAGGCCCCGCTTTCCCATCTCCCGTCTGCTGGGGAAGCTTTCTCTGTTCGACCAGGTGCTCCCCTAGCAACTTTATGCCAACTCTGCGGTTGCTCTTAAAACTCTCATCTGACTTCTGTCACTGTCTCATTTCCTCTATAAGCGATAAGCCTTATGAGGGTGGGAATTCATTCGTTCTCGTGTTCCCCCAGCGCCCATCACGGTCTTTCTAAATGCATTTTTGTTCCCTGATTAAACACAAGATAGAGAAGCCTGGTTCAAGAGGCGAAGTTTGGGGAAGTGGGATTCGAGGTACATCCTGTCCTCTCTGGGAGGTAAGCCCACAGAGCAGTCCTTGCAGGACAGGACGTGGGGAGCGTCCCAGCCGCTCAGTGGGGCGGGGGAGTGTCGGCTTGGGACAGAGGCCGCAGGCTGGCCGAGTGCGCAGCCCTGGCCTGGGAGGCGTGAGGAAGACCCTGACCGCCCTGGACAGCAGACAACCCCAATTCCAGCGTCACAGACGGCAGCCTGCCTGGGCTGGCTGGAGGTGGTCATGTCTGTGGTCACTCTGGGGTGCAGGGGATGGACCTGACCTAGCCCTGCCCGGCTCCCAGTCCAGAAGGGGAGCTGAGCCGAGGGAGAGGATGTGCCCGCCCAGGTGTGTGTCAGGGGCCCTCTGGTGAGGAAATGGTGATGGAGACTGGAGCGCGTGCCGGTGGACTTTGAGGGTGGGCAGAGCCGAGAAGAGGGGCTCTGCGGGTGCAGGAGGGACCACACAGGATTTGTTCCTGAGGCGGTAGACCAGTCAGGGCTGGTGGTGGGGCCCACGGGGACAGAAGTGTGTGGGCGCCGTCTGCTATATGAGACTGGGGTGCTGGAGGGAAAGCGGTGGCGCAATTCATGGAAAGAGGGCGCCAGGTAACCGCGGGTGGGCGTTGGTTCCCGTGGCCCTTCCTGTGCGGGACAGCAGCTGCTGAAGACACTGCCACGTGCCTGCGGAATGATCCTCCGTGGTCCTCGCTGGCTCTGGCTCTGCCGCACCTGTTTCTCGAGCCCCTTTCGCTCCTTGGGCTGTGGGGCCAGCTCCCATTCGGAAGCGCCTCTAGGGCGTGAAGCTTTGCTTTGGGGAGCGGGAAGGTTTGTAGAGCCCGGGACGGCCGATTGCCCTCTGATTGAGAACATGAGGAAGCAAACCGTCCAGTGAATGAATTTCGTGGCGGCCGATTGCCACCCAGCACTTCAGGTAGCGGTGGGCCGGTGAGCCATAGTCCGGGGTAAAAGCGCAGCTGGGAGACGCTCAGAGCTGGCGGCTCTGGATCTGGATTTTTGGCCAACACTGTGTCTGTGTCTCCCTGACCGCCTGGCAGGGCCCAGCAGCCCTGGTCCCCGCTGGCTCTCGATTGAGCTCACAGTCACTTCTTTCTCTCTGTCTCCATGAAGCGTGAGCCCCGGCCCTCAGCGCCGAGCCAGCCTGGCTGTGGTCGACCAGCGGAGTAGAGGACGGGGCTGGATGGGTGAGAGAAAGAAGGAAAGGACATCTGTGTTCCGTCAGCTCAGGGACCCTAAGAAGCCGCCTCTGTCTCCTGTCTGTTCCCTCGGTGTGCTCACTGGTGGCTCACACCGTCCCCTTGGCCTCATGCACAGACGCAGTGCGCTGTGTCCCCAAGGTCACGGTTCAGACCTGATCCCCATCGTGATGGTATCAGGAGGCGATGGGTGCCCTGGTGAAAGGGAGCCAGACCCTCTGCCCTGTGGGGACCCAGTGAGGTGCCGCCACCTGTCACCCAGGATGTGAGTCCTCCCCAGTCCCTGGCTCTGCTGGCACCTGATCTTGGACTCCCAGCCTCCGGAACTGGGAGAAATAAGCGTCCTGTTTATAAGCCCCCCATCTATGGAATTTTTGTTAAGATCGTCTGAGTAGACTAAGACAGGCAGAGGTGGCCGGTCACCAGCCACGCTGGAGCTGGGCCCTCTCTGTGGTTCTCGTCTTACCTCGATCACCTGCAGAGGTCCTGACAAGGTCACATCCACAGGTCCTGGGGTCCAGAGTTCAGCATGTCTTTTGGGGAACACAATTCAACCCCCAACGCCTGTCTACCAGGGTCAGGTGGTGCGTGTTTGCGTGGACTCGTGTGTTACTGTGTGTTTGGCGGGAAGGAACACTTACTAACAAGGGCTCAGACAAGCGGTTTCTGCCTCCTCGGAGACACGGTGATGAAGGTCATGATGAAGGTGGTGGTTGCTGGTGTCAGTCCAGCTGCCTGGGGCTGTCACCAAGACCCCAGGATCTCCTGTGTCCCTCCACCATCCTTAGCGTGTTACCTTTGCCTTCCCGTGGGCAGCCAGGGGTCCAGATGGCTCGGGTCTGTGTTTAAGGTCGCAGGAGAGGTGGGGACGTTGGTGTCAGCCACCCCTGTCCCTTTTTATCAGTAAATAACCAGCTTTCCCAGAAGTACCGGGGCTACTACCTCTGTCCATCTCATTGGTCTGGGCTTTGCGGCAACTCCCGGGAGGGAGAGACGCTGAGAAATCGAGGCTGCGGGAGCCCCGAGGACCGTCTGTGAGAGGACTGGACCAGACAGAGAGGAGAAAAACACTGCGCGGGGTGGCGGGAGGTCAGACCACGTTATGAACCACCTTCGCTTCCCCTACCTTAAGGGCCAGGGTCTAGCCCGTGCACGTGGCCGGAACACCCCGGTGCCCTGCAGTGTGGCCTGAGCGCTCCCGAACCTTCAGCTTTGGCTGCAGTGAGGACCAGGGCACCCCAGCCCTGTCCAGTTCAGCTCTGTGTCCCTTTGCAGCCTACAGGGTGCCTGGCACACAGTAGGTGCTGTATGAATATTTGTTGAACTCATTAGTCATCTTTTCCCTTCAAAGACATTCCAGTCCAGAAACAGTCTCATCCCTTCATTCTTCCTTTTGTCCATTTATCATTCATTTGGGCAAAGCTTTTTGATCCTGGGGGGTTCAAAGGCAGGTGGCGGAATATATAGCCGGGGTGAGGGCGTGGAGAGAGGGAGGGGATGGCGAGGTCTCCCCAGAAAGAGATAGGGGGTGGCCTTCCGTACGCAACAGGACACACGTTACTCTCTTAAACTTTGGGACCATATAAACTCTAGGCTCACTCTAGTAAAACCAGCGAGTTGGCACCCAGGGGAGTCCCTTTCCATCCAGCAATGTCGCTTATTGTCCGTCTCTCCTGTTTGCAAAACAGCTCAGACTTTTAGGTGCGTGCTTTTTAATATGCTGAATAAATATCGCCGTGTCCCACCCTGAGCCAGGTCCCGGCGTGTAAGGCGGGCGCTGTGTTCTTAAATGAATGTGCTCTTCCCGCCGGGCGGGGCCGGGGACGGAGTCCCTATCTGTTAATACTTTAATCACTCCCAGGATTCTTTCTCGTTGGCCCAAAGCCCGGGTTCCTTGGCAGTGACCTTGTTTTCTCCATCCCTGGCCACGTGCAGCGCATCCAGCTTTGTCCAAGAGGAATGGCTCTGCCCGCCGGGGCCGCTCGGCGGAGGCCTTGGCTGCGTCCTGCTGGCCTGGCAGATAAGGCTGGGCTCTCAGGGACCCTGTTTATCTGGGGCGGGCAGGACCTCTTACTGGTGTGGTAGGAGCAAACCAAGGGCAGACAGGCGCAGGGTGCGCCACCCAGAGCGATGCTGACCAGGCAGGAGGCACTGTCCCCATGGGCTGTAAGCCCTCGAGCCGTGGCCGGGGCCAGGGGAGCTGTGCTGCGAGCATGGAAAGCGTCTGTAGGGTTCCCAAGATCTGGCCTGAACAACAGAATGTCAGCTGTCTCAGTGAGACCTTTTATACTGATTACAAGCTGAAATGACTTCAGTTTGGCTATATTGGCTTAAATAAAACATTACTGGCATTGATGTTCCTTGCTTAGTTTTACTTTTTTATAAATGTGGACCCAGTCAATAGCAGGGGGAAGGCCTGGGGGCGGGGCAGATCCAGGGTGGAAGGGTCAATGAGGGGGAAACAAGGGGACATCTGTAATACTTTCAACAATAATGATAAATTTAAAGTTACGCACGGGCTCGCATACTTACGTGTACTGATGATGTGGAGGGACTTGGAGAAGTGTGTCTCTTCGTGGTCAGCAGGCCTTGGGCCCTCCTCTGTGCCCTTCCTGGGGGACCCGTCATTCTGGAAGAGCCAGCAGAGGTGGACCGAACAGGTGCACGTCTCCTCCTGATTTGTGCTGTGTTTCCACTGCCACTTGACAGCCCCCATTTCATCTCTTTTTAAACCATTTAAAAAAAAAAAATATATATATATATATATATATTTTTTATTGATTTCAGAGAGAGGAAGGGAGAGGGAGAGAGAGAGAAACATCAATGATGAGCGAGTCATTGATCGGCCGCCTCCTGCACGCCCCCCACTGCGGGTAGAGCTGCAACCTGGGCCTGTGCCCTGACCGGGAATCGAACCCTGACCCCCTGGTTCATAGGCCGATGCTCAACTACCGAGCTACACTGAATGGTTCTGTTTGGTTTCAGTTGCATTGGAATCGCCCTGCTATGGACTCCGTGCGTCACTGGCCCCTACCTGTTTATCCCAGGTCAGCCTGGTTGCGCTGTGAGTACCGTTCTGCAGGAGTAAACACTTTGGGTCCTCAGACAAAAATTTTCTTGGTAAACCTGAAATAATTATTATTTTCTAAGCGAAATTAGCTAGGAGGAGCACTTGCTGATGGGATGAAGCGGGCTCCCTGCTGAGCAGGAAGCCTTTAGGTATAAATCACTGGCCTCAGCAGGAGGGGACGCGGTTCTGGGCCTGAACTGGGGGCGGGACGGCTGCAGGACAAACGCCGATTCTTCTGTGCACCCTCGAGATTACTCCAGACAGTGTGCACTGTGGGGAATGTGGCTCCAGGAAGTGGTAGTAAATGTAGGAAAATAAATGGTTTATGCACAGATGCCTCTCATCTTTTCTCTTTTAAAAAAATAATGGCCTTACATGGGAAACATCTAAATGTGGTTGAGTTAACATAATGCTCTAATTAGGTAAGATTTTTGGACATTGTGGACCTGGGGACATGCTTACAACATACCGTTAAGTGGAAACAGTGGTGAGACTGAATTGTATGTGTGATGTGTGTACACGACATGGCAGCTATGCAGAGGAAAGCAACCCTAGTCACAGGGATTGTGACTTTTTTGCTTTATGTGATTTTTTATTGTGGTTATATTTCATTTTGTAGTGAAGTGAATGATTTTCGTTAAAAAGTTTTAGTTGTAAAGTCCGCCTTCCAGCACACACACATTTTATTACTTCATACACAACAAATACGTATTTCAACAAATAAATGAACCCCGTATCTCCGGTGGGCGTTTGGCTGCAGTGGGCTTGGAGAGAAACGAGGAACACACACAGAGAAAGCCCTTCTGTTACTAATAAACAAACCAAAGCAATACCAACACCAGCGATTTTCCTGAGGCTTATTTTATGTCATGACCCTGCACATCTGAGCAACGCCAGTTACTGTCAGAACTGGGACAGTCTGGCCCCTCCACGCCCAGGTCCCCTCGTACGTGGCCTGGTGGCTGTGGTCACTGTCTGAGCTGAATGCCACGAGATCTCATGGCCGAGGGCTTACAGTCCTCCCGACTTCAGATCCCACCGAGACGGCTGCCAAGACCTTTAGCCTCTGCAGATGTCCCCACTTTACTCATCTAAAAAGTGGGACTGGGACTAGGACTAGGGACACTTTTTTCTTTGGGGCTCCTCTGAGGATTCAATAAATACAAAGTTTTAAGAAAAGCTTTGAAGGAATAAGAAAATTTAAAGAAAAGCCTCGAAGGCCTACCGAGAAGACATGCACAAGTAACCCTTTGGGGTTCCACGGGAAAGGAGGCAGCCAGGTGTGAGCCGTGAGGAGTGGGTTGGGGGGCTCTGGGGATTCGGACACACGCTGCCTGAGGCACTCAGCTTCCATCTGGAAATCATTTCCTGGCTGAGTAAAAGACGGCGCTCGGGTCCGCAGGAATGGAAAATATTAGACCGACCAAGGCTGTTATTATTTTCAATGGCTTTTCAGCTAACGGTGGAACGGCCTAAATGAAATGATGCCCTATTTCCTCCTTCCCGTATTTTTCTCTTTTGAATGTGGTTTTGCTTTAAATTTTCAGTGAAAATGCCAGCAGACCATGGCATTGCTGGTGGAGGCAGCAGATGCGTGGCTGTGGGCTGAGCTTACAAGACATTCTTTCCTTGAAGGCTCACACCCCTCGCGTCCTGTGTACCCATCTTGACCTTCACAATCTAGCCCGATTGGACATTTTTCAGCTTTATTTGTCTTTCAAAGAACCAGCTCTTGACTTTGTTGTTTTTCTGTACCGTTTTCCTGTTTGTGATGACATGGACTGTGCTCCGGTGTTCATTATGTCTTTTCTTCTGCTTGCTTTAGGCTTAAATTTCTCTCCTTTCTCTAGTTTCCTAAAGAGGAAGCGTGGAGTGTTGCTTGTAGCTCTTTCTCTTTTTCTAATATATGCATTTTGCTATCCTCTACTCCTTCTGGTAAGTTGTGTTTTTATTTTCACCGAGTTCACAGTGTTTCTTAGAGTCTCTTGAGACTTCTTCTTTGGCCCATGTGTTATTTAGAAATGTGCTGTTTACTCTCCAGATACTTGGGGGTTTTCCAGCGACCTTTCCGTTAGTGACTCCTGGATGAGTCCCATTTTGATGGGAAAGCTTACTGTGTATGATTTCTGTTTTGTTTTATGATCTGTGAAGGTGTGTTTTATGGCCTAAGATGTTCCACATGAGCTAGAGGAACGTGTCTTCTACCGTTATTGGGTGGAACAGTCGATGTATCAGTGAGTCAAGTTGATGTTCGTGCTGTTCAGGTCAGCTGTGTCCTTACTGATCTTCTGCCCACTGGATCTGCCAATTATTGGAAAGAGTGGTGAGGCCTCGAATTATAACAGTTTGTTTGTCTGTTTCTCCTCGCAGGTCTGTCAGTGTTTGCTTTGTGTTTTCTGATGCTGTGTTGTTAGGTGCGTGCATGTTTACTACTGTTACGTCTTCTTGGAGAATTGATCCCTTTATTGGCATGCATCGGCCCTCGTTCGTTGTGCTCGATGCTGTTCTTTGTCCTCGAGTCTCCTTTGTCTGAAGTGAACATAGTGAGTCCAGCCTTTTTGATCGGCATCAGCATGTTATGTCTGTTTCCATCCCTTTACTGTTAACTGGAGTCTTTTTATTGGAAGTGTGTTTCTTCAGACAACATAGAGCTGAGTCTTGCTTTTTTGAAACTTATTCTGAAAATCTCCGTATTTTAACTGGTATATTTAGACTCGTCACATCTAAAGTGATTATTGTGGTAGTTGGGTTAATATCTACCATGCTTGTAATTGTTTTCTATTCATCACATCTGTGTGTTTTTTTTTCATTTTTTCCCCCCCTCTTTTGCTGCCTTCCTCGGTTCTGAGCATTTTATATAAATTTGTTTTGTCTTTTCTATTAGCATATGTTATATTTTTTTAAAGGCATTTTTAGTGGTTTTGTGGTTGCCTTGGGGTTTACTCTCTCTCTCTCTCTCTCTCTCTCTATATATATATATATATATATATATATATATGTATATGTATATGTATGTGTGTGTGTGTGTGTATATATATATAAGTTCACTTTTTTTTTAAAATATATCTTTATTGATTTCAGAGAGAAGAAAGGAGAGGGAGAGAGAGAGATAGAAACATCAATGATGAGAGAGTCATTGATCGAGCCCACAACCTGGGCATGTGCCCTGACTGGGAATCGAACCCCGATCGCCTGGATCCCAGGTCGACACTCAACCACTGAGCCACACCCGGCTGAGCTATAAGTTCACTTTCAAATATTATACTATTTGACATATAGTCATGGTATCTTATAACAGATTATTTCTGAGTCTTCTCTTCCTTCCCTGATGACATTGCTGCCATTCATTTCTCTCATCCACATGCTATAACCACCCAACACTGCTATTTTTACTGCTTCAAACAATTTTCACTTAGATCAATTAAGAATAAGAAAAATAAGATACTGTATTTTACCTTCATGTTTCCCTTCTCTAACCCCCTTCCTGTGTTTATGTTGATCTGAGCTCCTCACATAAAATTTTTCTTCTTTCTGCAGAACTTTTGATATTTCTTGCAAGGCAGACAAGTGGTGACACATTCCCTCAATTTTTGCTTGCCTCAGAAGGTGTTTATTTCACTTTTGAAGGATAGTTTTGCTGGAAATTGAATTTTAGGTTGGTGGTATTTTAATTTTAATACTTTAAAAACGACACTCTGCTCTTTTCTTGCTCATATGGTTTCCAAAGAGAAGCCTGATCTAATTTTTATTCTGATTCCTCTATAACTTTTGACCATTCTTGGTTAAATTTATTTTCTTCTCTGTTTTCCCTTTCTGTTTTTCGAATCATGCATATGTAGCACATTTTGAAATTACCTTGCAGTTTTTGGATGTTCTTTTTAAAAAAAATTCTGTGTTTTTTTTGTTGTTGTTTATATTTCGTTTGGGAACTTTCTGTTGACCTGTCTTCAGGCTCACTAAGCTTTCTCTTGGCTGTGATCAGTCTTTGGATGAGCCTAACACAGGCATTCTTCATTCTTCGCAGTGTTTTTATTCTAGCATTTACTGTGATCATTGTTTTCAATTCCATCTCTGTGCTTTATAACCCATTTACTGCTGCATTTTGTCTACCTTTTCCATGAGAGCCCTTAATATAGTAAACATAGTTATTTCAAAGTTTTGTCTGAGCCTAGTCGGCATGGCTCAGTGGTTGAGCATCGACCTGTGATGCAGGAGATCCCAGCTCAGTTCTCCGTCCGGGCACATGCCCGGGTTGCGGGCCTGATCCCCAGCAGGAGGAGTGCAGGAGGCAGCCGATCAGTGACTCTCTCATCATTGACGTTTCTCTCTCTCTCCCTCTCCCTTCCTCTCTCTCTGAAATCAGTAAAAATATTTTTTAAAAAAAAGTTTTGTCTGATAATCCCAATATCTGTGTCATACCTTTGACGCTTGCCCTGTCTCTCCAGACTGACTTTCCTTTCCTTTTGGCAAACTTGGTGGGGGTTTTGCTGTTGCTGACAGCTGAGCCAGGTGTATTTGGTAGTAGGAACTAATGTGAAACTGCTACCTATTGCTTTTTCCTATTTAATATGGAGATTTTTCCTGTCCCCACATAAAAATCTACCGTTTACTTTTTCAAAACTACACAGCTGAAGGAAGTGTTTCCCATGTTCTTTAAAGTTCGAGGGTGGACAGTTAGGGTGAGGTTTATCTCACGATTCTAAATAAACTATTTTCTTCCTGGGGTGGTGCCTGCACCATAAGAAGCTTCTTATTTTGTGCCCAGTTCCGTATTTGTTGGGTCAGTCAGTGAGCTCTTTGTGAGCAGAGTTAAGCCCAACAATCAGCCTCATTTTTATGAGTCATTTCTCAGACTCAGGAGTGATGGTAGAATTAGCCAACATGCCTTTATGTCAGTGAGAGAATTAAAAAACAACTCATTTCATTCATTGACAGTCAGCGAGCTGGTGAATGTGTTCCCTGGCTGTAATTTGACAAATAACCCCATTACTAAAGAACGTATTTGATCCCCCCCCCCCCCCCGAGAAGACAGATGTGGAATAACTGACTGCAGGGCAACTCTGAAGGGTGACTGTGGGCCTCTGTCTCCCAGCGTGCAGGCCGTTCGTGTACTGTGCCTGTGAACAGAGGTGGCTTTCTTGAAGCCGGACAAGACCTCCATTCATCTTAACGTCTAACGGATCAGACACGCGAAGGCCTCCACTTGAGGCTGCATACGTTGGCGTGTGCAGAGCTATATGGATTTTTGAAATAGTTCCTTGGAAGTTCAGCAGCAGCGAAAAGTCAGTTCTTGACTTGGGAACTGAAAGACTGGGAAGGAGCTGGGGGACTGCACTTGGCTCCCTTTTGTGTGCTCGTGGGTGAGGGATTGTAGGTAGTGGGGCTCCCACTTCCGGAGCAGGATTCTATGCGAGTGGCTAGTTAGCCCTGAGCCTAAACCTGCAGCATTGTGGAGACGAGAGGGAGAGAGACACGGAGATGGAGATGGAGGAGCGCAGGGCTAACCCCGGGGCATGTCCCGCCGGCCCCTTGCTAAGGCTTGGCTACAGGGACCCAGAATGCATTGCATGGGGCCTTGGAGTGGAATTTTCATGCAGAGTTTTCAATATGTTGTACTTACCTGATCTTTCATGAGGCCAAAGAAAAGTAATTATTTTCTCTCAATGTGTATTATCTCAGGGTCATATATTACATCAAAAACCTTTAGCTCTAAAAATTTAGGGGTATAAGAGCAGCCGGGAGAGAAAATAAGGGATACATGGAAGAGTAAGTGGTTTTCAATAGGTTTTTTGTCTTTATTTAACATTCTTCTAGAAAAGTTAGGGGTGTAAGTGTTTAACTTCAATTTGTGCTCACAAGTCAGGTTTATATAAATTGGTCTCTACGGGTTGTTTTTTTTTCTTCTGTTCTTAGACTCAATTCATGCCAAACCTGGAGGTCAAGCTCATTCGTCACTTAGGTGGATGACACCATATCATTTATTCCACGTGCATGTCCCTCTTGATGGCGTTTAGGTAGCTTTACAGCGTTCTCGCCTGTGAAGTATGCTGCCAAGAACATGCTTTTCATTGCATGTTACATATTTTTGCCAGTACAGCCGTAGAGTAAATTCTCAAGGTGGCATATGTGGGTCCAAGGAGGTATGTGTAGTTCATGTTTTTATCTATTTCCAAGTAATTTTCCAAATGGCTTCCATTAGTATGCTCCTAAAAAAATAAACAGAAGTTTCTCTTCTACCCCAGTCAACAATATTGAATTTTTATTCAGCAATATTGACGTTTTAATCATTGCCAATCTGATAGGTGAAATATGGCATCTTTTTACTTCATTTCTTTCATTGCAAGGGAGGCCCAGCATTTTTTCAAGTGTCTATGGGTTGACGTACATACACTTGGTGACAGAGATAAAATAACTTCTTTCATGCATGTTTCGCACCAGGCTGGCTTTGTCAGGTTATTTCAAACAGCCGAGGTTCTGTTCATACATTGATGTAGCGTCTCTGCTCACATCAAGGAGTGAGTTCATCAAGTTGTACTCGCAGGGGTGTGAAATCACGAGAGGCTCGCACTCCTACGAAACGAGAAACCTTGTCTGGGACCTGGGTTTCAGTTGACAAACAGCAGTGCTTTGATTTTTGAGTGGCTCGGTGGATAAGGGTGGGCCTGTAGAGATTCCTGCTCCGTCTGAACTCCTCGGGGGCAGGACCAGGTCTCATCGCCTCTGTGTCCTTCCCTGGCAGCATCTCAGCAGGTGGTCGGCGTGCAAGAGGAGGCCGGTAAACGGATGGATCGTTCCTGCAGGTGTTTCCTCTGAGACCCACTCGGCGCATCCGTGGTGCTCTGCAGGGCCGGGCACTGCACACAGCAGGGCTCCCGGGGAGGGGGCAGGGCCAGGACCCAGCGCTGACAGTCTGGGCAGCCTTGTAGGCAGAGCACGCCAAGGGCGTTGAACCGGGGCAGCCACACCTCGCATTCAGCGCATTGGGCCTATGCGTCCTCCCCGGCAGTCCGCTGTCTGAGCCCCTGCGCCCCTCTCCTGTTTTCCAGGTGCCCAGTCCCCACTGACCGTGACCCGCTCTGTCCCCCGGAGAGGAGACCTCGTCCCACTTCTCAGCACCGGCAGGCGGGCATGAGGGGAGGAGCCAGCTGAGGCGGGCAGTGCACCTGGGCAGCAAACCCAGACACCGGGACCTGGCCGGAAGACGGTCCCTCGCCTCCTCTCCGGGCTTCTCAGAGGTAACTTTGAATTTGGAAAATGAAAGCTTGGAAACCTTCATTGCCGTCGTCTCGGTGGAGTCGCAGGCTGTTGGGGGGACCACAGAGGCCTGCTGGCTGGGTCTCTGCACCACCTAAGCCGCACCCTGTGAGCAGCCGCCTGGTGCAGGTCCCGGGAGGGATGCGAAGGTGGCCCTCGGCGTGTTCCCTTAGCTGCTAGGGCAATTATAGCCATCAACGCCTTGTGAAGGTTCCCGCAGGGGCCTCCTTCACCGCTCGCCGCAGCCTTCTGAGGTCTGTGTGGTCTCGTTCTGTAGACCAGGAAACAGGTTCAGCAGATCAAAGGCCTCACCGTTTCATTCATTCACCGGAACGTGTGCACTGAGCTCCTGGCTCGCCCGGCGCTCTCCTGACTCAGAGCACAGCAAGCACACAGCCCGGCCGTCAGGAGATTCTAGGTCAGTGGGTGTGAGTGGAGGTGGGGAGGGGACAGGCACCGAGGGACCGGCCGTGTCCAGTCGGCAGCGTGGAGAAGCAGGTTACACCTTGTGCTAGGAGGCGTACACGGTGGAGTGTGCAGGGCTGGGGCAGGTCGTAGTTTTAAATGGAACGGTCAGCGAGGTCTCATTGAAAAGGTGATTTCATGGATTTACGGAGTTGTGGGGAGTCATTATTTCATGTTGGGAGCAAGAGTATTATAGTGAGAAAGCAGGGGGTTGCAGCAGCCTCGAGTCCAGTCCCTACACCCCAGGGTGCAGGAGGAGCCCCAGGAGGCAGTGGGGCTGGACAGGGTCAGCAGGGAACAGGGGGTTGGGAGAGAGGCCCTCAGGGCCCTCAGGAGGCTGACCTCACCTGGCATCGCAGACTGTTGGGGGAATTCTAGGTTTTATGATGGGAAATCAGCCGAGGAGGAGGGACAGGATTTGCATTCCATTTTTTTTAATTTAAAATATGTCTTTATTGATTTCAGAGTGAGGAAGGGAGAGGGAGAGAGAGAGAGAAACATTAGTGATGAGAGTCATTGATTGGCCGCCTCCTGCAGGCCCCCTGCTGGGGATCGAGCCCGCAACCTGGGCATGTGCCCTGACCGGGAATCGAACCCTGATCGCCTGGATCCTAGGTCGATGCTCCACTGCTGAGCCACGCCCGGCCGGGCCGCATCCCAACTTAATTAATAGGCTCGTCCCGCCTCTGCGTGGATGAGAGAGCGTGGGGTGGGGGGGCCTCGGAAGACCATTTCCAGGCATTAGGGAATCCACTGCAGTGGTTCAGACGGCAGATAACTGCGGCCTCTCTGCCGGCAGCTGGGGAAGGGGTGAGAGGTGGTCCCGTTCCGGGCGTAATTTGAAGACCCAGCCTGTAGCCTTCTGGCAGGATGGGTGTGGCATGAGAAGAAAAGTCTAGTGACAGCAAAGATTTCAGATTAAGTTGTCGCCACCCGAGAGGGGAAGTCTGCAGGTGGAGACGGTTCGGGTGCAGAGAGATCAGAAGCTCGGCTTTGAACACGTTGAGTTTGAGGTTAGGAGACACCCGAGGGATGCTGAGTGGACGGTGACATCCGGGCCTGAGCGTTGAAGACAGTGACCTGAGCTGCACTTACGTCGGGTGTCATCGGCCAACGGGTGACATTTGAAGGAGTAAGATGGGATGGAATCCCAGTGAGAGGAAAGCTGTAAGGTTTGGGCCCCGGGACATTCCAGCTTCATGAGGGGACAGCAAAGGAGACCGGGAGGGAGCGACCCGAGAGGTGGGGGGACCTAGCGTGGGGCGTCTCGGGAGCCCCTGAAGTCTTTCCGGAGGGTGGAGTGAGGAGCTGTGCTCAGTGTGCCGATGGGCCAGGTGACGTGAGGACCCGGAATTGGGTCTTGGATCAGCGCCCTGCGGGCCATTGGTGGCTTTGGCAGAAACAGTAAAATGCCATGTGGGCCCGGTGGCTACGGCAACAGGCCCAGCTGGTGTGGGCTTGGAGGGAAGAATCCGGGGGGGAGCCCGAGACGCGGATGGCTGCCCCCTCTTCTGAGAAGCCCTGCTGCAGGGGCTGTGGGGTGGGGCGGGCGAGCCCCGGGCATTGCGTTTCCTTGGCAGCAGTACCCGTGTCTCTGCAAGCTGATGGGAGGAGGAGCGGGTGCCGTGGGAACGAGGGGTGCGGAAGTGGCTCTTGCGTGGGAGAGGGCGCGGGTGCGGTGTGCGGTGGGAAGACGCGGGCAGCTCCTGGTGGGAGGGACTGACCGGTGCGTGGGTGCCGGGCCTGTGGGACTCGGGAGGCGGCTCCGCAGTCGTCTTCTGGTGGCTTCTGTTTTCTTTGTGAAATGGGAAGAGCCACCAGCCGGGATGCCGTGGCAGAGGCGGGACTGACAGTTTGTGGCGACACCCGGCCGTGGTGGCTCAGCGGTTGAGCATCGGCCTAGGAACCAGGCGGTCACGGTTCGATTCCCGGTCAGGGCACGTGCCTGGGTTTCGGGCTCGATCCCCAGCGGGGGGCGTGCAGGAGGCAGCCGGTGAATGACTCTCTCATCATTGATGTTTCTCTCTCCCCCTCTCCCTTCCTCTCTCTGGAATCAATAAAGACGTACCTAAAAAATAATCAAAGGGCCTGCGTGAGAAGTCTTCTCGAACCCTGACCATATGCTAATCTCACCCACGCGCCCCCCTGGTGATTCTGGGAACGCACTGTGGCTGTGTGACCAGCCGGCCTCGCTGCCGAGGCGGTCAGTCTGCAGCCGGTCGTCGCTGCGGGAGGAAGGACAGGGGGACGCTGGCGTTTGAAGCTGCCGCTCCCAGCAGTCATGTCCTTGGGAACTCAGTGTGTCAGAAGCTCCTTTTAAACCTCCCTTGGACGGCTTGGGGTGGGTGCGTGTTTCTCCGCAGCGCGTTCACTGCTCGGGAGAGAGACCGAGTCTCCTGGGTGTGAGGAACACAGCACAGGAAACCGCCCGCGGCGGGCACGTGGGGCCGTGGGCTCCCGCCTGTGTCCGCCACCCCCACCCATCTGTCTCCAGCAGATTCCAGCCGCGGTGAGATGGCTCCCTAGTGACAGAGGCTCCTGTTGGAGAGGCCAAGGCACCAGTGAGATTCCAGCACAAGCTCAGATGGTTTTACACCTTTAGGGTTTACAATGAGAAAGTCTCCGGGACAGAGGCCACCCCCAGGCACACCTATTTCTGTGATTGCGGGAGCTCCGTCGGAAAGATAGTTTTGTCCTGTTTGGTTTGGTTTCCTGGAGTGGAGAATGTCGTGGGTAAACAAAGAAATCTCTGAGTAGAAACATTCTCAGGGCCTTGGCCTTGAGTCAGCCTGGGGCCGGCGGCATCTGGGCCGCTGCAGCTCTGCTCCGGGCCCTGGAGTTTCAAGGCCAAGGTCGCTGAGGACTCCAACCGGAGCGGGACTTGCTCCGTTCCCAGGCCTCAGGGCGGCCCAGGGGGTTCAACCGGCAGTATTTTTAGAAACGGGAACTCCTCACGATGCTGCCCTGAGACGCTGTGGCTGCAGGTTCTGTGAAAATAAACCTTGACAACCACAGTTGCCACATTTGTCTCAGCTGCAGTTTCTCTGCGTTTGTATTTTTTGTTTTGAGAGCCTGGGTCGTTCTCATGTCTGTGCCGAGCCAGGCTGTGCTGTCCCGTCTCCCGAGGCGTCCTCGACGTTCCCACACTCCGGCTTCGGGCGGCTGGCGGCTGGGAGGACCGCAGCCCAGAGAAGGGGGCGCCCCCCCCCCCCTGGGGCAGGGCGGGTCTCTGCAGACCGAGCGAGCGGCGGACCTTTACTGGGCATCTGTTATCTGCAAGGTCACGGTGCCTGGGCTGTGAGGGAGGAAAGAGGAAACAGGGCCGGCTTCTGCTTTTATCTTTTTCTCTCACGGGTGTGAACGGCGGATGTGGGTGCGGGACACAGCAGCACTGAGGCGAGGGGGGTGGGGGCCCAGAGCAGACGCCTCGCCACCAAGGCCTGCAGAGCCTGCGGCGGGGAGGACGGGGCAGAGGGGCAGGCAGGACCCTCGGGGAGGACGGGGGCAGAGGGGCAGGCAGGACCCTCGGGGAGGACGGGGGCAGAGGGGCAGGCAGGACCCTCAGAGCCCGCGGCCTGACTCTCAGGGACTTGTGAAGGGCAGTGGCCGGATGAGAAAAACAAAAACCAGAGGGTGTTTTGGACCAATCTGACGAAAGCACTAAAGAGAGTGGAAACTTTCACCTGCCTGGTGCCCCCAGGTGCCTCCGTGTTGCTGCAGGCGACGGAGCTCCTTCCTTTTCAAGGCTGAACAACAGTCCGTTCTTCACACGCCACGGCCTCCTTGCTCGCTCATCTGTCCACGGACGCGGGTGTTTCCGTGTCGGCGATGGTGAATGCGCCGCAGTGAACTGGGGGCGCAGGCGTCTCTTCGAGTTAACGATTTTTTTTTTTTAAATATATCTTTATTGATTTCAGAGAGAGGAAAGGAGAGGGAGAGAGAGAGATAGAAACATCAGTGATGAGAGAGTCATTGATCGAGCCCACAACCCAGGCATGTGCCCTGACCGGGAATCGAACCCCAATCGCCTGGATCCTAGGTCGACGCTTAACTACTGAGCCACGCCCGGCCGGGCAAGTTAACGATTTTGTTTCCTTGGGATATGTCCCCAGGAGTGGGATTGCCGGATCATGCCCTGGTTCCGTTTTTAGTGCTTCGAGGAGCCTCCATGCTGCTGGCCGCAGGGCCTGCGCCAGCCTGCACCCCCGCCAGCCGCGCCACGGTTCCCTCTCCAGGGCCTCGCCAGCATCGGGGGTTTCTTGTCTGTCTGGGGATGGCTGTTCTGACGGTGTGAGGTGGTACTTGCTGAGGTTTCAGTTTGCCTCTCCCTGATGATGGGCGATGTTGAGCGCCTTCTCCTGTGCCTGCTGGCCGTCCGATGTCTCCTTTGGAGAAAGGTCTATTCAAGTCCTTTGCCCATTTTTCAGTTGGGCCAGTGAGAGGCGCTGTGGGTCGTGGGGCCAGATCAGCACGGACATTTGGAAGGTGGGAGTGGGGGACCCGGCCTCGCCGCTCCCTGCCCAGGAGCTCGGAAAGCGCTGACCTCCCAGGGCCCGGGTTCCTTCACTGTAAAGGGGATGACCGGACGCTCCCCTGCCATCTGGACGGACGCACCTCCGAGGGGCGGATGCGCCTGAAGGGTGGGGACGTTCTTCCTAAGGCGCAGCAGCAATTGCATGTCAGTGACTCAAATATTTGTAGTGAAACAGCAGAGGTTTTAAAACTAAATGAATCATTTTATGCTAATTTTAGCTTGTAGTATAGAAAACCAAGAGTATACTCCTAGAAAAAGTGTAATTTAAGAAAACGGACTCACCAGGAAACAGGAGTTCAAGTAATTTTACAAGCCTTGGAGAAAACTCAATGAAGGGAGGTCTTCCGATAAGGAGACGACTAGGTCTTGTTTCTAGCTGCGTATTACCAAGACCGTCAAGGGCAGGCCATTCAAATCATACACAAAATCTTGCAAAGAATGGGGGGGGAGTAAAAATAGGGGGGAAAAACTCCCTCTAAATCCGACAAAGGCAGTTAAAGGAAAAATACAGGCCAACCTCACTCGTGAGTAAAGAAACAAAAATTTAAAACAAAATAAGAGCAAATGGAACCCAGATGTTCATCCGATGAGTTTTTAGGGAGAAAAAAAACAGCAACATACAGTTGGACGAGCTGGATGTATCCTGAGCGTACAGGTAACCACAGGAGGGTGTCACAAAGGAAAGAGGGACCCACGGTCACCCTAACGGCAGAACAGCCTTCGATGAAGCTCAACGTGCATCTGTGATTAAAAACGCAAACCTCAGCTCCGCAGAACAGAAGCCTACGGGAGCTTCGTAGCTCAGTGAAGGGCATTTGGACAAGAGGGGCAGCAGGCTTCCTTCTTGACTCAACTACGACACTCCTTCCAAAAATCGGGCCGGAGGAAAGCACAGCCTGTTCCCCGATTCCGCAGGGCACCAGCTCCAACAGGAGGACGGGAAAGATGTGTGAGAGTTGGAAAGAGCAACGATTCTTCCCTGCGCAACCAGAAAAGGTCCGAGTCATCACGAAGCTATAAGAATTCTAAGTTTGTATCCATCAAACAGCTTCAAAATATAAAAAACACACAAAAACGGTACAGTTATGGACAAAATGACACATACACTCTTGTGCTCCCCGGGGCTCGGCCTCCCTCACCTCTGTGCGCCCCTGGGTGCGCTTTGTGTGGGCGCCTTCGGAGACACGGCCTCCTTGCTGAACCCTTGGGGTCTGTAGTACTTGCCCGGGGTTGTCTTCTCTTTCTCCAGTTATGCATTTTGCTTTAAATCCTATTTTGTTGGACACCTTTGTCTTGGCTGCGTTTCCCTGGATCACCTTTCTCCAGCCTTCGACTTCCACCCCTTTCAGGTTATGGTTTTACGCCTCCCAGCTTTAGGGCTCTTTCTCTTGGCTGTCAAATTTAACCCATTTATATTTCATGATCTTTAATAAATTAGGTTTTTTTTCTTTGGGTTACTTTTTTCTTTTTAAAAAAGTACATCTATGTCTCTTTGGATTCTTGGTGCATTTTCCCTCTCACCGTGTGGCAGTTACATATTATGGAATATATATATATATATACACATACATATACATATACATATATATATATATATATATACACACCCTATTAGTGGGTACTGCGGGAGCTTTACCATGAATGCAGAAAGTCTAAAATAAACATGTTAGTCCGGCCGGGCGTGGCTCAGCGGTTGAGCATCGACCTAGGATTCAGGCGATCGGGGTTCGATTCCCGATCACGGCACATGCCTGGGTTGCGGGCTCGATCCCCAGTCGGGGGCGTGCAAGAGGCGGCCGATCAATGACTCTCTCATCATTGATGTTTCTCTCTCTCTCCCCTCCTCTCTCTGAAATCAGTAAAGACATATTTAAAAAATAAAAAAATAAATAAAAAAAATAAACATCTTAGCTCCCCAGTCCTCAAAATAGACAAAAGCCTTAGACACCGTAACTGACTTAGATACTTACAAGGAAGGTGTGCTGGCTTATTGTTTTTAGTTCAGTATTTTTTTTAATTTTTTATTTTTAATCCTCTCCTGAGGGTATTTTTTTCCATTGGTTTTGAAAGAGAGTGGAAGGGAGGGAGTGGGGACCAAGAGGCAGAGGAGGGGAGAGAGAGACAGAGAGAGGGGAGAGAGACATCAGTGTGAGAGACGCATCAATTGGTTGCCTCCCGCACGTGCCCCCACCAGGGCCGGCAATCGAACCCGCAACTGAGGTACGTGCCCTTGACCAGAAATCGAACCCATGACACTTGGGTCTGAGCCAAACCAGCCAGGGCTCAATAGTGTATATATATATATTTTTAAAGAAACCTCTGTGTGCCGTGTTTTCCTCGGAGACCTGCGTTTCTAGCACACACGCGGGTTTCATTGTCAGACGTGTTTATTGGGTGTCCGAGGCGCTGGGCCAGATCCCAGTGGGGCAAGACCAGAAGCCTTTGCTCCTGAGCGCGTCCCTGTCAGGCAGTGGCCGTGCATCTCGACAGGGAACTTCGGCCTGAAGGAGGTCACGGGGCTGCCCTGGGACAGCAGTGTCCACAGTTATCTTGGGGAGGTAGCAGTGCAGGGACCCTTTCCTCAGAGGAGCCTGGGGGAGCCTGACGTTTTAAAATAAATACAAGTCAGCAGAGGCTCAGATTGGCTTGGACAACCTGAGACCTGCCCCGCCTGGCCCCAGGTAAAGTCAGGGAACCTCGGAACCCACAAAAAGCCCTCTGCGCTTAACCCCCGCCTTTCAGCAGGAGAGAAATGGGCAGCCCCCAGGGCCCTCGGGCTGGCTGAGGCTGGACCAGAATTCAGGTCTTCGTGGCCTCTTCTTGGCGCTCCTGCCGCCAGACAGCTCTTTTCTACTCCAGGGAGAGGTGCTCTTCTGTCAGGAGAGACTCATTTAGGAGGTAATTCGCCCATTTCCACCCGTAATAATTTCCCTTTTTTCTGGAGCGTGTCCAGACGTTTTGCTTGGGTGTCTTCGTAAGGCCCGGCCCTGGGTCTGCTGCCAACGTCCTTCGCGGCCTCGGGGACGGTGGAAAGGCCCGTCGAGTGTCCGGTGACAGGGCTATTGTGACTCGAAGCCTCGTTTCAGTCCCTGTCTGTTGTGGGCGTCAGGCCCCGTGCTGGTCTCGGTGCTGGTCACGGAGGGATGGAGTCTTCCAAGCAGACAGACCACATGCTATTTCTGTAAATTTCCAAAGCCCCTCCCTGTCCACCTCTCCAACCGCACGCGGGGTAGGAAGTGTGCTGGCAGCTAAAATGGGCTCCCTTAAATGCCAGCTAAATTCAGAGTGAGTACCAGACCCACACAGCTCCTGGTTCCCAGGGAAGCTGTAAAAATGTCACGCGGCGTGGGTCCCCGGGGTCCTCTGACAAGGAGGCGATCCCTCCGAACCTGTCTGAGGCTTGTGGGGGGTTCCAGAATAGCCCAGATCACATGCTGGGGGTGGGTCTGATTCCTAGGGGATTGTCTGAACCCAGGAGTTTCGGCTGCTGCCTGGCAAATTCCTTTCTTGTTTCTGTTTTCCTGGGTCGAGACGCCCAGTAAACGCCGTTTATTTCCTATAAGTTCTTTGAGGGTGGCCCCTTCCTTAATCGCCTCAGTGTCCTCTGGGTCTGGCACCTGGTAGGTGCAGAAATAGTGGTGAGCCCGGCCGGTGTGGCTCAGTTGGTTGAGTGTCGTCTCATGCACCGAGGGCTTGCAGGTTCGATTCCTGGTCAGGGCACATGCTCCCATTAGGAGGTGTAGGAGGTGGCTTGGCTTTTGTTCCGCTAGAGAAGTTGAGTCGGAGCAATTTCCCTGAGTCCCAAATACTTTTCATCAGGTTAGTGAGAGCGGCCAGGATGTGACACGGAAAGTGACGGGCAAACCCATCAGAGAGGAGACGCAGCCAGCCCTGAGTGTGAGGAGAAAGCCGTCCCAACTCGGGGTGGATGGTGACAGGGTGACTGAAGCTGGCAGACCCGGTCCTCTCCCCGCCTGCCACGCAACGCTTCTCTCAGGCCTTGGCTGCTTCACCTGTGAAAGGAGAGGCCATGCGGAGATGTCTGCAAAGGTGTGGCCGAGTGTGGCCGTGCTGCAGAGGTGTGGCCGGGTGTGGCCGTGCTGCAGAGCTGTGGCCGGGTGTGGCCAGGTGTGGCTGTGCTGCAGAGCTGTGGCCTGGTGTGGCCGTGCTGCAGAGCTGTGGCCGGGTGTGGCCATGTTGCAGAACTGTGGCCGGGTGTGGCCGTGCTGCAGAGGTGTGGCCGGGTGTGGCCGTGCTGCAGAGGTGTGGCCGGGTGTGGCCAGGTGTGGCTGTGCTGCAGAGCTGTGGCCCGGTGTGGCTGTGCTGCAGAGCTGTGGCCGGGTGTGGCCGTGTTGCAGAGCTGTGGCCTGGTGTGGCCGTGCTGCAGAGCTGTGGCCCGGTGTGGCCGTGCTGCAGAGCTGTGGCCGGGTGTGGCCGTGTTGCAGAGCTGTGGCCGGGTGTGGCCGTGCTGCAGAGGTGTGGCCCGGTGTGGCCGTGCTGCAGAGCTGTGGCCGGGTGTGGCTGTGCTGCAGAGGTGTGGCCCGGTGTGGCCGTGCTGCAGAGCTGTGGCCCGGTGTGGCCGTGCTGCAGAGCTGTGGCCGGGTGTGGCCGTGTTGCAGAGCTGTGGCCGGGTGTGGCCGTGCTGCAGAGGTGTGGCCCGGTGTGGCCGTGCTGCAGAGCTGTGGCCTGGTGTGGCCGTGCTGCAGAGGTGTGGCCCGGTGTGGCCGTGCTGCAGAGCTGTGGCCCGGTGTGGCCGTGCTGCAGAGCTGTGGCCGGGTGTGGCCGTGTTGCAGAGCTATGGCCGGGTGTGGCTGTGTGTACCTTTGCTCCTGACAGGCGCCTTGCTGCGGGGTGTCGGGAGCAGCTTCCACCTTCCCACGTGGTGTGTTTACTTCCTGAGCCTGGAAGGAGAGTCCCGGGGAGGAGAGTGCTGGCTGCGCATTACGCTGACCTTGGCAGGGAGGGCTCGTGTGAAGTCATCGCTCCATGTGATGCCAGTTAAGGGCTGTGTGTGTGTGTGTGTGTGTTTTGACATTGAAAAAAGTTTTCAAAAAATCCTGCTCTCTTATCTGAAACAGACCTGCCCCTGGATGTCCTTCCAGCGTTGTGGATTTTTCATTTGTCTTCTTTATGCCTTTTCTTGCATTTTCCCTTGAACATCCCGTGATGCATTTGCATTTGGAAAGGAAGGAACAAGTGCTTTCCCTAGTTCTCGGCTGGCGTGGGGTCAGCCGGGTTCTCGCCGCCCGCCCTCGCCTCACCAAGAGGTTGGTTGCTTCGCAGGAATTCGATTCCTATCCAGTTACGTTCCTGCCCCTACTTGTACTCAGATGTTAAAATGATAGCTTCTGCAGCGCAGATCTGACCAGGCAGAAACAGGTTATTTTCCGAGGGGGGGGAGGTGTTTGACCTTCGAGGTCGAATTCCTATGAAAGGGCATTTTCTGTCCTAGAAAGCTAACGGTGCCCTTGGACCTAATCTCCGCGCACCTGCAAGGCTCCGCGAGGGGGGCTTTTGGGGGCCCACAGGTGTTTGACATAGATTCAGCCTCCGTGGAGGTGTCAGTGGGCTTGGAGAGGGAGCCCAGCCTGCTAAGGCCACCACTCGAATTTTATTTCAAGAGACACACGACCCTGAGAAACGGAAATTCCGACCAGGGGATCTTACTGCGGGCGGCTCCCGCGAGGTCATGTGTCCCTCTCCGGCACGAGGCTGTGACTTCTCATCACTGTCTGGTCCTTCTGCCCGGCTTCTCTTTCCTCTCACATAGCAACGTCCTTCTGATCTCTAAGCTCAACCCAGAGGGCGCCTCCTCCATGAAGCCTTCCAGGTGAGGCCGGCTGGAGGTGCTGTGTCCTGCCTGGAGCTCCTGGCCGTCCCCGGCATTGTGCCAACCGTGTCCGCCGTGGTGTCTGACGGGCACGTGGAGAGCTCCTGTTATTTACTAAATCCACGTACGATTCAGTGTGACCTGTTTCACCGTCCGAGGTTCCGCGCCGGTCAGGTCAGGGTAGCAGGTGTCCCACGGACTGCGGAGATGGCCGCGCTACCTGGGACAGCTGAAGCTTCCAGCGCTGGGCGGCCGGCGGAGCGTAACTTCTCGCTTGTGCTGTTATTTTACACTTGCCTTATTTTATCAACTACACCGGCAGCTTCCTGGGACCGCGTCCCGCCTTGCCCGGTGCCCAGCACTGGCCCCCACACAGGAACCCCCCCCGGCCCCCAAACACCACAACCCCACACTCGGCGCTAGAGAAGGTGTCTGCCCAGCGCCCGCTTGCCGTGTGCCCCGTCCCAAGCGGCAGCTGATTCGCCCGCTACCTAAACAACTATGTTTAGTAAGAAATCCAGCTGCTTGTGCGAGTCTGACCCTGACAGATAGGTCAGAGCCGCTCTGGAATGTTTTCAGACTGAGGCTCTTCTCCAAACGTCGGATGTTTTCTTTCCCTCCCGGCCCGGAGCAGAAACAGAAAGGCCGTAGCCGGCCTGGAGCCCGACGGTGTCTGGCTGGTTGGTAGTCCTGGCTTCAGTCCTCCCAGGACCTGAAAAGGCTCGGCTCTGAGGTTTGTTTTGGGAGACGGGTCAATCGCCAAACAGCAAAAATATCCCCAGAAGCCTATTATGAGAAGACTGTTTTAAGGTAGAAGTTAATAGGAGCTGCGTTCCTTTTCCGTGGCAGCCTCGCGCCTGGACTGCAGGACGTCCCGGTGGGAGAGGGTGAGTGACTGACGGGGAGGCTGTTTTGTTTTTCTGTTGTTGTTTTTAATATTTTTATTGATTTTTAGAGAGAGGAAGGGGGAGAGAAACATCTGTGTGAGAAACATCCGTCGGCTGCCCCGTGCACGGCCCTGCTGGGGACTGAGCCCGCGGCCGGGCATGCGCCCTGACCGGGAATCGAACCAGCGACCTTTCGGTGCACAGACAATGCTCAACCAGTGAGCCGCACCAGCCAGGGCTGGAGAGGCCGTTTGGAGGTGCTCTGGAGGATCTCCGTTCGTCCAGATGATGTTAGCCGGGCGGGTGCTCTGCGAGGAGGACACTCGGGGTGGTGGTCGGGGGTGTCGTGCACAGAGGACCCGCAGCTGTTGCGGTGCCCAGGTCCCTCGGGCAGGCCTCCGGCTCCACGTCTGGGTGTTGCCACCTGGAAGCTTCTGTCCTTTGCGCGTCTGGGGTTGTGTCTCCCACAGACGGCTTTTCCCAAAGTGACCCCACTTTGTTGACTTGTCAGTGGCCTCGGGAGTTTTTATAGCCCCGAACTCGAGGCATTTGGGAGCCACCTCTGTCTGCTCCTTCCTCCCCGGCCATCGTCCGCCCCGAGACGTCCTCCATGCCCGTGACTCTCCGCCTTGTCCCCGCGCTCGCTCTGAGTGAGCTTCATCTCCGTTCACACATGTGTCATAGCAGAGCCTGCCCCGTCTCGGTGCATTTGTGTTTCCTCTGATGAGAGTCCGATTTATCTGACAAACGACTGCAGATCAAGCTTTGAGAGTGTTACGTGAGCCACGTAATTCCTCGTCCACAGGACACGGCTCGCTTGTCGCCTTCCACGGGATGTCTCCAGGAAGCACAGAGCTGGGCGCTGGGCTCTGAGCAGGAGAATGGGAGACCCTGGTCTGTTAGGGCTCTGAGGCCCCCACCCCACCGCTGCCCCTTCGGCGCCCGCTGGCCCGCGGTGGGCACTGCGCCCCTCTGCCCCGCGGTGGGCACTGCGTCCCTCTGCCCCGCAGCTCTCTCTGAGGCGTCCCTCGGCCTGCGGGCTGCGAGCCTGGAGATGAGCCCCTGCCCTGCAGCAGGTCGGCGAATGGGGGACACAGGTGGGAGACAGCAGCCCCGGCCTCGCCTCTGGGGACGGGGTTGCAATGAGCAGGGTGCGACGCAGGTCCCCGGGCGGTTCAGGTCCAGTCCCGTGAACCGCAGCGGCGATCCTCAGGAGGAATCCGCAGTGGCGGCTTTCACTGCCCGCCTCCCCTCGCGCGTCTGTGAGTGCTTCCTGGGACCCCGGGTCTCGGGTCAGCCTCTGGGGAAGCGGGGAAGGTGCTTCCGCGGGCTTCTCTTTCCCCGTGTGCCAAGCGAGGGAACCCGAGAGCGGGCGCGGAGAATCAGGCGGGTTGGAGGCCGGGAGGCGCTGCTGTGCTCCGAGCACTGGCACACTTGGGGCCGCTGTCTCCCACCCGGGTCCCCCATTCGCAGACCCTACTGAGTCTTGGCGGCCTCCCGTGAGCATTTCAGGGAACTCCGATGTTTTCCACGAGTGGGTCACCGGGCGCAGTGAGCCGTTGGCACCGACGCAGCAGGGAGACGGCTCCCCGCGGAAGGGCTCGCTATCCTGCGAGCGGGCGTCCTGGTCGCCCTTCAGTCCTGAGCTCCCTCCAGGCCGCCGTGAGTCCTCTCCAGGGCGCTGCAGCAGTGACACGGAGCCGAGTGAAATTCTACAGGAAGACGGAACGTAATCGATGGAGGCGACATTCTGCCAAGAGAGGTGGCGGGGGCCGGGAGCACCGCACTCGCCGTCGGCGGCCAGCCCGCCCTCGCCCACCCCGACTGTGCCCCTGCGTCCGCTCCTCCCCCCTTCGGCCCCTCCGAGAAGCCGGGAACACACGTGTCCTGGACCCCCGGCTCTCCTTACTTATGCAGCACCGCCAGCTGACCCACAGTCGCACGTGCTGGCCCAGGGCGTGTGTATTTTATTTCGGAGCCCAGAGAGCGCTGAGGACACGGGAGCGCGCCAGGTCGGAATTCGTGCCAGAACCAACGCTGGCAGCACGGCCGGCGAGCCAGTGACCAGTCAGCCCTCAGCCAGGGCAAACCCAGCTCTCCTGGATTTATTCTGGGAACACGGCAGGCGGCTCCCGTAATGGAAACGTGTCCCGCGGCCGCGGCGGTAATGAGGGCTCCGTGCTCCCGCGCAGGCTCCTGGTGCTGAAGACGCGCCTCGCGTCCGCCAGCCTGTCCCCGGCCCAGGGGACAAACACGGTTGACAAATAGTCATCTTCGCCAGCTTTCAGAAAAAACATCCCAAATTACCTGTAAATTTGTTCGCAAATCCACGTGGCCAGGATGGCGAGAGAAGGAAGTGATCTCTTCTCCAGGACAAAGAAGACGCTTCCAACCTGGTGGGTTTGCTGTCAGGCCTGGGCGCTGGGCGAACCGTCCTCCGGCACCGGGATGGGTGGCCCCTTGCCCTGTCCTCTGTGCCTCTGTCTGAATCTGTCCCACTTCCGTGCAGCAAGCGTGTGAGGCCGGCAGATTCCTGTCGGCCAGGTGAGGTCTCAGGCTCAGGGACGCGGTCGCCCTGGCATCGGGGGGGCCTCGGGTACTCTGCCCTCTGGCTCGGGACTGCCACCACCTCGCCTGTGACAGCCGCTACCAGGGAAGGTGCGCTGCGTGTGACGGTGACGGCTGTGGCCCCCAGCACGGTGTCACCTCTGCGCACGTATTCAGTCCTCACTGCAGCCCTCGGAGGCCGGCGCTGTTGGGGGTGAGCTGTGTCCCCCAGACTCACAGGTCCCAACCCAGGACCTCAGATGTGCACGTATTTGGCGATAGGGCCTTCACCGAGGGTCCAATTGAAAGGGGGTCATTAGAGGGGGCGCTCTAACCCCCATCACAGGTGTTGTCATAAAAAGGGGAACTTCGGAGACAGAGACACGCAAACAGCCTGTTTCGGTTCTTGTGAACTGGGTGCAGTTTGCTTTCTGGTCTTTTCTTGCCGGTTTGCAAACAGAAGGGCTTGCAGCCTGCTCAGGAGCCCTGGGCGCGGGAGGAGCGGGCTCATTTCCCTCCCTGCAGGTCCCCGGGGAGGAGCGGCCCCTCCTCCGGGCCCAGGGCCTCGTGCAAGTAGCAGCCAACCGTCCGGCAGCCGCCCAGGCCTGAACCCACCCACGTCCCTGGAAGCCAGACCACAGCAGCGGTGGAGAGGATCCTAAATTCGCTGGCTCCCTCCGCCTCCCCGTCTTCCCCTTCCCCACGTCCAGGCCTGGGTCGTGGGCGCAGGCCCCTCGCGGTCAGAGTCCGAAATGCCGCCATCCTCTGGTTCATTTGTCAAACTCTGGGAGACAACTCCCCCCGGCTCCGGGAGGGATGTTGCATAACCTCCCATTTCACCCCCGCTCACCTTCTCGGCTGCACATGTTTTCCTGTGTTTCTCATTTACTTTCCCCTTTCACAAGAATTTTTTGAGTGGGCTGGGCTGAGTGGAAACAGCCCCGGTTGGCTGCTTCGGTGGACGCGCTGCTATTTCTTGGAAGGGGAATGTGGGATTAGGTTCCCGGGGCAAACCCTTTCCCTTCCCAGCCCCGCCGCCCCTTTCCTGGCCTCTAGTTTGTATGAGCCGTTTTACCGATAGATCGGCCGCTTGCTGCAGGGGTGTTTTGCGACCTCGAGTGATGAGGCCGATGGCTGTGTCCAGTCCCGGGCGGGGGCCCTGAACACACCGCGGAGGCCAAGGTCAGGATCCCAGCCCTGCGCTGTGTCCCAGCCCAGCCCGGCTTGGATTGTTTGTAAACTGTTGGTGTTTGAAACAAGACCGCAGTGACTAACCTCGTGCCCTGGTCGCAGGCCGGAGGTGGGGTTTCTGGGTCAGTGGGTAAATGTAGGTAAAGTTTTGTAGCTATTCACAAACCCCAACCAATGGGGCAGGAGAGTGACCATCGACCCCCGGCGGCACCGGGAGCGGTTTTTCCCCACCAAATTTCTGGGCGTTTGCCAGCTGGATAGCTGAGGAGGTGGCATCTGGTGCGGTTGGTCTTCGCTCCCCGTCTCGTGGTTCCTGGATTGGGGGCCTTTTTCTTTTCTTGTGAACTGTCTCTTGCTTTTTTGGATCATTTTTAAAAAATATGTTTTTATCGATTTCAGAGAGAGGAAGGGAGAGGGGGAGAGAGAGGAACATGGATGAGAGAGTCATCGATCGGCTGCCTCCTGCTGGGGATCGAGCCCGAAACCCGGGCCTGTGCCCCGACCGGGAATCGAACCAGCGACCTCTTGGTTCATGGGTGGAGGCTCAGGGGCCGCCCCAGCCTGGCTTTTTTTAAAATCAGTTTTCTATTGAATTCTTGCTCTTTTATCCCCCAGTTTCTAAAACTCTGTTTTAAGGAGATTAACTCTTTGGGATCTTTTTTTTCTTTCTTCATTTTGTTTATTTATTTTTACTTTCCTTGGCTTTGCAGAAGTCTTTGAAGTTTATATAAAAGGAGGAAATATTGCAGGAAAAAGGTAATTTCTCCTCGATCAATCAGACAGCGATTTTACGAGTGTGGTGTTACCCTCCCTGTGTCGGCAGCGGCTGGCGGGCGTGTCGTTTCTATACTCTGCTTCCCACCCTCCAGAATCAGATCCCGAAGCCCCTGGTTGAAACGGCAGGTCACTCCGTGGTCACACGTCCCGTTTTCCTGCTCTCCCTGCTCGGATACCCCGTTTCAGAGGTTACGTGTGTGCACTTAGCGCTGCTTAATATTACAGAAGACTGTTGTGAACGATTCCCTGCTCCCGCTTTTTTATCCTGTGGGTAAATTCCCAGGAAAAGGGTTTACCTGACCCAAGAATTTAAACATTTTAGGCCCCTGATAAATATCGCCCGTTGCCGCTCAAAAGCCTCCTGTCGCCTACGCCCAGAGCCGCGTGTGTTCCTTAGTTTCTCCAGGACTGTAACCAAGTCATCATTCCTCAGAAAGTGTCCCATCGATCCCCAGGCAGAGAAGGAGCCTTGTCATTCACCACGTGACCGAATCAGGGAGCCGGGGAGACGCGCCGAGGTCAGGGAGCCAGCCGAGGGCAGTGTCCCGGTCCCCAGGAGGGGAAAGCAGGCGGGGCTCCCACAGGGGCCCCCCCCAGCGCACGGGGCTGCACGTGGGTCTTCAGACAAGTTTCACAGGAATCTGTTGGGCCAACGGGAGCATTTTTATTCCACTGCAGAGAAAGTCACACCCAGTGGCTCATGGTTGTCGAGCCACCTGCTGGGTAAATACTCTCCCCATCGAGCACCGTCTGCCAGGCATCGCCCAAGCCCTGTACCAGGCAGGTGATGTCGCACGGGCATGAACCGCTTGCTCCTGGCACCAGGAAGCTTCTCGCGCAGTAGAGGGGTGACCCCGGCACGGCGCCCCCCCAGCCTTTGCCCGGGCGGTGAGTTTGGAACGTGGAGTGAGCGATGCTGACCTGCTTCTGTGAATAGGCCCTTCTCTGCGCCAGGGCCTGTTGGCCGGACGTGGTGCCGTCACTCCACGCAGTGATTCTCGAGTGGCTTCTGTGCGCACTTTGGATGCAAGGGTGAGCAAAACAGGTGACGATCGCTGCCCTCGAGGAGCGTCCCTTCTGACAGGTAAACACGACAAGGTTGTGAAACGGCAGACAGGGGTCGTGCCGAACAGGGCAGGAAGGAGTGGAAGGGCGATGAGAGGTGTCGGTGGGAGTGGGCGAGGAGCTTGCCTGTAACGAGCGTCACCAGGGAGTCACTGGGAGTCGCGGAGCTGGGAGACCTGATGAAACTGTGTCGTGGCTGCATGCAGGTGTCTGGGGACCCACAGCCCCCGGCCCCCACCCCTTATTGCCTTTGCCCTGGCGGTGAGCAGGCCAGGGGAGGCGGGGAAGCTTGGGCACGGCAGGGCCAGGTGCCCGTGGTCTCCCGCAGCCCCGGAGAACGTGCGCCTGCTCCTCTCTGGACTGACAGGTGCTCTTGGGGGTGTCAGAGCCCGTGGTAACCTGGGAGTGAAGAACAGGTTGGACTTAGCGGTTCTGTTATTTTTGGTGCCATAATTTTATACTAACGATCCTCAAGTGGCCCAGAGTTTGCATCCTTGAGATCACGTAGTCCCCTTAGGCCCATTATTACTTCAGCAACTCGTCCTTCCCTGAAACAGACTTCCTCCAGGGCCACTCCTGTCTGTCCCCATGACTGAGGGCTGGGCGCCCAGGGACGCCGCGCAGGTCCTGGGAGTGAAGCCCCGGCTGTCAGCGCGCTGGAAACAAGCACGCTTTCCAGACGCGCGTGCTTGGTGCTCCCAGCAGGCGCGCCTCCTGCCCTGGAAGACGCCAGCTCCCAGGCTGGGGGTGGCGTTTTCTGGGGTAATTGGAGGTGTGCGTCTCCCTTTTCCTGCAGGACTGGTTGCGTCAGTGTATTTGATGACACTCGAGTCCCTCAGGGTGGGCTTGGAACAAAGCTCCGGGCTCAGGAAACGGAGGACCTGGGTCTGCAGCTGGAGCCCTGGCCCTGTGTGTCCGGGGCTCTCCTGCCGTCTCTGTGAATATCCTTAGGTCAGAGCTCTGTTTCTGCACCGTGGGGATCCCCGCCGTCATGTCGGAACTGATTTTGAGTAAGTTTGCGGTTTGGTTTTTTGTCTGCTGGAGCTCCCCGCGTTGTCTAGCTGAGGGATGGAGAGGGGGTGGGTGAGGTACTGGGACAAAGGGGGGCCCGGAGGGGTTGGCAGCAGTGCCCCAGCCACGTTTCTCCATCGTGACGTTGGTTCCTCTCTCTCATCTGCACTTGGGTCTCCCCAGCCGGGATCAGGAAGGACAGAGATTGGAGTGGCCGCAGTGTCCTCTGAGTCCCTGTGGGAATGACTTCTGGGACGGTGGGGAGGGGTTTGGACGTGCGGGCTAAGGAACCTGGGAGACAGAGGTCTCTGACCTGGGCGGGGTGGAGCTGTGGCCGGTGGACCCTTCCTGACCTCCTGGTCTTGGTGCTCCCCTTAGCCAGTGGTCTTCAGTCATGTCCAAGGACACACTGACGACCTAGAGCGGTGGGGAGACCCGACAGGGAGGGCAGACTATTCCTGGCTATTGAACAGTCTCCGGCACTGGCCGTGGGAACACCGAGGGGCTGTCTGTGTGGTTACGACCCGTCTTCTCCTCGGGGCGTTGAGCACCGGGTGGATGTCAGCATCTTAGCCGACTGAGTGATCGGTCATCGCTGTCACCAGGCCACGCAGTGGCTCCCTCCAGATCAGCTCTGCCCTCAACCCACCCTCGGTGTTTTGTGTCCGGTTACTGGTGCTGCATTCCACGTCGGGTGTCCTCAGTGACAGCTCCTCCTGGCCTGGGAGGTGATCGGGAAGTGAGAAAGCACACGCGGCCCCACTGAGCGTGTCTGCGGCTCTTTCCTCAATGGATCTGTTAAAGCTGGTTCCGTGCAGAGTGAGCACAGACAGCCGGTGTCCTCGCTGTCTGTGGGCCGGCCTCTGTTCATCGGGTCTGTGCCTCCCGCCCCTGTGAGCTCTGAGTGTGGGGCCTGTTACTGCGGAATGAAGAGACCACCCCCTCCCTTCCTCCCTCCCTCCCTCCCTCCCTCCCTCCCTCCTCCCTCCTCCCTCCCTCCTCCCAGGACCTCGATGCTGTGGGGCTGTGTTGGTGACACCCTTTGGGCTGTGCCGTGCACCCTTCCTGGACCACCTCTGTGTCATCAGCATATGAAAATGCATAAGGAGCTTGGTGGTTAAAAATAAACACGCAAACCTGGCCAACTCTGCTTACTCCAGTATTCCTCATATTTTACTGTTACACTTCATAATGCATCTGGGGAAAACACTGACTTAAAATATTACTTGTTCTAGTCGAGTCTGCGTTGCAATAGGCTTGTTGAGGTTAAATGAAGTCCGTAATTTAAAAACACCTCTGTATTTGGGGGCACTTTAGACTTGATTCACTGTGGATTTAGCTTTAGATTTAGATGGGAAGCTGGCGCAGGCAGCACGTCCCCACGCAGCGGGGGCTCTGAGGTCCTGCCTGCCCCCCGCGCGCCCGCTGGTCAGCAGCGCTGTGGGCCCGAGCAGGCTGCCTCCTCCTCTCTGTGCCTCGGTTTCCTCGCTTGTGAAACTGATATAATAGCAAAGATTAAAATGCAGCCCTGGCCGGTTTGGCTCAGTGGTTAGAGCGTCAGCCGGAGGACTGATGGGTCCCGGGTTCGATTCCAGCCAAGGGCACGTACCTGGGTTGTAGGCTCGATCCCCGCCCCAGGTGTGCGGGAGACAATCAGTCGATGAATCTGTCACATCCACATCTCTCTCTCTCTTTCTCCCTCTTCCACTCTCTCTGAAAAGCAATGGAAAAATATCCTCAGGTGAGGGTTTAAAAAAAAAAAAGATTAAAGTGCAGATGAATGAAAAAGCGTATGAAAGTGATAACCTAATGCCGGATGCACGTGAAGCCACCACGTGCTGTGTGTATACGGATGTAGATCAGTGGTTGTCACACGTCGCTGTGGGTGACAAGCCCCGTGAGGCCGGAGCAAACACAGATGGCTGTGTCCCCCCCCCCCGAGTTTCTGATTTGGTAGGTCTGTGTACAGCAAGTCCTCAGGCCTCGCCCATCCTCCAGTTTCGGGGAGCACACGTTGAGAACCATGGACAGGCCATGGAGACTTGGACACGGGACAGCTGAGGGCTCCGAGGAAGCGGGGAGACCAGGGACTGCGGCAGGGCGTGGGGGGATTCGGACGAGTGGTGAGGAAGGGGAAGGGGGCTTGGCTGGGGAAGGAACGCGGGTGGTGCTCGGCTGGCTTCCAGAGAGCAGGGGCTTCTTGGAGGTCATGGGGGGCAAAGGGAGGCCGTGGCTGGCCGGCAGCTGCTTTCCTGTCCTTTGCTTCCTTTGCAGGGGTGAAGGCGGGGAGGAGGGGGACCCCCAGAGGTCCACGGCCCGCAGCCCGGGGTCGGGGTGGTTCTGGCCCAGCGGCCCCCTTTGCCTTGTGGTAACCTGTGGACCGCCTCCCCCCAGCCCGTGCTGGACTCTCGCCCTCTCGCGTCTGCCTGCGTGTCCACGCAACGCCAGCCCGCGCTGAACGAGCGGCTGGTCTCCTACCCTCCTGACTTGCTTGCATTGAATGGCACTGAGAACCGACCAGATGTTCTTAAAATAGTTTGTTGTTTCACAAGACTTGACATTCCCATTAGGGAAACAAAGACTGTTTTTTCTCTCGTTGTGCATTGTGATTCTCTTAGCAAATTCCTGTTTCCAGTTCGCAGCTGCTCGGTGTTTACGAAGTCAGGCTTGGCCCATCCTGTGTGTAGGAGGGTCCGTGATGGGCTCAGACGATAGACACGTTTTTGGGGTAAAATATGTCCTGTAGTCGTCAGCATTTGAGCTGTGACTTTGGGCGCATCTCGCGGAGTATCTGCCCTGGAGGAGAGAGCACTGAGGTGGTGCCTGGAAGAAGGGTCTGGCCCGTGTCAGGAGAAGGTCACGGCCGGCCCCGAGGGGCAGGGCCGGTCCTTGCCCGGGGCAGCGGGAGCCACACTGTCTCAAGGTCAGGTGGAAATCTCGGCCCAGTAAGAAAGGAAGCGGGGGGTCGAGCCCGCGATGTGTGCTAAGGGTCACTTCTCCGCAGAGGCCGTAAACAGGAAAGGGAGCCCGGCTCAGAAGCTGGGGAGAGTGACTGCTTGACAGCCGCGACCCCACGCGGTCCCCAGCGACAGGCCCCGGTCTGTGAGTGGGACTCGCGGTGGGCGTGGGCTCCATGGGCTCCGGGTGGAAGGGCCGAGCCCTGGCTTTCTGCCCTTCTGAATCCCATCTCGGGCCGCATCCAGCCTGGCACCCGCTGCACAGCGGAGATAAAGCCAGAGGCTCTGGAAACTTCGTTTGCTGCTTCCAGAGATGACGACCGTCAGCTCGAGTGTCCTCAAAGACTGAGTTGCGAGCATATTCCTCTGCTCGGCAGTGTTCCCCTCCCTTTCGCCCGTGTCCGCCGGTGCCCGGGCCCTCGCTCCCGACAGGTAGTGGCTCGCGCTTCCAGGCAGGTGGGAGGCCCCGGGAATGCTAAGCTTGTTCTCACTCCCGGCAGCGAGTATACGTGGGCGGTGAGGGTGCGCCGGGTGTCACAGGCGGGAAGAAACCGAAACTCGTAGACGTTATGTCATTTCTCCAAAATCGTACACCAAGGGGCTGGACAGGCGGCTGACCCCAGGTCTGCTTGATTCCAGAGTGTGGTCCGTTTACCTGCCCCCGGGGCCGTGAGAATCCGACCCCAGGCCTTTCCGACACAGCCAGCAGCCGCCCCCCAGCTCTCACATGGGGAAGCCCATTGGCAGCCGCTGTCCCCTGGGGGACACTTCCAGTCTCGGGTGACCTCGGGCCCTCAGGGGATGGTGGGCGATCCTCTTTGCCAGGTGCCCGGGGCACAATTCCCCCAGAGTTGCATCATGGAGCTCTTTCCGTGGCAAAGGGTGCTCGTGGATTGGGTCTGAAGACCCAGAGCGGGAACCGTGTCCAAGGTCCTAGGGCTGTGCTGTGCTGAGTACATCTGGCCGTTGGCTGGCATTTTGTTTTCTCTTTGTGTGTCGTGAGTCTGTCATTATGGACACAACCCTCTGCTGTGGGCGTGAAGTGGGCCGAGGCAGACCTTCCACCCACGGCCTCGAGAGCCAGCAGGGAGGGCGGGGGTCTCCCGCATCCAAACCATTGCGCTCCTCGGGTCCGAGAGCAGGTTAGGGAGGAAGGAGATCGCCTTACCTGAATCCATGTGGATCCCGAGGTTCGGACAGCAGGCACGCAGGGACCGGGCGGCCAGGGATTTCATCTGAAGTCGGAACTGAGTCTCACCCCATTCTGAGTTAGGGAACAGGGGGTGCTGGTGTCATAAAGCACTTACTTACCTGTGGCAGGTACATGGTACCTGTCCTAAGGCTTAAACAAAGCTCCTAAAGGTTCAAGAGTGAGAATTTCTATCTCTAGATGCAGGAATGTGTCTCTTCAACCGACAGACAGTTACTGAGAGGCTTCTGTGGTTCGGACCTGGACTGGGAATTGGGGGTGCCCACCTTCCCCGAGTTCCCTGAGCAGCACGCAGTGGGAAAGGGTGTCCCCTGTGTCCCCCGAGCAGCATGCAGTGGGACTCTGCGTGATAAAAGCAGCTCTAGACAATACATGCTCTCGGGGGAACACAGACTGCGGTGGGTAGGGGGTGGCAGAGATGGTGTCGTGAGGATGGGAGTGGAGATCCCCCCACCGCTGGGTGTTGGGTGTCTGTGACACACCAGGCCCAGAGTGAGCAGACCTGCTGAAGACCCGGCCTTCCTGAAGCTACATGTTAGGGGATCAGCCAGGATGTAAGGAGGCAGCAGAGCTCGGGCTGTTATTGAGGGTTGGGGACCACTGGGCGGGAGGTGTGATCCCCCCTCGGCTCTGGCAGAGGCTGAGGGGCTGACTGGCTGTCCTCTCTCTTCCAGACTGCTCTGCCATGACCACGGCGTGGTACCGGCCCACGTGGGACCTGGCCCTGGACCCGCTGGTGTCCTGCAAGCTGTGTCTGGGGGAGTACCCGGTGGAGCAGATGACCACCCTGGCCCAGTGCCGCTGCATCTTCTGCACGCTGGTGGGTGTGTGCGGAGGAAACTTCTGTTGAAGAGAATTTCAGGATGAGGCTTGGCTTTCATTTTTACCGACACCGAGCTAACTTCAGACCTCGTTTTGCTAGTGGCGGGTCTCCCTTCTGAGGCCTCCCCGTGCGTATTGGAGGGATCCTCTACGTCACCCCTGTCCCCAGGTGGAACTCCGTCACAGGTGCTCCTGGTGCAGGTGCCACCAGTACAACAGAATCCCGGGAGCCCACGGTGCAGCCAGGAAAAGCTGCCTGTGGCCCGTGGCCTGTGGTCTCCTTTCCGGAGGGGAGGCTGTCCCACGCCTCATTTCAGTGAAGCAGTTGTGTGTTTGAGATCCTGACAGCGCTCACCTGGTGGGCGCGCTCAGCTGGAATATCGAGCTACCTGTCAGCTTGTGCTGGTTTAATACTAAACCAGAATGTGCGCATCTTGAAATCACAATTAAATCCTCGTAAGATGGAGCTTTATTTGGGGCCAGGTGATTTGCTCTTAATGATGATGGGACTTCTGTTTCTATCCTGCCAAACTCAGACCCAAACATTAAACTCACCCGAAAGGGAAAATCGGGTGGAGTTTACTTTCAGTTCATCTCGTTTAATTTTCCTTCCCTTTCAAGGAATGAAAAAAAAGTCCAAAAAAGAAAGACCCATTTTCTTTAAATTTAAAAAACACACCAAAGAATACTCTTTTGATTTTAGCTGCTACACGTGGACCACTCGGGTGGCCTGCTGGGGACTGAAATGTTTGGGTCGTGACCTACCACCAGACAGCCTTCCCTGCCCCGTAGCACGAGACGAGCTCTCTATTCTTGCCCACGTTTCGGGGACCTCCTTTCATCTGCCTGGGGCTCTCCTCCAGGTGGCAGCACACTTGGTGTTACCATCTCCGTTTATAAATAATTGGAGACGGAGCTTCGGGGACATTCAAGTCTCCGTCTTCTGGCTGTGCCGGGCTCGGCGCTCCGAGGGGCAGAATCTGGACCCCCCCCCCCCCCGTCCCTGGTTTGGGGAGAGCTAGTCAGTGAAGCTCAGAGGCCTGAAGGTCAGTGTGTAGCTGACGGCCAGGAAGCGAGCCTCAGAGCTCCAGGACAGGGACTGGAACCCGGAGGACAGGACACCCTTTGACATTTTTCTGAGGTGAGAAGGCTGGGAGGAGAGCGCCCTGGGACGTGGAGAGATGGGCCTCTGCCCACTGGCGCAGGAAGGGGCTCCTTTCCCTTCCTAGAGGGCGAGAGAGGGAGGCGGAGCAGGTCCCCCCCCCATTAAATAATTAGCTTCCTGCAAAAAGCCTCCCTCCCACCCACTGGAGAGAGTCCCCTCTGCCCTGGTGCCCTGGGGCCAGTTTGCTGCCTCTCAGTCACCTGCTGTCCCAGAGGGATGGCCTCCGGTGGCCTGGATTTGTCTTTGTCCCCTAGACTAGTCCACTCAGTCAGGCCAGTTTAACAGGCTTGCATTGTTTGTTGTTTGGGTTTTCTGTTTCTAGAGAATTGTAGTAAAAATAAATACCTGACTCTAATTCAGTCAAACGCTTAATTTAAGTCAGGGCCCTGAAAGGGGAAAATGGCCCTGTTTTCTCAAAGAGGGGCTGCCCGAGGACAGAGACAGCGGGACAGTTGTGACTTTTCTCATGATCATTTTTGAGGACTTATAATGTCACAGGCGGTTCCCTCTCTCTGGAGCTCAGGGCAGCGGGAGGGGAAGGAGGCCCCTGCGTGCTGATGGGTGGGGGTGGGGTGGGGGGTGTCGCCTCCAGTTCTCTTGCTCCTTGCATTGAAATGGGATAATTATCTATTAAAGGCCCTTCAGAAAATGCTTAGCAAAGACTTAGCAAAGGGCTGAGGGCTGCTCAGGAGGCACCTCCATGCCACGCCCTAGGTCAGGGGCAGAGGGCTTCCCTCAAGCCCCCCGATCCAGCGCCTTCCTCCCCCAGAAAGAGACCTGGGACCCATAGTCTCTCTCCCTGGTTTGTGCATTTGACTCTCCAGCCCAAAGCTGACCCCCTGTTGTCTTCCCGAGGCTTGAGTCAGTCCTGTCACAGTGAGGGTCCCAGAACTTGCTCCAGTATCGGAAAGGTACCCAAATGGGTGCAGGAATCCATCTCCCTCACCCCTCTGATTCTTCAGATATCAAACAAACAAGCAGACCTCTCGGTGTCTCCATTCGGTGGAGTGATGACACCTCACAAGATTCTCCTGGTTTGGTTGGTGGCTGACAGGTACAGTGGTCACCACAGAGCCTGGTGCCTTGACAGCCTTTGATCACCGATCGCTGTGATTGATCAGACGGCAGGGAAACACTCGCACCTGCTCTGTGCCGCGTCTTCATTCTTACACAAGCTTCCCCCTTCGCCCATTTCTTAGCTTTTTACCATTAGATCAGAAAACACAGTTGTGAGCCAGGTCCACTTTATATCGGGACAAAGATGGGCTTGTTTTCCAAGCTGCACGGTCAGACACGGACCTGCGTCTCTCTCTGTGTTGTAAACAGATCGACGTCCCAGAACAGTCACTTTGTAAGCTGTGCGCTGCCTGGGATGGCGGAGTGTTCGCTCCTAGGTCGTCAGACGCCCTGCTTGTCACATGCAGGTTCTTGGACAATGATGTTCAGAGTCCTCGGTGTCCCCTGGGTGTATATGTCCCACCAGCTTTAACTGCTGTGTTCTGCTTCTCGGGGCATATAAACCCTCTGACACTACGTACCGTTCTGCACGGTGTTCTGAGTGTTCCCAGCATTTTACGGGTTCACGGCATTCCAGTGTCCCCCTGAAACCTGATGTAGACAGTTATAGAAAGTAAAATAATCTGCTTGTGGCTAAGGTCTAATTTTTTTGGCATATGATGTAAGAAACAGATCACACAGATAGGCAGCAGATGGCATCAGCCACTGTTTACTCTGCAGGTGCTGTGTGCTGGGCATGCCCCAGGTGCTTTTACAGTCTTTCTTTCTGTCCCAAAAATCCACCAAGACAGATGTCCCCATTTTGTCGTTGAGGAAGCTGTGGCCAAACTCGTCAAGGACCCATCGCCTGTAGTTTCTGCCTAGAAAGACGGGGATTCCATGAGTCTGTCCAGCTCCAAAGACTGTGGTCTCTTTCTTCCCCCGTGTTGCTCATGTGCCACTTTTCATGGGGTCTTCCAGACTCTTTCTCTTGCATAAAATTCTTAACAACTGCTCTGTGAGTTGGTTCAGCCGCCCCACACCGCAGAGAGGGCCAGTGAGGCTGAGGGAGAGCAACGGGCTTGTTCTGAGCATGGAGCTGCTTGGAGCTGCAGCTGACGTCAGGGGAGGCCCGGCCAGTGACAGTCACCAGGCCCTCGTATCGAAACGGATGAGACGTTTTTGGAGGTAGAGGCTTAGTAACGTTGTGAGGCCATCATGAAACAATGGGCACCAACGTGCGGTTGAGGAGGGTGACCCCGGCCCTCCCTCCCCACCTGCCCCCTTGCTGGGAGGCTTGCTGGCCCTGTGTCTGCTGGGGTGAAGCAGGCATCTGCCCGCAGCCCGAGGCCTGTGCACCGGCCCGCAGCCCCTGGCTCCCGGGGGGCCCGTTCATATTCAGTGAGTGACTGAAGCCTCTTATTTGGTGGTAGCTGTGGGCTACGTGGTGAAAACGCAAACACTCTTTTCTATGCATCACTGTTCCTTTAACCTCGAGGCAGTGCCGCTGTTGACAGGTGCTTCTCTGTGTTTTCGTTTCAGTGCCTGAAGCAATACGTGGAGCTCTTGATCAAGGAAGGATTAGAAACTGCCATTAGCTGCCCGGATGCTGCTTGCCCGAAGCAGGGCCACCTGCAGGAGCACGAGGCACGGCTGGAGCCCCGGGGCCGGGGCGGGCGCTGGCCGGGGCCGGGCTCTGTCCCAGCTGACCGCGCACCGTGCCCTAGCCTCAGCCTGTGACACTCCTCGTGTGTTCTCTCCCTCAGATCGAGTGCATGGTCGCGGCTGAAATTATGCAGAGATATAAAAAGCTGCAGTTTGAAAGAGGTAGGCGCCCCTGCGACGAGCCAGTTACGGTGCCTGTGACAGCATCCGGGCGATTGGGGGGCATGTTTCCCTTGGGTAGGATTGGGCGTCATTTGGCTACAACAGGGGGAAAAGGGGCGGGAGTTCTGGCAGTTGGCCGTCAGTCTGACCTCTGACGAGCCGAGTTGGAAGGGTTATGGGATCCACGTGGCAGCAGGAAAGAGCTAATGACCAACAATCGTCGGGAGGGATGTGGGCTTAGGGGCTGGGACCCTCCGGAGCATTGTTCCTCAGCCAGGTTAAGGCCCAGCAGTTTGAGGGCTAAACTTTCAGACCTGCACTGAATGTAGGAGAGGCAGCCATGGCGGGAGGCCTGAGGCTAAGACGGGAGTGTGACCAACACCTTCCACCCAAAGCGTGGCCTTCCCCTGCACTCACTGTCCCGCTCCTGAGGCCTGGACTCCCAAGTGCTGTCTTATCTCCGTAAGTTTACAACAAACAGCCCTTCAAGGTCGTCCTGTCTGTTAAACTGACACCCCAGAGGCTAACGGACGCACCCTGATTTCCATCTCTAGTGGGGGGTGGGGTGGGGTGGGGTGGACTAGAGCCCTTCCCAGTGCCTGCCCTGCCCTCCTGGCTGGCGCCCAGCCTGCCCTGACCCAGGTTCTCCAGGACCAGGGGGTGGAGGAGCTGTGACAGTGATAACTGTTTGTGAGATGACCTTGCAAGTGTCACAACATTGCAGTGTCAGGGCAGGGCCTTATCTTTGCTCTCTGACGTAGGTCCTACCACAGGGATTTAAAGATTCTGTGGATTCCCCTTGGCCTCGTTTATGTGTTTATGTCCTGGGCCTCGGGCTCCTCTGAAGGGGGGCGGGATGACTGACATGTGTAGCGGATGCTCCTTTTGAAAACTTGGTTGTGAACATGCCCAAGTCTAAAACTCCTACCTCGGTTTGTAACCACTGAGGTCCGCTCTCCTCACCTGGACGGGCTCTCAGGTCCTTGTCCACATCAGGCGTCCGCTCCCGAGATCCAGCCCCGGCTCTGGGTGTACAGGAAAACCGTCCAGATGGGGGTGAATGCAGAGTAGGCCAGAGGGGTCCAGATGGGGGTGAATGCAGAGTAGGCCAGAGGGGTCCAGATGGGGGTGAATGCAGAGTAGGCCAGAGGGGTCCAGATGGGGGTGAATGCAGAGAAGGCCAGCGGGGTCCAGATGGGGGTGAATTCAGAGTAGGCCAGAGGGGTCCAGATGGGGGTGAATGCAGAGAAGGCCAGCGGGGTCCAGATGGGGGTGAATTCAGAGTAGGCCAGAGGGGTCCAGATGGGGGTGAATGCAGAGTAGGCCAGAGGGGTCCAGATGGGGGTAAATGCAGAGTAGGCCAGAGGGGTCCAGATGGGGGTGAATGCAGAGTAGGCCAGCGGGGTCCAGATGGGGGTGAATTCAGAGTAGGCCAGAGGGGTCCAGATGGGGGTGAATGAAGCATAAGCCAGAGGGGTCCAGATGGGGGTGAATGCAGATTAGGCCAGAGGGGTCCAGATGGGGGTAAATGCAGAATAGGCCAGCAGGGTCCACATGGGGAGTGAATGCAGAATAGGCCAGAGGAAAGAGTCAGGAGTCTCCTGTTCAGCTAAATGTGAAACATTTTCTAGTGTGTGATTTTTAAAAGAAATACTAAAGATATTTCCTCTTGAGGATTACTTCCCCCCCAAAAAGGAGTGTGACGCCAACTTAAAAAAACAAAAACATTGGCTTTTGATGGCATTAAAATTTCCTTTCAAGAGCTTGTTTATTTAAACGGCATCTATCATTTGGTTTTGACAGTCTGTAACTTAACTGTGATGCTGTGCGGTACACAAGTCAGTGTGTGGAGCTATAAAAGTGATTAATTTGGATTCCTGAGACTTTCAGGCTCTTCGGAAAACATTTTCCAGGGAGAATCTGGACAGAAAGTGGCGGTTATTTGGGTTCTAAGAAAATGAACTCTCTGTGACATCGAGTTTGATGTAAAAGGGCAGCGGGGTGAATGTCCTTCCTAATCATGGTAGCTGTTATTTCTCCAGTACTTCGGCTTTAGTCAAAGAGATTTTGTTTCTTTTGCATAAGAAGGAAGCCAACTTGACTCAGGTTAAAAAAAACACATCTGTCCAACCTATTACTTTAAAATGTTTTGCTAACATTACAGTTAAAAGCCAACACAAATGGGCTCAGACTTACTATGACTAAAGACCTGTCTGAATGAAATGCTAACATGTTAGAGATACAATGTAGCCATTGATTATGCCCAGTCGCCCAGCAGGTTTGGAGATAGGATCAGAAAACACGTTCAGTTTCTTTTTCTTTGCCATGTGGTCCGCGGAGGATGCCCTGGGAGAAAACTCAGGGGGTTCCATGGTTTTCTGAGAACATTTATATCCCCAGGTATCCCGTGGCTGGTTTAAGTTGCCGAGGCCGTCTCCACTGGTCTAGAGTGCCCCGGCTGATGGTGATAGGAACCCGAGGGGTCTCACTGGAGCCGCGTGGTCCCTTTGGGCTCCCGGGCAGACCAGCACTAACTCGGTGTGAAGTTGGAATTCTGTCCATGTGCTGTATGATGTTGGACATGCAGCACCCATATCGCCTGCAGGGCCCTTCCTGGGTGTGTGCGCCTGGGGCGCCCCCGGGGTGCTGGGCAGAGCTGGGCTCAGGCTCCGCACACACCAGCAGGGAGGGTGGACAGGGCTGCTAGGTACCCTGCAGGACTTTAATTCCCGAAGAGGATGTGGGGACGTCTCCTCTGACACTGAGACCTTCCCAGGACCCCCCCTGCCCCAGCACCCAGCCCAAGCATCCCTCCCTCCTGTCCCCTGTCCCCTCAGCTCAGGCCAGCAGGCAGCTGCCCCAGGCGCTGTTCCCTGAGGCAAAGGCCAAATTTTCCCATAAAGCCACCTCCTGGGATCCTAGGAAAGCAGGATTGAAACCATGAACTACTAATAATTACGCTCATTCACTCGCTGTGAGCATGAAGTTACCTTGTTACGTGAGGATCACTGCGAGAGCAGCCGTTTTCCTGAATCCCAGAGTCCTTTATACCGTCAGGTCCTTCCCAGTCTCCTGCCAGGCCAACCAATCGGATAGTTTTATGCCATTGATTGATTCACCTTAAAAAAAGAAAGGCAGAGGGGAGAGTTAGATTAGATTAGTAGTTGGCCCACCATGACCAGTGGGACAAATCCACCCGGCCCCTGGCCCGGTCTTGTTAATAAAGTTTTACTGGAACGCCATTTATGGGTCACCGTGGCGGCTCCAGCCCCAGAGCGGAGCAGCTGGACAGAGTCCGAGGGCCCTCAGAGGCTGGACTCTCACCGTCTGCCCTTCACAGAAACGTTTGCCCGCCCCTGGAGTCGACCATCTGATGGTTCGCACGCTTGCTCCTGGAGGGCTGGATCTGGCTTCCTCGGTGACCTGGGTAACGTGGCAAACACGTGTCCCGTGGCAGCCTGCAGGGTGCAGCCACGTCCAGCTCCAGCCCGTGCAGACCACAGCGAGGGCAGGTCCCGTTTCTGATGTGGGTGAGCTGGGCTGCCTGGCTGGCGGCCAGCCACACGGCCCAGGAGCTTGTGAGGCCCTTCGCTGCTGTCCAAGTTTCCCAGAAGATGCAGTTGTCTTAGGTTACTTCCCAGGGCGGCCCTGCTGGAGAGCCGAGAAGCTCGCGGCCTGCTTGCCGGCCGTGAAAGCAGCCCCGTGGTGCTCTGGCGGGATCCAGTGTCCCAAGGTTTCCTGTGGGCCCGAGTCACCCTGCAGAAGGGGGAAATGAGACCCAAAACCAGGCTCACAGGGCGGGAGGGGGAGCTCAGACCCATTGTCTAAACAAGTGAGGCTCTGAGCCGGGGTGTGAAGAAGCAGCAGCCTCGGGGTGTCCTGTTTTCCAAACCAACTTCCTAACTAATTTCACTCAGGCCGGCTCCTTAGCAACTTGAGGTCCGCGGGATGGGAACCTGGACATCACAGAGGAGTCAGCTAGTGGCTGAGGTTCAGGTTGGGGAGGGAGATGGGCTCAGGTGGATGGGCCCTGGATGAGAGGAAGTCAGCCCCTCTCCCTCTTGCCATCCCTGAGGGCCGTCCCAGGGTCCCCGCGTGCCTCACTCCGGGCCGGGCTGGGGGGCTCCCAGACACGGCATAGGCCTGCCTCAGAAACCTGTGTCCTGGGCAGGCACACGGGCAGGCGGTGCCCGGACGACGGTGTACAGGCTCTCGGAGGACCAGCAGGACCGCCCAGTGGCCACGGGCGTGTTGGGTGTAGGTGGCAGCGTCCCTAAGGGACTCCAGGGGTGTGTGGAGTGGGGTCGGAGGCGGGCGATGCCTGGAGAGGAGGAGACGGAACCGGATGGGCACCTCGTCCTGTGTTGACTGGCCATTCTCAAGGTTAAAATGTGAGGCGCTGTGTCTGAGAGCCCGTAGGGCCCTCGTCTGCAGTCTGACCTGTCCCCCTTGTCCCCTGTGCCAGAGGTGCTCCTGGACCCCTGCCGGACGTGGTGCCCGGCGTCCACCTGCCAGGCTGTGTGCCAGCTCCAGGAGATGGGGCTCCAGACACCCCAGCTGGTGCAGTGCAAGGCCTGCTCCATGGAATTCTGCTCCGCCTGCAAAGCCAGCTGGCACCCCGGCCAGGGCTGCCCGGAGACCATGCCCATCACCTTCCTGCCCGGGGAGAACAGGTAGGCTCCCAGCCCGGGGCAGGGCTGAGGGGGGAGGGAGGGGAGGGCGTGTCCTCCCTAAAGGTGCCACGGGCACCAGCCCTTTCTCTGGAGTCCCTTTCACGCCTGGGCCGGTTGGTTTGCTCACTCCTTTATTTTTCAGACCTGATTATGGGGCAGACACCGTGCAGGGCCCTGGAAACACGCGGGCGCGTAGGAAACGCCGCACTCTGCCTGTCCAGAAAGGCAGATGTAGGGACGGTTCATTCCTGGGAAGGGCTCTGCGTCCTGATTTTTTCCCAGACTCCATTGTTGAGCAGGACCCGAAACGGGGGACAGGAGCAGGGCAGGAGAAGTAGGTAGACGGTGGTTCTGAGTAGGAAAGATCCCCAGCAACCGGTTCCCGTGGCCACGTCTCCTGGAAGGTCGAGCCTGTCCGGAGAGAACCATCAGTCGCAGCTCTGTTCCTGCCCTCCTGTCCCTTCCTGTCCCCCCGTCTCCTGGTTCCTCAGCTGGGTGCCCTGGTGGGCACTGTGTCTCCATTCTTTAAATCTTAGAATTTGGTAGGTTGAACCATAAGAAACTGATAATATTCAGCTTTTTGTTGTTTTTGTCGTAAAAATGTGCAACAGCAAACGGTTCAGTTCGATAGAGTTGACCTTACACCTGTGGAGACCACGTTTCTAATAAACAAACTTCCACCATCTGCCCCAAGGTGTGGTCACCAACTGTTCCCCGTCTTCTTCTCCCCCCTTTCTGGTGTCCCCACCCCACTCCCCACAGCTGGACCCTCACAGCGGCCCTCTCGGCATCCCTGGGACACCCCCCTCCTTGGTCCTGTGAGCACATCGGTGCCTGAGCTGGGAATGCCCATCTGTGCCCCCTCCTGTTCCTGGGACTCCTTGTCACCCTTGGAGCCTAGCTCATATCCCCTCCTTTGTTCAGCTTCCCAGTTCCCAGGGCAGAGCTGGTGACCCCACCCCCTGTGTCCCCGCTGGGAGATCACGGGTGTTGATTACAGTGCCAGACATATTGTGCTTTAGTTCATCTGTTTAAGTGGCTGACTCCTCCTGACGCCGTGGCCTGCGCTTGGGTTGAACTCTGTCACCCCAGATCTTGGCATACAGCAGGCATGCCCCCCCCCCCCGAGAGGTGTGCTATCCTAGTTTGCCGCAGTCCTCACCACTCCCTCTTGTCTCCCTGGTCCTGAGGCTGACTGCCAGGTGTCATTATTAACTGAGTGTACACTCAGCTGTTTTCCCCTAATAGAGTATTTTTTGAAAGCTAAATCTCCCCTTCACCCCTGATCCCCAGCAGCACCCGGCCAGCTCTGCTCACGGACCTTATGTCTGACTCTTAAAGACATTAAGACACGTAGACGGTGATAAGCTGCCCAAGACTCCTATCTGCCTTCCTTAATCTGAGTTTATAGTGATGATAACCTGAAATGTAATCCAGGTGCCAGGAAATGTCAGAGCCATTGTCTAATCCAGGTAGATTTCTCTGCAGGCCCCAATGCACCAGAACTTACATAGTTTAGCCATTTCTATTTGAAAGAGTCTCCTGGGGAGACGCTCCCCAAGAATGCTGCCTGTGTGTGTGGCATTTCCTTCAAAACCGCTGTGAGCCCCGTGAGAAAATCGGTCCCTTACTCTGAGGTCGCACCTTCAAACCACAGCAGGGTGACCTGACCCGAGAGCCAGCCTTGGTCCTGCGGTTGGCGCCTGAAGACTCTGTGTCTGCAGAAACCAGCTTTGCTGCAGGAGCCACGTGAGCGTTTGTGCAGAGCCAGCCGGGCCGGGCCACCTCAGCAGCGCAGGGTGGGCGTCGTCGGGTCCTCAGCTGAGTGCCTGTGACCTGTGCGCAGGAGCGCAGAGCACGGCCGCGCTTCCCAGGCACCTGGCGCTCGCCGGCTGCCGCGCCCTGCGGTGTCGCGGGCACCTTCTCCCTCGCCCGCCCGAGGAGGCGGCTGAGGCTCCGGTCGGTGATAACGCAGCGAGTCCGTAGACGAGCCAGCACTTGACCCCGGGCTTAGGGGGTCGTGCTGACCCCTGCCAGCCCAGCCGGACGTCCCGGGAAGACGGGTCTGGGCAGACAAACCAGGGAGAGCTAACCCAGCTGTCGGTGTGGGTTTGTGACATTTATTTTTCTCTGAAAGTGGTAAAGCGATAAAAATGATCAGCTCCTTGGAAAGTGTACAAATGCGTGAATCGGGACATGAAACTTGACCGTAACCCCGTTTCTCAGAGGCCTGCCCCTGAGCCTTTCGTCCCATGTTGTTTGCTTGTCTGTCCCTGTATCTAAATTTAGATGATGCTACAATCGCTCTTTCCCCCCAAATTGAACTGACCGATCCACAGTTTTTCGGTGACTGTTTTCCGGAGTCTTCCTGTCTTTGGTTTTATTTTATCTCGTTTAATAACAAGTGGTCCGGGTCCCCCCGGGTGAGCCCGTGCTCCTGGCACAGGCGACAGCCCCCGGGCCCTGAGCGTGGGGCCCTGACGGGACTTCTCCCCGCAGCTCGGGGTTCAGGCTGGAGGAGGGCGAGGCGCCCATCAAACGCTGCCCCAAGTGCAAGGTCTACATCGAGCGGGACGAGGGCTGCGCCCAGATGATGTGCAGGAACTGCAAGCACGCCTTCTGCTGGTACTGCCTGGAGTCGCTCGACGTGAGTACCCCTCCGCCGCCCGCCGCGTCCCGCCAGCGCCGAGGGCCCGCGCGGTGGGACGTGAGTACCCCCAGCCCGCCGCCCGCCGCGTCCCGCCCGCGCCGAGGGCCCGCGCGGTGGGACGTGAGTACCCCCAGCCCGCCGCCCGCCGCGTCCCGCCCGCGCCGAGGGCCCGCGCGGTGGGACGTGAGTACCCCCAGCCCGCTGTCCACCGCGTCCCGCCCGCGCCAAGGGCCCGGGCGGTGGCAGCCCTTTCCCGGGGCCCCAGACCAGAGGAGGCCCCTTAGGGCCTTAGGCTGTATACAGGGTGTCCCCAAAAATGTGTACACACTTTGAGTAATTGTTAATCCCAGTGGCTTAAATCGGCACGTGAGTGCTCAGTTGTTAAACTGTGTGTATGTTTTGGGGGACACCCGTATGGTGTCTGTATAATTTTGCACTTCACTGCATTCTGATGGTTTTAGGAAACCGATCACTAAATGATGTTCTGTCATGTGGTATCTGGCGGTTCCCTGCTCCTTGTAACTTTTCCTGAAGGGGAAGGAAGGGAAAAGCCAGTTTTCTGCATGTCATCAGATGCCCTCGAAGGTATTTTCGGGGAAGTCTCGTAAATGGATGTTGACAGGTGCCGTCCTTGTCTGCCGCTCTGTCCCCGCTTCCCCGATGGAGCCACGGTCCTGGGAGGCCAGCCCTGCCGGTGGCCCCTCTGAACACAGCTGTCCCTCTGCTCTGGGGCCTGTGTCCCAGTCGGTTCTAACCAGGGTCCACCCGGGGACATATGGAACTTCTCTGAACAACAGGAAGGGGAACAACAGTCCCTATTACAAAAACCCGCCTCGGATCCCCGCAGGTCCCGGGCAGTGAGGCCCCACGGCTTCATCAGGAAGCTCACGGTCACGGTGAAATCCTTTATGCACTGGAGCAGCAGGGTGCTGCTGGCGGGAGGGGAGAGGCGCTGTTTAAACCAGCGTCCCCGAGTTCAGGAAGCCTGTCCTGAGTGTCCCAGCTGCGCTCCAGGCGGCGGCTGGCAAAGTCCGGACGCGGGGAAGCGGCCGGTCCATGTGGAGGGGCTCCTAACGCCCGATAGCACGGTCCTGGGTCCTGTGGAGGGTGCAGAGGTCCATGGGTGTAATATCCCCTGGCTGCCCTGGTCCCGGCTGGCTGGGGGTGATGACAGCTCAGGGAGGGTGGAGGCAGCGAGCGTTAGCGACCAGGCGGAGAGAAGAGAGCAGAAGGGGGGGAGGAAGAGCATGCGGAGTGCGGGCCCGAGCGTGGCCGGACGTGAACTCGGGGCCGCGAGGAGGGTCTGGGTACCGAGCCCACAGGGTTGGCTCCAGCATGAGGGCCCTGCCTCCCACCACTGTCCGGCCCCCGGGCTGGATCAGGACGGACTTGGGGGGGGAGGGTTGAGCTGGGCCCCACCCCAGACCTCTGGGCCCAGGAACTGGCGTTTTCCATAAATTCTGCTGGTGACTCGTGTGCGGCTGGGTTTGCCCATCGCTGTGAGCGGAGGTCACTGGAGACGTTTCAGCGGGATCGTGCAACGCGATTTGGTGTGCGTTTCGGAAAACAAGTTGGAAAACTGTCGAGAGCCTGTGGGCAGGACTTGGCCGTAGGCAGCCTGGGAAAAGGAGAGATGCAAGTGAAAGACAGGCTGCAGAGGCCTGTGGGGCTAACGCGGCGCTGAGGGGCGCGTAGCTGCACCTGACTGCGGGCTGTTTCGAGCCAGCACTCGCCCGTGTGACCGGCTACTTTTCCGTCATGACCGGTCAGCAAGGTGCTTAAAATGACTTAAATTAATGTAAGTGCAGACACCAGTTACCTCGTGACCGGTTGGCGAGGTGTTAAGGTTTCTGGGAGGTGAGAGCTCACGGCGGACACAGGTCCTCAGCAACAGCTTCACACAGGCGAAGGTCGGCCGCAGGAGGTTCGGTTCCTCTCTCCCTCTGCTGCGTCCCCCACGGGGTCTGGTGAGGGCTGGGGCGGGGGGTGGCAGCTGGGGCTTCTGACGTCCCTCCAAGGCTTCTCGCTCCCACCCCAGAAAATCAGGCTTCCCGATGCGCCGCTGAGCGTTCAGGCTCCAGGAGGTGGGCCGACAAGCTCAGCACACCCACGGCCAGTGCCGTTCCCAGGGGAAGGAGAGGAGGGTCCCTGGCTGCAGCTGCCCCGTGTGCTCCCGGCCTGGGATTTTAGGGGCGAGACAACAGCCACTGTGTCCCGTCTCCCTGGCGCTCGGGAGAATGGCCTGCTGTCCTCTCAGACTCCCCGGGCCTGTGATAGTCACTGTTCTCAGAAAGAGGCTGTCTGTTCACACCCCCATCAAAGGGATAACAGCCAGCAGCCCCTCCTCTGTGCTACTTACTGAGCCGTCTCTTTTTATGGATAAATGGGGGGATGGCACCTCCCGTTCACGGAGGGGCGGGGCTTGGGTCTAGGAAACCCGTTAGCACGCTCGGTCGGTACTACTTGGGGTTTGGGGTGACAAGTGCTGGGCCCGGAACTTGAACGGATTGGTGTCCTGGAGGGGAACCTGACCATCTGGTGAGGGTCAGGGTGGGCGGTGAGAGCCCCGGAGGGGGGCGGGGCAGCTGTCGCCCTGAGAGCCGGTGGGCGCTACTGCCCCCTTCTGGACAGTCGGAGAAATTGCAGAGGCTACTTCCCCGCTGGTTCAAGGCGATGGGACCCTGGCGAAGGTCTGAGCGGAGAGGACGCTTTCCAGGAGAGGTCTGCACCGATGCAGGCGGGTGGCCAGAGAGAAAGGGAACCTTCGTGTCCAGGAATAATCCAGCCTGCAGGAGAGGGAGACACGGGGGCCAGGGACTCCGGGGGACAAAGCTAGGCCAGGGCCAGGTGCCTCCAATCGATTTGATCTCGATTCTCTCTTTCCTCCAAAATCTAGAGCCGCTGGGCCAGGGCGAGGTTGGGATCTGGGGCGGGCAGCCTGGAGTGGCAGGAGTCCCGTGCGATGGGGTTTGCTCGCGCTCACCTGTCACACACTGTCTTCAGGTCCCCAGGGACCTTGGGCTTAAAGAAGGGCCCAGGACCCAGGACCCAGGACCCAGGACCCAGGCGCTAACCCCGCCCTGCCCTTCTCTTGCCTCGCAGGACGACTTCCTGCTCATCCACTACGACAAAGGACCCTGCCGGAACAAGCTGGGCCACTCCCGGGCGTCTGTGATCTGGCATCGGACACAGGTAGGGGACGCACCTGGACCTGGACCTCGGGAAGAGAGCATGTACGTGTGTGAGTACGTGTGTGCATGTGCACACGTGTGTGGGTGGTTTCCCGGAGACTTGCCCATTGGTTGGAGGTCTGCCAGCCGTGTGGTCCTCTATGCCGTGTAGGGGACAAGGGCAGGGCCTGATCTGGGGTTGGCTCCTTTCTGTGGCACCAATACTTGCGCGATGGCAATTTCACGCTGCCAGCGTGATGCCACTGAGTGCAGAATTGGGAAGAGACTCGGGAGCCGGCCCCCGCACACATGACACAGCCCTGGGTCCCTCGCCCCAGCAGGTGCTCGGCCCATGTCGATGCCACAGTCGAATTCCAGGTTGCAGTGGCTGAAGGTGTTCTGTTCACCTTACCGTGTCTTTGACTCTGGCGCAGTTTCCACGTCCTGGAACATGTTTTGTTCAAGACCCTCCCGGGGCAGAAGATTCTGAATGTGGCCATTTCATCCACCTGGGTGGTTCACTCCATAGATGAGCGTTTAGGGTGGGAGAGGCGCTGGGCTGAGACACTCGGTCTCAGTGGTTGGCTGTTCCTTTACATCGGGGTTCGCCGTGGGAATGTCGTTGTTACTCTGTGATTCCCCGGGAGCCCGGGACTGCTCCCCGTCTGCCTCCCGCAGTGTAGTCTGTGCCTGCGACGTATTTATAACGTGCCCGCTGGCTGGCTGTTTCTGTCCTGTGGTATCTGCTGCCTGTCTCGCTCTTTACTGTGGCTACTTGCTTCCTCCTGGTAGTACCTGCCTCCTCCTGCCCGCACTTGGCAAGAGATGGGTAACCCAGCTTATCAGGGGCGTGCAGATAACAGACAGGGTAGACTAAGGTGGTGATGACCTGGCCGGGAGTGTGAGCGTTCGGTCATGTTCGGGTACGTGTCTGAGTCCCTGGCCCCTCCAGGACTAACGGTTTGTTCCAGGTAGTTGAAGTCGTTCAGGAGCGCGCCTTCCCCGCCAGGTGAAAACACCTTCCTGTGCGTTTTTATGTTTTCTGAGATACCGGTGTGCCCGTGATTTCCACGAAACGTGATCAGAACTCACAGTGGGTAGTTCACCCATTGATGTTCGGACCGGCGCTGGCTGGGCAGAAAGCATGGATTCTTAGCGTCGGCACAACCTAATTTACAGACGCAGGGCAGTGTGTGTGCCTGTGTGGGATGGTGTCAGGCGGAAATCTAAGTCGGGGTACATTTCCTTTCACGCATCTGGGATGCTGCAGTATCCCAGAGCTTAGCATAGTCCTTGGAGGTCTTTCACCTTGTTTTTTATTTTATAATTGAGAAAACTGAGGCCCAGGGAGAGGTAAACACACTGAGTCAGACTTAGAGCCACGGGCTATGCATTTGTGTAATCATCCCTCTGAGCACCGGGTGGGGCCGTAACGCCACCCTCGGATCTCCATCCTGGGCTCCCCGCGCCTGGGGAGGGAGGCAGCTGGTGGAGGAGACTGACCAGTCTAAGTGCAGAGTCCAGGCCTCTGAGCAGCCTCACTGCCGGATCTGGATGCCAGCATGTCCACACTGGAGGCTTGTTGCTTTCAGCACTTTCTCATACCCAGGGGCCAACGTATGTGTTAAAATTAAGTTAACGTGCTGGGTTTTAATCTCCGGGAAAATGCAGGTCTGGTCACTCCCGGATGCTCCGTGCCCCTGCCTGTCCTGCTGTCCCATCGGGGACACCTTATCGCAGCCTTTCCTGTTTGCTGACCACTTCCTCTCCTTATAGTCGTAGCCACCTCCCTTTGAAAACAAACCCTCCTTCTCCCTAGGGCTCCCTTTACACCGAGAGCCTGACGGCAGGTTTTGTTAATCGCATTGTTGTAGCTGATTAAATTGTGGCTCTTTTCAGCAGGCTGGCTGTTCCTCGAGGGCCAACATCTGAAGTGCCTCTGTATTTGCAACACCTAGTACAGTGTCTAGCTCAGGGCAAGCTTGTGGGTTAATTGGATGTATAAATGGGTGGATGTTTGGGTGCTTAGATGGAGGGAGGGAGGGGAAGAGAAGTGAAAATAAGGAAAAATGAAAAATGGGAGGAGGTGTGAGGGGAAGAAAGGGAAGGGAAGGAATTATGGGTGGTTGGTGGATGGATGGATGATGGTGGATGGATGGGTGGATGGATGATGGGTGGATGGATGGATGATGGATGGGTGGATGGATGGATAATGGATGGATGGATGGATGGATGGTGGATGGATGATGGGTGGATGGATGGATGATGGATGGGTGGATGGATGGATAATGGATGGATGGATGATAGATGATGGATGGATGGTGGATGGATGGATGGTGGATGGATGATGGGTGGATGGATGATGGGTGGATGGATGGATGGATGGATAGTGGATGGATGATGGGTGGATGGATGGATGATGGATGATGGATGGATGGATGGATGGATGGTGGATGGATGATGGATGGATGGATGATGGGTGGGTGGATGGATGGTGGATGAATGGATGATAGATGGATGATGGGTGGATGGATGGATGGTGGATGGATGATGGGTGGATGATGGGTGGGTGGATGGATGGTGGATGGATGGATGACGGATGGATGATGGATGATGAATGGATGGATGATGAGTGGATTGATGAATAGGTTGGTGGATGAAGGATGGATGAGTATATGGATGGATGATGAGTGGGTGGAAAGATGGATGGGTGAGTGGATGGAGATGATAAATGGATGGGTGGATGTCATATAGGTAATGGATGTGTGGATGGATGGATAGATGGATATTGTATGGATAACGGATGGATGGATGTTGCATGGATAATGGATGGATGGATAAATGGATGGATGCTGATGGATGGGAGGATGAGGTGTAGGTGTGTGATGGGTGGGGTGGTTGATGTTCTATACTTTAGCTGTGGCACCTACAGACCAGCCACCTCACCCTCAGCTCCTGTGCTTCCTCTTGCAGGTCGTGGGCATTTTTGCTGGATTTGGGCTCCTGCTCTTGGTGGCCTCGCCCTTCCTGCTCCTGGCCACTCCCTTTGTCCTGTGCTGCAAGTGCAAGTGCAGTAACGGCGACGACGACCCGTTACCCACCTAGAGGAAGGCGCAGTGCTGGAGCCAGGTCCCGGCCTCCGGGGAGCGCGGCTCTCCCCCACCCCTCCCCACCATCCCCCTCACTAAACGTCTTTCTTGCCTTATGTGCCCCATTGAGCTTCAGTGTCACGCCGGATGCCGTCATTTCAGGGACGCTGTCGGAACGTTTGCCGAGGCCCCAGCGGAGTCCCCAAGGCTTGGGGGGCGGGGCTGGTGCGAACAGGGCAGGTCCTGCCCAAGGTCCCTGCAGACCGGCCAGGGGAGGTGCTCCCTGCGGCCAGAGAGCAGGACAGTCCCCTGGTTGCCTGAGACCTTCTCTTGCAAACGTCGTCACCTCCTCCTTGGCCTCAAGGTGGCGCCGAGCTGCCGAGAGAGTCTGAGGACTGCGGCTCCCTCCAGACAAGCCCGTTGCCCTGGCTCCAGAGAAGCCCCGTTTTTCACTGTTTTATTGCTAATGGCGTTTAGAAAAATCCTTTTCAGAAGGCATTCTTCCCTTCCCCACGGGGCAGGGAAAATTCAACAAGGTGCACCTGAACCATCCTATGCCTTTCGGAAACGCGCATTTTCAGAAGCCTCTGAAAGGACGTTCTGGCTCGGCCCCCCTTCCGGAGACCCCGAAAGCCCTACGCGCCCCCGTGTTCTTCCCGAGACTGTGAGGACTGAAGGCCGCCGTAGCTGTGCACCGTCACCACCGTGGTCCCGCGTGGTCGCGTTTCTCTGAAAATACGGATGCGTCTGAAGGAGCGCCCCCGCCCGAGGTCGGCCCCCCGTTTCTCCTCGCTGAGCCAGTCGGCTCCTGGGCTCCTCCCGTCTCACCCGGGTGTCCGCAGATATTTTCAGTGTCTTCAGAAACCAGGTTGCTTCTCTCGGAAGTCGTTTTGCGGGAAGTCTCCCTGGTTTGGCCTCTGTCTTCTCAAGCAGACAGTAGGTAGAAGACAGGGCCCTTGGTCCTCAGAGGCGGCCCGGGGGCTGAGGAGGCACCTCCTGGGGTGTCCCCGGTTTTTTTCAGTGACCCCGCTATTCTGCAGGAACCGTCCTTCTCACAGAGCTCCGAGCCCTGGCGCTCACCACCCTGCCGCCGCTGAAACCCTTCCATCTGCGGGTCGTTGCGACTGGGGACTTTACCACTCTGTCCCTTGCCGGCTGCGTGTGGCTGTTACCCTGGCAACAGAATGCTCGGCTCCATGACACAGGCCACCCGGTCGATTAACTCTGACAGGCGGGGAAGCCGGAGTCTCTGCAGAGAGCTGGGGTCAGCGTGGCGTTGAAATGGAGTGGACGGACTGCGACGAACTCGGGACTTCCGAGAAGAGCGGGAAGGCAGACGATGTCGATTCATTGCCCTGGAACTTTTTACCTGTTTTTATTGACTTTACAGAGGGAGGGGGAGAGAGAGAAACATCAGTGACGAGAGAGTCATTGATCAGCTGCCTCCTGCGCGCCCCCTGCTGGGGATTGTGCCCACGACCCGGGCATGTGCCCTGACCGGGAATCGAACCGGCCACCTCTGGGCGCACGGGTGATGCCCAGCCAACTGAGCCACACCGGCCAGGGCTGCAGGGGAACTTTTTAAACTGATTAAGCATTTCACAGGGGACTAAATGGGGACAAACCCTGACTTCCATCTCGGTTGTGTGCTTGTGGGGGGCACGTGTGATGGGGGGGTTTGTATCTTTCACTTGTCCCTGTGTCTACACGTCAGGTCCTGGTTCGCCTCCCCGTGTGGAAACTTCTTTATTTCTCAGCATTTCATAGGTTAAGGAAACAGGACCACCTCACGCCTCACCTCTGGCATTCGTTTCCGAGACAGGAGCCGTTTAGAAACCAGACCCTGTCAAAAATTTTCCTTACAATTGTAGCTTAAAAATTCAGTAACTAAATCAGAGCCCGCCTGAGACCGTCTCTTGGGCTGAGGCCTGGGCCGTGAGTCTGTGTAGCTGGAGGGGGTGTGACAGGGCCTGGAGGTCGGGTGGCTTTGCTGAAAGGGTAACAACTCCGTAGGGCCTGAAGAAGCTGAGGCCTCACCTCGGGATCTGAGAACCCCTTTGTCTAGCCAGTGCCCTCTAAGATGTGTCTGGAAGGTAGCAGGCGCGTGGCCGTGTGTCCAGCGGTGCACGGGGGGCCTGCACCCCATCCTGGTCCATCCTGCCTGTACTGGCTTCGGCCCACTGCCCACTGCAGACTCTGTACTGTGACCCCCGTCCCCCGGGGTGGGGCCAGAGCCTCGAAAGGCTGCGTTCTCTGGGCAAAAGCTCCAGCCGCTTTGCTCCTAGTGGGTCGGCTGTCCATCTGTCCTGGAGGACTCGGTGGCCGCATCCCACCGATCTGTAGCCCCACCCTCCTGTGCCTTCACTGCTGACGGTTTCACGAGCACACGGCGTCACCCCATTAGGGACCGGAGATCGCGGGGCCGGCGGGAGCCAGTCGCACCTGCGTGTCCTGAGCTTCTGCATCAGTGAGGCCTCACTTGTCTCAGTGACGACAGAACTAAAACTGCCCATTCCCCAGAAAGACATCAGCAGGATCGTCCTGAGGTCCTGTGTAACCTCATGGCCCCTCCTCCAGCGTCTTTCGGTCAGGAATGTCCCCCGTTGTCCACGGGGACCCCGCTGTCCGCAGGGATGCTGATCAGGCTTGATGTAAAGTGTCAGCCGAACGTGCGAGCAGGGCCCACCTTCGGATTTTAACCTGGCGGTCAGTCCCCGGTAAAACCTGGGGGGGTCCCCCACCTAGCGGGTGGCGCCCTTCCTGTCTTCAGCACAGTTTGTCTTAAGTGACGATGACATTCCCTCTCCCAGACTGTTTCCACGGGGCCCTCTGGAAGCACATGGGTGCGGATTCATTTCGAGGCCTTTCCGTGCTGGGGAGGAGGGAGGACCCGCCTTCCAGACCGACCGGGGCCGGGGGGCCCTGTGGACGCCCAGGCTGTCTCAGGCCCTTTGGAACCCGACCCCGCTGGACTGGACGTGTCCGATCTCAGGCTGGCTCCGCTGTGCGTCAGCCCGGCCAGCCGAGCCCCTCACTGCCGCTGTCACAGGAGCCCGTTGCCTCCAGACCAGGACCCACCGTGGTGTCCCCGTCGCCGAGGCTGAGTGAGGATCTGAGCGAAGGCAGGGCCTCCCTGGCGGCACAGACTTCTGTCCGCGTAGCCCCCCTCGGCCCCGGGGTGGCTGCCAGCGCCCACCCCTCCCGCTTCTCCGCGAAGGGGACAGACTCTCTCTGCTGCACGTGATCCTGGAAAACTGGTTCGGGAGCCAGGCCGATTTCTGATCAGGGTCCAGGGCTCATGGGGAAAGGGGGTCTCAGATATGCGAGAAACACTTCAAGACGAGTTTAGCTCTTTTCACCTGAATTAAAAGTTAAACATTTCACAGACTAGAGGAGGACATGTCCCCTTGGCCATCTTTAAAATATTGGGGGTTAGAAAGAACCAGGGTGAGCTTTCTGTATAGTTCTCAGACTCTCGTTTATCAATAAATACCCCTTGTATATACAGACGTCGTAACGGATTCATCGAGGGAAAACATTCTGCATGAAGGTCTCATTACAAACATACCAAAGCTAGTTTATCCCTGGTCAGGAGCCCGAGCCCCGGTGGAAATAAAATGAGGGTGTGATGACTGGTGTTGCCAAAAATGCCAACTGGAGTGCGGGGCGGGCGTCGACTTGGCGTCACAGGCGCATGGGCACTGGGAGCGCCCGTGGCCCGGGGAAGCCACGCCCACGGCCCGGCCCCTGGGTCTGCGCCCTCTGGTCTCCCTCGAGTCCAGGGGCCCTCGGGTCGGGCGGGTGCCCGCCGCGCGCCTCACTTTCCCTCCTCGGCCCACGGGGGTGTTTAAATCCTGTACAGAACGCGCGTGGGTGAGCCACGCGCTTGTACACGTGATGTATTTGACAAGCGGCGATGCGGGAGGTTTGCGTCTGGGACGTGAGTGCACTGTGTGCCACGAACACTGTGATGTGCAGGAGGCCTGTCCGAATGCCTTTTCACGTGGCGTTTTGTACTTTGGAATCCTATGGAGAAGTGTGATTTGTAATTTCAATACACATTTTAAATGTATGGTGTCTTATGTAGTCTGTCCCCCCTTCGGAAGGGATTTCTTTTTAAAGATATTTTGGCTGGAATACAGGTTCATTTTGTAAATCCTGCCTGGCTGCGTCTTTTGTGTGTCCCACGTTCTTCGAGGGTCGCGGCCTGGAGATCCTGCAAGTGCTGACGGTGGGAGGTGGGTGGGAGACGTGACAGGGCGGCCGCGGGGCTGGGACAGGGCCATAGACCTGGAGGGGCACGTGCTCCGACCCCAGGAATCGAGCCGTAGACCTGGTTCATGGGCTGACGCTCACCCCACTGAGCCACACCAGCCCGGCCACGGGACAGTCCTCGTGGACTCTGGTTGGACCTCAGTTCCCTGAGCGGACCTGGAATGCGTGAGTAGCTCCAGAAAACACTGCTGAGAAAAAAAGCTTTTAAGCAAAATAAATCTACATGCGAGTGTGTGACAGTGAAGACGGGCAGGAACCGTTACCTGCTGGGCGGGCGAGTGGGGCAGGACGGATTTCCCGGCTCGCGCCCCGGGGGAGGTTACTCGGAAGTGATCTCACCGCGTGCGGGGTTCCTGGGGTTTGGCCACAGCACCTCCTCTGGAGATTCCGTTCCAGTTGGATCCAAGGTCCTGAAAGATCCTTGTGAGCCCCCGAGGGGAGACGGCAAAACTCCAAACCCCCTCACTCCGCTCCCCGAAACATTTCCAGGGACAAGAGAATGGCAGCACCTATTTCTGTCCACGACTAATGCATTGTTGGGGCACAGACTGTAAGATAAAACTGGGGTCCTTTTATTAACGACAAAGGCGCAATCAGCGCGCGAATGAAACTCGCAGGTGGTGCTGGGCTGGGAGTCCTCACAAACCCCGACTGGGAAAAGCAGACAATGGGGACCCACAGGGGAGGGGCCTTACACAAAGCAAAGCCCTGATCCTGCAGGACGCAGGCAAACGCACCTGTCCGGCGGCACCTGCACAGAAGGGACAGTGGGGGCGGCTCAGAGGCCCGAGGGACCCTCCAGGGCAGGGGCCTGGGGGAGGACAGGGGCCGTTTCCAGATGAACACATATTTCATGGCCATTCGCCTGGGTTTGGTTGCCCTTTGTAGGGGAGACGTGATTTGAACTAAAGACGGTTTGTCCTGGGGGTGAAGTCACCACCGAGAGGTCCCCCCTTCACATCCCCCCCCAGCCCCGGGTCCAATCCTGCTGTTCTCCATCCCAGCATCTCCCTGAGCTCAGCGCCACCTCCAAAGGAACCATTCAGGTGCCCAGGTCTCGCTCATATTTCCACCTCCTTTAACCCGGCTTGATTTTAACGCTTAAATAAAAATCACCCACATGCTGCCAATGTGCCCCATCGCCTGGAGCTGGAGCCCAGAAGAGAGCGAGCCACGGACGCCTCAGCGGTGACGCTGAGACGGGAAGGACAAGCCCCTGACTCCCCCGGCGCAGGAAACCGCGGGGAGCGGTCACGGTGGTGACCCGTCTTTTATTTCTTCTCTGAGGCTTCGCTCAACAAGGGAGCTCACTGCCTCCCACGGGCCATGAGACGCGGTGACTCAGCATCTTCCTATCCTCACAAAAATGCTAGAAGTTGGTCTGATTTTGTGCCCATTTTATAGACCGGGAAAACTAAGTCTCAGCAGAGCTCACCTGCTACGGTCAAAGCCAGTGCCCCCTGGAGTCAGGATCTGAGCAGACGTTTCTCTGCCCCACAGATGGTTCTCCCCACTCCCCGCAGAACTGTCTCGTTTCCCACTGCCTCTTGCAGGCAGGGGTGGCTCATTTCTAGGGAGAAGCGCATTATGGCTCAGAAAGGGTGTCTTGTAAGTGACATAGGGGAGCAGCAAAGCCAACTAGGTCCTCTTGGCAAGGATATTACAGACATCTGGGTGTCAGGGAACCAAGGGACTCGGATCCACCCTCCATGCAATTCACTCAGCTGAATGGACTTGGCCAAGTGTTTTCTCTGATTCTCTCGTTTATTTCCCCCAATGTTGCTGTTGAAGAAACAGTGTCGCTTGTCCCGTAGTGTCCGGCGTGCTGCATTGGCGGACTGCGCCTGCGGTGCTGCGGGCCTGCTGCTTTCCTGTGCATTCCCGTGTGTGGGGTCAGATCTGGGAGCTTTGCAGAACGTACAGCAGGAGTCCTGAGGTGGGGGTGTGGTCGGCGGCTAGACAGACACGAGCAGAGCAAGGACGCTGGGCCACGGGCAGAAGGTCACCGGGGCGGAAAGCCCCTGGTGCCTAGCAACAGACAACTGTAGAGTGGGACCTCGCCCCCAGGCTGGCCTTTCCTCCCCTAGCATATCCCTGGTCATGCGGTTTGGACTCCCCAGAGATAACTTCCAGGCCTCAGTTGTATTCCAGCTCCAGGCCCAGAAAAGCAGCAAAACCGGCCACAGCTGACCTCAGGACCAGCTGCATTGGATATTGACCCCTGCCCTGGGGCCGACCAATCCCTCAGTGGAGACCACAACCCTGGAACGCTGCTGAATATTATGAGATCTTCCCCTGGGACCCCCCCTAAACTCTCTACCCTTAAAACCCTTAGGATGGAGGAGCCCCTGCACTTTCCCTCCTGGGAACACTCCTGAGCCTTCCGCCTCCCCCTTGCCCCAGGTGCATTACCATTACCTTCCCCACTCCCAAGCTCCCAGGGCCCTTCCTTTGCCTCTATAACCCGTTTCCTAAGCCCATTTCTTCTAGGAATTACTTCTCCACCTCTGTGATTTTACAAGTTAGTGTTCTCTTATAGTTGGGGTCTTGGCTCTGACTTCTTTCCCAGCCAGAACCCAAGGACCGAGGTTGCTGAACCCGGGTCCGCTCTGACCCCACCAGTCAGACACCTGGTGCCCTTCCGCCGCCTACAACATAAGGGCGCCCGGACTCGGACTACGACTCGGGTTGTGTGGCAGGATCCAGAGACGCCCCCCAGGACGGCTGTGCAGACCCGGACCGGTGCTGTGGACCGTCGGGGACCCACTGTGCCCCACCAGCTCCTCGCTTTGCATGGAGTGGGCTTGGGTGAATTTTCCTCGGAATTCTGGGCTTCTTTGTTTTAAAGTAAGAGGCTGACTTTCTTTGGATTGGAGGGGAGACGCCTGAGGTCTGCGGGGTTTGTGGGGAGTTGAAGTGCCCGGTGACTGGGGATAACCTGCGGGACAAGCCGGCCAGCGTGCAGTGCCAAAGACGGCCAGCAGGGGGCACCCCAACACGGCCTTATCCAGCCACTGGGGGTGGGAGGCAGGTGCCTTGTGAGTTTTTGTTCCTGATTTTCACTTGGGTGTTTTGTCGGTCATGCTAGTTGGAGCTTTGTGCCTGCCTCCTGCCCTCCCGCCCTCCCGCCCTGTACCTACGCAGCTTGCTTTCAGCTTCATCCAGAGTACTCCCCGCGCCCCTGAGGTCAGCCAGAATGAGGCCGGCCGGCGAAGAGGAATTTCTCCCGTGCTGTGAGAAAGGACAGTGTGGCCTGGGGGCAGCCGGGCCGGCCCTGCCTTCCCTCTGTGCTGGCTGGAGAGCAGGCCTCTGTGGCCGGCGGCCCGCCCTGGGCCCTGGGGTCATCACGGCCAGCACCAGGGACCTCGGCCGGGAAGCCCAGGCTGCAGCCGCCGGAGGTGCACAGGGACCCCCCCCCCCGCACCTGTCGGCCGCCTCCTGCCTCCCAGGGGGACCCGCCTGTTACTGTTGCTCTTTGACGTCTAAAACCCAGCTGTTGGGTGTATTGATCAGCTCTCCTCCCTGCTTCTAGCAAATGGCTTCTGCCTTCAGCTTTATGCTTTGGCTCTGCTCTCCTCACTTTTATTCTTCCCATTTTCCCCCCAGTTTCTTGTGCTGAATGATCGAACGACACCTTTCCGTGTGCACTTCTTCCGTGTGTCGTTAGGGAGCGCGTCCGTGGCCGTGGCCGTGGCCGTGGCCGTGGCCGTGGCCGCGGCCCGGGTTGGCGCTCTCTTTACAGTTAGAAATTTTGCGTTTTCGCTACTGAGGTTTTGATTTGCTCTGTGACCAAAGCGTCGTTCAATGGAAGCTTTAAAAATGTCCTCGCACGAGGCCTGTCGCACGGGCCTGGCTCTCTGACTTTGGTTTCTCATCTCCGGGAGCTTCTAAAGCTGCCTGCGGCTCTTCTGCCCCCGGCAGTGAGCGAGGCTCTGCGTGCGGCCCAAGGACGAGTCGGAGTTTAAGGGCCGCTGCGTGAAGGCTGGAGGACCTGCTGTTGCCGTGGTGCGGGCTGGACACGTGCTGGTTTCATTCGCCCGATTGAGTTTTCAGCCCCGTGCCGGGACGTGTTCTGTGCACTTCTATCGCTCACATAATGAGTGAGGTGAACTAATCTTCCGCCGCCTGTGTGTTTCCATGTGTCCGTGGACCGTCTTTAGTTCTTGCTTCATAAATGCTGATTCCGGAGTGTTTGGAGCATGAACCTGAGGTTTGTCCTGGCTCCAGTTCAAATCTTGGCTCTAACCTTGGTCCTGACTCACACCTTGCAGCGCCCGTCGGGGTTTAGGATCCGGGCCGTGCCAGTGCCAGCCCCCAGAGGACGCCGGGGCACTGTGCGGTTTTCACTGTCGCTGCCGTGTCAGCAAATGCGATGTCTGCGTTAATAACGGGGCGTGACCCGGGGCACGCCTCTCGCATGGTCCTTAATGTGGGTCCGCACCCCACAGATCCGACTGCCGAGGCCCCTCAGGCTGATCCCGCTGCCCTGCCCCTCGAGCGGCCGCTGGTTCGAAGCCCCCATCACCACGGCGCCGATTCTGCCGCTCTCATCGCCGACTCGTCAGGAATTCGCCTCCCGCCGCCGCTTCTGCTGTCAGGGCTTCTAACCCAGCTGCTCCTCTCGTGTGACCCCTGCGCCGGTCACTCCCGCAGCCAGGGCTCCTCCATCACAGTCGCTCGTGAGCATCTCAGTGGAAGAGGATGTGGGGCCGGAAGCCGGGAGACCAAGGCCTGATTCTGTTTTTGCCAAATATTCAGAATAACTGGCTTCCAGGATTTCCTCGGGGCGGCCCTGAGAGTCACACGAGATGACGTAGTGACCGTCCCGTATCAGAGACGACAGAGCCCCTGGGTCTCCCTTTGCCGTTCAGCGAGGCCTGGCCACGTGAGTGTGTGACAAGTGCTGCCTTTACAACTCAGGGAACCCACATGTCCATTTTTATGTGTATTTAATATTTAATCACCGAATTCCTTGTGATGCATAATTTCCCCTTGTTAATGCAGCCGTGAGAGGTGGCCCCGGGTGTGGCTGGCCTCAGATATTCTCTTTGCTTCTAAATCCCTTGGCCCGAGTGTCCTAAATGTATTCCAGCTTCCAGAGGTCAGCAAGCGTTTGGTGTCCCTTTGAAGGTCATTGACGGAAGGATGTTTATTCAACTGCGGCCTGCGGGCCGCCTCTGGCGCCATGGGGGGGTGCGTGCAGGTGTGTGTTGCTGAGTGTGTGATGTTTACCTGAGCGTGCACCTGATTCCACGCAGGCCAACCAGGTGCCATTCCCACCAACGTCCCCAAACACCCAGTGAGGACGCGTGGCTCTGGGGAGGCCTGGGCCCGGGCGGGGCTGGCTCTGCTGTGCGAGGGGCATAGCCACCCTTCCTGAGGCCCCGAAACATCTTTTCCTTCAGCCCGTTGCAGGTTTTGCTTTATTAGATGTTGATTAATGAGCACAGAGTCACCTGCCATTAAAGGCAGGCGCTCCTTCCTGTGTGGAAAGCTGGTGCGTGGGGCTGAGGGACAGTCAGAGTCCGCACACAAAGTCGGGGTATCCCCAAAGGGAGCCCAAACGCCCTGAGGCCGTGGAGCGTTTGGCTGGGACCCCCTCGCCTGCCCGGTCCCAACACCCCCCCTGTCGGCTCCAGCTCCTTGGTGTTTCCAGGTGGGGTTGGCTCCAGCCCGGGAATTTAAGATCTGCTTGTCCTTTATCTCATTTCCTTTCAGCTCTACAAACGTTTCATGAGCCCCTGATACGTGTCGCGTGTCTAGAGGACTAGAGTGATGGCTGGGACGCGATCCCTCCTTGGACTCGTTTAAAGAACATTTTCGGTCCCCTAATCAAGCCGCCAGTTCGTAGCTGCGTGACTGCAACGCTGAGCCCTTCCTACCCGCTGCCCACACCGAGGGGGAAGCTTAGTTTTCTTCTGTCTGTCTGTCCGTCGTTCACACGGGGGCCACGTGGCCCTCGCACGCGGCGGTTCTCCGTCTTACTGCGCGTTACAACCTGGGAGCTTTTAAGCAAACCAGCCCCAAGGCTGCACCCCAGGGACTTACCTCCAAATCCCGGGGCTGGTTAAGAGGCAGCCGAACCTCCCTAGTTTGCACGAAGGGCCCTGGAGCCGAGCGCGGTGACAGAAATCGGGGGGAGCGGGGCATTGGCGGGAACAGGGAGGCGCGGCTCCCTCGCGTCGCGCCGGCGTTTTTAGTGAGCCCGCGCAGTCGGCGGGGCCTTCTGCAGGTGAAGGCTGATCTCCTGCAGTCGGGGTTGGCGGGGTGTTTTCATCCAGTGACAAAACCCCGCTGGGGACCTGGGGCTAGAGACTGGCCCAAATTTAATCTTTTAGTTCAGCAACCTAGACATTTTCCACTGGCTCTGTCTTCAGAATCAGCCCATTGCATTGCATTATCCTCAGGAAAATGTCACGGTTATTGGGTATTTCCTTCCCCCTCCCTCCCTGCCTCCCTCCCCCTGGGTCTCTGCTGGAATAACACTGTTACAGGGGCCCATCCCTGGACAATCTAAAAATATTTCCATCCCTCCCTGACCAAGCCTGGAAATTCCTTGTCCCTTCATTGCTTTCTCATTCGTCACAACATTTAATACTGTGCTCCTCGATTTTAATCACTTACCGCCCTCGCCCCGGCCTCTACCAGAGCCCCGTCTCCTCTTCGGAGCTCACAGTACTCAGGTAAGAAACACTGTTGAAGGAAATAATAAGCGAGTCTCCGAGAAGCTCCCAGGCCTCGCGGGGACGGCCACTGTGCCCAGCCGCGGGGACGCGGGGACAGCAGTGCCATGAGCTGAGCCATATGGGAAGGACGTGGAGCCAGGTCAGGCCTGGCTGCCGGGCTGACTCCAGACCCCAAGGCCAGGGGTCTAAGTAACATTTCCCCGTTGTGGTAACGGGGGCTTAGAGGCGGGGACACCTTGCGTGTGATCCTTGCCAGCGGGAGCATCCGGGGCCACCAAGTGTGAAGGGGGGGTGGGGGTGGCGTCAGCAGCGAAGGTTTCAAACGTTCAGCGTGTTGGGAGCAGAGGGACGTGTGTGCCTGGGGTCTGGGCGGTGAAAGGGCAGGGAGGGAGCGAGGCAGGGACACGGGGCGGGGATGGAGAGCGTCCCGGCGCTGGGACCGCATGGAAAGCGGGGCCGTGGCAGGACCCGGATCCGGCAGACCCCTCTGCCACCAAGACCCCCGTGCCCGCTCCTTCGGGTGCAGCCGCCCCTCCGGTCTCCGGTCTCTTCCCTGGGGCTGGATTCTGCAGGTGCCTCGGGCGTCACCTGCAGCCCGGGAAGCTGGGAAGGCGGCGGACACCTGTCTCCACAGCACAGCCGATTACCTTTCTGGAAGTTTCTCCAGCTTCTGTTTATGGTGGCTACCTTCTGTTCCCCGGGGTTTGTTTGTTTGTTTGAAGGAAGATTAAATAACCTCACACAGCATCACGCCACCTGAAAAGAAAAGGAGCCTTGTGATTGTTTCTCAGAGGAGCTAATGAGATAAACAAACACCTCTGCCTCCTGCCCACCTCGCTCGGGCGGGTGGGGGGCCCGGCCACCGCCTCCTGCCAGCCAGCCTCCAGGCGCAAATATGCTCGGAAATCTCGGGGCTCCTGTACATGTTTATATGTGTCTATTTTATATTTACATATACCCCATTATTTATTATAGATGCAGGTGCGTAAGTCCAACTGTATTTGAAAGAAAGGCTTCTATTCTGTGTGGAGTGTGTGTGTATTCTGTGTATATACGTAAAAAGACATATGTGCTCCTATAGATAGTATTTATTTATGCATACCTCTATACAACTAATATATGTAATATTTGTACCCATGTATATAAAAACAGTAGTTTTAATGGTATTTCCAGATAGCAGAGAATTATCTCTGCAACAAAGGGCCTGCACTTAGGCCTTTGACATCTCTCTCTCCCACCTCTCCTGCTGTTATCTATGGACCCCCCAACCCTCCCCCTCTCCTATATCTATTTTCCTAACAGCACTTAAAAGGGGGCTATATTAGTGTATGTGCCCAGTAGTCACAGCTGAGAAGGGTCATCTCCTTACACCCCTTCAGCTCTCGTGTTCTCTCAGGGTCGGGTGTCTCGCCCCCCCCCCCCCCATTCGGGGAAGGCGCCTGAGTCTCTCGGCTTGAGTCTTCCTGCCACCTGGCTGTTTGGGAAGCTGGTCACCGCATTCTGAAAGCTGACCTCTGGTTTTCTGGTTCTCTGTCTTCCTTCCGTGCCTCTTACACCAGAGCCGGTGATAGGGGAGCCCTGTCGGTGGCCATTCAGGCCCAGTGGTGTGTCTGCGTCGCAATGCTCTCAGGCTATTGTGTTGAGTAGGTTTTTTAAAAGTCATGGTTCTGAAATATGAATCACATGAATAGATTGAAAAGCAAAACCACGTGGAACTTCACAGAAGGTGCTTGACCCGAGGGAGAGCTCTTCACGGTGCAAAATACAGCAGGACGCTTTCAAAAGAGATTCAAACACAACTGGCTCGGAGAATCGGGCAGCCTGGGTTCCAGAGCAGCCTCCCCTCCTCTCTCTCCAACTTCAGAGGATCCCGGAGGCCAGCGAAGGGCCCTCCTAGAGGTGAACCGTAGCTCTCCTGTCTTTACAAATACCCACCAGTCCTTTGAGGCCCAGCTCTGTCAAGGTCCTGGGTGGTCTCGGGGACCAGTGAAGTCAGGACTGAACCAGTGCCCGCCGTGGTGCTGAGTTATCCGTAGGAAGAGACATTGGGAAGCCACGTAGAGATGGTGCCGTCCGACCCCTTCGATTTGTCCACGGGAAACAGGCTCTGTCCACGCTGTACAGCTGGCTGGCAGTGGACACAGAAGGAGAAGTGACTTGTCCCAACTCAGCCCAGTGCCACTCCCACGGTCCGTTCAGTGACGCCGCGTGCCCCCCTCAGGATCGAGGAGAGCGGGGATCCAAGGACATGAAGCAGCGGGCGAGGAGAGTGGCCTTTCTGCTGAGGTCCAAACATGCGGACGCACCCGGGCCGCGCGACGGGAGGCGCTGCGCTGAGACTGCACCCCGGGGCCCGCGGGGCCTGACGGGTTCCCCGCGGCCTTTCTGGGAAAGCCGTGAACCAGGGCCCGCGTACCTGCTGGGGGCCGTCACTCTGAGACCCGCCGCGCGAACTGTGCTTTAGGCCTGGAGGTCCCTTTAGTAACGAAGTGGCTGCAGGCTCGGTCCCCAGAATCTCCATACAAGGCAAGAGCAAAGGCTCCTTATTTCTCCCCCCGCCTGCATTGCTCTCACTCTCCGGCCCGTCCGTCCTGGTGTTTGGTCTTGTTTCACTCATTTTTTTCTCTCTGGTGGAGCTCGTCGCGATCCCCCACATCTAAGAATATCCCCCCTTTGTTTACCGAGCGATGTCCTATCGCATGAGCCAGCTTCTGTTCCTGGCTCTGCGGAGAGGAGACTTGAGTGTAAAGTGTGTCCCCCGCGTGGCAAGTCCCGAGGGTGACAGAGAAAGGCTGGTGCCTTTTCAGCTCCTTCCAAGGCCCCCAACCTGGAGCACAGGTGACTAAAGCCCCTTCATTCTAAATGTGGATTCTATGGGTTTACAAGCCTGAAAGTCGCACGTTTTATCAAAACCCAGCATAACTGGGAATCGGAGCGTTATTTTCTGTTATTTCAGAACCCTCCAAGCCTTCTGCAGGCAAACATATTTACCACAGCTAATAGGACCCTGCCTCTCCACTATCATTACATTCCTCCCAAGCATCTCCAATAAGAACCCTCCAAATTACCCCCTCAGCTGGCTCATCTGCGCAGTCAATGAGCGACGTTTTATTGCTTTTATGAATTGAGCCCACTTTGCATCCAATCACTTTGCAAACATCTGTAGCAGAAGCATTGAGGGAGCTTTTGAAAAATCAATCAGAGGGGAGCAGCTTTCACTTCATGCGTGTTTTTAAAATTTATTTTAATAAAGTATGTACACATGGCGGCTCTATCTGAAATGGAATCACGATGGAGGCAGCGACTCGCGGAACACAGGCAGGGCCCCCTTCCCGGCTCCCTCCGGGTGAGCCGTCGCCTGTGGCTCGGACAGCAGAGCCCACCCGCGTCAGGGAGAGGGCATGGGGAAAGGATGAGGGAAGCCGCCCTTGCAGGGTGCTCTGGGCTCGGAGGAGCCCCCGTCTGGGCTCGGGACCCTGCGCTCAGGCTCCCATCGCCGGGGCACCTGGCCTTTCTGGTACAAGGTGGACGCGGGAGCATCTCCAGCCATCGGCAGCAGGGGGCGCCCACGGTGGCCGAGACGCCTGCGTCTTCCAGCCGGACCGGGATGGCTGGGAGGCCAAACCCTGGAGCAGGAAGGGAGAGATTTCAGTCCTTTATCCACAGGCGGTTTCAGAAGAGCCTGTGGCTGCCACCTGGCCGTTCAGAAACAGCTGTAACTCAAGCAGGCCCCCTGCGCTCAAGAGACTCCTCCGTGCGGAGGCCGAGTCCAAGCCCCTCTCCCCCCAGCCCTTCCTGGATCCCCGACTGAAGGGCTAATGCAGAGACACAGCCCCCCCTGCTCCCCAGAGCCGACCCCTCCGGCAAAGACACGTCCAAGTGACTGTTAAAACGCTGTCAGCCGCTTCGCCCTGAAACGAGACATAGAACATTTGAATTCGTAGGACACGAGACACATTCCTAAGTCACCGAAAGCTAAGCTTCATCACCAAACTCCTGGCGAATATTTACCTCTAGCTTTTATCACCCCAGGCCTTAGAATGCTGGTGTACGTACCAGAAATATTTACCTGCCTAGTTTCACATCCTGTGTGACAAATAGGTTGTTCCTACAAACACAGCGTTTAAACATGTTATTTATTTGTTTATTTTTAAACCCTCACCTGAGGATGTTTTTCCCATTGCTTTTCAGAGAGAGTGGAAAGGAGGGAGGGGGAGAGAGATACATCGATGTGAGAGAGACGCATCGATTGGTTGCCTCCCGCGTGGGCCCCGGGGGTCTCGAGCCTGCAACCGAGGTGCATGCCTTTGGCTGGAATCGAACCCGGGACCACTGAACCAAACTGGCTAGGGCCACTACATGTTATTTTTTTTTAAATATGTAATGCAACATTACTTCGACTAATAAAAAATTATTTTTGTGGCAAGAGAGTGCTTGAAAACTCTTGTGCTTAGGCAGCTGGTGACCACAACCCTGATTTAATGTTTTGTGGCTACAGCTCTGCCTAAGGAAGGGGCAGACGCTGGGAGAACTGCAGGGCGCCAGTTCCGTTTTAACTTAATCTCCGTGGAATTTTAGAAACATCGCTGGTTCAGATAACAATCCTTCCATTTCCCCGTCAGCGTTGAAATCACAGACGTCCGGTTCTTTCTCACTCTTCACGACAGACCTCAGGGAAATCTCGGTGAGATTCATGCCCCCTCGGCTCTCCACCTTCCCCCAAGTGGGTCCCCACTGCCTTCCGCGGGCGCTGAGTTTGCTCCCTTGGGATGTTTACTGTGTGTTTTAGGCCACACGTCACAGACCAGAGGGGAGGACTCTTCCTGCGTTGTCCTCGGTCTCCTGAGGCCGGCGCCTGTTGTATCTTCTTTGTTCTTGGCTTGGTTGAAAGGGACCTTCTGGACCCATCCTTGGCGGGTGGCCCGACGTGATCCCACAGGTCCTTACGTGCGAGAGATGGAGGCAGGGGAGGCGGAGGGGAGCGTGAGGATGGACGCAGAGGTCGGAGCCGAGAGCTGGACTGGGCGACCCCTGCGGGTGTCTGCGGCGTGGACGTGTTAGACTGTCCCTCGGAGGGCCAGGCTCCTCTGTTCAGGCTCCGGTTCGTGAATCGCCTGGAAATTATGAAGCTCTGGCTCCGTGCCCAGGGCTTGACTCCTGTTCCCTGGTTTGCATCCCGTGTCTTCATCTTTCCTCAGTGCCCCTCCTCCTCGACACCCTGTCTCGTGTGGCCCTCAGGACACCGCGTCTCGTGGTTTTGTGTCTCCTCCTGACCGCGCCCCCTCCGCGGGGTCCTCCCGGTGCTCAGCCCTGGGTCCTATTCCTCCCCCTGGGATTCCCTGCAGCGTCCAGACAGAAACCGTTCATTCAAACCTGACTCAACTCCGGAGAAATAAAACCTGAAAGTGGGTGAGAGCCACGTGCTCTGCGCCACGGGATGCAAATGTATGCAAATGTCCCCCTATTAGAATCATTGTCTGGCTGTTGTCCTCGCACGGGGCACATCAAAGCCACACGACCTGATTTTTGCACCTGCTGTTTAATTAAATTTACAAGGCAGACTCGCTCCCCAGCCCGCCCGGTGGCGCGCGAATCCCCCCGTCCCGCCGAGCGTCTCATTTACAGGGTCGCTGGCGGCCGGGTCCGCCGATGCTCTTTGTTAGACCGGAGATGGAAGAACGCCGTCGCTGTCGCCGTCGCCGGCACTGGGCAGACAAATGAACAGAAACAGTCGCTTCCCTCTCCCGGCCAAGCCCCTGTGATTGTTGCTCTAAAGGCGCAAAGGGAGATGTGAGTCGGAATGTTAGTACCCGCGGGAATAACATTTTTGCTCTCGCTGATTTTGCCTAATTTTCGTGGCGGGAACAAAGCTGCGTGCTCCCCCGAAGTCTGACGGGTTCACTCACTTTGGGGTGAGGAGTCCTGACCGTGGCAGGGCCAGTGCGGCTGGGGACGGACCCAGGCCCCACAGCTGTCTGTGGGAAGCTGATCGTCCTGAGAGGATTTTATCGCCCGAGGACACTGTCTGTGGGCTTTCCTCTCGGTTCCTATCCGCAGGGAAGCTTAGGGCCTGAACCGTGTGCATCTCTCCACGGCGGTGGGAGAAAGTGGTGACGCCGGCCCCTCCCTGCTCCCCGAGCGGCCGTTAGTTGTTCTGGGGCCCGCACCGCGTCTTCGTTTCCTACCGGCCGGCGCCTGGGCACAGACTTGATTTCCCCGAGGGGCGGCTCAGACGGAAAGCCCAGGGGAGACGTGTCGGGAGGAGGTGAAGGGGAATGAAAGCCGCATACTTCTTTGTATTTTTCTACGAAGTCCCCGGGCCCCAGGGCTTACATGGGAGCATAATTAATGCCTTTTCCACAGTTGCAGAGAAAATACTTGAATCAACAAAATCAACAAAATCGTCTGTTTATCTTCACCCATATCCTCTGAAGTCCTGAAGTTCCTCCAAAAACATAAATTTTGTGCAATAGGAGCAAAGCGAGCTCCGGATCCGGGCCGTGGATTTCTGAGGCGGCCAGTAGGTGGCGCCGCGCCCGCGCCCAGGGCAGCTCGGAACACGCCAGACACGCCCGGAGCTGCCCCTGCCTGGGAGACATGGGCTGAGTCCCAGGCCTGCCCGCGAATAACTCGGAGGAAGTTTTGTTTTCTGGCAATACAGATGCTAACACACCACAGAGCCTTTGGAGAGAATAACCGTGGAGGTGGCTCAGGGCTTTCGGAATAACTTAACCTTCCCCCGAGTGGAGGCGGCGTGGAAGGCTCGGGGCTAGGAGCCCGCCCCTCCGCTGCGGGCCGAGCTGATATTCTCGAGACGCGTTCGCAGGTCGGCTTTTATTTACTGACGTTTTATCACCTGAGCCTCCGATGCAGCGCGAAGGGCGAATTACTGCTGGGACGAGCTGGCCTTTGATAAATAAATGACATTTAAGCACAGAGCTCTGTGTAAGGGAGATGTCGTTGCCTGAATTTAGAATTTTTTGCGTCTCTGTTCTGCAGTGTGAGCCGTCCTCCGAGCGCCCCCGTGAGAACTCAGTGTAGCCCTTACGCAGCTCTTCACCTGACCCCGGCCGGAGCGGCGCAGCGGCTAGGACATTGGCCCCGCACACCTGAGGGTCGCCCGCTTGATTCCTGGCCGAAGGCACACATCTGGGTGGTGGGCTCGATCCCCAGCCCCGGTTGGGGTGCGTGCGGGAGGCAGCCAGTCCACGTGTCTCTCTCTTCTCTGAACAGCAAGGGAAGAACTATCCTCAGGTGAGGATTGAAAACAAAAAAATCCTTCATCTCCCAGGGGGAGCCTCGACTTCACGCTGAAACGATGGCAAAGGCTTCTGGGAAACAGGATTTACAAAGCCATGCATTTAACTAAGAGACGAAGCGACAGCTTTAAGACAAGCGAGCCTCTGACCTGAAAGCGCAGGTCTCATTTAAACGACGGCGTCCGTGGGAGACGGAGTCTTCGCATCCCTGCGTGCGTGCTGGACCCGACGCCGGCTGCAGTCCTCTTGGCCAGGGGACAGGCCTGCCGAGGAACTTGGGCTTTGCAGCCCCAGCTTGGTCCCTCCATCCTACCTCCCGTCAGGTGTCTCATCTGCTGAGAACTAGGAGCCCAAGGTCACAATCTTAAATCCCCCCCAGCCCCACCGCTATGGCTCAGCACCGTCCCCGGAGCCGTGGACGCCCGCGCACTCCGGCGCCGGCAGAGCTCACGGCCGAGGCTGCGATTCAGAGGCCCCGTCCTGGGCGCCCCTCGTCCACGCTCTGCGGGCTGTGGCTGAAGAATCAGATCGGGGACGGTGTGAACGTGCTGGCCGGTCAGAGGGGACCGTAACCCTTTCTGTCCGCGTCGCAGCCGAATCTCACGGAACAGGAAGGGGCGCTTCTGCCAGCGAGTCGGTGCAGGGCTGGGCCATCTGTGCTCAGAGAGGGGCTCGGGCCACCGGCCTCCGGCCAAGCTGCGTCCCCCCCACACCTGCCGAGACGCTCCCACTTCACACAGTGTGTTTTCCAGTCACTCTGACGGCAGACACTCCTTCCCCTGTTCCCCCAGCTTAGCCCCAGAGCCCAGCTATGGAGCCATGTCCTCAGCAAATCAAGAGAGCAAGGCCTGTGTGGCCTGGAAACTGCGTGAGGAGGGTGAGGAGGATGAGGAGGGTGAGGGAGGCACCTCAGCTCCCACCGAGAGTCACGCGTTGGAGGCCAGGGTGCTTGGCGGTGAGTTTAGATGCTGGGACTGAGCTGCTGAGCAGGGGGCCTGGCTCTGAGATTCAAATTGTCTATAACCCACCACATCGGGGGCTTAAGAGCTCAGTTAGTTCAGGGTGGCCCTGGCTGGGGTAGTGCAGTTGGTCGAGCGCCATCCTGTGCACCAAATGGTTGCCAGCTCGATGCCCGGTCAGGGCACATGCCCAGGTTGTGGGTTTGATTCCCTGTGAGGGTGCGTGTGGGAGGCAACCGATCAATGTTTCTCTCTTTCTCTCTCTCTCTCTCTCTCTCTCCCCTGCTCCTTTCCTCTCTCTCCAAAATCAATCAATCAATCAATCAATCAAATATATATAAGTTAGCTCAGGGTCATTCATTGGCGCAGCAGGCTCTGGAGTATGAAAGAAATCGTGAGAATGGGACACATCATCATGATCGGTGCTGGGAGCTCCTTATTGCTGATTAAATCCCACACTGGACAGTCTCCAGCCTGCCGGAGGTGCCTGGGTTGGGCAGCGGGACCCCTGAACCATGTCCTGCCCGTGGTTGACCAAAGCGGCCATGTGACCTGCTGGGGTGCAGCTTCAAAAGGCTTCTGTGGATGTAGATGGGGGTCGGCAGGTATAAAATACAAAGGTGCATTTAGCCTCCCAGACAACCCTCTGCAGCAAACCATGTGTCCTGCCAAACACATGCCAGTTGTGCGGGGTTTACAGGAAACTGTAAGCTCAAATTCACATAATCCGGTTGCACTGGGCACATAAGAGCAGCGACACTGTGTAAGGCGGGCGTTTTAACAATAGAGGACCAGCGAGGAACCATGGCTCAGAGTCCGGAGCGAGGAGAGTGCCCCTGAGCTGCAGCGGTCAGGGAAGGGCGGGCCCTGGGACAGGTCCCAGGGGCAGGGCTCGCGTGGAGGCAGGGGAGAGGGTCCCAGGTGAGAGCCCGGTCGTCGGGAGCTGAGGCAGGTGAGCCCTGGCCCCCGCCTTCCCGCTCTCTCCGGAGCTGCCTTGCTGTCAGTGGCAAGTGCTGGTAGATTAAGCTAATGAGCTCTCCTGCTGCGGATGGTGGGGGGCCTGTGCTTGCGCCCTGGCACCCAGCCCGAGTGATTTTTCTTTCAAATCAAGAAGCAGGCTGTCCAACATCAGGTGGAGACCTGGGCGCCGTGCGCAGCCTCAGGTTGGAGAACATCTTTGCCGCGGGTGACAGATGGCCCATCACACTGCACCCCCCAGACCTCTGGCCCCAGCGATGCTCACATATGACACCCTGGCTGCAGACACTCTGTCATCCATCCCCATTAATGCGTGATAGAACCCGCGCCAGGGCAGCCCAGAGCACCTTGCAGGGAGCAGAGCACGTGTCTGGGCTCCTGGATGACCTGCTTTCTCTGCCCAGCCAGGCCTGCGGCTGCGTTTGCACAACCTTCTCTGAATCCACACTTGATGTTGATGTTTCCCGTTGACTCAGGTCCCGGCTTGCTTCCTGTTGACTGGAAAGTTCAGCAAAGCACGACTGTGTTTTTGTTTGATGCGGCTGAGTTTGAAAGAGGTGTGTTGGTGGGTGAGAGGTTTGGCCGGGAAGCAGCTCCTGTTCCGTGGGATTCTGCAAGCCGGCTCTGTAGTCACCATTCTGTTGTTTACCGAGCTCTTTTCATTTTATTTTTTTGCTTTGTTTTGCTCCTTGTAACATAGCAGTTGAGAGTGGTGTCAATTTTAAGACTCCAGAATCCTGTCTTTACTGCAGACGCGCAGAAAAGAATTCACGCTGTTGGCTCGGGAAGCTGTTGCGGTGACGAGATCTGCTGGAGGATCACGCAGCCCTTATTCTGCCCCCTCCTTGTTGACAGAAGTCCCAGGTCTAGTGTGTTCCAGTTAAAACACCTCACTCCCCAGCCCCTCTCTGGGCTCGGAGTAGCCATGTGACTGAGTTCTGACTAATGGGACGTAAATGTGCATCTGTGTGACTTTGGGGTTATCCCTGAGGATGGAGGGGAACCTCTTCCCTCCTTTCTCCATCCTGTCCCCCAAACGTAAATGGGCTGCCCGGACCACCAGGATGTGGGAGTCTTTGTTCTGATTATAATGTTTCCTTGGAACTTGGTGAAATTTCATTCATCTGACCTGACTTTGTCTTGCTCCGTGTATTGTCAAGAACGTCGTCTAAAAGAGCAGTGGTCAATAGGAGAATTAAGCTCTAGGCTTCCAAGTCTTCCTTTTAAAATCAAAGACTTGTCATGAACTACTGAGGGCCAAAGTCACTGTTTTCTTATAAATACATCAGTGCTCAAGTTTTATAATAAATTGTACCCCGGGGTCCATCGTCTTCCCCAGAGTCAGTGAATGGCCCAAGGCGCAGACATCGCCACCAGCGCCGGTGGTCCTCCTCTTCCAGGAAACTGGTCACCTGCCCCTCTGATGGAGGACAGGCTTTGCCCTTTTCTGCTGCCCACCATCCAACTTAACTGAGAAGCTTCGTTAGCAAATGGAATTGCTAGAAGAAATGCTCCTTGTAAGATCTCTTCCTTGAAACTCCTGGGTTTCCCTCTATTTATACTCAAATAGCTAACATGGGTACAGACCAACTGGCATTCTTCTGCTTAATTAGACCCAAGGGTGAATGGGATAGTGGAAGGACCATTGAGTCTGCAGCATAGTTTAACCTATAAAGTGGGAATAGTAATAATAGTCCAATTAAACAAGATCCCAGTAAAAAGAACTTAGAACCATGTATGTCACTCAACAATTCATTACTACCATTATCACCATCACCACCATCACCATCACCACCATCACCACCATCACCATCACCACCACCATTACCACCATCACCATCACCACCATCACCACCATCACCATCACCATCACCATCACCACCACCATCACCACCATCACCATCACCACCACCATTACCATCATCACCACCATCACCACCATCACCACCATCATCACCATCACCATCACCATCACCACCATCACCACCATCACCATCACCACCACCATCACCACCATCACCATCATCATCACACATCATCACCATCACCACCATCACCACCATCACCACCATCACCATCATCACCATTATCACCACCACCACCACCACATCACTATCACCATCATTATCACCATCACCATCATCACCATCACCATCATCATCACCATCACCATCACCATCATAAGGATGAAAGGAAGTGTTGACTGTAACTCCACTCTGTGGACCAGAAAGTCTGCAATTCAGTGACAGATAACATTCTCCCGAGCATTGAATGACACCATCTCTTTCCAAATCAGGCACTGAAATCCTTCCTACTGAACTGTGGAAACTGCTCATGTGACGTATCTTATTTGCAGTCAGTAACCAGACAGGAAGGATGCGTAAACAACTCCTCTTATTGGAACAACTGTCCTTATTTGAAACAAACACTTTGCTTTCTCTTTGAAATGCACCTCCGTTAGAAAGTCACAAATCCGGTTCTCCTAATGAATTCAGAAGGCCTATGTAAATGGTTTGGGGGTCTGCACTAATGAGAAATCACCCAGTTTTAGTAAATGAGATAATTTTGTTCTTGTTTTCACTTTGCTGACCAATCAGCTAGATAAACCCGATCTATTCTCTTTACTTCCCTGGGCCTCAGTTTCCGCATTGGTAAACCAAGAAGACTGGAGATAAATAACTAGGGTGTTAGCCAGTGACGTTATTATAAAATCCTATCATCCCACAAGACATGCTCACAGTCCTTCACCTCCAGTGGGCTCGCAGCTGTTCTAATGCCACAGTAACCCAGGTGCACCTCACCTCAGCGAAGACAGAGAGCACGCAGACAGTGCCCGGCGTCAAAGCTGGGCACGACCCAACGGGCGGCTTCTATTAGGATGATTCTAGATTCGGCATTTAAAGCTACAGGTGCATTAAAAAGAAACGGGGGGGGGGGAGGCAACCCCTCTATAGAATCAGTGAACTATGAATGCAAATATGAAATGTCGTGATCGTCTTGCATAAATTTTACAGCATCGACCACAACTTTATCTGAGGCTTTAGGGTTGGGAACCAGAGAGGAACCCTTTTATAATAAAATTAAGCCATTTGTGACCAAAGACTCCACATTCCTGACTCTTAAACCTCAGAAAGCGCTGATGACGGATGAGAGAAAAGAAACGGAAAAGCAGGGCAGGCTTGCAGGAGGAGCCACGAGCAGGCGCAGCTCTGAACTGCTGGGGGCTGATTACCACACTGCTGCTCTCAGGGAAGTAAAACACATCAATATCTATTTTAATTAAGGCCTGAAGGATTCGAGCAAATTCCACAAAGTCCTTAGTCAGCACCTTAAAAAAAAAATCTCTTATTTTATCTTCGTTGAAAGCACACGGGAAGTGATTTATCTGCCTGGCCATGTATGATTTGTGGGGCTGCATAAATCAGCCTGTGAGGGGGATTCTCTCAAGTGGCAGCATATTTGTGTTTGGTGCTGCAGGTTAGGGTTTGGGAAGAAATTCATTAGCTGCCGGAGAAACCAAAACGCTTGCCGACCAATGAGATACGATGCGTGTTCCGAAGCTCCGCTCCCGGGAGGAGGCGTGAGAGGACTGGCAGTGTCCTTGGGGGCGCTGGAGAGAATGGACGCACCCTGCCCCTTAGGTCAGCCTCAGATGACCACGCTGACCGCCGCTGTCCCACTCGCGCTCATCAGATAGGTTTCCTTCAAAATCATATTTTATTGGGGGTTAAACACCGTGTCCTAGGTGCCTAAATTACCCTCCGAGTTAATTACTGATTCCAGCTGAACAGATAAAACACGGCCAAGCGACTGTCCTTCGAAAGAAGGTGAAGAGAACTGTTGTGACGTGTGGGCTTCGTCTCGCCGACTGACCCTCCCCCTGAGCAGAGAATGCACCGGCGCCGGGCTGGGCGTTTCGGCCGAGCAGAGGCTGGACACCCTGAGCCATCGGGAGAACCTCGTGAGCCTGAGCTTCACCCTTTGGCTGATCTGAAAGCTCGTTCTTCCGTCGCAGGGGGAGACACCGTCTCGTTGCTGCCGCGTGAAGCCTTTGCGTGTGGCCGTGGAAACCCCGCGCCGGGCCTCTCGGGCTCCGCAGACCTGCCTGAGCCCAGCGCCCAGAACCGCACGCCCTGACCTTCAGCCGCTTCGTCCCTGCTGGAAACAGAGGTTTTCTTTTTGTTGAAATGAAATGAAAGTATGAAGACATCTTTTAGAGAGAGGTAGGGAACCCACGTCGGGGGGAGCTGTTTGTACGATATGATCCATCAGGGCACCCACAGGAGAATACGTGAACCCCTGTGTTTGAGGGCAAGGAGCCCAGGTGCCCACCCGGGAGAGGGCATGGGGGGCGCAGGAGGTTGCAGAGGAATCTGGGTCCACATCACAAAAGTCTTCACGGGCCTGAACACGTTGGCTTTATTCTGAGTGAGGTGGGAGCCCTTGGGTGGGTCTTGAGCAGGGAGGTGACCAGACCTGACTTACGTTTTGAGAGGATCACTCACTGGGCTGGGACCACAGCAGAATGCGGGGGACCAGGTAGGAGCCACTGCAATAACCAAGCGGGAGGTGGAGGTGCCCTGGGCCAGAGCGTTGGGTGGCGGAGGTGGCCTAGCATTGCACGTTTTGAGAAACAGGGTCTTCTGGCCAATTGAATGTGTTTTCTGGAAGAAATAAAGGATTAAGGTTACTTCTGGGTTTTTGGTTGGAGCACCTGGGAGAAGAGAGTTGCCAGCAACCAGGATGGGGGTCGACTTCAGGTGGAACAGGTTTTGGGAAGAAAGGCGGCGCGGATTTAGATACGGGAGAAGCTGGAGAAAGACCTGCAGGTACTGAGCAGGTGGTCAGACAGATGAGCCCGGAATGCCAATGACACAGGGGCCGGTTAGAAAAATTAGAGGGTAGTCTAGCTTTTGATTGGTATTTGAAGGTCTTAGAAGGGGGGATATCACTGAGGCACAGGAACAGAGACAGAGGGTGAAGGACCCAGCCCTGGGCACTGGACGACTAAGAGATTGGGGGACAGACTGTAACCCCAGGAGGAGCGCCCAGTGGGTGGGCGGGAAGCCATGGCACTGCAGTGTCCTGGAGACTAAACACGAGGCTGCCGCAGGGGGAGGCGACGGGGACCGTATCCAATGTGCAGGGTAAGCGAAGGCTGAGAACCGGACGCATCGCCGCCGAGGCCGTCGGCGTCCTTATAACGTACATTTCAGGGGCGTGGTGAGGCCGAACGCTGAGCGGAGCGGGTCCCACAGAGGCTGAGAGCTCGAGCGGTGAGGGGTGTCGGACGTTACCCTGGACGGGGTTTCCTGAGCCACGGCGGCCTCGCCCAAGCAGGACAGTGAGAGGGAAAGCGCAGTTGCGTTTGAGCCATTCGAGGCCCACGGAGGGGTGTCAGGCCCGGACGGCCAGCCCTGGACGTTCTGTCGGGTGCCCTGGCCCAGAGCTGCTCAGGGTGTCCGCGCGGTGGCAGGTCACAAGCTGCGGCCAGGGTCTGAAGGAAGAGCGTCCCCTCTGCCGTGGGACGAGCAGTTTGCGCCAGATGCGGGCCAGCCCCCGGCGAGCGCCCCTGAGCTCGCTGAGGTGGCCCCTGTAGCCGGCTTTCCTGTGGGTTCTCCCTGTGCCGTTTTCCACCCCGACACAAGCTCCTCCTCGTGGCATTTCCAGCAGCACCGGCCGCTCTTTCATGTCATCAGCGGGGAGACTGAGGCGCAGTGTGCGTGACTGATTGCACAGGTCACATAGCAATTTACTGCTTAAGCCTGTGACTCCCGCCCTGGCCGGGGAGCTCTGTTGCTTAGAACAACCTCCTGATACACTCAGGTTGGGGGTTCAGTCTCCCGTCAGGGCACAGGGCACAGGGCACAGGGCACAGGGCACAGGGCACAGGGCACAGGGCACATGCAAGAAGCAACCAATGAATCTATGGATAAGTGGAGCAGCAAATCTCTCTGTCTCCTTCTCTCTCCCATCTATCATCTATCTATCTATCTATCTATCTATCTATCTATCTATCTATCTATCTATCTATCTATCTATCTATCCATCTGTCTATCATCTATCTATATCTATCTATCTATCTATCTATCTATCTATCTATCTATCTATCATCATCTATCTATATCTATCTATCTATCTATCATCTATCTATCTATCATCTATCTATCTATCTATCTATCTATCTATCTATCTATCATCTATCTATATCTATCTATCTATCTATCTATCATCTATCTATCTATCATCTATCTATCTATCTATCTATCTATCTATCTATCTATCTATCTATCATCATCATCTATCTATGTGTCTGTCTAGTTGTCTCTCTGTCTCTGTCTCTCTAATCAGTAAATAAAATTTTAAAAAATTAATAAATAAACCTGACTCCTGGCTCCCACCCACCAATCCTTTCTACGACTCCACGCTCGCTCTTGGAACTATTCTTTCAGATGCATCTTTGGTTTTAATCATCTGACTTTCGCCTTTCTTTTTAAAGTTAAGTTCCTTCCTGCTCCATGGCATTCTCAGGTTTGTCTCTCTCCGAGAGGCTTTACTCTCCTTTCGGCTGGAAAGGAATCAGCATGTGTTGTGGTATTTTTATTATTTAAATGTTTATAGTCTGCCATTTCCCGCACACCAAGTCCCCGCAGCGGAGTCAGACGGCCCCACACAGGTATCGTCTGCTCCATCTGGTCCCCGCCTTGCAGCCGGCAGGCCCCTGTATGGAGCGGCAGCTGAAGGTCCATCTGGTCTCAGGTGTGGGCCCAGGTAGAGCATATTGCAGCCTGCAGGCTGGGCCCGGAGGCGCGATCGCTGCCAGGAGGCACACATCTGAGCGCAGGCCACCGCTGAGCCAGCATCCGAGGGCAGAAGGTGTTCTTGGCCTGCGGGCCGGGCCGGCCTTCCAGGGCCGGTCGGGGACCAGGAGCCTCCTGCATCGCACATGTCAGGCCCGAAGCCGCATCCAGGAAGCTCGCCCCTCTCCCCGTCTCAGCGCCGCCGGGCCGGGTGATGGAGGGTGCGGGCGGAGGGGGCGGTGTGCCTGCACCTCCGAGGGGGACCGAGGGGGTCAGCCTTCGCTTCAAATTTGGCATTTTGTTCGAGGTGTTTGTTCTTTGTTTCATTTCTGAGAAGAGAGCATCCCTGAAGGAAATTTAGGAATTTAGAGCCCTTTTAGTCTGGGCTTTATCCATGGAACGTACACATAACGAGTTGTGCTCATGGATCTTTGGGAAATAAGAATTCCACCTGAATGTTAACATTTCTGATCCATGTCAGCGAGGGTACAGAAAAATGGGCCCGCGGTCTACGGAATGCTGGAGGATTTCGGTGAACTCCCCGTGGCAAAGAACATGCTCGTGGGCACCTTTCTGTGAGCCCAAAAAACGGACGCAGCAGAGAACTTCAGAGGGCCCTTGTTTTTATATCTGTATCAAAGTATATTGAGTACATTTTACTTCCCAACACCCATCAGTCATGTGGCTCCGCGGAGACAGATCCACGTGCTTTGCCAGGTCAGACTTTACCCACGGCCGACACCCGGGCATTAAAGGGGCATTCGGGTTGCTCCCGCTTCCTGTGCTCCTCAGCGCACAGAGAAATGGGGCGTGAGGCCACCCACCTGTGTAGACGTGACCCAACGAGGGGGTGGACCTCAAGGAGCGAGGATAGAAATGAAACGTTGAGAACATTTTACGGGGAGTGCGCGTTATTGGGTGTGATCGTCATGTTCATAAATGGGGTAGGATTATGACGTCATAGTCGAAAAGCAAAACATAATGGAGGCAACGGCTTGAAACTAGAACAGTCACATCGTTTTTTAATGATCCCTCCATGTGTCGATGGGGAAACAGGCTCAGGGAGGGGATCCCGGGTGGGGGCCGTGGAGGGAGGTGGCCGAGCCCGGGGTTGGGCTCCTCAGCACCGGCTCCTGACCGCGTTGGCCTCTGTGCACGTCCTCAGCGAGCACAGAGGATGGTGTTTCTTCTCGTGTGTGTTTGAGAGCCGCGGACTCGTCACTGGATATGGAGAGAAAATTCTGGAAGGTGAACAAAATGGAGAGAGGGGAGGAGCTTGTATGGAAAGTAGGACCTGGAGAGGAACAAACAGGGACTCCTCTCAGAAGTCACTGCAGGGCTCAGGAGGAAGAATCCTCGCTGCCCTGGACGTGCAGAGGTGCCACGTGACAGTAAGGCTGTGATTTTGTTCACGCCTCTCCCGACTTCTCCAAGGCCCAGCCGAGTCCTGTGACCGGCCCCAATTCTCAGGTTAAAAAGAGAAATCACTCACCTGCTCACCCCGGGGCGAGGGCCCCTCTCCAGGCCGGCTGTGACCGCATTTAACCCGGTCTCCCCGCAGATGGCTTGTCTGCCATTGGGGGTAAAATTAAAAAATTGTGCTTAAGTTACTTAAATTTCCAAGAAGAGAACAGATGGTGATTTGAAATAATTATGGGAGGAAATTAATGGGAGAGGAGACAATGGCAGGAAAATCAGCGCCTTCTCTGTGGGTTCAGAGTGAGGTCATCAGGGTGAGGTCATCAGAGGGACCTGCCCCACTTTGGGCCCCCTCTCCCTGCAGTCAGCCCACACGCTGTAGCCGAGGACTGTGACACCCGGTGACATTCACGCCAACTGGCAGAGGCTGTGACAAGCAGGCCTATTTTTAAGTGGCAGTTGAAACGAATTTATGTCAAGAAAAGAAAAGTGTGGGGGTGAGAGAGGAAAGGGAGAGGAGCTTTAGGGGGCCTGCCGTGAGGAGCCCGGGAACGACCGGGGAGCCTGCCCCTCCTGGGGGCTGAGCCCAGGAGCTGCTGGAGGGCACCCTCTGTCCTCACCCGCAGCACAGGCTCCTTTGAAAGTGGGTGGGCGGAGAGCCGGGGCAGCCTGGTGGTCCTGCAACATTGGGAGGCCTCAGAGATGCCCTGAACGACTTGGGGACCCTCAGCTCACAACCACTTTTACACCTTGTATGTGGACATTGTGCAACAACTGTGTGTGTGCACCTGTGAGTGGATGTGAGCGTGTGCGTGCATGTGCATGTGTGCATGTGTATGCATGGATGTGAGCATGTGTATGCATGGGTGTGAGCATGTGTGTGCATGGGCGTGTGAGCATGTGTATGCATGGATGTGAGCATGGGTGTGCATGGGTGTGAGCATGTGTATGCATGGGTGTGAGCATGTGTGTGCATGTGCATGTGTGCATGTGTATGCATGGATGTGAGCATGTGTGTGCATATGCATATATACATGGGTATGCATGGATGTGAGCATGTGTGTGCACATGTGTGAGCATGTGTGTGCATGGGCGTGTGTGCATGTGTATACATGGATGTGAGCGTGTGCGTGCATGTGCATGTGTGCATGTGTATGCATAGGTGTGAGCATGTGTGTGCATGGGCGTGTGTGCATGTGAGGCGTGTGTGCTTGCAGGGCGGAGGTGGAGAAGGCAGAGGTGAGGCCCCAGGGGACCTGTCTGGGCACAGCCCTCCCCGCTGGCAGCCTGTACTGACCCAGTTCTGCGTGTTTCACATCACGGGGCGAGCTCCCCACGAACCTCAGCTCCTACGTCCCCCGGCGCCTTGGAAGCAGGACTAGAATCTTCCCTGTGGCCCTGTATATGCTCCAGGTGTTGCCTCTTCTCTGTTCACTCATTTCCTTTGGATAGTTCTCTCCGGGGCTTTGCCTTTGGTCGGGGTTCCCCCCGGGGCAGGGACAGGGAGCGGGAGGCGGGGCCCCGGCGCTCCACCCTATTGTGGCTGTCGTCCCCCTGGATTAATTTCCTCATTTCTAGTGGGAGGGGCTTGGACCCTGCATCTCAACACCCCGGGGCTGGCAGTGCAGACGCCCAGGGTCTGCTTCAAAGGGGAACCGGGTCCAGGCGCCCGCGGAGCCTTCTCACAGCTCAGGGACATGTTTGCATTGCCCAGGAAAAGCCCCCCAGTCAGCAGGACCTAACGCCCGCCTCTTGGCTTCTGCATTAGCACCCCCCCCCAGGCATGTGCAGCCATGAACGGCATCTCGTTATTGATTTTTAAAGTGCCTTCGCTCCTCAGCTTCTAAATCCATTACGAAGAACAGAGACTGAAATTGTTCATCACCCGCGACTGCGGTGGCCCGCTCCTCTCCCCCCTCCACGTGCTCTGGGATTCAGGGACCGAAGGGGCCGCACCCAGTCCTAAAGGCCGCCGCGGGGCTCGGGCTCCGCACTTTTACTAATGGAAACTACGCCGGGGAGGCAGAGAAAGGCGCAGTCGTCTCCCCTCCCGGGTGAGCTCGGCCCCACCGTGTCCGAAGCCCCTCGCTGCGCCTGCCAGAGAGGACCGCAGAGAGCGCGATGACCCAATTGCGAGACCTCCTCCTGGGTTTCCTGCTCCCTTCGGCAGCACCGCTTGCCCAGGCCTCCGAGCGAGGGTCTTCTCGTCACCCTGAAACCCTCCGCCTCCTTCCACCCACCTCGGCCGCTGGCTCATCTGGGTCTCGGCACTTTTGAGCCTGCGGCGTGGCTGGACTCGCCCCGTCTCTCCGCCTCCGCGGCCGCCGCTGGGCAGCCCAGACCCACGGCTCTTCTCTGCAGCGTCTCCTCCAGTCTCTGACTTTCTGTGACGCGAGCAGAGGCGCGGCCTGGGAGCGCAGCGAGGACACGGACGCGCTTGGACGCGCTCAGGAGACCGCGTAGCCTCGGGGCGCAGGCTGGGTACGTGGGCAGGGGCAGAGTGTGGTCGACTTTTTATGTCTATCCTGCGGGGCAGTTTGGACAAAACGCAACGGGCTGAAGGGAGCCATCCGAGGCTTGTCCAGATGACAGAAGTCACAGGCTGTGTGTCCGTCACAGAAAGATGACCCTGCTGAGGAAGCAGAGAAGAGATGGAGAGAGGAGGTTCTCACACCGTTCAGCGGAGCCCGCTGGAGAAAGCTGCCCGCAGGCCAGCAAACCTGACATTTCCTTAGGAGACACCCGAACTATGCCTCTTACGAGAGGCACCGGGGGCCGGGGTCAGGGAGCCCGGCAGCGTCCCCGGCGCAGCAGACGCAGGCCAGCCGTCCCGTTGCAATGGCCACTTGCGGTACCAGGGCTAGGAAGACATTGGTTTTAAAAAGGTAAAACGCCCAGGGAGACGCTTCAGCGCACGTCGAATCCACCTGCGCTCTGCTGGAGGTGACTGCGGCCAGCGGCCGGTGCTCCAGGTACTCACGGCCGCCCTCCTTTTCTACCTCCCGGTCACCGAGCATCCGGGGACCCTGGCCTGGAAACGCTGTGTCTGCCTCCACGTCGCCCGCGACGGCTCGCCCCGAGGCCGGAAGCCTCGATCTCTGTCCTAGGCGGCCGTCCCTCGCCGCCGGGGAAGCTGCGTCCTGGTGGCTCCGTCTCCCCACGGTCCTCGCACCGGGCAGGTGGAGCCCGGCACCCGAACTCGTGCTGACCCGGAGGCATGAGCCAAGGAGAGGACGGGCCCGTGAACTTCGGGACAGAGTCAGGGGCAGCTTCCTTTCCGCGGAGAAGCAGAATAATTCCGCTGACACGTTATTATTTAGCGTGGAGGAATTCTGCACAACCCGTAGCTGATTGGCATGTTTTATAATAAATAACCCGTGGTTAGTAGCCCTGAGAAAGGGAGCATGAAATTCCTATCGTTGCCAGAATGAAAAACAGGCTACGTCAGGGGGACAACAGACGAGCTTTGGGAAGGAGTCACTGTAACGGGGGGCCGGGGAGGCCCCTCGAGGAGGCGGCACAGGGCGGCCCCGAGAGGACAGGTAGGATTTCGCCACGCGGGGCGCAGGGGAGCGCGTCCCGGGGAGTCTATGCAACGGCTGCTGGGAGAGAGGCGCTCCTCTGGAATTTACACTTGTCCGCTGAAATGACATCGAGCCCTGGCCGGTTTGGCTCAGTGGTTAGAGCGTCTCCCCGTGGACTGCAGGGTCCCGGGTTCGATTCCAGCCCAGGGCGTGTACCTCGGTTGCAGGCTCAATTCCCGGCCCTGGTCGGGGTGCGTGCAGGAGGCGACCAACCGATGAGTCTCTCTCATCGATGTTTCTCTCTCTCTCTCTCCCTCCTCTCTGAAACGCAATGGAAAAAATATCCTCAGGTGTGGATTAAAAATAAGAAATGACACCGAGAAAAACGCCGCTTAGTCTTGTCAATTCAGCAGAAGAAAAAACAACAGCCGTTGAACCAATGGCTTGGCAAGAAGACAAAATCCGCCGCAGACTCACCGGTGTTGCTCTGTTTCAAGTCGCCGCATTGATGTCGTGCACGCGGGGGCGTCGCCACCTCAACAGGCCCATTGTTCTGGGGAGCAGGAGACTCCCCTTCGCAGAAACAAAGCAAATAGGTTTGCGTGCGTGTTTGTGTAGCAGATGGGGCGCTACGGGGAAGCGAGACAGTGGCGAGAAATCGCCGTTCAGAGGCGGGACGCGGCTCCTTTTTCCCTGCCGCCCGTCAAGGGGGCAGAGAAGCACCGGAGTGTCGCCGCCGGCGGGGCGCACGCGGGAGGGCGGGGACGCCTCTGTTACCTGAGCAGATGCTGCGAGCGCCTTAATTCTTCCAACCGAGCAAAGTGTTCAGCACGAACTTTTAAACGGAGGGACGCCCCCCGTGTCCCATCTGCCAAAACTCGCGGCCGCAAGCCGGCAGCGGGGACACCGAGCAGGTCCGAGGTGATGACACGGGCCAGGAGCCCATATTTTCCTCGGGAAAGTGGAGACGGTTGAGTTGACAATGGACGGTCGGATGTGACGGGGTGTTTTCTGTGATGCACAATTACATCTGGATATGTGGACAAAAATCAGTTAAGGCTGGAAACTGGGATGTTTCCAGTGGCAAACTGGGTCTCTTAAAAATATTGTTTTTCAAGTGAGTGATTGTAATCAATGCGATTGTAGTCGTTACATTGTCACAACATGCCCCGTTTTAGAATTCTTTACAAAAAGGATGATGAATAGAAAATGTGATAAATGTGCTCACGCGGTTGATAAGGCTTTTTGATTTCTCTCACACTCACTCTCCTGAACCAACCAGAAATCCACACACACACACACACACACGCACACACACACGCGCACGCGCACACATGTGCACACACGCGCGCACACACACGCACACACGCGCACACACACACGCGCACACACACGCACACACACACGCGCACGCGCACACATGTGCACACACGCGCGCACACACACGCACACACGCGCACACACACACGCGCACACACACGCACACACACACACGCACACACACACGCACGCACGCACACGCACACACACACGCACACACGCGCACACACACACGCACACACACACGCGCACACACGCGCACACACACACGCGCACACACACGCACACACACACACGCACACACACACGCACGCACGCACACGCACACACACGCGCACACACACACGCACACACACACACGCACACACGCGCACACACACACGCACACACACACACGCACACACACACGCACGCACGCACCCGCGGGGCGCTATGGTCCTTGCTCTACCTGGAAGACCACGGTGAACGAGTGATTACGGTGCCCACTTACTGGCCATGTTTCTAAACGGGAAGCTCGCTCCTTTCAATCAACATTTATTAAACGCCTGCGATCGGAAGAGCGCTGCAGAAACACAGACTCCTTCTAGTATTCTCACGGCGCAGGAGGGTCCGACGCGCCCAGACCTGGGGTGGAGTCTGGAAGCGGGTGGAGCGCATCGGGAACCCGGGGCATGGGCAGGACGTAGACCTGAGGGTGCCCGTGAGACACGACGCCCGCGCCGAGCCCGCGCCCCTGGGCTAAACCTGTGGAACCCCCAGGCAGGGCTGGTAGTTAGCAAGCAATAGTTACACGAGTCAGTAGACATGAAACGGTTTCTTTCACTGCTCTAGAAAAATGTCAGTTGCTGCCCTGGCCCGTGGCTCAGTCGGCTGGGTATCGTCTCATGAACCAAAAGGTCCCTGGTTCGGTTCGGGGTCGGGGCACATGCCCGGCTGTGGGACCAACCCCCGGTCGGGGGCTGCAGGGGGCAGCCGGTCGATGTTTCGCTTCCATCTCTTTCTCTCTCTCTCCTTCTCCCTTCCTCTGTCTCTAAATATTAATTAAAAATCTTAAAGAAAACTGTCAATTATGTATATAATGATAGTGGGACACATAAGGCTCCAGACAGGGCATCTCAGCCTATTTCCCTGCCCCCCTTCAAGGCGCTTGCTGCCCACGACTGGCTCCCGCCTCTGCTTCCCGCCTCCCTGCGCGGGCGTCTTCCCACTGGCCGTGGAATGACTCACCGATGCTGCAGGCACCCTGCGCGTGGCCAGCCTGCCTGGCCGCCGTTTTCGTGAGGTCCTGGGTAAGGGAGACAGCCACAGAGAATCGGCGGGCACTTCCATTCTGAGTGCTAATTCAGCGTCATCGTGGTAAAGACTGTCTCGTGTTTTGCAGAGGCCTCCGAGCCCCTGTACGTTTGTAAGAAAGGATCACCTGCACCTGTCGTTGCTATTTTAAAGCTTGAAAAAAACACACAAAACACCAAGACTTACAAAGTCAGTAGAACAGCAACAAATAAGATCTGGGTTTAAAATTCCCCGCCCCGGGCTCTGTCCTGTGTTTGTAACAGGAGCTGGTTCAGCAGAGAGAAACCAGGAACATGGGAGCAATCAGGGACTGTCACCCAGGCCACCTGAGGTCATCCTGAATGTCGTTCATTTCCCCAAAGAAAATCCATTCTCCAGGTGCACCTTTGGGTGTGTGATGAGCGATTAAGTTTTCATCTCAGAGACCCACAGAAAGGCCCAGAGCAGAGGGTGGTTTTGACATTTTAGAGTGTGTGCTGGGAAGGCCTGACATCTGTGACCTCGATAATTGGGAGGTCCCTGGTGCGGCGCAGGGATGGGGGCGGCAGGCGGCCCGTCACACACCGTGTCAGGTTGATAAATGCGTCGTTCGATGCTCTGTCAAAACGCTCGTGCTCGCCCCGTGTGATGTCTGTGCGCACGGAGCACGGCTGACGCCATCTGCTCGCTGTGGAAGTGTGATCTCAAGCCCATTCCCCGCGTTCAAGCCAGGCCTGCGGCTTGTCCCAGCATTGAGAGGGCTCCTGCGCCCGAGAGAAGCCCAGCTCCGAGCCTGGGCTGCGTGGGGACACACAGAATTGCTCATGTCCATGGGGCCCTGGGTTCTGACATGTCACCGTCTCTGTCCCTGCTAATCGTTCAGGGAGCACTTGAGCCTCAGCTGAGAGCTGATGTTTTTATAATGAGCCATTGCCTGTATGTGTGTGTGTGCATGTGTGTGTGCATGTGTGTGTGCATGCGTGTGTGTGCATGTAGGCATGAGTCTGTATGTGTGAGTGGGTCAACACTGCGTGTTGCAAATTATAAGCCAAAAAGGACCCTGAGCACAAAGTCTAGCCCATCGTAGGCACTTAAAATATATTTATCAAATGAGTGAATAAATACAAGAAGGGCTGCTTTTGGGTAAACTGAGTCACACTCTCCGATTCCTTATTGGCATAAATCATGCCACATTTTTGTCATACACAGTTTTGGGTGTCAGCTAAGAAAACCAAATCATGAAACAAAACCCTCAATACTTGGGCTGGAATCAGGGGAGACGGGAGACCCAGACAAGGAGGCACTCGGGAAAGGCCTATTGAGATGGACACTCCTGTGATCGTTCTGATGTCTGGCTGTGTGCCGGGTGGTTAGTGGTCTCTGCACAGCATCCAGGTGCCCCAGATGCTCACTATTTAGGGAGACCTCACGGTGAATTCTTTTGCGGAAGAAAGAAAAAAATCTCCGTCCTTCCCTCCTTCCTTTGTTTCTGCCCCTCACTTGCTTTTCTTTCTTGTTTGAACGTATTTTGCGGCCCCAAAGCACCGTGCTGGGCGCAGGGTCCTGAGATGAGAGGCCAAGGTCTCACCCCAGGTGCGTGCACAGATCGGACAGGGAAGCGATAGTCGGCGCTCAGATTTTGCCTGCTGGCTTTCCTTACGGCAGAGTGGGGGGCACTGCCTTGCCTTGGTGCCATCCACATGCCCTCTCGCTGGCTCCTGTCCCCTCCCTGGCATGTCCCCGATCTCTCTGGCTCTTGCCCCCTTTCTCTCTGGCTTGCGCCCCCTCTCTTCCTGGCTCATGCCCCCTCTCTCCCTGGCTTGCGCCCCCTCTCTCCCTGGCTTGCGCCCCCTCTCTCCCTGGCTTGCACCCCCTCTCTTTCTGGCTCGCACCCCTCCCTGGCTCATGCACTCCCTGTTTCTGGCTCCGAGTCCATGCGCGGCTGTGTGTGTGTTCAGAGCCCGCTGAGCTGACAGGGAGGTTCTTTCTCTCTGCAGATTTTGTAGGTGTAACATCTCAGCCCACACAGCCCACCTGCTCCACTCTCTGTTTTATCTTTAACAACCGGTGTTTGCAACAGTGGTGCTGACTCTGGATTAGTCACTGAAGCATGAAGCAAGCGGATCAAGTTGAGATGCGGCCTGTTGGGGGAACCGGGAGCCAGCTGTCTCAGGGATGGTGGCCGGACCCTGCCCTGTCAGAGCAGGAAAGGGCCCGGGCCCTGCACAGCCACCCGAGGGGAGAGAAGTGAATTCAGGTAAATGAGGGGCCGGGGGCGCTTTGAAAGATACGATGAAGTGAAGACCTTGCGGGCATGCAGCTGCGTGGTTAACAACTCAGGTTTTCTTTTGCACTTTTTATAAAAAATTTCAAGGTTTCTCTTCCCCCAGTAGTGACCTTATGGGACACTGAGGGACAATACCCCCTACATCCCCTCCTGAGGGACAATCTGGGTGACTCCAAGGTCCAAGAAGAGCTCTCCTGAGCCTGACAGGTAGTAGCACTATTTGATAACAGGATTTTACCATAGCTTGCTAATGCTCTTCTAAACATCCTAAAATATATTTCTAGACTAGCCCAGAGAAGAGAAAATGTTGATTGTAGACTGTAAGACTTTGCTTTGCAGAATTATGTAACCATCAGCTGGAGACCCCCTTACTGGACCACAGTAAAGGAGGCTGTAGGGCTATCACTGTGGGAAACATCATTGCACGTGGCCAGGGCTGGATGGCACGCCCAAGCCTAGCTGCAAGGGAGGCGAGAAAACAAGTGACTGACCTGTTCAGAAGCTGTTATGGGAGCTGGGCTCAGTCCGATTAGGTAATTGCATTAAGACGCCTAGGGTCGTGGGGGCAGAACTTTTGTCTGACCACCCAGCACTGGGTAGGCGGTGTGGTCAGGGAAACCACAGCGCAGGCACACTGGCCAGAGCCGCTCACAGTGGCCACAGGACACCCCTCCTGCCTTTGACTCCACAAGTTGTCAGACGTCAACAGGACACCAAAGCAAGCCTATGAAAAACCTGTGGCCCTTTATAATTGGAGCTGTGGCTAAACTTTCCTAGCGGCACCTCAATATATTAGGCGACAAGGGGGAGGGAGGTGAGACCAAAAAAAAAAGGTTATTAGTGGAGCTCAAGGTGCACCTCATAAAGTCAGGTAAAGGGTTCTGGGGGGTATAATCTCCTCACAGGAATAACTAGCGAGACCTATAGGAAGAATCCTTTAAAATCAGATCTGCCTGGATTTGCCAAACAAGTATCGTAGCAACTTGGCAACAGTTTTCGAGAATTTCTGCAGTATTTCCACCTTCTCTGTTGGTTAGAAATTGGGCGACATTAAGGTGTTTCTAAAAATTGCAGGTAGCAATGACTTCATTTTGTCAGATCTTTTTTCTGTTGAAAGGAGCACGTATACAGCAGACTATATGAAACGTGTATTAACATGTCCATATTTAATTATGCCTCAGTTGCTGCCACACTCCTGTACTTGGGAATTTTAGTTATTACTATAATATTCTGATTAGCGTAGCAATTCCTCACCAGAAGTTTACTGTGTCGTTCAGGTGGAGCCGGGGGTGCAGGCCTTTCCTTCCTGTATTTGCCAAGCTGTTATTAAGGAGTGCAGGGATAGAGTTTTAATTTGAAATATTAGAGAAAAGAAAATAAATTCCTGGGTTTTCAACCAGAAAGGAAAGTACTCCTGCCAAAGTTATTATGAGCTGAGAAATGGCTCTGAATAAATAAAAGGGCCCTGGCCGGTGTGACTCAGTGAGTTGGGCGTAGTCCCATAAGCCAAAAGGTCGCCAGTTCGATTCCTGGTCGGGGCACATGCCCGGGTTACGGGCTCGATCCCCTGGAGAGAGCGTGCAGGAGGCAGCCGATCGATGTTTCTCTCTCTCCCTCTCCCTTCCTCTCTCTCTAAAATCAATAAAAACGTTCTTAAAAAAAAAAAAACAAAACACTAAAGGAAAAGCTTATGAAATTCCCCAGAGAGGAGGGCCCGAAACAGGGACCAGGCGGTCACTGCTCGGGACAGAGATGGATGGACGGCTGGAGTCAATATTTCTGAGAATTAGGGCAGAAAGGGTTCCAGGGGGAGGCAAAGAGCTCGGCCATGTAGAAGCCAACTCCTGTTTATAACTGGTGGGTCACCGAACACTGTGTGTTTCTACCACGCAGGGAAAAGTTACCGTCCCCAAGTCCTTCAGCATGTGTCATAGCCCTACAGAGTGTAGCTTCGGAGGATGAGAAATAAAATAACAGCCCAAAGAGGAAAATACTGTTAAATAAAACACAGCTGGTAGCTCGGTTTCCACATATGAATATGCATGAACCACGTGCTGATCTGTATGTAATGAGTATTAGTTTTTAAAAAAAATCAAGAACTGAATTAAGGCGCATGACGTCTGCCTCAGGATAGAGATACATGAGTTTTAGATGAGATTCCGAGGACCTGATAAACTCGCGTTCGTCTGTATTTTAATTAAGTTGCCGGGTAAACACATTTGCATAAGAAGTCGTCCAACGTTTTTTCTATACTTGAAAGAGTAACCGGGGCTCTCTCATCTCAAACCGACCCGCTATCAACAAGGACAATTTAAAGATTCAGTGCTTCATATACGCATGAAATCCCTCAACTCCCTACATATTTTTTGACATTTAATTTAAAATGATTTAAAGCATCTCACTGGGTAACCGACCTGACCCTTCAAGCGCTCGCGGTTGTAAACGAAGTCCCCACAGTAGTTTGTGGGATAAACATGAAGGAATTTTCTGTGCTGAAATTTAATCCTGGTGTTTTCTCGCCTGGTAGCTTTTCTAGAAGAGACAGCGTGACCGAGGGTGGGTCCCGGCGGCGGAGCAGCTGTGTGCGGCCATAGTGTCCCTGTTTGGACCAGGTGACCTCACCCGCAGCAATAGCTGGTCACTGAACCACGTGCCCAGCACAGGCTTTCCTCCGTCCAGGGTGGTGGCAAAAAGCAGTGAACCCTGTGCCCTTGAGACTGCAGCCATAAGACAAAGCCCGGGCAGTGCCATGGCAACTCTAGGCCACGTAGAAGCAGTTACCACGGAAAACAGAACAAAGAGCCCCCGGGGAGGCCAGGATCCCAGAGAGGAAATAGTGACGGGGACGTCCTGAGAGACAGAGCGCTCGGGAGCTTCCTGCGGGGTGGGGGGATGAGAGGGACGGACACGGACACGGACACGGACGTGCTGACGTCCCACGGTGGCTCCCTCTCCTTGTTCTTGATTTAAGAGAGTTTGACTTTGTGCCCATTTCTGATGATAAATCTCCCCGAGACAAACATACGGTAAATAATATCCAAAATAAAATATAAGGGGTGTGTTTCAAAGTTGGCCGCGGAGGGTTTGCGGAATGGCCGCTGTTTGGGCCTGGAGTGGGCGCTCCGGATGCCTGTGGCATTGGGGGAGCCCGGCAGCCGGGGTCTCCCCACGAGGAGCTCCTGGACGGTCAGCGTGCAGTCGTGGCTGTGAGGCGAGGAGCCCGGGTGGCGGGGCCCCGATTGGCAGGTTTTCCTCGGGCCGTTCTGCAAACTCTCCGGGCCAACCTGGGCGCTTCCGGCTGAGGACCCGACGTCTTAATTCGGTGGCAACGCGCCTCTCTGCAGGGCGGCGGGGTTACTGTTATGTGCACGCAGCGGGCCTTGGATTACGCCCCAAGTCGTATTTCCCGATCTCGCTGAGAATGTTTCAGTCCCCCCTTTCCTCTCCCCAGACCAACCTCAAGCAAGGTGCTCCGCAGAGAGCCGTGTTTGGCTAAGTGGATGTTTTTAGTTTTATTTATATTTAAAAAAAAAACAAGATATAGTAAATAATGCACTTTCCACACAAATTATGTCCCGACAGACCACGTCCTCGCTCTGTATGCCTGTTCTTCCGCGGTGCCCCTTGTTTCCTAAACAGCCTTCTTTCTAGAAGCTGGTGAGAGCTGCCTGGACGCCAACGTGCCAACGTGCCCACTCGGAGACTGGCACAGCCCGTGGCCCTTTTCTTTCTCCAAACAGGAGCCGCACCTCCCCCACCCTCCCTCCCTCCCGATCCCTTCTCCCCTTTGAAACGCACCCCTTATATTGTTGTAGATTTGTAGTCACTAAACACACCATTTTCATGACCGAGCCAGTATTTTACTATAGAAATTTTCGAAGGAAAAATTCCAGAAAATTGAACGATGATGAAGAAATAAGCCTCGGATCCTGAGACGGGGGCTCCCCAGTTTCCTTCCCATTTCCTCGGCCTTGTTTTCAGAGGGATTCTCTCTCCTGAGCACTCCCTGGTGACCGGCGGAGCGTCTGAGACAGAGCAGGCGGACCCGAGGATGGGCCGTCCGACCCTCAGCGCCCGCTGGGCCTCGGAAGGGCCTGTGCCTCCGCTAAATGTCATTTCAGCCACTAACGATTATTTACTTCTGGGGAAAAACGTGCTGAGGGATGTGGAGCCAACTGGTGCTTTCACTTTTGAGGCCCCTCGGTTATTGCTAAACCCCAGCTCGGGGAGGAAATGTGCCCTTGCTCCGGGCTCTGCCGCTTCCCAGGCATCGGAGGGCATCGGAGGGCATCGGAGGGCATCGCACTGCGAGGTGGGGAGAGCGTGTTTTATTGTCAAGTCCCCTGCGAGGAAACGGCGCTTCCCAGGCCCCATTCTCCTTGCACGGCGCACAGCTCACCAGGTTCCCAAATCGCAGCCATTTCATCATAAGAGTTATGCCAAGTTCATAATTCTCTTATATGCAAATAAGAAATTTAAAAAGCGCACAGATTTCCAAGTCCCCATAATGTCAGCAATTCTCCTGGCTCTGTCCCTGCAGCCCCCCAGTGCCACGTCTGCACCGTGGGGACCGTCTCAGCGCATCCACTGCACGGATTTGCACACGTGCTGAGCTCCCCTCAGGGCTGAGGGCCCTTGGGGACAGGGAATGCGGACTCTGACACTGTTTTGCACGCTGCCTTACATCTCATAGGTATAAATATATATCGTGTGCAATTATATATTGTATATAATTAACAGTATTGAGATGAATAAATATTTATTCATGAGTTATATATGTGTGTGCGTCGGTATGTATGTAGTCTACTGACTCCTGCCAGTATTTCTCAGTTAACACAATTAAGTCCAGATAACAGTGGAGGCAGCACATATACTATTAGGCATAACTCCTCTCCGCCTACAATCTCATTTTATGCTCAGATTCCAGGAATTTGGCACCTACGATGATTGTCACCTTATGCAGAACCCATTAGGTCTAAATATTTTATTATTCCTATTTCTTTTTGTTAACATGAGTTATTCAGGGTCATTTAAAAGAATTTATAAATGTATGATTTAAAAAAACATTTTTGAATCAAAAAGTTTGGGGTTAGACAGGTCTTTTATCATTCATAGTTTTAAAACTTTGTTGAAACTTTCTTTGTAATGTATGCAATTGAAAAATACTTTAGGTGGGCTTAAGAAGAACACATATTCTATGGTTTAAAGGCACCATATACCTCTATGCATATATTAGATCACATTTATTAATTATGCTGTTCAGATGTTTACATTCTCAATATCGTTTTCCCAGCATGAGTTATCCTTGAGAAAAGCTTATTAAAATATTTTCCTATGATTAAGATTTTTCTCATTTATCCTAGAAATTTGGTTATATAATTTTCTCTAGAGTATCTCAACACAAACAATTATATATGATACATAAAAATGTATTTATAGATGATAAATTTCAGTCCATACTCTATTAGCAGCTTGTTAATACTAGAAGTATCTTAGTTACAGACACACAACCCAAGGATGTTTGGTTCGTATTTGGAAGATTCTAATGAAAAGCTAACACCCTGAGAACGCGACATGGCACAGCCACTTTAAAAGAGAGTTTGCAGTTTCTTACGAAACTAAATATGCTTTTACCTCTCGATCAGCGATCGTTTCCGTAGCATTTACCCAAAGGAGTTGAACACTAACGGCCACACAAAAGCCTGCACACACGCGTCTACAGCGGCGTCTTTCATAATTGCCGAAGCTCGGGGCCCAGACGCCCTCAGCGGGTGACAGGTAAGCCTTGAGTCTTTGGGGGCATCTCTCCTGCGCCCCCTCTCCTGCGCCCCCCTCCTCCGCGCCCCCTCCTCTTCTTAGACGGTGATTTTGAGTCTGAATCTTTCTAATCCCGGGTCTTCTGTCCAGACCCAGGTCACACAAGAATTCCTCCACTCTTTGCCCCACTTAACGTTAAAGGCAACTTTCTCCTTAGAAGTCAGACTGTAGACAAACTTAGGACCCAATCTACGAAACAATAAAGGGAACAGAAATGAGAAATAATGGGAATTGTGTGAAGCATAAGGATACGAGGAAGGCGGGAAGGAAGGTTGAGACGCGTCCGCATGCGGATCGAGACGTAAGCTCCCTGCACCCGGCCCGGGGTGCGGACAGGATCCGCGGTAAGTCACAGAGCCCGTGGGATATAAAGACAGACCCTTTGGCCCGGCCGGGCGTGGCTCAGCGGTGGAGCGTCGACCTAGGATCCAGGCGATCGGGGTTCGATTCCCCGTCAGGGCACATGCCCGGGTTGCGGGCTGCAGCCGATCAATGACTCTCTCTCTCTCCCTCTCCTTTCCTCTCTCTGAAATCAATAAAGATATATTTAAAAAAACAAACAAAAAAACCCACACAGACTCTTTGCCCCATAAAAGCACATTTCTTTTCTGATGACAAAACTTAAGCAGACGTGTCTTGGTTGTTCGTCCAGAGCCCACAGCATCGCACCATCGGCAACGCCTGTGATAACATCCTCATGCTAAATGCCAGCGTGGGCGTCACAGGGCCGCTTCTAACAATACCCTTCAGTTGTTCTGGATGTATGAAAAAAAATGAGACAAAGCACCCCAAAAACCCAGTGATCAGAAAAGGCAATTTGCGGGACATTTGGGAGGAGACTGGATGGTGGTGCCCAGGCAAATGCCCCCAGCCCCGTGCCTGGCTCTGCATTTCAGTAGATTCCAGGGCACCTGGAGCAGAGGTTGCCCAGGAGCAGAGGTTGTGGTGTGTTTGTGCCACAGAATTAATTCCCATAGTGCCTATTTTTAAAAATTAAATCATAACATATAACTTAGGCAAGTTCACCTGAACAATGCAGGTTGTGACACGGGACAGGGGGCACTGAGTGTTCATCCCCACATAGCGACACCTGGCCGGAGAGCGCCCCCTGCAGCGTCAGGCCGGCGCCACCCTCAGGAGGCCAGGTGCCCACGCCCGTGCCCTAGTCCAGGACGGTCGGGCCCAACTCCACCCAGGTGGGTTGGCAGCTTCCCGCAGAGGCAGGAGGGGAGCACGTGGCCTCAGGGCACCCGTGGGGGCCGCTCCTCCCTGCCCAGCTTCGCAGGGGACCCGAGGGATGCCCGGTGTGAGGCCGCGTCCTGGCCGCTCTCAAGGGCCTCACCAGCCGAGTGGTAAAGTCTGTTCTTCGACTCGGCGGAGCCGACGGTGGAATCTAGGGCCCGACCGGGGCTGCGCTGGGTGGACTGTGGCACCGTCGGGTTTGGTCACGCTCCTCGCTCCCGCGCACTTGCGAGGTGACCCATCCGCAGCGGTGACGGTGACCCGAGGGTGACCGGCTTCTGCAGGAACGGGTGCGGGGCCGGGCGGCGAGCGGGCCTTAGGGACGCGGGTCGGAGTGTTCTCCCGGGGCGGGGCAGTGCTGTATTTTGAGGTGCCCCTAAGATGTGATGTTCCCACCCCCTCGGCCGAGAAATGGTGCCCTCTGAGAACCCCTGCTTTCGGGAAATAGTTAACTTTTCACGTAAAATGTTCATTTAAAAGACACCTACGAGCATTTCTGTTTTTAAAACCCATCTCCTGCTTATTAACACCATGGCTTAGCCAACTAGTTCCCGTAGAAAATACTCTCAGGTGTGTATTTATTTTGGAAACCTTACAGTTTTGTGTGTGTGGGTTTGGTTTTTTTTTAATAAACGGAGCCCTGCTCAAAGCGAATATACTTATAAAACGGCCACGTCTTCTGCACAGAACTGGCAGCACTGGAGGATCAGCCTGAAATAAGGATTAAGACTCAATCCAGCGAATCCTTTGCACAATTTAAGTTTCACATCTCGCAGAAGCACGTGTTGCCTATTTTTTTCTCTAATTAGTAAATTACCATATGTCAATATCCTATACATCCCCCCGAACAGATTTTTTGTCAAGTTTTATATCCATTTAAAATAATCTGCTTCAAACTGTTCGAGAACCGTGACTGCTCAGGGGGGTATAGGATCCATCTCGGTTTCCTCCAAGGCACCTTTTGCTCCTTTAAGGCTCCGCCTGGTCCGCGGTAAGTCCGCTCCCGACGTGGCCGAAGCTCAACGGCGACACCCTCCGTCCCCCCCTCCCGTCCCTCTCCGTGGGCCGCGCGCAAACCGGGAGGAGAGAAGCCTCTCGGAAGGACCGCAGCTCGGTGCCTTCGGATAACGTGCCTGCGCCGTGGCCTTTCAAGTGCGTTTGCTCCGAAAACCGGTCTTTCCCTCCCGTCCCCTCCAGCAGCTCCGAAGGCCACCGCCTCCCACGAGCGAACTCTCGCGGCTGCTCTTCCCTCGTCTTTGATCCATTCAGGACCTTTCTCCATCCTTCTCTATCAGTTTATTTCCCCATTTATATCAGATTATTTTAAACTGATATAGGTCCCACAGCCCCCCAGGCACTCAGGACTCACAAGGACACGCTCGGGGGCCTGCTGCGCACAGGGCCCCGTATCGGCCGAGCCTGGAACCCGGGCTCGCGTCATCCTGCGGCTCTCGGCCACCTGGACGGCTCCCGGGTTTATCCGATTTCCCTGTAAATTGGGTCGCAGATGTTTTCTTGCTGTAAAATGCTTCGAAACCTTTTCCTACGTTCTGTGGGAAAAGACGCCTCTCAAAATTCACGCTGAAATAATTACGCTTTTTAATTTCACTCTCAATTTATCAGAACCAGTGACAAATGCCGCGCCGCTCCGCCGGCTCCTGCCCGCGCGACTTCTCGGCCCATCGACCCTCTCAGACCGTCTGAGTCGTTCCCGCACTGCTCAGGGTGCCCGTGGAAATGCTGACGCTTTCCCCAAATCCTGGACGGGACGGGTCCCCGGGAAATGTCCCATCTCACTCGCTGGAAACTAACGCAGTGGCCCTGGCTGCCCACAGGGCTGGGCCGGGTGGCCTTGGCCATGCTCAACGGTCCTGCCCATTTCTGACTCCATTCCCTTCATGCTTAGAATTTCTAGAAATATCAGCTCCCTCCGGAGAATTTGCCGTCCCCGGGGAGGTGGCTGGTTCAGCGAAGCCGTTCCATTCATGTGGCAGGCCAGCGGCAGAGAGGAAGGCCCGGCAGGACCCGGGCCGCAGGCAGAGCCCCTGGTTTCCCTCCGTGGGGCCTCAGCAGGTCCCCTCATGCCCACCCCTCAGGGCCCCGGAGGCTGTCATTCATGGGTTCGCTCCCTCGAATCTGGACACGCGGTGAAGGGCCCATCAGCATCCACGCCTTTGTCCTGCGTGGCTTTCACACGCTGGCCCCAGCGAGCTGACGGGGACTCTGGACCGTCACAGGCCCCTAATGGACTCACGTGGCTCAGGGTTGCCCGTGGGGTCGGCGCCTACGCGTCTCCCATGGGCCCGCCTTAGGGACCTGCAGCTTCTATGGTAGACGGCGGCTTCCTGAACTTCAACAGGACAGGCTGGTCTCAGGGGCTCGGACGGTGTCGCTGTAGGAAAACTTTGACTTACGTGTTCTTAGGAAACACTGGCCGCAGCCTGACATTTGTGCATCGATTGGCCTTTGTTTTAAAAAATCTCATTTTCCTCGCCAGTGCTTCACCTGACCAGCCCACTCTCCGACCCCCTGCAGGACGTGGCCAGGCCGTGGGCACAGGCCTGCACCCTGCGAGCCCTCCTTGGGCCCCTCGCTGCCCGCCGGACCGCCCGTGGTTGCCACGGCCCCCGCTGGCCTGCTGGTTGGCCCCAGGGAAGATGGGTTTAGGTAACCTGGAGACGTAGCAGAAGAAAGAATCTGGGGGGCTGGGCTTTCCAGCAGCTCCAGCCCCAGGACAAGGCCGAGACAGGCCCTCCCGCAGGCTCCCCATTTCTCTCTCTCTGACGTTTGTGCACAGAACTTGCTGACGAAGCCTCGGCCCCCCATGGGCATCATCAGTGGCAGAATCCCTGGTCTTGGGCGGAGGCTGCGACCGGGTTATGAGTGATGCTCAGCACTGTGTTTCTAGACCCCGATGCTCAGAGAGCCCCCGAGATTTCTGCTGGCTTATTCTTTGGCTCATTTACTCAACAAAAATAACCGAGGGCCCACGATACACGAGGTGCTGTAACAAAAATAAGAAGCAGCGACTTTTCCTCTCATGAAGAATTCCATTTATTTATGCTGGAACGCGTGCGGCTCTTCTAGGAGACGCGTGGGACTGTCACGGGAACAGCTCCCACCTCTGGCTCTTGATGGGGCAGAAGCTTCAGGGAGAAGATGGACCCGGACCTTGTCCTTCTCGGAGGAAAGGGCCTCGGGCTCTGCTAGATCCGTTCCTTTTATTTCTCAGAAGACAAGGGAGATCATAAGAGGATTCCCCAGATGGGGAAATATCGCTGGGTACAGAGTGAAAAGGCCCGGAGCCGTGCTCAGCTCTGCCCCGTTCGCTGTGAGGCTGAGCAAGCATCTCTGAGGCTCAGCATCTCCCCCAGGACGGGTGACACTCTAACCCAGCCCAGCCAGACAGCGCCGATCCTAACTCGTTCAACCAAAGGGAACTCACTAGAAAGATACCTGGAGGGGGGCTCACAGAACCAGCAGGCGGCTGGAGGCTTGGGCTTGCGAGCAAGTCAAGGACCAAGGGGGTTGCCAAGGACTAGGGAGGGAAACTGAGTCACGGTGCCTGGGCCTCTGCGTGCATCTCGCCTGACCTCCAAGACCCCCTGCCCTTTTTTGGTTTTTGGCACTTTCTCACCATTAGAAGTCCTAGCTGCTGGTTGTGCTCTGGGGGATGCCGCTGAGGGTGCTCTCCTGCAGGGAGCTTGGGGTGCTGCTGGAACAGGGCGGCCCAGAGGCTCCTCTGAATTCTGCTCAGTTATACTTCCCCTTGGGGAACAAGCCTGGGAAGCCCCAGGAGCTTCTGGAATGGGGCAGTTTACTGCACACTCATTACCTGTTTAATAGAACAGGACACTCTGCTTCAGGAATCAGATCTACCCCAACAGAGCTGCAACGTTGGACGGATTTCTTTGCAAGGTAGTGAGTCACTCGTGATTAGAAATGATCAAGCCCTGGCCCGTGTGGCTCAGTTGATTGGGAGTCATCCTGTTCAGCGAAAGGCTGCTGGTTCGATTCCCGGTCGGGGCACAGGCCCAGGTTGCAGGCTCGATCCTCAGCAGGGGGCGTGCGGGATCCAGCCGATCAATGACTCTCATCATTGATGTTTCTGTCTCTCTCTCTCTTCATTCCTCTATCTGAAATCAATAAAATAAAATAAAACAAAAATTTAACATTTTTAAAAATTAAAAATGCTTACAAAGAAACAGGTAATATCAATTTTAACTCTTTCGTTAACCAAATTTATCCAAAATGTGTTTCATTTCCACATGTAGCCAACATAAAAATCACTAGCGGTCTCGTACATGTCTTTCTAATTTTGTCTTCAAGTCTGTTTTGTGTGTTACACGGACCGCTCCCCTCAAGCCGAACCAGCCCCATTTCCAGCGACACCCGCCCGTGGGTCTCTTGGCCGCCACACTGGAGAACAGGGACTAGAGGCTCCACCCTCCGGGGCGAGTGTGGGAAACGATTTCACGAAATTCTTAGGGCAGGCGGGACCCTGCTGTCTCAGGCCGTGGGGGGTTCCAACCAGGCAAGGGAGGGACAGGCCCGCCCAGCGGAGCGCCCGTCCACGCGGGGCCTCCGGTAGGTTCGTGCTGAGAGGCCCCCTCGCTGGCCCTCGGCCGTCCCTGCAGCCGGGCAGCGACTCGATTCCGCCAGGGTCCAACCCAGAGGTGACTTTCAGGAAAGCACTGAGGCGCAGGGCGGCCCTAAAACTGGTTTCCTTTCCATATCCGCGCAGTTTCCAGCAAGCTGCTCTGTTCTCCCGGGACGAGACTTTTCAGAGCTGCGGGCGGTTTTTATTTTTCTCTCGCAGCTCTTGTTGGGATTTTTTTATAGGCCCCAAGTTGTTCATAATAAGCCGCCCACTTTCAGAGGCTCGCCCCGGTGCATCTGCTCCTCGCGGGGAGCGGCGGGCGCGATCGAGTTTAGAAACACTGCGCCGCGGCGCACGCGAGCATGTGGCGGGAGCAGGTGCCACGGGCCCGCGTGAGTGTCGGGGGCGGCCGCCGGCGGGTGCTGGAGAGGCGCACGTTTGGCCTCCGCTTGAAATCCCGGGGAGGGCGGCACAACACCCGTGCGATCTCCCCGGAGCTTCAGCTTTGGAAACCTCTCCCCAAAGCTGCGTGCGTCTCTGACGGGGGCCAAGAACATATTGGCGGCTTGGGGTGTTTTTTTTTTAAGTCTCCCCCGCCCTCCTCTCTCTTTTCTCTGTTTTCTAGCATTTAGATTTTGTGATTCTCTTGTGCAGAATCAGTCTCCGCAGTTGCTTCTGCTTTATCTGACTCCAGTGCCGCAGGCAGAGCCGAGGACACGGGAGGGGAAGCAGCCAGGCCTTTGTCTAACTTATCACACGGAAAAAAGAGCCAGGGGCCCAGCCGCGCGGCTCGGCGCTTAGAGGCTCGGCCCGAGCACCGGAGGGTTGCGGGGCCGATTCCCGGTCAAGGGCCCGTACCTGGGTTGCAGGTTCGAACCTGGCCTTGGTTTTGGGGCACATGTGGGAGGCAACCAAAGGCTGCGTCTCTCTCACGTCGATGTTTCTCTCTCTCTCCCCTCCCTCCTCCCTTCCACTCTCTCTAAAAAGCAATGGAAAAAATATCCTCGGGTGCGGAATAGAAACAGGGAAAAGGCAAGATTCGAACTGCGGGCCCTTTAGAGCCAAATGACAAGGTCTCTGTGTCTACTGCAGGCAGTTACCCTGCGAGCTTCTTAGCAGACATACGATTAGGATGCGATTAGGGCTGTCAGATAAAACGCAGGACAGCAGGTCACATTTGAATTTCACACAAAAAGGGAATAACTTTTTAATATAAAGGCGTCCCAAATGTTCTATGGGGCATCTTACACTTAAAAAATATCAATGGCTACGTCTGGACTGAAACTGGGACTCGGCCAGGCGCCCTGTATTTTCATTTGCTGAATCCGGCAGCCCCAGGACGTAAGAGGCCGGCCTGCTTTTCCAGATCGGCCCTGAACCCTTGACCCTAAACGCCCCACACGCCTTCCCACTGGACAAGGCCACTTCTTACGCCCAGTGTCCCTGCAGCCCCGGGGCCCTTGTACCTGTGTCCAGCTGACCAGCGAGGGCCAAGCATTCACTGAGGGTCCTGGACGGTCCAGCAGGAATAAACCGTGGCCGTGGCTACTAAGAGGCTTATAACACAGCAGGGGGATCAGATACGTGACTACATGAGGAAGGCACAGTGTCTGTCTGCAGAGACCATGACGGTGGCCGGAGGGGAGCAGTGTGTTCCGCTCAGGAAGGTGGAAAGATGCTTTAGAGGAGCGGAGTCTCCCGTGAAATCCTAAGGGACTGAAGAGCTGTTTGGTAGAGAGCTCGGGCGAGAGGACTTCGCCTGCAGGAGATTCATCCCAGGCAGAGTCCGTGGTGACGCCGATGGGCTAGTGAGCTAATAATCCCCGGGAGCTTTCCTCTATTTCACCCTCATGAGAAAGCCCCGAGCTCCGATCGCTTCTGCTGTTTTTGCTGCATCTCCGTGAGTATTTCCACCTTCATCACAAGTGTGCACCGAATGCCATCCCTCATTTCGCTGGGACATCTGTGGGCTCCCAGAGCACAGGGGGCTTTGTGGAAGCTCCACAGAAAGAGCTAGGAGGTTCCAGGCCACTCTGGACAAAGGGTGTGCCTCTGGGTGGTGGGTGGTGGCCCCAGAAGCAGGACCAGAGCACCTTAGGAAACCTTACGTACTGAGTGATGGGGCGGGAGACCGGGAGCGTCTGGGCAGAGCTTGGGAAGGAAGGACACCAGTGATTCCGAGTCCCTTCCCTAGCACAGCGACGTGGGAAGGGCACCGTACCTGCAGGCAGCCTGCGGGTCCCACTCCTCCTGTCGCCGGGCCCGTCTGCCTCAAGCCGAGCAGCGGCGAGGCGGGGACTTCGGACCAGAAAGAGCTGGGCCCACGCCGGACTCTTCCGCTCGCCGCGATGTTGTATCCTGAGTGTTCACCCCTGTGGGAGCGATGGGGACAATAATCGCTACCAACGTCAGAGGACGGCACCGAGAGGGACGTCACGTGGGGAGAGGGTCGAATGCGGCCCGTGACCAGCGGCAAAGCTGCGCCCGGTGGGACCTGGAGCCCCCCGAGGTTCAGTGGCTCAGGAAGACCTACTTGTGCGGTGACTGGTTCCCGGCCCCTCCGCGGGGACCGCCCTGCCCCGCCGGGCTCAGGGGACCAGCGCGATGCGATGTGTGCGGCTTGGTGCTCACGTGCCCGGGACTCGCTGAGGTTGGCACCGCGGCTGCCAGGCGCTGCCATTTATTCCTGCTGGAGCCGGCGCTGGGGCCGAATCCAATCTCCTCGCACCTACGTTAGATGCCTTGGAAGAAAGGATTCCCGAAGAATATTAATATAAACTGTTATTACAGAAACCCGCCAAAGTCGCCGTCTCGTCTTGTGTCTCATCGGAGGTTGGGAAATGAAACCTTCCAGGAAACACGCAGTTGAGTGGCTCGGACTCACGCCCGTGGCGATGTGCAAAATGGGGATTTCGGGGTCTGTTGGATGCGTAGACTCACGTACCTGACGCCATAGGGAAGAGGGAGTGGGGCTAGTAGACGTGTGTCCGTTAACCGGGTCACCAGTGTCCCCGGGTGACCATCATGAAAGAGGAGGGCGAACAGAGCTTTCTGCAGACGTGGCTTCCCTGGGTGACCCTGGTCCAGGACGTCTGGGCAACTGGGGAAGGGTCTGTGCAGAGGCAGATCTCTCCTTTTTTTAAAAATATATATTTTTTACTGACTTTTAGAGAGAGAAGAAGGGAGAGGGAGAGAGAAACATCCATGTGAGCGTGAGACATGGATTGGCCGCCACCCACGTGCTCTCCACCGGGGACCAAGCCTGCGACTCAGGCCTGCGCCCCGACCGGGAATTGAACCCGGGACCCCCTGCACCGCATGACATCCAGCCAACGGAGCCGCACAGGCCAGGGCTCAACTCTGCTCCTTCCTGGAGCCGGGGTCGCGCTCCCCCGCCCGGCCCACCCGCGGGCGGCCGCCCCTCCCCGCACCGCCCGGCGAGCCCCCGGCCCCGTCGGCGGCCCCCTCGCTGCGTGCGCCGCGTGTGTGTGTTTGTCTTTTTGGGATGAAGTTTGTTTTTCCAGCTCTGACAGGCTGGCAAGGCAAACAAGGTTGCCATTTTTGTTTTGTTTTGTTTTTTCGAGTGCGGCAATTTTTAGCCCTTTGAAAACAATCCCGGGACTTGGGAGGTTATAATTTGGGTGCCATGTGGAGAGGCGCACGTTCGGCCTCGCTGCGGTGGAGCGAAGGATCCGAGCGAGGGAAGGCGGCAGGGCACGGATTCACGCGGGGATGTGTCAGCTGCCAGGGGACCAAGCTCCCGGAGATGGGGTAGAAGGGTAGAAAGGAGACACACTTTATAGGCCATTAAAAAATTACCTGAAGGATACGCTTGTGCCTGATGCACGTATGCGTAGGACGCCTGGGTAGACACTCCCCTCCTCCACCGGCCGGGCTCTCGCGGCCTCATTCTGTCGGACCCACGGAAGCACAGACCCGGGTCCGAGGGCCATGACCAGCCGTCTCAGATGAGCCCCCACAACCTACTTGAGACGCGAGAGCTCGGGAGCCACAGGGCCCCAGGTAGCTGGTCTCTGGTTCCCGACCCGGGTTCAGTCCGGGAGCCTCCACCTGAGCTTGGCCCCGAGCGGTGCAGCCTCTCGGCAGGTCCCGGTTCAGACCCATCATTTCTCAGCCAGGTCTGTCCAAAGGGAGATTATTCAAAAGAGAATCTGTGTTGAGACACAGACGGCGATTTCTTCAAGGAGGCAGCAGAGTCCAAGGGCTGCTTAGAAAGAAAATCGACAACGTACGTTAAGGGTGTTTTTGGCACAGAGGTACAGTCAGTTTACTATAATTTCTCCATCCAGACGAGAGATTACACACCAGCTCTTTGGGGGTCTGGCACCCCGATAGTTACAGGGATGGGGTGTAGGTCTCTTCCTACATCTCATCTCTGCCGTCACTCGGCTCTTTTGGTCATTGCGAGGTCACCGAGGAAAGGCGAACATCACTGGATGCTCAAGGCCACACCCCTTGGTTGGAATCTGATCAGGGGACAGGTCTTCATCTTCAGGAAAAGCCACCGAGGAGAACAGCTGAGAAGGGACGCGGGAGGCTTACGACCCGAACAAGAGGTTGTTTCACCATATACTTGTCAAGAACTGATCTTTTAAAAGCCGTGCAGGTAACGAGTCTAGACCAAGCCTGCCCTCCGGCTGTGTCTCCGTTTCCCAAATCCTCAGATGATACAGAGATATATCTGAGCTGAAACACCGGGTCCTGGGCCACCTGACGACCTGGACTGGACCTGAAATTTAATTACTCCCAGTGGCCTTGGGAGAGTCTCCAAGCCGTCACAGAAAAATAAAGCTGTTATAGTGTCTGTTTTTGCTATGAGTGTACGGCCCTTTGGGTAAGGAGCAGTGTTATAAAACCCAGCACGTTCCGAAGACAGAGCTCCGAGAAGGCCGGGGCGCGAGCCCACGCCTCCCACCCGGCACACGGCGCCCCCAGGCCAGGACCTCCTCACGCAGTCGCTTGGAAAATGCCTAATTCGCCAGGGGGAGAGTTCTGGAAAATCGTTTTTTTCTCTTTTTACCTTGTTCCATTTAAACTTTCTTTGGCACCAACAAATAAAGGACAGTTAAGCATGAGGACCAAGCCTCCGATGATTCCGTGGTGAGTGTCGCAGATGCTGATGTCAGAGAAGACCAGCGGCGAGGACCCGTGTTAAGCACCTTCGATATTCGAGGCTGCGTTAGACGAAGCCGCGAGGTCCAGGTCACGGACGTTCTACTGAAACTACTTATCTCCCGACGTGAGTGTCGCACCCGTGATGAGGGAGCAGTTTGGACGGTGGGCGTATTTTGGAAAGCGATCACGGGAGGGAGGCAGAGCACACCATGGGGGTGTTAGATGGCAGATCCGCGATAAATAGGAATATCGAATGCGTTATTTTGATGTATAGAGTGATAATTGGATTTTAAATTACCCATCTATAAAGAACAGAATCTATAGTGCAAGAAGTTGAGTTATGGAAATAATTATAAGGAGAAGCTCAGTCGGCCTTACGTATAATTTAAAAATACACACACACATATATATATACACACACATATTGGGAACATTCGGAGTTTTCATCTCCCGCCCCCAGGCTTCTCGATAAAGTCACTGCAACAAGTTGGTAAAGCACGAAGCTGGATCCATCTTACCCTCCGTCTGATCGGGAAGGATGAGAGTCAGACCAGAATTTCTAATCAAAGAGGCACCTTACAAACCCTCATTACCGTTGATTTGTCCAACAGACGCTGAATATGCCCAGGAATAAATAATTCTAATCGGACCTGAACTTCCTCATGAAACAGAAGATAGGGGAGTATTTTCCTACTCACTTTGTCAGGAGTGGCTAGTAACCAATGAGAATTCCGGCAGCAAACCAGACAAAGTCAATACGAGGAAAACATACTAAAAGTCAATAGAAAAAATCTAAAATATGGGGGGAAAATGTGAAGAGGGTGTTAGGAAGTCGAATCTAGTCCTGGAGAGAGAGGCTAATAAGTGACAGATGCTTCAGTTTACCCCGGGAGCGAGTAGTTTGCCTCAACAATCAATGCACCTGACAGCATCACCACATTACGGCAGAAAACCAGCCGAACGTGCGCAGAAGGCTCTGCGGGAGCTCGTCTAGCCCAGGAAGTCATTTCCGGGAGGAACCGGGATCTTTGGTCTCAAATAAAAAACCGTCGCATGAAGGTGTAATTGCTGCAGGTCTAAAATAATCTTGAAGTTTGGGGGGAAATCCTGTGCCAACGAAGACGAGCCTGGTGCTGTTGGCCGGGCACGTCTGTGGGCCAACGCACACGCACACACACGCTCGCACACACGTGCGCACACACGCTCGCACACACGTGCACATGCACACGCACACACGTGCGCACACGCACCGATGCTGCCCGGCTGCAGCACCCGAAACCAAGGCATCGACTTGGCCCTCAAATCGACTTTGTACTGAGGCACTGTGTTCAGGGTGGGAGAACAGAGGCGCAGAGACGGCAGACGGCCGGACTCGGCCGCGTGGTCCCCGCGCAGGCGGTGCCTGGGCCTCCCGACCGCAGCGCTGTGGGCCGCACTGCCCTGCAGCTCTCCGGCACCGCAGGCTCAGGAGACCAGGATCAAACTGTCTCCTACTTCAGCTAAAATAGAAAATGTGTCCTCCTATGTGTTGGGTTGTTTAACTCTATAAAGTCTTTACAAGCACCTGGGGAAAGAGTGTGTGTGCGATTTACCAAGAAGAGCTCGGAATGCGAATGGCCCGGTGCCCGTGAACACCCTGCTCCACTGGGAAGGAGGTGACCCGCTGTCATCCCATCGGAAGTCATACGGGTGACTGCGTGCCCACGGGGAACGCACCGGGAAGAAGGGCGCTCTTCTCAGTACAGGGCCTGTCGGCACCCGCGCCTGTGAATGGGACCTGCCTTTGTGCCCACCAGCAGAGGAGGCCAGGCCAGTGAGGAGACGCACCACGTGCCAGACGTGGTCTTTCAGAATCTGCCTGTACCAGGGCGTCCTCGCCTGTCCACCGAGACAGGCATCTGCAGAGAAAGAAGGGGACGAGCTGGGCATTTGAGACCCGGAGGCTTGGAGAGGTGCGGACCTTTCCCGGGCCCAGGGCGGCCCTGTGCCCGGTGATGACTGCTGTCCCAATCCTGTTCGTGGCACCCTCCTGTTCGTGGCACCCTCCCACACCCCAGTGCATACACACCGATCTGGGCGAGGCACTGACGTTTCTCGGAGGAGCTGTGTTTTCGCAGGAGGGTGATCTGAAAACACCCTCTCTTGGTCTCTCCTGCGCGGAGTGGCCAGCGCGGCCAGGCCGCCCTCCAGCAGCTGCTCGAAGGCGGCGCCTGGCCACGGAAGGAGGCGCCTGGCCACGGAAGGAGGCACGCCTGTCCCAGCCCGGCTGCCTGCGCGCACAGCTCTCAGCCCCCTCCCCTGGGGGGAGAGACCCAGGCTACGCTCCTGACGGCCTGTGGCCCGAAATCAAGCTCCTCCCCGCTCGGAGCCCGGGCCCGCCAGGCCCAGGTGAGCTCCCTGCAGCGCCCGGCGTGGCCGCCTCCCCGCCGGAGCCCCGAAGGGAGCAATCATTAAAATGAAACTTCGTGAGTCCCAAACCGGAGGAGACTGATGGTGCGTGGTCCCTTTTCCTCCCCGGCCATCTGGAGCCACAGCCTGTCCCGTTTGCCAGCCCAGACCCGCATCCCGTCTACGCCTGTCACTTGTCTGCTGCCCCTTTTCACGGGAGGTTCTCCACCAGGAGGGGACTCGCTGGTGTTTCCGTCCGGAGCAGCTCTGCCCGCAGCCTGGCTCCAGGGCACCTCTGCGTCTCCGCTTTCCATACGCTCTGCGGATATTTCTGCCCGCGCTCCCGGCAGAGCGGCGCGCACTCGGGGACGTCGGCTGCTGCCTTTCTCGTCGGCACCGAGATCCCGCCCGACGGAAGGGCCCGGAGCCCGCCTGAACCAGGTGCCGCCAAAGGTGCAATCTCTTTTTCAAGCAACTTCGTTAAATACGTTAAAATACAACTTCAATATACATTTTAAAGTAACAAAATAGAAACGACCCCCAACCCCCATGGATTAAGGCTGCAAGTCACAGGGACACTGCAGGTAGTCCTAACCCCGGGACCCATCTTATTTGGAGGTGGGATTGTTGGTTGTTGTAGATTAAATTAGTTAAAATGAGGTCATTCCAGAGTAGGGTCAGTTCCTCGTCCAATACGACCGGTGTCCTGATACGATGTGAAGATGCAGGAAGCAGACAGGCATGGCCCGTGGAGGCTGGGGTTTGGGTGATGCCTCCCCAAGCTGGGGAACCCGGGGGCTGCCAGACGCTGGGAGGCAGGCCCCAGAGGGAGCGGGACCCTGCCCACAGTTCCATTTCAGACTTGTGGCCTCGGGCACCGTACGAGGACCGATGTCTGCAGGACCGATGTCTGCAGGTTGAAGCCACCCAGGCTGTGGAACTGTGTCACAGCGGCCCTCGGGAATGAATTCAATGGGACTCTCTGTATACATAGCTGAACGATGAATCCTCTTCCATAAAAGCGTGTTATTTATCCAACAAACACCTATTCAACATATATTCTTCCAGGATGGCTCCATCGATCAACAAGTGATTGTTTTCTTACTAGGTGCCAGTCGTTGCTGACCCACAACCACAAACCCAGCTGTACTCTGGCGGTGGAGGGGGGCCTCTGTATAAACTCACCTGCATGGTAGATAGTAGGAGACACTCCGGGAGAGGACTGCGCACCCGCCACAGGGCACCTGGGGGGAAAACTGTAGAGGCCTCAGAGAAAAGGTGGCGTTGGACCCGCCGGTGGTGGTGGCTGGCTCCCTCGAGGTTGGGGACAGTAAGTTGAGAACCCTCATGTGGGGACAGGGTGCCCAGGACTCCCTGGAGGGACGCGAGCTGGCTTGACAAGTGAGGAGAGGCCGGGCCCAACACTGGAGGTGGTGAGAATCTGTAAGGTGGAAGGCGCGGTGTTGCTGGTTGGCGGTTCATTTCAGGTAGAAGGAAACCACGGGCAGGGGCAGGGGGGTGAGGGCGCCTGCGCCCTCAAGGAGAGTGGGCAGGGCCGATCGTGACAGGCTTCGGATGCGACCGAAGCGCCTGCCCTCGGCTGCCTGCGAGCCTTCGTGACACGGGGGCTTCCGTGACTACCGCTGTGTCAGACAGTCCTCTGAGCTGCATGGCGTCCTGACTTCCTTTCTAGACTTAAATAGGTTCATACCTATTTTTTAATATGTATCCAAAGCACTCAGTTAAATAGTCTTATTTTGTGTGGACTTCATGAGCCCTTGACCTCTGGGAAGTGATGATTGTTTCTCCACCGAGCCTGATGGATTCACCTACTACTGGCCTAGACGCCTGCCTGGAAGTGATTATTCCTGGCTCAGGCTGAGATGAGCTTTAAAAGCAATTTGAGTCATACCCCCAACTCATTAACTCACACCCCCAACTCATTAACTCACACCCCCAACTCATTAAATCACACCCCCAACTCATTAACTCACACCCCCAACTCATTAACTCCTCACACCCGCAACTCATACTCCGACCCAACCTCTCCCCCTCCCCTCCCTGCTACCTCCAGCACGTGCGTAGCCGCTCCCCGATCCCGAGGTTCAGGGGCAGAACGAGGACCCTGAGAGACACTGTTCGGTCTCACTGTCCATTTGCTGGAGGAGAGGACAGATAGAGGAACCAGAACCTCCCAGAGTCTTCACCAGGCGGCCCCGCCCCACCCCCAAGAATCATTTCAGTAAAAGGGCAGGTCACCCTTCTGGAGGGGGCGTGGAATGACCCTCAGTGGACGCCTGGCGAGGACAGTGGGCAAGAAGGCAGTTTCCCCTGTTCCCTTCCTTTCTCCGGTCACCATGGCGGTTGCCATGGAAACCACGCCCTTATGATAGTGCCTTGACCGACACAGCATCGGAGAGTGGATTTTTAGTGTGGTGGGGCGTGTGTGTGCCTGTGTGTGTGCATGTGTGTGTGTGCCTGTGTGTGTGCATGTGTGTGTGTGCCTGTATGTGTGCATGTGCGTGTGTGTGGTGGTGTGTGTGTGCCTGTGCATGTGCGTGTGTGTATGCGAGCGTGTGTGTGTGGTGTGTGTGTAGTGGTGTGTGTATGTGTGTGTGCATGAGTGTGTGGGGTGTGTGTATATGTGTGTGAGTGTGTGCATGTGTATATGTGGGGGGTGCATGCGTGTGTGTTGTGTACATGTGTGTGCATGCATGTGTGCATGCATGTGTGTGGGGTGGTGGTGTGTGTATGTGTGCATGCATGTGCATGGGTTGGTGTAAGTGTGCATGCGTGTGTATGGGTGGTGGGGTGTGTGTGCATGTGCGTGTGTGCATGCGTGTGTGTGTGTGTTAAAAAGGGACCTCTCCTGTTAGCAGCTTTCTGCTGCAGGCAGAAGCAGCGGCTCCAGGGGGAAGGTGTCTGCTGCCCTGGCAGCCTCTTCTCGGTCAGCAGCGAGACGCAGAGAAAGAAAGAAGCGGAAGAAAAAGCCGTCCGTCGGCCACCAGTTTGGTGCCCGAGACGATGGGAGATGCTTAAAGCTCAGGTCTCAGTTATTCCTCCTGTTTCATATGCAGCCATTTTCTGACTTCGTAGATGAGGAAACTGAGGTTCAGAGAAATGAGATTAGTGTCTGGCTGACGTGCAGCTCAGGCCTCAGCCCTTCGGCCGCCGAGCACGATGCTCTGTCCACGGCCTTATAACCTCCAGGCTGCGCCAGGCTGCCCGTGAGCCCTGTGGCTGTGGCCTCCTTCGGTGGTCCAGTGAAGGCTTTGGCTTGTCGTAGGCTGCGTGGCTGTGATCTGTGTCGTGTTTGATGGGACCGTTGTTTAGGGCGGGGGCTGTCCGGAGGGTGGGCCAGCTACCCTGGATAGGCTTGGGTGGGAGAAAGCCACGTGGGAATGATGGCCGGGTGAGTTTGGGTGGCTCTGGGTCACACAGTCCGAGCGACCTAGACGCCGAGACCCACCCTGTGGACGGTCAGTCCCTTGAATATCTCCGGTTGCGCATTTGCAGTGCCCTTTATTCATCATTGCTTATCCCTCACTGCTAAGCACTTGCCAGAGATAACGTGGTGGCCGTCTCACTGCCTTCACGGCCTCGGTGAAGAGGCGCCAAGTAAATCCTGACACGATATAGTGTGACAATAGCTACGAAAGACACCGGGGAGGCTGAGGCCGGCCCGAGTCAGCTGCCTGAGGGAGGCTTCTGCTCAGCGTCCTGAAGACCAAGCGAGAGCCCGTCAACTGAGCAGCCTGCGGAGCAGGCGGCAGAGCCGGGCGCTCATGGGAAACGGCGCCCCCCTGCTGGGCCGCTCAGGGGCGGGGAGCGGGGCAGGAAAAGGGGGGCCCCATCCGGAATCCTCCAGCACCTGCTGTGCCCAACCTCAGGAGAAAGCATCTGTGGCCGTAAGGTGACCACTTCCAGCAGACAAAGCCCAAATGTGGCTGCTGCCCAAAGCTCCCGCCGGGGGCGATTCGAGCAGGAGTTTTGTCCCTTAAGGCACTCGGGTAAGAGGCTCACATTGGTTAGTTTCAAGCAAATAAAACTAGTGCTCCCCCAACGATGCGTTATTATTCATCTTTCATTTACTGGCCCAATGAGCACTGATTAAAGTGACCAAACGCTATGACTGCTTCATTTCTCGGGACCCGAGTGAGACCGGGGAGGGAGAAACCGCAGGCACTGGGGGGTCTTGAAACTGCTCCAACCTTGCGGTTTGATGTCGCAATCTTCGCGACTTCTGGATCCGCGCTGCATTTACTTTAAATACTTTCCTTAAAGGGAATGTGTAGCACGTCAGGCCTAAAGCAACGCTAAAGCGACACAAGGCGTGGAGAGCCTAGTGACGGACTGAAGGCAGCGATGTGGGGCGGGCTCAGACAGGACGGACAGACAGCCGGGGGGGGGGGGGGCGGACACTTTCACACTGACCCCTTTGCAGCCGGACTGTCCGTCTTTGCCAGGGCGGGAGGAGAGCCCCATTCCTTGGTGTCCTTCAATGATAAGGACAGAGACTGAGGGCCTTCTAAATGCAGAGCGTCTCTTAGGTGCTGTGGGGACAGGCAGGGCGGGCGGGAGACAGAAAGAGAGAGAGAGGCAAGAATGTTCCACAGCAGCCAAAAATGAAGCAGAAAGGCCCCAAGGAGGCAGCCCAGGATTTCGGACCCGGAAACAGTAAGCCCGCCGTGGGCGCAGGCGGCGGGGCAGGTGCGCCGAGGCCACAGTGCGTGTGAGAGCCGGGCGGGGCCCCCGGTGGCACAGAGACGGAGGCGAGCGTGAAACTCAGACGCCGTGAGTAACTCGGGGCAGAGCGCGTGGCCCGCGGGCCGTGTGTACAGGCCCGGCGAGGTTCTCGCCTTCCCGTGGTGCCCGGTGGTCTCGGCTCTGCGCCCCCCCCCCCCCCAGCCAGGGATCAGCGGGCAGAGCCCACGCCCGCTCGTGTTCTTCGCAGGGACTCCTGAGCCTCTCGCACAAACCGAGCCTCCCATCCACAAGGACGGAGTGAAACGCGAAACCTTTGCAAGATTTAGCCGTGTTTTCACACATCCGCTCCTCACAGGCTCACGAGGGAGGTGAGCAGGGATAGTCCCCTCAGTGTTAGAACCGGAGAAGGGAACGCACACGAGAGCCGTGACACCCCGAGAGCTGTCCCTGCAAAACCGTCGTCACGTTCCCACGTGACGACAAAGAGCTGAGAGGGGCCGTGGACGGCGACGGCGGCGATCAGGGAGACGGGTGAAGCAGGACCCTGGGGTGAGGCGCTATCACCACCCGGCGGGGGCGCTGAAGCCTGGGAACCGCGTCCTGCGGAAAGGGACCCCGAGAAGAGCTGTGGCCGAACTAGGAAAGGTCGTCAGCCAGCAGTGGCCTGTGGGAGGGGAGCCGAACATGAACGACTCACGTCACCCTCCGCCCCCCACCCCACCCTCCATCATCCCCCACCGATCTCTCGCCCGGCCTCCCACCCTGGGGTCCAGGCGCCCGGCGGGCAGAGGGCGGGACAGGCCTGCAGGGGCGGAGGCCTCGGGGGGCGGGTCCCAGCTCTGAGCCTGTGGGTGTCCTCTCGCAGCTGCGACACCCACGCACCTCCCGTGACAGCGTCCGGCGGGGGTCAGGATGGTTTATGGATACCGACGGGACAGCGTGACTGCATTTCAGAGGGAACCGCTCGGGACGAGCCTCACTTTAGAATTCGCTCGTTCAAGCAGACTCTGCTCTATGGGTGCTGGTGAATTCACAAAAACGAAAACGTCCACAAACGATAACCCTGGAGCGCTGTTCCCCGCAGCGTCTTACACACGGCCTCGGCGAGCAGATGGCGCGTTACACCCGACGGTGGGACGTCGCCGGCGCGGATCCGGACGGAAGAACGAAATGAGTGTCAGCGAGTGATGAAGGGGGCGGCTGAGGAGACGGCGGGGATCTTGGGACCATAATCTTTTTTCTGAAGTCATGTATCTTTTACGAGTCGGCAGCAACCGACTGCAGTGGGTCTCGGGCTGCGCCAGCGGACAGGGAACGCGGGGAGCGGAGCGGCGTAGACGAGGCGACCGCTCAAGTGGCGCGCGGAACACACGCGATAAACCCCTCTGCGTGGAAGCCAGAGGGGCAGGGGATCATCAAGCAAAGGATGTTCACTCGCTGCGTTGTAAGGACCATTTTTCTCCCGCCTGCCAGATGCGCAAGAGAGTTGTCACTAATTTATCGTGGAGACGCCGCCCCCAGCGTGACGGGCGAGGGAAACGGGGTGGCGGCTCCTCCTGCTCTCCTGGACCCGCCCGGGGATGCGGCTGGAGGCGCGTGGCCCGCAGGGTGCGTCCTGCTTCCACTCCACGGAGGGTCCGGTGGTTCCGAGAACCCGGGCCTGGGGGTCGGAAGACTCGGCCTCCGCTCGGCTCTCCCAGGAGCCTTCGGTGGTGCGACTGCGAGTCCGAGGGGGTACGCTGAGAGAACTGAACCCCGAACTGGGACGTCACTCCCAGGGAGGAGTTTGTTAAAATGCTTGCAAAGGAAAAATGAAATCATAGGGTGACAATATGTTGGATCTGAAAAGGGGATGGGAGCCTCTTAGATGAACATAGGTCTGAAGTAATCAGAGACAGAGAGGGGGAGAGAGACAGAGACAGAGACAGAGAGAGACAGAGACAGAGAGGGACAGAGAGGGACAGAGAGAGACAGAGAGGGACAGAGATGAGAGAGACAGAGACAGAGAGGGACAGAGACAGAGACAGAGAGAGACAGAGATGAGAGAGACAGAGACAGAGAGAGACAGAGACAGAGAGGGACAGAGACAGAGAGGGACAGAGACAGAGAGGGACAGAGACAGAGAGGGACAGAGAGAGACAGAGAGAGACAGAGACAGAGAGGGTCAGAGACGAGAGGGACAGAGACGAGAGGGACAGAGCCTGAAGCTGGAGGGCAGCCTTCGTGGGGATTCCCTGGCTGGGCAGGGCAGGCTCCGGCGTTCCCGGGCTGGAGCAGACAGGACGGAGGAAGCGGATACAGGGACTTTGTTGAAAGCTCTCTGTGTTAACGGCTGTTCTCTGTAGGGACGTGTGCTCCCAGAGCCCCCGGGATGAGCTGTGCGCAGCCAGGCACAGCCCGGCCTCTCCACCGCTGCTGGGGCCAACCTCCCCCGATCTCTGCAGAAATGCCCCCCCCCCCCCCATATTCACCATCATCACCCACCGAGGCCGGGGCAGTGGGATATTTGGATGTGGCTTCCTGCTGAGTAGCTGCCCACCCCCGGGTCCAGCCCCCACCAGCCTTGGGGATTTGAGGACAGTGCGAACCCCACAAGGCGCTCAGGCTCAGCTTTGGGGATAACAGCACCCGCCCCGCCACAGCCAAACTTTTGGGGAGCCCCCAAATCGAAATGCACGTGGACGCCTGTATCAAGGGCGAGTCAAGCCTGAGCGACAATCGTCATGGCCGTCACAGTAAATGATGTATTGATCCAGCTATTTACAGAAGAGCAGAATCTTAAGACTCGAAAATATCAGAATTACGTGGAACAGCGGCTTTCGTCACAACCCCCAGGGCTTACCCAGCAGCCACAGCCACCAGCTCACCCACGTGACACTGACCTAAAGGCTCAGTTCCGTCGCATTCTCCCGAGTTTTCTCCTCAGGGCCTTTCTGAACTCCCGCCCAGGACTGAAGGAAACGGAGCCACCCTGCCTTCTCTGGCCCGTGAGGCAGGCCCCCCCCCCCTTTTAACGGCAGTTTCGGCTCTGAAACCCGAGGTCCAGGTGGAAGCGTTTGCTTGAGCTGTTTCCCCCGAGCGAGAATTGGACCGAGGGTCCTGCCGGCAGAGCCAAGGCCGCCTCTGCCAATACCTCCAGGGTTGCTCTGGAATATTACTGACACGTGTCCACCTTCCCCGAGGGATGCTGGAGGGACCCGGCTGGAAAGAGCAGAAGTTGAGATGTGACTCCGGGTGCAGGAACCCCAGGGGCGAGCAGCGGGGGAGGCCGGGACATGTCACCCTTCCCTCCGGATGTGCGCGTAGGGGCCGGGCGGTCCCAGCGCTGGGGGCTCTGCTGCTGGCTTTTCACGGGGCGCACACCTCCGAGAAAGGGCGCCTTCTGCACTGGCTTTGACACCCTGCAGGTAGCCTGAGGACAACAGCTCCCGTCTCCTGGAATTGTTCTTTGAACAAGTGCTCTCTTGATTGGAAAAGTGATGATTTTTTTCTTCTTCCCCATTTTATTTTTAGAAAAAACTGGCCGCGCAGTGGATGCCGAGGACAGCTGGAGTGCGTGGGACGTGGGGCGCTATTTTTTCCTCTCTTCTCCAGGAGCCCAGCAGATGGGTGGCTGCTTGATTATACCGGGGGCCGTGCGGGGGGCCGTCCAGCTGTTGGCCACGTAACCACGTTTACTACGGCGAAGGGCAGAGTTTCTCTTCTGGTTTTCGTTTCCCCCAGTCCTCAGCTTCTAAGGTGGTGTTTCTGGGCCACTTAAGTCACATCTGCCCACTTCCCCCGACAGGCGCAGCCGGGAGCCCCCCACGGGAGGTGAATCCCCAGCACCTTCCATGAAACACACAGGCCCTGTGAGAGCAGCAGCTGCTCCCTGGGAGGGCAGCCGAGACCCAGCCCGGGGCTCAGGAGAGCTGGGCCCGCAGCGGGATCCGGGAACGCTCCCGCGTGCCCAGGACGGAGGCCTGGGAGATCCTACGCCTCACACATCACCGACGTGATTCCGGGGACTTGGGGCTCAACACCAGGTACTGGGGCCTCGTTTATTCTCAGCTCCATCCTGAACGCAGGCCAGCGGCTCATGACTGAGCGGACGTGACGTCGCCTCCCACAATGCGGTGGCCGTGAGCATGTGGGTGACAGCCCCATGCTGTCTCGACACCGGGGGGCTCCGTTCCAAGCTGTCCCACGTGCCCTGTCTGAGCCAAAGGCCACGCACGGGCTGACGGGCATCTGTCTCTTGCTCGTGGACCTCAGCGGGCCTGGCTGGACCTGGTGAAGACGTTCGTGAGATCCGCTTGGGAAATGAGGGCTTGGGGGCCTGTCCTTTGCATCACCTGTGGAGGGTCGACTGCTGACATGCTCTCAGGCTCACTGTGATCCTATGTTGAGTCACTCACACAACAAACCCGGGCTTCTCACATGTCTTACCTCCTGGTGAAAGTGAGGCCACCACACCTCCTGGGTCCCCTGGCACATCCCTTAGAAAAGCACTTTGGACAGAGCTCTGCCTCTGCGGGGCCCTGCATCCTGCATTCTTTCCTTCCTGCATTTTCTCAGTGACACTCATGACGTCCCCACGAGGAGAGACAAGACGCAGGGACTCACCTGGTCTCGGGGAGGCGGGATTTGAACCCGTGTCTCCTGCCCCTGCAGCGTGAGGCTGTCAGTGGCTCCACTGCAGGAGCCTGGTCGTATCTGGTTCAGCTCCCCCCACGGGGACTGTCACCGCATCAGGAGCCCCCTTCCTGCCCCTGCCTGGTCAGGGACCTCTGGCCGCTGGCTCCTGAGAGGCTCCGTGGGCAGGTGACTCCCAGGCAGCCTGGAGTTTCTGCAGAAACGTCTCCGGAGCGAGGCAGGTACTCGGGCGGGCGCAGCCTCGGCTCCGCGGGGCATCTGCTCTGTTTATTTTTGCTCCTGCGCAGGATCATCGCGCCGGCTCCATCTGGGCGATCCATATTGCGCTTGGGGAGGCGGCGCCACATTATGCTTTTATGCCTTATCATCAAACACGCCTCGGAAGAAATCGCCAGGTTTGCCGGGGTTCATCTGCTCCATTTATTTTCCCCTCAACTTTATTTTGAATAAAACACCTACGGTAGATGTGATTTATGGAAATGGGTAAAACTAAACTGTTATATAAGCGTCTTTGACATCACTCGGCCCTGCTCCGCCGGGCGCGCTCCGCAGCACCTCCCGACGCCACGCTTTCCATAGGATGCGACGATTCCGGCAGCCGCAGAGCCAGAGAGATAAAACTATAACATACCCTCAAAAGCTTTAATTTCATTTTCCTCTCCTCTCCCCAAGCTTCCCATATGGAGGGACGCCAACATTTTAAAAGAAGCTTTTACTTACGAGTCTCTCTGCCCTGCTCCAAGGCAGCCCGTGTGTTTCTCGCACACGCTCCCCGGTTTTATTTGGAGAATGGCGATCTATCTTTTCTTTTTTCTTCTCCTTCACTGTGATGTCTCCTTGCGTCCTGCCCCCGGGACTGACTAAATAAAAGCACCTGCGTTCCCGCTGAGCTTGTGCCGGGCCGAGTCCTGCGCCCTGGATGCACGAGCATTATCTTCCTCTCTGCACAGCCTGTGGCTCCGGGAGGTGTCTTATCTTCACCGGGCAGATGGGAGCTGGTCTCAGGGAGCTGGAGGGGGGCCTGGCCAGCCCAAGGCACAGCTGAGACTCGCTGCCTGCCGCTGAGCTTGTGGCCGTGCCCACTGCCACAGGCGGTCTGGAGGACAAATGCCTTTGCACTCCCTGTCCCCAGGACACAGGCCACCCTGTGCGGCTGGCGCCTTGGGCAGCTGGCAGTGTCTCTTGCTAACAGAGCCCTGCCCCCACATGGCATGGCAGCCCTGGTGGGTGAGTGTTAGCCCCTTCATTCTACACAGCGAGGAAACCCAGGCCAGAGGGAAGGTGCTCGTCTACCCAGAGCGGCACATCCAGAGATGGGAAGAGCGCGATTATGAGATCTTTGAATCTGGGTCCGGCATGAATGTCTACACAATTGGTATTTGCCCATTAACAATGCGATGCCTCACCAAGTAGTTCTCACTGCCTGAACCATGACGGCTTTAGTCTCAGAGTCACAGAAGCCTTTCTGAAACATTTTACCTCAATTAAGAGCGAGACTGGAAAGTAAGGTAACTGGGAAAAGGCAGGGGCCAAACTCTGGATTCAGTGTGGAAGTAAGGCAACAACAGCCCTGTGTAGATGATGATGGTGATGGTGATGATGGTGATGATGGTGATGATGGTGGTGATGGTGATGATGGTGATGATGGTGGTGATGGTGATGGTGGTGATGGTGATGATGGTGATGATGGTGATGATGGTGGTGATGGTGATGGTGGTGATGGTGATGATGGTGATGATGGTGATGGTGGTGATGAAGATGATGGTGGTGGTGGTGATGGTGATGATGTTGATAATAGTGATGGTGATGGTGGTGATGAAAATGATGGTGGTGATGGTGATGATGGTGGTGATGGTGATGGTGATGGTGGTGGTGATGGTGATGATGTTGATAATAGTGATGGTGATGGGGATGATGGTGATGGTGGTGGTAATGATGGTGATGGTGGTGATGATGGTGATGATGGTGATGGTGGTGATGATAGTGATGGTAATGATGGTGATGGTGGTGGTGGTAATGATGGTGATGATGGTGGTGGTGATGGTGGTGATGATAGTGACGATGGTGATGATGGTGATGGTGGTGATGGTGGTGATGATAGTGATGATGGTGATGATGGTGATGGTGATGGTGGTAATGATGGTGATGATGGTGATGGTGGTGATGGTGGTGATGATAGTGATGATGGTGATGATGGTGATGATGGTGATGGTGGTGGTAATGATGGTGATGATGGTGATGGTGGTGGTAATGATGGTGATGATGGTGATGATGGTGATGGTGGTGATGGTGGTGATGGTGGTGATGATGTTGATAATAGTGATGGTGATGGTGATGGTGATGATATATCTCTCAATTTACCTGAAATATCTCTCCATTTACTTAGTTCTTCGATTTTGTTCATCTAAGTTGTATAGTTTCTGTCACATACATTTTGTACATTTAGGTTATCAAATTCATGGGCATATAATTGTTCATAGTATTCTTTTACTGTCCTTTTAATGCCCATTGGATATGTAGAGATGCAGTATGTTCCCTAACCAGTGCTATTCCCTATGTCTGAGGGACTGTCCCCTCTCCTGCCCTGCTGAGGATATACTCGACCTGCGCGGTTTTTATAAAGATGCACCTCCTTCTTCCCCCTACAACCTGAACTACAGCTTGAGGCTCCTCCCTGCTGCCCTGTGTCATTTGATTAGAGCGCCTCCAGCCTTTTATTTTAAGCATCTGCATATTTCCTCTCCGGCAAGACTATGCTCTGCAAGGGAATGATTCTAACTCACTCACTCCAGTGAACAAGTGAAAAAACCAACACCTGAACACAAGTTTGAGTTTTTGTCTTTGAAAGCTTTTCCATAATTTTTAAACTGGGTCCTATCACAGGCCTTTGAAAGTTATCCAAAGACAAGATTTTCATTTCCTGTACTTTCTCTTATTTCGTGGATGTTATAATTGCTGATTTCATTTCTCTTTCAATCATTTTATAATCGTGATATCGCATAATTACAGCATTGATCGAGTCACTTAGTAATTAATATTAAACTTGCAGCTCCTGTTGTCACTGTCTCGCCTTGCTCATTGCTTCCACCTCCTCAGAGACAGGTCTGGTCACAGGATTTGACCAGTGAAGAGCACATCACACAACAGGCTCGCGAGGCAGCCGCTGTGTCCACAGGGTTATAGCGAGAAAGGTTAGGATCGGATTGAAAGGCCTTCACAGGCCGCAGGCTAGTGCGGGGCAAAGTCAGGACCCAGCTGTTTCCCACCCCCGAGGGCTGCAGGCATATTGCGTCCACCTGGCTCTCTTGCGTCTCCTCAGCTGTCGGTCTACCCGTGAGCAGTTTTACCTCCGTCCTTCAGGCCGCCAGCCTTCTATCCCAGCAGACAGCGATGTTTTCCCTTGTCTGCCTCCTTTATCCATTTTATCTATTTAGCAAAACCCTCCGATAATTTTTCCAGTTATTTCTTCTTCCTTTGCCTCCGCTTCCTGTTTTCCGGTCTGATTAAATACTGAATTATGGGACTTAGGTATAAAGAGTGTCAGCTTTTCTTTTGCTTGTTGTTAAATGTGACCTCAACCTATGGAGCTGAGACTCTTACGCCACTTATTCCAGCAGCGTAGTTAAACACCCTGAAATACCGCGGCCCAGGACACGAGGCCGCACAGAGTCATCTTAGGCTTGTTTGGTTTCTCGCACAATTTCACTTTATTCGTGTCCTGAAAGGCCTGTGGCCGGGGGAGTGTGGCGTTTACTTTGACAAGGGAGCCGGCTATTCACAGACAGGGTGACCTTTCCCCGGGGCTTCGAGCGCGGCCTTTGCCTCTCTTTGAAGGAGAATTTCAAGTAGTTGCATCTTGACGTCCTCAGGAGCTTGTATCCCTTAGTAATTTGACTTCCCTTCTATCCGGGGAGATCGTGAGATCCTCGTCTGTTCCGCTTCGAGGTGTGTAAATGAGTTTTCTTATCAGTTCTGCCTGCCCGGGGTAGATAATTTAGCAACAGCACTGAGAGCGTCCTTGTGTGATTTCTACCCGGTTCCCTTTGCAAACGCACAGTGTGATTTCATGGACTTTTCAGTTTTTCTATTAGAAGTTGCTGAATTTGAATGAGCTCCAATCCCTCTTTTTAATAGACTGTATCAAAAGTGTTTAATCCCGTGGCATTGGTGGAACAGCGCATCGTGTCTGAGGACAAGGCCCGGGGCATTCGTGGCGAGCTTATCGGAGACTTTAAATAGGTGTCGCGTTGCAGATAGAGCGCGATGAAAGCAGGTCGGCCCCGCGGGTTATTTCGCCCCGAGTCTGAGGATCCGGCGTGACCTGCCTCCGTGAACCCACCCAATGCGGTTTATCTGATCCATTTCAACGCGAGAAGGTGAATGGCTCCCGGAGCACCCAGTGCGGCCGCACTTACAGGCTCCCACGGCCAGGCTGCTCAAGCATCGGGCGCTGAGCACTTTTAAAATTAGCACCTTGATCTTGTTAGTGGTCTGTAAACGAGAGGCCCTCGGCAATCAGATGCTCACAGATGGGCCATTTCCCATGGACCAGGGATACTTAGATCGATGCCGCCTTGCTAGGGAGGGTTGGTTGACCACGTAGCAGGGTTTTAACAGGATCCAAATGGGCCACAGAGACTCTCTTTGGACGTACAGAGGTCTCGGGCGACTCCTGTCACTGCCCATGTAGCCCTCCTTTCCTCTTCCGCTGTCACCTTCTTCCATGTCTTTGTCCCCACTGTTTACCCTCGAGGGCGGGGAGAAGAGACACTTGGGAACAGGACCCAGAACCTGTGGGTGGACATGAAACCAGGTACCTTGCTGCAGGTGGCTGGAGCCTCACGGCCTCCGTTGGGGTGGAACCTACGCTTACTGAGGGCTTTTGTCTTTGAATTGCGTGATTACTTTCTTTAGCATCTGCTGCTTCTTGCTAAGGGCTGATTAGGGATCCAGGAGGGTCACGGTACAGAGTCAAGGCATCAGAGCTGCTGAAAGGCGCGGAAACGGGGACCAGACACCGATTTCTACTCCGAGGCAGTTTAACCAGAGTCCGTCACTCTGAGCCCACCAGGCAGCCTTCCCCCGGTGGCCTGGGTGTGGAGTGGCTAGTGGCTGGGGAGGGGAGCAATGATGGACAGAGGAAGCTTCCAGAGGGTAAGTATGGGTCCCTTTCAGACACGGTCTCGCTTCAGCTAACTCTGGGCTCCTCTTTGGGGGTAAGAGTGTAGGGAGACCCCGGCTCTCCATCCAGAAGAATCCTAGACTGGAAAGTTGAACTGTTATGAGAACAAGGAAAGGAAAGATCTCCTTTCCCAGTTCCAGTCTGGATTTAGGGAGAGGGGCACAGTCTCGCCTCCACAGGTGACTCAGACCTGCTGATGCACCTGGGACACTCCTTAGCTGAGACCCCCAGTTCCAGAGTCATCTTTAATACATCTTTATTATCCAAGTAATATGCACAAATACACTTGTTAAAGTAGACGGTGTCCAAGGAGATAGAGGAGTAAATGGCTCCTCCCCTACCCTGACTCTTCTCACTCTCCTAAGTTAATCAGTTAATTTACTAAAAATTTCCACATCTGTTGACTCCACTGCACGTGTATGTGAAGACAGGGAGGGGGGGTGGTTTATAACTTTGGTAAATTAATTGATATTCCCTGTCTTAGTTCCATTATTTAGAGATGAATAGTAGCATCTCCCTAGTGGAGCTGTCAGGAGAATTAAGTGAGTTAATACTTGTAAAGCTCTTAGACCAGTTGCGACCAGTGTCAGGAAAACCATAAGCGGTCCCTAACTGTGGTTAAAAATGAAACATACACATATCCTTTCAAGATCCTATAGATCTGGGTTTACGGTGTGTAGTTTTGCACTTAATATCATGTTTTAGGGCTCCGTATATGAGAGCACACACTAGTATACCACCATTTTATAGCAATTGCATGGTATTGTATGGATGGACTGTAAATTATTTAATAATATCCTTCAGTGGGCAATTGTGTGTTTTTGCCCCAAGGGTCAGTATTTTTAAACATTTCAATAAATAATGATTAAAATGCAAGTACTTTTACTTGCATAAATAGGAAAAATGTTTGCAGAATAAAAGCAGTTGAATTTTTAGGAGGGAATGCAGACTTCCAGGCCTGAGAGAGAATGTCCAGGTGGAGGTGGAGGTGGAGGTGCATTTGGAGATGGAGGTGGAGGTGGATTTGGAGGTGGAGGTGGAGGTGGATTTGGAGGTGGATTTGGAGGTGGAGGTGGAGGTGGAGGTGGAGGTGGAGGTGGAGATGGAGATGGAGGTGGAGGTGGAGGTGGAGGTGGAGGTGGAGGTGGAGGTGGAGGTGGAGGTAGAGATGGATTTGGAGGTGGAGGTGGAGGTAGAGATGGATTTGGAGATGGAGATGGAGGTGGAGGTGGATTTGGAGATGGAGGTGGAGGTGGATTTGGAGGTGGATTTGGAGGTGGATTTGGAGGTGGAGGTGGAGGTGGAGGTCGAGATGGAGATGGAGGTGGAGATGGAGGTGGAGATGGATTTGGAGATGGAGGTGGAGGTGGATTTGGAGGTGGAGGTGGAGGTGGAGGTGGAGGTGGAGGTGGATTTGGAGATGGATTTGGAGGTGGATTTGGAGGTGGATTTGGAGGTGGAGGTGGAGGTGGAGGTGGAGATGGAGGTGGAGATGGATTTGGAGATGGATTTGGAGGTGGATTTGGAGGTGGAGGTGGAGGTCGAGATGGAGATGGAGGTGGAGGTGGAGATGGAGGTGGAGATGGATTTGGAGATGGAGGTGGAGGTGGATTTGGAGATGGAGGTGGAGGTGGATTTGGAGATGGAGGTGGAGGTGGAGGTGGATTTGGAGGTGGAGGTGGATTTGGAGATGGAGGTGGAGGTGGATTTGGAGATGGAGATGGAGGTGGAGGTGGAGGTGGAGGTGGAGATGGAGATGGAGGTGGAGGTGGATTTGGAGATGGAGGTGGAGGTGGATTTGGAGGTGGATTTGGAGGTGGAGGTGGAGGTGGAGGTTGAGATGGAGATGGAGGTGGATTTGGAGATGGAGGTGGAGATGGATTTGGAGATGGAGGTGGAGGTGGATTTGGAGGTGGATTTGGAGGTGGAGGTGGAGGTGGAGGTGGAGGTGGAGGTGGAGGTGGAGGTGGAGATGGAGATGGAGATGGAGATGGAGGTGGAGGTGGAGGTGGAGGTGGAGGTGGAGGTGGAGGTGGAGGTGGAGGTGGAGGTGGACTTGGAGGTGGAGGTGGAGGTGCAGGTGCAGGTGGAGGTGGACTTGGAGGTGGAGGTGGAGGTGGAGGTGGAGGTGCTCCTCTGCCCATGGGAATCCATGGGGCTGGTAGACACACTTCTCATCTGTCCTTCTGAATCAAGTGCTTCTGAATATATCTGCAGACCATGCTCATGATTCCAGGACAAAATAGTACTTTGGCACAATTCTATTTATATGAAAAATGGTGACCACGAAAGCAAACTGATATCCAAAGTGATAATTACATTATAATCAACTAAAAATTCCGGTCAACACCAAATATACCAGGGAGGACACCCACTGTATCGGGAGACACGAGGTCTAGGGTTAAACTTGACCTTGTGGGCTTGTGTTTGCCAGGCCCTGCGCTTTACCACCTTCTAGAAGAGAGACCACACAGGGAGACTTTGCTCTTCCTAGAAAACGTTCCCTTTAAAACCCCCAGGTGGAAATGTCAGCGTTTCCCTGGGGAATCGTCTCTTGGTTTGAGCGAAGCCAACCACTAGATGTCACTGTGTCGCAGTGGAATTTGGGTCCCGAATGTATTTTTATGGGGCTGTAAATAAAGTGTTGCTAGGGGGGGCGGGGAGGGGGGCGTTTTCAGACTGGATCCGTCTTTCTCAGCGGCCTCTTAAATGTTCATTTGGGCAGAGTCTCAGTGGGTTTGTTTGTCATCGATGGAGTTTGATTTCAAGTAAACACATGCATAAAATGTGTGTATTATATGTCAGTGTTTTCAACGGTCATCTTCTAACGCTCAGCTTTTCTGTGGCCACAACACGGAGAGCGGTTTGGGCTGAAATCTGTAAGGCGATGATTCCCAGGCTCCTGCCAGCCTCACCCGGCCTCCTGGCCTCGCTTCTCATCACGGAGACTGGACACCCACAGGCGCCGTCCAGGCTCATTCTCTCCAAGGCCTGCTCTTGACTCTCCCCCCTTCTCCCCGGTCCCTGGACGGCGGAACGACGGCGGACCCAGGAGGCAGGACGCACGCACGCAGCAGCCAGTGACACAAAATGTCGGGATCACTGTTGCCTTTTCTGCCCCTCAGTTACCAAACCCAAGCGTTTGTCACCCACCAGCTTGTCTACACTTCTGGGCTGGGAACTCCCCGGGACAGATGCTGTGGCTCACCGAGTGTTCCTCGCAGGGCAGGCGACGCAGGGTCTGGCCAGTGCAGGTCATTAACACAGCGTTGTAAGTGGCGAGAGCCCCACAAGTGGCAGAGAAGGAACACTGAGCTTGCTTTGGGGTTGTCCAGAGACCACGGGAGGGTCAGGAGGAGGGCACTCCTGGAAACAGGGCGGGGAGAAGCTGCTGGGCAGGCGGGGGCCTGGACGGTGAGGGATCCTGCCTGGTGCCCGGGAGATGAGGGCGAATGATTCAGGCACCGGGCACCAGGTTTTGATGAGCCCTCTAGCTCACTCCCATTGCCCCTGGAGCTGGGGACCTGAGGGCAGAAAGCACCCCAGCACCCTGGGGGTGGCCCTGAGCCCACCAGGCCTGCAAGCCAGTGCAGGAGCCCTGGGTGCCCAGAAAGTGCCTCTTCTGCCCCTCTCTGCCCCCTCTGCCCTCTCTGCCCTCTCTGCCCCCTCTGCCCTCTCTGCCCCCCTCTGCCCCTCTCTGCCCCTCTCTGCCCTCTCCGCCCCTCTCTGCCCCCTCTGCCCTCTCTGCCCCTCTCTGCCCTCTCCGCCCCTCTCTGCCCCCTCTGCCCTCTCTGCCCCTCTCTGCCCCTCTTTGTCCCCTCTGCCCTCTCTGCCCCTCTCTGCCCCTCTTTGCCCCTCTCTTCCCTCTCTGCCCCTCTCTTCCCTCTCTGCCCCTCTCTGCCCCTCTCTGCCCCCTCTGCCCCTCTCTGCCCCTCTCTTCCCTCTCTGCCCCTCTCTGCCCCTCTCTGCCCCCTCTGCCCCTCTCTGCCCCTCTCTGCCCCTCTCTGCCCCCTCTGCCCCTCTCTGCCCCTCTCTGCCCCCTCTGCCCCCTCTGCCCCTCTCTGCCCCCTCTGCCCCTCTCTGCCCCTCTCTGCCCCCTCTGCCCCTCTCTGCCCCCTCTGCCCCTCTCTGCCCCTCTCTGCCCCTCTCTGCCCCCTCTGCCCCTCTCTGCCCCTCTCTGCCTCCCTCCGGAACCGTTTCCTCCCCTGGGCTCTGAAAGCCTCATTGATGCTCACAGCCAGCGGCTCACCCACGGTTTCCTCAGCCCCCGGCAGCAGCGTTTCCTCTGACGTGGCCTCTGTCTCCCCTCCCCCAGGGGCCGGGGCTTTCACATTTCAAATGCCCGACAGCTGGGTGAACTGCTTCCGCTGGAGAAGGGCCCTCTGCCTGCACAATGATCGCCCCTGGCGCCCGCTATTCTCGCTCCAGCTGTGAGAGGGGCCTTTTCAAAGGACTTGGAGAAGCCGCTGTCCAGCTGCGGCACCTCAGCCCCTCCCGGCTCCCTGCAGGGCTGCATGTTAATCAGGGGCCTCTCACTGCCTGTGGGGGGGCTCCCCCAGATGCACCCCTCCCCCCGCACCCCAAGCATCCCCAGAGCCTCCTGCTCAGGCAGGTGAGCCCAGAGTGACATCACTCCAGGTGTGCACTTGGCCTGTCCCAGCTCCCCCAGGTCCATTTGGGCGCCCTGGGGTGTCCCAACCCAAAGCCCCTCTCCGAGAACAGGGCCTCTGAGCTAATGCTTACAGCTGGAGGCCTGTGAACATCAAGAAATGCATGGACCTCCTGAGGGCGAGGAAGGAACCTGGACAGCAACCGGGGGGGTGTGTGTCCTGACCGTCCACAGCTGGACGGCCGCTGGAGCAGTCCGGCCTCTCCCCACACACTCCCTGCGCCTTCCAGCCACGGGGAGAGGGTCTCACCGGTACCTGGCTTCTCTTTAGCAGGAGGGAGAACAGCGCATGACCACTGCGTCTCCACGAGGCGCCAGGTGCTTACTCACCTGCCATTCACGGTCTTCACGCTCCGTGAGGAGGGAGGCGCAGGGTCAGGATGCGGGGTGGGGTCTTTCTGAGCCTCAGGTGGTGTGAGCAGTGGGTGCAGGGCCCTGAAGCATTTTCTGGAAAAGGAAGATGGTAATTATTTTATTTATGTCTGTGGGTCATACTGTCTCCGCTGCATCTACTCAACTCCTCCGTCTTTGCAACATGAAAAACATCCGTCAATAAGACATGGGGAAACCGGCGTGCTTGTGTTCCAATAAAACTTTATTCAGCAAGACAGTAAAAAGAAGCACAGTGTTGGTTCCAGCCCCCCACCCCCTGCATATTTTCAGCACGTCCCACCTTTCGTGAAATTTACAGGCAGGTTTTTCCTCGTTGGCAGGAGCGGGCTGCTGGGCTGGGGACGCAGTCAGACGACGGCCTGGGCAGCGAGAGGCAGCGAGCAGCAGTCATCTCGCGATTTCAGTTTGACGACTGCCCGTCGCAGAACAGGCACCTGGAACCGTCAGCAGAGCTGTGTGATCTGAGGCCCGGCTTTCACTTTCAGCCCAAACCACGGCCGCTCACGCGAACCGGGCCTCGCGTGGCGTAGGCCTTCGAACAAACCTAGAAAAGCAGTTGCTAGAATGAGGAGAATTCTCGGGGTGCTCTGAGCCCTGCGGAAGGGGTGGGAAGGAGGGAAATGCTTCCCTCGCGATCCCTCCAGCTTCCAGATGCCTGTCCAACGCCCAGCAGCACCTCATGGCCACACGGGCTCTTTCGGGCGCAGGATAAGGCGGCCTTGGGGTCACGCGTGATGTCCACCGCAGGCCAGCAGGGGAGAAAATGGCCACTGGCTTTTGTACAAATCAGGGGCCACCCTCTGAAAGTACAGGAGCCCATGACGTCAGGACCACCCAGAGGGTTTGTCAGGAAGCGTCCCACTGAGAGGCAGCACCCGAGGGTGTCCAGGGAGCCGGGCAGCCCCGAGGCCGAGAAGCAGGTCAGACACCGAGGCTGCAGCACCCCGGGGGGACCTGTGCACAGAGCCCGGGAGAGCCTTGCCCAGGGGGGGCCCGGCCAGCCTCCGGGGGGCTCCTGAGAGGGGGCAGATCTTCGCAGGAGGCTCAGCTCCCAGCCCCACGTCTTGCCTGGGTCTCCTCACTCTCACTTCCGTTTACATTATGGCCATTTTCACTTTTATTTTCTCTTCTGGATGGTTTGAACACACGGAGGTTGGGGCACATTTATTTATTTTTTATTTATCTTTACTGTCGAAAGCATTACAGATGTTCCCTTCCTTCCCCATGAAGCCCCCCCCGCCCCCGGGCCTGCAGCACACTCAGGTCTGTGTCCGTCGGTTACCCAGATACACACGTAAGTTCTTCGGTTTCATTTATTTTTAGACAGAAGTTTTTATGACTAAATCCTTTCTCCCATCCCACAATTAACTGGTAAAAGTGCAAAATTAAATGAAGTGGGGCTATGATTTCACCGGTAGAGAAATGTGTAAGCCGCAGGATCTGGAGTTTTCTAAAGTTGGGTTTTAATCACTGGCTAAGGAAACGGCTTTTGGAAGTTGGTTCTCTGAGCTCTGGTTTCCACGTGCGCGACCCGGGAGCACTAGCTCACAGCTCCTGAGACTGCGCAGGCCCCGCCCTGGACGCGGCGGCTGCCGGTAAACGGAGCCAGCGGGGGTCATGCCGGCCACGGGGGTCGTGCCAGCCACGGGGGTCATGCCGGCCACGGGGGTCACGCCGGCCACGGCAGGCCCGCCTTCCTACAAGGCGAGGTCGTCCTGCCCGAAGGACAGGCTGACAGGACGGGTGACACCCTCTGAGTCTCTTTTCTGTCGGGTGGCTTCCGAACGTGGCTTTGGATGATTTTCCTGCGGGACAGATCCCAGCAGGTTCAGGGTAAAGGGCAGCGGAGAGCCGGCCCCTCGGGCCAAACGCGGGTCATCTCGTCCTGCACAGCCCGTGTTTCCTCCCTCCCTCCCCCTCCCAGAGTCTCGGGGGTCAGGAGCCAAACGTCGGACCAACTTACTGCAGGTTCTGGAGCAGGAGTAGGCGTTTGGCGATTCGTTTGTTGCTTTAGTCCAAGGAGCCCCACCGGCCGGCCGCGGAGCTCCCCGGTGGCGTCGCGAAGGCTTTTAAAGCCCCAGGACGGGCCGGTCGGCGCCCCAGGCGGGGGAGCCACAGCGAGGACCGCCCACTCCCCGCGACCGGCAGGGTCCCCTCCTGGGCCACACCGCCCGCCCTTGCTGAACGCACCGGGGGCGCTAAAGGAAACACACTCCGCTCCATGGACGCAGGCAGGGTCCCGCCAGCCGTGTTTCCCACACCAGCCTCTGCTCAGTTATTTTTTTCATCAGACATTATTTTGGGGAGTCCGCTCTGCCGGTGGGAAGGGCTGGGGGACCGGGAGAGGCCCCGTTCCCGTTCCCTGCCCTCGCCCTGGAGGGGCAGGGACCCTGCAAAGCTGTACTTGGCCCGTTGTCTCCAAAGCTGACCTTCAACACACGTCCTGTTAGTGCCCCAGGGGCCTCGCTCCAGGAGTCTTTGACTTTCTACCAGGCTGGCCCAAGGCTGCGGGTGAGGGGAGAAGAGGGAACTCTGGGGTGAACAGGAGAGTGTTCGGGTGGGAAAGCGCTGCGGGAATCGGGGTGCGAGAAAGCCTGGCCGGGACACCACAGCACCCTGTCCGTGCTTCCCCCTGGAGCCAAAGCTCCGGGGACAGGGGCCATCTGCACGACTGGCCAGCGGGGGAGCTGGACAAGGGACATCTCCTCTTGCCAAATCCCCACGGGACCCATCGTCGCTCCACAGCATCCGGGGCACTTACTGACCTGCTGGAAGGGAGAGTTTTCTCGGCAGGCGGGGAGTGACCAGCGGAGGTGGTCGGAGCGAAGGAGCCCTGGGGTCCCACGCGGGTGTCGTTTCACCAGGAGGAATAAATGAGCGCACTGTGTGTGGGGGGGTGTGGGGGGGGTGCGTGTGCATGTGCATGCGTGTGCACATATGTCCGGAAGGTGTTCAAACTCCGGGCATGTTCCCTGCAGGTTCCTTGCATCACCTTGGTCCACGCGGATCAGGACCTGGTGGGCGGCCTGCGCTCCAGCGCGAGATGGTCCTGTTTTGTTTCACTCACCTGCGTGCTCGCGTCTAGCTCGCAGAACACGGTGAAATCTCGCTAATGCCGCCCAGGCGACGGCATTTTAAACGTTTGGACCGCGCACCCGCTCAGCCGAGACTGTCACCCTAACTGCCACGACGCTTCAGCGAGACCCTAAGCGGCTTCGGCAGGAAGCTCTTTCTACATATGCTCCCCGTCAGGCGGCGTCTTAGAAAGTGTCCGCTGAGCGGCACTGACCCCTTCTGGTCAGCGGGGGGGCGGCCTCCCCGGCGCTCGGCCTGCGTCCTGTTCGCGGCCTCCGACCCTTGGCTCGCGCATCGGAGCTGAGCACTGGGCGGCGCTGACTCTGGGCCAGAACAGAAACGCCTCCCGCAGGCCCCCGGGCGTCCTGCCCATCACGGCGAGCGCGCCAGGGCGGCGGGACGCGGGATCGGGCAACAGGAGCGTCGCGTCGCCGCGTGGAGGACAGTCCCCCGGGGAGCCGTCCTGGCCGAGCGCAGGCTCCAGGGCGCCCGCCCGAGAGAGGGGCCGTCACGGGGCGCGCTCTGCCCGGAGCCGATGATTTAAACGCTGGTTATACTCCTGCGCGTTGCTGTCGATGTCCGTTTGCATTTCTGCCGGCCTCGGGCGGCCTCCGGGCTTCTTCAGCGTCGCCGGGCGCAGCTTGTACAGCAGCAGGCGTGGGCGCCGGGCGTCCGAGGGGGGTTCCCCCACGACACCCGGCGCTGTGAGCCCGTGGCACTGCCTCCCGAGCTGGCCCGCCGTCCCTGTGGCGCGTCCCCGTGTCCGTGCCCGTCTCCGCCCGTTGCCGTGTTCACGCCGCCTTGTGCGATCTCGGTGGGCAACACCTACTTTAGATTTATGGGGGCTCCGAGAAGCCCCCTCTGAGCAAGCGACTCACCTCGCGACACAGCGGGTGGCGTCTTTTCTTAACCAGAACTATCCCTCGCCGTGTACCCGGGGGTCCCTCCCGGCTGCCTGGCTGACGAGCGGCTCCATCCCAACCCTCGGGTCTCGGCGTTTCCTTTGGCCCAACCTCATGGCTTCTTGCCTCGCTTCCGCCAGCTCAGCACTTCACCCAGGCTGCTGCCTGCAGGGACATGCCCGTCCCCCCGGGAGGGGGCCGCGCTGGCCCCGAGGGGCCCGCACCCCGGCCCCCCTGGCGGAAACTCCGCGTCCAGGCCGGTGGAAGGCAGGTCGCTGCCTGGTTCCGTTATCTCTCCAGGGCGGTTGCAGGTAATCGGTTGATTACCGATTCAGATTTTTCTGTACACCAAATTCTCCGGTTATAATTAATATCGACAGTCTTTGGGGACTGAAAAGCTATTCAGGTCTTTTAACCAAGCAGCTAAATTAAATAAGTAAATAAATAAAAGTGAACATACACCCAGTGCCTGCCGTGAGCCCGTCCACACGCTTCAGGACAGCGTCTCGTAAGCAAGTTCACGGGTTCTCTTCCCCCCCATGTCGTGCCTGGGAACCCGGGGCTTGGAGGCGAGTGGCACGTTCAAGGTCCCGTGGTGGGCAAGCGACGGACCAGGCGGTTGGATCCAAGTATGTTTGACCCCAGAGCCTCAGCTCCCAACCCTCGCGCCCGGGTGTAAGCAGATATGAGCGGCTGCCGCAGAGCCCTCAGCAAGGTAATAAACTTAACAGGAGGCCCGCAGCTCCCAGCAGAAGCCCGGGTTTTTCCTGCCTTCACCTGGAGCCCCTTTTGAACACATCGGTGCTGTGTTCTCACCGGATTTGTGAAGGGGTCAAGCAGTCCCCAGGCCGCAAGGACCCTGGCAGCTGCCGGGCTGACCACTCCCTTTGCAGACTCAGCCGGTGAGGACGCGTGGTCCTGCGTGGACGCGGTCAGCTTGAACCCACGGCACGAAAGGCAGTAGGAGCTTCAGGTCCGCTTGTCCCCGAGGCTCACGGGGCCTGAGGACGTGGGCCCACGGGCACGCCCTGCACGCAGGGTCTGCGCCACTCAGCTGAGAACCAGAGGGTGGGACCCTCCACTACAGAGGGGTGAGCACGCCTGCCCTGAGCCGGGGCCCGAGGGCACCTGGGCTTTACTGTCCTGGGCAGAAACAAGCCTGCCCACCGCCCCGCAGGACACCCCGGTTACGTGAATGTTCTTGGAAACCTCGTGCGAGATGCATGGAGTCGCCGCGGAGAATCGCTTGCTGGTGGCATCTCAAGGCAAAAACATGCCCAGAAGCGAAATACGGCCACAGGTCTTCCTCCACGGACGGCCACGGCCACGGCCACGGCCACGGCGTCCATCGCTCAAGCTCCCCCTCGCAGCCGCGAGCGATGATGCGAGGAGGTGACGCGGGCTGCGGAGACAGGGAGAGGAGCCCCGAGTCCCCAGAAGGCTGCTTTTCCGGAGCAGCTGGTCTGAGTGCAAATTGCTGTAATCCATTTGGAAAATATTTTGGTAATAGGAACAAAGAGACATACGTGTCTCGATACACAGTGAATAGAAACTCCATGCCTAGGAATCAATCCCAAACAACTAATCCAAACCATGAGGAAAGATCCACATAAACTGGTTAGTATTTATTCTAGCAAAACGGGGACCGTAATCAAAAGAATGGGAAAATAATTAGACACACCACGGTGCATTGTTAAAGAAATATTGTCTCTCTATTTAAAATGATGCTTATGGAATTCTTCTACTACTAACGATAATATCTATGGTGCAATGTTAGGTTAAAAAACCAGGTTAAAACTGTACACAACCTGAGTACAAATGCGGCGAAACACCCACTCACAGGGGAAGCGGCGCAAGGGAAACTCACCGGCCGCTGCTCAGCACGAGCCGCACTGGTCGAAGTGAGATGATTCCGCTTTTCTTTTCACAATTCTCAAAAAGTTTGGACGCGTGGTTAGATTTTTTAAATAAAAGCATGTAAAAGGTTAAAGAAACGGGTCTGTCGCAATGAGGCAGGAACGTCGTCAATGAGATTAACTCTAGCTCGTGTGTCCCTGGCACAAGTGGCACCTGGACTCCGGGGAGGCCCCAGGACAGACCACCTGCCCCGAGGTCAGGGTCGCGGCCAACACCTCCCCACGGGACGGGGCTCAGCTTTCCAGTCCCCCGCTCCTCCCCTGATCCGGGTGAAACCCCAAGGACACAGTGCAGATGACACAAGTGTGACAAGGTCCCTAGACGTTCCTGTTGGCTCCTACTCCACCCCGTGGATGGCCCGTCATTCATCACTTCCCACCCTCCCCTGCCCCATTCCCTCCCCTACGCTGAGCCGGACCCCCCGCGGTTCCTTAAGCTCCTGAACGTCCTCGGCCCACTCTAGGCCCTCCAGCCGGCGTCCCTCCCTGCCTGGAGCTCTGTGTCCCCCCACCCCACTTCCACCAGACTAACTCCTGCCACACTTAGAGCCACCTCTCTGGGCCCCCGAATCCGGGTCTTCTCTCAGCGCCCCCGCCCTCTCCACACGCTAACAAATGCTCTTTCCAGGGCCTTGGGGAGTTTCACTGGGAGCCGCCCCGGAAAATATGAGACACCCGATCCTAAGAGGTCGCGACGAAGACCATCCTTTCAAATCGATGGGAACAGGGGAGGCAGGGGAGGCGGCCCCCGTCGTTTTGTGGTTTCAAGAAAGCCCGTTGATTTGATAAGTACATTTGCTCCTAAGAAGGGGCCTGACCTTGGATATTGTGACGTCACAGGGACGTCACGCTGGGCTGGTTGGGCCGCGAGCCCCCAGAGCACCAGGACCAGGGCGGGAGGCCCACGCAGGAGGTTTCGCGGGGAAGGGTGGGGTGCAAACCAAAGAGGCGTCCGCTGGTTTCCCTATGACTTGAATGCGACTGTGACTTTCTTAGCGCGAGGCCCAAATCAGCAGCCCGGCCTGGGCTCTCCTTCTGCGTCACGCCCCTCGACTTCTGATCCGAGCGAGGGTCTCACGGCGCTCCAGCTATTTATTTTACATTATTAAACAAATAATGCCCTTAATTATGTCCTTAAAAATGTAATTCTTCTAATACTGACGGGTAACCTATCTCCCTTTCCATCTGAGGTACTCAGGCTTTGGGTAAATTCCTGAAGAATTTGCTCCAAGCTATGAAAAGTGCACCCAGAGGTGGGCGCTCCGGGTGGGAGGCCTGCCTAGGAGGGGAGCCATGTCCCGGGGCTTCTCCCCCATTCCTGGGGTGGGAGGAAGGAAACACTGGCCTCTCCTATGAGCGTCTCGTCCTTTGCTCGCCTAAGAATGACTGACTGTCCCCATCGGGGAAATGCCACCTCGGACAGGTAAACTGGGTCCAACGATGTATGAAACAGATCTATGGTTAAGTAGAGAATCAGCTGACATCATGGCTACAAAGAGCATTTTAAACACATTTTAGATGAATTCTATCATGTGGACAAGAATTTTACTAACGTCTTCTTACCAACTAAAATACCTGTAGACACCTTGAATTAGAAAAAAAGAGGCAGTTCTGAAAACTTCCACGGTGGGGATTTAAAAAATCCCTTCTTGTTTTTTTGCTTCAAACCACCGTTTATCTTCCTCAGAGATCAGCCTAACCCACCACCTCCGGCTCCTCCGCTTTGGAATTCGCGAGGGAACCGCCTCGGGATCCTGTGGGGCTGGGAGCCCACCTGCTCCACACCGTCCGGGTCCGGCCGCCCTGGGGACGCCTGGCTTTCACTTCGAGCCTTTTCTTTATAAACAAGCAGGCACCTGGGCGCCTCGTGGTCAGTCACTGGAAATGGGAGGTTTTCCACGACCTGCTGCGTGCAGGGTCCTGTTCCCGGCACACAATTGATGTATTTTTTTAGGATGAAACGTTTCCAGGGTCCTCGCTGTTCGATGCTCCAAACCACGTGGACAATTTGAAGGAAAAAGCCACACGGCTGCTACGATTTTGGACCAAGGCAGTGACCGCACAGGGTTCGCCGAGGGCCTTTCTGCTGATGCGGCCGAGCCGGACGTGGCCCGAGGCCCGTCGCACGGGGTGGGTGGACGCCCGTCCTGTCACAGGGACCCGGCCGCCGGCGCCAGCGTGGGCCCCAGGCCCCTCTGCCCTGCTGCCCGCGGCCCGGGGGCGGGAGGGCCCTGTGAACACGAGCGATTTCAGCTGCCCTGGCACAGAGCCTGTGCTGCTTCAGCCGCTTCCCTGCTGCGTTTTTTCCCTTCTGAGGAAACCCGCCCGGTACCGGCGAGCCCGGCTCTGGCAAGAGCAGCGCGTGGTTACCCGCCGCCCACGCGTAACCTGCCTGCAGCCTTGATCAGCCCGCAGAGCAGCAAACAAAAAACCCGAAACACCCTCCTCCGAAAAACACCCCGCGGGGTGAACTCCTTCTGAGAAAGCGCGGCCGGTTTCCTCCAAGTGGAGAAAAAATAGCAGAAACAGGTTTTGTTCTGAAGACTCTTGTTTGCCCCGAAGCCGTCGACGCTGTTTCTGGAACAACAGGCCGCAGCCGCGGGGAGAGGTTTGGAAAGTCGGGCAGACGGCCTGAGGCGGGCTCTGCGGGCTCTGCGGGCTCTGCGGGCTCTGCGGGGCTCTGCGGGCTCTGCGGGGCTCTGCGGGCTCTGCGGGCTCTGCGGGCTCTGCGGGATCGGCAGGTTTGGAGGGCTCTGCGGGCTCTGCGGGATCGGCGGGCTCTGCGGGCTCGGCGGGCTCTGCGGGCTCTGCGGGCTCTGCGGGCTCTGCGGGCTCTGCGGGGCTCTGCGGGCTCTGCGGGGCTCTGCGGGCTCTGAGGGCTCTGCGGGGCTCGGCGGGCTCTGCGGGCTCTGCGGGCTCGGCGGGCTCTGCGGGCTCTGCGGGCTCTGCGGGATCGGCAGGTTTGGAGGGCTCTGCGGGCTCTGCGGGATCGGCGGGCTCTGCGGGCTCGGCGGGCTCTGCGGGCTCTGCGGGCTCTGCGGGCTCTGCGGGGCTCGGCGGGCTCTGCGGGCTCTGCGGGGCTCTGCGGGCTCTGCGGGGCTCTGCGGGCTCTGCGGGGCTCTGCGGGCTCTGAGGGCTCTGCGGGGCTCGGCGGGCTCTGCGGGCTCTGCGGGCTCGGCGGGCTCTGCGGGCTCTGCGGGGCTCGGCGGGCTCTGAGGGCTCTGCGGGGCTCTGCGGGCTCTGAGGGCTCTGCGGGGCTCTGAGGGCTCTGCGGGCTCTGCGGGGCTCTGCGGGCTCTGAGGGCTCTGCGGGGCTCGGCGGGCTCTGAGGGCTCTGCGGGGCTCTGAGGGCTCTGCGGGGCTCGGCGGGCTCTGAGGGCTCTGAGGGCTCTGAGGGCTCTGAGGGCTCTGCGGGGCTCGGCGGGCTCTGAGGGCTCTGAGGGCTCTGAGGGCTCTGCGGGGCTCGGCGGGCTCTGAGGGCTCTGAGGGCTCTGAGGGCTCTGCGGGCTCTGAGGGCTCTGAGGGCTCTGCGGGCTCTGAGGGCTCTGAGGGCTCTGCGGGCTCTGAGGGCTCTGAGGGCTCTGAGGGCTCTGAGGGCTCTGAGGGCTCTGCGGGCTCTGAGGGCTCTGAGGGCTCTGCGGGCTCTGCGGGGCTCTGCGGGCTCTGCGGGCTCTGCGGGCTCTGCGGGCTCTGCGGGGCTCTGCGGGCTCTGCGGGGCTCTGCGGGCTCTGAGGGCTCTGCGGGGCTCTGCGGGCTCTGCGGGGCTTTGCGGGCTCTGAGGGCTCTGCGGGGCTCTGCGGGGCTCTGAGGGCTCTGCGGGCTCTGAGGGCTCTGCGGGGCTCTGCGGGCTCTGCGGGGCTTTGCGGGCTCTGAGGGCTCTGCGGGGCTCGGCGGGCTCTGAGGGCTCTGAGGGCTCTGCGGGCTCTGAGGGCTCTGCGGGGCTCTGCGGGGCTCTGCGGGCTCTGCGGGCTCTGAGGGCTCTGCGGGCTCTGCGGGCTCTGCGGGCTCTGAGGGCTCTGAGGGCTCTGCGGGGCTCTGCGGGCTCTGCGGGCTCTGAGGGCTCTGCGGGCTCTGAGGGCTCTGAGGGCTCTGCGGGGCTCTGCGGGCTCTGAGGGCTCTGAGGGCTCTGCGGGCTCTGAGGGCTCTGCGGGGCTCTGCGGGGCTCTGCGGGGCTCTGCGGGCTCTGCGGGCTCTGCGGGGCTCTGCGGGCTCTGAGGGCTCTGCGGGGCTCTGCGGGGCTCTGAGGGCTCTGCGGGCTCTGCGGGGCTCTGCGGGCTCTGAGGGCTCTGCGGGGCTCTGCGGGCTCTGCGGGGCTTTGCGGGCTCTGAGGGCTCTGCGGGGCTCGGCGGGCTCTGAGGGCTCTGCGGGCTCTGCGGGCTCTGCGGGCTCTGCGGGGCTCTGCGGGCTCTGTGGGGCCGGCGAGCCGCTCGGCCACTCCTTCGATGGTCGACGCGCAATCACAGGGCGGCCCCGCGGAGGAGCGACCACTGTCTGGGCGCTCGCAGGGCAGAATGTCTGCATCGCGGGCCGTGCACGCGACCAAGGGTCACACAGTGTGGGAAATTAGGTCCTGAGCCGAGGGCAGTTCACACGGAGCCCGTGTGGTTAATGCCCTGGCGCCTTAACCTGGGCTCCCCCCCCCCCCCGGGAGAAACCGAGCCTGTTGGATGCGGCGTTTTCTCGGCAGCGTGGAGCCGAGAGGGGCCGCCCCGGAGCGTGGGGTGTCCTGCCCGGCCCCCAGCTGCGGACGGGTGCTGCTGTGTGGACGGGCAGGCTGCTCCCCGAGACGGGGGAGGCGCGTCGCCCCCTCGGCACCGCCTGCGTCTCACGCTCGGCGCCCCAGTGTTCGGAGCAGCCCCGGACGGAGGGTCAGCCGGCTCCCGGCCTGCGGGGCGAGGCGCTCGCTGACCTCACGGCCCCTCGCGGTGCAGGGCGCCATCACGCTCTTCGTGGTGCACGGACGTGCGGGGCGCCCATGAGCCAAGAGGCCGATCGCCCCGGGAACTGCAGGGCAGGGGGACGCCTGGGGCTGGACCCCGGTCGCCAGAGCCTGGCTTTCCGTGCCCCTCCCCTCTGCCCATCCTGCCCCCACCGAGGGCACGGGAGCTGCACCACAGCATGTGCCTCTGTGTCCGCGTGTCTGTGTCTGTGCGTCTGTGTGTCTGCGTGTCTGTGTCTGTGTCTGTGTGTCTGTGTCTGTGTCTGTGTGTTTCTGTGTCTGCGTGTCTGCGTGTCTGCGTGTCTGTGTCTGTGTGTCTGTGTGTCTGTGTCTGCGTGTCTGTGTCTGTGCGTCTGTGTGTCTGTGTGTCTGTGTCTGTGTGTCTGTGTGTCTGTGTGTCTGTGTGTCTGTGTCTGTGTGTCTGTGTCTGTGTGTCTGTGTGTCTGCGTGTCTGTGTCTGTGTCTGTGTGTCTGTGTCTGTGTCTGTGTGTTTCTGTGTCTGCGTGTCTGCGTGTCTGCGTGTCTGTGTCTGTGTGTCTGTGTGTCTGTGTCTGCGTGTCTGTGTCTGTGCGTCTGTGTGTCTGTGTGTCTGTGTCTGTGTGTCTGTGTGTCTGTGTGTCTGTGTGTCTGTGTGTCTGTGTCCGCGTGTCTGTGTCTGTGCGTCTGTGTGTCTGCGTGTCTGTGTCTGTGTCTGTGTGTCTGTGTCTGTGTCTGTGTGTGTCTGTGTCTGCGTGTCTGCGTGTCTGTGTCTGTGTGTCTGTGTGTCTGTGTCTGCGTGTCTGTGTCTGTGTGTCTGTGTGTCTGTGTGTCTGTGTCTGTGTGTCTGTGTCTGTGTGTCTGTGTGCCTGTGTGTCTGCCTGCACATGTGTCTGCCTGGCACCCTGACATTATCACTTGTTCCCCGGGAGCCAGGCAGGTCTGAGCCTGGGCATACCTGCCGAAAGCCATGCCCATCTTGGCTCTGCCCCCCTGACGTCCCCGTAAAGCGGCCCCTGGAGTCCACCTGCAGTGTGTCCTTGCCTGGCCAGGGGGACTTAGTCCCAGCCCCCTGCAGGTGGAAAATCTGTGCCCTTCCCGTCCGGCCTCCTGCCACGTGCCCCTGAGCTGGCGGGAGGGCTCCCCGCGCCTCCTCGGTGAACGTCAGGTTCCCATGGAGACCCGTCCTTTCCGAGGTGTCAGGGCCACTCGCCGTGGCTTTTCCCCAGAACCCAACTCCTGTCAGATTCAGGAGCATCTGTTCGTTTTGCTAAATGTGCCCTCGGTGCTCCACAGAGCGAAGCTGCCTGGGCCAGGGCCGCAGAGGCAGAGCTGCACCCTGGACGGACTCCCCACAGGCCGCGTCCCCGAGAAGAGGCAGGGGAGCCGGCCATGTGCTTGCCCCTCGGTCCACAGGGACGCGGCCCAGCTCCGTCCCTGCGTCAGCGACGCCCTCGCCTCCTCCCCGAAGCCTGCGAGACCTCACACGGAGAAGGTTCCTCTCCTCTACTTAGCTGTCACTGTCGCCACCTAATAAACAACTAAAAGGCGGTGACTCAGATCACAGGTGCCAGCTTGCCCTGGGCGATTGTCAGGTGGGCCCATCCCGGCTAATTTAGGTCCCCAACAGCTGTACTTGGGGCCCCTAAAGGCAGGCCCAGTGCCAGCACCCCCACCAGTCCCAGGAAACGGCACGAGGACCGGAGCTGGGCTCAGTGCATCCAGGTGACAGTGACCTGGGAGGGGCCTTGGGAGGGGACACTCAGGCTCTGCATCAGAGGCGACCTGTGCATAGGACTGTCTCTCGTGTTGGTGCGGGAAGCCCAGCTGGGTAGTTAGTGTTTGAGGAGGTCAGTGTCAGGAGTAACCCAGAAATGATGCCTTGGGAGCTCCAGGTCCCAGCCCCCGAGTGGCTTAGCGCCCAGGACAGCTATGGGTGTGGGTGTCACTGGGGAGCCCCAGCAGCGCAACTTCCCCAAGTTACCTCTGAAACTCAGGGCCTCTGCTCTAGGGCATGCAGGGCTGACTTCCTTTTGGTTCACACAATCCCGTAACGTTGTTTTGAAATGTGTTTTCCATTATAAATTAATATAGGCTCACTACGGGGCACCTCTGACTGGTGGGGATCTAGGCCTCAGTGGCCACTGCAGAATCTGAAAGAGCAACTGAGTGTCCGTCATGGACGGGGGGCTAAAGACTCCAGCGTGGGATCTGACGTGACGGCTAAAATAACGGGGTCGATGTCCCATAAAGATCTATATTGACACAGGATGAACCCTGAGTTGTGCTGAGAGCAAACACCGCGTAAGAAAGCATCTGCGTTGCGTGGTGCTGCTGGAATACTACTCTGCCGTGAAAAAGGAAACCTTGCCCTTTGCAACGGCACAGAGGGACCTGGAGAGCACTGTGCTAAGTGACGTGAGCCAGGCAGAGAAAGACGAGTGCCCCACGGTCTCACTCCTGCGTGGGGTCCAATGAACGAAATGAACTAACGAGCGAAAGAGAGACAGACCCATAGACACAGACAGCAGGCTGACAGCGGGGTGTGAAGATGGCTGGAGGGACTGAGCTAAAAAGAGAAAAGATTCACGGACACCAACGACGGCGTGGGGACTGTGAGGGTGGGGAGGTGGGGGAGGGATGGGGGACGAGTGGTGATGGAAGGAGCCTTGACTTGGGGTGGCGCACGCACAACACACCGGACAGATGACGGGTTGTGGAATTGGGCCCCGGAGACCCGTTTGGTTAACCAGTGTCGCCCCAATAAATGCGACAGAAAAAAACCATGCTGCTGCTATGTAAACACACGTGACAGTCCGTGTTCCAGACGCACACGGGAGGGACCCCCAGAACAAGCCCCCCAAGTTCTTAGGCGTTACCTCGGGCTGTGTGTTTGTGTGTGTTTTCCCATTTGGCAGGAGGTGGGAATAGATTGAGGGGTGGGAATCCAAAGAGACTTATCTTGATCTGTTATGTTTAAAATTATACCATAATGTTGTGTATTTCTTGCATGATTCATAGGAGATAAAAGAGAACAGAAAGAGGAGAGGGGTTTGGGGAGGCTCACGACTTTACTAACGCAGTCATAAAAAGCAGGGTAACATCTCATCTATCACTTTGGTCTCTTTCCAATTAAAAAATATACCTTTATAGAGCACGTACAGATGCCCCCATTCCTTCATTCACGGTTTAGTGCGTCGTCACAGAGTTTCTACCGCTGGGAATGTGCCACAGTTTATGTCACAACTCACTCTGTGGCTACTTAGTTTGTTTCTTATAAGTTTAATTTTGTTTTTAATTTATCTTTATTGATTTCAGAGAGAGGAGGGGAGAGGGAGAGAGAGAGAAACATCAATGATGAGAGAGTCATTGATCGGCCGCCCCCTGCACATCCCCACAAGGGATCGAGCCCGCAACCCGGGCCTGTGCCCTGACCGGGCATTGAACCCCGATCTCCTGGCTCCTCGGTCGATGCTCGACCACTGAGCCACGCCGGCTGGGTCATGCGAAGCATGTTTGGCGACTCTTCTTGCTTTCTTTCTGAACAGTCATTTGAGCGTTGGGCAGAAACAGGAGAAAACCCAACGCGGAAGGGGCGGGTGGGGACGAGATCACGCCGAGGGAGCGGATAATTACTGAACCTGATTCCTACAATTGTAGGCGCTGGTGAAAACGTGCGAAAGGGAAATTGTGTGAGTGCTTAGAGAATGCGGGGCCCTCCCCACGTTCCTCTTCTGACCCGACTGCTGAGAAGCTTCACTGCGGGCAGGGTGCAGGCTCGTTTCACTGTTCCCATCGTCACGGACCAAACGGCGGTGTCTGGTCACAGCCTGATCCCTCCGGAATAAAGAGCGTCGGCGAGCAGTCTCCCTCTGTAACTGCAGTTTAAAGACTGACTGATGTCTCTCCACGCATCAAAAATGGTTCCTGACACTTCGACGTAGGGAACAGTTTGGGTTATGTTTTGGGGGTTTTGTTTTCAGTTTGTTCCCCGGCTTGTGTATGGGCTGGAAGCGAGTGTTCTCATCATTGCCGGGGAGGAGGGCGGGTCCGAGGCCCGAGGCCCGAGGGAGGCGCATTTGCGCTGTTGCTTCAGTTTTCTCTCCCAACGGAAAGCCTGCGATGTCCTTACCGCCCCAGGTCCCCTCTCGCGTTCTGCGCCCTCCTCGCCAGCCTGTGGCGCTTACCTCCCTGGCTGCCTCTTGATCACAGAAGGGCTGCTGAACCTCCAGCACACGCCCTCCCACGTCCTCACTCCAGGACGGAAGGTGGCAAAAGTGACAAGAGAAAGGGTGGCATCTATTTTAGGAAAGAGAAAAACCCCCTAGAAGTCCCCAGCTGACCTGTGCTCCCATCTCCTTTGCCCACATGCGTCCCCGAGCTGTGAAAACGGTGACATGCAGCTGTTTCTGCTTTGACCCGTGGCCCCTCTGCAGGGAATCGGCGTTGGTCGGGGAGGGACAGTGGGTGGGAGCGGGGCTGAGTGTTTGCCTAACGCCCTCAGCAACCTCCTGCCGTGAGGAGATAGATCGGATCTGGCCCTCGAGAACTGCGCCGCTCCGGTGCCTGCGTAATGCAGAAATGTGTCCCCAGCCACTCGGGAGACACTTTCAGTCAGCGGCTGTGCCACCAGTGCCCACGAGGACCCACCGTTCTCCGTGCCTCTCCCTGCGGTGACAGGTGTTGGCACCAGGGTCTTGGGCGTCACCCTGACGTCTGCATCATTTCTGTGTCAAACACCCGGACGAAGGTCGTGTTTCTACCAGGGGCTGGTGCCAGGTTTGAGTTCGGGCCTTTGCCTCTGTTTGAGGAGTGGATGGCTCTCTCCGCGGCTGATAAAATGCCTCCGGGGTTGACTATAGTGACCGGCACGGAAGGACCTCGGTATCAGGGGTCCATCCGGAGGCCCCGCAGCCCAGCACGGTCACCCTTCAGCACACAGCCTGTGTGCGCTGGGTCACACCAAACCCCCCGCCCGGAGCGCGCCTTGTAAGGCAACCACGGATCAGCAGGGAGAAAACAAAAACAGAAAACAAACCACCCCCTCGGCCCCGTCCAAGCCATTTAGAGTGTGCGGTTGTGGCCGACAACCTCTCTGCATTCGAAAAGCTCCCGTCTGTCAGCACTTGGGCTTCTGTTGGACAAAAAATTAAGAGGAGACAGGTCCCCCAAGCCGGCCTGGCAGGGCCCTTTCCTAAGGGCCTGCGGACAGTCTGGATTCCTGGGCTGCCTCAAAGGGAGCTCGCGGGCCGCAATGCCGGCTTCCCTCCGAAGCCGGAGCCTTCGTTCAAAAATAGTTTCACTCCATTTAACTGCCTATTGAAGCCTCTAAATTACAGATATTAAGCCTCTGGTTTCACAACAAGCTTAATGAACAGTTCTGACAATCTATAAGCAAGGCCACTGGGAACCCTCGGGCCAGATGGAGCCACAGATTCTGAGACGTCCCCGTGGCCCACGGCGCCCGGCACCTGCCCGCAGTCCAGGGGCGCAGGGTGTCAGGTGCAGAAGGCCCGGCCCCGAGTAACCTCACCGGGCTCCAGGAAGCACCGCGCCGCGGGGGACGCCTGCCCGCTGCCACCCACGGGTCTGTGACAGATCGGGGGACGCACGCAGAATGTCCAGATGACACGGAGGACGCAAGGTGATCGGGGAGAGCCCTTAAGACGAGGCTCCTTTAAGGAGGGACAGGGAGGTGCTGTGGGGACAGGCGGGCAAAGCAAGAGCAATGACATGGAGCAAGGAGTCGGCAAAACCGGGAGGCTGGTCATCCTCTAGAAAGGAGACAAGGGACCCATAAAACGTGCGCAGAGGTGACGCGTGTCATTTCCAGCCCAAGGCAGGGAGACGCGTCCGGGCAACCCTCCCGTGTTCCTTCCCGGCTGAAACGACGGGTGCTCCAGGCGGCGGGCCTGGTCCTCACCCTGCACCCACCGCCCTCTCCGCACGAGCAGCCCGAGGGAGCATCGCGCTCCTGCGTGTCCAGCCCCAGAGGACGGGGCTGGTTCCCTCAGCGAACCAGAGGTCGCCCTGAGTCCAGATCTCGCGTTTGTCAAACACCAGGTGCTTTAGAATCGGTTCATCCGCACAAAAGCCGGCCTGATGTGGCCGCCACCCCACCCAGCATGTGCGGGTGAGGCTCTGAGGCTCCCGAGCGTCATCCGTTCCCAGTGAGGACTGGACCCCGGCCTGCGGCCCCACTGCCCCAGTGAGGACTGGACCCCGGCCTGCGGCCCCACTGGACCCCGGCCTGCGACCCCACTGGACCCAGGCCTGCGACCGTTGGCATCTGCAGGGTCCGGAGTTCGAGTCCACGGCTCCAGGACGGTCTTTGAGCTGAAGCTCTGAGCGTCTCCCCTTTGGGGGGTCCCCGTCTCGTTTCTGTTGTCACCGGCTTGGCCATTCGAGTACAGAGGGCCCCTTCCCTTTGTAAAAATGGCAAATGGAAGACGGGTGTCCTTACCCTCCGCCTTCAGCGTTGTGTCAAACACACCAGCCCCCGGCGACCTTCACAAGGAAGCTGGCGCCGTTTGTTGCAGGGTTTTCTGTGACACGCGTCACAGCGGAAGCCGAGTCAGATGTTCATTCATTTCATTCTCCAGGGGGACTTCTCCTCCCCTCGGCCACCTCCTGTCGTTACGCGTCTCTGTTCCGCTCCTTTAAGGAGCCCTGGGGTGGAGGCCAGTTATGAAAACGTGCCCAGGCCACGTGCGTACCCGGCGGGGGGCGGGCACCCGCCTCTTCCCCACGGACCTGACAATGCAGCTACTACAGACAAGGACAGACGTTAATGCTTTTCCCTGGGGGCCTCTGTTCGGAGGCCACAGGGTTTCATGAGTGAAAATGCTCTCGGATTTTTTGTTCTGGCGGCTTCTACCCGGGCTCTTGTGAGGTCCTGCGAAAGGCAATAAACCACCTGTGCACATAGCTTCTGACTGCTTTTCCATGTAAGTCAGGGCCCCACTGCTTTCTTTAGTGGCCCCGGAAAGATGCATTTCGATGGGTCTCTCTGGGGGAAGGTGCAGAACAAACCTCCTTTTCCAGACTCTTGCCCCCGGGAAGGAGGGGAGAGGAGCCTGTTCTTTCCTGCGCCTCCACAGTCGCGTGAGAATTAATGGAAATCTGGGAGCAATAGTGTGAAATGCGGGGAACAGGCCTCGCTGGACCTCGTTTTGGGTGGTGTGTCCTCGGGACCGAGTAGGGGTCCCCTGGTCCCATCCCCAAGCAAACCTGACCTTGGGGACACACAGAAAGTCAGGAGAAATGTGGGTTTCTCTTCTCTTCCTTACAGACAACCTATAAGCCCCCAAGTTTTTAAAAAAAAAATTGTGCAGATTTCCTGTTTCTTTAAAATCAGGACGAAAACTTGCTTTTGCTATGTATTTTGTGATCTTCTATATTAAAGTTAATGATATGCCAAGTCAACGGAGAGGAGGTGAACTGTGTTCCCTCAAAATTCCCAAACCGACTGACTAACGCACATGATGCCGGACCGTGACCTTATCAGGAAACAGGGCTGCTGCAGAGGTCACCGGTTACCCCGAGGCCACGCTGAGCCCTCATCCAATGGGACTGGTGTCCTTAGAGAAGCAGACGTTGGGACACAGACACACAGCCCGGGGGAACACCACGTGGACGTCAGGCCGGGATCAGGGTGGTGCTTGTCCCGGCCGAGGAGCACCAAGTCTGCCATGAAGTCTCGGATCCGGGGGGCAGGGTGGGGGGCAGACGCCCTCAGGGTCCCCAGCAGGAGACACCCCCCAGGACCTGCGGCCTCAGGGCTGTGCGACCGTGTCTGCTGGTGGAGCCTTGTGACAGCAGCCCCAGCAAACTCATACGCCTCTCAAATGGTTTTCCCTCTTTGGGATTATTTTTGGCTTAATTACAAAAGCAGAAGCACATCAGAGTAGATCTCTGGGCGCCGTGGGCGCTCAGGCTGAAAGAGCGTCTCGGACCCGCAGCCCGGGCCCACCGTTCAGGAGCCTAGCGCAGCAGGTGGGCATGCGAAGGGCATTTTCAGGGCTCTTGTTTATTGTTTGTCTTATTTCATGGATTAACCTTGTAAAGCCAGGTAGCGAGGCCTGGAAGTATTTATTAGAAATAGGTTCCAATAAATAAAATGTTGTTGGTTTTGAATTTCTCCACATCATGGTTTGGAAGTAAGTAAATAAAAAGCCCTTCGCTAGCCCCTCTGGCACACTGTCCCTGGACTCAGGGCCCACCCCTGGCCCTTCCGCATGTGGACAGAGCTTAAATGTAATTTCCTAAACTTTATACCAAGCATTGGAACCCCACAAAATCATTATACGTAACAAAAAAGCAAACACACCAGCTCCCTTTCCTTTGCTCTATAAATCTCGAAGCTGCTTTTCCTTACAGTCCTTACTTCTACACCACCTGACTTGATTACGCCGGACTTATTTTCACAAAGGCGGCTTATGATAAAATAATTAGTGAGATTCAGACTTCTAAAGGCAACACTGTGCTCAGTGAGAGCAGAGAGAAAGTGAGAATGGAAAGTAAGGGGTGGAGAGAGGGGAGAGAGAAGCTGAGTAGTGGGCTTCCCGCCAACCACGACAAATAATGAAATCTCATGAGTTACGTGGCATTCGTTAGTTAATAAACTGCATTCATTTCCTAAGACACAGATGCCACTTTCAGTCTCAAAGCCTGGAGAGAAACGTGCCGTGTGAAATCTCCCTGTAGGTGGCATTGAGAAGGTGGTAGAACAAGTCGTCACTCATTGTCCCTTAGAAATGCAGGGCAGGCCCGTGGGTCTGCCTCCCTCGCCGGCCCCGTGGGGACCCGTGGACAGAACAGGCTCATCACGGTCCCATAGGGGACGTCCGAGGACTGGGGCTGATGTTGCCCGTGTTGGCATGAGGGACACAGGACTAGGCGAAGATGTTTTCTCAGTGTGTTTTTATATTTCTCACCCAACTTCAGTTACGAATAAAGCCGGGAGAATCTTGAGAAGTGAGTAGTCGATTAAAAAATGGGCAGCTCAGCTGGGCTTGAGCACTGACCTAGGATCCAGGAGGTCACAGTTCGATTCTCCCTCAGGGCACAGGCCCGGGTTTCGGGCTCCATCCCCAGTCGGGGGCGTGCAGGAGGCGGCCGATCAATGACTCTCATCATTGATGTTTCTCTCTCTCTCCCTTCCTCTCTCTGAAATCAATAAAGATATATTTTAAAAAAATAAAATAATTTCCTACTTTAAAAAAAAAAAATGGGCAAAGGCCCTGAATAGGTGCTTCTCCAAAGAGGACCGACAGGGCCGGGAGACACGTGAAAAGATGCTCAGCGTCGCTGATCATCAGGGAGATGCAAACTAAAACCGGCAGCAAGGCACCTGCCCTCAAGGGGGTGCGGACGGGGACCCCCCCAATTTATGGAGTTCACGGAAAAGCAAATAAACCGAAAAACAGTCCATCAGCTTCAACCAGTCAAAAACAGATTATTCAGCTAGAAAAACAAAGCCAAACAGAAAGTCGGCCGATGAAAGTGAATCCAGACCCTGTGCTTTTTGTTTGTTTGCTTTGTGTATTGTTGTTTTTCAATGAAAACTCTAATTTAAAAAGAGGAGACTAAGAAGCCCCTGGCAGAAGGACTTGTTAAAAAACCCACAGCAACGATGATATTAAATGGAGAATTGTTAAGAGAAGTCCCACTAAAATCAAGCGGAGACACAAGGATATTCCTTATTCAGGATGGTTTTAGAGGAGCTCTGATAAAATTGTAAAATGTGAAGTTATTGATAGAAAAGCCAGAAATGGAGACACATTGTCCTGATTTATAGATACTGTTATAGGTTTAAACATAAAAAAGATTCACTTAAAATTGTTACAATAACTGCCCTGAGCAGCAGCATAGAAGAGATAGAGAGTAACCGTCTTCTAATAATCACTCAGAAATTAAACAGAAAATAGCAAATGGAGCTTATTCGCAACAGTGGCCTGGCCACAAATACTGGTACACAGTAAACGCCACAATGTAGCCCCACATGAAACTATGTTTACAACAGGATGTAAGGAGACTTAAGAGCAGCGACCCTTATTCTTAACGAAAAAGCCAATTCTCCAAAACGGGTTTCTTACCCTGATAAAATTTCAGCCGTAATCTGAACAAGGGTATATTTGGAAACTGGACAAATTGAATATGAAATTTATATGGAAGAATCGGTGTGTGAGGACTGCCGAGAAAATGTGAGAATATGCATAATCGAGGGGGGTGTCCCGTCAGATATGAAAATTCTCTAAGAAGCTACTGTTACGACAAAACGTGGCCGCCCAGACGAGCAGCTCGGAGGACGGACGACGGTGTCCGAGAACCCGTGGGACGTAATTTATAGCACATTTGGTGTTGCAAACAGACGAGAGAAAAATGAGGCTTTTCTATAAATTATGGTGAGAAAATAAGCTACAAGTTTGGGGGGGGGGAATAAGTTTTATGCCTCTTTTACACCATATATGAATCCCCCAAATTAACATCTTCAAAAAACAGCAGCAAGGTTAGGCTCAGCTTCTGGTCTGGTGCACACTGGCCACGCGTGGACGTGGGTGTGGGCCCAGCCTCGCGTGTGTTGATCTTGGGAAAATGAATCTCTCTCTCTTAATTTTTTTGGATAAAATGGGGGTAATAAAATTCAAGCAATGATAATCTAAAGGATAGTGACGTATTTACTGACAATCCACGTAAGAGCCCCACACCTCGCGGGTGCTGAACAAACCCCACCTCCTCGGCATCGTCTCCTGCTCCGGTTTTCCTGTATTGTTACAGGAACCTAAAGTTCCTTTTTACGTTAAATAAGACTTAGAAAAAATAATAGAGATGCCTATATCGTCTACTCAACTCCTACCTGGCGATTTTCAAAGATCTTGAATCTATGTGTGTAAATATTCACAATTGACACGTCCAATAGTTAAACATATGGACAAATAAAATGTTTTAATTTGTAGAGGTAAACTCTCACGTTCAAATGCATCTATGAATTGTAAGAAGTCACATGAAAAGATGTCTGGTATTTTTTCTGTCTGCGTATGGAATGGTGAAAGTGGTTTATTGGAGGAGCGACAGATGTGTAAAACGTTCATAAATAATTCACACAATAGGACAACTGAGAGTAATCTGGAGTCTACTCCATCAAGCGCCCTGTCTCATAAATATCTCCAGGCCCCTGCACCCCAGTTTCTCCTGCGCCGAGCGAGTAATGTCAGGGCCCCGGCGGGGTTTGCTCGGACGGTGCGCACGCGACGGGAAGGGCCCGTGAAAACCGGGACCCGCAGCGGCAGGGGCTGCTCTGGGTTCGCACACGCTGTGCCCTCGGCAGGATCCCGAGAAGCTGGGCTCCGCCTGAAGCCCGGGCCGCCCCTCCCTCTGTCCTCGTGCTCGGTGAAAACCGCCCGTGGGACGTTCCTCCTGCACGTGGGGTTTTTATTGTTTGTTTCTGTCTCCCTGCCCTGGACTGTGAGCCCCTCGAGTGTGGAAACCACACATGCTGACTCCTGTGTGTGGGTCGGGTTTGGGTTTCCGGGTTCGAGCTGCCCCTCGGGTTGGCCTCCCGGGTAGAGCCTCGCAGGCCTGGGCCACGGGCGGAGGGTGAAATCAAGGGAGGACAGGAGGTGGAGCAGCAGCGAGCCTCAGAGCGGAGGCCGCAGCGACGCAGTTCAAGGGGCTGTAGGCACTTTGCAGAGGGGATGCGAGAAATGTGGTTTAATTTCAAACATCTCACCCTGGCCTCCAGTTTGTTTGTTTCCCCAAAATGTATTAGCCTATTGAATCTGGTGATTACACACACACAGGGTGTCCCCCCAAACGTATACGCACTGTAAGAGCTGAGAGCCCAGTTTGGGAAATGCAACGCCCTCTGAAAGCTCTGCCTTTATAACTACTCAAAGCGCTGGGTACACTTTTGGGCGACATCTCCTATAGATCATCATATTTTTTAGAAGCATCTTCAGTTGCTTAATGATTCAAAATCAGCAACGGTTGTAAAATAATTTGAAGAATAAGAGAAGAAACAATACAAAGTAAAACACAGAGCGTGGAGAGCATCTGTGCCGCGACCCGCGGACGCGAGGCTGTGGGGCTGCGAGGCTGCGGTCGGCCCGCTGACCGGGGAGCGGACGTCCAGGGGCGGCCCGAGCCCAGCGCTCTCGCTGTCCGACGGGCGCTTGGCAGCTCTTCCCCGGGTCATTGTTCGCTGAGGCCAAGGACTCGCGCTGTGTGTCGGCCCCTGGCTCCGAACGTGCAAAGGCCTGACTCTGAGAATTAAAAGCGTTTCCCGTTCACCACCCCACTGAGCCGGGCCACGGCTTGGACCTGCGGCCTGGGCCGCGGGGTCACCTGGCTCCAACTCAACGCGCTCACGGCACACAGACCCGGAGGGCGGCCCTAGAAAGGTAGCTCAGAACAAACGCCAGGAGGCTCGGCCTTCACGGAACCCTGCGAGGTTGTTTCCACTTCCTGCGGCTTTCCCGCATAACCGACGCGGGTGCCTGGCAATAGCCAGAAATAGCCACCACTCAGTCAGTTATAGTCTATGGATATGATGCTGGGTCCAGTGAACTAGGCCGCAGAGGGAGACGGGGGGGGGCAGAGGGAGGTGAAGGGGCGTAAAGGGGAGATAAATGGGGGTGGCAGGAGACTTGACTTGGGGTGAACATGCCTACAGCGTTCAGAGGGTGTATATAGAATTGCACGCCTGAAACCTATATGATTTTATTAGCCAACACCACCCCAATAAAGTCAATAAAAACATTTTGATAAATATGAGACTCAGCATCAGCCAATGCCTGGCCATGCATATTTTTTTCTACGTATCATTCCAGACCCTGTAAGACCACGCAGTTTGTAACCTAACCCTTTGCATGTCTGCCTCGTCTGGTTTATCGTCTCAGAATTCAGGAGGCTGAACACGTGAGACCGCAGAGAAAAGAAACGCTCCGGGTTCCTCATGATGACTCCCCGCTAAAAACACCTCCCAGCAGCGCACGGGCTCGCGGTGGGACCTCACACTCACAAGATGTTAACGCGCTCGGATTAATCATTTCACAGGCCCACCGGAGGGTGGACAGGCGGATGGGTTTAATGTTTAACTTCCGTTAAATATTTCAAGGGCTCCCGCTCCGTGGTGGCTGCAGCCCTAACCAGGGCACCTGCCCGGGGTGCGGGGCCCCTCCAGGCACACGAGCGGCCCCAGTCGATGTCCCTAACCTAGGTCGGCCCCGCGTCAGTCTCTTGAGGTCAGGATTCATTCGTCCTACGAGGCCGTGAGGTGGTGAAGGACACCGACTCCGTTTTCCTTGTGAGCCTCCGAGCGTCACCAGCAGCCTCCCCGGGGATCTCAGCAAATGTGAAGCTAACACAAAAGAGCAGACGAGGGGGCAGGAAGCCTCCCATCGCCCCACCTGCCGCTTTCTGGGAGCAGAGGAGCCGGCAAAGCCAGGCAGCGGGAGGTGTCGCTTCCTCACCTGTAAAACGGCCGGAATCACAATCCCTGCAGCCGACCGCGACACCGGCAACGAGGCCGGCCACCTGCAGAGGCTCATGGAGAGAGGGAAACGGGCGTGGGACAGGACGGGCTCTTGTCCCGAAGCCTCACAGTTATTTCAGCCCAATTCCTCCGCCGATACGTGGATGTCCCCCCAGAGTGTCCAGAGAGGAGCTGAGGCATCAAGGCCTCAGCCTCGTGGTGGCCTCCTGAGAGCTCACGGTCCCCACGGGCTGGACTTCGGCCCACGGAGCTGTGAGCCGGGTCCCTGGGAAATTCATACTTACATCTTCCGCACGCGTGAGTTTCTGTTACGGGGCCAACATTCCCTGGGGGGCAGCAGAGATGAACAGCGCCGGCCACGGCCGTGGAGACGACCGAGCGGATCGCGGAGACAGAACCACCGTCCGGCGGATGGACTTGAACGCCAACCCCCTCCCGTGAGTGGGGCAGGGACAGCCTCTCTCAGCGCCCAGCTCTCAGCTCCCCGCCTGCGAGATGCAGGTAGAAACCCCGGCCTCGGGGCGTCGCGGGGAATTACACATAAAGGAGAGAAGATGGGAAGCGTCTGGGACGACGCCGGCCTTGCGCAGACACTCGGCAGAGGCCGGCCTGGTTCTCTGCGAAGCCCGAGGACGCAGGTGGTCGTCGCATCATTTGCTGCATCCCAAACAGCCGCAGATCCGTGGCTTAGAACGAATCCCAGGGACCCGGCTCACGGCTCCGTGGGCCAAAGTCCAGCCCGTGGTGACCGTGAGCTCTCAGGAGGCCACCACGAGGCTGAGGCATCAAGGCCTCAGCCAGCTCAGCTCCTCTCTGGACACTCGGGGGAGACATCCACGTGCAAGTTCATTTTTGGAAAAACTCAGTTTCTGGGGCATGTAAGAGTGAGGTCCCTGTCTCCTGAGACCTTCCTCAGCGCTTAGGGGCCACCCGCGTTCCTTGTCATCTGGCCCCTTCCGTGTTCGAGACAGCAAGGGGACGGGAGGGCTTTGTTTTGCTCTGAGTCCTTGACTTGGTTTTGGGTTTTTTAAGAAATATCTTTATTGGTTTCAGAGAGAGGAAGGGAGAGGGGGAGAGAGAGAGAGAAACATCAATGATGAGAGAGTCACTGATGGAGCCAACAACCCGGGCATGTGCCCTGACCGGGAATCAAACCCCAATCGCCTGGATCCTAGGTCGACGCTCAGCCGCTGAACCACGCCCGGCCCTGACTTGGTTTTTGGACCAGCCAGAGAAAGCCCTCGGCCGGGAGGCGCGACCCCAGACAGCCACCCGGTCTTACGGTGAACGGCCCCATCCCACACAACCCAACCCGGTCCCGGGGGTGACACTCAGCCAGCCCACAGGCCCAGGGGTTACAGCGGACAACGTGGGCGTCCTCTGCGGATTCTGCTAACGACGGTGGATGTCTTAACCTCGCTCCTGCTCCGTCAGTGAGAAATCGTCTGTGTGGTCGTCAACTTTCTTTTGCAAGTTTAAAAATGTCCTTTGGAAAACTGGATCGTATCCTAAGATCCACATTTCTCCCTCCAGCATCTTCCTGAAACAGCAGCTCGGAGAGACACATCCCCCTACACAAAACCCACACAAGAATATCAAAATCTGTTTGATAATGAATTTAAATTAAAAAAGAAAAAAATCCACACGCTAAAATCGTTTTTATTTTTAATGTTCCCCTCTTTTTTCAAATTCATGGACATAATGTTTCTTATTGCAACTCAGAAACATCCCGAAATAGCTGCCAAGATCTTACAAATAAACACGAAACCAAGGCTCGGGCAGGACAAAAATAGTCCGCGCTTCTGCTCGAAAGGTTGGTGGCCCCGCTGAGTCCCCCGCGGGCTGGCGCACCCTCCGCAGCCCCGGGGCGCGGCCACGTTTAACCGGGACCAGCTTCTCGGTCTGGAAACACTCGCACGTATCGGAGCTCGTGCTCTCCGCCTCAAAGATATTCCTGCATCAGTTAGAAAAGAAACACGGGAAAAGGGGACAAATGTCACAAACACGGAGGAGCAGGCCCCCGGGCAACGTAGCTCGCTCGGGGTTATCGCCACCATGAGTCCCGGCCGCGACGTGCGTGGGATTAACACGACTCTCAGCAGTGCCGGCAGGAATCCTTAGTCTCTTATTTAAATTGCCCCCGTGATGAAATGCGGGGTTTTATGCCTCACAAGGAACATTTATGATCCAGGCCGCGAGGCGAGCTCCCCTCCCCACCCCTGCCCCGGCCGGGGGGGGGGGGACCCCGTAACTGATTAATTTACGGAATGAAGAGGCAGGTCGCCCGCGAGTGTGGCGCTGAGCTCGGGCCCTGGAACGCGCGTTTTGATTCTAATTTTCGCTCTACCGTTTTCCTGTCGCGTCACAGAAAAAAAATCCCGGTTTTGATTTGAGTAGAGCTGATAAAAAATGAATCCAACCTGCAGTGGCGTCCGTGGTGTTCGTGTGACAGAGGAAAACTGTTTCCAGTCCCTACACCTCACGAAATGAAAGCCAGGGAGTTAAATTTCTCTTTTCCTCCAGATTCGCTACCAGGCCTTAGGAGACCGTCCGCGATGCCCCCCCCCTCCTCTGGGACCGCTTGCCCTTTGATTCTAGGAACATTGGCCTCTTCTATCCCTGAAACAGGCCAAGTTTCCCCGTCTTCTGGCCTCCAGGTGTTTGCACCGCAAGGCCAAATGGGAGGCCATCTCCGTGGGCCACGGCGCCCGGCTATTTCACAAAGGAGACGCCAGCCGCTCCCGCCGGCACCGCCGTTTCAAGGACGTGTGTGCGGCGGTCAGCCTGCAGCAGAGACGGTCTCTCTGGATCCTTCCCACGACCCTGACTCATGAGCTGTTGGCGTCCCTAGTAGTTTAAAACAGCTCTTTCCGGGGGCACCACGTGCACCCCCGGGTATAACTGCGTAGGACCCAGGCGTTAACGTGCCCTCCTCATGGGCACATGGTGGCTTAGCCCGGCCGTCAGGGACCCTCCAGGGTGCCAGGGAACCACCTGGAGTGATAACCCTCAGGCGCCTGCGGGCGGGGACTCCGCGGGGAATCAGGGAAACTTATAAGACAGGTATTTACACGCCCCTTTTCTGTTCTGCTGAACTGTCTGAGAAATACACCCGATAGAGGAGCATCGTTTGCTGTAGAAATTTGTGATCTGTAGCATTCAGGTTGCTACAGAAGGTAGTGGTTTTATTAAAGAGAGTTTAGCCAAAATATGAAACAAATCTTGTACCATGAAATGTTTAAACAATTGTAAGCAATCAGCTCACAAAAGGGACCATCATTCCATAACCTTAGCCCCACCCTTACAAATCCACGTGGATACCCAGGAGCAACATAGCTTTTCCATTATAATCACTCTTCCTAGAAAAACATATACATTTTCATGGAAGTGAAAAATCTCTTACTGACCAAATAACTCCCTGGCTAGAGCTGCGCGGCGTGACCAGAAGCAGGCCCCGGGCCGCTTCATCGGAAGGGGCGGGGAGGACCGGGCACGAAGCCGCCACATCGAAACCAGAACAAAATCCTCGACCAGAGTCGGCCTGAGGGTCAGACCGTGTGCGAGGGAAGAGCCCAGGGCCTGGTTAAACCCAGAGGCAGGAGCACAGGCCGGGTTTGGGTGAGGACCGTGCTCGCTGGCCGGCGCCGTGTTTACCTGCGTTCATCCCGTCGCGACGCCCCCCCAGCGGAGGAAACAAAACGCCCGGCGAGAACCACGGAAAGCTCAGAATCTCGTCTAACGCCAGACATTTCTTAAAAACCCAAATTACAGGTGCTCTCCTAACAAAGACCACAGAGGCCCATCCTTTCAGTTTCCAAACTGCCCTGCAAAGGGGCCTGAAAACCTCCAAGAGAAAGAAACGTTACTGTTCGGTCACAGTTCCTCGGGCCGCTCGGCGGTGCCCCCATGAGCAGACGTTATTTCCTGGAGACGTCCTAGGCTTACGGGAAACCTGAGCAGAAAGGAGCGCGTCCCCCACCCACCCCCCGCCGCCCCCGGGTCCCCCCTTGTTAAGTCCTCGCTGGGAGAGCCCCGTCGTCACCGGGCGAACCAGTGCTCGCCCTTTCCTGCGGAGCCGGCCCCTCACTCGGGGGCCTCCTTGCGTTTCAGGCTGCGGGCTCCCAGCTCCGACGCCCGGGCGCGTTCGTCACACGGCACAGTCGCTGCTGGGGGTGCGACGTCCATAACTATGGATGTATTTTCCTCTGGAGGCCCTGCGGCAGGTCCAGCAGGAGGCCTGCCCTCCGCCCCCGAGCGGTCGTCTCCCGGGTCCCGCTCCCCGGTCTCGTGCGGGGCCCGGCTCTGGAAGCCCGGGGGCGTCCCGCCCGCCGCGTGAACCAGCCGCCCTCCGCTGCACGTCACAGCCGCCCGGCCTCACCAGCCTCCGGTTCTCGGCTGGCGAAGCAGCTTCCCGTCTTCCCAGCGGGAGCCCCGGGGCCCAGGGACGGGGCCCTGCAGGGAAAGGAGGCCGAGGGAGGGACAGGCGCACACGTGTTCATACGTGTTTCCTGACCCTTCCTGGCAGACGTCGCAGGTCGAGCCCCGGAGTTCCTTGGGGTCAGGTCATCAGGGGGCTTCAGGGTCTGCACGTGCCCTTCGCTGCCCGGTCAGCGGCCGCGCCCGCGAGTCAAGTTCAAGCGCTGCGTGTTCACCGGGATTCCTGCGGGATCTGGGGGCGACGCGCAGACGGCAGAGAAGCCGCCCAAAGCCACCGGCGCCCGAAGGAGCTCGTGCCCGCAGCCGAGGTGCAGGTCACGTGTGTCAACGTCAGACGGGCCGCGATGACACTGTAAGGGACATGTTCCGGGGAGCTGTAACGCCCCGTTATCCGACAGAGCTGCTCAGCTTTTCCGTGTCTGGGAGACATTCAAACGTGGGCCCGGAGAAAGCGGGAAACGCGTGGCGTGACCCCGTCAGGCATCACAGCGCCCGCCCGCCCGCCCGCACGCCCGCCGGGGCTGTGTGGGTAGATCCCCTTGTCCTCGGAGCCCCTTTCATCGGCGCCACGCGGCCTGGGGCCACCTCTGCGTTTCTTTCTCTTTTTCGGTCCGGACGAGATGCTGTTGAGCGGATCTTGACGGCAGAAAGGAGAGGAGTGAGGGCAGGGGCCTCTGGGCGCTTATTTCCGCATCAGCATTCCAGGTTATTCCAGCTCCTTAATGCCACGGCCTTATTTACGGACCATTAGCGTGAAAGGCAACTGGCGGCATCGGCATGAGCCAGCCCCGAGCCGCCAGGGCGCCCGCGCCCAGAGCCCGGCAGCTCCCGCCCAGGTGCACGCCCTGCCCCTGGGCTCCGACCACGCGGCGGCCGCCACGGTTCCTTCCACGTGAAGGCTGCAGGTCCTCACGCAGCTCGGACCCCTTCCTCACCGCGGTTTCCAGCTCTGTACAGAGGAGCCGCGCAATCCCAGGGAAAGGCGCCCATACGCCCCGCGATCTTGGCTTCGTTTCCCTCTAAAATCACAGCGGAGGGGGAGACAGGCGATCTTTCCCTAACGGTCACACCGTCCCGGTTGCCCCAGGACACGGCGGGACGTGAGTGACACGCCATTGTCACCATCAAACCGGCATCAGCATCGCTTTCTTCTTACCTAACACGGTTTCCCCCCATTATCGACGTGTATTTTCTCAGCACACGACCGGGATTAACTGAGTGTCTACTCCGGGCCGGGCACCTTCCCAGGAGTAAGAAAAGACACCGATGTGCGAAACAGAAAGAATTCCCTGGGCTGGTCACCAGAACTGACACAGGGCGGTCCTGAACGTGAACTGTAATCGGAAAAAATTAAAGAAAAAAAGATCACAAAATATTCCTCCTTCCCCGAGGCTTTCCTGCTAATGAGAAAGACAGACGCCGCCGAATCGTCCGCTAGAGAAGCGTTCGGGTGTCGGGGGTCCTGCGGGAGACAAGCATGGCCGCCGCGAGGCCGGGCGCTGGCTCGGACAGCACGGGCCCTCCCTGGCCACGGTCTTCTCTCCGGAAAGCACCGGGTCAGGGGCTGGCTGGTCAGTTCTTACCATCGTCACCATGCTAGTCTTACGAGCGCAGATTTGCTCAGGCTGATGTTCCTGACATTGGTTATTCAGGATCAAATGCGCACCCTCCCCTCCGGGGCGTTCGCCTGACCTGGTTCCACCGCCGTCACCAAACTCTTCCCGTGTGTCTCCCGCCCTCGTAGCGCCCCCGGGGTTCCCCCAACGGCGCTGTTTCTGCCAGTGCGAAGTTATGTCCTGGCCCATTACCATCGGTCTTCATAGAGTCGTCCCCTCCCTCCCTTCGGAGCCACAGCGTTTCCGTCACGCCCGCTGCTGCTTCTTCCTGGGCGGTCGCAGCAACTATGCGATCGGTTCTTTGCGGCAGAGCTCGGTGTGTGGTTCTATGTACCCGGTGCCCAGGGAACCGCACGGCTCCTATCAGATGCTCAAAAATGCTGGAGGAAAGGCCAGGCGGAAAGACAGACGCGTGAGAGGGAGGAAGGAGGGACAGGGAAGGGGAGAGGAGGGGAGAGGAAGGGCCGCTGGGGAACCTGCCGGGCGCTTGGATGGTAACAGCAGCACCGGTGCAGTTCTGTTGCACCGCCTACTGTGTGTGCCGTCCCTACTGCGTGCTGGGCGCCGTGGTAGAGGCTGATAAGCAGCCCCCCCCACACCCCCACCTCCCCTCCCTCCCCCATCCCGCCCACCCCAGCTCAGAGCGGCCCTTGGCCCTCGGGAGAGAGCGGCCGAGCTCGCCCTCCGCTGCCCCCTGGTGGTCACGGCGCTCCCTTCCCCTCCGGGCTCCTGTCCTCAAATCGTCCTGATAACGCTTCTCTCCATTCTCGCCCCAGGCTGTTTCCTGGGCCTCGGAGCTTCACGTTCACGGAGTATCCGCACATTGTTCGTTTAGCAAACACCGACCGAGGGCCCTCTGGGTGCCGCGGGTGCCTGGCGTTGGGGACACGCTGAAAATAAGAGTCAATGTCTCTGTCCTCGCCGCTGTCACCACTGGACATTACGGACAAGAGGCCGGGCGGTGATGACAGGGGTCATGGCGAAGGGAGGGGACACAGAGGACCTCTGAGGGTCAGAGAGGCGCATCCTGCCCGGATGTGGGTAGTCGGGAAAACCATCCGGGGGGCGTGACGCCCACACTAGCCTTTCAGAGAGGAGGTGAAGATAACACAGTGAAGGGGGCAGCGAAGGCCGTCCCCGCTGGCACTCGCTGTGATAAAAATCATTCTAAAGGGAAGGGCTGGGGAAGCTGCTCAGACAGGATGCTCCTGGGAGTCCCCGGAGACTGGGGTGCAACGGGTCAGTAGCTGGAACCCTGCGGTGCCTGCTTTTGTGGATCTGAGGGAGAGCTCAGCGTATCTTCTGAAACGAGCCCTGCCTGAGTCCCGGCTGGCATCGCGGTGCCCGTGTCCCTTACCACCCTTTCTGAGCTCTGCTCTCGAGCTGGAAAGTACAGCTGATTGCGGGAGGTGTGTTTACACCTCGGTGACACCGAAAGGAAAGTGAGGCACAGGGCTGAGTAGCTGGGGGTTTTATCATGTTCTCTGAGCCACTTTTAATAAACTTTCCTGATACTCAGTAAAAGGATGTGGTCTCCATCAAAAGCTCTTTTCGGTAACGAAATCAACAAGAAGAGAAAAACACACCTACACAGCCCAGGTGCAGCGGCGGGGCATCGGAGGGGGCAGGGCGCGGGCTGGGGGCCTGCAGCTCCAGCCTCTCCCCCCGCAGTCAGCGCCCGGGGCACCGAGCCTCTCCCAGGGGTGAGCCCGGGAGGGCCGGGGCACTTACAGCTGCAGGTTTCCTCCCAAGCTAGAGCCCCCCACCCGCCTCCGCCCCAAAGCCCCGGCCCAGGGACTAGGCACGCAGTGGCCCCACCTCACCTGCCACAGGCCCCCTCCTGGTCAGCCAGGCATCCCCGTGGTGTGGGGTGTGGGGTGTAGAGAGAAAGAGGGTCCAGGGGGTCATCTATCAGCTACCGGAGCAAAAGCACGCAGCCCCTTACCCGGCAATGGCCAAGGCCCCGTGACCTCTGCCGTTCCCGGCATCCTCTCATTCAGGTAAATAAAATACACACGTCTTCCTGCCCATTGAGTCCCGTGTCCAAGGAATCAAAGGTGGTTGGGGTGGACAGTGTGCGGCTAACATCAGCTTTGGGGAAACCCGTTAGTTTCTCTTTAGAAATCTTCCATCTCCAGCACATTTCCCTCTGTCTGAGTTCTGCACGCGCCCTGTGACCCCGGTTTCCTTTGCACCCATTACGCTCGGGGCTCTGCATCCCGCCGGGGACTGGGCTCCCTCGCTGGGATTTCTAGGCCTCTGGGGACCACCTGTGACTTGGTGTCTGTGGCTCTCCCCTGGTTCATCTCACAGTTATTTCTGTCCCAGTTATTTTTTTCGGATTGTCCTCGGAGAAATGTTCCTTCCTGCATCCGATGGCTGACGGGGGGTAGAAAATGTTTATTGTGTCCATACTGAACCCACCATTTCCAGCCCTCTCATCGCCTCCGACCTGGTCACTTTGGACCATTTTGGGAGACCCAAAGCTACATGGTTTATCACGTTACTTTCCAGGGATGGGAACACCTTTATGTAGTGAGGTGCACCTGCTGATCCATGGAGGGGAAAGCAGGTTCTTAGGGAACCACTGGGCCTCAGACACGGGACAGACAAGTCCCCCCCTCTCTCTGCTCCTCCCAGTCGGTGAAAGAGACAGATTCTGCTTCGCAGGTGGGACAAGTGAGGGGAAAGGAGATTAAATAATTTGTCCAATGTCACATCAATAGAGTAATGGAAAATAGGTAGAGTTTTATCTGAGTCTAAAAGCATGTTTTAGCCCAATAAAGTCAACCTGAAGCAGTCGTGGCAACCCGAACAGTAGGGCGTCACACCAGGACCCCGTGTCCCTTCAGACACGCCTACCCGGACACGCTCAGCGTTTCCCAACTCGATGGGCACATTCCACACATCAAAGCATTTTATTTTAAAAGTTATTATTGAAACATTTACCAACGGAACAAGCAGCAGCTCCTGCCTGAGCCACTCTGCACCTGAGTGGTGGGTCCCGGAGAGAAGCGGGTTTGCAGCCAGTCGCCTCTGGGAGGCAGGGGGCGGCTGGTAGACCAGATGTCCTGATACCGCCCCCGAGTCTCCGTGAGGGAAACGCACAATTAACCCGACAGCGAGGAGGAGGGTCTGGCGCGATTAAAATATTTGGGCTAGTGTTTATTTCGCCGAGATACCAGCTAATCACTTTCAAAAATTCCTACGACATCTAGTTATTTGTTAAAATGGGAAACCATTTATGAGGGAGCGATCCGTAAACGGGTAAACTTGGGCAGGGTTTTCTTTGAAAAGCCTGCCTCCTGGTAAAAACCGGAGACTCCGTGATATAGACGCAGGAAGCTCGTCTTCCCTGGATGGGCGGAAGCCGGGGACGTGGCCGGAGGTAAAGAAGTCCGGCCACGGAGGGAAAGATCCTTCCAGCAGCTTCAGCAGTTCCGATGTATCCTGAGCCCCAGGAGGCTTGGGGTTTGCAGCTGCAGATAACAATTCCTCGTCTTTGTTTTTCTTCTCAAACTGAATTGCGACAATGAGGCCAGTGATTGCGGCTGGGCCGCAGACAAAAGCTGTGCTCAGAGGGTCGCCTGCTTGCCGGGCCCGGGAAGCCCGTCCTCCCGGCCACGAACAATAGGCCTTTTAACCTAACACATCGCCCCAAACCCAGCGGTAAACGCGGTTTCCGAAATTGTCAAAATCGTCGGGGTCCAACCTGCCAGCGTTGCGGGGAAATGGAGTCCCTCACGGAGGCTGAGAGAAGCGCTGCGGGGACTCCCGCTGGGAAGCTGAGGCTTGCGGGAGGTTTACTGAAGTTCACGTAGACACAAAGGGCTGTCCTGGGTTCAACTCCAGTGCCTCCTCTCCTCTATCCCGCTAGAAAAAGTCCAATTCTGCCTTCATCAAGCCCAGCGCAAAGGCCGGGGTCCCAAAGTTCTGTGCCATGCCGAGGCCTGTCCAGCTTGGTCTGGCACAGTCTGTGCTCCCAGCTGAGCTCCACAGGACGCTGTGCCCAGGCCCGAGAGGCTGCCGCAGGCCCCAGGAGGCCGCTAGGCCCGCACGTCTGCGTGTGAGAAAGGAACGTGTGTTACACACACACAGAAAGAGAGAGAGAGGGAGAGAGAGGGAGAGAGAGGGAGAGAGAGGGAGAGAGAGCTCTTTGTTAAGCTTGGGTAATATTATCTTGGGCTTGGGAGGGACCAGGCACTTTTTTAAACTCACCGATCAATTTCCCAAGCTTTTGTGGGCTTCTGCTGGGTCCTGCCCTTAACCAACCCATTCCCTAGACCCTCTGGGGGTCCGTGTCCCTTATCCAACCCAGAGGAGGAAAAGAGGGGGGTTTACAATCCCAACCGGAGACAGTGAGGCCTGAACGGAGGCGACTGTGTGGGGATGGCAGGTTGAGGACAGGTTTGCAAGATAAAGGAGAATTAAGAATCTCCGCGACCCGGGCAGAGGAGAGAGGTGGCAGAGAACCGCCCACGTGTCAGGGCTGTGTCCCCTGTCTCCACGCCTCTGCCCACAGAAGCGCCAGCAGCTTGCGCTGGTGGTCTGCTGTCGGTCCCACCAGTCGGCTGCTTCCGAGCACAGATGCTGCAGGCGGAGGCGAGAACCAGCCGCGACGGGCTCACTTCCTGTGCCGCGGGAGCGCCAGAGAGGGCAGGAGGGAGCCACGCAAGCAACGCTGCAGCCAGAGCCCGAGCTTCAAAGGTGGGAGAAGATAGGGCCGTGCCCAGTGACAGCCCTGCAGTCAGCGTGTTTACGCCATGATGACTGGAACCCAGCTTCCATGTGAAATCTGTGTAACATGCAGGTCCAGTGGTAGATCCAACTCAGCAGGAATCCTTGAAGGGGCCCGTTAGGCGATTTGCTGCTTTATATTTTCTGTGTCTGGTTATGTGCCCCAATGGCTTCTCTAGATCTAAGTGTGCACTGGAATCATAGGAGGTGCATGTTGAAGTTCAAAGACCTAGGTGATACCCCGTGGATTCTGAGTCAAGACTCATGGGGTGGGCACGAGGACCCGGCCCATTCACTACAGCAACCAAGCGGTTCAGACGCAAGTGTCTGAAGAGCGCACTGGGAAACACTGCCCTGGGACACGTGAGCCACGGGCAGCTTTATCAGGATGGTGGCTCCTAGGAAATTGTGTGTTAGAGAGTGCAAACTGTCAGCATCCTATCTTTTATTAAAATGGGGGGGAGTCAATGTCATAATATAAAAAAAGACTTTATAAAATACAAACAAAAATCCCTATAGATTTAAATATTTGTCTTCCAATTCTTTGATATTTTCTTCAACAGTATTTAATTTGCAATGGATGTCGTTCAGTGAATTCTTCATTTCGGATAATTTTCAGCTCTAGAAATTCTGTTTAATTCTTTCACGGATCTTTAATGTCTTACATCATTAGGTATGTTTACGTCCTTTAAATCTTTGCGCGTGTTTAGTGTTTATACTGGTTGTCTTACGGTTTGGGTCAGCTCGCTCCGTAATTTCTGTTATTACTGGATTGATTTACTTTGGCTCCTGGTTTTGTCTGGTTGTGTGTCACAGGTTCTTACTCTTTGTAAGCCGGTGACTTCTGACTGGAAGCTAAACACTGTGACACGCTGTTGGACACTGGCTGTTACGCTTTGGTGTGTGTTTTGTAAGACGGTTTTACTTTGCTTGGGCAGGGACCTAAGTTATTTGTGAATCATCATGATTAATTTAAGCTTCATCTGAAGTTTTCTGCAGGGCAGGGCTGGGAAAACCTATGTTCCAGGGCTGATGTAACTCAACCTATATGATGTGATTCTCCTGGAGCCTCTACCGAACGCTCCAGGCGCTTAAAAAGGTCTTTTACTCCTGCAACAAGATCCATAAAAATGCCTCCAGAGAGAAAACCAGGCAGTTATCGGGCTCCATTCATTTGTTTTCCTCACCCAGGAGTCACAGTTATACTTCGTCCACCGGCCAGTGTCTGAGTTATTCTATGTATTTTGAATTTTTTTTTGGTGGAAGTATAATGCCAACACAAGTACTTCATTGTTGAAAATGGGAGCTCTCGGATCCGTTGTTTTAAGGCTTTAAAATGTTTTCAGACAGATAGAGGTTCGAGCTAACGTAAATATAAAGTGTTTTCGGCATTTCCAACGAGAATAGCTCAGCGGAGGTGACAGTGAAATAGATACGAAGCCCTCCGTGTGGCTAAGTTCACGGCCGTCCCGCCAGGACCAATCTCAGCTGTTCCCGCGGCCTTAGGGAGGCTCCAGCGCTCTTTACAAAGGACTGAACTATGTATTCCCATTTCATAAATGTGAAACGTAATTTTTTACATTTTATTGTCAAATAAATAGTATTATTATCCAAGAGATAGGGGAGAATGAAAAGAAGACAGATACAGTTCTGTTCTCACAGAACAAACCCACGGGAGACAGCGAGCGCTGCAGATCGAGGCGCGTCCACCACCGTCTCCCTTCCTCTGCGTGTCCTTCTGGAATGAACGCATTACTTTTATAATGAGTATGTCTCAGCAAATGGTGCCGGAGCTCTTAGCTATGGAGAAGGGAAGAAAGAAACCTCACCCCTGCCTGCAATCATGCACAAGAACTAATTTAAGTGGGGTAAGGTATTTAAATCACTTCTTTTGATACTGAATTCTGGGTAAATTCTATTAAGTTATTTAAATCTTCAGTTCAAAATAAATAATAGATTTATTACAGTAAGACAGGGTGAAAAACAAGTGAAGGTCAAGGGAACATAAGGCTTTGGCCTCTAGAATCAAGAACAGCGTCCAGGCGGGAAGGGTTGGGCGCGCTGAGGCCGGGCCGGGGCAGTCGGGGTCACTTTATGGGGGAGAGTCTGAGGAAGGGTAGAAATTCGCCACACGGGGCACGGGAGAGGGGGGGTCCTGAGCCCCCAAACGCCGGCGCAGACGTGGGGACACAGAGGCGCCCGGTGCTGCGCGGGGCTGGGGGTGCGTCTCCCGCCCGTTACTGGGCGCTCTCCGTGGCCGCGCACTGTAAGCGAGTCACGTACATCACCTCTTTTAAACAGAGAAAACGCATCCATTTCCAGGTTATTACGTCAGCACCTGCCCGCCTCACGCATTCCCCTAGCAAAGTCCGGGGACTGACGCCAAGTCCTAAAATCTCTGTATTACATTCCCCCCGAAAGATGTTAGAAGCTTCCTTGTAACACTATACACGGGCCTAGAAAACACTTGTATTTTATATTATGACGAGGGGATTCCACGAGGAAGGGGGTTTGGTCCCACTTCTGCCTTCACGGGGAGCTGTTTCAGCGTTTCCTGATGGGGCTCCCTCCTCACAGTGCAGCCGTCGAGTGAACAGAAAGTGAGAGAGCAGATGAGGCCTCTCGGATCCGCTGTGATTAATGGAGGAGAGACGCTGGAGCGGGGAGCGAGAGAGCTCGCGTCTGTGCCGAAGAAAGAGACGGACGGAGCTGCTCTGCCCGGCCGCCTCCGGGCCCCCAACCCGAGGCCCCGGGGCTCCGCGTCCGCAGGTCTCACCTCAAGGTCAAGGCGCGAGGCCCACGCCTGTGCTCCCCCCGCGGCCCTGGACACCTCCTGCCAGGCCTCCGCCCGGGGAGGGACGCTCGGGGCGCCTGATGCTGAGGCTCAGAAAGTCCTGGCAACGAGAACTTTCCACCGCGAAGAGGTCCTGGCCGCGCCCGGGAGCCCTTGCGACAGGCGGTCTGTCTCAGGGGCCGAGCCCTGGGCCCTTCAGGGGTCCGAGAAATGGGCCCTTCCCGGCCGAGTGTTCGTCAGACGGGAGAAAGCACCGCGGTAGTCACGGCAGAGAGCGAGTGGTGCCGGGCTCCGGTAAATTTCCCAAATTACCTGCTGAAGCTGTTAAAGGCTCTATGAAGTATTACTTACAATTAGAAAAAAATAAAATCTGTTCTAGGCTATGAATTTGGTACTGTTTCTATGATCTTTCTGTATTTATTATTTATTATAGGTATACTTTTTATTACTTTATTCAAACTTTAAAATAAAATACATTTTCTCCAGGATTTTATTTCCAAATAAAATTACCAAAATAATGTGACTAGACTCTGGGGAATTCAATACGATCCATCCCTATTAATTTTAAAATCTGTAATATTCTTGGGGTCATTTTCAAAGGTCTGTTTCATTGCATTCAAAGATCTAAGTGAATATGCTGTAAAAGAGAAGGTTGTTTGCCAACTGATATTCCAGAATACTTTATATCCGTGATGGAAGGAGCGAGGTTAGGGGACTGCTGTCTCCTTGGCTCTGCGTGGGGGGGGGGGGGGTCCGGCGCTGTGTACAGGGCAGTGCCCGGGGCAAGACGCATGATTCCAGACAGTAGAGACGGGTTTCTTATAATACTCAATTTACAAATACATTTGGCAGCCATTCTATGACCCGCCCTGTACGAAAATACAAAAAAACCCCACCTTTTATCTTCAAGAAATGCATCAAGTCTATGAGAAATGGGATGGGCGACCCCCCAAAGCAGTTCATATAAAATCATACGTGACCCCCCGGATCGTGAGATAGGTCTGATCATTTGCATGTTTGTCCTGATTTTAGTGAACGTGTCACTTTAACCTTTGGAGTTGTTTTCTCTTGGTTTGTTTCCTAAGAAAAAGAAATGGGGAAGGAAAGGGAGGGAGGGAGGGAGGGAGGGAGGGAGGGAGGGAGGGAGGGAGGGAGGGAGGGAGGGAGGGAACTCAGCAGCTGAAGAAACGGCGTTCCCATGCGCTTCTTTCCCCCAGGTCCCGCTGGCACCCTCCTGTGCCCGCCTCCCACCCATCGTCAGCGCCCATCAGCCCAGCGGAGCCCCGGCGCCCGCTCCCGGGGCCCACCCACGGCATCGCCCCATCGGCCCACAGCCCTTCCTGGGGGTCCCTGACCCCGCTCTGACCTACGGCAGTCGCTTTCCAAAGTCTTTAACGTGGGATTTTAAAGCACGGTCTTTGAGATAACCGCTGGGTGAAGGTCCCACGTCTCCAGGGGGACAGAGCAGCCCCTCCTGGGGGGGGGGGCGCGGTCCCGGGGGACAGGCCTCAGCTGCTGCGCCACCCACTTTCCGATACAGAGGCCACCTCCCGAGAGCGTGCGTTTTAGAAACGCCGCCTGCGCAGGTTTGATGTCACGCTCAGGGTTTCGCACCGTTTCCCAGCGCGGCCCTCCCGGGGTGCGACCTCAGGCCCTGTCCTCCCGGGGCCGGGGCCCGTCAGCCCAGCGTCGTTGCCAGGGCTCCCTCTCTGTCATCCTGTCCTCACGGTCTCCGTCTTGCCCTGTGGCTTCCTCCAGCGTGAAAGCTGCAACTGCCCCTTCTGGTGACGATTCCCTCACTGCGGGCCGAGCGCCGGCTGCCACGACAAGCCGCCTGCTGAGCCACGGGGGACACAGAGGCCGGGACCTGCAGCCGCCGCCTTTGGGAGCTGGGAGTTCAGAGGGGGGGATGGGCCCTGGGAACGGCCGGTTAAACTGTCCAGGTGTGTGACAGGCTAAGCTGTCACCCGGAGGAGGGGCGGCCGCTTCTAAGGTGCTGTGAATAGGACGTGGGGCTCGGGGACCTAAGACTGACCACAGACTGAACCTCACTAATGGCTCTATATCCTCTATGTTTCCTCGCAAACGCGCAGGCGTGGCCCACAGAGCTGAGGGGAGCCGTCCGCCCGGGGCCCAGGGGCCGCCAGGGGCGCCAGCTCCCGGGTCCGACCGCTCCCCCCGGCGCGTTCCTAATCTCCGCCTCCGAGCACAAGGTAGCTGGGATCTGACGGCAAACTTTGTTTCTGATCAGCCACAAAGAAGTTTTCCAGCATCTGTTGAGCTCAGCGAGTAAGCACAATTTATAAAACAGCGAATGACTAACCCCTGTAACCATTTTAATGACCCTAAAATAAAGTGCTTAGAGCAACATCTGTCCCAGCAGCTGGGTGCTCCGCATGAGTGGGCAGCCCCGCTCCCTGGGACAGACTCTCCTCTCCCTTCTGACAGCAGCAATCGCAGCAGATCATTTTTATCGTAATCAATTTAGGTACAGTTTCTCAGGAACCATCTGTGTAGCGCTCATAGACTGTGCTTAAGAATTTAAATGTGTATATTTTTGGTCGCTTAATGTAGCATCTGCTAATGGCCACATAAGTTCCGCGTTTGATGCAGAAAGCTGTTTCCTCGTGAAGGGATTAGTCGGAGGAATACTTGGTTTTATCCCTCCACCCAAAAGCCCCTGCGGTGTGAGTGACAGATGTCACAGGGTGTCAGTTGTAGGATTAATTGCTTACAAAATAAAAACCGGAGCTGGAGTTATAAGGGAAACACAGCTCCGGCGGGACATTTTGTTGGGCCTCCATCCCCAGCTCACGGTTTTAATTAATACGGTTGCGTGGGGGCCACGGAAACTAAAGAAAAGCGTAACTTTTGATAACTCTCTTTGGTTCATTTTTATTCAGATTTTGTCTGTGGCTTTCCAGCTATGTGTTGGATAAGCGTATAAATAAATTAAATGCCTAAAGCAGCCAACATTTACTTTAGCTCTGAGGACAATTTTAGGATCGTATTAAAAGACAATTGCTCAAAAATACTACAAATGAACACTGACCGGCTTTGGCGCGGGGACGAAGGGTTTGCCTAAAAACACTGTCCACTGCGCTGGGGGTGGCACGTGTTCTGTGCTGTAACGGAGTCCGGACAGCACATTTTGAGCAGAGAGATTCCTTGTCTTGCTTAAGGATTCTGTTTTAAAATGTTTGTTTACTTATTTTAGACAGAGAGAGGGGCAGCGGGGGCATCGGCCTGGCCTGTTGTCCCACTGTCCATGCGTCCGTTGGCTGGTTCTCGTGTGCGCCCTCTCTGGGGATCAAACCCACAACCTCGGTGTGTCGACGACACTCTAACCAACGGAGCTCCCGGCCAGGGCAAGGATTCCTTTTGAATTGAGCAAATACAGCACTATTTGGATAATCTAAGGTAACATTAAGATTTCCATGGTTGGGGGGGGGGGAGCCCTTTTTTCTCTAGTAACAGACGTGTTTAGACTTTTCTCTATTGAAAGATTTTGAGAGCCCACAAAACTCACTAAGTAACCAACTGGCTAAATAAGTAAGCAAACAGAATATTGTCAGGATTCAAAGTCTGAGGTAACGCAGCACTTAAAGTTACATCCCTTCTGTGTTCACAGACCACTAAGTAGGCCTGCGGGAGCGATCGGGTCTTGTCGTCACTGCTACACACACATAGTGTGTAAGACGAGACGGGCCAGTGCCTGTGACGTGTGAGGCTGGGGTCGCGGCGGGAACGGGAAGTGGATCTACCGAGGAGGGGGCTCCCCAGCTAGAAGAAAGGAGCACCCCCTTAGTGGCTGGACCCCTTTCCTCTGTGTTCTCAACAGGCCATGACAGACGTGTCTCACTTTGGCACAAACATTGAGTACTTTGGATTGTCCACGAGACAATCCAATCAGTATCCGGCCACTTCTGTTTGACTCCCTTGCGGTCAACAGCCTTGAATTGCCAAACGGGCGAGTTGCCTGCAAGAGTATGCGGGTGACCCTAATGATCAATCACCACTCATTCAGCGTGCTGTGTGGCTCCACGTTGGCTAAGCGAAGCACTGGTAGAAGGTGAAATCAGAGCTGCTGATAAAATCGTTCCATTGCTAATTTCTGCCTCTGATGTGTGCAGATTGTTTACTCATGGAGACGTGAAGAGAGAACAGCAATGGGTGGTTACACGGGCTTAAGTTCCTAATGAGCATTGCGGAGGTGACGGGCCTGATTTTCCAACAAGATTCCTGCCGTCTATAATTCAAGTCCATTTCAGGAAATAGATCAACAGAATTAGTTTATGGTAAGTTCTGGAAACGGCAGGAGGTGAGATTCCTTAAACCATGTGCCATTTTTGGCTCCCTGATCTGGAGATCTTTCTACCCCAACTATCAATCAGCTAAATGATCTTTAAATTAATTAGATGAAAGAATTTGGTCCTGTGATCCTATGGGCTGGAAGATGTCCAGGCTATTAGAAACATCATTTCAATAATGCCATCTGCAGGAAACCCACCAAACAGACTTAACGCAGATGAACAGAATACAAACCATAACTTGCAGCCAGAGAGAGAAACCGGGTTCCCAAGCACACACATGCCTGCGCACGCACACGCACATGCCCTCAAGGCTCATATAGACACAAAAAGACAAGGAGGAGCCAGAGGGAGAGTTAAACAGGAGAAAATTAGAGACAAGGCTTCCTCCACGTGGAGATCCACATTCCTCTAAAAAATAACTTCATACTTTGAGCTCTGGTCTATGTTTTCCTGATCGCGTTTGGGATGTTGTCCCCGGGGAAGTATATCTATTCATTAGATGGACATGTGCGCGTGCGCGTCTGTGTATTTTCGAGTGTGTGATGTCAGTGTCCCGTCACAGTTTAATGAAGTGTGTCTTTACTCAGGCATGCAAATCACAAGTTTGGGGGGGCTTTTGTAGAGGATGTGCACCTACTTCCCATCCCAGACTGGCTTACTCAGCATCTCACGGGGTGTAGGAAGTGGGAGCAATAGTGGATTTCATGTCTGCACGTAGACACCAATCATCTAAGATGGAAAGAGATGGACGCCATGAGAAATGCCCGCTCCGTTAGTTCAGGGAGGGAGATCTTTCTGGTGAGAGAACCGGGAAATCTACCCTCGTAAAGGTACCATTTTACTTGAGAGATGCGTGATAGATAGGACCAGACTTGCAGGTGAAGGGAATCTGAGCAGAAGCTAATTCTTTGCTATATCTCTTTCTTGAACTTTCAGATTCCTTACAACAGCCGTATTTGTGACCTTTAACTTCTGATGGTGGAAATACCAAAGATACTGAGGGGGTGTGGCAGAGTTAGAGGCTGGCTGTGGGCTGCGATCCTCCAGGTTCCTTGCTCTGCAGGGTTTGGTCTTGTTTTGAATGAAGAGTTGGATAAAGCAGTGGTTCTCACAGTGTCATTCTTGGTTCTCGCACAAGCAACCTCAGCATCACCTGGGGATTTTTTAGACATGCAAATTCTTGGGCCGCGCCTTCATCTTACTGAATCAGAAACTCCTCGAAGCACGGGGCCCAGGCATCTGGGGCTCAGCAAGCCCGCCAGGTGTGTCTGATGCTTTCCAGTGTTTGAGAACCACAGCATGACACAATGATCACGAAACCTTCCTTTGGGGGCCAGAACTTCTCCATCCTGACCTTTGTTCCTGATAAAGTCCGGGGTGGGGTGACCCAGTCTTTCTTGGGTCACCACAGGGAACTTTGGTAGGTGCTCATCAGTGACTCTATTTATTCTTAGGGAACTTCTGAGAGTTAATCTTACTGATGATTTGTCTGCTACTTTCATTTACAAAATCACACACCATTGCAGGTCTATGGGCTCCTGCTAGGAAACTGTCAACCCTACAGTTGCTCAGCTGAGCTCATGGCAGCCCAAACTCCAGGTACAATGGGGTTAGGGAAGGGGCATCTGAGACTGTTGGCACCCAGACAGATATGACACAAAGGCTTGTTTCAGAGTATGTAGGATGGTCCAACTCTGAGCAGTCTCGTCCCTCCGAGTCAACTCTGGGATTCTTAGCAGTTGGTTGATTTCTCTGTGCGGTATACTTGGGTGAGGTCAACAGCTCTTTCCACTGTGGTAGAGACTAAAGGGGAAGTTAATGTGGCTGGACACTGACCCAAGCGCTTTTTTGTTTGGAGTTAAGGACAAGTGTCTGAGGGCTTATTGCTCTCTGTGGCTCTCCCTCCTGACCCCAGGTTTCCATGCCACTTGGGCTGGTCCTACCTACCACATTCAGACAAGAGGCTGGTGGGACTGAACCACCTCCAGTTAGAATAAAAGAACCTCAGTGTTTATAGGGCCTTGCAGATCATGCACCTCCACCTTGTCATTGTCCAGATGGCCACACTGAGGACCAGAAGGCAAGGAAAGTTGTCCAAGACCACTTGGGTGGGAAACTGCAAAGATGGCATTTGGTCTGCCATTCAGTACCCTTTTCCTTCAACATGCCACCCCTTCCAACACAGGCTGTGCCAAGCAGCCAAGAGAGGGGACTCAGGTATATCCAGGAGCAGGGAGGTGACAGTGCACAGAGCATTTCAGGGGTGAGAGCGCTCGCCCACCTAAAGCAAGAGCTCTAGCCAATTACTGCCATGTGGAAACACACGCCCAGGGCTGGCAGATCTTACTTTTTATGTGAAACTCTTGGTTTTCAAATGCTGCCTCGAATGAAAAATGATCTTGTGAGATAAACAAACATGTTTATCGGTCTGATGGGGGCCATGGGCCACCAGTTTGAAAACTCCGCCGTTTCCAGTGAAGTTGGGCCCCACACTGACTTTGCTCATTTTTTTCTCCGAGCACTTAGTTTGAAGTCATCCCTTTTCCAGCCCTCCTGCCTAGAGCAACATCTGCTCGTATCTCTCTGACCTACTTCTGTTCCTGCCATTCTTCTTGCCTGTTGTGTATAATGCCTCTCCCGTATCCAGTCTTTCAAGATCTAAGTCAAGTCACACAGCCACCATGCAGCTGTCCTTGGCAGCCTACGCCAGCCAGGGACGCTAGTGCCTTCGTGAGCAAGGCATTTGGTGAACAAGGCATTTGGTGCTCAGCTAACAACTTGTGGCAGAGGGTGGGCATATCCAACCCTGGGTGCATACTCGAATCACCTGGAGAACTTTAAAATCCACTGTCACCCAGGCCTCAGCTCCAGGAATGCTGATTTAATTGGTCTTGGGTGGGACCTTGGCCTTCTGGTATGCTCCACAGTGTTTGTGATTTGCCAGAATGGAAAACTATTGAGATGAGTAACAACAATGTACTCACGGGCATGTTTTGATTAACCAGATTATAATCAATAAAAAAGCAGGGAGGGGATTCATATTTACACTTTCCCCACAAAGAAAGGACAGTGTTATGTATAATGGTCTGATGGTCCAGAGGTGCTCATCATAGCCAGCAGATATCTAGTCCACAAGACAAATGAACATGCATTTGTGCCTGAACTGCTCAGACTCTGACTTCCCAGGCAAAGGATTTTTGGGTTTCCACCAGTTGTGAGGCACAGCCCATGCTTGGAATGAGCCAGGAAAAGGAACTGGGGCATTTTGACCAAAACTTCTCCTTATCTTCTCTGTTTCCAGATATTTTCTGATTACCTTGGTCACAACAGCAGCCTTGGAAGACAATAGTGGGATGAAAAAGGGTCAGTGTGTTCTGCAAGGGCAGTGACACAAGAGCGGCATGATACCCATATCAAGCCTTTAACATATCACCTCCTTTCTGAGCCAGGAATCAACTCTGATAGTGTAACATTGGGTAACTGTAACCCGCCCCACCATTCTTTTGACATTGTTTCTATAAATGCTGACTCACTAATATGTAGCTTGTAGATGAACAGCATGTTTGTATAAAAATCCTAGGAACTAACTTTAGAAGATGCAGACTCTGACCTTCAGTCGTCCCAGTTCTGGGATATTTGCTGACCTTCAACCATAGAACCAAAGATGACATAGAACGAATATGACAAAGACCAGGATGATGCATACCAGACCATCACTTGACCAGTTTTGAGGTCCTTTTCAGAATGGACTGTGCTACCTTGCATGTAGGGAAGTTTTAAACCCAATCCCCTTGATCTCTTTGTTCTGCTTTCCCTCTCTCTCTTTATAAAAACCTCTGCCTACACTGAAATGTTGAGATGGGCTTTGGACAAGAGTCCCCCATCTTCTCAGTTTACTGGCACCTGAATAAACCTCTTTCTTTTTTTACCAGCACCTGTCTCACGAGTTTGGCTTTCATGGCGACAGGCAGCAGAACCTTGGTTTCAGTTAAAGGCAGAATTAGGGTAGGGGGTTGGAGGCCACAGATTCTACATTAAACATTTAAAATTTGAGACATCTTCAAGACACCCAAGCTGAACTAGCAAGGAGGCTTTACGAGTATAAAAATGGAAAATATCAATTGGGGTCATCAGTCTAGATCTGGTATTTAAAACCCAAGGAATATGTGAGATTACACCTATAGAGAGTATGACAGAAGCTATTAGATAGGGGAGGAAAGGACTTCGGAAAGAGAGCCGAGGGTTCCGACATTTAGCATTTAGGAAGAATGGGGGGATTCCAAAACCCAGGAGCATCTACACACGTGAGGTTTCATCACCATGACCAAACCCTTCATTTCAGCTGTTCTCAGGGGATGGTCCCCTCTCATCTGAGACAAGCTGAGCCTGACTTCTCCCCCACATGCAGGTAGCAGCAGCTCCAGCATGCTCCTTAGTCAGAGAGCGAAGAGGAGAGGGAAACAAGCCCACTTTACAGAGGAAATTATGCAGCGGGGAGCTCACAGCGGTCCCTGCCTCTGTGCGCTCGCAGCAGCCTGGCTAAGGGTCATTAGCTTAATGAGCTATTGTATTTTTCTCTCTTTCTCTAAAAAGTCTGCTGAAACATCCTCCCAGGAGCCAAATGAGGAGGCGAAGAAATAAACAGCAGCTGATGGCTGAGGGAGCTTAGCCAGAGAGCCCTTCAGCTCAGGACATGCTGTGTGTGGGGGGGGGGGGGGACGCATGCAGGGGTGGGGGTGGGGAGCAGGGTGGACAGACAGACAGGCCTGTGGACAGTGGGACTTCTAACAGTGGGAGTGGTATGAGTAGCTCCCCAGGAGTCGCTGGCCCCAGAGGTGGCTCTGGGTTTCCATAAAGTGAGCCAGGCGAACAGATAAGTAAAGATGCAGCATTATTTCCTGATCAAAGTGATCAGAAAAGTATGACCCGTTGCCCTAGGAATGAGTCTTATTTTGAGAAACAATATTAAGCAGGTACGATAAATTACTACACACACACTAGTTCCCTATAAATGCTGACGGAAAGACTAAACAAAGCGGGTCTGTTCCCCGGCCACCAACGGGGCCTCAGGGGGGGAAGACATCTGAAGACACAGAAGACCGAGGTCTGGCCCTGCCCGGGCCGCCTCCCCCTCCCCAGATCTCCACCATCGATGCCCCCAAGACCAAGCCTGCAAACTTTGTGGTTTCTAGTCCATTGGTTATCACGCTCTTTTAAAATGACTTGTAAGCGGTACAGGCTCATTGCAAGAAACTGAAAATTGAGACTAACACAAAGAGAATGGAAATTGCATCTGGCCTACGGTGTACGAACAAGTATGTTAACATGATGGTGTATCCATCCCTCTACAGAGTCTCAGAGACCTGTGTCCACATGGCATTGTAGCCATATCTCAAATCTGCACAATTATTGAAAATAAAGTTTAAACATCTGCTTTGCTACAAACATTCTGTGACGTGTGTCATTGTCCCCTGTGGTTGGCTGCGGCCGGTCTCCGTGACTCCAACGTGCACACCCCTCAGGGCTCCCTTTGTACCCTGGTGCACGCTGTTTGCTATGTGGCCCTAGAGGGGAACTGAGAGGCCCCTCCTGCTAGGAAAGTTCAAGGTCAGGAAACGCTGCTGATGCCGGAAGACCAGGGAAGTCACTCCCTTTTTGGACAGAGGAGAGACTCTCAGCCAGGGGCTCCACTCTGTGCCTGGTGCTGTCCCTCACCTCCCAGCAGAGCCACCGCCTGGGATCCTGACCGGGAGGGGATTTGAGAGGAGAAAGGAGGCCCCACTCAGCGCTCCCCTCCCTCTCTGTAGCTCATGTGCTCAGCACCCAGGTGCCCTCAGGTGTCCTCTCTAAGCTCCCCTTTCTGAGTGGATTCCCCTTCCCGGGCTCCCACATCACAGCTTTCTTGTTCCCACCCGTCACACCCTGCTGTGACTTTCAGCTTAGGTCGTGTTTTTTTCCAAGAGTCTCTCCGTGCCTTGAGGGGAACCCGTGTCTCACTCACGTCCCCATGTCCGAGCACACGTGTCTGCAGAACCAACGAGAGTAGTTAGACGGGCGGCTCAGATCCGCCCGGACGGCTCCCTCCCCAGGAGGCTGCCCTGCTCACTTTGCTCAGGCCTGAGCTCCGTGGAGGCCGCTCCGCAGGGCGGCCTGGTTTCCCTGGGCAACCTGCTTGCTCTGTCAGCAGCATCTCTCACTGGCAGTTCTGGGGCCTGCAACTTTCGCCATATGCCGGGTGTCTGTGCCTCCGTGATCCCAGCCATGTTAATGTTATAATTAGAGCCAGAATTTATGCAGACTTTCTTCGGAGCCGCTCCTCGGGCTCGGCTGGAGCGGGTTCTCTTCCCTGCATGGCTGGGTCAGGGACATTACTCCGTTTTATATTCGGGGACAGATTGGGAGAGGGAGGGATGGGAGAGAAACGTGGCAGAGACAGAAAGATAAAAGGAGCAGACACCCCCGGGCACTGGGCACTGCCTCCATGTCCCAGGGGTCTCTCAGCTCCTGGGTCAGGACTCTGGGCGAGGTGGTCACCTGTGACATTCAGGCATGGCCACTGGTACTCAAGGGAGCCATTACCACTCACGTGTCCTCACGGGCTTTTACTTGCACTTGGTCATGTTATTGGACAACATTAATAAAAGGATCTGTAAGATCTTAATACGCTGTGTTTAGTTGTGTTTCAGTAACAAGCAAAAGACACCCCCCACCCCCCAGCTTCTGGGTCATTAAATCAAGGCTTCCATCTGATCCCGGGGAGCTTTGGCTCTGCCGCCCAGCTCCGGGCATGTCCCTGTCCCTACCTCCTGCATGAAGAAGCATCGCCTGTTACGCTCAAGGCAGAGGGACAAGAGCAGGGGGGTGTCACTACCCCCCACCCCCCAACCCAGGCCAGGATTTGACGATGTGCGTTCTTCCTCTGGTGATGGGCAGGAATGAATATCCTTTTACAGGACGGGCCCCAAATAACAGGGGGCAAGGACGGCCCCCAGCTCACGCGCCTCCGCCAGCTCCTTTGAGCTGTTTCCACTCCTGTGCCGACTCCGTTCCTCCTCCCCTCCCAGCGGGGACTTCCCGTCTCTGCGTGTCCCTGGGCCGCACACTCACCCCCAGTGTCCCCTCCTGCTGAATCCCCGACTTCGGTTCGCTCTTTGCATCGATCGGCTGCCTCCTGCACACCCCCGACTGGGGGTCAAGCCTGCGACCCGGGCACGCGCCCCGACCGGGAATCGCACCAGCGGCCTTTCGGTTCACGGGGAGATGCTCAGCGCACTGAGCCGCTCTGGCTGGGCCGGTATTAGCTCTTCCTTCCGAGCAGTGCGGCGAGTGAAGCAATAAATGACTAGCCCAGGCTCCTCAGAGTGGCCAGCAGACTATTTTTCATAGCTGGGTTTTTCATCCAGCCCCAACGTGCTGCCCTGGGGCTTTGCTTAGGTTATAAAAAGGTCGTCTTCACGCATTCATATTTTATTTCACCATCTCATGCTGGGCCATGTGGGACTGATTTGCGTCATCTACGATTCTTCGCGAATTGATGTCTTTTATTCTGTATTTCATCATTAAAAGCAACACAAAAGACCCACTGAATATACATGATAACCCCAGTTTAAAAAAAAAAAAAATGCACCAAACAGGGTGTTTTTTCCCTAAAGATCCCGGTTCTTCATTATTCAGCGCGCAAATACCAGCCCATCTGAAGCCAGGTAGCTCCGGCAGATGGGCCCGGAGTGGTGAGCGAACGTATCAATCGTGCAGGCAAGCTGGGATGCTCAAGCCGAGTTATTTTTGGGGCAGTTCGGCAGATTTCTTCTTTCTATAATAAGTGAATTTTTCTCCACAGAATTTTAAATTTAACTGATTTTTCCTCAACAAAATAAAGTTACTCCGAAAAGGAGCATCTATTAACTCTTTACTGTTAAGTTACTTCTATGATCCAACTTCACAAAGGAAAAGAGATGAAGTTTCCGTGTCTGATTATAGCTAACACCCCATAGCCTAGCAAGTGGGATAATTAGCTTGAAATAAAATATTTACCTAATCGATGTGGGAAAAGGTTGAAAAGTGACAGTTTCCTCCCAAAAAACCCACATCGAACCCCTAATACTGGTGCAGATACCGGTGGCAGTAGCTGGAGGGAAGCTGCAGGTACAGTGTGGTCAGAAAATGTTATTCCCGCATTACTTTATGTCTTTAAAATAGAGGGAGGGCCTGGCCAGTGTGGCTCAGGGGCTGAGGGTCGACCTAGGATCCAGATGATCAGGGTTCGATTCCCGGTCAGGGCACATACCCAGGTTGCGGGCTCGATCAATGACTCTCTCCTCATTGATGTTTCTCTCTCTCTCCCTCTCCTCTCCTCTCTCTGAAATCAATAAAGATATATTTAAAAAATAAAAAATAAAAAAATAAAATAAAGGGAGGGGCCCAGCCGGTGTGGCTCAGCGGTTGAGCATCGACCTGGGATCCAGGAGATCGAGGTTCGATTCCCGGTCAGGGCACATGCCCGGGTTGCGGGTTTGATCCCCAGTACGGGGTGGGCAGGAGGCAGCCGACCAATGACTCTCTTGTCATTGATGTTTCTCTCTCTCCCTTCCTCTCTCTGAAGTCAATAAAAAAATATTTTTAAAAAAAAGAAGGAGGGGAAAAAAAGAGACAGGTCATCTCCGAGTCTCTGGGCCCGCGGCGGGGTGCTGCAGGTGCGTCACCCCACGGAGGCCGCCGCTCCAGCCAGGCGTCGGCCGTCCTGCGCCCTTCCCTCAGCGCTGAGAGCAGAATCCAGCGCAGAGTCTGCACACGCCTGTCCGGGAGAGGGACAGCGCTCAGAGGCCAGCCGGACGCCAATCCCGCGTGAGCGGCTCCACTCGGCGCGGTTACAGGAGGGACATGAGCGAGCTGCGCCTTCCAGGGGCCGCAGACCGGAGCGGCCGAGGAACGTTCTAGAACAGTCAGTGCAGGAGCGGCTGCCGGGGGCGCTGAGCTGGAAGGCGGGTCCGGGTCGCGGAGGCGCTCGGGTCTCAGCAGGGATACGTGTGCGGAGCCGGGAATATCAGCTGGGTGTGCCTTCTGGAGGTCAGTCAGTCATGTGCCCACTGAATAATGTAGGGTCCTCCTTGGAAACCCGGGGACACTTGCCAGAAAGGGGCTGCTCAGCGATGACCCTCACCCGAAAGGACACGGGGAAAACAGGAAGCACCTTGGGCCGCAGATGATGCAACAGTTTTGGTCTGCTGACCCCGTCCAGTCTCCTCGGTCCTCAGAGAACATGGCAGCAGACGTGCCAGCTACGTGCCCTCATCCCCACGTTCACCGCCCCCCAGGCACGTCCACAGGGATGGCTCGGGCCCTTGAGGAGCAGCTCACTCCAGGGTCACTGAGGAGCCCGGCTGCCCAGTTTAATTCCCAGGTTAAATACGTAGCTGACCATCTCTTCTGCACAACAGCATTCATCCGAAATCAAACGGCGCTTGGAAAGCCCCCCGGGGGATATGGTGCTGGCAGGAAAAGCCTGAGCTGATACGGAATTTTTATCATTTTACATTTCTTAGCATATTCTTTTTTTTTTTTTTAAATATGTCTTTATTGATTTCAGAGAGAGGAAAGGAGAGGGAAAGAGAGAGATAGAAACATCAATGATGAGAGAGTCATTGATCGAGCCCACGACCCGGGCATGTGCCCTGACCGGGAATCGAACCCCAATCGCCTGGATCCTAGGTCGACGCTCAGCCGCTGAGCCACGCCCGGCCGGGCTCTTAGCATGTTCTTTATGACCTGTGACGCCTCCATTTGTGAGCCACTTTAAATCGGGTTTTCAGTGAGAGTGCTCTTTGGAATAGAGGCTCTAGGTCCCTGCGCAGTCCCGTCGTTTATACAGTTTGATGAAGCTGAAGCCTGTATCTCCGGCAAACAGATGTTTTCAGGGGGTTTTAGGGCAAGATGCTGGCCCTGCCCCAGATAGAGCGGTCGGTTTGTGTCTCCAAAAGACAGAGGGATGAGGGGTCCGGGGGGATGCGGGTCTTGGCAGTGCCGTTCTCGGGCGCACCCTCCCCTCCCCAGCGAACGGGTCCGTCTTCCCAGCCAGCCCCACGGGCTCCAGGTAGAGCGGCCCAGCGGCCCTGCTTGATTTAATAGATAGTTAAAAATCAGCTCTAAATACAGTGGAGTGTAACTGTGTAATGATATGTTTATGTTCAGTGAGGGGGAAAAAAGAAAGCGAAAAGAGTAACAGTTAACAGTGTCACCTCCTGTTGGGCCCAAACTGTGAGCGGCAGGAATCTGATACGGGAGGGATAAAATTAAACTGCCGGTCCCGCAGCAGACTGGTTACTCCGGCCCTTAGCTGCTCAGCACGTCACTTGCCAGGGCCTCCGCGGAGAGAGTAGAAAGCCGGGTCCCTGCGGAAGACGTGCCCCTGGGCCCCCGCCCCACCCGTCTATCTCCCCAGGTGGCCACTCAGCCACGGCCACGCTCGGGGGCCCGCAGGAGCCGGGGTGGGAGCAGAGCGAGTCTGGGGTGCATCGCCCTGGCCCGTCCGCTGCGTGCTGATGGTCAGAGGTCCCTGGGGACCCCGGCAGCACAGAGCCCCCGGAGCCGGCGCAGTCAGGGCCATGGTGCGTCGCGAAGCTCGCCCGTCCTGACTGGTCTCGGGGGACCTGTGTCAGAAGGAGGGGCGTCTCGGCGCCCGAGGCAGGGAAGGACGCGGCTGTGCTTAACACCCCCGGTGACAGCGCTGGCCCAACCAAACCCGCCTCCCCGGTGTGGGGCGCAGGGCTCTGCCCGGCATGGCCTCGCTCTTCCCGCCAGCTCCGTCTTCCGTCTGTCCCCGCACTTTGTGCTTCTGTCTCATGAAGCACGTTCTCGGTTCTGGCTCCAGCGGCCCCCTCTCCGGTCACTGACTCCCAGCCCCTCTCATCCCCCGTCGGCGTGTCCCAGGAGGCCACCCTCGGAGCCGGCTCGTCTTTATTAACGCCCCTGTCCTGAGGGTCCCCTAAAGCACCACGGCGTCAAATATCATCATAGGCAACGCCTCCCAAATTTACACCGACGCATCGAACCTCCCCTGAGCTCCACCCTCGCGTCCTCTACCTCCTACCAAAACTTCCTCCTGGACATTGAGTGAGCCTCCCACACTCAACATGGACAACGCGAGCCCTCCGCTGCCCTTTGCAAACCCGCCTTGGCCATGTCCCCGCCCCGGCAATTAGCAGCACGCTCTTCCAGGTGTGAACACCTAACGCTCGGGCGTCATCGTCGGGCCCTTTCTCCATCAGGCGCGTTCCCACGTTTTAATTCACCGCCATGTCCGTTACCACCCCCACCTCCAGGGACACCCCTCCTATGAAAACCACCCTGGTCTCTCACCTGGACCCTCACCTGGATGCAACAGCCTCCATTCGAGAAGGAGCACAGAGCCGGCCGCCGTCCCGCCCCACCCCTCCCGCGGCCCAGGGCGCTTGCAATATGCACGTCTTTGCGTTTGCTCCACCCGAGGGGTCAAGTTTTCCCCTCGCGCACGTTGGGGTCGGGCCTTCTGCTTGCTCAGGACGTGAAAGCTGATACGGGCTGAAGGACTCATTCCTAAACGTTACTCAGTATTTTCACGCGAAATTTCATTGTAAAACCAGAAGGCATGTCCATCAGACACTTAAATATCAAACAGCAGAAGTGCAGAAGGCCAGAGAGTCCGACAGACTGAATTATGAGCAAATCCAGGGATGAGGCCTGGCAGGGTCGGGTGAAACACTGCACTCAGGCCCAAGCTGCGGGCAGCCCGGGTCCGGCGAGGGGGCCGGGGCCGCCGGCCCCGTGTCGGAATAAAGGTCCCCGGCTTTCAGGGATCTCGGATCAGAAGTATCTCCAGCCTGAAAGACCGATTAAGGAAACACAGTAAACAACATTAGGAGACAACACAGCCCAGAACAAAAGAGGAAATAATTCTGTGCCCATCAAGCCACATCTGGAGCTTTCTGTTCAATTATGGGCGTCGCGTTTGGGAGGCGGAAACACTGGGGAGACCGAGCAGGAATGAGAGCTGGGCCGGGGGCGGGTGGGTTTAAACCGTTTGGGGGAGAGAGGCCAAGGCCACTTTTCAAATACCGGGAACAGAAGCTGACTTCCCCTGGGCAGGAGCCGGGGAAGGACCTGGAGCCTTAGGGCCGGAGACGCTCTCTGCTGTCCTGCGCGGGAGCCACCAGCCGGCCAGACGGGACAAGGGCAGCTCGGAAACAGGGGTCCCCCTCGCAGCTCACGTCCGGCGGAGGGGCCGCCCCCGAGAGCCCGCATAGGAGACAACGGTGCTGGCGAGACCGACACGTCTACCTCACCAACCTCGCGCTGAACACCCTCCTGGGCGCTTTGCGGGTGCCACAGCAGCCAGGCCTCGCAACGCCCGGGGCGTTCCGTGCCCATTTGACAGAGGAGGGCACTTCAGACCCAGGGCGAGGAGAGCTCTCCTGAGGGTGCGTAGTAAGCGCAGGGTCGAGATGCAGCCGCGGCCCGGCCTCACGCTGACTGCATCGTGGTCCAGGGGGCCACCGAGTTCACTGCCCCAGGGGACCGTCCCCTGGGGAAGGGCTGTGGGAGCCTGAGGCGTCCCCAGTCCTTTCAGGGGCAAACTGGGCACGTGTCCCAGAGAAAACGGGGACTGACCCTGGCAGCCGGCAGCTCGGGCCGATACGTGTCCTGGGGAGGGGGGGCCGTGCTGGAGGTACAAGCACCACCCCTCTGACCGCCTGTGCTGGGCGCCTGGAAGGGCGAGGCCCCACCCAGAGCCTCAAGCGGGCACGAAGAGAGCCACCGGGAGCAGGTGCCTGCAGCGCGGTCCCCGCCTCGGGCAGGGTGGTCAGCATCGGCCCCAGCTGACCGCCGGCGCCCGCCGCCCCTCCTGAGCCCAGATTCGACGGGGGGCCCCCCCCCACCGCCGAGCGAACAGTGCCCCTCGTATTGAAGGTACTGATGTTAATTAACTAAGTGAAAAGAAGTGTTAACGAGGTGCCCCCCCGGCCCCCCCGGCCCCCCCCGCCCGACACCGCAGCGGGTCAGCGGCTCTACGATTCACAGAAACCCGGCGTTGAACACGCGGCGACACCTACAATGGGCCGGGGGGGCGGCACCGTCTCCATCCCGATGAGGCGCGAACAAAGGGATAATTATAAGCCGTTCCCCTTATTGTTGCGCGTCAGGCGTGTGCGCCCCTCTCCCCCCGCCCCCTTTCCCCCGCACAGAAAAGTGATTCTGCTGTGGAGATGGCGCCAGGTGCGCGGGTGACCTCACACGCGCCAGATCGGGAGCTGACATCCATCACACTTTGAGATTCTGGATTTCATCATTTCCTGATCTTTCTAAAGGGATCACAGCACCTGGCCCTCGCAGCTGTAGTTCATTTAGAAAGCAATTTAAAGCCCGAGGAACGCGCGGTGCCATCTCGCCGCCTCAGCCTTGTCATTAAGCGCGACGGAGCGGCCTCCGTTCCGCAGGCACATGGCTAGGAATTAATATCTTTCAGGGCCCTCTCGGCTGAGCCAACAAAGGTTCGCGGGACCGCGCGGCGATGAGCGCGGGGCCCAGGCGAGCGAACAGCAACAGAAGCAGGCCAAGGCGGTCCCGCCGGCTCCAGGGCGCCCCAGACGCGGGGAGTCGCCCGCAGCCCCCTTGACAAGCGACGGGCGCTCTGGGACCCGCGTCGCCTCTTCTGGCCCCTGGGCGGAGCCGGCCCTCGGGGGCACACGGGCCGTGCGTCCGGCTCGGTGCTTCGGTCAGAAGTAAAAATGATGCTTTTCCACGGCTCTGCCGCGGCGGGCGCGCCCCCTGAGGGAAGATGCTCCCCCGGCTCTCGGGGCATCGGGGGCTTCCCTGCCGCTTGCCGGGCGCAGGCCCTCGGGCCAGCCCGTGGGGGGGACCCGTGCGAGTGGACAGGCGCCAGGCGACCCCGTGAGCGGTCCGGCTGTCCCAGCTTCTTTCACCCTTTAGACACATAAACTTTGGAAAGCAACCTCTGCTGCCCGCCGGTCTGTTATCTCACCCGCCCGGCGAATGGGTGGAAGCGGTGTTTCCGGAGCCCCTCGCGGAGCCAGGAGACCGGCCCGGGCAGGGTGTCCGAGGACAGCCCTGCATTTCCCCCGACGCTCAGCCAGCACAGTCCCAGGCGGGGGTCCTGGTCCCAGCCCCGAGACGGAGCGAAGTGCGAGGCCGCTCTGGGGCTGGCGCCTGTGTTTAGCAGCAGCCACGCGTGGCGTTCCACGGCGTGGTGCCTGGCGCGCTTTCGTGGTCCCTAAGCTCCCTCATCGCTTCCCGGGCGCAGGCGCTCCCTCTAAGCTTGGGGAGGCCGAGGCGCCGCGGGCCTCAGTCACGTGTCCGAGCCGGGAGGACACTGAGCTCCAGCCCGACCTCTGGGTCCAACGAGCCTGAGCCCTTGGATGGCCCTGCAGGGGTCACTCCAGCTGAATCCCCAGGAGAGTCCGTGTGCTCGGCGCCAAGCCCCGGACCCCGCTCGCCCTGCCCCACACTCACTGTGTCTCTCACACAAATCTCTCACCGGCCGAAGACGCGGGCAGAGAGGGGTTAAGTCGCTTTGGCTGTAGATGACACCCGGGCTCTGGCTGTGCGCCCGCCCTGCCTGCGGGGAGACTCGGGGCCTGACTCACTGTCCTGGGCTTGTCACGTGCTGCTGGGAGGACCCCACTGTCCATGGGACCCCACTGTCCATGGGACCCCACTGTCCATGGGACTCCACTGTCCCTGGGACTCACTCCACTGTCCATAGGACCCCACTGTCCATGGGACTCCACTGTCCCTGGGACTCACTCCACCGTCCCTGGGACTCACTCCACCGTCCCTGGGACTCACCCCACTGTCCCTGGGACTCACTCTACTGTCCCTGGGACTCAGTCCACCATCCATGGGACCCCGCTGTCCCTGGGACCCCACAGGAGTAAGACAACAGACACCCGGGCCTGGGTTCTCCTGGGCTCCACCCTGTGCCTCTGTCTGTCTCCTCTGCTCACTTTCCTCTGCACCTTTTCAATGTAATAAACCGTAACTATGAGAATAACGTGTTTTATGAGTTCTGTGACCCCCAGGACAGCCCCGGCGTCACGGTCAACGCCAGCACAGGGTCTATGTGGAGACACACATGGAGAAGGCCAGAAAATTCACAGGCAGCCCACCACCGCCCGGTGCTGAAGCAGGGTCAAAGGCCAGCTGTCTCCCCCAAGGGCTCTGGGATCATGCTCCCAGAGGGGAGGGAAAGCACTCATGGAAAAACTAGAAGAAAGTCGGAGCGTGCGCCCGGGGCTCCGGGGGGAGAGGTGCCCATCGCTGCTGCGGCGTTTCAGGGCGACACTGGGAGCTGTGGAGTCAGCCGCTTCTCCCCTGAAATAACAGTCTCCTCAAGGGCATTTGCTCAGGAGCAGATTAATGTTCACACGCCTGGAAGAAAAACTGAGCTACTGACATGCTCTTATTAGTTCTTGGGGTTTTTTCTTAACAGCCACAAGAAGCTGCCCATTTTGTAGAAATAAGAGGGTTTTTTTAAGGAAAGATGGATCTTAAAATCATTGAAAAACCAAACCATTCTCGTCGATGGCTCTTTCCTCCTTCTGTACCTCGGTTACGGAAGGAAAGTGTGTCGTGAAAACATGCGTCTCTTTCTCTCCTCGCGCAGCGGGCGCTTCACGGGCTGCGGACGCCCCCGTCCCAGCTCTTCAAAGGTTTCGCTTCAGAATGACTTTCTGCAGCCTACTTAACAGTGACCCGTCGCAGTAAACGAGGCGCTTAGCCTCAGAAAGGGTGGCAGCAACTGGCTGAACGGACCGTTTTCAAGGTGATGCTTAAAAAGAAGAAATATACCGATTATATTTTATTCCAAAAGAGCATGTGACTATAAGACACATTACAGATTTTAAACATGGTCTTTTTATGTTGACCCCCGAGCTGTATTTGCCATGAAAATAAGCGTTGCCTCGGGTTCACAAAGACTTTAAATGAAAGCACAGCGTCCAGAAAATTAGGGAGTGAGCCAGTGGTGAAATTAAGCGGTTGCTCATTTCTGATTTTGTTTGGCTTTCAGGGACGCCTTTCTGGAAAGGCCAAAGAGAAGAGTCTTCGTGGCGATGCACAGAGCCGATGACCCATCAGAAAGAGGGAACCCTCGGACCTGGGCCTGGGGGGTCTCACGAGTGACCCTGTGCACGAATGGAGCGGAAGCTGGAAGGGCTCGTCTTCGAACAGGCCGTCTGGACACACGGAGGCGACAGCGAGAGTCAGCCGAGGGCCGTCCTGACGCGGGCTGAGGGGCATAAAGCGCAGCGGACACGGGGAAGCACCCGTGGCATGGGGACCACGGGATGGCAGCCTCACCAAGAGCCACAGAAGGAGGGGGTGACGTGTGACATTCACAAGGCAGCTCTGTGGAAACGGTTCAGCCCGTTGTTTCTTAGCCTTTTAAAGAGTCAAACGCGTCGGCGTTGTGCTGACTTCAGTGGGGCACGTGCGGATTTCACGCTCCCCCGTCCGGCGCTGGGTCCCCCCGGTGCAGCGGTGACACCCGGACGGTCAGCGGAGGGGGCTCCTCGCCCTGGTTGCCAGCCGGGCTCTTTTCTCTGACAGAAAAATTCAGTCCACTCTTGCAGACCTCATATTGGGTCTCACTTAAGCGGGGAAATAGAATATATAACTTTTTTTCTGTCTTCATTTGTGAATTTTATGCTCTCAGAGGCACCTTGTAAATGGTCTGATAGCACAGCTTGGGACTGAGTTGAACTGAAACATTTGGAAGAGAGGAAAACGTTGAATATTTGAAAAGATGCTTTGTATTGTCTACATTTCCGTATTCGCATCTGTTCGTTAATATTAACATTCGACGGTATGATTTACTTAAAGGGGATCTAAGGCTCCTCAGTTGGTGGTGGGGATCAAGAGCTGTTATCATTGTGGCTTAGTAGGTGCCCAGATCCTGGTAATGATTTTATCACTTTCTGCACTAGGACCGCGATTTCTTCGTGATCTCTGAAAATATATACGTGCTTTCTCCTTGGTATCAGTGCCATGTGTGATTATGTCTTCTCTTCTCTGTCCTATTTTATAATCTTTGAGGGAAGAGCCAGTGTGTAAATTATATTTGTGTCCCTCCCAGTGTGTCTAACAGTGTCTTTCATATAAAGGACGTCCTGTAATTATTTATAGAGGGAATGAATGAATGAACAATACCAGAAATGTCGTCAGTGAATTAAAAGGTCTAATCTATTACTTTGATATATTTCAGCAAGTTATTAATTTTTGTATTCACTGAGACAAATAAAAAAATTAGTTGATAGTCACATGCTTGGGAGGGTTTAATTCTGGTGACTTTTTGAAATGGAAATGTTCTTGGTGCCCATAAATAGCATATACGTTATTTGTTGTGCTCTATGGTTTTGTCATGATAATAAAATATTGTTTGGATATAAAAAAGATCGGACGAAACTAGCCTGGGTGGTGTCCAAACCATCTGTTTAGGTCCAAGAAACACTCGTAGGGAATGAATGCGTCTATAATGAGCGTGCGACTTCCAGAGTCGAAACCTTAAGTGCAGAACTCAAGAGCAGTCCTCGGATGGCCGCTCTCGGCCCACCTACCAAGGAGGAGAAGGCGGGTCACCATGGCGGGCAGGTGCATTTTCCACCAAAACTAAAACATTGAAATGGAGGTCGCAGGTAGAATTACCTCCCTTTTTTTCATGGCTAGAGTATCTTTACCACAAATCTGAAACCCAAACCTGGCTGAGTAAGCACCACAGTTCCTCTCCCTGGGGGTGGCCCGCCCTCCAGCGTGGCCTTCTGCCCTCTCTGGGTTGAGCAAGAAGGATTGTCTTAACCCTCAATTCATCAGACATTTTTCTTAACATCCCCACCAAAAGCCAGGCACTGTGCAAATTGTTGGTGATATAGCAGCGAACCGGACAAACTTTACTATTCCCTTTGAGGAGATTTTTGTAAAATGAACACAATCTTTGGAATCAAAGCTGTATTTGAATCTAACGATTTACACCTATAAGCTAAGCCAACAGATAACGTTTGAAAAAAATCAATCAACGATTTAGATCCAGAAAGAATGATGCCATCAGAACAGCAGATTTGTCTTACCCTCCCTCTGGAAGGGTACCAAGGGGATGCAGGCAGGATCAGGACTCCGTGTGGTCAACAGGGACTGAAAAACGAGGCAGAGACCAGAGCTGTGCTGACGGTCAGCAGACATAATTACTCAATGAAACTAAATTTGCTTAGGTCACCTGAAGAGTGAAGACAGCCCTTCACCTACTCAAAGACAAGGAGAAATATGACCTCTGTCCTGTTAAAGGCAAGAAAAACTCCAATGGTCTCCAAATGCTTTTTTTTTTTTTACAGTAAAAATTCCCCCAATTCAAAACCTGCTAGCTACATACAGATGAACTATAATCTAAGTGTTGTTGGAAAAATAACTACAAAATAAATCTTAAACGTAATGCAATTAGATCAGATTGAAAACATGGTTTTTCTTGTGAATATCAATGTCTCCACTGTTATCAAAATTTGGGGGCACCAAGCAGAAGGGTCAACCACGGTGATCCAGACTTACTCTCACTAACAGGGACTGGGAGAGACTTATTCTATTCCGACTACAGTTATCAGACGAGTGCCAAACTGTCAAACCAACGGAGAGCTTTTATAATGAATTGATGTTAGATTTTGTCAAGTACTTTTTTTGCATTTACTGAGTTGACCACATGCTTCCCCCACCCTTATTCTGTTAATATGCTGAATTGCACGGATTGCTTTTCAAATGTTAAACTGACCTTGCATTCCTGGAATGAGCCTCACTTAACCGTGATACATTGTCATCGATATTGCTAGATTTTACTTGCTAATATTTTCTTGAGGTATTATATCTATATACATTGAAAGTAATTGGTGTATAGATTTTGGTTTGTAATGTAATTTTTATGGTCACTTACAGAGGTGTCTAAACCCCTCACCACGGATTTGTTTTGGATATCGATACTGATGACGCCACGCATACACACACCAACAGGGTAGAAAAAGAGTTATTTCATACATAGGTGAGGTCTCTGAGGACAGCAGGGAAGGCCTCTAATGCTGGTCTGAAATGGCTTGGGAGAGAGTCCGGAAAGGAGCCAGCCTGAGTCTTAATTAGGGTTAAGGCTTGGGCCTGGTTTGAGTTCCTACTCGTGGGAAGGAAGATAAGATCTTCCTGATAAGATTTCCTGATAAAAGATTTTCTTATCAGAAGGCCTCCAGTCAGGAAGTCCGATGAATATCTAGCTCACCATTCTGATGCTCTTACTGGTTAGTGCTTGGAAACAATATTATATAGTTTCCCTAAGTTTACTGACTTTAAACAGATAAACTAATCTCTAACATTAATATACTTTCTACCATTTGTAAATTACTTTTACAAACTTTTTAACTATTATACAACTGAACTTCATTAAGAACTCTGGGTGGACAGCAGAATTGATATTATTGCCCCCTTTATGGATGGAGAATCTGGAAGTCATATAGCTAAAAAAATGCCCCAGTTCTCACGAGTGAGCTGGAACCATTTGGCCCTTAATTCAGTGTCATTTCTATCAACACCAAGTTTAGATTATTTCAATCTATTCGACAGAGCGAGGAGCAAGACACAAGGAGATAAGAAGCTGACACTAAAATTTCCTAAAACACATTTCAAGTGTAGGAGGTGTACACATATCTTTAAGCTCCCTGGGTGTAACCAGACTTGGCCTGGTGGTCTTTTAAGTGGAGCATTTTATGTCTGTACCACCTGGTGATTCATCGACTCAACAGGGCAAAGACATGAAAAGTCCTCTCAATGCTATTGGTTTAGTAAATTCTCTATGACTTCGGAAACGATCGGTTACTTTCAGCACCTTCTGGTTCCTGGACTTCTTTATTGATTTCAGAGAGAGGAAAGGAGAGGGAGAGATAGAAACATCAATGATGAGAGTCATTGATCGAGCCCGCAACCCGGGCATGTGCCCTGACCGGGAATCGAACCCTGATCGCCTGGATCCTAGGTCGACGCTCGGCCGCTGAGCCACGCCCGGCCGGGCTGGTTCCTGGACTTCTTAAAAAGAAGTTTACATCCGTGAAAGTAGATTGTCAGCGTAGCTAAAGAAGGGATCGCATCAACATTCACGAGCGGTCAAGAGCTCGGGCGCCTTGGACCTGTTCCCCCACCAGCTCTGCGTCCGTGCTGCCTTCCTTTTACGGGTGACCATCAGGTGTTTCAAAAGTGGTAGATCAGTGATGTGATACCTAGACACTCGGACACGGCAAGTCTTTGTGGAAACTTGGGCAGCTAGTTTTTGAAGTAGAAGGAACTCTGTCACTATTTTCTCGGATGTTTAGTGAGGCCTGGAGAGGACATGCAGCTTTCCAAGGTCACCAGGTCCATAGGTGTACAGCTGAGGGTCTCTCCACGGTCCCACAGGCGGTGAGTCTCTCATCCCCACGCTCCGCCTTCCTCCCACAAGCCTGGAAACGATGCTGACACCCACGCGTCCTGCTGTACGGAGGAGGTGCTGTGTTCGGCGTGGGCACTGGGCATGGATGATCACTTGTAAAACGCACAGTTGGAAGATTCACGAGCCTCCTGCAGAGCAATCATTTCACAGATAAACACACAGGTGCCTTGGGACCCACTCCTACCTGCATCAATTTCCCAGAGGAGCTCTCGCTCAATATTTAAATAGAAAAATAGGACTTTAAGAGAGTTTACAACTGAGGGTCCCAAAGAGCGGTTCCTGGGCACACAGTTATATGGGTTACATGGCTCATTCCTTAGGGCTCTGTCTGCTCAAATGCCTGGGACAGCAGCCACTTCTTGGGATCTTCAGGGTCTCACCACACCCCAGGTTAGAGGAAGAAATTTTGGGGACATGAGGCAGGAGGTGCTAGTGGAGAGGCCTAGTCCAACGGCCTCTCTTCTGGATGAGCTGTGAACTAAATCTGTGGCTGTTTAAGAACCAAGAATGAGAAGGTCCCAGAGACATGGGGCTCCTGGCTCCCCGACGAGCTCTTCTCCTCCGGTGGGATGCTGCACTGTGGTGTTAATGACATGCTTATAGCTCCCCAAATTGAACACTAGATTTCTCTCTTTCTTTGTACTGAATGCTCCCCATTTCATGACTGCCTTTGATGACTTGTTGGGCTCTTTGGGCTCCTCCTTGACACCTGACGTCTGGGCTCCGGGAAGCTGGATGCTTTGAGGGCAGCCACAGCCTGGTCAGCAGACTCGGACACGCTCCAAGTCAAGTAGCCTCCAGGGCACTGGTAGAGCCTGGGAAGGCGACTGGTGTGTGCACTACGGGGGATGCTCTCAGAGAATATTGGCAGCAATTCCATTGCTATACAGCTGCAAAACACGTTAAAGGACCATGTGGCATAAAAACTGAAAAATGTTGATTGAGGACATATTGCCCGTGATTGAATGCTGAAGGAGACCTGCTGACGGGAAAAATGGGCGTGCAACAGAGAGGGGGGACGAGAGGAGAGGCCTGGGAAACAGGCTCGCCCATTTCTCCAGCTGCAGAGAAAGATCTATCAGTCCACAGCCAACGTGATTTGGAGTGAGAGCGTGTGAGGTCTACCAGCAAGCCAGTCCTACGAATCTAGAGAGATCTTGTAAGTAAAGGAGGCCACTTTCTCCATCGTAACCAAAACTAGTGTTTCCAATTCTTAGATATTAATCATACAGGGATAGAACAAGCGGTATATTGGAACTGATCCCCACCCGCTTTAGAGGGCATCTCTTTTCAAATCTCAATGTGGTTAGTGTGAAGTCAGTCCCAGGGGGAGTGTTTACACCATGGGGTTTGGCAATAGCTACAGATCAAGGCCTTTTCATCTCCCCCAGCCCTAGAGATAGTTACTAAACTTCCACCAGCACACAACTGGATAAAATGTTTTTTCACAGCTAAAGTTACTTTTATTTTTCTCATATCCAGTAAAGATTATATTTTTCTGTGTGTTTTGTAGACTCCAGCATGCCCATGGATTTGTAAAATAATCAGTATTCACAAAAGAGAGGGAGGGGAAACTGCTCTAAATCTGAAGTCTGTGTCCACCTTCTTCAGATGGATTTAGATTCCAAGGTCTATATATTCTTCGATTCCATATGGCACCACGAGGTCTTGGTAAATATCACTCAATGGCTCCGATTTAGTAACAGTCACACATAGATGTATTCAAGTCCTCTGCCATCTGCTGGACTTGGTAAATGAGTCGGTCGGACCCCGTCCAGGGAGCTGTGTTCATAGATACCCACCTCTAACCTGCCTGGATAGCTTGTGTCAATAGGTTCTCCCTGATTGTTCAAAGATTAATAAGACATTTATTTTCTTAAAAGTGGCATTAATTGCCCAGCCGGGCGTGACTCCGTGGTTGAGCATTGGCCCAGGATCCAGGAGATCGAGGTTCGATTCCCGGTTGGGGCACATGCCCTGGTTGTGGGCTTGATCCCCAGCAGGGAGCGTGCAGGAGGCAGCCGATCAATGACTCTCATCATTGATGTTTCTCTCTCTCTGTCTGCTGGCCCCTCTCAAAGATGCGTTCCAGGGCAGGGGAGATTCACTAAGTGTTGAATGCTCAGTTGAACTCTAGTGTTCAACTGAGAACGTGAGGGTGGGGGGTTAGAAATGAGCTTCCCACTCCTGCCCCAAGTCCACACCACCCCTATCACCAAGTTGGTACTTGACTCCGGTTTCTAGACTTGGTGCCCTACACACCGACATTCTCTTGGAGCAAGGTCCCGAGACTAAAGCCACGGCTGTGCCCCGAGTCCAGAGCCTGGTTTTACGCGATGGGGAGACACACAGTGGGAGACAGACCTGGTATAGAAAGAGCCGAGCCCGAACATGAGGGCGCTACAAGGACTCGGGGTGATTTCCGACCGGCTCGCTCTCTGCCAGGCACCCCAGGCTGTTTCTGCTCCTCAATTTTGAATAGCATGGCATTTTAAACGATCATTTTGTTCTCCCGGCCCCCTGCTCCCCAGTCACAAAAGAAGGAATTTAACCTCATATCCTCGCTCCGAAATTAGCTCTATTGTGGAAAGATGACAGCTGTATCCCGGCTTCAAGAGTTTCGCGTTGGAACTAAACAGCGCCTCTCAAGCCATTGCGTGGCTTCTAACAGATCTGTAATGGTCCCTCCGCAAACCATTGTGGGAAGGCTCGGGTAAGTAAGATAAAGAGGCTCCGCGCCTGCAGCGCTGCTTTTACGGGCTAGGTCAGAGCGCTCGCTCCACGCTGCTCGCTCCCAGTCGACTCGCCTAATGGTCTGTCTCCTCGGCGAACAGATGCCCGGCCTCATGTCGGAACCAGACCGCGCCGCCGCGGAGCTGCTCGCGGGCCCCGTTCTCGCCGAGCCGCTTCCCTGGCAGATGGCGCGATGCCGCGGGCGCACTCCTTCCCGTTAATTACCAGCCCTCGCCGCAGATGGAAATGTCAGTCAGCCTCCCAGGTCCCGGTTCCCGCCGTCGCCTCGGCCCACAGCCCTCCACCTAGGCAAGATGCTGCCAACACACACCATGTGTTTTCTGACTGCTGACTAGGCAGGCAACGAAAACCAACTTGCTTCATGAATATTCATGGCGGGATGGCGAAAGTTCTGTTCATCTGCGGGGCTTGTAGAGCGGCTTCAAGGGGGGCTGCACCTTCCCTGGGTTCCTGCCCCCGGCCGGGCAGAGGGAGCTGCCCAGGCGGGCGCCGTGGCAACGCGGGGGGGCCGTGAGGCGCGGCCGTTTGGAGCCTTCCGTGGGCGCGTCGGCTCGGACCGACGTCCTTCCCACACCTTTAAGGGTCACTTGGTTACTCCGGTCCTGCTGGAACCGACCAAGAGTCGCCCAGCCGAGCCGCGGAGCCGGCAGCTGCGGGTTTTCGTTAAACCCGGTTTATCTCACCCGCAGGCAGAGGACCAGGTGCGGGGCCCCTCGTCTGGCCTCGTGTTTAAACATGCTGGGCGCGGGTAGGTGGGCCCCACCCGTCAGTCTTCGTTCATTAAGTCAGGCCCCTGTACCCTCCCTGGAAACCCCGGCAGCCATCAGACAGGGGTATTTTTTCAGGTTTATAGGAGGTTAGGGCTCAGGCTCTGAGAGGAGGGGGGGGGAGGCGTGAGCCGCGCCTTTCACGGGAGGCGATTCAGACGGAGGGTGATCCATCGTTCACCCTCTCGGGGCGCCTGCCGAAGGGGCGGCCGGCGGGGCGATGGGGAACGTCGCCGGGGCTCAGTGCCGCCTCCCCAGCGGGCTTGCCTCTCTCCGTGGTTTAACCAGAGAAACCAACATCGATTTTCCCAAACATGGGCCAAAGGGCGTGAAGCTGAGCAGGATCACCTCCCTGAGGGTAAAAGCGTCAGCCCAGGGGAGGGCTAAGGGGGCGTGAGGGCTGTGTGGGGCTCAGAGGTAGCTTTCACGAGTCCTGAGGAATTTTTAAATTTTTACTTTTTTTACAAACCGTGAAGTTCTTTCCTTTAGGTCTCTCTTGTTCTAAATGCGGCTCCGCCCCACGGGGTTTCTGCTGGGGAGGAAAGACCAGAGTGGGAACAGGAGGCAAGGGCGCTCCTGAGCCGGAGGCCTGTGTGTCCAGGGTCCACTGGAGACGCTCCTGGCGACAGTTATGAAACCAAAGCCTTTTTTCCCAGGTTTCTTTTGAAGATTAGATTTATGTGCCTCTCACGTTTAGAAGAAAAAAAGCACGTTAAGTATTTTATAGGCCGAACGGAGATGGGGTCTTTCTGAACAGGGCCCCTGAAATAACCTGTGCTACACATACTCATAAGGTGCTGGAAACGTACACATCTCCTGGGCGGGTATCGGGACGATGGCAGGGGTGTAGCCCAGCTCTCCATCCCCTGGTGCAAAATTCACCTTGAGGGCGTCTGGCAATGAAAGCTGCACGTGGTGGCGTCGGGTAAGTGTTTAACAGGCTCAGCAAGTTAATAATAATAATAATAAATGTTAATAATAAATATATATGGATATGATTTCATTACAAAATTCCCTCATATAAAGGTGTATAGCACGTAATTCACAGATGGTAATAAAACACCCAATGCTCTTTATCACAGACTCTGCATGTTCACCTGACTCCTCCAGCAGGCTTCCGTCGACATTTGCCAAATTCTTGCATCTGTCGCCAGTCCACAGTTGCCATTCAACATGATCTGAAAGCTGAGTGGCCTCCGTTTCTGATGCTCTTTCCCCGTTAAAGTATCGTGAAGCCTGATATGTAATCTGTTGTCGACCTGCCGCCCCCTCTCACACCGATTGTATTCATCCCACGGAAACCTCTCAGCTTCATAACCACGGATGTTAGAACGTCCCTCGCTGTCCCACGACTGGAGTGACCTCTCTGCCTAATGGGATGACAGCGCCCAAATACGGGAGGATCGTTTCTTCAAAATCTCTGTGCGATCCACGGGTCGTGACCGCAGCACACTTCTACGCTGGATCCACATCATTAACCTTTTCCCCATCGCTTCCCAAGCCTACTGGTCCTAAGCGATAAGTCAAAGTTGATCTGTAGCGTCTGCCCATGTCTGTGGTATAAACACTCCAGCGTGACGTCCCTGGATGCCAACTGGAGAAGAGGTAGACACAGTACATTGGTTTTTTTTAAACAATGGCCATCTTTAACATCCAGCTTAAAAATCCTTGAAACTTAGCAACAGGCTAGTGCAAGTCAGCTCAGTCATACTGCTTCGAGCTCCCATCTCCGACTTCTTCACCGCGGGGCGATGTCACGGGGCACGTGTGTGTTTACAGTGTTTGCAAATGCGCCGGGTGACGTACATGTACAGCCTTGCTCAGAAAGGAGCTTAATCCGTCGCTGGAGAAATGGGGCTGAAGGGGTGTGACGTCAACAGAGCAGGTCGGAAAGAGGAAATACAAGTGCCTGGAGAGTGTGATGCTGTGGCTGGTCCGCGCTCTGCGCACAGGGAATTTAATGGGGAAATAAGACTTCAGGGGAGGGCGGGGCTTTTCCAGCAGCTGGGTCAGGGCAGGTGAGTGAGGGGCTTGGCCTGAACTTGGGCAATGAGGAGACTTGGTGAGACAGAGAGAAGAAAACATTTCAGGAATTAATCCAAGGAAAACTTACTGATTGATCACTAGTCACCATAAATGTTATATTTTATACTAATAACAATCCTCAAAAGACACAAAAGATGTCTGAAGGATATTTCATCTTCTATGCGGACGAAGGGACCCAAAGTAAGTCTCAAAACTTTTGAGGGTATTGAAAGTACTGAGTTTTCCTGAAGAGCTGTGGGTCGGTAGTTAGAAAACAGTCCGGGGCTGTGACGTGCAGCGTAGGGAAGGTAGTCAATTATACCGTAGTAACTAAGAATTGTTATTTGTGAAAAAAATAAACCCCCAAATTTCTAAAAGAAAAATGATGAAAAATATGATCTCTCTCTCTCTCTCCATCCATCTGTCTAACTAAGTAATGAACTAATTATCTAGGGAAACCATGAGAGGGAGGAAAGACAGGTTAATAGTGACCATGACTTAGTAGCAGGTTAAATAGTGATTTGGGAGCTCAACACTTTTCCGTTTTTCTCCATTAAGCAAGTGAACTCGGGAAAGAAATACAGAGCTTCCCAGGGGAGCAAGGTTGGACCCGGACCTGCACCCCATCCTGGTTGGAATCTCCATCGTCTGGGTGACGCTGGCTGACAATTCCTCGCTCCGAGGTCTCAAGGTTCATGTCCTCAGGGCGGTAACAACCGGATACTCACGAGGTCACAGGGAGGATCTGAGGATTGGCGAACGTACCTCAGAGAGACTTTGTGTATGTGCGGCAGGGGCTATGTACCCGCCAGTTCCCTTCCCCAATTTCAACCCCCTTCTAAGTGGTTCCAAGTAATGAAATCAGAAGATCAAACCCAGATCTTTGCCAGTCTCATTAATTTTATCAAAGAGCCGCCCCCGCCCCTTCTGGACCTCGCGAGGGGCCCGGGCCTGGAATGCTCGTGAGCCTCCGAGCGCGGGGCCGTCCAGCGCGAGCTTCCAGCCTCCCCAGAGCATCTGCTCGGAGGCATCACGCTCCAAGTTTGCCAGAAGCGATACCGTGTGTACTGCCTGCTCGGGGTGCCTGGGCAGATCTTAAAGCAGGGAAGGAGCATCTCAGACGCGATCCCCGGGACCGCAACCACGACAGATGTTGGTCTGGGGACCTGGAGCTTAGACAGAAAAGTAAGACCACATCCTTCAAACACGTGACAGCACCTCGGCCTGGAAATGAGGTGGGACCTGAAGACGGGCCTCTGAGACAGAAAGCTCAGAGGAGGCGGCGAGGAGACGGCGTCCACTGAAGAGAGGAAAACGCGAAGCCTGCTCCTGGCCATCGGAGGAAGCTGATGTCATCCAGGCAACTCCGGGGACAGCGCAGGTGCCAGCGATGGAGGCCACATGGCGTCTAATGAGGCCAGGCCCAGTGCGGCTCAGCAGGGCGGGTGAGCGGCCAAGTTCCGCCCGAGGACAGCACCAGCCTCGACAGCTGGTGAGAGAATTAACTTCAGGCCAACCAAGCGGACCCAGGCGGAGGGACATGTGAATCTCCCCTTATGGCCATGAAAAGAAGGGAACATCTTAGGGAGCAGAGCCACTGTAGCCCTTTATTTTCTTTCTCTTTTTAAAATATTTTTATTGAGTTTTAGAGAGAGAGGAAGGGAGGGGGGAGAGAGAGAGAAACATCAATGACGAGAGAGACTCATCGACTGGCTGCCTCCTGCACGCCCCCTACTGGGCATGGAGCCCGAAACCTGGGCATGTGCCCTGACTGGGAATCGAACCGGCGACCTTTGGGTGCACAGGTGACACCCAAGAGACTGAGCCACAGTGGCCAGGGCTCCTTTACTTTCTCTTAGTTTCTCCTGGCGGGCTCCTCAGGGTGCAAGGGGAATAGGAGAGAGCGCCCCAAGGAGCTTGGAGGGTGTGGATGAGCCACAGGCCGGTGCTGAGAGCCGCGCAGGAGCCGGGCGTTTCAAGGCAGAGGCCACTTTCGTGGAGGAGAACTCGGCGGGTGGCACGGGCTCTGGAGAGCAGAGCACTTTATGTCTCCAGCTCTGACAACGGTGCTGGGCCCCCAGGATTTGCACAGAAAATGTTGCTGACTTGTCCCACGGTGCCTCCGCTTCCGAGGTTTACCTGCAGACGGCGAGGGCCGTGGGCACTGTCTCCTGTCCTTGGACGCGCCCTAACGGAGGCTGCAGGCTGGTCGGGGCGGAGCGCAGAAGGGGCCCTGGCCTTGGCGGGGAGCCTGCCCACCCCCATGGGAACGTGGGGGGGGAGCCAGTCCGAGCTCTGTCCCGCCACCTGGTGGCTGCGCCTCTGAGTTGCAGGGGCAGTTGGCTCCCAGGGAGCCTCTGAATGGCCGAATCTGCACAATCCTCCTGAGGTGGAGCCGTTTGGACAAACGTCAGGGAGGGACGTGAGCGCTTCGGAAGGACGGGCAGGATAAAACGTAAGCCTGTGCGGTGAGAGCAAATAGCTTCCCTGGTGAGCAGGAGGCCGAATCGCGTGGGAGGGGGCAGGAGGCAGGCGCCCGGGGCAGCACGCGGGGAGCGGGCAGGGGACCCCCCCCAGCCAGCCACGGGGTCACTCCAGGAAGAGCCGTCTCAGCGCCAGGCTGAGGGTCACCATTCCCGCGCAGCCCAGGACAGAGGTCGGCCAGCGTCCGGTTCCCTTCCCTCCACGACATTGTGAAACCCACGCTTAGAACCCTCCCCGCGACGCCACAGCCCTCGGCTCTCTCGAGCAGCAGCGGGCCCCCTTCCCCTTTTCTTACCGCTCCTGTGTTACCCTTTCCCACCCCCTCCTTTATTCAGCGGGTGTGGGGCACCCTCTCTGTGCCCCTGAGGGTGCTGTGGGGGGATGCAGACAACACCGGCACGGGGATGACAGAGGGAGAAACAGCGATGACCCAGCCGCAGCCCAGGGAGCCGAGCGCGACGTCAGGCCAGCCCTCGGGCCCCGGGGAACAGGGGGCAGCAGCTGCGGGGCAGGTAACGTCCGGGGGATGCCCGGGTGCGGGGCAGTGAGCAGGGCCGAGAAGGGGCAGATGGGGAAGTCGTATGGGAGACATTTCAGGTAGAAGAAGGGCAGGGAAAGGGGGATTTTAATAAAAAGCCACGTCGATGGAAATGCGAGGGTGATTACTCCAGGTACAGAGGGGGCCGGAGATGAGTGCAGAGGCCTGCAAAGGATCGGGCCCAGAAGGAGACGCTGACGGCTGTGAATTTTACTCTGACAACCCGGAGCCCTGTGAGAATTTTGAGCGGCCACCTGACAAACGCAGACGGACGTCGGCAAAGATCACTCGTGTGCAGTAGCCGAGGAAGATGCCGGAGGCCCAGCCGCACAGCCCAGGGGGCTGCAGGGGGAGCAAAGCCCCCGAGGAAGGAAGGAAGACGGAAGAGGTGTTCGGGAGACAGGCCCGGCTGACCTCGGCCGCCCTGCGGTGTGTGCTGGCACCTGAGACGCCTGGATCGGCGCCTAGATGGGGTCGACCAGATGGCCGCCCCACATTCTCAGCCTGAAAGTGCTGGACGTGAGCCACCTGGGGAGATGGTCACTTCCGATCTGTGCCTCTGGAGGAGCCAGTCGCCGTGTCCCCGGGCACTGGGCACGCAGGAGGGGGCTGGGGGCTGGAGCTCACCCCGCCCCCACCGGTCTCCCCTCCCTCCGGTCCTTCCTGCTGTGCGCGTCCTCGGACTTCTCAATTCTAAGCTCTCTGGCTCGTCTTCCTCTTAGATTGTCCTCTGAAGATGAATTTATTCAGACTCCAGGAAAGACAGCTGTGGGGGGCGGGCAGTGAACCGTGTTCTGAGGTGTCAGTCACAGGGGTGCTCCGAGCGGTGAAGGGAAGTCCCAAGCGGAAGCTCCGTTGCTGGGGACAGGGATCGACTTGCTTGTGACTGAAAACCCCTAAGTGGCGCCAAGGATGTGCTCAATGGTTTGGCTACTTTCCAGAGAGTGATTTTACCAATGCAGTTGCCCAGGTGTCTGTCCACACGAGCCGGGCGGGGACAGGAAGACACACTTTCCGGAAGGAAAAGGGTTCCTGCTGTCATCCCAGGAGGAACGCAGGGAGGTCTTTCTCTGAGCAGCAAGTGAGCGAGTCTTAACTTTGAGCCCAACTAGATTTAGGAACTGTCCAAATTCACACCAATCCAGGGGTGATGGCCAGGGAATCTGATGCCCCCCATTTGTTAAAGAGGAGAGAACTCTCAACCCATTGAGAGAATGATGAAGACTCAGTATTCGGGTGCTTCTGACCTGCCCTCCCCCAGACGTCCTGTGTGACTAGGTGACCACTCTGGGTCCGTTCCACTTGGGGCTCCTTTGAAGCCTTCCCGCGCTGGAAGGCCAGCAGCTGGAGGGGACGCAGGCACATTTGCGACATGCTCTGCGTCCTTTCCTCCCCGCGCCCCTCAGGGCCGCGTGCTGTGACTGATGCGCGGGGAGGAAGGCGGCTCTGGAGCTGGAGTATTCTGGTGATCGTGTTTACCGCGGGGAGAGCGCGTCTGCGTTAAATAAGTCAAAACACAGTGCGTGGAGTTGGGAACGGTTTCTTGAGTGCTGTGAGGACGGGGCTCGATATAGAAATGATGGAATGTCCAAGTTGCAGCAGTGAGAGAAGGCAAACCATCTGCTCCAACCAGCTCCTATCCCCCTGAAAATGCTAATCGCATGGCAGTGGGATGATTAAACTGCATGTAAAAAATTCCTTTTTGGTAAGAGGTGCTTTGCTGTTCAGGGAGACGGTACTGCCCACAGGTGGAAGGGACAGGGTTACCTGGACCCGGTGGCCCTGTGAGTCACAGGGTCTCCAAGGCCTTACGGGCCTCCCAGGCTCAGCTCTGCCTCTGTGTTCGAAGATGCTGCAGAGAAGGGAATTCACTCACCCGGAGGCCCACAGATATTAATGAGGGGTCCAGAGCCCATTCCGGATGAGGTGACCTGACACCCCCTCTTCTAGTGGACAGTAGAGTCCCACCTGATTGGAAAACAACACTTGACCACACCCAGTCAGAGCCACACTGACCGCAGAACCGAGGGACCTTCTCAAGTCCAGCTGCAGAGCCCATCTGCTCGTGATATGGGCAGAGTAACTGCGGGTAAGAGAGGCAGAGTCACCGGTTACCCCACCCCAAAGCTCTGAATGGAATACACAGCACACACATAGGCACACTCACACACACACATGCACATGCTCACACATGCACATCCACACACACACACATGTGCACACACATCACACACATTCACACACACAAACATGCACACACTCACATATGCACACACACACTCACATAGTCACACACAAGCACTCACACTACATGTATTTGTATGTATTAATTTATTATATACCTATACATTAAAATCAGCACTTAAGTAGCTACTATGTAGCAGACTCTACATTAAATAAATTACGTAACAAGTGTGCAAAACTTCCTAATGCAGATATTATTACGAGTAGCACTTGGCTGAGAGAGACAAGTGGCTAATTCAAGGGCGCTCTGCCGATAACTCAAGGACATTTCTGTGACTCTAAGTTCTGTTCTTATTGCCGTCATCACCACCCTATAGGCCCATATCAGGAACCAATTAAACAAGGTTTTAGATCTACCCAACCTCTTGGCATTTAATTATATCATAAGCTAGTTCTATACCAGAAATGCTATGGCATCGATTCAAATATTAACTGCTGCTATGATAAGGAAACTGAAAAGTCACTTAAGTCAGGCATTGGAAAGCATTTTATTGATTTTTTTTAGTTTTTGTTTGAATTTTTATTAGGGCCATATACCAAGCTCTCTGAAAAACATTCTCACACGTTATTTGATTCTGTATTTTCAACAACCCTGAGAGGTAAGTCCTATTATTTCTGTTTTACGAACAGGAAAACAGGGGAGGTGATGATTTTGAGTTTGTCCAAAGACCCAGGGGCAGGAGGTGACGGAGCTCGAGTCTGAACCAGCCACTCGACCCCACGTCTGAGCTTCCTGCCGCGTCTTAGCTGCCACGTCTTAGCTGCCACGTCTTAGCTGCCACGTTCTGACTCAGGGCCCCAGCTGGCTGCTCCTGGAAGCCTGGCCAGGTGTCTGCTCCGACGACACTTTCAGAGACTTTTTAAAGGAGATCTCATGAAATAACCCTATTATTAGTGTTATCATCATTATTGTCATACTCCTTTCTCTGAAATGATTTCCATAAAATATTTTGACTAAAGAAGGGGAGACCTTGAAAAATAATGTGAATCCCTCCCCTACCACAGAAACCCAGATGGCCTTGAGTTAAGTGGAGGAAGACACCACAGTCACCACCAGGAGTGCCACCCATGCCACGCAGCCACCCATGCCACGCAGCCACCCATTCCTTGCAGCAGCAGACATGAACAAATAAAGGTGCCACTGCTCCAGGGAGGTTCAGAAAGTCCTTCTGTCTGTCCCCACCCAACACGAAAGCAGCTCCAGGTGAAGAATTGGCCGTGCAGCCATGTGCTCGTCTCTGGCCCAGATGCCCCGTGTCCATGAAAAGAGAACGACCACCACTGTGTGAGCCATTCTGGGGACATCACAGAAGCCTAGAAACCACCCTGAGTGTCTTTATTCAACTTTCTCTCGTGGCCCCGAAGCACAAATCAAACAGGGTGCAGACGTTTTAGCGGAGGTGCCATTTGAGTCCTGAAGGGGACACGTACAGGGAGCTACGCCAAGACCCCTCTGCCCACATTAGCTCACGGACACCTGGGACCAGAGGGAGCGGTTCCTTGGCCACTATCCTTAACTGTAAATTAATTCAAGTCGACAGAATCGGAGGTTAGATTTCCTCGGTTGCACTGAACACAGTGCTCAGTGGACACGTGGCTCCGTGGCTACCACCCCGGAGAACACAAACTCTGACTGTGTCCACCATGGGACGAAGGGCTAGCGGACGATGCTGCCTTCAGTGCTCAGTGTACACACTTAAAAACCACTGCGTCCACACTTACAAAGTTCTTTAATGTAAGACGCTGGGCCCCATGGACTTCAGCAGCTCGCTTTACATTGGAGGAGAAACGCTAGTGACTCTGCTAATAGGTGAGCCGCCCTGGACGCTGCAGGCAGAGGCTGGTGCCGAGTGTGCTGGGGCTCCTTTCCCGCGCGAATCAGCCCCGTGGTGGCTGATCAGGTCCCCCAGGGTCTCATGCCGCACCCAGCATGTAGTGGAGACTCAGGGCCTGTTTGTCTATAGATTCGGAAATGTCATCAAGCGGAGCACTGACCTATCTACACTGTTTATCTCAGTAACTGGGCCTAGAGGCCATGAGACCCCAGCTAGGTGAGTCTTGGCGAGGCATCTCCCAGTCGCCTCCACAGAGCCAAGGGGACGGGAGCCTGGAGGACAGGGAGCCGGGGCAGTGGGAGGCTGGGGGGCCTCCCCGTGGGGTTCTCACACCAGCAAAGGGAGATGAGGTTTGGGGCCACCCTGACTACTCAACGGGCACTAACCTTATGTGTTTGTGGCAGAAACAAATAAGGCCACCGGGGGGAAAATGAAAGAATTTATATATCAAAAAGGCATTAAAGTGTTTGCATAGGAAAAAGCCAGGATCTCTGGGGTTTCCTGCCAGTGCTGTTAAGATTTCTATTTTGAAGCACATTTGGAGGACAGGGGCCGAGGGGTCCACCATACTGTCAGCAGTGACCCTCTGAAGGGTGGGGCCTGAGGTGGACGAAGGTTACCCCAGAGCCGCCAAGAGGTAAATGAGCACAGAAACATGCCAAGGACCTGGCGGTCACAAAGAAATCAGGACAGACAGAGGTGTGGGGTCCCCCGCAGCCGTTCCAGAAGCCGATCCCTCTCCGGCCTGCTCTCCCGTCTCTATTTAAAGCAAGCAGCAGTCACGTGTGTACACTGTGTTTCAAAGCCATTTCCTCCAAGAGTTAATATAACCACCGTACAAGGGAAAAAGGGGCCCATCTATCCTCACATTACCCAGGAGCCTTTGCCTCTGTAGAGGCTCAGCGGCATTTGCTCCTAAGAGCTATTTTTTCCTCAACAACAATAGCGCAGGTGCTTGGCCTCCGGCGACACGGGCTTCACCCCAGGCAGGGAGGCGGCTGCACACCTGTGTCTCCCCTTTATCTGCTCCTGGCCTGGCTCATGGGCCCCGCGTCAGGATGGTGTGGCCAGGCTGTGAGGTGCCCCAAGCCCTGTTCTAGACGGTCTCTGTCTCACACATGCGCACACGGACGGAGCTGAGCGGTGGAGATGACTTAGAAAGGGCCCTGTGCTGAGGGACCAGGGGAGAGAGGAGGCAGCTTTAGCTGACCCGTGATATGCATCACAGACGGGGCTGGAAAACCGAGACGCTGTTGTGTGCTCCAGGGGGGGACGGGAGTCCCTGGGAGGGACACCAGATCTCCAGTCTCGAGGAAGGCGGAGGAAGGACCGCCGCCCCCGGGAGCCCGCACGTGCCCGCTGTCCTGGATCAGCAGAGGCGACTCGTCACATCCCCACGTAGAACGCCGGCTGCTTTCACCACAGGACGCCCGCCCGGTGCGCGGGGTCACCCCCCGACTACTCCCCGCGACGCAAGGAGCCCACATTTTATTCCAACTCTCTATTCCCCTCACATTACCTCCTGATTTGCCCTGGCACAGAATGGCCACATAAACTGCAATTGTTTTTTGCTTGGTTTAACTTAAAAGTAAATAATAATGAATTATTAGACTTAGATACATTTTCAAAAATCAGACTCCCCTTCCGTTAAAGTGGTTGACATTATTCTAACATTTATATATTTTTTAGGTATGATTTTTGTAATCCTATTAGGAAGCCAGTATCCTATAAACTTGTCCAATTTTTTTCTTCATCAAAACTTTTAAAAATTCTAGTCTCGTGACAACGTAGATCCCCCGCGAGCAGCTCCGACCGTAAACGCTCCGTTTCTGAGCCGGCGCTCAGCAGGCTCCCCCCTCCCCGGTCCAACAAAAGGCTCTAAAGGCGCACTTGATGTTTTTGAGTTGCGAGCATCAAATTATTGAATGTAAACTTATTCTCATATTTCATGTTGCTTATTTAAATATTTAGAATATGGTTTTAATTACCATGAAACTTTACTAAACATCCACCTGTCAGTAAAAAAAACAAAACGATTATTTTTGTTAGATTCGCATTCTTCCGAAAGGGAAACAGGTGTGGAAACCGGCAGGTATTTACCCAGCAACAGGGAATAAAGGATATCTGCGAGGCGGGGGGCGGCACCAGGGTGATCTCGGAGCGAGCGCGGGGGCCGGGACTCAGGCCAGCGGCCCGAGGTGCGGGAGAGCCCACCGCCCTCCCGGCCTCCTCCCCCTCGGGCCTCAGGCCCGAGCCCACACCTCCCCGCCTGCGTCCGGGTGACCTCGGGTGCCATGCACGGAATGAAGGCCTCGGGCTTTTTAAGAACCAAGGGGTGGCGAGGAGGACAGTCAGGCGAGATGCCCGCAGCGCAGTGGGGCGAGTGTCCAGGGCACCCCACGGGGGCTCGGCACCAGCTTGTAGCCTCAGCACCGGGGCCGCAGGTTCAGAGCGGACGTCCGCAGGCTCACGCGGTCAGGAGCGCCTGCCCGTAATCACATTTGGCGGCGATCCCTAAAGAAAGGCGGGGGAAAGAGCTCACCTAAAACGGGGTTTTCAACAGTGACCCCCGGCCGCACGCCGGAGCCTGAGAAACGCTGTAAGCCCCCGACACCCAGGTCATGGCCCTGACCGAGGACCGAGGAACCTCAGATCCGCAGGCGACCCCAACGGGCAGCCACGCGCGAGACAAGCGGCTCGAAGGGACACCAGGCCCTGCTGCGGCCTCTCAGTGCGACTCTTTCCCATTTCTCTCCGGCTGTTATTTCCACCCCCTGCGATGTGTGCGCGACACTGTGGCCTCACTCCTCCCTACGCCTCAGAACAGGTAGAAACAGGCGAAACTTCTCCTGCTTTCGGTGTAAGACAAAGAGAGAAAAATGGCCCGCTCAAAACAAAAATGAAATAATAACAAAACAATAAAAGCAAATAATGCAAGCAGCACGGCACTTTGCCAAGGGTCTAAATTTCCGACCGAAAGAGAAGCCTGCACGTCACCACGGCGTCACCGAGACTCTGAGCCGTGGAAGCTTTACCCTAACCCCACAGGGAACATTCTGATTCTCTTTCCTTTGAGGGACTGTCAAGATACCTTTAAGAAAAAAGGGTAATCGAAGCTGTAAACCTAATTAAAATAACAGTACAATTTGCTTTGGGGCAGATTCGAACACTTCCACATTTTTTCCGGACACCATGGTTTTCAAGGACACCGGAGACAGAGATCAGTGTGAAGCTGGATCGTCTCCTTACAGCACCCTGAAGGTTTCATCTGAAATGTTTCAGGAGGGGGAGCTAGTTAGCTAATTGCTTGCCGAGAGTGACGGAAACTTTGCGGGAAGGAGATGCTTTTGGAGCTGAGGGAAAGCCCTCCGAGAGCCGGTTCCCGCCCAGGGCCCTGCCCCCGCCCGCCTCCCCAGGGAAGCCCTCAGGCCAGCAACGGGTGGTAGCCGATCGAGGCTTGACAAGCAAAAGGAAAATAGGATTTTTGGATCAGGTGTTTCCCCGAAAGGCAACTACGAAAACCATTGCCATGACACTCGAAGTCACGCGGTTCAGAGCAGCTAAGGGAGTGGGTGACACAAACAAGCTCTCCGCTCATGGCCTCGGACCTGGTGGGAGCAGAGCCCAGATAGTGACACTGCCAACTGCAGAGCCAGGCGTCTAACACGTCCCTGGGGCGTATCTCCCGTCCGCCAGCGTGTGGCAATGCACCAGGGGGCCCGTGAGCACACTGGGCATGTTTGTCCCTAGGGGTGGCCGTGGCAAAGTTCTGTGCATCAGCTTTCCCCCTCTCTCCTCCGTTTCTTTCCTCTCTCGCAGCCCATTCCTCAGATCCCCCAAGGGCCCCCCTGCCTCCCTCTTCTTGCTGCATTTTTTCCAACCAGACCAGACTTAGCTACTTGGTGTTTTTTCTGTCTATTTCCTCCTTTTCTTGTCTGTTTAGAAAATAAATTTTCACCGACACTCCCACCTGTGCAAGGGGCCCCTCCCTCAGGCACAGCAGGAGGCTAGGGAACGGTTCCTGCCACACTCTCCCAGCAAAGGTAATGCTCTCCTTTTCATGCAACTAAATCGAAACTGGTTTCATCACCTGGATCATAATCCCTGAGGGCTGATCAACATATTTTAAGAAAGTGATTTACTCCTATTATTTATCTTAGCATCAAGCTTATTAGCAAAGGAAAGCTTACGGGTGTTAGAGTATTTCACCTAAAAATAACTCAAGGTGTTTTATGACAAGTGTCTCTGGAGAGTTTTCCCAAAGACTAACAGTGTCTTCTTTGGCTGGGAAGTCCAATTTTCAGATGGGGAAGATTTGTTTAAAAGTTCAACCTGTGCTGTCACTGACTGTCAAGGTTGGGGAGGTGATGAAGACCAGGTGGCCTGTCCTGGCCACATCACACTGAGAGCACCAGCTGGAGTGACCAGGTGGCTCACCCACAGCCACATGCCTGGTGTCAGGGGTGACTCTGGAGCTGGCTTTTCTCATCTCTGCTTGGTATTTGTCATTAAAATCCACTCACAGGAGCACAAGCAAACCAACCCACCTTTCCTATGTTCCAGGTAGATAAATTTTCAAAACTCTCTATTTAAAAACACATCTTAAAAATATCTTTTTCTAAGTTCTGTTTGGGATAAAAGACATTGAAAGCCTCTAACTGGACGTTCAGGCTTCACATTTCTAAAAATTGGTAAACAAAGTTTATACTTTGATATTCATTCTATTTTCTACCATTCTCTCAGGACAGATCAGGTTTATTATATCCTCAGATCACAGGTCTTCTTAAATAATAATGAAGATATTATTTCTCAAACTTGAATAGGGCTTTGCATAATTATACATTTTAAGGTGCTTTGCTTTGTAGCAGTAGACAATGACAACCGAAAAGTGGTCTGGAAGAAGGGTACAAACACCTCAAACGTGGGGTGTTGGCATTGTCATGGGGCAGCAGGGGGGCTGGACATGTAGGGATAAACTGACACTAGGGATTGAAAGATGGTCACCCTCGCTTTGTAGTAATGAAACAAGTAACAAAACTACTGTTTGCATTAACCTGGAAAGTAAAAACTGTACCAAATTAATCTATGCATTCAATGAAATTTCTAAGCAGAATATCGAAAGTGCCAATTGGCTTCTGTTGGTTGCATGTGATAAGACATGAAAAGATAGGGTGAGCTAAAGAGAGAACTATTCGGTATGCAAGCAGAATTTCCAATCTATACTTACTAGGTTGAAAATAAAACTGTTTCACATTTCCAGGCTCTCCAGTTGGCACAAGACTCCCAAGATAAGAAACGGCCTCAGGGTAAAGTGTAAATCAAGGGTGTGGTTCTAAGGCCCTTTGTTAAGATCCCAGAAAGACCCCAACCTGGTAGACTATCTCAACTAGGAAAAAGCACTTCTAAGAATCTTAAAAGTGTTGCTTCGCTGCAGCTGTAGTCTAGGCCCAAAGTAGAGAGTATTCACTTAAAAAGAGTTATGGACATGGTTTCAGGGACAGGAACTGGTGTGCAATCAGCTTTGTAGAAAGCCTGCAACGATTTTAACGGTATTGTACAAGTTTAAACTAAAAGGGGCAGAAATCCTTCAAAAAGTAAAGATACTTCTGGGGCTCTCAACTTTCTACAGACAAGAAAAAGGGCTGAGAAAACTGTTCTGATTTTTTTTTTAAAAAGGGGGAGGCTACTTGGTATAGGAAAGAAAAGATGTTTTAGAGGGAAAAATCCCAGAGGGTGGAACCAAAAACCATAGAAAATCATGAATTAGAAAACTATTCCCGAGAGGCAGAATCACCCTCATCAAGGAAGATTTCCTGCTGCTAGACATGGAAACTCACATGTGATCAGCTGGATTTCAAAATTGCTATGGACCAGTGACCTCTATGTGCCCCCGTCCTTTTCTATTCAGAGTGTCTGTTGCAGTCATCCTGTCTCCCTCTCACCATGTGTGTAGGTGTGGAAAGCAGCTGCCTGTCTTTTTAATTCACAAGTCTCTGAATCAAAAGGAGAAGTGTTCCACGGAGCCTGATCCACATCTGGGCTTGATGTAGACCATGGGATCATGCACTTCCAACCCACTCTTGTGACTTGATGAGTTTGGGGTAGGGGTCTTGTTATACCAAGGATGCCCAGTGAACCAAACCTTCCAGTACCCACGCTCTTAAACACTCTAGGCTTGACCAAGAAACTTCTTCCAGCCCATGGGCATCAGCAAATATGTGACAAGCAAAAGCTTAATAAGCTTCCATTTGGTTGGGGTCTTGCCTTCCCAGAACACTGCTTCCACTCTGAGGAAGTTCAGTCCAGACCTGTTGTTTTAAGGATAAAGCACCACAGGGGGAGAAGGTCCCACAGGCTGGATGCCATCACGAGATAGCCCATGTGAGTCCAGCGTGAGGATCACCAGCCAACCCAGAGAATCACGACAAATAATACATTATGTTTTTTGGACTAAGATCTGTGACAGTTTCCTACTCAGCAAGAGGTAACTGAAACGGGACTTTTTAACAGCAACAGAAAAAGCTAGAAGACCATGAGCAACATCTTCAAATTTATCGTGGGAAAAAGAAATTTTCACCTGGAATCGTATTTATATTCAAACCATCAAATAAGACAGTGTGGAATAATGAATGTCTTCAGATAAGCAAGTTCTCAAAATTGTACTTCTATGTACTTTTTGTTGGAAGGTGAACTCTAATAAATGAGGAATGAGCCATGAGAGAAGAAGAGATGAATTCCAAGAAAGAAATAATTAACCCAAAGGAAATAAAAAGTGAGCAGGCAAATTCCCAAGATAATTGAAAAGGGAGTTCCCATGGGAGCAGCTATGCACAGGCCTAGCTCATTAGAGGAAGAAAACAGAAGATTCCTAATGGGATGTCTTCCAGAAAAAAAAAATTCAATATGTTAATAGGAGACTTCATTTTCAGCTAGGGAGGTGTAGAGTGAATTAATTATGACTACTTAGACATCTAAATGGATAAAAGAGATAACATATTAGAACAAAACAAAAAATTACAAGAAGAAAGTCATCATCATAATGCACAGAAATCATCCATGTTTTGGGAAGGGGTGTGGCCGTGTCTGTGTGAGGGTGCCCACAGGCACACCTGTGCCTGCATTAGGGGTGGGGGTTGGCAGAGAGCTGGTTCCTCATTTTACACATTAGGAAGTCGATAAATAATATCTAAAGTGGAAAAATCAAGACATAGAAGCACGTGGATGCTGTGTAGAAATATGTAGGTCACTGCCACAGGAAAAATAGCCAGAAGGGTTAGGAGGGGCACCTCTCTGAGGGGGGAATGGATGTGAGAGAGGTGGCACACAGGGTGCTGGTTTTGTCCTAAATGTTACAGAGCTATGTGACTCTTCAACATCTTTGACTCCACAAAAAACATTTATTATCTGAACATCTGTGTCTGTGATTGAAATTCACAATCACTGCAAAAGTTCTTATTTTTCTGGATGAGCAGATAGTCCAAGGATACTTTGGGGAGAGAGATAAAAAATCAGAGGAGGGTGGCCCACGGCCCCAAAAGTGGAAATTCTGGAAACAATGAAGGGCATTATCTTAAATGTTACTGATTCAGTGACTGTGTGTCCAGGCCAAAGAGAACACCCTGCAGGGCACCAGAGAACAAGTTCCATCACCTTCTAGAGCTGAGGGATGCAGGTAAGTAATAGGAGGGGCAGAGTCTGAGGCCTGGGCTCTCTCTGTCTCCATGGACAGGCTTTCCAGTTTCTGTGTGTCCAGGCATGGTCAGCTGGCTCCTTTGCTAATGTCTTAATACTTTTAAAAATCAAGAATCCTTACTGAATTTCTTGAATCTCTTCTGCATCTATTAAAATGACTTTTTTTCTTCTTTCAGATATTAATGTGATAGCATGTAGTAGATATTTGGATATTGAGCCTTCAATGCATTGCTCAGATGCACCCTCCCCCATAAAATGCAAACTCTACTGAGGCAACGGTTCTTGGAGGTCACCAGTGGATCTTCAGGGCCTAGAACACACGCATTTACTCGGTAGTTGGTGACAAACTGATGCAGGTGGTGATTCCAGTCCAAGGCCCATTGCAGCCGGGCCACCTCTTCTGCAAATGAGTCTCGCGGGAACAGGGCCTCTCTGTTGGCTTGCTCCTGCCCTAGGGCTGCCTGGGTGCTGCTGGGTAAAGCTGAACGATTGCAACAGAAGGCCCATGGCTCACAACACCTGAAACAGCCACCATCTCAGCACTTATGGAAAAGCCTGTGATCTCCGGCCTAAATGATGCAAACCTGGGAGCAAGGTCTCCCTTCCTAGCCTGCCGTGGGAGTGCCGTTTCCCCTGGCGGAACTGTGTGTTGAACCCCCGGTCTAACCAAAGGTGAACAGGACCTGCTTTATTCCCGCCAAAGATCCTGCCCTGTCCCCGCCCAGCGCCAGGGCCAGTTCGTTTCAGGGGAAATGGTGCCTCTCATGCCTGACACGCTGAGCGGTGACCGTGGGGGTTGAAGGCAGAGCAGGGGTGTTTCAGTGGCAGGAGCCGTGGTGGTCGGGAAGCCCTGGGCTCCCCAAGACCAGGACGTGGCCCAAGCCAGGTGGCCCTGCTTCCCCAGGAGCCGCCAGCCCCCGCCTCCCCTGCACGCTGGGCCGGCTCCCGAGGAGGGGCAGTAAATGTCACTCTGCAGAGCTCCATGACCAAATTAGTCCGGGCCCCCGTCGGCTGCTGTCTGGCAGCCTCACTGCCAGCCGGGCTTGTTTGCTGGGAAACAGCCCAGGCCTCGGGTGGGTGAGGAACCACAGGCCCCGAGGCCCCGGGTCCGGGCGAGGACCCACCGCCAGGCGCGCGGCCGGCTTCACTGCCAAATAAGGCAGCTCCGGCCACCGGCTGGTCCACAGGCCACTGGGGAGCTGGGTGCTCTGCTCCCAGCAAGGACCCACCCCAGGGTCCTGAGGGATGAGCACCCCCACTGTGGGGCTCTCCCAGCCGGGTAACAACACCCGGGCAGGACAGCACCAGGCCCTGCTCTCTGACAGACCATTTCCCCGAGACGCACAGGTTCAGGCGCCACCCGCAAGGCAGCTCCCTCCAGGGGGGCTGCGCCACCTTGGCTGGAACCGTCTCTGCCCGCAGAAATCTGGAGCAAGCCCTCCTCCCTGGCCCCCCAGCAGCCCCTTGATTGGGTGGGGGGTCCCCTCAGCTCCTCTGAGCACCTTCCTCCCTTATCCTGAGAGCGTTTATTGAATTAGTGAGTTCCATTGAGTGATTTAACAAATGGCAAATAACAAAGCCTATTATATGAGCACCTCTCCCACCACACACCCATGCACGCACACATGCATACATACACATGCACACACACAGACACACGCGTGCACACGCAGAGGCACGGAGAGGCCTGTCTTTGTGCACGATTCACCTGGCACAGGGCTTGGGCACGCGGAGAGCTGTGGACTAGGGAGAGTGCTGAGTTAGAGCCAGAGGGGCCGACCCCCATTATATTCCCGCCCAGTGGGGCTCAACCCCTGATGGGAGGAGTCAGTTCTCAGACAGGGGACCTGCCTCTCCCACCGGCTTGCACACAGCCCTGGGATAGCGTTTACCGTTGACTCCGCGCCCGACACGTGGCTCAGCAGCGGGCCCGCCCGCGCGGGAGGCGCCCGACGGTGCGCGCTCCGTTAAACGGAGGGAGGAGCGGATGCCCGACCAGCACATGGCCAAGGGAATGCAGAGCGGGAAGGACCGATCGGCGAAGACTGAGCGTCGATCGGTTTACCCGCCGCGGTTTTAACTGGCTCAGGCCCAGAGCCACGGAACCCACCAAAAGATCCTACGCAAGAAAGGTCAAGATCTCAGCTCCCCCAGATCGAAACCTCACCGGTACGTCCGCATTCAAGCCCAAAGCTCAGCCGCCTCTGCGGGGCCTCGGGGCAGGCCCGGCCAGGTGTGGCCTCACGCCAGCCACCTGTTTTTGTTTTCTCGAAGATGAAGACAGAGACAGAAGGTCCATTGTGAGGTTGTGGGAAAAATTAGCTGGATGGCCGGACGTTAAACCTCAGATTACGTAACACATTCCCCTAAATATCGGTGACTCCGCAGCTGCCGATACACGGGGCTGGGTGCAAACATGTTGCATAAACTGGAATTCACAAGGGAACATTGAGTTATGTCAGCGACGTTATAAAGATGAAGAAATGGAAGAGCCGTGGGAAAGGTTGAGAAAAACTGTGACCGCGGCCCGAAGGGTGTGTGCTTTTCTCCCGAAGGCTGTGAGGCAGCCAATAGAGAGAAACGGAGGCTGACATGCGGGAAGGGCCTGTGTCCACATGAAAAGGCCCTGGCCGGGGGCTGGACGTCACCCAGAGCCACACAGTAACCTGTCCGGTGCCGTCCGAGGAGGGTGAGCGAGCATCATTTACGATTCCGCGTAAGATCCCCTGACTCGGGGCCTCGGAGGGAGCGCGGTCGGTGGGGAGGACACCCCGTGGGCTCCTCGGGGAGGAAGTCACCGCGCGCACAGACGCGGCATTGTCAGGGCCTCTGGGACACAGTCGCCTCATTGTGTGGACTGTCCCTCCCTGCCAAGCCCGAGACCACAGCAGCTGGCGCTCCTGCACGTGGAGGGGCCGGGACTCCGCAGGAGGAGGAAGGCAGAGCCCGTGCCAGGTGCAAGCTTTGGACGCTTCAAGTTGAGCAAACTTTTTAGTTTCAGCAACGCTGCTCAGAACAGTGCTTCCCAGGGTTGGCCTGAGCTGGACGGGAGCCCGCGAGCTGCCGGAGGTGGGGCTGGCGCGAGGTTTCCTGGGGTGGTAGCTTCGTTCTAACCGCCCCCCCCCCCCCGTCAGCAGCCTGCCCTCCTTCCAGGTGTGGGGGTTCGGCCAGGAACCCTGCCCCCCCCGGGGTCACAGTGCAGCGGCACTCCTCCGGGCAGGGCCCCCCAGACCCCCTCGGCGTGGACACCGCCTCTGGTCCTTTCCCCCCTCCTCCATCACTCCGATCTGTGCTCTCTCTCCCAGGACACCTGGACCGTGCTCCCTGCCTCACGTGTAAGCAAAGCCATGTTTTCTGCCAACTGGATGGAAGAAGAGTCGTCACAATGCTCGGTCCACGCTCTTGGTCCAGAGACGAGGCCACTTTCAAGGGCTCTGCGTGGCTTCCCGAATTTATGCTGAGTCAGCGAAGCATGTGCGGCCAAATGAAGACCCGCGCAGGGCTGCTCCTCCCGCAGCGCTCGGCGGAGGGAGGGCCAGGCAGCGTGTTTTAAAGTCTTTTCATTGAAACACAACGTGCGTCTCGAAGGCACATGACCAGCAGGGCTCCTCTCAGCGAGCTGCACGCGCGGGACACACCCAGTGACGGGCGCGGCCGTCTGAGGGCCGCCAGCCCGGCACCCCGCTCGCCCCCCGTCTCTCGCCGTCTGCGCGCAGGTTCCGTGTTTGCGAAACGGTCCTGGGCGGGCACGTGTGTGCAGCTGGCTTCTGCCCAGCGTCATGTCTGTAAGTTACGCCCGTGTTTCGGGGGCACGTCTGTTCCTTCTCGCCCCTGGGTGGTATTTACGTACGAGTGAACCATGATTTATCTCTTCTAGTTTTCCTTCAGTGACTTATGGGAACATAACTCACATGCCACGCGACCCACGCATTTCAGGCGCACAATTCGATATTTTTTTAGTACATTCACGGGCTGTGCAACCATCACCAGAGTCTAATCCCAGAACGTTTTGCTCTCACTGAAAGCCACCCGGACCGCCGGCGGCCCAGCTCCACCCCCCAGGCCCCCCGCCCCCCGCGGCAACCACGACCCTGCTTCCCGACTCTATGGATCTCCGATCCCGGGCTAAAGGAGGGGACTCATACGACGGGAGGCGTGATGATTTCAAGTTCGCTCGCTGTTGAACGTCTCAGAACTTAACTTCTTCCTATCACTGAGTAATATTCCACCGCACGGACATTCCACTCTTTATCAACGCATGCACCCATCAGCGGATGGGCATTTGGGCTGTTTCTCTAAGTTGGCTCTTGAAAAATAATGCTGCAATGGACTCTACACACAAGCAGGGGGTTCGGGATGATTCGCATTTAAAAGACCAGAGATCCAACAGGCGTCCTCGCAGAAGGAGCAGCAGGGCGATGGGGAGCGTTCGGGGCAGCCATCCACCCTGTGAGGGCACAGCCCACGGGCAGGAGGGCCCAGGCCACCAGCTGACCCTGGACTCTGTCTCTGCCCTTGTCAAGGCCATTACCATGTGTCTGCAGATGCCTACGGAGAAATCCACAGTCCTACAAATGTGTGTGAAGGCTCTGATCTCATGAAGACATTTAATTTCTTTTTTACTTATAGTTTCTGAGCATAATAGAGTGAAAACAGCTTGAGCTTTATTTTTAAAAAATTAAACCAACCTTGATTTAAATTCTGGCTGCATCCCACATTAGCTCCTGACCTTCTGCCAGGTTCCTTATCACCTGTGAGCCTCAGTCTGTGCACCAAGAAAATAGGACTCGTAACAACAGGTTGCTGTAGGGCCGGGCGGCACTCCCTGGAGGGAGCCATGCCCAGGGCCCTGGGGTGTCCAGGACGCGGGGAAACGCCTTGGCTTTTTCCCGACTTCTCGGATTTAATAACTCACCCTTTGACGCTAACCTGCAGCTTCAACTGTCTACCTGGCATATTTATGATCCCGCTGAATCTCGACTTGTGAAGCTCTTTGAAGGCGCGTCCGCCTGGGACAGCAGCGAGGCCTTGTGTTGGGATGGCCGGGAGCCAAGGCAAATGTTTAGACTTGGCTGAGGGCTCGGTGTTCAGTTAGTGCTCGATGCTTTAAAGAAAATGCAAAGCCGGAGCTTTTTTGGGAACAGAGGGGCTGGCTGCTCAGGCGGCACAGGACGGCCACTGAGGGGCACTGCCTCCTGGAGGCGGGTGGCGAACACCTGACCCCCAGACTCCCATGCAGCCGCCCCTGGGAGCCCCTCGAGCAAGTGCAGCCCTGAGTGCAGGGAGCGATGTTTGACTTGGCCCCCGCCACACAAACCTGGGGGTGGGCACGGCCCGGAGGAAAACAGCCCCGACTCCGTCTCTGGTCACCACGGTGCTCAGGGCCACCTGTGGGCTTCACAACCTGCCCCCCTTTCCCACAGCCTCCTCGCCAGTTAGCTCGCGTCCCGGGGAAATGAGATCCCCTTGCCCCTTGCTCCAGTGCTCAGGGCCTGCGCTGGGTTGGCGCCTAAAGGCACTCACCTGTGCGCACCCGGAGCCGGGCGCCGGGCCAGCTGCGCCCTCGGAACCTCTGTTAATTCCGGGTTTCTCTCCCGTTTCCACGCAGCTGTAAATATGCAAGTTCATCGCAACGGGGAAGGGACTTGCATTCATCAGGCACCTGCTTCGAGCCAGGTGCTTTCACACGGAACCCTGTTTAATCCTCAAAGCACCTGGGTGACAAAGGAGCGAATGTCTTTATTTGATGCAGACGGTCAGGTGACAGGTCAGAGGAGCCAGGACTTGGACCCAGCCCTCCAAGTCTAGGTTCATGATCCTGGCACTGTCGCTGCCGCCCCTTAACCTTGGTCTGGAGAGAGCAGCAAGCGGGGACGAGCGACGGGAATCCAGCCCGAGTTCCGCCATTGGCCGCACGGGGACAAAGGCTCCTTCCACCTCCGTGTCTCCGACTCTCTCTTTATACGATGAGGGTGGACAAGCTGCCTCTCGGGGCCCTTCCTGCTTTAACACCCCTTGGGCTAGATTAACGACCCCAGAGACGAAATGTGGGGAGCAGGCGCCCTTTGCTCCCATCGGTCAGTCCCTCCCAGAGGAAGCTCCGGGTGTCACCTGGGGATGGACAGCCCTGGTCCCCACAGAATTCCATGAGGTCCATGGCTGGGTGGAGACTGAAGTAGGGGTGGGGGTCTCTCTACCCCAGGACGGTCTTTAATAAAGGCGGTTTGTACGACCGGAAGGGGCAGCCCACCGATGTCTCCGATGACACGACCAAGGGAGGCTGGCACGTGCCAGGCACTGCCGTGCATGGTCATCTCATTGATCTGCCTCACCTCCCCCCACAGCGGGAGAGAAACACGGCCGTTTTCTGCGTGTTGCGCACATGGGAGGAAACGGAGCTCATGGGGTTTGCACACGCAGCCGTGGAGGGAGGAGCGGGGCCTGGCCCCCCGTGACCGTCAGAGGTGCCTGGACAAAGGCAGGCGGCTGGGAGCTGCTGGCTGAGAAACGTGCACTGTATTTTGAAAGAAGAAATAAAACTGGGGGCCCTTGGCCGGCCACCTCGCCTGGGTCGTTTCCTTTCATTCCCTCAGCAGAGCTTTGGCGAGGTGACGTCTTAAGGGAACCCTGGCCCAGAAGTTGGAAGAAACTTGCTAAGGCAAGCAGACGTCTGACCCCCTGGTCCCCTGCTGACCACAAGCCCTGGGCTCTGTTGGCCACCATGGCAGGGTCTCTGCCCAGCCCTTCCCCCTGCCCCGGGCCCACCTCCTGCGTCCTGGTAGGAATCAGAATCAGAATCCACCGCCATTCTCATTCGGGGAGGGTACTTCAATGACGTGACAGGCTGACAGGCTGTTGAAAACAAGCCCACGCGGCAGCACAGCCTTTATAACTGTGTTTTAATTATTTCTTTACAGACCTGCTTCTCCATTCATCCAAGAGGTGCTTGAGTGTGGGAAACACACCTTTCACCTCTGCTCGCCAGGTCCCAGCTCAGGTCCCTGTGCCCGCAGGCGGGCACCTTCCCTTCCTCCTGCTCTGTGAGCAGGCGCTCACGGCGCCCAGGTTAAATGCCAGAAGGCAAAACTGAAAGCGTGTTCCCACTGCCAGGTGGGGCCACGGGGCTGATGCTTATCTCTGAGACCCACCCGGGAGCTGGGTTTGCCCAGAGGCCCTGGGAAATCGCTGGAGCCGGGGAGCCGGTGGAAGTGGCTGATTTAAAATGCATTCAGGGACCGGAAACCTGGATGAAGTAAGGCTTTGAACATACACGCACGCAGCGCGGTGCATGGATTGTGTTTACGGGACCATGTTAGCAATTAAACGGAATTGACTTCACTAGCACAATTGCAGCTTATAGTTTCAGTAACCACTTGAGAGAGAGAGAGAGAGACAGGCTGACTGACTGACAGGTAGATAGAGGTTGTTGCAAGTGAGGACCCGTTTCTCAGTGCCGCTGACTCCCCTCCCGGGTGCAGCAGAAACGGTGCTCTTCTGGTGTTTAAACCTCACATTATACCTGCTTCGTAACTCGGTGCCTCGTCCCATGGATTCCCACGTGTCCCTAACCTCTACTTACTCACTGAAATGCATGACAATCTGTTCAGAGAAACGCAAGCTAATCCCGTGCGAAATTAGGCAACTGCCAAATGGTTTCAACCTGGTAGAGAGGGACAATCTTTGGGGCTGTTTGAACCCCTTCAAATAATGCACCAAATTTAATCAGAAATTATTCACCTTCTTAAATCATCAAGAAACAAACAAACCACCACCAACACAACCCTGGAAAATGCCAAACGCCGGCGCTGAACCTGAGACCGCACACCCCTCACTGGCTTAGAAACAGACGCCGCGCCCTTGGAACCGGCGAGCACAGGTGCGCAGGGAGCCCCGCAGCTCGCTCACCTCCGGCGGCAGCCCGGGGCCCGCGGCGGCAGGGACGGCGGCCGCCACAGTGAGGAGGTGCTGGCTTTAGGAAAACACCAGGCGGACAGGAGTCTGGGGGAAGAACACCCAGTGCCCTCGGAAGGGTCAGTTTAATTCCAGAGCTACTGTTTTCACTATAAATAGGGACACCCAGAGCATCAGGACAGAGCGAGATGGATGGTGTGTGCGTGCGTGTGTGTGCGCTCGTGTGTGCATGTGTATGTTAGTGTGTGTGCACGTGGATGTGAGTGTGTGCATGTGTGTGTGTGAGTGATTGTGTGTATGTGTGTGTGAGTGTGTGAAAGTGTGTATATGGGAGTGTGAGTGTGTATGTGTATGTATATGCATGTGTGTGTGAATGTGTGAACATGTGTGTGTAAGTGGGTGTGTGAGTGGGTGTGTGCGCATGTGTATATGAGTGTGTGCACGTGTGTGTGTGTGAAAGTGTGTACATGGGAGTGTGAGTGTGTGTGTGCATGTGTGCATGTGAATGTGTGTGCATGTGTATATGAGTGTGTGCATGTGTGCATGTGAATGTGTGTGTGCCTTCACCGGAAACAGACACGAGGTGGCAGGAGCGGGGTGGGGGGGGCAGTGCCGAGCGTAAATGAGACCAGATCACGGCACTGAGTTACCAAGACCCACTCCCCGGACAGTCGCTGCGTCGGAAGGACTGTCACAGACTCAGAGAAGCTCGAATGGCAGCCCCCGGACCCCTCGCCGCAGCTGCTCCCCACAGCCCAGCTTGCTCCCTAAAGAGCCATATCTTCGGGGCCCCCTCCAACTCGTGTTTCTCACAAGCTCCCAGGTTATTCTAGCGTGAGTCTCGGTTTAGCGACTCTTCATTTACATCTTTTAGTCTATAAATGAGCAGAGTACAGCTCAGACGCGGGCCAAAGCTGCCCAGGGCCCCCATCTGGGGAGCAGCACAGTCCCAGTTCCCGCCAGGCCTCCGATTATTCCTGCCCGAGGGAGCCGGGTCCCCAGGGTTCCCAGGACACACACGCAGCGCTTGCCTCACTCAGGTTTCACTTTGAAACCCATTTGTTTAGGAAAGAGGACTCTCCTCTCCCTTGGCAGGCTGCCTTCTCTTCCACCACAAATAACTCTTTCTTTCAAACAAAGCTAAGCTTTCTAAAGCTGGGAAAATCCGTCCTGATCACAGTGCAGTTTCCCTCTTGTAGGTTCTATGGAGAGCGAAAGCCATCGTCTACCCTCCGGCCTGGGCGAAGTGGAGATGTCTCAGACCTCAGCCCAAACAGGTGACAGGGTGATTTTTATTTCATTGGTCTAAAAATGTAGAGTTGCCCTGGCTGGCGTTGCTCAGTGGCTAGAGCATCGGCCTGTGCATCAGAGGGTTTTGGGTTCAAACATTCCCTGTCAAGGGCAGGTACCTGGGTTGCAGGTCCAGTCCCGGCCCCCAGTCGTGCTGGACGGAGTCGATGTGTCTCTCTCATGTTGGTGTTTCCCTCTCTTCCTCCCCCTTCCACTCTCTAGAATCAATGGAAAAAAATATCCTCACTCCTCAGGAGATGATTAAAAATAATTATTATTATTATTAAAATTAAAATAAAAATATAAATAGTTCTCATTATGGCCTTGAGCCAGGCCTGGAATTTTTTCCTGTTAAAGTCAGGAAGTATTTTCTTGACATGGTCTCTGTCAACACCACTCACCTCTGCTACCGACAGGCAGCCACAGGTGACGACTGCCAATAACGCTTTATTCACAAAATTGGGCAAAGCACTGGATTTGACCTGCAGGCCATCGTTTGCTGGCCTTTGGTCTAGGAAATCCAAAGATCTAAAAAACAATTTATCTCTAAGCATCTCACAGTCCAGTTTAGGTGGAAGACACGGGTTGGAAGTAAGACCATGCAGAGTCTAAGGGGAACGGCCTGGTTCTTGGGGCTGCCTTTGGCTCCTGGGCTGCCGTGACCGAGTCCCGCAGGTGGTGGCCTCAAACCTCAGGGACTTACTCTCTCACGGTTCTAGAAGCCTGAAGTCCGAAATCAGACCTCAGGACAGTGCTGCCCCCACCCCCCAGAGGTGCTAGGGAAGGATCTCTCCTCGCCTCCTCCGGCCTCTGGTTTGCTTACAATCCTTGGCTGTGGACACCAGACCCCAGCTTCTGCCTGGTCATCACAGGGCATTTTCCGCGAGCATCTGTGTCTCCCCTCTTCTTACAAGGACACGAGTCCTTTTGGATTTAGGGAACATCCTATTCCACTATGAAATCATTTTAATTAATTATATTTGCAAAAACCCCTATTTCCCTATAAGGTCACATTCACAGGTACCAAGATTTCGGACTTCAACTTACCCTTTTGAGGACACAATTCAATTCACAACAGGGCCCAGGACTGTCCTTTAACTGTTACATCCCGTCATAGACACTCAACCAGAGGACTTTCTCCCGGCACCTTCCACCACTCTATCCCACCCAGACCTGACTTGGGGATGGAGGGTCTGGGGGAAAAGTGAACAACATTCAGTGCAGCCCATCATCTGGGGACATTCACGAGACATCCACACACGAAGGATTTCCGTGAGAAATGGCCCTAAGCTGGTAAAACCTGTACATACAGCCACAAATTTTGTCCCACATCCTACAACCTTTCTTCTGTGTTTGAGCACAAGGCAAAATAATATGGGAACCTCTGGTCAAACCTACCAGCCCCTCCGTTCCCACATCCCCCGCTGTCACTTCCCTGCTGCTCTCAAGCCATTGGAACAGCATCTCACGGTGGCAGTTCCTCCCTGCATCCCTCATCCCTTTTATGCCCCGAGCAGTTACATCTCAGCTCTTGTCTCCAAATCTTTGAGGGGCCACAAGAGAAAAAAATAATCCTCTATTGTTGCGTGTTATTCATGTTAGAAAATCTCGCTTCTGGCTCAACCCCAGTCACCGCAGCCCAGGACGTGTGGGAACAAATTCGAGGGCACCAAAGCCTCCTGGTGAGTCACGAGTGGAGACCACGGGCTGCTGTGCAGTGTCAGGTGGGCTGTGAGTGACTCAACAACAGTTCAGGAAAGCGAAGCTCACTGGAACGTTTCTCCCGGCCTCCACTCCCCAGCCACCCAAGGCTGCAGCTAATGTGCCTCTGGAAGACGCTCTTGCTCACAGTCCAAAATACTCAGGGAAAAAGGCATAAAGCTGACGTGTGGCTTGGGCCTTTTCCCGGGAGATTCCTCCCTAAAAACTTACATATGTTCCACTTTATTGTTGTACTTGCAGAGAAAGGGAATTTGAACCTATGGAATTATTATAATTTTACATAAAAAGGCAACTCTGAGAACTATTTCTACGCACAGATTAAACTAATTTACTCACTCAGAGGTCCTGACCGATGAGCCTCCAAAGTGGCCCAGAGGAAAGCTGGCTACTCCCATGTCAACGTCCCCCGTGTTACAATAGTGCTGTTTTCCTCTGAGCAGAATGATCCTGATGAAAATACCAAGCCTTATTCATCACCCATGCCTGGTTTTGGTATACTTGTTTCCATCTTTTGAGAAGCACCATATGGATGTGAAATTTGTCAGCCGCACGTCTGCGTTGGGCAGTCACATGTGTGCCCCTAAGTAGACTGTGTCCACTATCACAGTGCCACAGGGTTAGGAACCCACAGACGGACACAAAAACCGACTTTGTTGGTTTTGGCCAGAGGAGGGGACACTGTGGTCAGTACACCTGAGTGAGTGGGTGAGAGGCAGGTCAGGGATGCCGTACAGGGGGGTGAGAGGCGGAAATGCCAGTGGGGACAACGGTCATTGGGTCCATCCACCCAGCCTAGTGGCCAAGGGGGGCCATGCACCTGGTGGAGGAGGCCACCGGTCCTCCCTTCCCTGCAGGATGGCAGTGGCAAGTGCCTGCAATTGAAGTCTCAAACCATGTCCTCAGCTCCCTGCTCCTCAAAGAAATGACCAAGGAGCTGGAAGGGGCAGAGAAGAGGTACATGCTCCCTAGTCCTGAGGCCGGACAAATGCCAGAAAAGTCGTGGTCCCTGTCGTTGGGGCCAGTGGAGTCTGCTCTGAAACAGGGACATTCAACCTAAATTAAGGGACTCTCTGGCATGCAGAGCACTTTTTAAAAAAAATCAATGAGAGAGAGAGAGAAACATCAACGTGAGACCGCATTGCATTCCACCCAGCTCTAGAGAGCACTAGCAAGTCATGTAGTTTTGCTGACGATTTCAAACACAGAAGTAATTCTCTACCCCAATGGCTTCTGAAGCCAGCAGCTTCCACCCAAACCCTGGAAATAAGGCAAATAGTGAAGACTGCGACCTCTCAATATCATATGGGGCAGAGGCCACCCAAAAATAATCTGGAAATATATACCGTGTTTAGCTACTTCCCATCAATTGAAGGCCTTAGGCTTGTGAAGCTGTGTGTTGGTTTGTGGATGTCTGCTTGTTAGACGTGTTGTGATTTCTCTGCTGGAGCAGTGGCTCCAAAGGCTGTGCCCCGTTGGGCACTCACCAGCGGTATTCTCCGCGCCTGTGTCCATAGTTAGCTTCTTGACTAGTGTTTCAATCTGATGTAACATCTACTGGCTCACCCATTAATTGATGGGTAAATAAAAATCTCTGACCAGTGCTTATTTTATATTTACTTGAGACTAGTAAATTTAACTCTTTGGAAGTTATATTTTAATAGCTCTTACTTAATCTGAATTAAAAAAAACACAACACTTGAAATTAGCCTTTGCACCTCCCAAAATGCAGCTCCTCGACCACAGTTGGTTTTAAAAACTGATCCCAGCCCTCCTCTGAGGCCTTCAGGGCTTCAGGGCTCAGGGAAGAACATTTCTCTTTGTCGTGATCCCTGTTTCCTCTGCCGTGTGTGCGTTTCATCCGGTGACATTACGACCTCCCTTCCTCGGCACCCCTGCCCCGTGCTTTCCCCTCTAAACGCAGATGGTGCACGTTCCCCCCCCTTGGTTTCCCTGGCCTCCGCCCTAGCTTTCTGACGTCACACCTTGCCAGGTGCCATTGGTAGCTCAGGCGGCACTCATTTCACGTCCCAACAAACGTCCGCACGCTCGCTCTCTGAAGAGCTTCTCAAGAAGATCCGAGTCCTGTCCTCCGCTGGCAGGAATCCAGCTCCTAGGAGACTCCGGAGCATCGGGGCTGTGGAACCGTCACAGCACAGTCAATGGCTACGGTCAAAGGACCCAACTTCAAGGACCAATCGGGGATCTACAGGCGTTGTCCCTACCTGTAGAGCGAGCGTGTGCGTGTGCGTGTGTGTGTGCGTGTGTGTGTGAACGTCGTAACCCAAGGCTGGGGTGGGGGTGAGATGAGCTCTGTGCGTGTGGCTCAGCCTATTTCTTCAAACATTCTGAATGATAATTAGCTTTGATTTTTACATCTATTCACAACGATAGCAGAGGGCAGTGCACAGCAGAAAGGGGGCTGCAAGCTTTCCACTTAGCAATTAATTCTATTATTAAATGCTAAGAAAAAAATAAGCGCCTGCCAGCTGCAGCCTCAGTATGTCTCCCCAGAAACGGTAACGAGGAGGCTGGGGGAGCACAGTGTCTGTTCCTCCCCCGCCCTCGCAGAAGACGACGCCCAAGGCCTGCTGCTCCGTCCCTGTGAAAACGCAACCCCTCTGCCGGGCAGGCGGCTGGGCCAGCGGCCCCCAGGCGGCGTCTCTGTGACGGACCCATTTTGACAGCGGAGCCTCTACCCTCGCGGTCTGGGCTGAGCGAGGCGGGGAGTGGAACACACGGGCCACCTGGAGCATCCCCAACAGGAGGCGCCTACGCAGCCCCGGACCCCCCTGAATGAACTGGAGTGGGGTGAATGCGGAGGGGGAAGGGGCAGGGCCCGGGAGCGCCGCGGAGGGCGGCCGGGGCGACGTGTCTGCATTGGGTGGAGCTGTCCCCGACCCTGGCTGTGGAGTCGCTTCCCTGAGTCACACCTGAGGCGTAGTAAATAAATATGCGTCCACCCAGGTCTGGCTAATTCCTGCTCCGCCCTCAACACGTGATGAAACAGAGACTCGATTCACCCATCGGGGTCACTGCACGGGGAGGGACACGGCTTCTTCCCACGGAGAGGCTCGTGGGGGCAGAAGAGAAGTTCAGCCTCCAAGTCATTAATAATTTAGGCCTCAAGCAGACTTAGGTGAATGTGGTTTTAATTGCTTGGGACTTAAGGGAAAACTGTGACGTATTAGGGACAGGGTGGGACTCGAAGGAAACTGAAACCAGGCATCCTGTGCCTACCGGCTGTGTGGCCCTGGGGACACTGACACCCCTCCAGACCTCAGTGTGACTGTCTTTAAAGTGGGCGTCACGACGCCTCTTTTGCGGGGACATCATAAAATATGTGGAAGGAGGTCTGACATGTCGTAAGTTTTTAACAACGACTTTTTTTATGTTTTGAAGCCGCAGGAACGTCGCATGCGCTGCTTCCTCTGACTTCGGTTTCCCGCTGCCCAAACCTGCCTCCCGACGTCCTTCAGACGAGCTCGGCCCTGTCTCCTCAAGGAAAACTTACTTAACTTCCCCAGTTCGGGCTGGAGGCCTCCGCCGCAAGTCCTCAGAGGTCTCTTTGCACTGAGATTGCAGTAAGCTAAGTAGCAACTGCATATGTATTAGCTCTAGTATTGATCTTCCCCCCATTTGATTTCCAGCTTCATAAAGTGGGGGGCACCTCCGGTATGCACCCCATCCTTGACCCCGCAGCTGACAGTACCTGGGGTGGGGACAGAGAAGCATCAGGCACTAGGATACCTCAGTGCCTCAGACCGACATCACCCTCACCTGCCACGTGCGTGTACAGGAGTGTGTCACACGCACACGCACACGCACACATACATGAATCACACTGAGGGTGGCACCCCCCATCTCCTGCACAGACAGACGTCACCCGCTTTCCCCAGATGAGCCACAGGTTGGCCCAGGAGCTTAGGAGGAGGGAGGCTGCCGCAGGAGGTGGTGTGTGTTTTTTTGAAAATGAGTGTTTCAGAGGCAGATTGTTGATACGGTTTTTCATTTACCATTTATAGCTTTTGTGATTTGGGGCAAGATGCTTCCCCTTGGTGAGAGCCAGTTTCTCATCTATAAAACAGAGATTATAAAACTATATTACAAAAAAACAGCCTGCATTACAGTGCTGTTGATGGATTTGAAATTATATGTGTAGAGCGCTCTCCAGCGAAGGCCGTAAGCCCGGGTTTAATACTCTCCGCCTGTTTTAATTAAGGTGTCCTCCGCCGGCTGGTTCCCACGGCCGCCCTGAGGGTCGGTCAAACGCAGACATTCAGCGAGTAGGCTCTGGGGGGCTGGACTGGATCGGAGGGCTCGCCTGCTTTGAACGCAGCCCTCCTTTCATAATTCTTTTTTAACTTTTATATATTAAAATTCCTTCGAACCCTGTCCCCTTTTATAAACATACCCAGGCTGTGGGCTGGATCCCTGGTAGCGGGGGTGTGGGAGGCCGCTGATCGATGTTGTGCTCTCACACTCTCGTTTCTCTCTCTCCCTCTCCCTTCCTCTCTCTCTAAAAATCAATAAACTATTTTTAAAAGTAGGATCCTTGTGGATGTAATTAGTTAGGATGAGGTGACACTGGAGTAGGCCGGACTGGTGTCCTCGCCAGAAGACACCAAGAGGCACAGACGCAGACTCGGAAGGAGGCCGTGTGGGGTAGAGGCAGAGATTGGGGTAACCAACGGACAAGCCAAGGGACAGTGTGGTTTGCAGGCCACCGTCCAACGTGGAAGAGACCGGGGAGGACGGTCCCCTAGAGCCTCGAGAGAGAGAATCGCCCGTGTGGCAACCTGGCTTGAGAGGCCTGGCCTCAAAACTATGACTAAATAGTTTTAAGCCACCCAGTCCCTGCTAATTTGTTCCAGCAGCTCTGGGTAACTGATAGAAACATCAGCCGTCCAATATAAAGTATAACCTGAGTTGGTGTCACAAAGCAAAGCGCGTCAGCCACACAGGAAATCACATTTTCACGCCATCAGCACCCCCGCCGTTTAAGTAACTTTTAAGAGAGATTTATTCTCTCTCCAACTTGTTCACCGGACGAATACTTGCTGAGCGCGTATTTGAACCAAGGCCATTCTGAGCGCGGAAGGTCCGTGGGCGAGCAGGGCGGACAGAGCCCGGGCCCCACAGAGCTGACCTTCCCGGGGCGGCCGGCGGGGCCGTCAAATCCGCAGCTCGAGGGCTTCGTCCGGCTCCTCTTCTGCTAAATGGTGACATGGATTCTAACCCGATAACTTAACAGGTTTCGTAACGGTTTGCGGAAAGGATTGGTGCAGCCGTGTAGAGTAGATAGGTGTCCCCTGACCCGGGAAACGGGGGAGACCTAAAAATCGCCGAAGGCATTGTACCCAAGACAGCGTCTGGGAGATCTCCGGCGATCGCTCTGTGGGCCTCCTCGGCTCTTTCCCTAGAGCTTGAAAACTGTTTAATGTGCCCTTTCTAGCCAAACGCCTGTCAAACCCTATTTCTACTCGATTTTAATTAGGAGCAAGAACTAATACCCTCTTAATTAATTGCGCATCTCCCCTCAATTCCTCTGCCACTTCTTCCTCCGCCAGACAACCCCAGACAGACCTGCTGCGGAGGTGAGGAGCCTGCTGGTCCGAGACCACGAGGAAAACAAGACAGAGCCGCCGACGCCGGGGATTCGAATTCATTCGCACGCTCTCCACGCGTGATAATTCCAACGCGCTTTGAGCGGCCGCCTCGAAAAATAGGCGCGTTGTCCAGCAAGTACCCACCAGTCTCTGCCGATAGCTCCCTCGTCATCCGTGAATCGCCAGCAAGACCTGCCTCCGCTGGGCCACCGCGTTCCCCACTCACCCAACAGACACTGCAGACCGTCCCCGACTCGCGAAGCTCCAACTAAAAACGTTTCACCCTTGCAGCGGTTTCTACGCAATCAGTGGAAACCGTATTTCAAATTTTTATCTTTTCCGGGCTAGCGACGCATGGCCCTGTGCTCCCTCAGGACGCCGGGCAGCCAGCCGGGCGCCATCCCCAGGGCGACCAGCCTGCGGGCCGCGGCGCACGGCGTCGCAGTGTCCTGTGGATTCTGTGTGTCCGCATCCCATCGCGTCTACACACGCCCCGGTGTGTCTCCTGCAGCCGGCGAAAGAGGAGGAAGGCACCTAAAGGTGCTCCTGGACTCATGGCGGGGTCACGGCCCGACGGCAAGCGTGCGCCCAGGGCCTGCTCAGGGTGCAAAGCGGGCTGGGCTGAGCGACGGTGCGCGGCCGGGGAGGCCCGTTAACGGCATTTCCGACTGATGAGGTTCTGAGCCTGCGGTGGGTTTGTCGGGAGGTAACCCCAGCCTGAGTCAAGCGGCGTCTGTGGTTTGTAGCTGGAGGCCTGTGGCTGGAGCCGGGGAAACAGCTGATAACCCCGGACTTGCGCCCGTGGGGCGCCTTCTCTGCAGGCATTCGTGGTTGTCAACAGGACCGTGGCAGCTCCGTGACGCTGGTCACCGTTCTTCAGTCCTGTTTGCGTGAAATAAACCCTGGCGCCGTTTAGCGGAGACAGTTCCCGGCACATAGCGAGTTGGGGCCTTGGAACAGCCATTTGGTTGAATGAAAACGGTTTCTTCCCACAGAGACGAGGGGCTTGGTGAATGAGATGAACGGTCCTAGATCCACACCCGAATCAAGTTATAAACGACAAAACACAAATGAAACGAACTGAAGCCAACCGCTCCCAAGGCAGTTCCACGCAGGCAGGGGCACCACAGGCGCCTCTGGTTCCCGGGGACAACGCGAGGGCCTCAGGGCCCAGGGAGCCTGCGCAGGGGACCGGCTGGCACAGGACGTCTCGGGGTGGCGTGTGGTCAGAGCTCCAAGTGTGGGGGCCAAATTCATTCTGATTGATGCCAGTGGTGAAGGACCATTTGTTAAGCAAAAACAGACAAGTGAACCTTAATAAAAGTAATAAATTTATTTTATTTATACAAAGGAGACGGCAGCCCCCTTTTCGTGGCTTATCATTGCTGAGCAAACCCACGAGTCGTATCTACGACGCAAGTGCTTTGATGTTTTGTTGTTGTTAATTCTCACCGGAGGATATTTTTTCCACTGATTTTTGTTTTTTAGAGAGAGTGGAAGGGAGGGGGAGAGACAGAGGGAGACGCATGACGGGCTGCCTCCCACACACGCTCCTCCCGGGGCCGGGAATCGAGCCTGCAGCCAAGGCGTGTGCCCTTGGCCAGAATCGAACCCAGGACCCTTCAGTCTGAGGGCCGAGGCTCTACCCACTGAGCCAAACCGGCCAGGGCCACCACGCAAGTATTTTAAAATCTTTCACTCTACCTTTGATGGGAATATACTAGCATTTAGGCCCCACCCGGCCACGCGTTAGTGCCTCAGACACAGGTCCTACGCTGGGAGAAACGGGCTGAAAACGGACGCGAGCCTTATAAAACCCCTGCCCGCGGGCGTTCAGCCAGCCAGGGGCCCTTGGTGTTACCACGCGCTGACCTCTCCCTTCGTGGGAAGGACAGGAACCAGGCTGACAGGTGCCCGTCGCCCTTCAGCCGCTAACGCAGACCAACGTGTGGGTGACCCTCTGGGCGTCGGGGTAATAAATGCCAGCTACCTGCTATATCAGGAACAGCCACCGCCCCCAAAGCCAGCCCGATCCAGGTCACCCCACGGCCTGCCCCGTCCACCGCCAGCTATGCCAGGGGGAGAACCGGAGCCCAGGGCCCTGCGGCAGGAGAAAGGGGGCTGGGGGCAGCTCGGGGGTTAAATACGCGTCACGCAGAGACGCCGTTGCGACCTCAAGGTCCCCGGGGGTTCGCGTCCAGGTTTGTGAGGCGCTCGCGGCATTTTACAGCCTCCGGAAAAGAGGAAGCTGCCTCCACGCCCCTCTCCCTCCTTGCCTCCCTGCCGCCCTCCCGCCTTCCGCGGCCACCTCCCCCGACGTGGCAGCTGGGCCACGTGACTCTCCATCAACATCTGCTTCCTTTCTCCTGCTCGTAGAGAGTGGGCATGAGTAATGAGCCCTCGCTGCCGCCGTTAATTGTGGAAACCATTAGCCGGCGTCCAGGTGCTGTTTACTACGCGCACGTTGTAATTTTCTAGCCTAAAATCGGCGACTCCCCCATGTCGCTCTCTGCCCCGGGGCAGGAGCCCGGTGCGGCCTGGGAGCTGTGGAAGGCGGTGGCAGCCCCATCCGAGGGGCGGAGAGGGACAGACCCGCACCCGCAGCGTCTGAGGCCGTAATTCCTGCCGCCAGCCGGCCCTCGTGAGGACCAGGCCCTTTTGCCAGCCGCCCCCCAGATCCCTCTCTTCGCAGTGGATGGGAAATCACTGAAACAGCGGCGACCGACGGCCGCCCACCCCGCGCACTCTTCCCCTCCCTGCCGCCACTCGCCCACGGATTCTGGGCAGAGCTTGTAGAGAAGACAGAGCCGGTCCACCTGCGAAGCCGGCTGAGAGCCCACGTGTGCCTCCGCGGGTGAGGGCAGAGCGGGAGCGGGTCAGGAGCCCCCGGAAGCCTGACGCAGACGAGGAGCGGCGAGGCCGGAGGCTCCAGGGAGACCAGACCGCGCGCGGGGAAGGAACGCCCGGGCCACACAAACGCTGCCTAATGCTTTTGTTACACAAAACAGATTATAGCTCCCATCTGTTTCCTAGAAGGCACCTGTGGTTTCCCTCAACACGCTCGAGATAGAAGGAAACAAAGCCTGAGTTTACGTTTTTCCCGGGAAGTATCCTGCACCCCTGAACGCACCTGCTGTTCCTCCCTGGGGCCCAGGTTCCCCACACTGCTCCTCTCGCAGGGTCCCCGCAGCCCCCGGGATCCCGGGGAAGACGCCCCCAGGACGATCGGGCTGCTCCCGGCCCGGGCTCTGCGGCACCCTCTGCGTTTACAGCCACGGCCGTATGGACTGGGCTGTGCCATCCGCCCGTGTGGCCCCACTGCCGTGGAATTCGAGACGCACCTAACAAAAGCCGCCCCCCTCCTTTATACTTTTCTATTCTTGGCCTCATACAACATCTGAATGAAGGAATAACATCCCCTGAGGGCCTTTCTGACGCACAACGCTTTCAGTACCTGCTAGAGCTAGGACGTGCTCAGAGACGTCCATTCAACCTCAAGTTTAATGCCCTCGCCTGAGACACAGAAACATGAAGTGACAGTGCTGAGCCGTTTTTCAACTGGCACCATCCCCGCCTTCCCTAGCGTTCCCTGCGTCCCAGGGAAGATCCCAGAGCTACACTTCCCAGAAGCCCGATCCCCACAGGTGTCCAGGTGAGTGTCGAACAGGGAAAGGAGAGGAGAAGCCCGTGTTTTCCAGCAGCAGTCGCAGGTGGAGGGATAGCTGGGCTCACAGGTAAAACAATGTGGGCGAAACGTGGGTGTGACTTCCTTTTTTAACGTTTTTATTGAATTTAGAAGCCAAGGGAGAGAGAGAGAGAGACACATCAATGTGAGAGAGACATCTATCAGTTGCATCCCGCACATGCCCCGGTGAACTCCTGCACGTCTCCGACTTAGTTGCCAGGGGAGAACTTTGGCCACGGCTTCACGGTCCTTGTCCCCGCGCCCTCACAAATGTTTTGTTCACTGCTGGAACCTTCCTACGAGAAAAGAGTTCCCTTTTCAATAGTCGGTGCTCAGTCCATTGAATGTCCACAGCAGAGGAAATGAATTTTGACTCCCTACCTCACACCACACATAAAAACCGAACCCAGATGCCTGTAGGTCTAAACGTGAGAAGTAAGACAATGGAGATTTCAAAGAAAACAGTCAAGAACTTCTTCACAACTGTGGGGTAAGCAACCCATAAAAAGACATAAAAAAACCGATGACGTTAAAAGACAAAATTGGTAAGTAGGATCCATTATACAACTAAGAGCCTCTGACCAGCTGAAGGCAGACTAAGTGCAGCAGAAGGGAAGGCGGCCGCGGGAGAGAAGACACTTGCCCGGCGTGCGTCATCCCCAGGGGGATCCAGAACGCAGAAAGAGCTTTTACAAACCAATACGAAAAAGGCGGGCGTGCCAAAACAGGAGAGAGACTTCATAGGCACATAAAAAGAGAATATCTAAGTAGCAAAAAATATGTTTAAAAGGTGCTCAACTTCATCAGTCGTCAGGTAAATGCAAATTAAAACCACTACACATGTGAGAGTAAGTCTGTGACTCAGAAGACAGACAAAACCAAATGTTGTGCTTGGAGCAACTAGACTTCACATACTTAGAAGATATATATGTATCTATATTAAGATATATATATATATTAAGTGGAATATATATATATCAATAGAGATGTGGACATATATTTACAAAAACATATTCAAGCATACTTAAAACAGCAATATTTGAGTAGGCTCCTATTAGAACAACACCTGATCAATCAATCAATAGTAGATAATAGATGAACTGTAGTGTGTACAAACACGGAATATTATGAAGTCATGAGAAAAAAAAATACCATTTCCTTCAGCAAATGGATGAATTGCAATCAAAGCAGCTCAGCTGTAGAAGAACGCTTACTGGGAAATTCCATGTGTAGGAAGTTTAAAATCAGAGCAAAGGCGTCTGTGGCTCTAGAAGTCGGGCTACTTGCTACCCTTGAGGACGTAATGGGGAGGAAGGGACTCGGGATGACTTTTTCTAAGGTGCCCGTCTCGCTCGCAGAGCCTAAGCCTTTATTTTGGCCCCAGGCCCTCCCCAGAGCTTCGACTTCCCCACCCAGCTCCGCGCTGCATGTCTTCCTCTGCGCATCGGACCCCGAAGGTCAGCGAGGACCACGTGAGACGGGACCACAGCCCCAGAACCGATTCCATCCTCACAGGTGCGCAGCGCAGAGTAGGTGCTTCATAAGTGGCTGTCGAACAAGCGACTGGATTGGTAGCAAAGAGAGCTCTCGGGTTCTCGGTGACAGCTCTTCGGGCCACCGCCGTGACTTCCTCCAGCCGCAGGCCGAGGCGAGAGCCACGCGTTCCCTGCCCCGTTTCAAAGGGGGGATTAACCTGGGCAGGAAGCAGAGGCTGCCATCGAGCACACGGACACTTGTTCAAGTTTCCATGCGCCGGCTGTGTCTTTATTTATTTTAACGTAGTCTCTGCTTCCAGGAAAGACCATGTTCCCGCAGAGACCAGATCTGCTCACACAAGACCCCCGAGCTGAGTCCAGCCCTGTGGCCGGGGGGCCGGTCTGTGGCCCTCACACACTGCGGCCTCCTTTAGCTTCTTCACGGAACAGTTGCCACCGTCAGGCGGCCGCCCTGGACGAAAACGAAGGATTGGCTGGATAATGTAATTTTTAAGGAGATTATGTGAGGCACGATTCCTGCTTATGGTCCCAGGATAAATGCTAATCGCCTTTGTTTACCTTCTATTACTTTCTTAATTAACTGACAACCTATTAGCACACATTTTTTTTTATCCCAGGAGTATTAATTACACACAATTTATATCATAAGCATTTATTCCGTATCAGTGAGATGAATGAACCATTTACCTGCTTATAGCTACGTGAGGTTAACATTTTTATACAAAAAACTCACCTGAGACTTCCAATCAAATTATCAGCTTTTTAATTTTGTTTCATGACGATACTGTGCCCGTCGGCGCGGCGCCTTCTTCCACTCCGGGCCTCACAGTCGGTTAGCAGAGGGTGGCGCTGGCCAGAAGGCATTCTACCCACCAAAGGGCACGGCCTCTAGGCCCCCAGAGGGCAAAGGTCTGGCACAACCCACCCGTCAGCAAGCAAGTGCCAGGGCCTGGGACACAGGAAACACCGACGGGCCTAACCCCGGGGCCTTTCCCGCCCACCCAGCGATGCTCCTCTCCCTCCAAACACGGCAAAGCCGGAGTGTTTGACTCAGGGGTGGTCTCATCCGAATGTTCTGACTCGGGGGTGGTCTCATGGCCAATGTCCTGAAACGAGATGTATGTAAACCAGACCTCGGTGTGGAGAACGCGGCGCACTTGCCGCGTAGGTGACCTCAGGAGGACTCGGGGAACCTCGAGGATGGGCAGGTGGGTGGATGGGCGGATGGGCAGGTGGGCGGATGGGCGGATGGGTGGATGGGCAGATGGGAGGATGGGCGGATGGGCAGGTGGGCGGATGGGCAGATGGGTGGATGGGCAGATGGGAGGATGGGCGGATGGGCAGGTGGGCGGATGGGCGGATGGGTGGATGGGCAGATGGGCAGGTGGGCGGATGGGCGGATGGGTGGATGGGCAGATGGGAGGATGGGCGCATGGGCAGGTGGGCGGATGGGCGGATGGGTGGATGGGCAGATGGGAGGATGGGCGCATGGGCAGGTGGGCGGATGGGCGGATGGGTGGATGGGCAGATGGGAGGATGGGCGCATGGGCAGGTGGGCAGATGGGCGGATGGGTGGATGGGCAGATGGGCAGGTGGGCGGATGGGCGGATGGGTGGATGGGCAGATGGGAGGATGGGCGCATGGGCAGGTGGGCGGATGGGCGGATGGGTGGATGGGCAGATGGGAGGATGGGTGGATGGGCAGGTGGGCAGATGGGCGGATGGGTGGATGGGCAGATGGATGGATGGGCAGGTGGGCGGATGGGCAGATGGGCGGGTGGGCAGATGGGCAGATGGGCGGATGGGCAGGTGGGCGGATGGGCGGGGTTGCCCCCGAGCAGCCCACTCGGGCCCCAGGCCCCCCTCATTTCCATTTCCCTTCCCTTCCCTTCCCCGCCGCTCTCGCCACTGGCTGCTTCTGACCCGAGTGCACTAAGGTTCAAGACCCTGGATCCTGGTCCCTTCCAGCCTCTGAACATTTCCTCACCAACCACAGTTGCACAGAAGCCGGTGGTGACGTTATTCAGAATCAACTGCGCCGTCTACCTGAGAAATGCCTGTTCTTAGAGGGAGTTAAAGAATTTCAGTGCGTCCGCGTCAGACGGAGCCAGCTCGCCCACGACCCGTGGAGTAGGTGGTGGGAGGAAAGGGGGTCCATCAGCAGGCCATGGGCACCCGGGGCACAGGCAAGCCCGGGCTGGGTGCCTGGCCCATCCGCCGTCAGCCTCACGTTTGCCCTGGGGAGCGAGCGTGATGGCCCTCGTCTCGCAGGGAGAACCCTGAGGGTTAGAAGCTCGAGTGACGTGTCCTGAGTCACAGCCGAAGCAAGAGATCGTGTCGGGGTGTGAACCACGGTCCAGATATTTTTCACATCCGGGCTGTTCCCACGACACCAAACTGACGGCAGGAGGAACAGAAGCTCGAGGCAGGGCGCCCAGAGCGCTTTCCCCGAGTCATTCACACCGCAGCTCGGAAGCTTCATTCCCGCAGCTTCAGCTTCTTCTACCCACTCGCCCGGGAAGAACGAAGCCTGTTCCCCTTGAATAAGTCTTTTCAATCACCGACGAGTCAAGGGGGCAAGAAAACACTTGGCGTGGACGCTGTGGAGAGTGAAGGGACTCTGACCTCTCATAGAGCGGAAACGCGGAAAGGAAAACGCTCCGAACAAAACACGCTGCCCAGGGGCTCCTGGGGGACGCAGCCACCCAGCCCGGTGGGTCCCAGTGCGGCCCCCGCGAGTCCTGCCGGTGCCTGGCGCGGGCATCGTCCCCTCACCGCTCAGGAGCCATCCCATCTCGCCCTCCCGGGCGGGCGCGTGGTGCTCTCCGCAGGGCCACCCTCCTGCGCCCAGCCGGGGGCTGGCAGCGCCCCTCAGGGCCCCCGGGCTCCCATCTCCTTCGCTCGGCCGTCTTCAGAGGCAGCTCATCCCGCCCAAGTTCAAACACCGTTGACAGCTCCCGACGCCTCGGCCTCCCCTCTGGCCAGGATCCTCAAGGACTCCCCCAGGAAACCTCCGCACCCCCCAACACTAGCCTGCATTGCACCAAACTCGGGATGGCTCCCCGGCCCCTCTGCACCAGACAAACAAATAAACACATGTTCAGAAAAAAGAAAGCAAACTGGCCCTTTCCCCTGGTTCCTGAGCTCGGTGAACGACACCTTCTATGCGTCTGCTCCCACCAAAGCCTGTCTCCTCCCCGAGTCCGACCCATGGCCTCTCCCCTTTGCCTCCGATAGGCCCTGAGCTCGTCCGCGCTTCTCTGTCCACCACGGTTATCCTAAGTCAGCATCGTATTCACATCACTCACCGGGACGCCCGCGTCGCCTCCCAATCGTTCTCTGAAATTCCAGCATTAACCCCCCCCCCCCGTCTGTTTTCTGAACTGCGGCCAGAGGGATGTTTTCAGGATTCAGATCTGATGATATCAAACTCCGTGAACAGTCACGGGAGGGGCCTCTTCAAATGTGGAACAAAAGCAGAAGCCACAAGGGAAAGGTGGCTGAAGTGGGCTATTTAAAAACAAAATATTCCCGATGACAGAACCTCCCCAAACGACGTCAGCGATAAAAGGACACACGCGGGCTTTCGACAAAGGACTAACTTTCTTAAGTGATAAAGATATCCTGAAATAAACGGCGACCAACGGCGAACGACCGATGGAGAAACGAGCCAAGAGCAAGACACACTCACGCACAGACACAGACACACGCACACGCAGTGACACACACACGCAGTGACACGCACATGCAGTGACACACACACGCAGTGACGCGCACACGAAGTGACACGCACATGCAGTGACACGCATGCAGTGACACGTACACACAGTGACACGCACACGCGCCTCCCAAACATTGTAAAGGACACTCGACCTCATTAATAACCAGGGGAAGGCACGTGAGCCCCAAGGCATCATTTTTTTCCTCGTCAGACCAGCAAAGTGGGACAAGTCCGACCTCCCTGTGCCAGCCGCGCGACAGGGAAAACCTTCCTTTATTGCCAGCGATGGTACAAACCGGTGACTTACTGCCACTCGACAGCCTTCAATGCGCACGTTTTTGTATCTAGCAGCTTACTCTGGGGTTTGCCCTTCAGCTGTCCTGCGCGTGGTGGAAGCTGTGTCCGTATTTCCACAGCGTGGCCCCCTGCTCGGCGAGGACGCCGAGGGCATCAGGAGCCGCCCGGTCACTCTGCTCGGACGCCGGGCTCACTGGCCCCAGGGGCGGGTTCACCAGGCGGTTCCGCAGGCTGCTCGGCGGGGTGCGGGGAAGGGAGCCTGTCGCTTCGTTGCGTGTGCCTTGTAAACGGCGAGGTCCGGGGGCCGCACGTTCTGTGTCAGGTGCACGTAGATGCAGCCGGGACACGTGCCTGTGGAAAGCGTGCCCGCACCGGAGGGCCCGGCGGCGTCCGAGTGCCAGCCCGTGAGGCCGGCGAGGCTGCGGGAGCCCTGGCAGCGCGGCCGGCGCCCCCGGAGCCCGCGCAGCGCCTGGCCCAGAGCGCACCCCAGCGGGCGCCAGCTCGGGAACCGGTCCAAGGGCCAGCCCGGAGCGTGGGCCTCGAGTCCCCGGAGCCCGCTGGGCAGGCTGGCAGCAGGGTGCCAGCAGAGCCTCCTGAGCGGGAGGGGCTCGGTCTTCCGACGCGTTTAGAGGTAAACCAGGGTCGCCCCTCCCTCCGCGAGCTCCCGCTCCGCAGGCACCGCCAGGACCGTCCCGACCCCGCTCGGGCCCACGCGGGAAGCGCTCCGGCCCGTGTTCAGCAGCCACCTCCCAGCTCGGTGCTGGACGAGGAACGAAGGGGCTGAAGGTACCAGCAGCACCATCGCTCTGGGCGGGTCGCTGGTGAATTTGCAGACCTGCCTGAGGCCCCGGGACCTGACGCAGGTTTCCTTACGGCCTTTCGCCTCTTTTAGGGCCACTGGCACCGTATTCTAAGCAGCACCGGCTCCCCGAAACGCATCTGAGGGCCGGCGCGGAGTCGCGGGTGGAGATGAAGGCGTGTTGATGAAGCCGCGCCCAGAACGTGGCTTCGGCGCGGGCCGGGAGTGCCGGGCGGCGGGCTTTCCTCTAACCTCACCAGCCGCTCTCCACCCTCCAGGCAGGACGCAGCCGTCAGGAGACGGGACCAGGACCCGCTGCCATCGCGCGAAGGACGTTAAAGGTCGTTCTCGCAGGAGATTCCAGTAGCGTTTCTACGCCATTTACGGTTTCCCCGCAATAAAGAAACGCCTGGTGTCTCATTCTAACTAGAAAAGAGAAAGGTCTGAGGCAAACTTTGTCAGTTTCTAATTGGAAATAATACAGTGGCGCTGATACCGATGGGAAGAGATCGCACTCGGGCTCACGGGGCTTGACTGCTGACCAACATTTCTTTGCAACCAGGTCCCTGCCGCGTGGCTGTGAAGGCGGAGACGACAAGAGCAGGGTTTGCCGAGCGCCGAGACGCACACAACACGGGGCCGCCACCTCGGAGCCCGGCTGCCGCCCGGCCTCGGCCTCGCCAAGGGCAGAGCACAAACGCCGGCCACGGGCGCTTGACTCCCCTGGGTCTCGTTTTCTTATTGGCCAAAGGGGCGTAATAATCCCTCCGATGGTTTCCAGTTATATTTCTAGGAAAGAAGCCAAAGCTCCTTGGAGACAAGGCTGGACCCAGGGCTTGGGTCAGGAGGACCGAAGCTGCGCCGGGAGCATCTCATGGGGACCCGAGAAAAAGAGGGCAGATAAAACCGGCACGAAGGGAGCCTGAGGGGCCCCAGCGGCCGAGGCGGCCACGGCCCGAGCCACAGAAACAAACGATGACCACGCTGGGGTGTTCCAATAACAAACCTTCGCCAGCTCCTATCGTGATAAATGAATGAATGAATGGATTTAAAATGGGGCACAGGAGGAAAGTCTTCCTCGCAGAAGAATTTAAAAATATATTGATATCTCTCCCCTTAGGAAGCTGAGTTGAATTTTCTGCCCTTGGGTGCAGGTGAGCCTCAGTGATTTACATCCAAACAGTTAAGTATAGAAAGGAAAACATATATTAACTGTATGCGGGGAACCCTGGCCAACACTACCTTCCCCAAGTCATCGAGATTAACGCCGCCAGTCGTAAATCACGATACCATCCTGAACGTCCTGAGAAAATGACACAGAAAGTACACTTCATCTCTGCGGAGTTCTTCCCCCGAACCTATAAACCTGGTCTAATCGTGAGAAAACATCCGACATACCCAAAGTCGGTGACGTGCTCTAAAAATCTGACTGGGATCCCCCAAAGGTTTAAAGGCAGTCCCCGAAATACAAGGAGAGAGGGCGAGACTGTCACAGACCAGAGGGAACTAGGAGACGGGGGCCCAGTGGCACACGGTGCGCACAGTGGGCCTCACACAGAAGCAGAACGGCAGTGGGAGAGCTGGCAGAGCTGCAATCGGCGTACAGTTTGGTTAACGGTGTCCCACCAATGCTCGTTCCTTAGTTTTGACAAATGCGCAGCGGTTATGCTAACACTAAGGAAAGCTAGCTGAAGGCCATATGGGAACTTATTTGTCTTTGTAAATCTTCTGGAACGTATATTTTTATTCAAAATAATAAATGTTTTAAAAACACAAAGACCGCCCGGCCGGGCGTGGCTCAGCGGTTGAGCGTCGACCTAGGATCCAGGCGATCGGGGTTCGATTCCCCGTCAGGGCACATGCCCGGGATGCGGGCTGCAGCCGATCAATGACTCTCTCATCATTGATGTTTCTCTCTCTCTCTCTCCCTCTCCCTTCCTCTCTCTGAAATCAATAAAGATATATTTTTTAAAAATCAAAAAAAACCACAAAAAAACAAAAAACACAAAGACCAATCCTAAATAACACGCAGCATTTATATCTCAAAGAGGCCCCGGACCTACACTGTTTGACAAGGTAAATTCTACCAGATATTCAAGAAACAGATCGTCCCTACATTATGGAAAACATTGAGAATGGTGGGCTAGTTTTCAACTGAAATATGAAGGGAGCGTCATGTTGAAGCCAAGACGGGGGAAAGGCGGCAGGATCAAGGAGGGGGTGGAAAGACGGGGGCAGAGGAGGGAAGCCCCGAAACCCACGCGGCGGCCGTTGCCGCCTCGCGCGCGTGCGAAAATCCTTAGAATTTGTTGGTAAATCAATTCATCACCCAGGTAAAGAGCAAAACTTCATGGAAACAGGCAGGAGTGGAGCCAGGGCCGCAAGGAGTTTCGGTGTGTGGTCAGCGCCTAGGAAAGGACGCAGGCCGGTCGCAACAGGCACCACAGAAACACCTGGTGAGTTGGGCATCGATTCCCGGCCGCGGCTCTCGCTGGAAACGAAGGGAAACCTGCCGAGAGGAGCCCCCCATGGACCACGGCGGGCGCCGGATGAAGGGTGAGCCGCTGAGGCGTCCCCCCGAGGACAGAGACCACAAGACCAGGCCCAGTGTCCCCGAAACCAGACGCTGTAAACCGGGAACGTGGTGAGAACCAAGGGAGGGAAGGCACAGGGCGTGTTTCTCGAAATGCGGCTGCTGTCCCGACAGTGTGGGTGTGCTCCAGGGCCCCAGCGCTCGGGGACAGCGAACTGCGCCGCAGTGACACCTTGAGCGAGCCCGAGGCTGCTGTGTGTGTGTGTGAGTGTGAGTGTGTGTGTGAGTGTGTGAGAGCGTGTGTGAGTGTGTGAGAGTGTGTGAGAGTGTGTGAGAGTGTGTGAGAGTCAGTGGTGTGTGTGGGAGTGTGTATGTGTGTGGTGTGTGTGAGTGTGATGTGTACATATGTGTATATGTGAATGTGTGTGTGTATGAGTGTGTGGTGTGTGCGAATGGGTGTGACTGAGTGTGCACATGTGTGTATGTATGTGCATGAGTATGTGTGTGTGTGGTGTGTGCGTGTGTGTTTGTCCCTGTGGGTGTGTATGTCTGTGATGTGTGTGGTGTGTGCATGTGTGTATGTGAGTGTGTGTATGAGTATGTGTGTGGTGTGTGACTGTGTTTGTCCCTGTGAGTGTGTATGTCTGTGGTGTGTGTGGTGTGTGCATGTGTGTATGTGAGTGTATGAGTATGCGTGTGGTGTGTGACTGTGTTTGTCCCTGTGAGTGTGTATGTCTGTGGTGTGTGTGGTGTGTGCATGTGTGTGAGTGTGTGTATGAGTATGTGTGTGGTGTGTGACTGTATGTTTGTCCCTGTGGGTGTGTATGTCTGTGGTGTGTGGTGTATGTGAGTGTGTGTGTGTGTGACTGTGCGTGCCCGTGACTCTGTGTATGTGTTTGCGCAGCAGCTGCTCCTCTCACGCCCCGGCTCCTCCAGGCCCTGTCCCTTGGTCCCCCAGCCCGCCGGCCCTGCTTGTCCCCCTTCCATCCGAGCTGCGTCTGGCCCGCCCTGGCCCGCGCGGTTTACACGTCGGCTTTGCAAACCCTGGGCCGGACTGAGGAGGACACGGCAGTGCCCGGCTTCCCCGGCAGCGCGCAGTGGGGACGTTCCAGGTGCACAACCGGCTCCCACGCGCCCTCGGGACACCGTCGCAGTCCGCGGGGCCCACGCGCGGTCTGAGTTTCTCACGGCACCTCCCGCGCCCGGGCCCCGAGTTCCGCGGGGAGCTGCCGCCTCGGCCCGCGGGGAAGGCGAGCGGGCCGTGAGCTCCGCGCCCCCGGGGCCCGGCCGCCAGAGCTTCCCGGGGGCGTGGGCTGCGTGGGGCGGCACCTGGCTCCCCGCGCGGCGCTCGGCCAAAGGCCTCCGCTTCTTCCTTCCGTTTTTTGAAACAGTCAAGACGAAGTTGGCTTCTGGTCAGCAACTCGCTTTCCTTTCCCTCCTCCGAGGTAGAGCAGCCAAAAAGGATTTTGTTTTGTTCCCTTTTGCCTGCAAAGCGATGGGTAGCCAAATATGACTACAAATTATCTACATTGTTTTTATGAAAAAAAAATATATATCTATTTTCCCGGCTCTTGGAAACATCGCTTGCTGGGGCCAGGGAGCCGAGGCTGTCCCCCGATTTCCGTCGCTCTCCCCCGGGGAGAGAGCCGAGCGCCCCGGAGGACGCACGGGGCTAAATCGGGGTGTCGTGGAAATAGTTCACAAAGCAAGTGGAAAGCTATATATAAAAATGATATTTACTTCTCATTTTAAATGGAGCCCAAGACAAAAGGCAGCTAGGTAAACACAGCTGCAGCATTTTTGGGCATGTAATCAGAGGCAAAAATAATATTGGGAAACTATGTTAATTATGGTAATTAAATTGTGAACAGTATTGATAGAAAAATATCTTTAAAACCTATAAAATCAAAATGGAGCGTATCTCATGACGGGCGCTCATGTGACGCGCCGGCAGAGGGGCGGGGGAGGGGATGGCGGGAGGGACCGAGCGGGGCTCACACCTGGCCACCCCCCACCTCTGAGGTCAAGGGTGTGGGAAGCGAGTCTGCCTGACCCTCTCCTGGGACGTGGGAGGGAGTCATGAGCAGAGCATCGAATCGGGGGCCCGGTTGACCTGGATTTGCAACACGGCCTGGTCATTTGTTACCCGTGTGATTTTAGGCTCAGTGTCCCCATCGGTGACCTGAGGCCAGGGCCTTGAGACCTCGAGGGGTCCACATGGCCCTGTGAGGACGCAGTTGTCCTTACAAAAGGCAGGTTGCCATGTTCCCAGCGTCGTTTCTCTGGCTTCATCACACGGACATGAAGTTCCCATCCTTGGTTCTACATGCCTTGGGGTTTGAGGAACGATAGCGCCCTGGCCGGTTTGGCTCAGCTGCTAAAGAGTCGGCCGGTGGCCTGAAGGGCCTCGGGTTCTATTCCAGTCACGGGCACGGACCTCAGTTGCAGGCTCGATCCCCGACCAGGGCCGCCCGTGGAAGGCAACCAGTCGACGTGTCTCCCTCTCTCCCCCTTCCACTCTCTCTCAAAAGCAATGGAAAAAAATATCCTTCGGGGAGGGTTTAAAGAAAAAAGACGAAACGGCAGAGCAAGGGGCTAAACCATGAAGCTACCACCTCCCCAAAGTCCAGGGGACGGTCCTGGGCTGCCTCAGCCTTAGCGCCCGCTCCCCGTGTGGATTCCTACGCTCCCTCGAGGCCCCCGGGCCAGGGTCGGCGTGTGTGCTGCACCTCCCTCCCCGTGAGGGCTGCTGGGTGGGCAGAGCCCCGATCTTCAACCAAGAGGCTCGCTGGTGCCGTTTCTCCTGCTTTCCTCATATCATCCAAGAAAAAAAATGCTCCTTCAAGCTTCCCAGTCAACTTCCCTCCCAGCAAAGGTTGGTGGAGGAGCCACGCCGGAGCCTCCCCATCTGTGGCTCCGTGGAAATGTTTGTACCAGATCTGGGCTCTCTGCCGAGTCCCCTTTCCATCCGACGTCGTGTGTTTCCTGTGCACACTCTCACTCTACACTAACCCCCTCTTCAGTTTTCACTGGAGTCTTCTCTCTCGCTTGCTGAGCAATTTCTTCACCGGCTGGACCACTTACAGCAGTTTCACAAATGTCTTTTTTTCCATCTCTGTAGGGAGAAATCAGTGGACTTGTTCATTCCTCAGGCCTGAGCGACTGCCCGATTCATTTCTCTCCTGCATTGACTCATTTTTATATTCTGGCGAAGGATCCTGAGTGTCTGAGCTTGTCTCAGGTTCTCTTCATGTTCATCCTCTGCGCTAGAAGTTGGCTTTTTCTTCGGGGGTGGGGGGTGGCCCATTATTTCACAAAGAAACTAGATGTTTAATAGGGGAATGTAAATGTCTGCCTGGAACAGCCAGCGGAGGTGATGCAGGCCATGCGGCAGGGGGCCTGTGGGTCAGAGGGCGGAGCCGGGGAGGCCTGTGCAACCTCGGGCCCCACACTCCTCCCAACACACTGCAAGTTTCACAAGCCAGTCAGCCTGGAATGACTCACCAGCGAGAGGGGAATCGCAGTAACGATGCCTGTTTCACAGTGTTGCAAAGATCACGTGAGATAATATTTGCGAAAAAAGTTTGACAAATTGTAAGCACTCTGCTATTAGGGTGTGTCCTATCCCGCCACAGAAATCCTACTCCACAGGAGCCCTCTCACCCTGCCACCAGCCACGAATCCGTGGCTTACCAGCTACAGCTGAATCTGTGGGGAAGGTTAATGGGGTTAAACAAAATTGTGCAAGTCCTTAGACAGCAAATGTCTTTCTAATCAATAGAACAAAATATGGTGCATTGTTGGTGAAAATGTAAACTGAGTTTGAGCACCTCAAGACGGGTTTCAGAAAATGCCCATATTTTTTAGGTTTAAAAACACTGAAATGTTACACCTTTATTCCTTTATAAAATATATTAGTGCAAAAAAAGAGAGAGTGTGGTCTGGGAGTAGTTTCTCTTAATAAACAGGGATGAGCAGACTGAGGCAGCTGAAGGGGGTGACCGTGTGAGAACCGATGTTTAAAACATTCCCCTGAAAACCAGCTCCCGAAATTAACAAACACAGTCTCGGGGAAATGCCTGGGACACGTGGCAGGTATGAGCAAGAAGAACAACCACCATCGTTGCACTGAAACGGCTCATTCCCTAATCACTCCTGGCCTGGCCTACAAAGGTCTCAGGATGAAGTTAATTACCTCTAGGTACCAGAGTGGCGGCCTCTCTGTTATAAGTTTCTGTTTTGCGTTTTATTTTCCTGGAGAGCCTGCAATCCCATAATACCGACCCTGAGACCAGGAGCTGCTACCGAGGGTGCTGTTAAATCCGTGCTTGAGATGCGACGGCCTTGTGCCAAGGAGTCCTCTCTGCCTCCCCACGCTCCAACCCTGGCGTCGGGCCAGGGGCATGTTGGTTTGGGTATAGAAGAAAATATTGTCAACTCAGTGTCGCCCAGGGAGCATATTTCTGCCCCACACTCCGTGCAAAAGCCTCCAGGGCTGGGCTCAGAGATCCTGACAGCCCTGCTCTTCTCCTGTTCCTCAGACCCCTTGGGACTCAGTATCTCCCATCACCAGGGTCAAAATCACAGTAGCAACTTGATCTGCCATCTGCACATCTCCCGCTCTAGCCTGCTCTCTCCTAATCAGGCTGCTCAGATAAAAATTCCAAACAGAGCCATCAAAATTCTAGATTTAGGGTTCCGGTCTAGCATGGTGAGAACGTCCGCTTCAAAATGCACCCATCGGTCGGCGACAGTCCCGCCTCACCTGCACACCAGGGTAAGGACGCCCCCCCCGCCCCCGTCTAGGCAAGGAGCCCCCCGCTCTGCCTCACTGACTGGCCCCTGAGAGCTTCCACATACAGTCCTTTCCAGGGACTCTGTCCATTTACGTCGAAACACACACATGGTCACACCCAACGGATTTCATCTTCTGTTCACTGAAAATCACACTCCACACTAGCGTTGTGAACCAGGGTGCTGACTATATACGCGCTCTCAGAATTGCTCCTCAGGTCTCATTGGCTCAAGCACATAATACCATCTTTCACGGCATAACTTTTCTTTTCTTTGGTTTTTCATTCTTCAGGATTACACTAAACCTCTTGATCAACTTTTCTGAAAGAAGTACATTCAAATAGTCATTTAAGGTGAGAGACTGATGTTCACTGACCAAAAAATAAATAAATCAAGTTTAATTCACTTATTCAACACTACACACGTCTCTGCAAAATTGTACTATTGTGTCTGAACCCTGGTGAGGAAGGGTTTCTCTCTCAATAAGGATAGCTTTTGCATGAGAAAAAACACTGCTCAAGGAAAGGGAAACGTCTGAATTGGGATTACTGGGGCCTGCAGTTTGCCATGAAAAGGTGAGGATTCGCTTATTAAAAAGGTGAATCTGTAGCACCGACACCACCCAGCGCTGGTGACGATGTGGGGAGACACGAACACGTTCACTTTTGGTGGGAAGGCAAAGTGATGCAGCCGCTTTGGGAAACGGCCTGGTGGTTTGTCACAAAACCGAACCCTCTTGCCGTGCGGTCCAGTAGCCGGACTCCGGTATTTACCCAAAGGAGCTGAAAACCTGTGTCCCCAGAAAAACCTTCGCATGGATGTTTGTAGCAGCTTTACTCACAGTCACCAAAACTTGGAAGCAACCACGTTGTCCTTCCGTGGGTGATGGATAGATACAATGTGGCCCATCCAGGAAATAAAGTATTATTCCGTTTTAAAGAAACGAGTTCTTAAGCCGTGAAAACAACAGCACACACGTGGAAGAATCTGAAATGCATGTGACTAAGTGAGAGACGCCAATCTGACCTGACTCCGTGTCTATGACTCCAACGATGGGAATTCTGGAAAAAGCAAAATTACGGAGACAGGGAAAGGATCAGTGGTTCCCAGGGACCGAGGGGTGGGGTGGGGTGGGGAAGGGGAGGCAGAGCACAGGTAATTTTTAGGGCAGTGAGAACACTCTGCTTGGACCCTGACGATGGATACGGGTCATTACACACTTTCCAACCGTCGCATAAGCAACGCTGCAGGGAACCGAAGGTAAACCGTGGCCTTTGGGTGGCTGGGACCTGTCAGCGCAGGTTCCTCGTCTGGGACCAAGGCACCCTCTGGGGAGGGAGGTTGACAACGGGGGAGGCTCCACAGGTGACGGCGGGGGACACGCGGGAAATCTCTGTAGCCGAGGCTCCGTTCTGCTGTGAATCTGAAACCGCTCTAATAAAATGACGTCTCAGTACAAGAAAGGCCAGTCGCCACCACAGGAACCGAAAAGAGTGAATTTGAGCTTATCACCGCCACCCAGTGGGTCTGCCACGCGGGGTGGACTTACCAGGAACGGCAATGACAAACCGCAAGTTAAACGCTGGATCTAAGGCACGGTCAGTGACTCCCCAGTTGGCTCGCAAGGAATAGCTGCTCCGTCTCCCCAGGCGAGGCCAGAACTGGCCTCGCAGGAGGCTGCGGGCAGCCCTGCCTGCCAGGGTTCGACTCAGAAATGTGCTCAGACGTCGGCCGCTTGCAGCGGTGCCCTGTGGTCCCCGGAGTCAGACGGACGGACTCTCGGGAGCAGGCCATGGGGGTCTGTTGCGGCGCTGGGGGCTGTCCTTGATTGGCTGGCTTCCCGGAGCTCGGCGCGCTCACTGGCGAGCTGGTTTCTGAGGCACCTCCCACCCCGGGAGCCCAGGAGCCGCGCAGCTCCAGACGGGGTGGTTCCCGGGCCGGGGCAGCGACGGGAGGTTATGTCACAGGAGCAGGTTACTTGTTCAAAACTTGGGACTTAGGCCAACGGACAATTTTCCCTTTCTTGAATATATAAAAAAACCCCAAAAAACTGCTTTTCCTTCTCCTCGGTCCCTCCTTTTGGTTTCTGCCTGGCCTGTGGGAGTAAAGCATGCAGACTGCCCAGGACTTGGCCCGTGGAGGCAGGGTTGTCAGGCGTTGCCCTGCACCTGATCCAAACCCCAGTCACCGCGGCGGGAGAATAACCCTACCTGCCGACTGTTGGGCTTTATTGACTGCGGGGCATTTCGGACTTGCCGACAAAGTCAATACAGGACTAAGTCGTTCAATCAGGACGTGCCCGTGTAGACAGCCGCCTTCCATCTGCAATAAGGCATCGGCTACAGTGGACGTTTTGTGAGTCTACAGGGTGCCCCCAAAAATGTATAAACACTTTGAATAATTATTAATTCCAATGGGTTAAAGCTGAAAAGAAAGAAGAAACATCAATTGAAGCTATCAGCTGTTAAGTGCGTACATTTTGGGGGGACACCCTCTCTTACTTATTTCAACACGAACAATCACGAATGTAATTAATTAGCTGAAATGTTGTGAGTAATTCTGATTATTTAATGCAGGGATAGACGCGGCTCTGTGTCCACCCCCGTCTGCTCATTAGTCACCACGCCTCTCGTTCCTGGGACCTTGATGTCCCCACATGTCACGTTCCTCCTGAAGCACGTGTCCGAGGGGAAGAAATCTAACTGGAAACTCTCCCAGACGGCACTCAGCGCGCTCACGTTGGACACGTGGAAATACAGCCCTCGGGATCTCCGCAAGGTCCCCGACGTGGCCCACACTCGAGGGAAGGCTTGAGGGATGTCCAAAGATTTCATTTTCTCCCAGAACACGCAAACACGGGGAAGAGAGACCGCTGGGTTCACTACAGCCCGCGGGTTCTGCAGTCTATTTGCAATCTAATTATTTATTTGATGACCCCCTCTTTTTGCCTTAACTATCTTGCCTGGTAAGCTATTCTGCACATTTATGATTCTCTGTGTGGAAAAACATAAAAAAAGAAACGCTTCCTGACATCTGTTCTGAATTTGTTTTTCTTTCATTTTCATTTATACCCTCTTGTTCTATCATCTGTGTTGGGCTCAAAATAGGAAACTATGTTGACATTTTCCAAACCACTTAAGTTTTATGTTCTTTAATTAACGCCCCCCCCTTAACCAGATAGACATCTAACCTGGTGACACCACATCCAACTGAAGACAATTTTTTAAAACTTCCATCTCACAGGAAAAGAATGGAAAGTTATGGGATGTCTGTGTTATCCAAACCAAAGAAGAGAGTGGACACTTCCATTTCCCCCCCAAATCAAGACCCAAGTGAACTTGACTGACATGGAGCTTGAAACAGGGATGTGCAGCCTTAAGGCCCAGCAAGCGAGCACCATAAAGCTGCGTTTTATACGCTTTTTTTCTCTTTTTTTCTGGGCCATGGTGTTTGTGTTGGTCAGAAACCCTGGCTACACAGGTCAATTCCAAATTTCTCAGCTCATATATCCTGCTCCCAGCTTTGGAAGCTAAAGTGAGCTCTTCCACTCTGGACCACGACATAAACTGACTCAATAAGAAGAACCACATTTTTCTATGCGAGGTAGAGGCCCTATCGAACTGCAGAAGGAAACAGGTTCAAGGCTGGGTGAGGTCTGAGCTACGTTGGAAGCAATGTGTTCAAGAGTCAGTTACTGAAAGGCAGACTGCAGGCCTCCCACGGTATCTAGAAGCCTGCTGTGCAAATAACTATTCTTTGGTGGTTCTTTTTTATTTTTTTGTTATTACTACTTTTTTAATGAGGATATTTTATCCATGGCTTTTTCAGAGAGAGCGGAAGGGGGGGAGAGAGAGAGAAACATCGATGTGAGAGAGACACACCCATTGGTTGCCTCCTGCACAGGGCCCTGGTGGGGGCTGGGGCTCGAGCCTGCAATCGAGGTACACGCCCTTGGCTGGAATCGAACCTGGGGCCCTTCAGTCCATGGGCTGGTGCTCTAACCACTGAGCCAACCAGCTAGGGCGGTGGTTCGTCTTCTCTTCTTTTTAGATGGGCATATACACCTTGCAAATGATAACCACTGGCCTCGGGACATCTCAGAAAAATTTAAATCAGCATATGCTTGTTTGTAAGTACTGTGCTGGGATGCAGACACAGGGCAGCAAGCAGCAGATCTGGCCCCTGACCTCGTGGGAACTTAACGGCTAGTGTGGAGACAGACCCGTGTGGATGAGACCAACTGCATCCTTACCGTCGTAAAAAGTTCTACGAGGAAAAAGTTAGAGTTTAACGAGAGATTAACGAGGAAGGGCAGGCTTTGGATTGGGTCACAGATCCTGCACTATGTCCGTGATCCTCATGGTGAGACCCGAAGAAAGGGAGTGAGGGGAACAGTGTTCCCGGAGCCTGGAATAGCGTGTGTTTGACAGATGGTCCGTTACATGGCACCAACGCCGTGCACCCCTGGGCAATGGGAAGGGAAGCTGGGAGCAACGATATCTCCTAGCATCCCTTGTCTTGTGTGATTCAGGATCGAGTTTGCCAACAAGAGAAACCACATGGATCTGGAACCAGAAGAGGAACTGACTCAACAGCTTTCTGGAGGCAGATGCCCCGGATCTAGGAGTAGAGGTGGGATTCACGCAGGGCACAGGGCGGGTGACTCTCACACAGGCAGGGCACAGGGTGGAGGGACTCCCTCTCCCTCCCTCTCCCCCCCTCTCCCTCCCTCCCTCCCTCCCTCCTCCTCCCCCCCTCTCCCTCCCTCTCCCCCCCTCTCCCTCCCTCCCTCTCCCCCCCTCTCCCTCCCTCTCCCTCCCTCCCTCCCCTTCCCCCTCCCTCTCCCCCCCTCTCCCTCCCTCTCCCCCCCTCTCCCTCCCTCCCTCTCCCCCCCTCTCCCTCCCTCTCCCTCCCTCCCTCCCCTTCCCCCTCCCTCTCCCCCCCTCTCCCTCCCTCCCTCTCCCCCCTCTCCCTCCCTCCCTCTCCCCCCCTCTCCCTCCCTCTCCCTCCCTCTCCCACCCTCTCCCTCCCTCTCCCCCCCTCCCTCCCTCTCCCCCCCTCTCCCTCCCTCCCTCTCCCCCCCTCTCCCTCCCTCTCCCTCCCTCCCTCCCCTTCCCCCTCCCTCTCCCCCCCTCTCCCTCCCTCCCTCTCCCCCCTCTCCCTCCCTCCCTCTCCCTCCCTCCCTCTCCCCCCTCTCCCTCCCTCCCTCTCCCTCCCTCTCCCTCCCTCCCTCCCTCTCCCCCCTCTCCCTCCCTCCCTCTCCCCCCCTCTCCCTCCCTCTCCCTCCCTCTCCCACCCTCTCCCTCCCTCCCTCCCTCTCCCCCCTCTCCCTCCCTCCCTCTCCCCCCCTCTCCCTCCCTCTCCCTCCCTCCCTCTCCCCCCTCTCCCTCCCTCTCCCCCCCTCTCCCTCCCTCCCTCTCCCCCCCTCTCCCTCCCTCTCCCTCCCTCCCTCTCCCCCCTCTCCCTCCCTCTCCCCCCCTCTCCCTCCCTCCCTCTCCCCCCTCTCCCTCCCTCCCTCTCCCCCCCTCTCCCTCCCTCTCCCTCCCTCTCCCACCCTCTCCCTCCCTCTCCCTCCCTCCCTCCCTCTCCCCCCTCTCCCTCCCTCCCTCTCCCCCCCTCTCCCTCCCTCTCCCTCCCTCCCTCCCCTTCCCCCTCCCTCTCCCCCCCTCTCCCTCCCTCCCTCTCCCCCCTCTCCCTCCCTCCCTCTCCCTCCCTCTCCCTCCCTCCCTCCCTCTCCCCCCCTCTCCCTCCCTCCCTCCCTCTCCCTCCCTCTCCCTCCCTCTCCCCCTCCCTCCCTCCCTCACAGCACAGGGTGGGTGACTCACACAGGGCGCTCGGGGATGGCGACCAGGGCAGCGGGGGCACAGATGCTGTGTCTCCCCCTCAGCTGTGCCTGGCCCCTGCCCTCAGCGGAAGGAGGAGTGACGGCCGGAGCCCGCGGCACAGGCGTGCGGGCGTCAGCGAGAGGCGGCCGGGAGCGGCCCGCGGGCCCTCCCCCCTCGCGCCACGGGGCTGCCTGTTTCCGAGGCTGTAGGTGACTGCGTTTTATTCCATCGTTTCCCCCCTTCCGTCTTGGGGGCTTTCGTCTCTCCCTGCACTTGGTTTCTTGGTATAATTACCTCCTCTCTCTGAACGGCTTGTCCTTTCCAAGTGCTTACTTTGTGCTGCGGCAGAAGTACACATTTTTGGCCAAAGGGATGGAATTTGCAGCCAAACGAAAAAGAATATGTGCAATTAATGAGAAAAAGGCGATGGGCTATAATTTACCGATTATTTGGCAGAAGCACGACGCGTGAGACACGGCCCGCTGTGCTCCAGCTCTGGTTCCTGCCGAGCCTTCTTTCAGTTTCCTGCAAATCGCGTACCCGGGACGGAAGGCGCGGATCACCAGTGCGGGAGGCCTCCCGACGCCCTTTCACCTGAGCCACAAATATTTGAGGGCCTGCCACGAGGTCCCCGCCACAAGGTCCCCGCCACGAGGTCCCCGCCACGAGGTCCCCGCCACGAGGTCCCCGCCACGAGGTCCCCGCCACGAGGTCCCCGCCACACCTATTCCGGGCCCCCAAATGGTGCCGTATTGAACTAATTCCTCCATAATCACTCTGCCACAAACATAATTTTCCATGTAATTAAGAAGATTCACACAGCATCTTCAAAGACGTTACACAAGCTAAACACGTAATTCCCCGTTTGGGTAAAGTTTCAGGGGACCTGGAATATGGGGCCATCGGACACCCACTGCGTTTGCCAGGAGACCGATATCCAGGGACACGGAAGCGTGGGACAGGCTGCGGGATCTCAGCGGGGTGGGGCGGAGGGGTGGGTGGGATGAGATTAACCTAAGGGCTTACATGCGTGTGTGCATAACCCACGGACACAGACAATAGTGCAGTGAAGGCCCGGGGGCGGGGGCGGGGCAGGGTGGAGGGGGAGAAGGGGGACATATGTAATACATTGAACAATAAAGATAAATTGTAAACAAAAATAATAAAAATAAATCATTTCTCCCAGTGCCCCTGGAACACGTCCGCCTCGTGCAAGCCCAGGCGAGCTGGCTGTGCTCTGATCCCAGGGAACCAGACAGCCGATGACAGGAAGGCAAGAGCAGAGTTCCTGTGTCACCTTGACTGGCCTAAGGGACCCCGGAGAGCTGTAAAGCATCACTTCTGGTGTGTCTGAGAGGGTGTCTCCAGAGTGAATCGGCATGTGAAGCAGTGGACTCAGGAAGGGTCACCTCACCCACCACAGCGGCATCGCCCGGTGTGTGAGCCTGAGAACAGACGGGAGGAGGGAGGGCTCCCTCCACGCCAGAGCGGGACACCCAGCTTCCCCCGCCCGCAGACGCACACGCTCCTTGTCTCAGGCTTTGGGACTCAGACCAGGACTTTCACGTGGGCCCTGGGTTCTTAGGCCTCCAGACTAGGACTGAATCACACCCCTGGCTCTTGGGCCTGCGGCTTGCAGACGTCAGGTCCTGGGACTTCTCAGCCCCCATCATAGTGTCAGCCAATCCTACAGAGAGAGCAAGAGCCCCATGGGCCCACTCTGTTCATGGGCCCATCAATCCCCCACTTCCACTCCCAGCCCGGGCTGGGCAGACCACCAGCCTCCCGATAACCCTCGCGTTGTATTCTAAGCACGTTGGGAAGCCGGGAGGTTTAAGCAGAGGCGTAACACTTTCCACTACATTCTCAAAGACCTCTGGGCCCCTCGGGGCTTTTCAGTTAAAAACAAAAGAAGCCAGTTCTGGCTGAAGGAAGAAAAGAAACCTGAAGTGATCAAGTCTCAGAACAAGCAGCTCTGGGCAAAGCCAGGAACCCAGGCCTCCGGGCATCTGAGCGGCAGGAGGAAATGGACCCTTGGCTGCAAACACCCAGCTCTCGCTGCGCCTGCTCCGGATCCCAGGGCCAGAGTCAGCGTCTCATTGTCTGGCTTAAATCGACAAGGGGGTGGGGACTCCTCAACCACAGCCCCACTAAGGCTGGTGTCAAGGGACAGTGACAGTGTCGTTGCCAAGACCTGGAGTTGTGATCCTGGAGGGCAAAGGCCGTCGGCACTGACGGCTGTCGGGGTTGTCGATCTGGGACCCCGAGGTGGAGAGAATCAGGGGTGGGCAGAGAGTGACGGGTTGGAAGGCGGCTTTGGGGATCCAGGCAGGGGCTGCAGGTGACCTGGACGAACTGGGGGCGGATCTGAAAGGGTTCAGAGTGGGTCCCGCAGGTCCCGCTGAGGGGCTGCACATGGGGATGAGGCGGGGTAAGAATAAATATCACGCTGAAGTTTCCGGTTGGCGTCAGTAGCCCTCGGTGGTCTGTGGCCCGTCTTGATTCCTTCGCCAGTACTGCCTTTAATCGGGAGAGAATCTGCGCATATGGCGTATAGCGTTCTGAGCTGAATATATTCGTATAGGGAACACAGCTATGCAACGTGCATATGGGCCACGCATCTGCAAATCTATTTTAATGAGCGTTTTTATTAAGCTTAAAAACAAGCCATCTTATTTTTTTTTAAATTTGATGAACATATTTTAAGTTATTTCTTAACTCAATGGGACGACTTTTTAACGTATAAATATTTTGAGGTCTTTTTTTTTTTTTTACTGGAGCCCTAATCCGAGTCTCCTGCTGGCCCCCACATGAGACCCTCCCCTGTGTAAACCACAGAGCTCAACAGGCAGCCAGGGAATGGCGGTGAGGGCGGGAGGAAGCGCACGGCTCATTCCGAGGCTGAAAATAGCGTCTCAGGTTCTAGGATGTTGGTACAGTCCCCCGAGGCTATTAGAAGGAGCTGCGAAAGTTCAGCCACTATTTTGGTCAGAAGCCCGAAGTTCTTTGAAATAACAGCGAGCAGCTGCTTCCCTCTCTTCCCCGGTTTCCAGCTATAAGTACGGGGCCCTGGTACAGAGTTTTGACTCCGTCACCGGGTGGGGGGCAGTTATTGTCTTTTTAGCCCCCCCTCCATTTGTCGTATTTCTCTACAAAGCAGAGGCAGGGGACCAGCAGGCCCGGTGAACAGCAGGTTTCATTTCTGCTCAGGGGAGGGAGAGTTCATCCGTTTCATTGCTCTGCTTTGGGGGCTCAGACCCCTGTTACGTAGAAAAGTAAACCCTCTGCATGTCACCATCCTGGCCCCGGGTTATCTCCGGGTTACTGCTGGAGATGAGAAATCGGTGTGGCGCTGCGGGGGACGCGAGGGTTGGGGGCCTGGGGGCCAGAAGCGTGCTCCTGGCTCTGACATTTGCCAGCCAGGTGACCCAGACGTGGTCTCCAGGTCCCGAAGATTGTTTCTTCATCTGAGGTGAGAACACGAGGATGCCACCTCGGAGGGCTGTGATGTGAACAAACTCAGCCGGCCTGTGCCAGCATCTCCCAGGCCGCAGGACCCCTGGGTGGCAGGACAGAGCAAACACCATGCTCCCCGACCTGCTCTCCGTGGCTCTCCTGACGGGTGTCCTCCGTGGGTGAGTAGTAGTGGAAGGGACGCGCACACCATGGTGTCTGCATGTGTCTGTGCATTTGCCACAAGATGCCGACCATTTCCTACTCGGACCATTTCCTATTCAGACCTTTGGTGGCACCTGGTGGGCCTCAGCTGGGACGGGCTGGGACTATCTCCGGAGCCTTTTTTAAAAGCAGGCCCTGAAAATTGCAAGGAGAAACAGCTGAATTTCTGTCAATAGCCAGTATTTCAACCGAAAGTGTGTCTTCAGTGAGAAGAGCCTGCAAACTCGTCACCTGGCAAATGTACATTTTTCGGCTGCCCGGCACGGTGGGGGCTCTTAAAGGGGCTTGTGTAAGCCAAGAAAATCAAAAGGCCACCTTCACTTACAGCGGGACTCTGGAGTGAGCGAGAACGTCGGTCCTGAAACTGGAGCCACTGTGACCAGCCGAGAGCTATCCTGGCCCCCGAGTGGGCGGCCTGGATGGGTGACAGTGGGAGACACATCCTAGCGGAATTACTGTCTCTCGTCACATCATAAAACAGCACCCGTGAGATACCGAGGAAGCACGTCACCCTGTCGGCTTAGGGCCGGGCCGGGTGAAGCCCGGCGTTCCCTCTCACGCTGTCCCTTCAGGGGGTTTGCCGCAAGCATCTTTCCTGCCCTGCAGGAGCGGGGCCGGAGCAGCAGGAGGGGGGCTCGTGGGCTGCCAACCACGACATTCGGGGACAGGCTGCCACATCCTCAGCAGGGGACATTTGGAGAAGAGCTTTCATCTGGTGGCCTTGGCAGCCTGCGGGGGCTGGAGCCCAGGGTGGGTGTGCGGCCGGAGCCGGGCTCGAGCAGCACCAGGCGGGAGTGAGCTTTCCCTGCGTCCAACACAACATCTGTTGCGGGAAGCCTCCGTCCAGCCCTCGTCCACTCCTCCCGCGCTGTGCTCCAGGCTCCAGCCGGCCTGCAGGGACTGTCTGAGCCACGACAACCGCGACAGTCTTGGCAGGTCCGGGCCCTCCGGTGGGTCACCTCCCGCAGCCGGAGACCAAAGCATGCCAGGAGAAAAGGCCCCGTCCTGGGCCTGCCGCCCGGCCGCAGGCGCGTGTGGCCTCGAAAGGAAACTGTCGTGTTATTTATTAATCTCACTAGAGCAGACGTCTGCGCGGCGGGCGTCCTCTGCTCTCGGGTGGGTACTTTTACCCTTGCAGACAGCGGAGCGTGGCCGAGCCCCCGGGCGCCGAGGGGGGCCTGCCCTGCTGCCTCGGGACACCTGTGCCAAAGCAGCGGCGTGCAGAGGCGCTTGTCACGTAGAAAGTTAAGCTGGTGTAAGAAATGGGGAGAGATCCCCCTTGTTGGTCTACTCAAGCCCTCCAGGGTCTATTGTGTGACTCAAGAAGACCGGGGATGCGTGCACACGGGGCATTTTCATGCATGTTTTGTAAATGCAGAGAAAAGACCTGGGCAATGTGGGAAGCACTAGAGGTGAGCCCTGGGGAGGCAGGGAAAAGGGGCTGGTGACAGTGGTCCTCACGCTCCTCCAGGGCCTGCGTTATTTGTCTCTAGTATAATACGGGCACGTACTGGGAAATTATCTACTAGCAGGTTTCATGGGCTCCCAGATCCCTTGAAACGAGATTATAAAACAAACAGAATATGGGGCCTCATTTGGGGCAACTCTACCCCTCCCGTCTCTTTGACAGATGAGGAAACTGAGGCACAGAGGGGTCAGGCACATGGATCCAGGTCTCTCGAGTGACAGGGCCAGCAGCCTGGCTTTCGCAGTGTGTCGCCTCCCGAGTCTCCTTCCCCGCCTCTGCTCAGCCCCTTGGGTGAGAAGAAACGAGCCGGCACTGGCCCGAGTGGATGAGCGGGGCCTTCACCAGCAACAGTTCTGAAGATGGAACTGACCAGAGATGGTTCCCGGGACTGTCTGAACCCTGGAGAGTCACTGGCCAGTCTGTTGTTGAGACGTGTGGCCCAGTTTTAACACAGGCCCGGAGCCCGTGGGCTGTTCAGTCACCTTTCCTCTGCGGTGTAGGACAAGAACCTGCCCCCGACCAGCACCTGTCCATGACTAGTACCTGTTCCTGACCAGCACCTGTCCCCAGCCAGCACCTGTCCCCGACCAGCACCTGTTCCTGACCAGCACCTGTCCCCGACCAGCACCTGTCCCCAGCCAGCACCTGTCCCCGACCAGCACCTGTCCCCGACCAGCACCTGTCCCCAACCAGCACCTGTCCCTGACCAGCACCTGTCCCCAACCAGCACCTGTCCCCAGCCAGTACCTGTCCCTGACCAGTACCTGTCCATGACTAGTACCTGTTCCTGACCAGCACCTGTCCCTGACCAGCACCTGCCCCCGACCAGCACCTGTCCCTGACCAGCACTTGTCCCTGACCAGTACCTGCCCCTGACTAGTACCTGTCCCTGACCAGCATCTGTCCCTGACCAGCACCTGTCCCTAATCAGCACCTGTCCCTGACCAGTACCTGCCCCTGACCAGCACCTGCCCCTGACCAGCACCTGTCCCTGACCAGCACCTGTCCCTGACCAGCACCTGCCCCTAATCAGCACCTGTCCCTGACCAGTACCTGCCCCTGACCAGCACCTGCCCCTGACCAGCACCTGTCCCTGACCAGCACCTGTCCCTGACCAGTACCTGCCCCTGACCAGCACCTGCCCCTAATCAGCACCTGTCCCCGACCAGCACCTGCCCCCGACCAGCACCTGTCCCTAATCAGCACCTGCCCCTGACCAGTACCTGCCCCTGACCAGCACCTGCCCCTGACCAGCACCTGCCCCTGACCAGCACCTGCCCCTAATCAGCACCTGTCCCCGACCAGCACCTGCCCCCGACCAGCACCTGTCCCTAATCAGCACCTGCCCCTGACCAGTACCTGCCCCTGACCAGCACCTGCCCCTGACCAGCACCTGCCCCTGACCAGCACCTGCCCCTAATCAGCACCTGTCCCCGACCAGCACCTGCCCCCGACCAGCACCTGTCCCTAATCAGCACCTGCCCCTGACCAGTACCTGCCCCTGACCAGCACCTGCCCCTGACCAGCACCTGCCCCCGACCAGCACCTGTCCCTAATCAGCACCTGCCCCTGACCAGTACCTGCCCCTGACCAGCACCTGCCCCTGACCAGCACCTGCCCCTGACCAGCACCTGCCCCTAATCAGCACCTGTCCCCGACCAGCACCTGCCCCCGACCAGCACCTGTCCCTAATCAGCACCTGCCCCTGACCAGTACCTGCCCCTGACCAGCACCTGCCCCTGACCAGCACCTGCCCCTGACCAGCACCTGCCCCTAATCAGCACCTGTCCCCGACCAGCACCTGCCCCCGACCAGCACCTGTCCCTAATCAGCACCTGCCCCTGACCAGTACCTGCCCCTGACCAGCACCTGCCCCTGACCAGTACCTGCCCCTGACCAGCACCTGCCCCTGACCAGCACCTGTCCCTAATCAGCACCTGTCCCTGACCAGCACCTGTCCCTAATCAGCACCTGTCCCCAGCCAGCACCTGTCCCCGACAGCGCCTGTCCCCGACCAGCAGGCGCAGGCCACCCGCACTCACTCACGTTCCTGATCTCTCAGAGAACAGCAGAGGGTTCGGCTGAACAAAGCAAAGCCGCCATCGATCCTGCTAATTCACACCGGGCAGGGCATTAGTCACCACGCTCTGGTAAGTGACCAATTTTCCACCACAGCTGCTCTGCAGCCACATTTGAATGCAAAGCGCAGGCTGCCAGGCCCACGTTGCAATGAAATGCGCGGCTTCTGGGGGTGGCAGGCGCTTCGCAGGCAGACGCCCCTAATGACCCATTTGGACGGAGACCCTCGGCCGCTCGGGCTCCTCCCTGGACAACACAGGAGAAGTACCTGCCTCCCAACTCCAGGCAGCGGCTCTGGGGGCTCCTGTGCGCTCCTTCCCCCTCCACGCCCACCCGGAGGAGAGGGAGCATTTCCACCGCCTGCCTGCGTCCCCGTGCCAGGTTCGGGCGAGTGCGAAACGTCGAGGCAGCTTGTCAAGGGGGAAAAAAGGCGGCAACCGGGAGGCAGCCAGAGACGGGCAAAGCGGTCGGGGCTCAGATGCTAATAAGCGGAGCCCTGTTTTCACCGGCTCGTTGCGTGATGAGAGGAGGAGGTGCCCTCGAGGCCCGGAGCGCAGTGTCCACGCTGAGGGACGCGAAAGCCACCCCCCGAGTCCGCAGGCCCCCGGCCCGGACCCGCGACCACCCCTGTCATGGGGCCGGGCTCAGGGAACAACCTGGAATGTTTACATGCGAGGGTTTTTTCACGCTCTGGGAATGGGAAGAACTAATTCCACCAGCAAGCATGGTCGTCACCAGGACGCTCAGTGTAACAGGCGGATCTCCGAGTCGCAGCCACGAGGCGGGTCAGCGCAGCGGATCTCCAGGCCTCGCTCGGGGACTCTGATCTGTTACGGTCGTCGGGGTGGGCTTTGGCCTTCGCTGTGTGATCGCGGGCCAGGGACGCGGAACTGGAGCCTTCAGCCCTGCGTCGCCGCGTGGAGCACGCTGTCCCGTCGCTTTATGGGACGAGCGCGTTGATCGCTGGAAGTGTCGCCTTAGTTTTCCCCGGGCTGCTGGGTCTCAGCTTCCTGAGCTGAGCGCCATGAGACCCCCTAACGTTACAGGGGCTCCTGCAGGTAGACTTCCCGCCCGGAACAGGAGCTTCGATGAATCTCCCCGTGAGCTGTGGACGCCGTTACAGCTTCAGGTTTGCTTTTTTCGTTTTCGAAGCAAGTTAATAATATTTAAACTGTCTAAATGGCCCTTTTCCTGTTTCCAACCAGAAATTCAGCCTCATGTGTGGGTAATGCCAACATGCTGGCAGCTAAAACCTTGGCCGGCCCACCTTAAACTCTCCATTCGCACAGGAACCAATACCCTCGACGTCCTGAACCCCCCGCCTGCCAGGGGAACGGCGTCAGCGAGCCCAGGAGCCCCGCGGATACCCCTTCGGCAGGCAGCTCCGAGCTCAGGGCAGGAGGCCTGGAAAAGTCAAACCAGCCCTGGCCCGTGCGGTTCATGGTTAGAGTGTCAGCCTGAACCCCAAAGCGTTGCGGGTTCGACTCCAGGTCAAGGGCAAGTGCCTGGGTCGCAGGCCGTGGCTGGGTGTGTGCAGGAGGCAGCCGGTCAAGGTGTCTCTCCCATCGACGCTTCTCTCCCCCCCACTCTCTCTACAAAGCAAAGGAAAAAATATCCTCCTGTGAGGGTTAAAAAAAAAAATCAAACCAATATGGTCTCAGAGTGAAAGCTGAAGAGCCCCGAGGAGACGTGCGGGCCCGGAGTCCTCCCTCGCGGGCTACAGAGCAGTTTCGTGACCGTTTCAGGCGTTTCTTGCATTCCTCCGGCGACGTGGAGGCACGTCCCCTCTCTTTATATCCACATCTGTTCCCCATGTTGGCATATAAACAGCTCCGAGGAACGTACAGACCTCTCTTCCCTGCGCCGCGTATCTGAGACGTGCGTGCGGCGCAGCCGCGAGGACCGCCTGTCCTTTGGAAAGGCCCGGCTTGTTCTTTTGTGGTGAGAGGGGCCCACGTCCGCAACGCCCGCGAGGAACGTGCGGCAGGCGGGAGGCAGATGCGCCCTCCTCTGGCCGGGGGCTCAGAGAGATAACAAGCGTCTTGTCACTTTCACCCCAAAGCAGGAACGCAGGAGGGGAGGGGGCCTGTGGGGACGGCTCTTTACCTGGGTCTCTATTCCCTGTGCATCCCCTACACGCACACGCACACGCACACACACGCACGCACACGCTCACCCGTGAGCTGCGAGGACGCGGTGCGGGGCTTGGCGGGGAGGCCGGGTGATGAGTCTCAGGAACGCAGGGGAGGGCCCGGGGGCTTCCAGAACCTGCGCGATAGACCCACACGGGCCCTCCCTGGAGTGGGGGGCATCTGGTCCTGTCGAGGGGCCGGAGGTGGGAGCTCTAAGGGGAGGCTGACTTGGGGAGATCGTCCAGAAGTGATGCTGAGTAAAAGAGGGGGTCGGGGGGTCGACAGGATCTGAGGGGGGTCGTGAGTACGAATCCTGGAAAGAGACCCGGGATCAAGGGGAAGAAGGTGCTTTTCCAACACCCTGAGCGAATCTGAGCGGCCCACCCACGCCTGGAGGCGGACAGGCCGGGAGTGAGGAGCCCACAGGGCACCGCGTCCCTGGGGCTGGAAGGGAGGACCTGGGTTCTGGGTCTCTCCGCACGTCCACTTGACAAATGCCTTCATGCTAACCTTGACCCCTCCGAGCTTCGCGTGGGCAAAGACCAGCAGGGACACGTAAGCCAAGCAGGCGTGGCGGCCCAGCACACGCCCCCCCGGCGGTGAAGCCTTTTTCAAAGAGTGACGTGTAAAATCCATCTTTTTATTTCATGTGCTCCCCGCGCCCAAATCTCACCCTGGGCAGCACAGTTAGTGTGTGTGTGGCAGGGAGGGGGTGGTTTAAATAACTCAGATGGAAATGTATTTAAAATCTCGAATCTCAAAATATGACATCATCAAGGTGAAAGCGGGCAATTTATTCTCGAATGTAGGAAAAGCCAAAAGGATTTTCCTAAAATTCGGGAGATGGGAAGGGGTCCCGGGAGCAAAGACCTCAGGAGGGAATTGATTCTGTGGATTTAAGTCAGCGAGGGCCTCGCGACGGCAGCGAAGTCCCCTCCCTCGTGCTCCTGGGTGGACAAGCACGCAGCTGAGCCGAATCCTCGCTAACATTCCCTCTAACACTCTTGTGACTATTCCAGAAGGAAACACAGGAAAAGCCGAGCGAAACCCAGCTTCCTTGACTGAGGCGCCCTGGGCGGCGGCAGGACCGTGTGGACAGCACGAACCCAGCGCCTGGACGCAGGGAGGCCCCGGGGCGGGCACAGCGCCTCCACCAGAAACTGGCCCTCGGCTGGGCACCGGGACGCGACGGCAGAGAGGACAGCCGTGGCTTTTGCTTTAGAGCCAGTGCGAGGACACGAAATAAACAACAGCACTCGTACAAATACAACTGCCAACTCTGGAAAGTACTCCCATCAGAGAAACGGGGAAAAATGATCTCGATGAAGCCACAAAAGACAACGACCTGACAGAGTCCGGGGAGGTGGGGAGCCTCCTGACGTGAAGTTGCATTTGATGTACAATCGGAAAGAAAAGAATGAGTAGATGACACTGGTGTAGAGAAAGAATATCTGTGCGTGTGAACGGAGCCGGGCGTGCAAAGGCCCTGAGGCAGGCAGGGGGCAACCGCTGGCAGGCAGGCTGGCGCTTAGCGCGTGGAGGGGAGAGGTGAGGGATGGTGTAAGTCACCCACAGGCCCTTTGTCTGCACTTGTTTATCGGGTTGTGTTTAATCTTTTCTCCCTTCCATTACGAGTAAGGAGTCTGCATAGTCACCTCCTGGGACAGGTGCCTTCATTTACGCCCGGAACCTAGCACGACCCTTGGAATAGTAAGTGCTCAAGGAATAAACTAAGGCTTGACTGTCCCCTGATTTCAGCCGGCCTGTGGGCCCTCGGGCAGACGCTGCTGCTTGAAGTCGTGGTCCCTGAGTTTTCGGGATGGGCAGGCCTTGGTTGCCCGTTAGCCAGTGAGGCCCCGTACCCCTCGGAGGGCCTCCCCTCCTCTCGCCCTCTGACCCGGGGCTTGCAAGCAGGGAAAGGCCTCCTCGTAACCGACAGAGGCGCAGACTCTGTGTCTCGTGGCAAAGGGCCTGTGATTCCTAAAACACGATTATCTGAGTTCTCACGGCCGGACTTCCTTCTGCATTTGGGCAAAGCGGGGTGGGGGGGACGGGTTCATTCGAGGTCCAGGGTCACCTCACTTTCAAATCGCAGCTTCTTTTTTCCTCTCTCCCTGGCCCTACTATTGATGGTAACCTATCGTACCAACACCACTTGTGGTAACCCCACGCCACCTCCCCCAGCACGCGTGTGTGGACACAGCACCCACGCGCACACACGCACTTCAGCAGAACGGCCCATACGCGTCTGAGTCACAGCCAGGGGTGTGGTTCAGGTTCTTTCCCACTGTGCAAGGAACCCGGGGAATGAGCTAGCTCGGGGTCCATACCTCTTTTCTGTAAAAACAAACAGGTAATAAGTATTTCAGGCTCTGTGGGCCACAGTCCCCATCACAACCACTCGGCTCGCCTCACAGCGAGACGCAGCCTTAGGCGATCTGTCCGCAGACGGATGTCGCCCAGTTCGAACAGAGCCGAAAATTGAACTTGGTATGATTTTCACAGCAAGAGAATCTTTTTTTTTTCAAACATTTGAAAATAGTTTTTAAAAAAATCATTGTTAGCTCCCGGGTGGTAGTTTTCTGACCTGAGCGAGCTTGACTGTTGAATTGTCTCCTGGACCCCAGGGCTCTGCGTGGTCGGGGCAGGGGCGGTAACCAGCTGAGCTCCGGTCCAGCCACAAGGGAGAGGCCTGGCAGCCGTCCGACCGAGTGAGACAGTGAATCGGCACTGACCGGACGCGTGAACGGACGAGCGGACGAGCGGGTGAGGGAATGAATGGAGATGGCAGGCGGAGGAAAGGGGGGTTGCCTGGGCACTGGGAGCGCAGATATCGGGGCCCACCTCGCGACTGCTCTGTTCTTGCAAGTGCGTACATTCCCCTCACAGTTTCCAAAGCAAAGCCCAGTTTGCATCTCTAACGAGACACATTCTGTAGCCTGAAAGGAGAGACTGACCGGCCCGAGCGTCGTTACAGAGACATCACCGGGGGCATTAAAACGGGTCCAAAGAGGAGGCGGCAGGCGGGGCTGGGAGAGGCGTCTGCAAACACCTGCCCCCAGAGTAGGTCCAGTCACGCCGGCACAGGCACAAGTCTCCCCCGTTAGATTTCACGTAAGAGCCACGCGGGGCCGGGGGCGGGGGTCGAAAGCACACAGTCGCCCTTGGCCTGTCATATCCCCGGCAGGGCAGTAAATATGGGCTTCAATACATAAAAGCGGTTATCAGACGGTAACAAATGAGTTTCCCACCATCTGGGGTCCCCGAGAGGGGGTGACGGTTTTAGCGCCAGGTTTTAGAAGATGAAACCCTCTGTCTGCGAGGCTGGGTCAGCGTCCCCGTGTCTGCCGGGCCTCTCAGGGCAGAGCCGCAAGAAAGCGCTGAGGCTCCAACTAACAAAAGCCAGCAGTGCCACCCCTTCCTTCAAAATATGCTCATTCCCGGCGGCATTTGCAAACAAGATGTGTCCCCCCCAGCTCACTGGCCTCCACGCCCACCTCCCCGTAAAGAACCGGCTTCCAGCGGGAGGACGGCCACCCTCCCTGTCACCTCGGTCTGGATTCTGGCCAGATGTGATCAGCCCCTGCCCCGGGTTCCCCTGGGCTCCCCCGGGGCACGGCTGGGGCCTCGCCCCCCTCGGTCTCCATCACAGTCCTGCAGGCGCCCATGGGCTCGGGGGCAGTGAGTGCTGGAAACTGGCTGGGTGTTTACAAATCCATCAGGGCGCTTAGATCCCCGGCTCTGAAATGAAAGGGCTCTGTTATTTATTTACACTGTTTACTTTTACTGCCATAATTCAAACCAAATCCACTCCAGCCCCAGAAACAATAGCCCGATGAATTCCTAAAGAGACTTTCCAAAATAAATCTATTTTTTGGCGTCGGCTGGGCAGGAGACGTGTCCACCCCCGAGGAAGGGTTTCGCTCTGGCTGTTCGCTCTGTGGAGTCGGAGGCACCAGGCAGCCCTTACACCAGGGGTCGCCTGCCCTACACCAGAGATCTGCGGGCCTCTGACCGGGCGGGGACATCATCCCAGCAGAGTTATTATTCATTAAGCATTAACAGGCTTATTACGTGCCAGGCGCCAGGTTGTACATACTTACAGTTCTTAATACTAACGTTATTCTCTATGTTTTATAGCTGTAGAACTCAGATTCAGGGGCAGTTTATGGCTTTTACAAGATCAGATCACAAGAGACAAAAGCTCAGACCAAACCATTTCCTCTTCAAAACCCACGTTTTGTTCACTTGACTAGATCCCCCGCCCGTCTGGCACACGGCGTCAGCCCTTAGCACGTCGGAGCAGCTAACAAAATTCACTTAAGGTGAATTTTTTAATGGTACTTCTAAATCAAATTCCCAAAAACCATCCCTACAAAACTATTAGAGACGCGCCCGCGTGGAGCAGACGGTGGAGAAACGAACACAGGCCGCGCGGCCCACGTGGAAACGCGTCGCCTCGCTGAGCAAGAGTCACTCGTGAGCTCTCCAACCCGGAAACGCAAGGTCACCTCCGACGAGTGCCAGTCGAGGCGCGTTCGTGTCTTCCGCGGGGACCCCTTCTCGCCGCTTCCCAGTCGAACTGGGCCCAGATGAGCTCTCGATGGCTTTCCCAGCCTTTGTCCCAATCCCCGTTTTCGCCTGAAACCGTAAGAGCTGCTGCACTGGAAGGAGTGAAGCAGGAGTGTATTTTGCTCACCTGTGCAGTCCAGCGGGCGGCCACTCTGTGGCGCGGACGTCCTCTGCGCAGGCACCGTGTGGCAGGGACGCGGGACGCCTCCGACCCCTCGCACGTCCACCCGAGGGCTGACCCCGGGGCTGCCTGGGCACCGGGCTCTGGCCACAGGAGACTCCCGCTCCTTCCGGCCAATGCGTATTTTAGCACACGCGGCCTGATGCCTTGCTGACCATCTGTCCACCCTGCAAACACCCCCTTCATCAGCTCCTGCATCTGGCTGAGTTTCTGGAAGCATTTCCTAATTCCAAGTCCAGGGCAGCGCTTTTATCGCCCCCGCAAACCCACCGGATTCCAACACCGCCCCGGCCCCACCGCCCGGGCCCCGCCGCAGAACGGCCGGCCTCTTACCCGAAGGCCCCTGTCCCTCACCTTGTTCCTGGCACCCTGTCCTGGGCCTTTTCTACAAATGACAGCTTGTCTCTTAAGCTCTCTGCAAATGTTCAGACATTCTAGGGCAAAAGCGAAATGTTTTCTGCAGAATTTCCTAGACCAGCTAGAGGTCACGTGAAACCCCCGTGACCCCTGGACCATGTCCAATCTGACCTAGGAAGGAACAGAGGCCACGGTCCCATCAGAAACCAATACTCACCTGAGCAGGAAGCTGGGATCGTTGTTTGAAACGGGACGGTGCCCATGTGCCCGTCGCCACTGCCCAAGCCACTGGTCATCAACAGCCAGGGGGCGTTTCCTGCGCACCCCCCTCCGGGACAGGATGGGATTCCCGGGACGTAGGGGGCAGCCCGGGGCTGCCTCTGCCCGGCCCCCGAGGACGCGCCCGCCGTCCGCAGCGAGGGCGCCGGGTTCGGAGCCTGCTCCCTTCCTTTCAGCCCGGGGGGCGGAACACGCTTTGTCCACACTCGCTGACGTGAACCCGGGTAGCTCTGCTCAGCATGTTTTTATGCCACTAAACGACTTTTTCTCTCTGACCCTGAAAGGATTTTAAGCAGCTTCAGAAAGACACAGTCAAGTGAGGGATACTCTTAATAAAGCACGTTTAGAAGTTCAGACCCGAGGAAAGGAGAGGGAAGACCCGGGCGGCAGCCGGGGCCCCGCGTTAATGCCCCGTCCGCGCGTAGTTCAGGCTTCGTTTTATGCCAAAAGTTATTTACGAGAAACAAGCATTTTATAGAGCAAGGTTACTGGGGTCAAAATTGTCAGAAAGGTGCCGGGCGTGCCGCTCGACGTCGCCTCTGTGACACAGGTTACGAGAAACGGCTCTCAGATTTATCTCCAAACAACCGCGTCCTTCCTCCCGACAAGCGCGCCGTGTGAATTAGGGGGTTTCCCCCCCACCCGCAGCCTTCAGGAAACAGGGAGCCACAGCCGGGGGTGTCTGCAGGAAGCGCACGAAGCTCGCTCAGCGCCCCCCCGCCTCCTCGCTACGGTCCATCGGATTAAAGGGCACACTCACGCATAGAGACACAGCATTAGGATGCCTTGGGGCGCACACAACAAAACAGCTGACCCGGTGACAAAGACACCGGATTATTTCGTGGGAAACGAGACTGGATGGAGCCAGTGCCAGGGCTGGCTCGGGGCCCAACAAACTTACCTGGGACCCAGGTCCTCTCTCCCGCCTGCGCTTTCATCCCGTGGCGCCCGGAACGCCGCCTCTTAGGGTCACGGGTGCCGTGGCTCCTGCGTCATTATGGCCCACAGGAGAGCCTCGGGGGCCACGGAGCCTTCCCTCGTTAGCTCCGCGGCTGTCGGGGAGCAGAGCCTTCCCCGCAGCCCCGGGCGGAGTGCTCCCGACATCCCAGGGCCCAGGCAGGTCACCGGGGGAACCCCTGAGAAAGAGACAGACAGGACCACCGCAGCCCAGTCACAGCTCGTCCCCGGGCCAGGGATCCACCTCGTGCAGGTGACAGTGGCAACGTCAGTGGTAACAAATCGTGGAAAGGCCGGCCGCGTTTGTCGTGAGCCAGGAGGATTAAAACCACCTGCGTCGATGATCGTTAAGCCCTTTTAACAACTCTCTGAGTCATTCACCCCAGTTCAGGGGTCGGGGTCAGGCACGGAAAGGTGGGACCACCCGTCTGAGGCCGCACAGCTAAGGAGGGGCCGAGGGGAGCCGGGCGGCCAAGCCCCAGCCCGGCGGCCTCCCTCCACACTCCGAACTTTCCCGTAAATGCCGCTTCTCGCCGTTTGGCTGCGGAGAGGCGGCAGGTGAGACAGACTTCGAGACAGGAAGGACTGCAAGGCGACCGCTGTCTCCAGCTCCGGGCGGCTGGGTTTCAGAGCCGAGCCACCTGAGTGACCGCGCCGTCCCCGGCTGCGCGGGTGGGCGACTCCCCGAGGGTGGAGGCGCCTTGAGCGCCGCCGGGAAGCGGACGGGCGCCCAGGAGCTCAGCTGAGAGCGGTTAGCGGCTCCTTTCCCCTTCCTCTCACTCTCCCGGGCGGCCGCTCGTCTCCCCTCCCCTGCCCCCGTCTGGGCCTACGGCTCCTGCAGTACCCGGGGGTGGGGTACACCCTGGTGCCCGAGAGAAAACGCTGGGGCTTATTTGGTGCCAGTAGGTGGTTCCCCTGCTGGTCCACCCTCGGGGGGATGTGCTCACCCCGACGACGCAGGGCAGTAAGAGCCAAACCCCGGCGAGCCCATGGAAAGCACCTGTCTCCCCGTGCCTGTCACCGCCCCTGAGCTCAGCGCTCATCCGCAAGACGGGTTAGCACATCCCGTAACAGCTGCGCGTAAGCGAGGTGACCTGTGAGGGAGCGTTTTTAAATTATAGATTATGTCACAAATTCATTTCGTGTTTTTCGAACGTAGATGCACTGAAACTTGGTCACCGCCCCGCGTGGGCAGCAGCTCCCCAAGGCTGGCGTCAATAAAGAGAAGTCAGGGTGACTGAGCCGGGGTGTTCGGGGGCACTGGGCACAGGGGGCGCAGCTGGGGTGATGACCCAGGGCTGGGAGGTGCCCCTATGGCGATGGGCCGGGCGCGGCCCCTCTATGAAAGCTTCCCCAGGAGCAATTCCAGGCCCCGGTGCAAGTGGATTATCTCACCAGCCCCACTGAGGCTCATCTGGTTCTAACGCCACAGCAGCGCCAGCTCCAGGCCGGACAGGCTGTGAACAGGGCTGTGCGTGCCCAGGCTCGCCCGGCCGGCAATCGGAGCTGCCATCCCCCGAGTGCCACGTGCCGGGCACTGTGCTGGGCGCCACCGGGACGACCTCTTCTCAGGTCCCGATGGGACCTGCTCCGGACAGCAGTGGGCAGGTGCCAGGTCTATCCCGGCTCTGCCCGCAGCAGTGTGGCCCGTCGTGGGCCAGACGTTTCAGGAGCCTCAAATCCTTCGTGAATAAAACACTGGGACTGGGTAAACTCTTTTCTGAGCCCCCTCCCCAGCCCTGGCCTGGGGCTCCAGGACAGCAGTCCCAGGGCAGGGACGGGCATGACCCAGGAGGGCGGGATCTGCTGCCGCGGCTGGTGGCAGTGAAGAGCCCCCTGCTCCCTGCGCCAAACAGGCTGGTCACGGGCGAGGACACTGAGCCAGCGTCTCTGTGGACTTCTGGCTCCCGTCCATCAAGCTCAGAAGGAATCGGAGAGGGGGGAGCGACGCATGACTCACAGTCACATCCCGCCGCTAACCCAGCAAGACCGCCATCCACAGGCAACAGCGACGTCAGGGGACGCTGGGACTTGTCATAATCAACAGGGACAAAACTCCCACCTCCCCCAGCCCTTGCGCCAGCAAACCGTCAGTGGAGTCAGTTCTGTCACCCAAGTGCTTCTTCATCTGTGAGCATCAGCATAGATCCCATCTGGACCCACCGGCATGTGTAGGAATGCACACATATGCACACGTGGATACATGCACACAGACATATGTGCATGTGCACACTCATGCATGTATGCACACGCGTGTGAACACACACACACACGATTGAGAAATGCCAGCAGTTGCCTCTGAATTGGCCGATGACTCACCGAAGCCCTCAGGATGCAAACTTTGCCTTATGTACCTACAAGCTCTGGGGACCACAAAAAGAAAACCTAACCTGCACCTTTAGTTGGGCTCGATATTTTACTTAAACATAAACAAACAGAGAACAAATAAAAACAAAGAGTTAGCTTGGGTGCTAGGGATTTTCACTGTAACTATTAAAGAAATCCCAGAGTTAAAATGTACTCTAGATGTCTAAGTAAGAGTCCCAAATACTGCTGGGTTTATACTGAAAGCACTCGATTGTTAGACTGTGTTTATAGGGCCGGCCGGTGTGCTCAGTGCTTGAGCCTCACTCCATGAACCAGGAGGTGATGGTTCGATTCCCGGTCAGGGCACAGGCCCGGGTTTAGGGCTCAATCTCCAGTCGGGGGCGTGCAGGAGGCAGCCGATGGGTGACCCTCTCAGCGATGTTTCTCTCTCTCTCCCCCCCCTCCTCTCTCTGAAATAAATAAAGACATATATATTTTTTTAAGTGATCCATTGCTTAAAAAAACACAAAAAACACACACAGAGCAATGTGTGTGCATTAAGGACCCCTCGCATGCGAGTGTGACACGGCGGGGGAGCCTCAGCTCCCAGGGCCCCATTACCAGAGCCCCATAGTAGTCTCATTTTATAAAAATAAACAAGAGGAAGAAGACCCTGCGTGGAAATGTTGAAGCCACAAGAATGCAGTTGCCTGTTTCTGGTACCTTACATCTAATGGCAGGGACTGCTGCTGGACAGGCTCCAAAAACGCCGTGTCCACGGGGGGGGGGGGGGGGGTCCAGCCCCTGCCCCGCCCCCGCCAGACACTGGGCCCCTGCACTTCCCGCTGCTGCGGAGGCTTCTCCTGCCCCGGGCCCAGCGGCCTCGTCGCCTGCGCGCCGTGTGCACAGAAAGGAGCCGGATCCCATCTCCACTTAGGGACACTGGCCTTTGTTCACAGGGTTCCTCCTAACAACTGCACGAGGGGCCCCTCTTCCCCCAAGTTTACGGACAGTGAACTTGAACCTCAGACACCTTCCAGGCCACACAGCTGGTGCGAGGGCAGAATACAGGATCGGGACCCAAATCACACGTCCCAACCTCTCCCCATCACCTCCAACCACAGGGTCACCAGGGTTCTCGTTGGCGCTGATTCCTCAGGCAGAGGTTCCCGTCTTCCTACTCCCATGAGGGGTCACCGAGGGAGCAGGGGGTCACCGAGGGAGCAGGGGGTCACCGAGGGAGCAGGGGGTCACTCAGGGAGCAGGGGGTCACCGAGGGAGCAGTGGTCACCGAGGGAGCAGGGGGTCACCGAGGGAGCAGGCACCCTCAGTGGCTGGCTATTAAGTGCACAGTCAGCTCGGACACAGCAGGCGGCAAAGGCTGGGGGACCAGGGATGAAACAGCACAAACCACCTATGTCAACATCGCAGGACGCCGGGCGATGGGGCCCTGGGCCGGCCGAGCCCTGGGCCGGAGCCTGCCCACAGAGCCGCCAAGTCTAGACTCCAGATGTGCGCTCGCTGTCACCGGCCAAGTCAGATCCAGCGGGTAAATATTCCTACCAGATGACAGCGGGCTCTGTGACAGGGCGATGACAGGGACGAAAATAGGAGCAGAGCAAGCACTGGGCACCGCTGCTCCCCGGGGGAGGTAAACACACACACACACACACACTCACAGGCATGTACACACACACAGGCATGTACACACACACAGGCATGTACACTCACACACACAGGCATGTACACGCACACTCACAGGCATGTACACACACCCACACACACACTCACACACACTCACAGGCATGTACACTCACACACTCACTCACAGGCATGTACACACAGACACAGGCATGTACACTCACAGGCATGTACACACACACTCACAGGCATGTACACTCACACATACACTCACAGGCATGTACACACACACACATTCACAGGCATGTACACACTCACAGGCATGTACACACACAGGCATGTACACTCACACACACACTCACAGGCATGTACACACACACTGACACTCACGCACACACTCAGATACTCTCACACACTCACACACACTCACCCACTCTCACACACACAGACTCACAGGCACACACACTCGACGCTCTCACACGCATGTACACACACTCACGTGCTTGCACACCCTCCACATGCTTCTTTCAGATGCCACTCTGTCGGTCGATCATGTCCAGCGTCTGTTTTCTTGCTGTGCTAAAACAGATCCAAGATGAACTGGGGACTGTTTAAGTAAGTTAGACCCTTAAATGAGCTAAAATCGGGTACATGGAGAGGCAACTTACCTTCTGATTTTTAACCTTTAGAAAGATTCAGAGCTGAGAAAAAAATAGAAAGGAGTTTTGTGTTTGTTTGTTTTTTAATTTAGAAAGCAGGGCCACGAGCATCCATCGGCTTTGAGAGACGAGAGTTTCACCATTTGTTTGGGGTTTTCTTGAGCATCAGAAGAGCCCCGAGTCACAGAAATCTAAACATAGGTCTTCCTGCCAGATTCCTGGGTGCAGACGCCCCCCACAGCCTCCCCTATTCACTGCGTCGCCTACACAGCGAGTCCCCGAGACGTCATGTGCTGATTTCAAAACTGTGATTTTCACGCCTGCCTCAGGCTGTGGGGGGAAAGGACACAGGTTCCCAATAATCCCGGGGCTGGGACATCTCTCCGCTTAAAACACACGGGCCCCGGGCTGGAGGGAGGTCTCGCCTCCCTGCGAGGCTCCAGCGCCCGCTCCAGCTGGAGGGCTTTCCCTTCAGCCCCGTGAACTTGGGTTCTGCTTTCTCCCCTGCCCCGGGGGGCACTCCGCGGGGTCCCTGCGATCTTTCCTGCCGACTCAGGGCCCCGGGGCCACCAGAAAGGCTGGCGTTAGGGCTCATTGTCGGAGACAAGGCGAAGCCCCGGGAGATGTCACAGGGGCCCGAGACTCTGAGAGATCATCTCGCAGCACCCCCGGCCTGGAAGGATATATTGATCTCAGAGTGGTAAAAAAAAAACAAACCCAGCCTGATGAAACTCATGATAAACATGACCGTAAACAGAGGGGATGTGGAAGGATCCCCCTCTCTAAGGGTAAACACCAGTCGGAGCGCCGTGGGCATCCGACAGCCTGCAGGGGAGCAGGGAGGCCCCTCCTCAGGGTGGCCCCGGGACAGGGCCCCTCTCCGCCGCCTGCGTTCCACACGCACGGACGCTCGGACGGCGGGGCCTCCGGAGGGAAAACCACGCACTGGACCTGCATCTGCACTCCGCACAAAAATCGGGTCCCCGTGTACTTCACCTAAACGTGGAAGGCAGAACCGAAAGGTTTCAGGAGGCATATAAAGTGATATAGTCGCCCCTTGAAAATAACTTCATGATTGTAGGGGAGGAAAAGATTTCTAACGTAAGGCAAAAAGAACAGAGCCCTAACTGCAGAGGAAAAATGGACGGATTAGGTTTAGGACCTTTGCTCTGGCTCTAACCCAGCTCCTGCTACAGGCTCCCTCTGGCCCCTCCAAGCGCCGACCCTTGCTGGCTGGGCCCAAGCTCCTGGAAAGGCCCCGATGCCGCTGTGAGGCCGCGAGGACGCTGTCTTACAGTTGGCACCGTCGGTCACGCCAGGCTTTGAGTCCCTCGCGCAGGCCCCCGTCTCGGTGACTCTGTGCTCGGACACCGAGGGCCCGCCCGGCCGGCGGATGCGCAGTGATGTTGGCGCCTTACGTTCGCCGGGGCGGCACCTGCGGAGGTGCCGCGCTGTCTGCCCGCCAAGCCGGGCGCCAACCAGAGCCTCGGGGAGCCTCAAAGCACCTGCAGCCCCGGGCCCCCCCGTGCCCCCTTCCTGGACATGCTGAGGGCCGTCTGTCCATCCACCGGCGCCCAGGAGGAAAGGGAAGCTGAAAGCTGAAGCCGGAGGGGAGGCGCAGTCGTGTCCCATCGTTAGAGGGCAGCGGAGCTCAGTTTACCCCGGGGCTTCGTCCACGCAGCAGCCAGGACCCTGGTGCTGGGAAGCGAGCTTGGCCTTGGCCCCCTGAGGCCTTCTCTGTATTGTCAGAAACCCCGTGGTTTCCGGGAACAGGCGAGAGATGCATAGATGGAGGATAAATAAGTTTAAAAAGACAATAAGACTAGAGGGTGTATCGAAATTTTTAAAAAGCAACTCTTTGCAGTTTTGGGACAGGATGCGTCTGCCTCATGGCCCCTGAGCTGCCATTTCCACTGGGCCCTGGCGACAGGGAAGGGGACAGGGACTCCCAACAGGGCAGGTCGGCAGACGGTGGCAGGAGGCGATGTGACGGGAGACCCCAATTCCCTGCCTTGTCTTCCTCCGCAGCTGCCAGGGAGCAGGACAGCTCGGCGACCCTGGCGACGGGGGCCCCCGGCCTGTGTCCAGCTGCTCCGCTCGAGCACCAGGCAAGCGGGCGGCAACCGCAGCCAAGGCCCCCAGCAGCAGCCGCCCCGGCAGAGGGAGGCAGCCGGGCAGAGGCGAGGAGGGGCGGCTGGGAAGGCTCGGGAGCCGGGTTACCGAGGAAGAGAGCGAGTCTGGGTGAGAGGAGGTCGGCCTCTGGGTGGGAGGGAGCCAGGAAACGGAACAGCACCCGGGGGAACGGCGGGGACGCGAACTCACCCTTCAGACAGTGAGACAGGACACTGTCGTCCTCAGACAAGAGAAACAGCCGGAATGCAAGACAACAGACGGCGAGAGGAGCTTACTTCTCAGCAGTTGACGGTGTTTTGTTTGATCAGCAGTACGACTCTTAACGGTACACTTGCCCTTTTCGCCTTGGTTGCCAGGAAGCCCATGTTTTAACTTGCAGTCCAACTTCGCTGAGTGAGTAGGACCATATGGCATAAATTCCCATGACTGACTTTCCCTTTATCTATCTTTTCTCTTTACAATGACTTTTAAAAATCCACCTGTATATTGCTATGTATTTTATTGCATTGCTGTCTTGCTGTCTTGTTCCAAACATTTCTGGAACAAAGCAGGGCAGAAATATTTACATGGAGGCTAGAAAGGTTTGTAAATAAAGGAGCAGCAACCAGTGATATAAGTGAAACTGGAGCCCAGACACGGAGCAAGGGAAGGACCAGGGCATGGGGTGCTGGGTACCCCCGTCCCAGCCCTGACAGAGCGACGGACCTCAGGGTGGTAACATTGGACTGATCACTCGCCTCCCTCCAAGCCGGTTTCACCAAGTGCGAAGATGGAACGGCTGACAGGCCGTCAGTCCCACCCCTACCCGATATAATAATTGATGATTTGAAGTTTGCGCAGCTCGCAGCTTGCGTGTGCCACCCGGGGAGAGGGCTGGAGTCGGGACTGGAGCTTACCGCCAGCGACTGCCACCCTGCAATTGAGACCCTGCTTGGGAAATGGGGGGTGAGGACCCACTGATGAGTAAGCAGGGGCTCCAGGGACTTTATTATTCGGATGAGGTCAGAGTTGGCAACTGATTTGGAGAGTCAGGAATTTGAGCTTCTGCTTTGTTGAACTCAAAAGATCCGTCGGAAAGGAAGCAGGACTCACACGGCAGGAGAACCATCAGGCTGGGAGGGGGACCAGGTCCCGATGGCCCCTGGCACACACTGATGACCCTCTGAGAAGCCCCCGCGGACGTCCAGGGGAGCCACCGCGGGTCCTGACCACCACGACTCAACCCCGGCGCTGGGAACACACTTAGGCTGGTGTCTCGGGTCGGGTGCAGCCCTTCGGAGGGAGTGGAGAAGGGCAGTCATGTTCCACTCGGACACCCCAAAAGTGCACCTAGGGACCACCGTCATCTGAGATTCGGGACAGGGCTGCCAAGAGCCAACCGATCTAACTTCACCTGTTCACCACGCTTTAGAAAGGAATCCAGAGATTCACAGAAATGCAGTAAAATCGGCAGTAGAGAAAGCTCCCCCCACCCCACCCCCTACTGCAGGAATATTTTGTATTTCTGCTAAATCTGCCCATGATTTTTCAGTGTGGGGACCAGTTTAAAGTTAAGCACAGGACTGAATATTAGAAACGCGTGTGACCCAGGACTCCTCCTGCCGCTCAGCCCACAACCCACTGAAAGCCCCCGAGCGTCTCCCCAGGAGAGCAGTGGCCGGGAGGCGAGGCTGTTCCGCGTGGGCCGAGGGGGTCCGTGCCCGGCGCCCTTTCCCACCTCCCAAGGATCTCCGGGTGGCAGAGCGAGCGAGACACTCTTGCAGCCAAGACTCTACTCTCCAGCGTTCTACAAACGTGACTGTTTCCTGCTGGGTCGGAGATACGCTGAGTCCGATGGGCTGTGGTGTGATAGCGTATACGTGCCCCGGTAAAATAACTGAACACGTTTCCAATACCCAGCAAAGAGAAAACACCCTCGCATTATTGCCCGAGACGTGCTGGAGTCAACGTTGCTGACAGTCCCAAGTAATTTCTCGAAATTGCTCTACAGTAATCTTTCTCTGGCTGTATTTTATTTTCCATTCCCTACAGCGATGAGCAGATATTAAGACAGAATCATCCAGGCAGATAATTCTAGATTTTTTTCAGGTTTTGGCAAATGTCAAAGCAAAGGATGGCATGAACAATTCTATCGGAAACATGTCACTTTCATATTCTTCCAGTTAGTTTTAAAAAGTTGGTTATCTTAAGCTATCGCGTTTTGAACTGACTGTCTAGTCCTGTTAGAGGGATTATTAAGTTGAAATGTGTAAACACACATACCAACAAGCATGTAGGACTCTGTTCTTTATTTATTTATATATTTTTTAAATATATCTTTATTGATTTCAGAGAGAGGAAAGGAGAGGGGGAGAGAGAGAGACAGAAACATCAATGATGAGAGTCATTGATCGAGCCTGCACCCAGGCATGTGCCCTGACCGGGAATCGAACCCTGATCGCCTGGATCCTAGGTCGACGCTCAACCGCTGAGCCAGGCCCGGCCGGGCAGGACTCTGTTCTTTAAATTACCCATTGAATAAACAAATAGTGGCGACTCCCACGGGACAGGAGTGTGCTGGGTGCCAAGTCGATGCCCCTCACCAGACAGTTTCAAGGAAAGATATTAAAGTACAGGTGCCTCCCCACGAAGTCACGGCCCATCTTCTGTAATTCTGAGGCCTCCCGGAGATAGTGTGCTGTTCGCGTGCGAGGAGCAGAGTGTGCGCCTGGAGCGTGTGCGCCTGGAGCGCGGAGGTGGAGGCAGGGAGAGGCCGATTCAAGTGAAAAAGCGGCTGCAGAGAGAGATGCCGAGTCGCGTGCAAGGGAAAGGCCAGAATGCCCGGGCAGGGTGGGATGGTCGCGGCCTGGACCACGGGCTTCAAGGGGAAAGCGCAGTGAGAGGCAGGCTGGCCCCATGCGGCGGAGTGGGAGGAGGAAGGGCTGGCAGGGTCGAGAAGGCTGAGGCGGATGCCATGGACTCTGTGCCCCGTCAGAGTCTGTCGAAAACCTGACCTCCGTGGGATGGTGTTTGGAGGTGGGGCCTTTGGAGGTGATTAGGTCATAAGGGTGGGGCCCCTGGGGTGGGATTAGTGCCCTTAATGAGCAGAGACACCAGAGACCTTCCTTCCTCTCTCCCTCCCCTACCAGGTGGGGACACGGGGGGAAGGTGACCATCTACAGTCCGAGACGAGAGCTCCCGGCAGAAACCAGGTTGGTCAGCACCTTGATATTAGACCCAGTTTCCACCGCCGTGAGAAGTAAATGTCCACTGTTTAAGGCCCCGGTCTGTGGTGCTTTGTGCTAAGACAATGGACTCGGCGTGGGAATCACCATCAGAGGAAACAGAACGGAGGCCTGGGTGGGAAATGACGGCACTAGTTCAGGGTAGGTGAGCACAAGGCCGGGGATGAAGTGGAGGCACCTGCAAAGTCAACAGAGCGCGTCTCAAGTCTGAGGGTGGAGAACAGGGACAGACAGGTGGGTTCTCCTGGCAGCCATGCAGAGAGGGGCACCCATGCCCTGGCTGAAAATTCACCTCCCGAGAGGGCAGGAAGTGCCAGGCCTGGGCATCAGGGAAGGGGGAAGGCCTGCTGCTGAAGTGGCAGGTGAGCGCCCGGGGAGACCTGTCCGTGGCTCCCTGTTCATTCAGCAAATACAGAGCCAGACCCTTGAAAGCTACGGCGAATGTCAGGTGAGGACCAGAGGCAGCAAACCCACATCTACCTAGAGACACGACAGAGCAGCCAGGGCGCAGAGAGCCAGGCAGAGAGAGCCAAGGCGATCAGGAGACAGGTCGAGCCATCTAAGGAATGGCGGGAGCCCTTTGGTTTAATAACAAACCCCTATGTGTCCTCCCTGCCGGTCCATCAGCTCCAATTTCCTGCTATTAGTTTAGTTCTCACGCCCCTGGATGGACCCCACAGCTGGCCTCAGGTGTCCAACCAACGGCACTTCACTGGGGCCACACAGGAGCCCGCGTGTAACACTGTGAGATGCCGGAATATCCTGATAACACGACACACCGTTTGCTCTTGCAAAAACATCACATTATTCAATGTGCACAACTGCAAGGAGCTACGACTCGTATAATTTGTGTGTCCCGTGGTGTGTTATTAATGTGTGTACTTTATAAGGGTGTAATTCTGGAAGTAATTTCCCATAAAACTGTTGTGCTATCTTATAAATCTGAGATAATTTGGCAGGATATTCATTTAACCAAATCACCCCACTAATAACATCTCTTCATTTGTAAATACCAATTCAGACTGACCTTAGACATTTTGGTAGGACGTGGAGCCTTGTAGGCTCACACAGACAGCACCGCGTCATTTAGGGTGACGGACGCCGTGCTCTATTCCCGTAAGTGGGCCGGCTTGTTCCCCTGGGTCAGGGGCGGGGCACGCCCGGCCCGCAGGCCATGTGCGGCCTGCGAAGTCATTTGGCCTGGCCCTGCCAAGGCAACCGCAGGTGGGACTCGAAATTCAATAAATCTAGGAGCTTTTTTCATAGCTAATTTTTAAGTTGATAATTGTGTATGGCCCACGAGTGATGTTGTAAATATCCTAATGGCCTTGGCAGAAAAAAGTTTCCCCACCCCTGCTGACGTGCAAGACCAGACAGCGCATGGCCAAAACCAATGCTTTTTCATAAAATGCGGAAACTCTAATACCCTTGATTCTGAGCAGCCGTCGAGGCAGGAGGCTGTATCAGGATGAGTAATGGATCGGCCTTCGGGAAGCTTAGAGCTGAGTGCTGGCTGAGCCTCTTGGAAGTGGTTAAGCCGCTTTGAACAAGACCTGAGATGCCCGTGATCTTTAGTCTTTTCATTGATTACATGGAGACACTGGGATTGGACTGGATCACAAAGGTTTCTTAGCACATAAAGCCACTTATCCCTGATCTACGTTAGTACTTGTCTATTAGTCTATCTCTTCTATTTAAAAAAAAAAATTTTAATGTCTTTTTGATTTCAGAGAGAGGAAGAAAGAGGGAGAGAGAGACAGAAACATCAATGATGAGAGAGTCATCGATCGGCCGCCTCCTGCACGCCCCCAACTGGGGATGGAGCCCACAACCCAGGCATGTGCCCTGACCAGGAATCGAACCCCAATCGCCTGGATCCTAGGTCGATGCTCAACCCCTGAGCCACACTGGCCGGGCCAACCCCATTTTTTATCCTGCTCTATAAATGGCCTTTCAAGACCAAGAGGGACTTTTCAAGCAGGATTCCTGCTCTGCGGAGGTTGTAATTGTTGAGAAATCAAACACAAAACACAAGGGAACAGACAGTTTCGGTTGGGGTATACTTGGGGCTCAGTCCTGTGGCTCAGAGCAGGGGCACAGACTGAGGGCAGGTGGGTGAGGCCGGGACAAGCCGGAGGAGGTGGCCTTCTTCTTGTGGGGCCCGGCTTCTCCTACTAGAGGCCTGGAGGGGCCTCCGCACTCAGAGCAGAGGCAAAGTCAGAGCTGGCCCACCTGGGCAGCCCCCAAGCCACAGAAGCCACAGGAGCGTCCGAGGGAACCTGAGTTCTGCCTCAGTGCTTCCTTCAGGTGGACACGAGAAACAAAGCTTCTGGAAAAGCTGGCAAATTCCCCTTTGAATCCAGCCGTCTACACCTGCGTGATGGGTGGTGACATCTCGAGAATGTTGAGAAGCCACACACAGATGCCACGCTGGTCACAGCTGGAGACCGGTCAGGTGACATCCTGGACCTGGCAGCCCTGGGACTCAACAGTCTCGACAGTGACCAAGTGGAAACGAAACCCCAGTTAGGAGGGAGAGTGACCATGCCCAGCACCGCATGTGGCTCGGAGACTCCAGATAATATCACAGGACAGAGGAAATTAAGGCCCGATGCAGCATGAATAACTAAAATCAGGCCAGGATCAGGGAGGAAGGAGGTTCCAGGGAATGGAATTAACTTGTAAACTCAGGGGAATCGAACTATCTATGGCTCACGCTCATTCCCAGCTCCGGCATGTGGGATATTGGTTGGCATCTGTCATCAGACAGCCAAGTTCATTTTTCTGATCACTTAAAAACAAATTTCCAACTGACCTAGATAACCTAGAATGTCAGGGTTTAGAGAAATAATGGTCGCAAAAACTTGTAAACGGTTGAGGCCGGGAACAGAAGCTGTGCCTTGCAGTATAAGCTTAAAAAGTCCACATTTGGTTTCTGAAAATACAACCCACCCACCCAGTGTCATTCATCATTACGGAGCAGACAGCTGACCCTCAGTCCTCAGTTCCCTGCACGTCCCCAACCTACACACGCAGACCCCTGTGTAGTTGCACAGCTATTTCTTCAGGCGATTTTAAGTTCAAATGATGCCTAAGGGGAGGTTTGAAGGAAGAACAGGCCATAACCCGGCCCGGGGAAGGTCTACAAACACGGCCTTGGGCTTGGCTCCAGCTGAAGTGAAAGAGAAATGAGTGTCTGCAGCCTGCGGGTGGCGACAGGAAGCTGGGTTTTATGGAGCACCATCGACCAGGTCTCCCTCCTTTTCTCCATCCCCACCTCCCATCCCAGCTGGGGAGAAACCCGTGAGCTCGGAGGGAGAACCCCGTCCCAGAGCCAGTGCCCAGTGATGGTCAACGAAGGACCGGAGGGCTGGGCTCCTGGACGCATGAGGCTCACTGAGGGCCACCATGCACCCAACACCCCATGACATCAATCTTTCTCTACCTCCTCCCTCTCTCTCTCAAATCAATCAATAAATTAAAATTTTTTTTAAAAAGAGCTCACTTTGGGTATGAATCATGTATGCACTTGGAAGGAGGCCTGGCACATGGTGGGCATTCAATACACAATGGTTTTTACCAACTTTTGTTCTAGCGGGATCCTGACAGAGGCTTCTCAGTGCTGATTCGTGTTGGGCTTCCTGCCAAGCACCCCTGTTGACAGGGCGCTCGAAGCCAAAATAGAGAATCTGTGCACCCAAAATTCACCTATGAGGCCACTCCCCTGGGATGGTGGATAGTTGAGGAGGAGGAGTCCTTACCTATTTGCATTCGAAAGGCTTGATTTCCAGTCGCCAGTCCATGTGGTTAGATAACTTGGGTGGATGCCAAGCTCAAGTGCAAGAAATGTGAAAATGCTAGAGCCGGACCGACGGGTAGATTTATACTTGTATACGTAACAGATATATCTATAAATATTACATACTTGTAAGAGAAATGGGAGGAAATGCTCACATTATGAGAGAATTCCCGAAAGAAGCAGGTCCACCAAGAATCTTAAGATCCTATTGAATTTAAAATGTAAATAACTGGACTTTTAAAGTACGACTTACAGGCAGTATCTCAGGGACACACATATGTCATCGCATGGAATTCATGCTCAGTTACATTGGAAATCATGGTTATTGGTGCCCACTGACCTGCCAACACAAATGATGACACACCTGCCTGGGCCTATAAATGGCTTCAAAGTGCCGCCACAAAGGATGTGCCACAGACGGATTTCCTCAGGGAGAGCAACCTGGTTTTTGTGTATTTTTAAGATTTTTCTTTTTTTTTTGAGAGGGAAACATCGATGTGAGAGCAAAACATCGATCAGCTGCCTCCTGCACACCCCCTACCAGGGATCCAGCCCGAAACCCAGGCGCGTGCTCCGCCCGAGAACTGCACCGGGACCTTTAGGTGCACAGGACGGCGCTCAACCACTGAGCCGCACCGGTCAGGGCAGTAACCTGTTTCTTAATTCAGTCAATTATTTCACAACTTAAAAACTAAGCACTTGCATTTTGAAGTGCTGAAAAGACCCCAACAAAAAAACGGCTTAGAAAAGCTGGACAAATCAAATGTGATTTTAAGACCATATCCACTGACAAAAGAATTTAGACAGAATTTAGTTTGAATCAAAGTTCATATAAAACAACTATCAGCCTGGAAATAATTATTTGATTGGGTGAATACATTTTTAAATTTTAAAACCTCATATGAACTGCTGTGTCCACCCGCGTCCCTGTGTATCGGTCCACCGGGGTGGTTTATCAGCATATACACGCTTTCGAGAATGAAAACTGGCTGAGAGCTTGTTGCATCAGTAGCTTCTTAATTTCCTCCTTTCCACACGCTAAGCTTTTCTTGTGTGTCTTCCAGAAAATTGCATTAACAAAAAGCCACTAGGGAATGCCCTCCCGACCACACCGAAATCTTTGATCCCGAATCCCAAGCCACTAACACCCAACCCAAGTTGTCAAAATAAATGCTGGGAGCCCAGCCACAAATAGGGCTTCTCTCCCTTCACCCAACGTAGCAATCTTACTCTTTGGGGCTTTTTCTCCGCCTCTTCTATAAATCGGTTTTCCCTGTCGCTCAGCCCTAAGAGGAGGTGAGCCACTCCTCTCCCAAATTACAGAGGGAGACCCGGGAATGCAAAGGCCGCGGGTAAATACGAGGCGAGCCCGCTGCTCCGGCACGGCCCGCAGGAAACACGCGCACATTTCTCCTCTGTAGGTTCCGCGCAAGTGCCGCGGGCCGCCATCTCCCCAACATCTGCCTTCATTATAATTATATTTCTATTTCAGCTGCACCGAGCTATTTACAGACGAGCCTGTTCATAAAGAGCTTTATAATTAAGCCAACAGAAATATCTTTTTATAGGATGCAGATCTGGGGGCGATAATCACACACAAAATACACAGCAACAGTTGCAAATAGAGCGCTCGCCACCAGTTATGCAGTTAGCGACGTGCTCGGGACGCCGGGCGCGCCTTCGTCCCTGCATCTGAGAAAACAGGGTCTTGGTGCACAGCAGTGTAAACGGGCTTCTGCTGTTTGTTTGTGTTGTTGTTTTTTTAAGCAAAGGCCATATTTTTCACGGTGGGGTCTTAAAATGTGTGTGCGTGTGTGTTTCATATAACAACGGGGTTACCCAAAAACGCACGCATTCTCTCCGGCCTAGCGCGGCCTGACATCTGCCCGGCCCTCGGAGAGACAGAACCGGCTGGAAATAAAAGCAGAAATGGATGGAGGCCCGGAGTGTGGCGGATTAAATTAGTAGATACTAGGTATTGTGTGATGGTACCGTAGAAGTCGCTGCCAGACAGAAGGAAATGTAAAATACTAATCACAGCATAAAAAAAATAAAATAAATCTCATGTTCCGGTCAAATCCACCCAAGGCCTCAGGCGTTTCCCAGGAGGGCCAGTCTTTGCTCATGTGATTTCAGTAACTCTCACCCCTATCACACTCCGTTACAGTTGTTATTTGCCGAAAACATTTGCTTTACCCTTTTATAGACTTTCTCGGCCATCCAGAAGTCATGCAATCCCAAAGATTTTGGATGGAAAACACAATCACTGTTTGCTGAGATTCAGCCTCACCCCAGAAAGATAGGGTGTCCCATAAAAATGCACACACACTCTAACAGCTGATAACTCACTTAATTTTCACTCCTTTCCAGGTTTCACTGATTTGAAATAATGGGTGAAGCCAAACTAAGCTTTGAACAAAGAAAATGCATCCTAACGTGCCACTGGACTTTTTTTTATGGGGACACAGAAAAGATAAAGTTTACGGTACAATACCGGCAGCAGTCGACGCGTTGAGGGCGCTCAGATACCGAACAGAGTGACTCCTGACGTTGGCGATTCCACCGCTTCCCATTATCAGCAGGGCCGGGACCAGAAGGGTCATCAGTCTGAAAACAGGTGTTGACAAAAAATATTATTCATTTCTGCAGATTTTTCTGAATTGTGAAAATGAACCGTAGGCTAATAAGCACTGTCTTCATAATCATTCCAAGTGCATATACATTTGGGGGGACACCCTGTGTATCCTGCAAGACTGTTATAAATGTGTGCTCCGCTCCTACCCTGCTGCTGAGAGCACAACACTGCAAAGCTGCAGAGATGATCTCACCCACGGAGTCTAACTGAGCAAGGTGTTTGTCATAATGTTTACTGTTGTTATAATACAAGAAAAAGAAAGTTCCTGAGCGTCCAACTGCAGGGGACGCCTTGCGGCCACACTAAATTAGTTTCCTAAAACCCTATAATGATTTGGGGAAATGTTTACTATCTAATGTTAAGGGACAGAAGTATAATCTGAATCCTGTACAAATGAAAGCACCAAAAATGGAAGGAAATAATATATCGAGAAGTCAGCGGTGGTTAGACTGGGGAGACAGGCTGTAGGTGAATTATACTTCACCCCTTTAATGGCGTGTATGTTCCAAATTTTACACGCTAAGCATTTACTAACTCCAGGTTCAATGAAAAGTTGTGCTGTTGTTGTTTTATTCTGAGCAAGCTCAACAAGTGTAATACAATTTAGAGCCGTTCAGGGGTGTTCAGAAGGCTCGCATCGTCTCTCCCGACAATTGATAAATTTTCAACAGGGACCATGTTTGTTTTTATAATCAGGAAAAAAAAAATCTTTATTTTTTAAAGAGCTAATTCTACTTGACCCTATAGTCCAAAGAGAATGGTGGGCACTGAGTGATATTCGTTTTATAAATAAGAAACTGAGAAAGACTTTGAGGCCTATTTCAAAAGAGACATTGACACTAGAAAGTTAAGTAGCAGGCAGTCATGGAGTGGGGGCGGTCAGATGCTGGAAAGACCAAGAACGACCTCCAGACGCCCCTGTAGTTGCCAGGAGGGTGGCATCTAGACAGTGAGGCCTCCCTGCTGGAATCTTGAAGCACAATTTGGACCCACCGACTCCTAACATAAAAAGGGAGCCTGAGGAGTGGAGACAGTGGCAGGGACTCGGGGGATGTCCGGCACACGGGGATTAGAGCCCCCCAAGGGGAGGGAAGGTGTGACTTTCTCCACCAGCTTTAAAAATAGCCAGAGTCACATGAGACTGGGTGGGCCCCTGGCAGCCGTGTTGGACGGAGCGAGGGACTCAAGGGCATGACTCAGGAGCTGCGTTTCAGGAGCCTCTTCCTCAGCACGTCGCCAGACCCACGTCTCCGCTGAGCGAGTTCACAGCTGCAGGGTGCGCGGGAGGGGCCGGGAGCCGTCCCCCGGCTCGGGCTCCAGGCGCTGGCGGGCGGGCGGCCCGGCCCCCCCAGGGTGAGATCAGCCACCTCACGCCGCCAGGAGGAGAGTCATGCTCCCCGGACAGCAGTGACTGAGGCGTGATGATGCTAAAATCGCCCCGGCACCGCCGGTAGGAGGCAGAGACAGGCGCTCCTGGGCCCGGCCCGAAGGCCAGGTCACAGTGGAAGAGATCGATTAAGGCTTTTTTCCAAGATGCTCCAAAACCCCCACTGGCATCACTTCACGCCCCCCCCCCCCCAACACATCATACTGGCCCGTAAGCAACCCCACAGCTCATTGCACTGAACCGGATGCTCGCTGCTGTCCCGGACCCAGCCCGCCGTCCACGCTACGGACCCCGAGCTCCCTTCCTCATTCCCACCCCGGTGTCCAGGTGAAGCACCCATTAAAACGCATGTCCTCGCCCCGCCGGCGTGGCTGAGAGGTTCAGCATCGACCTGGGAGCCAGGAGATTGGGGTGCGATTCCCGGTCGGGGCACGTGCCCGGGTTGCAGGCTCGATCCCTAGTCGGGGGCCTGCAGAAGGCAGCCGATCAATGACTCTCATCATGGATGTTTCTCTCTCTCCCCCTCTCCCTTCCTCTCTGAAATCAATAAAAACATATTTTAAATAAATAAATAAACAAACAAACAAACAAATAAATAAATAAAATGCATATCCTCTGGGGCCCGGTACAGGTCTCCAGTAATGACGAAGAACCTGCCTGTAACAGCATTTCCGTTTTTCAGGACAGACGAAATCGCAGGCGTAACTGGGAGCTGCTGTGCGCGGTGTCTGTCGAGCGGTCAGCGAACAGCGCTCTCGGAACCACTGTTGGCTTCGCAATAAAGCTCAGGACAGCCACTCAGACCCTGGGGCCCTCACATCCGCTCTCAGTAAAACCCGGGCTGCCGGGTGTGTCCTCAACCCAGAAACTACAAATAGTTTTATCAAAGGGTCGGATGGAGATGAACTAGAAGATTCCATTCGTCTGAAGTCCTCAGATGACACAGGTACAGGGAGACGGCCAAGGCATTATCGGACGGTTGAATCAGGATTTTAAAAGTTCTGGCGCCTTTACGGAAAACGGGTCAGAGCTAATGACATGAAAATAAATAGGTATAAACAGCCAGTTCTGTATTTGGAGTCACGGTAACGTGCCCAAGGGTGAAAGAACGCAGCTGAGCAGGGGAACAGGCTCGGGGGTTGAAACGCGCTCACCTGGGCGGATGTGACCGGACGCCCGTGGTTCGCACCCGTGACAGTGGAGGGAGCAGCCCGGGGACATTGCACCGGGCGAGCCACACCGGAGCGCGGGATTCTGCACTGGGAGCCGCCGTTTAGGAAGAGAATTTGGAAATTGAAGCATATCCCACAGGGCAAACTGCGATGGTGACGGCCCTGGAGACCCTCCCCCGTGAGGAGAGCGTGAAGGGATGGGGAACGGCCCCCCTGCAAAGTGAGGCCTTGGGAGGAACAGGGCGGCTGCTGTCGAATCTGCGAAAAGCTCTCGTGAACGAGTAACTCGGTTCACCCTTCGTTGCTCCGGGAGTGCCACCGAGGTCGCGGGGAGGCGGCAATGGAAGAGGCGATGCCGCAGAGAACGGTGTTTGTCTCCTACCCTCCCCAGCTCGCCTCCATCACGGGGCCCCGACGGGGCCCAGTCCCACTCTCCAGCCTGATCACTGTCGCTCCCCTGGGCCTGTCCCCGGGATGGTCCCTCCTAGCTGTCCACCCGATACGCCTGCTCATAGCTGTGGCTGGATGGCCTCCTCTGTGAAACCGGCCCCGACGCCCCTGCACTGCAGAGACTCCACCGTCCGGGCCCCACCCTCTGAGCCCCACGGGCCCCCTGGGCCTTCCCCTCGCACAGCCTCCCCGGAGGGTTAACACCTGTGCACGTCTCTCGTCATTCGCTGAGCCGTGATCAGCTCTCACTGATTTTCTCATTCCCCCAACAGCAGGCAGATCCTGCAGAAATTCAGAGGGAGAGTTAGTCTAGGACCCACGCCGACGACCTCCACCTCCCAGGTGTGGATTAATCACGGGTGAGCCCCACCCTGGAAGATCCCTCCTGGAAAAGGCCTTCGGGCGTGACTAGTGGCTCGTTTCAGAGGGATGGATCCAAGCAGATGAGCGCTCGGCCCGGTGCTCTGCGGTGACCTCTCTCTATGAAAACCACATGGCAAGTTGGCAGGGGACCCTCGGTCAGAGATCCAGAGAGAAAGAATAGGCGTGGTGCTCCTCAGAGTCCAGCGGCGGCCCCTGGAGCAGAAGAAACGCAACCTCGCTCATTTGTTTTACTTTAATTCTCTAATTTGGTTGCTAGTGCCTCTAAAATAAACCAGGGCCTTTATACGGAGAGCTTATTTGCCCTGAGCCAGTAGTTTTCTTATATAGAGACAATATTAAGAAAACCAAAATTATCCTAATCAAGTATATAAAGTGAGGACATTGAAGTTGAAAGCTGAATTGTGTCGTGTTGAGCAATGTCTTCTCAGAGGAGTGGTTATGTGTTACTTCTTTTTTTGGGTAACCCTCACTCAAGGATATTTTTTCCATTGCTTTTCAGAGAGAGTGGAAGGGAGAGAGAGAGAGACATCGATGCAAGAGAGACACATCGACTGGTTGCCTCCCACACACCCCGACCAGGGCAGGGACTGAACCTGCAACCGAGGTACATGCCCTTGGCCAGAATCGAACCGGGGACCCTTCAGGACGCAGGCTGACTCTCTAACCACTGAGCCAAACCGGCCAGAGCTATTACTTATTTTTTTAAATGGAGTCAGGGAGTAATAACAATGATGTGTAATCAATGGTACTGTGATGTGTTTCCCTAAATCTCAGATTCGAAGTTATTTGCCCCTTGCCCTTCCCTAGAAGGTCACCATACACCAGAAGACAAGGGGACTAGGGTGTGCACCCCAACAGACAAGCTTAAAGAGGGTCGGGTTTCTCCAGACAAGGTACACAAAGGGCCAGTGAGCCCATGAAAAGATGCTCAGTCTCATTAGTCACCAGGATCACAACCTCTGCCACACACCACTTCAGGCCTTACTCGGGTGGCTAAAATAAAAGACACTAGAACAAGTGTTGGCGAGGGTGTGGACGCATCAGAATCCTCGCCCACGGCTGGTGGGAGAACGGGCTGGCAGGCCCTCGAATTATTACACATACGGTTACCACGTGACCCAACAATTCTACTCCTAGATGGACATATATATTCCCAAAAATATGTCCCCAGGAAACTTATACACAAGTGTCCATAGCAGCATTGCTTATAATAGCGACGGAAAGTGTTTCTAAAGGTGGGAAAAACCCCAGCTGATCATCAGCTGATGGGTAGAAAAACAAAATGTGGCATGTCCATTCAACGGAGTATCATTCAGCCATGAAAAGAAATGAAGCACCACCCTTGCGACCCCACGAATGAGCCTTGAGAGCATTATGCTCGGGGAAAGAGACCAGGCACAAGATACCACCTACTGCATGATGCCATTTTTATGAAATGTCCAGAATGGGGAGATCAACAGGGATAGAAAGTAGGTGAGCGGTTGCCTGGAGCTGGAGACAGGAACGGAGCGACCGGGGAGCGATAGCTGAAGGGCAGGTTTCTTCTTGGACGGATGCAATGGTTCCAATGTTGTTTTTGTCAAAGATTCCATAACTCTGCGAGTAAGTTAAAACCAGAGAACTATACATGTTAAATGGGCAAAGCATATGGCATGTAATTTTATCTCAATAAAACTGTTACCAAAAAGTAATCAGAAAACTATAAGCAAGAAAAAAAACTCAAGAAAGTATTTTTCAAATATTATTATTTTCTGCTTTTTAGAGGCAAAATTATTGGAGAAGTGTGGTTCTTTTTTTAAAAAGGCTCTAAACAACTTTGCTGAGAGTTTAATCTTCGAATCTAAGAAATTGGGCAAATATCCCCACTGGAAAACATCCAGTGTGCCAGATAAATTTTCAAACTTCATTTAAAAGATAAAAATAAATCTGAAACTCAAATATTTAGAAGAAAGCATAAATTGCCTGGTAAATGATTAGTAATAATGTTCCTAGAAAACTCACAAATTATATAAATGCACCAGAAATCCTCAGAATACAATCTCTGTAAAGAAAATACATCGGTGCCCGTCCGGGTGTTGAGAAATATTTGTAAAAATAATAATAAAACCATCTGGAGAGAGAGAGGGAGGGAGGGAGGTACCCACCCCCGTAATTCCTAGATGAGGACGCCGAGGCCAGCGAGAGCCCCTCTGCCGTGGGCGCTGGCCTGCAGGGGGCCGAGCCAGGCCCTGGTCCGGACGCCGCCTCCCTGCCCCCGCTTCCTCTCGGACGGAGCCGGGCCGGAGACTGGCGTTCGCCACGTCCGTCCTCGGTTACCGTGCCCTGCGGCCTCTCCAGCCCCCGCCTTCCACCTCCGGTGCGCTCCGGGCGGGCTGGGCTGGGGGACCAGTGGGCCCGGCTTTTCCGTTCCCCAGAGATCTCCTCCTGGAGGTTTCCCCTCAGCGGGCCCTCCCGCATGCGTCTCCCGCCCCTGTGCAACTCTGTCCCTTGCAAACATTTATCCAGGGCTGCAAATCCCCACCCGCCATGCACGGTGCATCTAAGAGGCCGCGGACACGGCTCTGAAGCGTGGGCACCGCACCTCCTGCCCTTCGCTGGCTCCCCCACCCACTCGGCATCTTCCCTGCAGCGTGTTTGGGACGGGGGCCGAGCACACGTGGGAGCCTGGCTGCCGTGTGGCACAGAACCAGAGCCCCTCCACCAACGCCCGGCGCCCGCTCCTCGGCCCAGTCAACCTCCTGAGCGGCTGCCCTGTTCTGGCCACGTGGATTAGTAAAAACATCGGCGCAGGGCGATGGAAGTGGAAACGCTTCCCTTTCTCGCACCTCGGCTCCTGCTCCTCCAGCCACCGTGGGAAGCCGCTCATCAGTGCCCGGTGTGCGGCTACGCGTGTGGCCCTGGTGGCTCGGCGCCCGGGGAGAGGGCTGGTTCTCGGTCCCCTCCCCAGCCTGCTGCCGACGTGTGTTTCCCGGCCCACAGCCCCCCGGTGACTCAGGACGTAACCAGGAATATCACAGTCCCCGCGTTAAATTCCCGGATGCCCCGTGACCCTCCGTCACCATGGACATAAACAGTGCCCCTGGCTGTGCCCCCAAGGCAGGGACACTGGCTCTGAGGCCTGACCAGCACCCCTCTGGTCTTATTTCCAACAAAGAGCCATGGTGCTCTTCGCTGAGACCTGCCACCAGCAATGACTCTACGACCGGGATGGTCAGGCTCCCTCAGACCATGCGGGCAGAGCCCAGCAAAGGGCCCTCCCCAGGCGGCGCCAGCATCCCAGTGCCCGCTCGTGAGCATGTCCCCAGCACCCCGGGGACACCCAGGCAGCTGCGACGTGTAAGGACAGTCCCAGGCTCCTGCAATGACGAGGTTAGACAGCAGGCCCGCGAAGCCCGTCACCCCTAGAACGGACACAGCGGCAGTGACATTAGTCAGAATTACAGAGGGCTCACCCGACGCGTTCAAACAGAGCGTTAAACTCATCCCCACAAGATCACAGAAACCTGTAATGAAGCCAGAAAAATTAAAAGAAAGCAACGGGTTTTTTTTCTATGAATTCAGCTTAACAACTGTTAAGTATCTGTTTTTCCCCCAGAATTTGTGCTCAGAGAGGGAAACACAGACATGAAGGAAGACACCGTCCCGCCCTTGGAGGACTCACAGCCTAGCCGAAGGAACACGCGCACACGCAATCCACACACGGCAAGCCGTGGGGACCAGACACGGGACACGCGCAGTGAACAGACGTGGGAGCCCCGGCGTCGGAGCAGCTCCACAAAAGAAGTGACACGGAGCAGGTAAGAAATCATCTTTACGCAGCGAAGCTTCCGTAGCTCCCTGTCCTCGCGTCTCCCAGACACCCGGCCAAAGCGGCGCCCCTGCGCCCAGCCCGCGTCTGTGGCGTGCGCGGCAGGATGGCTGCTTTCCTGATGAGACGAAGGGACGTTTCCAGGTCTCACACGGCCCTTTGAAGCCCTTTCAATAAAAATGTCCCATCAGAGACATATCATTTCTACTTATTCGGAGAATACCTTATGCACTTTATTAAGTTTCTAGCATGTTCTTGTTTAAATTAATCACCCGTAGACTTGCTATTGTGACTACAGCTAACATCTTGTATGAATTTTTCCGTTTGCTGACTGCCGATGAAGGAACGTGGAAATGACTTCACCGATCTTGTATCTGGATACCTAGAAAACTTGATTAGCTTTAATAGATTCTCTGTTCCCTTTTTCTTCGTGTTCTGAGGTCTGTGATCACACCAACTTTGTTTTTCTAGGTCAACAACCACAAATAATTACGGTTTGGGATCGCGGCTGTGTTATCCTCTTGACATAAAGGTTAATCATTTGTGAACTTAACAAGGATACTGTACTTTGGCCACGATACCAGGATGATATCATTTTAATTTTTTCCTAGACTTCTGGTCTAATTAAGTGGATGTGTGAATACTTAACACATTTATTGAAATCCAAGCACACTCGCTTACACGTATCCACCAGGAGCGTAAGCAAAGAAAACCCACTTCAACAGATGATGACACGTGGCACCTAACCGGGTCCACAGGTCACGAGTGGGTCCCTCTCCTTCCCTGTTGAGAACGTTAGCCGACATCCCGTTGTTAAGCCAACAGGCCACAGTCTGTTTAGCATAATGTCCATCTAATTTTCAAATTAGCGTGAGTTCAGCCTTCGCTTGCAGCTCTCTGACTCTCGGACCCGTGCAAGGGCACACGGTATGGATTTAAGCTGAGGTCATTCTTCTGGAGACTAAATCAATGGCAGCGCTGGTTGCCTGGAATTCATTACGGATGGACAGTGTTTGGCTGACTCTGCAGAATTCCTTAGGTTTCGCCTATTTCTGTATCAGATTTCAGCTCTACTGGGTACAACTGCGCAGTATTTTTTTTATTTTATTATTATTAATGTTACTAAAAGGATTTTGGTATTTCAACCTTTGTACATAAACCCAGCCGGCTAATCTTCTGTAAACGTATCCCCAGCTCCTGGCAAACATGCCTCGGGAGCAAATATTAGCTCCAGGGAGCGCCTATTAGCTTTTATAAAATAATCAGGGTAACAGCGGCGTGTAGCTGCTGGAGATAAACGCTCATGGAGGCCAGGGATTAATCAAATGTGAGCTCCTTCATAGAACCTGGTCAGAAATCATTTATTTCTTGCCCGATTTAAATAACATTTTTAAATAACTGTGATTTGCTATGGTTTTGCCCTGCACCCTGACAGTGGCTTCGCAGAGACACATTGTCTCCGGCCTGCGCGTGACACAGACGGCGGCCACCTGAACCCGTACCGGACGACACAGGTAACGCCGCGGAGGGCGCCGTGGCTTGGCTTCTCGCCCTTCGTCTCCACGGATGCACGAAAATGTACAGAAATGCTCCTAATTTAAACAGTTACTACGCTTTCGCATTTTTCAAGCATTATTGGTACAATCTTATACATTAAGAAGCACATCCTGATACGAACCCAACGCCCTCTACGAGACTGTCCTGCTATTAGCATCCACGTGCAGGCTTCTGTGTGGATGTGAGTTTTGTGTGTTCGGCGCCGTTCTGTGTGTTGTGCGTGTGTGTGTATGTGTGCGTGTGTGTGTGTGGGGGGGGTGTGCGTGTGTGGGGGGTGTGTGTGTGTGCGTGTGTGTGTGTGTGTGGTGTGTGTGCGTGTGTGTGTATGTGTGGTGTGTGTGTGTGTCTGTGTGTGTATGTGTGTGTGTGTGTATGTGTGGTGTGTGTGTATGTGTGGTGTGTGTGTGCGTGTGTGTGTCTGTGTGTGTATGTGTGCGTGTGTGTGTATGTGTGGTGTGTGTGTATGTGTGGTGTGTGTGTATGTGTGGTGTGTGTGTGCGTGTGTGCGTGCGTGTGTGTGCATGTGTGTGTGTGGTGTGCGTGCGTGTGTGTGTGGTGTGTGCGTGTGTGTGCGCATGTATGTGTGTGGTGTGTGTGTGTGCGTGTGTGCGTGTGTGTGTGTGTGCGTGTGTGTAGACGAGGCTGATTCCACCGTCTGTGCGGGACCCTGACACGCGGGGCAGAGAGCCACATACCGGGCCCAGCTGCTCCCGCGGCCCTGACTGCGTCCCGTGGAGCCCTGTCCAATCACGGGCTCCGGAATCAAAAACACCTGGGTTCAAAGCCTGTTTCCATCGTAACACCATTTGTGTGATCTTGAACATGTTAATAAATCTCTTTAAACTTCAGTTTCCTGACCCGAGAGGGCTGCCATCACCTCCTCCGCAGCACTGCTGGGAAGGGCCGGGCGGCCGGGTGGGAAGGTGCGCGCCACCTGGACGCAGAAAGGAAGCCAGCGCCGCTCTCCCTCCCCGAAGCCCCCGGACGCCTCTCTGAAGCCGAGGACGGAGCAGAATGAGATGTGGCCCCTGCCTGCCCTGTCTTCCGAGGCAGCTGGTTTAAAAGGGACGTTTTTTAAAAACGCATGTGCAAGGCCGGGGGAGCATGGGGATGGGAATGATTAATTCTAACCAGGGGGCTGAGGAAGGCTTCGCGGCAACCCCTGACCCAGAACCCTGGGGGAAATAAGATTCGACCGGCGGGAGAACGGAGCACGTCGGTCCCGGGCAGGGAGCGGCAGGAGCCGAGGCGCGGATGGCGAGAGCGGCCGGCCCGTGCGGATGGACACGAGCTGGGGCGAGGGAGAGGGAGGGACGGGCGGGCAGGGTAGGTGCCATGAACCACGTGCCTACTGGGCTCCGGCGTGGTTTTATCTGAAGAAGGTAGTCAAGGTCTCTTCCCAGGTTTATTCCGAAGGAGACGAAGCCCATTCTGCCAAAAAGTTCAGCCAAAAAGAACAACCAGCGGTGCCCAAGGCGGGTCCTCCCTGCAGAGGACAAGCCCCTGGGATGGGCCACGCCTCGCTCGGCTCCGTGACCCACCACCCGCAGGACGCGCCTGCGAACCTGCTGCGTGCTGAGCACTTGTGCTTGTTTGTCGAAAGTAAATGTAATCACAGGAACGCTCGTAACAGAGGATTTTGAATTTTCTCATCAACATCTTAGAGGGAGCTTTCTTCTGGCAGATTCCTCATCTCTGAGCTGCATTAACAACACTTGCCTGGCACTCCCTGGACTCTTCCATAAAAAAGTATTTTATTTAAAGCACAAAGCAACCATTTTCCAGGTGAAAAAAATCAATTTTACCCAGATTCCTGTTCCCAGCGACACCCAGCTCTTTCAGGGAGGAGTGATGACCCTTCACTCCAGGGAACACACGCAACTGAGAGTGTGACTCCAAAGAGACGCAGCAAATACCAACCCGACTTCTCCTCCCTGCTATCCCACCCACAGGGTGGCCCAACTGTTCCCCCGTCAGACATGCGCACACACACACACGCTCACGCACACATGCACTCCCACATACACACTCACATACACACACGTGCACTCCCACATACACACTCACACGTGCACACATGTGTGCTCCCACATACACACTCACATACACACACATGCACTCCCACATACACACTCACACATGTGCACACATGTGCGTTCCCACATGCATACGCACATATACACATTCACATGCATATGCACACGTGTGCACTCCCACATACACACGTGTGCGCGCACATGCACATGCACACACACATGCACACAGTCACACACATGCACACGCACACGCATGCATGCACATGTGCACCCACACCATTCAAGGTAGCAGAGGTGCCCGATGGAGACGGGCTCTCTCCGTGATGAGGCAGGAGGAAAGCCCAGCGTTTGTTTTATGTCGTGAACGCAGAGGGGCCACCCCTCCTGCTAATGATGCCGTGGGCCGTTCATTTCCCGCAGCCAGAGGCCCAAGGAGAAGGGGCGCCCTCTGGACCCAGGCCTCCCACTCCCCCCGCCCTCAGCAAGCCCATCATTCCTAGTAACTCCCCTGGAACCCTGTTTCCTTAAACACTTCCAATCGCAAAGCACCCTCAGAGAGAACTGGGACGTCCCCTGCGTCAGGCGGTGGGGCCACCCTTCAGGGTCCCAAATTGTCCTAGAGGGCGGGGTAGGGAAATATGCGTGATTCTTGGTTTTGCCCAATACTTTTAAAAAAATATTTTATATTGATTTTAGAGAGAGGAAGGGAGAGGGAGAGATAGAAACATCGATCCGCCGCCTCCTGCACGCCCCCTACTGGGGATGGAGCCTGCAACCCGGGCGTGTGCCCTGACCCGGAATCGCCCCGACCGGGAATGGCCCCAGCGACCTCTCCGTGCACGAGGCAGTGCTCAGTCCCCTGAGCTGCACCAGCCGGCATGCCCGAGACGTTCTAACCTGACATTATCTGTGCAAACTCTTCAAGAGCCCTCCCGCTCCAGACAAGGTACCGCCCGGGTGGGGGGACAAGGGGCGCAGGTCCCGTACATCGTAACAAATGCCCCCGTCACGCGTTTCCCGCACTGGACAGCAACCAATGCTCAGAAAATGAGGCGGGTGCCGCGAGATGCGCCATCCGCTTCTGCGCTTAGCACCTTGAGTCAGGAAGTTAACCTACTCGGTGTAAAATCCTTCACAGGCACGAACAGACAGGCAGCCACCGTTAGGGCTTCGCCAGCTGGGGGCAAACGGCCCCCACCCGCTCAGGAAACGGCAATGAACTCGCACAACGATCCCCTTAGAGGCTGGGAAGCACCGTCAGCCGACAACGTCAGGGTGAAGTTTTCTCCCGTGTTATTTTTTTTTCCTCTGTGCCTTTCTTTTTGGTTTTTATTTCCATTTTTCCTTTCAAAGGGTCTCATTTTTTGGAGCGGCAAGGCGATACGCCAGCACGCAGGGCCCTGTCTCTAGCCCCCCGCAGAGCCGGGAATCGGGGAGAAGGTAACTTAGGGTCAGCAGGGGCGGGGGGCCCTCCCGGAGGTTGCAGGGTTTGGACGAGGCCCGCGGGCCTGGGGGATCAGCGTGAGGCATCGCACCTGGAGAGGAGACCCCGGCCGGCCCCGTGCCGTAAGCCTGGCTCCGCGAAGTCTGGCCAACATCTGGGACGGATACCAGGAGGCGCGGCGGCCCTGCTGGCGCCCTGCTCCACCCCTGTGCTTCTTGCAAACTGAAAAGTAAAACAGACGTCGAGGATGTATTTACGTAACTGTCCTCGAGCTGCATTTGTGTTTTCCCATCTGCTGCCCATGATAAGTTTCAAGTGTTTTCTAATAAAAAAAAATTTTTAAAAAGGCGGGGGGAGAGCGTGTGGAGGGGAGGAGGGGGCGCGGTGCACGTGTGCGCCCCGGAGGCGGGCGCCTCATTTGGTGGGGAGATGATCTTTTGCAGGCTCCGCGCTTACAGGGAGCAGTTAAAACGCGCGGTGTCTGGAGGTCTCCCGCCCTCAGCCGCTCTGAGGTTTTGCACGGCACACGTGCTCAAAAATGTGCTTTGAATCGCTTTAGACAGAAAGGGGGTCCCTTTCTCACAGCCTCGCCCTCGCGCCTGGGTGGGGGACGTGGCGGGGGGAGAAGCACAGGTTTTTGTTGAAAGTCTTTGGAGAAAAGAGAAATGTGGAGGCGTGAGGTGGGGGGTGAGATGTCGGGGGGGGGGAGCATGGGATAGACACGCACCGGGCAGACCCAAGATGACCGGCTGCCTGCATTTGGGTGAATATGCGAATCCAGATGGGACCGCTGATCATCCAGGAACGAAGCTGGAAGCGTCGCCGGCCACATCCAGAGCAGCGGTGGACGGTTCACCTACCGGGCAGGAGGGGACCCGGCCTCCTTTTATTTTTCCACCAGAGGGGGACAGGAGGGCAGAACCAGGACAGGGGCGTCCTGCAGGTTTCCCTTCACCACAGGCCGTGCTCGGGCATGAGAAGGGAAGTGATGGGACACGAGACAACTACCCAGTCAGGGCACACGCCCAGGTTTCAGCTCGGTCCCGGTGGGGGCCGTGCAGGAGGCAGCTGATGGATGTTTCGCTCTCACATTGATGTTTCTCTCTCTCTCCCTCTCCCTCCTCTCTCTCTAAAAAAAAATCAGCCCGGCCGGCGCGGCTCAGTGGTTGAACATCGACCTAGGATCCAGGAGATTGAGGTTCGATTCCTGGTCAGGGCACATGCCCGGGTTGCGGGCTCGACCCCTAGCAGGGGGGATGCAGGAGGCAGCTGGTCAATGACTCTCTCTCATCGTTGATGTTTCTCTCTCTGCCTCTCCGTCCCTCTCCCATCCTCTCTCTGAAATCAATAAAAACACTTAAAAATAATAAATAATAAAAATAAATTTAAATTAAAAAAAAAAAAAACAATGAAAATATTTTTTTAAAAAAGAAGACAGTCCACACCGCATATCATCAGAGGAAAGGCAGGGTCTCAATGTATTGGTTGTTCCCAAACCCCTATCTGCTGGGACTTCGTGTCCAAATGAAGATGAGCCTCTGCTGACCCGGGAAGGACCCCGCCCAGGTCAATCCTGGACAGAAAGCCGGCCAGTGATGTGCTGGACCCGTCGGCAGAAGCGCAGCTGGCTCCGGGCGGCCGCCAGCAGAGCCTGGTGGCCAGAGCAAGACTTTGAAAGGAGACAGACATGAGGTCAAGCCCGGGCTCGGCCACCAAACTGCCAGTAACCTGGAGGAGCTTTTTCATTCTCGGTGAGCTCATCTGGGAAGCAAACCCAACAGCACGTGTCCCACGGGGGGTGGGGAGTTAACGGGTTAACCTTTGTGAAACGCTCAGTGTGCCTTCCACTCGGACGTAACAAATGCTGTGTGTCTCCCGTACCTGAGCCCCTGGATGGTACACGGGGAGACCGACACCTCCGCCCCCAGTGCAGGGGTGAAACCAGCCCCACGCTCAAACCTCCTGACTGTGCCCGCGGTGCCTCGGTTTCCTCCCCCGTAAGACAAGGGTGCCAACGGCACTGACCTCGCGTACGTGTCGTGAGGATTCAAGGAGACAGAGCGTGTGAGGCAGGAGGACCGCGCTCTGACCCAGGGGTCAACTCGCACAGGCCACGGCCCACTCAGATCTGCAATGGTTTTTAATGATTCTACACATTGTTTTTTTAAATACTGTTATTGATGCTTTGGAGAGAGAGGAAGAAGAGGGACAGAGAGAGAGAAACATCGACGTGCGAGGGAAACAGCGACGGGCTGCCTCCCGCACGCTCCCTATTGGGGATCGAGCCCGAAACCCGGGCCTGTTCCCTGACCAGGAATCGAACCGGCGGCCTTTTGGTTCATGAGATGATTCCCAACAGCCTGAGCCCCGCTGGCCAGGGCTTATGCATTATTTTAAATGCTACTTTTTTTTTTTATAACTTTTTTTTTTTTTAAATATATCTTTATTGATTTCAGAGAGAGGAAAGGAGAGGGAGAGGGAGAGATAGAAACATCAATGAGGAGAGAGTCATTGATCAAGCCCACAACCCGGGCATGTGCCCTGACCGGGAATCGAACCCTGATCGCCTGGATCCTAGGCCGACGCTCAACCGCTGAGCCACACCCGGCCGGGCTTAAATGCTACTTTTATTTTATGAGAAGAAAAATTGTTACTACTGGACAAATCAACGACAGCAATAAGTCCTGTGACTGAAGTTTGAAGTGTGTCTGTATCATCCTGAGAAGCGTGTATATGTATTTAGAGTAAAATAAAACTCTACTTAATGTAACTGTATTTATACACAGACACAGAGCATTTCCACTTTCTCAGCCCCGGTCGGTCATGCTCTCTGCTGCCTTTTTAGTTGGGAAACAGTTACAATTACACCGAACTTTGTAACTTGAAACAACCTCCTCCCCAGGTTAAGCAAACATGTTGCTATTTGGCCATGAACTTTGTTGCTCAACTTCCCGAAGAAAGTCGTGGGGCGTCCGGACTCTAACTGAGACCCTGTGTGTCCGAGAGGCCGGCGAAGCCTGCGAGGCTCTGGGGGAGGGAACAGCGGTCACGGCTCAGCCGCCCCGAGGCAGCCGTGGAAGATCCCCACGCAGGTGTTAACGCTGGATCCTCCTCCTGCCCCGGTGCCGCCGGGGCTCCGGGACAAAACCAGAGGGAGAGGGAGGCAAGGGGCCCACGGGCCGGTGAGGGGAGAGGCGGCCTGTCCTGGCGTCTAAGCCGCGGTGGCAGCGAGATGGGACTCAGAGCCCTGTCTGGAAAGGAAGCGTCCGGACGGAGCATCCCGACGGCACCAGGCCGCGGACGGAACCCAGCTGAGGATGGAGCCCGGCCGAGCGCAAAGAGCGCAGGCCCCAGAAGGGCCAGACTGTGCCCGGGTCCCCGCCTGTGGGCACCGGGTGCGGGACGGGGCAGACTCCCTGCCGCCATCCCTCACCTGCATGGCAGGAGCCAAAGCCTCCCTCCTAGTGCCGCTGTGAGGATGGCATGAGTTCCTGTCTGGCACGACAGGTGTGAATACCTATTTGCAAATAAAATATAACACAAGGACTGGGAGGAATTGTGTCCAACACCCACCATGTTGAGATGCAAATGCCAGCAGTGGCCTGAGAGTGGCTGCCAGGGACTGGAGGGGGGCGGGAGCGACGGCTTGGTGGGCACGGGGGCTCCTCTGGGTGATGGGAATGCCTCGGAACGAGACAGAGGTGCCGGTCGTGCACCCCGAAGGCGCTAAATGCCGCTGAACTGTGCACGTTAAATGGTTAATAGTTAATCTGATGGTATGCGAATTTTCCTCCAACGGAAGGAAGGACCGACGACGGAAGGATGGATGGATGGAAACAAGGAAGGGAGGGAGGAAAGGAACGGAGCTAATGGTAGCTGTGGGCCTACGTGAACCAAGAAAAGCACGACTCATGAGAAGATGCCGACACTCAAGATTAACCCTACCCGGGTGCAGGGGTCCAAGCCCGTGCCCGGCCACTGCTGGGTGCTCCCTGGCCCTCCGCCAGTCCCTGGCTGGCAGGGGGTCTTGCCAGGCCAAGTCAGTGCTTCTTTGCTGCAACCTATTGGGTCCTGTCAGAATCCTAAAATACTCAACTAGAGAAAAGATGCCCACAGATCTGTCCTGTCCACCTGCGGGGTCGCCAATCCCTCCCTCAGAGGTGCAGGGACGGATCCCGACAGGTTCCCTCCTCTGGGGAGCACCTTCCGCATTTTCACAGCAAGTGGCTTAGACTCCTCCGGCTGTTAGGGGACAGGAAGAGCTGTCACCATTAGCTGTCACCATCGGGCTCAGGCGCAGTGGAGGCCCCGCCCCCTGAGCCCACCCGACACCTTTTCTCAAAGGAGATAAGTCAGCCCGGCCGGGTGTGGCTCAGCAGTTGAGCGTCGACCTAGGATCCAGGCGACCAGGGTTCGATTCCCGGTAGGGCACATGCCCGGGTTGCGGGCTCGATCAATGACTCTCTCATCATTGATGTTTTCTATCTCTCTCTCTCCCTCTCCCTTCCTCTCTCTGAAATCAATAAAGATATATTTAAAAAAAAGAAAAAAAGAAAGAAAGGAACGTCCCCCCTACTTCCCTGAAATCCCGTGAAGGCCTGGAAACCCCTAAAACATGTCGGTTGGGTTGCGAGTCTGTCTTCCCTCCACCTCCGAGTTTCTACGGATCCGTGGCTCGGACAGACACCCCACCCCAGCCGCCCACGCGTCTCTCTGATGACACCCCTGCCTCGGGCGGACCGTCGCCGGGGCCGCACCGTGGAAGAAGTCCTCGCCCTGAGAGTCACTGTCGGCCGCAGGAATAAAGCAAGGCCGTCCCTGTGAAATCTGCAAACTCAAAACAGGGACACAGAGCTAGCGGCTGCCAATAACTTTAACTTCATTTGTCTATATTTGGCAAAAACGGCGCTGCAGCTGGGGATGAAGTGCTGAGCCCAATCACGGCGCGGACGTGCGCTCCCCAACGGCAATTACGGGGCCGCCGCCCGTGTGAGATCTCGCTCCTGCTTGTTACAGCCGGCGACGCTCGAGCTCCGCAGGGCACGGGCGGGTGGCCGCAGCGGCCGGGCTGCTCGCGGGGGCGTCGCCCCTCCTGCCCACGGCGGCGCCCGCGGCCCCCCGGCACAGCCAGGAAGCGGCCCCGCCGCCCAGCGCACCTCCCTTCTGTCCATAGTTGGAAGAAACTATTCTTGTTTGCAACTCAAACTTGGCTTATCACCGACTGTGCCCGACTCGGATGGTGCCTCCTTTTATCAGCGGAGATATTGATAAATATAATGGGCAGGCCGAGGACAAGCTCTATAAATACCTCGTCAGCTGCCACAGAGGAGCGGGGCGGGCGCGGGGAGACGGGTCCTCGCGGCCACTGCTGCCAGCCAGCATCTCCTCTTCCAGCAGGCGGCGGCTGCCCTGGAGTCACAGAACTTAGGGACAGAGGCCTGGCGGGTGGTGCCGGTGGCCCCCGGCCAGCGAGGAGCCTCTCTCAGCAAAGGCCGCCTCTGGTCTCTAAAGAGCCCTGAGACTCACAGGCGGCTCCCAGCTCCGACGGCGTTAAGTGGGCTCCGGGGGTCAAGGAGTCGAAAAATGATTAAAACCTTAACTCTGTGCAGCAATCGCCTTCTATATGTTTATAAAACATGGCGAGGCGGGACCTTAGCGATTTACGAAGCCTCAAACGGATTCCGCCAGGAGCGCGCAAGCTAGATTCAGAGGGGAGCTGGGTCTTCTCTCTCTTTTTCCCCCCAAAACAGGGAAAGGAATAAAGAGCTGGCCAGGAAGTGATCAAAGTTACGTTTTAATCTTGTTCTAAAAGCATCTCTAAAAGCTGAGCTCCTTGGGGTCAAGCACACTCGTGTGTGTGTGCAGGTGTGTGCATGTGCATGCACGTGAGTGTGTACATGTGTGTGCATTTGTGCATGTGTGTGTGCATGCACGTGAGTGTGTACATGTGTGTGCATTTGTGCATGTGTGTGCATGTGCATGCACGTGAGTGTGTGTACATGTGTGTGTGTGCATGTGTCCATGTGAGTGTGTGCATGTGTGTGTGTCCATGTGAGTGTGTGTGTGTGCATGTGTGTGCTTGTGTGTGTGAACACCATCCCATTCTCTCATGCAGGGACAGCCTAGCTCACCTTTTGATCGGCCACATAGATCGATCTCTATTTTTAAAGCTGGTTTTCCGTCCGCCGTGTCTACACTGCCTTTGCTCTCTGGAACCCGACCTGCACACGTCTGCCTGAGCCCCCCTCACCCGCCTTGGCGACCAGCACCCCCAGGAAGCACATCTGTCTGTGTGTGGACTTGGCTCCCAACTCAGCTGCAGGCTCTTTTCTTCGGTGGAAACGTTTCCCTCAGAAACTCCCATGTTTAGCCCTCAGCCTATGATTTTGTGTCTCTAGGAGGCGCTACGACGACTCCTTGGCGTGGGTACTGCCTCAGGAGGGCCTGGTCTTTAGAGGGGGGGCTCGTGAAGATACCTGTGATCACTTGATTGGTTCTGTGCCTAACTCCGCAAAGTTTCTCGTGGGAACTTAGTCCTAACAAACCACGGGGTCCCGCGGGGACCACTCGAGTCGGACACGGGCACGATCTCCCTTTCTCACCTGGGCAGAAACTGCCGTGAGACCTGCTCCGGTCCCTTGGGGCGGCCTCAGTAACATGCACTCAGCCCAGACACCCGAGAAGCTGTGTTGACCACTTCTAGGACCCGCTGGGAAAGGTGCCCCTGCACTCGACTTCCAAAGGGATTTCCCAACCGAAATCGATTTGGTCCCAGCTGGGAGGTCACACGTAGCCCACAAACAGACCCCGTTGGCCTCTGAAATGGTTTTACAACCCAGTGTTTCCCGCCCCCCCGCAGAGAGCGCCGGCCACCCTTGATGTCAGGATGGAAACCTCAACGCATTCGCTTTTTAATGACAAACTATTGCAAGGACGCCAAATGGGTCCAACCCAAGTGCAGAGCAAGCAGAACAGAGCCCTGGCCGAGGTCACAGAGACGCGGCCCCAACACCATGGGGACGAGAGCCTGCACTCGGGCCACTCTGCCAGCTGCCCTCTGCGGTCATTTCACTCTATTCCTCGCCCTGTTTCCTGTGTGGACGCGATTTTGCCAACGGACTTTGAGTTTCGCAAAGGCGAGGACCGTGTCTGATGCACAGTCTAGCTTCCCCGAAATGCCAGCGGCGAGCACTGTCCTGGCAAACGCCCAGGACACACTTGAGGGTGACTCTGCCCGACCCAGCCGCACGCCCGCGGTGGATCCTTTGGGTCATGCGAGTGCGAGCAGAGCAGCTCAGCACCGAGGGGCCCGTGGAAGCCGACCATCCACAGGGAACAGAACCAACAATCTTTGCCTCATCGGCACCACTCCCTAAACGACAGAGACCAGCCCAGGCGAAGGACAGGCCACATCTGAAAACACGTGCAATTCTGGGGATCCGCAGGACTGTGTTTCTTAGACTATCAGGAGCTGGGTGCCTTTACCTGGGGAGCAAGGCAACCTGGCCATTTGGGGCAAATCACTTAACACCTCAAAGCCCAGTATCTCCGTCTCTGTAATGAGATGGGCGAGTAGCTGGTATCCAAGGGTCCTCTTAGATCTGAAATCCTTTCATTAGTTGCTATCAACAATCACTAAACACTGACTGATTGGCTTGGAGGAGCCGAAAAGCAGAGGTTTACAGTTTAATTCATTTCTATAAATTCATGTTGTGTGCAAGGCTCCACGCTGGGTGCTGGAGGATCTGGGAGCATGGCAATGCTTCTGTCTCCAAAAACCCAGGGTCCCTTCTCCGGATGGTATCATAAAATTATCTTAAAATCCAGTAAAAGACATGGGCTGGGATCGAGCAGGTTTTTTAGCAATTCTGCCAGTTTTCTGATAACAACGTGAGTTGTGCGTATTTGGGAACGGGTCTGCCGGGTAGGAGCTCTGCTGAGGTTGGACGGGTCTCGTTTCTGTCGTCTAACCCACTCCCCCCCCCCCCCCCCCCCCGACAGGAGGCCTCCTGCAGGACCCAGCCTCCTGCTGTTCCTCCATGCCCTGCAGGCCTCGCTCAGGCTCTGCCCTCCTCCCGGGAAGCTTTCTCCCTCCGCTTCTCCCACAAATACCCCCGACCCACAGTCTCCACCACCTTTCTGCCTCCGTGGGCTCCAGTCCCTCTCTGCCGCGTGCCCCCCTCGCCCCGGCTCTGACCTCCACTCCAGCGAGGCCGTGGCACTGAACCTGGTTTGCAGGTGACGACGGCCCCCCTGGCCTGTGTTTCCCAAGGACAGGAGCCGCCTTTCCTGTTCCCCGGGACCCGTGCCAGCCTCTCGGCACATGGTAGCGTGTACGTGCCCTCACCTGACCCACGGCCAGGTGCCACAGGCCCCTCTGGCCTCACCCTTTAGAACCCCAAGACTGAGCAAGAGCCAGCTTCCCTGTGCCAAAGCCAGTCTCACGTTCGGGAGGCTGACCTACGCTCACCCCGCCCCTCCTGATAGCAGGAGAGGACCCAGGAGAGACACTAACCTCAAGCAGCAGCTCAGGGTGTCGGCAGAACCCTGCGCACAGTCAGCCCACTGCCAGCACTCTCCCTTTCCCGTCTCTTTTCCCTGAGTGTGTTCCGACGGCCGTGGGCACGCCTGTCTGTCCTTCCCGAGGGCGAGGCTGTGCTCTCACCCCCACGTCCCCCCGACGCCTGCACCTCTCAGCGTGTGTGTGCAGGCTGCATTAGTCAGAAGTGGCTTCAACACCGTTGCTAACATGCTGACGCTTGCTCCGTGCCAGGCGTCGCTCTATGAGCTTCACGTGTAATAATCCTTTCGCTCCTGGGATGTGCAGCAGGGTAGTCACCAGGCTTCTCCAGGGAAATAGAACCAATAGGATCTATATATAAACTATTACACATCAGAGAAGGAGAGAGGGGGGCGTTCTAAGGAATTGGCTCAGGCGACTGTGAGGGCCAGTAAATCTTAAATCTGCAGTGTAGGCCAGCAGGCTGGAGACCCAGGAAGAGGTGATGTTGCACGTTGAGTCCGAAGGCCGCCTGCTGGCAGAATTCCCTTTTCCTCAGGGACATCAGTCTTTTCTATTAAGGCCTTCGACTGCTTAGACAAGGCCCACCCATGCTATGGAGTACAATCTGCTTCACTCAAAGTCCACTGACTTAAATGTTAATCTCATCTAAGAAACACTTTCATGGCAACATCCCGACTGATGTTTGACCAGGTATCTGGGTAGCGTGGCCTAACCAGGTTAACACATACAATCAGCCACCACAGGAAGACGCCATCATGACTCTCACTTTACGGAAGGAAAAGGAAGGTGAAGGTTGTTCAAGCAGCCGCCCCAAATCACATGGGGATGTGTAGCACAGGTGGGATTAGAACTGGACAGTTGTCCCAAGAACTTGTCTTCTTTTTAAAAAAAATATGTTTTTATGATTTTAGAGAGAAAGAGGAAAGGAGAGAGAGAGAGAGAGAGAGAGAAATATTGATGAGAGAGAGAAACATGGGTCGGCTGCCTCTTGCACATGCCGCTGCTGGGGATCGAGCCTGTGACGCGGACACGTGCCCTGGCCAGGAACAGAACCAGCGACCCCTCGGTACCTGGGACAACTCTGCACCCGCTGAGCCACACCTGCAGGCCGGAGCGCGTCTCCTTGAGCCCTGAGTTGTGCCGCTTTCCTGTCAGTCCCAGCACCGCAGACCGCCCTCGGTCATGAGGCTGTGGAGGGGAGTCGCTGGAGCAAACCGCCTCTTTCTCACACCGTCAGATGAGTAACGCCGGGAGATGAACATCGTGCTGAGCCACGCGTGCAGTTCCAGAATCAGAACCCAAGGAGACGAACACAGTTTGGCCACATGCTTCCAGCCCCAGGGTCGGCCTGAACTAGCTCGTGGGTCCCGTGTGGCCCACGGGAAGGTACCGGCCCTGGAGGCTCCCGGTCCATCTGCCTGTTTTTGTTCTGGCTCCGGGGTTCCCCAGGGACATGGATGATGGATGCCTCTGGTTCACTGTCTACAACTGACTCCTGCACTGTCCCCAGTCTCCAAAATAGTGTCAAGTCACTGTGACAGTGAAAAGCACTGGCTCTGGATCCAAAGAAAACTAAGCTAGAGTCCAGCCTCTGCGGCTTATTAGCTAAATAGTCTTGGACACTTCATTTAATCTCTCCAGGTTCAAGTGAGTGTTAGCCATGGTTCTGAAGGATTATTAATGCTTTACCGGCAACGTTTCCTCACTAAGAATCTTTTCAATAGGAAAGCACATGCCTAACCAAAGCTCTCTGCGCATTAAGACCCTCATATGCCTCGTGGGCTGGGAAACAATCAGGATGACTCGAAGCTTCGCTCGGCCGGGAACGTGTCCAGTCGGGCTCCCCTCCCCCCGTCACTGCCGACTTTTGGTGGCTGATCCGCCCCCAGGCCGCCAGCCCGGATGAGGCCCTCGCAGGCTTCGTCCACGCAGTGGCCTTTCTCCTGCAGGGGGTCACTCTTGCAACAGGGAAGCGTGACCCCAGCGGGTGCCGCCTCCGCCCTCAGGGCCACACGAGCCCCGCGAGGGTGACGAGTGAACCCCACTGCCCCACGTTTGCTCCGCGGGAAAAATACCGCGAGTGACGGCCCCCGGGGCGCTCCCTTCCCTCGCCGTCTGCAGGCGACTGAGCGGCTGTAGCTCCGCGGCTCTGACATCGCGTGGAATGTACGCGCCGGCCCGAAGCTGCATCTCAGCCCCGACATGCCCCCTCTGCTCCGCGTCAGTCCCTCTGCTGAACAGAAAACACCCCTGGGCCCGATGGACGCCCCTTCCCACAGGGCACCTCGGCGTTATTTCCCAGCCTCTAACTCAGACCTGGCCGCCCGCCCACAGCAGCCGCAGGGCGCCGGGCACGCTGACAGTGCGCAGACCTCCCGGGAAATGACGGGCACGCCCCGAATCCCTCGCAGGGTGAAGGGGCCTCCCCGCTCTGCCCGCACGGCGAGGACGGGCGCAGACCGCTGCCCGGGGCTGCGTGGCTAGGGGCGGGCGCCCTGGACAGTCAGCGGAGTGCAGCTGAGTGCCTACTGTGTGCTGGGAAACGTGCCGGGCGCTGGATTCACAGCTGGTCGGGGGCAACCCCGCGCCACCCCTCACAGGCCTCACCCTGGGGGGCAGAGACAGCCGCTGTCGCCGTAGCTGTGACACGTGTACCAGGCAGAGGGCGCACGGGAGGGACGGGAGACGGGGGCCGGACTCCGTCGGGGGGGGGGGGCCAACGATGCCGCCCTAGAAAGTGGGGTCTGGGTTGAAATCTGAGCGTGAATGAGAGTGAGCTCGGAAAAGGGGGCTCCAGACGGCCTTACGGGCCGAGCTGAAAGCTGCGGCTGCCCGAGGGTAGAGCACCCTGTGCCCCGGGGACTGAGCCGGTGCCCAGGGGCTGAAAGCTGGGGCTGCCCGAGGGCAGAGCGCCCTGTGCCCCGGGGACTGAGCCGGTGCCCAGGGGCTGAAAGCTGGGGCTGCCCGAGGGCAGAGCGCCCTGTGCCCCGGGGACTGAGCCGGTGCCCAGGGGCTGAAAGCTGGGGCTGCCCGAGGGCAGAGCGCCCTGTGCCCCGGGGACTGAGCCGGTGCCCAGGGGCTGAAAGCTGCGGCTGCCCGAGGGCAGAGCGCCCTGTGCCCCGGGGACTGAACCGGTGCCCAGGGGCTGAAAGCTGGGGCTGCCCGAGGGTAGAGCGCCCTGTGCCCCGGGGACTGAACCGGTGCCCAGGGGCTGAAAGCTGGGGCTGCCCGAGGGTAGGGCACCCTGTGCCCCGGGGACTGAGCCGGTGCCCAGGGGCTGGAGTGCCGGAGCAGGGAGGTTCACGCAGGCGCAGGAGCCAGACACGGGGGCTTGCAGGCCATGTTAGTGACTTTTCATTTTTTCCTACAAGGCAAGGGAAGCCACCAACGGCTTAAGGAACATGAGGAAAGCAGATTTATCTCCTGAAAGATTATTTTGGCCACATGGAGAACGAAACAGCGGAGAGAAGGGCCAACGAGATTCAAACGGAAACATGCGCGGCAGGTGTCCTCAGCGGCACTAACTCACGGCCGTCAGGAGGCGGGAAAGGCCAGCGACCATCAGCGGGTAGATGGACAAACAGAATGGGGATCACCCCTCCCACGGGCCGTGACTCAGACAGGAAGGAGTCGGACACCGGCCCAGACGCAGATGAGCCTCAAAGCCAGTATTGCGTCAGGGAGCCAGACACTGAAGGCCACATTCGTGGGATCCCACCCACGTGAAATACCCGGAACAAGCACATCCACAGGGAGAGAAAGCAGGTTTGTCACCGTCGGGGGGCTGGGGGGGAGCGGGGAGGGGCTCCCTGGCGGTCTGGGTTTTCCACTCGGGGGCATGAAAGGCTGTGGGGCTGGATACTGACCGCGGCTGGAGAAACTGAGCGTTAACGCCACCAACTGCACACGGCTCCAGCAGTGGCCCCCGCTCCCGGGCGGCACCATCGACGCGGCAGTGGGGGCGGGGGGGCTCTGCTCTTCCACTTCCTCGCTCCGTGTCACCCCCACACTTGACACCGAGCTCAGTTACGGCACCGACACCGTGACAGAAACGTGTTCCTGAGCAGAGCGTTCGGTGTTCGCGGGACACGCTCCCAGCTGTCGCTGCGCTTCTCCCACTCGGCCACCCCTAAAGTGGGGATCGGCGACTCCCCCTTACGGACGAGCAGACTGGGTCCCGAGAGGCGAACAGACTCGCCTCAGATCCCGCCGCCAGCAAACATCGCGCCAAAAACTGGAGGCCCGTCTCCAGGCTGCGAGTTTTCTTTCCGCAATGTCACAGGCCCGTCCTAGGAAAACAGATCTGCACAGCTCTGCCCCGTGGGCACCCCAAGACCCCGAAAATTCTGCCCCCGGCACTCAGAGGGGCAAAGTGGCCCAAATTATTCACAAAAAGCCACTGACAAGTCACTCAGCGTTTGGCCACACGTTCCGCTGGGTCCTTAATAGGAGAACACCACAGGTTTCCCCAGTTATTCCTTTTGAGTTCTCTGAGCTATAAGCAGATCTGTGTGTGTGTCCTGATCCCTTCAATCCCCAAATATCTGTCCTGCTGATAAACACGTCACACGCCTGTGATAAATGCTTGTTCACGTGAAAGTAAAATGAATACGAATTCACCTAAATCTCACAGATCACACTAGCTTAGGCCGCGTCACACTCAGGAGAGAGCCAAGCACCCCACTAGTGGGTCGGGACCCAAAATTGAACAAATGAGGCAATTCATGGAAAAGTGGGTTATAAACCGGGAAACACTACACAGAAGTGAGGATCCTCATTGGAGAAGCCGTTACCTTCTAAGTAGGAAAAGCATCAGACTCACCCTAAGGAAGCCTGGCCCTCGACCCAGAGCTCGTTCCGAGAGTCTCTGCGAGGTTCTGGTTCAGCAAACCAGGCGGGGGGGGGGGGGGGGAGGCTGACTGCTTGGAAGAGTCCAAATGCCCGTTATTTTAAAAAACACCCACAGGTTTTTCGATGGGAACTAATGATATAGAGCAACATTTCTCAGACGTGAGTATGCAGCAGGCTCCCCAGGTGGGATGTTCAAACAGAGAACCCCGGGCGCCGCCCCGACGCTCCCGACGCAGCAGATCCGAGTGGGGCGCCTGGCGAAGCTCCACGAGCCAGTGACTGAAGCCACGGACACGAACCCCTGGGCTCCGGAGGCTGGAAGCCCAGATCCAAGTGCCGCAGGGCTGGTTCCCCCCGAGGCTGCGGGAGGCTCTGCTCGGGGCCCCTCCGGCCTGCACATCCGCACTGCACCTCCCTGGCCTGTGAAAGCAGCACCCGCATTTCCACCACCATCCTCGACATCCCCCCTTTCCATGAGGACTCTGCCCGTTGGATCGGGGGCCGCCCTACTCCAGTGTCACCTCCCCTTAATTAATTACGTCGGTAATGACCCTGCTTCTAAATACGGTCACATACGGAGGTCCTGGGGCTTAAGGCCTCAACCTAGGAATTTGGGGGGACACAACTCAGCCCATAATAACTCCCTCACCCTGCATAGCCTCACTGCCCTCAGATCCTAATGAAGCCGGATCACTGTGGCCACGAAGGATCCGCAGCACGTGGCTCCCTTTCTTCCCCCGATTCAGCTCCCTCTGAATCCGTCTCTCTCTCCATCCTGTCCTCCCTCCTGGACTCGGGCCGTGTCCGGCTGTCTGTCCCCCCCAGGGCGGCGCAGCGGGACTCCTCTGAGCAGCAGCCATCCAGCCGGTCCTGCCAGGGCCGCATTCCCTGCTCAGCAGGGCTCTGCCCCCGGAGCCCCCCTCCCTCCCAGGACCCAACGGCTCCCAGAGAGAAACGGCCCGAGCACCTACAGGCCGGGGCTGCGGTTATTGTGGTTAATATTCCCGCCTGGATGGGCACCACCCGCGACTGAACTAGGCTCCCGGGTGCAACGGGCCTTATTCATCAGCTCCTATTGCGTTGGGCCAGCGCGTCGCCCACGTTAGCTCTCTGCTTACGGGAAAATGAAGGAAAGAAAGAAAAAGAGAGAGAAACTGAGGCGAGGCGGGAAGGGAGGCGGCGAACGTGCAGCGCTCTCCTGCCGACGCCCTGCGGGGGTTTTGCTTCGAGGGCGAAATCCCTCTCTCGGGGGCGCAGTGTTGTCCCAGCTCCGGCCCCGCCGGGAAAGGTGAGGAGGAAAGTGAGAAAGCGTCATTTCGGCGGCACAGTCACAGAGCCGAGCTGGGAGCCGGTGTTCGTGTCACAGACAACTGCTCGCTTGTTCACCCGCCGTCGGGTGCGCGGCGAGGGGACGCCTCCGGCCCGGCTGCCTCCCAGCCCGTCTCCCGGAGCCGCGGAGCTGCTGGGTGGCCCGGGAAGGCCGCCTGGATCCCTGCAGCCCGGGAGTTTCAATCGTGAGGACGCTTCCTGTGTTTTCCGGGGATTCCGCTTCCCCTTCCTTGCTCACTCACCGCGGACCTGGGCTGTGCTGAGAGCAGACTGTGTGTCTGGGCCAACAGTAATATTATTAATAATAACCAAAAACAATGCAAAAAAAAGTAGAGTTGTTCTAGTTTGGGTTTGATTTTTTTTTTATTCGAGCATTTATTTGTGAAACTATTCTGGTCTTATAGTTTGCGGCTCAGGAAATGGAAAATTTCAAGACTTCAAGACCAGAGCGTGGCCGCCCTGGACTGTCACCTGCTCCCTGGGCCCACACCACCGAGGGCGGAGGGAAAGCTCCCGCGGGCCGGTGCTCACGCCGTGGCCGCTGCCTCCTGCTCCACCTCAGACCGGCCCCTCGCTGCCCGTGGGGGCTGCCGAGTCCCCCCGGAGCCCCTGCAGGTCCTGCCCCCGGGAGCCCGCCCTGTCTCTCCCCCCAGCTCTCAGTCCCTCCGTCTCCCCCTCTACGGGCCCCCCACCCCGGCCCCGACCGGCTGCCTCTGGGCCCCTCTGGATTCAGTACCAGGCTAACTCCCTGAAACCACTTTTACTTTATCCTGAGAAGGTTCACAGCATTACCCTCCTCTCCCCTTCCCCCAGGAGTAGAGTTGACCAGTGCAAGGTGCACCGACCACAGCCGCCCAAGTTTGAAAGTGTCCAGGCCCTCGCCCTCTGGTTCTCCGCAGGCCTCACCACTCCCGATCGCCCCACACTTGACGGCTTCTCAGGCTACGCCGGTGCCCCCATCCCGCAGGCGTGGGAGCCTGCGTCCCGCCCAGCGCAGGGTATTTAAACTTGTCCATCTGGCTCTCTAATCACTTACTGTGTGTAGCAACTGAATGTTAGCGTCACACCCGCCCGCACGGTAACATCAAACCACTGGGCCGCCGCGGGTAACTTAGCCTGCACCCCTAATGATAGCGACTCTCCATTAGCTGGCTGGACAGCGTCCACTGCACGTTTAGCTTCCAGATCCTCGCTCTGGGCATTTTCAACATCTACTCTGTGTAGACTGAGGAATCTGATTTTAATGTTATTCAAAGTGAAAATGTAAGGTCATGTTCCGTCTACAATTAGGATCATGCGTAAATCATAGTTTATAATTCATGCTCAGGTGAGTTATCACCTGGGGGCTATTATTTCATAAGCGGCTTCTCTGGGCAAGGACGTGAGCACGGCCGGGCGGGGCCGGACCCAGGCGGGGTGTCCCAGCCCCTCCTCACTTGGCCTTGCCCCCTTTCTGAGCATGGGCATCATGGGGAAGTCACCCGGGACCTGTGGTGATCTGCACATTGCACCAGCGCCCAGATCTCGCCCAGACACCTCGGTCTGTCTGCTCCCTGTTGTTCACTGGGAGGCACGGAGACAGTAGACGTGCTGAGAACAGGGGCCACTGGCTGCTCTTGGCTGTTTAAGGGGCTCTCCAGGCCCGTCCACGAAGTTCCCTCTCCTGTGCTATCCATGCTGGCCCCGGGGAGTCGGGGGGCACCCTCCCTCGGCCCTGGGGCCACCTTAGGCTGCCTGGCAGGTGGCTGGGCCGTCACCCAGCCCAACGTGAGCTTGTATGCACCCTAGCACCCTTCCTTCCCCGCCTGGGAATGGGCAACACAGGGATAGTCAGTCAGCGCCTTTATTTTTTTAATAAACGCATTCTTAGTTTCCAGGATACCATAACCCTCTCACCTCCCCAGGCCCAGCTTCTCTGGGGGAAACGACTTACCTGCACTCTTCATGCCTCTCCCTCTCCACAGCGCCCCGCCCCCCACTCCTCTTCACGATCTGATTATTTTTTCCAGAAAAAATAATGTAAGCAACTTTTAAATAAACAGAATTCTTCTGGGTTGGCCATTTCGCATCTGCAGCCCTGAGTGTGGGGAGTGAATATCTCATGAAGCCACAAAACAACTGTGGGGGCTGGAGGGGCGTGGGCGTGTGTCCCCCATTCTTTCCCACCTCGCAGGCCCTTCCAGAGTCCTCCGGGGTGCCCTGAGCTCACACAGGCGGCTTCATTGTTTGCCTGACCTTGGGTTTTCCCTGCTCCTTGGCCGATATTCCCAGCACACACACAGCTGCATTTCAGAAGAGAGCAAAACGCCCGTCCCGGGTCCTACACACGACACTGCAGGCAGAGACGTATTCCCAGGACAGCCTTTTATAGTCCGTCTGCAACAGCGCCCTGATTAAACGCGTCGGGGAGCCTGACCGGGGACGTCACCCGCCAGGAGGATCCTGGCCTGGGCTGCAGACAGGTCAGGGGTCTAGACGGAGGCCCCTCTAATTCTGGAAGCGCGGGCAGGGAGCTGACCCACGAATGGCAGCGCGAGACAGTCTATTGCGGACGCGTTAGGTAAGTGTGATCTATTTATGAATTCACAACCGCTTAGTCATTCCGTAAAATCAGAGCTAAACAGCCACCCAAGAAGTATTCTGTTGCTTCGCCTCTTAAGTTCTGGGGGTTGATACTATGTATATGAATGAAATGTGTTTTCTCAAAGTGAGAAGAGATTCCCTGCATTTAATTAGCAAATGACAACACTGTTGCTGTTTAGAGTCTCACAGAGAGAGGGGATCTAACTGCGTCTCCGTCCCAGGCTCCTGGTCGTCACCCTACTGTGTGCTCTCGGGATACGGGAACCTTCTATCTGGGCCCCGCGTTCTACGGGTGTCATTTAACAGCGGTCAGGGGGGACAACGCCTTCTCTTCCCACACGTGTGCTCAGCACGTATGTTAACTCTTTCCAGTTTTGGACGAGAGTGGGTGAGATGATACTTACTGCTGGCCAGATTCAGGGGCTTTTTTTTTTTTTTTTTTAAACTGATCTAACAAATTTCTTCTTCTAGTTGCGTGATGTTTCTGCAGGTAGGAAGGGCAGCAGCCTACGATTTTATACTGAGAGGAAATTTTTTGCACGCAAAAAACATTCAATGGAAGAACACACCACCGATAAAATGACGTTTCTTAAAAGAGGTATATAAATGTATATTTTAAGCTATAAGAAAATTCTTACAACATAATAGGAGAAAAGTACAGAATATTCTGTAAATATACACAATTGATATTATAGCATATGTAAAGAATTATATAATTTTATGTATGAAACCATGTATGTGTGTGTATATCTATCTATCTATCTACATATCTAAACAGTGACTACATATCTTCCAGTGGGAAGATCAGGGAGACTTTTACTTTTAAATAGGTTTGAAAGTAAATGTATATGTACTAATTTATGTTCTCATAGTTTCTGAATTTTTACAAGGACATCTTAAAATATCTTGTTAAGTATCACATTTCAAGTAAAACATATTTATTTCTGCAGTCCTGTTAGCAATAAAGAAACAAAGCAAAATTGCCCAGTCCTCTAATTCTAAGGATATTTTTGCCTTCCAGTTATTCCAAATAACAACCCACATTGTAGCAAAAGTGAGAAAAATTTCCCAAGAGCCCCAGGAAGCCGTCTTTCCCATGACTTATGACTTTTAGAATTACACTGTAAAATACAGCGCAGGAGGGACAGTGGGGGTTCTCCGTTGCTATGAACTTTTCCCTTTTCCACATTCTACCAAATGTTAGTATATCAGAAGCAGCCACTATAAAGAAATTGGTGCTATATTTTTTAGTTGCCACCGAAGTTAGTCAAAAAGTGAGAAGCTGGGTGAATTCAACACCCAAAAACACTTCCCAATGTCACACAGGAGCCCTGCACCTGGCCAAGCGCAGGTGAGAGAGGCATACGCGGGGACCACCAGACGGTCTGAGGGCCAGTGGGCTCCATGGCACCATTTCTGCATTTCCTTTAGCAGGTAGGCGCTGTCCCCTAAGGAAAAAAAGGAACTGATTGCACCAGTGTACATATCTCAACTCACCAGGCCTGCTCCAGCTCCCGGGTAGCCATCCAACTCAAATCCCACATCCCTGGCCTGCGCCTGTGTGTATGTGTGCATGAGTGCGTGTGCGTGCGTGTGTGTATGTGTATGTGTGTGTGCGGTTTTGTGTTTCATTCTTGGGAAAGTGTACTCAGTGCCAAGGGCATGGTAGGAAATATCCCAAGTATGTCCCGGTAGAGTCTGGCCCAGCCTCGCCTCTGCCCGGGTCTGTGGCCGCCAAGGCGCGGCCCTGCCCCACTCCCTGCGCGTCTGTGCTAGTTCCTCATCAGCTGCAAGGAAGGAAATTAGTACAGGGAAAGGCAACAACGAGCACACTGTAATTTTTACAATACACCAGCAGTAATATTGTGACAAACAGTTCAACAGTGTAATTCGCTGCCTCCGAACACTCGAGTGTGGTGGAGACGAGACCCGTGTTTCAAGAGCTAACAAACGATTAGGGCACCCAGGGCCTGGAGCACCCTACAGACTCAACAATTATGTGTTAAACAGACAAAAGGATGCATGGATGTGTGAATGAATGAAAGCAGATAGTATTTGAGAAAATCCGGGGATTTTTAAAAATATATTTTTCAATAAAACTCTTTGAACTGTTTTTGTGGGGGTTTTTTTTCCCAAAAAACCTTTTATCCAATCAGGAGCAATAAAGAAATCTCAAATGGACGACTAGAAATCCCCCACCTGCAGTGTCAGGAGCCGCCTTGCTCAGGAGAGGAGCAGGGAGCACTCCTCTGCAGCCAGGGGGACCCCTCTACCTCCCCGCATGCTCCCCAGGCCGCCCCCTGCCCCCAGCATTCACAGGGACCTCCTTCTCGCCACACTGTTGAAAACTCTGGTCTCTGAAGCAGGTCACAAAACACACACCTGTGTCCCTGCCACCCTCACACCCTGAACCTCCAGCCTCAGCCCTGCCAGGGCAGCCAGTGTGTCTCATCCCCCGGGAACACCCCAGGGGCTGTCGTCTCTGCTCTGCCTCCACCACCCTCAGCACTGGCCCCTGCTTCCTGGGCCTGGGGCTGCCCCATCACTGGGCCCACTGGCTCCAAGCCAGCTGGTGTCCCCAGGGTCCCGCACCAGGAACGCTCCTCCCTACCTCAAGTTACACTTGGTCATCGAGCGTCCGGAGCCGGGCTGCCTGGGCACCAAGGTGGCCCTGACCTCAAGGCCTTCTTACTCCTCTGGCGAGCTCAGGGAAGAGCCACGAGGCCGCCACAGTGGACGTTTCCTCACAGGCAGCGCGCCCTCCTCTCTCCTGTCCGGCAGTTTCTGCTTTGCCAAGACCATTCTAGAAAGTCTGTGCAGCAGGCACGGGGCTGGGGAAAGGGGGCCAGCACGGCCCGCAGAGGAGAGCTACAGAGAAACAGGCAGGGGCGATGCTGCAGGAACGAGACGACGGGTACAGGCCAAGCGCATTTTAAAGATGCGTGAACCTGACTTGAGTCCGGGCCCTGCTGCTCCCTTCCCGCAGGTGCACGTGGCTTCCCGTCTGTGTCCCCAGCTTCCCCCTGCTGGGGCCAGACCCAGGTGACCGCAGATCCCATGTAACTCTGGCTGTCCAGGACCTTGGACCCCAAGGCAATGCCTTTAGCACAACCGAGATGAAATGAGCTCGAAATGAGCTTGCTCGGGGGTCGGGGGATACACAGTCTCATTTCCAACAACCAGGATACATAGTCTCACTTTCAACAACCAGGATACACAGTGTCATTTCCAACAACCAAGATACACAGTCTCACTTTCAACAACCAGGATACACAGTGTCATTTTCAACAACCAGATGCTGTGAAGGGAGGTGATTTAAGGCATCTCTGGGCGCCACTGGCAACATTAAAGACAGGACGGGGGTGGGGGATTCAGATAACTTAATATTGAACTTGCATCCAGATAAAGACTCAAGTATAAATAGCAACTTTGTATGTGAAAAAAGTGGCATTTCAACTCCGCAGAGAATGAGTCTTCAACCAGTAAATGGTGTCAGACGATTTATTTGGCAAGTGAGAGAGGAAAGCGGGGCCTCCCCTCCCTTCTCACCACAAAATGTTTCCGACAGGATCACAGATTTAAAAAAATAAAAACAAGACAACAAAAGAAACGCACTGGGAGAAAATGTGAGGGACCTGCAAGCATGAGGGACCCAGGGACAGGACCCGCGGAGAGCGCGCGGCGCCCAGAGACGGGGCGGAGGGGGGAGGAGAGACGCAAGTGGAGCCTGTGACTCTCGTCCTTTGGAAAGCGGGGCCCCGAGCAGTCACGGTAGGAAAACCCAGACACGGGAGCCGAAAGAAATCGGGGCAATTTGTGACCTAAGATAAACGTTCAAGGATTTAAACGTAACCTAAAGTGCCACTGTCATGACACACGAAACATATGCATAGGCCCCTGCACAAAATTTACAGAAAGGCAGGGTTTTGCTCTGTCTAAGGAAAACTCGAACAAGTAGCGATGCCGTGAATGTGACAGACCGGCTGACGCTAACCAGTCGAATGAGAGGCTTCAGCGCCCCCGCCCCCCGCAGCTGGCTCTGCAGTATGTAACTCTTTAAAGTACCATCTGCCTGGCTCACCTGTACAGTAATGCCTCTTGAAACATTGTATCCAGTCTCTGTAACTAATCAACCCAGCTGGCTCAGACTGCCCGCCAACGCTCACCCCCAATCACAGAGCATGGCAGAGGCGAGGTCACCGCTACGTGATCTCTGCAGATTTTTTAGAAGGCCTGCTGGTCAACAAAGACGAGATTAAAATAAAACTGTTAGATGATTAGATGCCCAAGATTCCAACTGTTGGCTCACTTCCTGATTTGCTGTGCAAAACATCGAGTTTTAAAACGAGAACTACCATTTATAGATGGGAGAAAAGAACTTTCAAAGCGCACCTCATGCCATTAATTTGCCGCGCACCTCAGGCAATTATATTAGCGGCACAGCGAGTCTTCCAGACCCGTCCCCTCGCAGGCACCGCAATTAGAGGAGCGCAGGTCCCCGCAGACAGAACCTCTGCAGAAGGAAGGCGGAGCCGCACTTGGCCCCCAGCACCTCTGACAGCCGAGAAGGAGGCCAGCTCTGAAAATTAACGCAGCCGGAGAGGAAACATCCCACAGGGCGAATCAATCCCAGCAAAGGGCAATGGGATCCCCGTTAGGGCAGCTGTGTCCGCCCCCTCCCATTAGCACCTGTCAGCCTGAGCAGCCTCACAGCTCAGTTCTCAGGGTGACTCTGAGGCACCCCACGCTGCCAAATGGGGTCCTTTCTCCTTCAACGCAGACTAGCGGTGCTTCTCCTCGAACAGCTGGCAGGCACCTTGTTAACCTTCCTTGTTTCACTTCTGTTTTGCCCTCTGCGCCAGGTAGAAATTAGGTTATTCGAGTTAATTTCAGGGCCTGCTCTGCTCGGGGCTCAGAACCCATCTAGGCTGGCGAGTCGCTCAGAGGTGATCACAGGATGGAAATAATGGACCACAGACGGTGTCAGCTGGTGAGTGATCAATATTTGCCCTTCCGAGCTTTTTTTATAGCCATTTACTAAAAGGAGAACTGGAAGAGCCCAGGTGGCTAAAAATCTCTCCCTCCCTGTCTCCCTACCCCTCCCTACCCCTACCCCCTACCCCTACCCCCCTTTTCCCTCCCTCCCCTCCCTCCCCCTCCCCCTCCACCCCTCCCCCTCTTTTCCCTCCCTCCCCTCCTCCCCTCCTCCCCCTCCCTCCCCCTCCCTCCCCCTACCCCCCACACCCCTCCCCCTTTTTTCCATCTCCCTCCCCTTCCCCCTCTTTTCCCTCCCTCCCCTCCTCCTCCCTCCCCCTCCTCCCTCCCTCTTCCCCCTCCTTTTCCCCCTTCTCCTCCCTCCCCCTCTCCCCCTCCCCTCCCCTATCCCCTCCCCTCCCCTCTCCTCCCCCCCTTTTTTCTCAACCCTCCTGTCTTTTCAAAGTTTGCACCCACTGCAGAGAAGGTTGGGCACGATATCTACCCTGCAGAGCAGTGAGATTGAAAAACTCCAATGTTTCTGCTCAGGGTTGATTTAAATGTGTTCACAGGCAGAGGACCCAGATGAGGGGCTGGGGCCGGGCACCGCTCATCTGTCCCTGGAGGTCCTGCTGCTTTAGAAACGTCCACGTGTCCATGAGGCAAAGGGCCAGGAAGTGCGACATCTCCCAGAAATCCATATGAACTGAGAATCTTAAAATATTTTTTAATAAAAGCCCAGATATTTTATCTTCTACTCCCAAGAATTGCGAAGACCCTTCTAGACCAACTCAGCAGTCAGTTCAGTGTTTCCGTTGGTTGTCTTTTTAGACAGACTGGAGTTTCCTCTTAGCATTATATGTACAAGGACTTAAAATCCAGCCCCATTCTACTGGGGCAAATCGAGGCGTTTCATAATTGGGAGGGAAAAGCCGAATATCAGACTGTTCCACGACGGCTGTTTAGTCAGTCTCCCCTCCCGTGTGTTCATCGGTCCATCGCTAACAAGCTCCACTGAGACCTACTGAAAGCAGAGCTGCACACTGAAGATCTCAGTGAGGAAAACGTTTATTTAGAAAACATTTCTGGGATGATGAATTTGAAAATCTGAAATAAAGCAAATGCTTGTGTTGGAGGCAGAAGCGTCAGCGGGGTGCCGGGGGGAACGTCTGCAAACTGGATGCGGGCCGGCCTCGCCCAGGACGTCCTACCTGCCGATGAGCCACCGCCGCCCGTCGCTTTGGGCCTTTCACTGAGCACAGGGTGGAAAGCGGCTCAGAAAGGCCCACGATCGCGCCAGCGCTCGGCCGGCCCCGTCCGCTTTGAAAACGGCGGCTATGGGAATTCCAGTGGCACTTCCCACTTCCTTGCTCTACTATTATTTTAAATGGTTCAACTAAGACGTAAAAACTATTTTGAACAATTTTAACCCCAAGAAACTACAGAGAACAGGGGTTCTGAAAACGGTCTTGCCTCCGATAGCTCTCTAGGTTCCCACGTGAACTGAGACGTGCTTATTCGCTGAGTTAAATTCACCCTACACATCCCTGCACTTGGAGCGATTTTAGCCGAAGCGCTTGAGGTTTCTGTGCCGACGGAACGGGCCTCTCTTACTCTCTGAGCGTGGCAGCCCTGCTTCTCCGCGCTCCGGGCACACGGGTTCCCTTGAGAACCTCTTGAGGCTGGTTTGGGGCCTATTCCACGCCTCACCCCCGTGCAGGGAAGAGCGAGGCCCGGCTGTTTGTACAGCGAAGGCCCCGGCGGCAGGCGCCGATGATCATGCGCAGGTCCCCACGGGCAGAGACGGCGGGTCCGACCGCCCTTTCCAGATGGCAGATGCCAGCACCTCTCCATGCTCTCGCCAGGAGCTTCGTTTCCCATTGGGTCTTTTTTTTTATTAATCACAGTCAACTATTTGTCTTCGATAAAAGCAGGCTTCTCACTTGTCTTTCCAAAGCTGGAGTTGCGGGTGCCCGTTGGTCAGAAGCCAGAGCCGACCCGCAGGCCTCACCTCCTGAGATCCTCCTGCCCGAGGCCCCGATCCTCCTCTGAACGAGCTCCAGCTGTTCCGTTCCCTTCCCTCCAGAGCCAGTACAGGATGGCACCCCAGGGTGGGGCCACCAGAACCCCAGGGCGGGGGAGGCCGGGCATCTCCTCCTTCGGGACCGCTCGGCCAGGGAGCCGAGGGCCTGCCCCACAAACGTAGCCCCTCGTTAGTGGAATCACGAAGACGGCCTGGTCCCCACGCCCCACCCCACACCCCCCCGAAGTCCGCGCTCCGTCAACGCTCTGAGGTCGCTGTAGCTCTGAGCTGTGCGGGGAACGAGCTGACCTCGGTTTTGTCCTCTCGGCCTCACACGCCAAAGCCTCGAATGGAACCAGGGTTTGCTGACCACTTTCATGTCACGCACACCGGAGTCCCGCTCTCACAGAGAGCCCTGGACCTTAACGTCCAAACTGCTCCGGCCCTGGGGGGGGGGGGGGCGGGGGGCGCCCCCCACGGCGATGCGAGGACCTGAGGCAAGAGCGCGGTCGGATGTGCGGTCGCCCTGACTGTGCGCCTCCGTCGCTGAGCCCCCATTTCAATGCCCACATTGTTTCACCACCATGAGATGAAGGCTGATTCATTCTGGGGCTGGTTCCTGTCTCTCTCCCGGTCCTTGGCATTCATCGCGCAGGTGTTTCTAGAGAAGAGAAAATCCTTCCCTGGCCACGGCCGCTATTTTTCCCTCTGTGGTCAATTTTTCCCTCCGTGAGCCAGCTCTGCCTGAATGACACCGCTTGCCGCTCCTCTTTGCCAATTCCTCCTTTAATTGTGTCTTTATTTATCCTTTGACTGATGCAGAAACGTTACACCGTAGGTGTTTCTGGAATCGTGTCATTTTCACGGGGCACGGCATCTTTTACTTTCTAAAACGCTATTTTGAGCTCTGATTGTACAGCATTGACATGCCCGTTGCTCATTTGTCTTTTCGAGTGAAGCACCCTCGGGCCCGGGCTCTGGGTGGGGACACACCTGCTCGGAAAGCTTCTGTCCCAGCCAAAAGTGTGTGCGGGAGACAGAAGGGAAAAAGGCCGTCGGGTGCCACGTGGGGTGTGGGGAGGCAGGGGCCCGCACCCCTTCCCCGGGACCGTGCGTGCGGCCTGACCTGGGTTTCAGATCTCACGTGATAAAGGGGATGCATGTTCACAGGAATCGCTTTAGAAACAAGTCTGTAGAAGAATATCAAGCCGAGCGCTGAGGATTCCACCGAGAGGCCCAGGCGGGATCCGGTTTGGGGGCAGAGGCCTTCGCTGGGAAGGACACAGACAACACGACTCCGCCCCCAACACCGTCCCATGAAACAACCTACCTCGTTTCACGGTCTTGCACCCACTGGCCCAAGAAAGTCACAAACGGACAAAGCATTTTGAAACTCATAAACAGAAACAAATAGAAAGCCTCTCCCTGGGGGTAAAAATTGCTTTAAAACAACTGTACTTGTTTATAGTCAAACTAAAGCGCCACTCAGGATAGGGTGGTTTTTTAACCCCTCTCAAAAAACAAACCCAAAAAATGCTGCAGGGAAAACTGAGCTTTCAAACCAGAAAAAAAAAAAAAAAAAAAGGTTGGCAAACTTGTTTACTAGCATGGGGAAGGCCTATTCTACAATCCTGAGTCCCAAAGACAGCATTTCAATTAAACCGATGATATAATCTTAGTGAAACTGACACAGAGACGAACCCGCCGAAATGCCCCTTACACTTGCACCTCCGTGGGACGAGCCCAGACGTTTTCTCTTGCGTTCCTCTTCAGAACTTTCCACACTTTCTGCCATGAACATATATTACTCTTAAAATACTTTTACTACAAAAAAGAAACAAACAGGGGAGAAAATAATAGCAGCCGCACGAATAAAAGCCCCCTGAAAGCTCGTTAAGGGAAACGTCGGAGCAGAGCCATCTGTCCGCTGGCTGCTGGGCCCCTCCACCCCCAGATGAAAATCTGTGACGGTTTTGACATTAGGGGAGCCCCAAGCACAACACTGTCAGCAAGTTCCTGTGTTTCCCTGGCAAACTCTCTCGGTCCTGCAAAGACGGGGTGGGCGCCTTTGGCCAGACACCCTCCAACTGTGTGGGTGGCTGAAGGTGCGCTGTCCCGGGAGAGCCCAGCGTGTCCCCAAGGGCTGGGCGCTGTTCCCAGGCTAAGCCTGCAGGTGCGCCGCCCCCTCCCAGTGCCCCGGCCCGTCACCTGTGTCCTCCGGGGACAGGACACATCCTTCATGAACCGTATTTCAGAGTCACCTCCTCCCCCGGCTACAGGGAACAGGCGCTGTTTTCAAAGACCCTCACGAAGGTTTTCACACCAGAAAGGGACATGCCGTCCAGACAGCCACCACCGTCCCCGGGTGCTCCACGCGTCTAGAGGACTCAGACCCCGCCTGTCCCGGGGCTCCTCCCGGGCGCTGGCATCTCGTCGGGCTCTGAGCCACGTGCTGAGTTCGCTTTTGTCCGCAGAACAGCTGAGCCTCCTGAGAGCTCCAGGGAGCCGTGAGCGGAGGGGTCCCAGCTCCAGCCCCGCTCCCACTTCTGTTTTAATGACAGACACGGTCAGACCGAAGGCAGGGTGACAATGGGGGCCCCTTTGTCAGAGGAGAGAACGGCCACAGTGATGTCACTGGACCCCCGGGTTAACGAGTCTCATTAGCGTGTGCAGGTGTGTGACCTCCGACTCCCCGGGTTTTGACTGGCGGAGGTCCTGCAGGGGGCACTTCACTGACGAAAAGGGGAGCCCTGGTCACCCATGTTCTCCTGCCTTCCTGTCAGAGCCTCAGTTAAGGGAAAGCTACAAACCTAATGGGGTGCTGGGCTTCCTGCACCCACCAGGAGAATTAAGAAAGCGCGGACTCCATGGGTGGGCTCTTCCAAAAACGGTCGTTTCTATCGGCTGCGACTGAAATAAACAGGCTGAGGTGGGGCGGACGTCACACCGCCCGCTTTTCAGATTCGTGACGATAGTGTCGCAAGACCAAGGCAGCCGCAAGAGGGAGGGGATTAAAATCGAGTCCCCCAGATGCTCCCGACACCAGGTTCCGGCTGGCCCACTAGCTTTGTGAAGAGACACACGATTCACAAAGCTCTTCTGCACGACGCCCATCCTCTGTGCCTCTTCTTCGGCACTCGCCATGTGCTTTTTTTGACGCCTGGCGCCAGCGAGGAACCGAAACCCAGAGCTGTGGGTCCTGGGTGTGCGAGCTCAGCGGGGAGATGCCCTGAGACACGGCCCCTCGGAGGCCGGGGACCTGGTCTGGCGCCCACTCTGCCAGCCATCCCCTCCCCCAGGCCCAGGCCCACTCGGGACCCGAGGTCCCCAACCCTCCCCCTGCTGAGCCAGCACCCACGCCAGCCACGCCGTCGGGGGCAGGGCGCTGACAGGAGAGGCAGCCACGGCCTGGCCCTCTGCCCCCCGAGTGCGCCCCTGCCTCCAGAGCCGGCTGGCCCCTCGGAGGCCCCTCCAGCCGCTGGCCCCCCGATGTGCAGGCTCTGGCCACTGGTCGGCCGGCCAGGAGGGCAAGATGGGCCGCCTCTCACCAGCGCTTACGGAATCATCAGATGTCACATTGGACGTTGTCACGCTTGGGCCCGCAGCTGGCGCCCAGGCACGGCCGGCTCGGGCGCGTCCCCGGGGAGCTGCAGGCCCAGCTCCGGCCCGGGTTTGGGTCACCGCCTGCCGGCGCCAGGAACGAGGAGCCGGGACGCCGCAGAAACAGGCGGCAGCCACCGGAGTGAGAACAGAGCTATTTACGGGCCGCGGGCCGGGCACTTGCGCCCCGGAGCTCGCCGAGGTCGGGAGTGACGCTGAATTAATAAAGAACCGGAACGGGCGCTCGGTTCCGGCGGACGCCAACGCCGGGTGCGCTCCACGTGGTTTAATTGGTCCTCTTGCTCTCACTGCCTCCTGCACGGCGGCCGCCTTCACATCCCCCTCGGGATCCGTTACCGCAACGCCGCCCGGTCACCGCGTTTGCCAGGTTATCCGACGTCTGTCTCCAGCTGTCCTCCGCCCCGTCTGCTGAGCACGTCCTGTTCCGTCTCGCTCCTCGGCCCCCTTGCGCCCTAACGGTCTAACCTGCAAGTGCTGGCCGGGGAGAGGCCGGAGCCAGGCCGGGCGCGGGAGGTGCAGAAGAGCAGCGTCCCCCCGATCCGGGCGCGAGAAGGACCCCTGGGCATTGCGGAGCATCTGTGACTCAGACACTCAGGGTGAGCGGGGGGGCCCAAGGGCAGAGGGGTGAGCGTGAGGAGAGGAAAAGACCCCAGATAACCGGGTGAGTCACGGGCCCTCTCGCGCTCTGATGCTGCGCAGGCCCCTCGCAGTTTATCGTCGATGAAAGAGGCCGAGCCCGGCCACTCTGCCCACGAACTGCAGGAAGGGTCACTCGGGGCGGGACCTCCCTCCTGAGCCCTGCTCTTGCCGCCCCTGCGCCACGGACGCTGCCCACGGCCCGCCGTTCGTCCCTCCTCCCTCTCTGTCCAAATCCCGCCTGCTCATCGGGGCAGAGCGCAGGCTGCCCCTCCCCACAAGTGTCCCTGTGCGCCGGCTGGATTCAGTTTCCCAATCTGCCCAGGGGAACGTTCTTCCTCGAAGGAAAGGACCCCCGTACCCCTCTGTGGCTCCCACGGCGCCCCCGACACGTAACAGACGGGGGACGTCTGCAGAATGTCAACAAACCGAACTCCCAGGAACGTGGCCGGCGACTGACGGACAGAAAGGGCGCCGGGTGAACATCTAACTGAGACGGGGGGTTGACCACATGGACGGGAGAGCCGTGGTTTTTTGTGTGTTCGTTTGTATTTAATATGTTTTTATTGATTTCAGAGAAGGAAGGGAGAGGGAGAGAGGGAGATGGAAGCATCAATGATGAGAGAGGGTCACTGACCGGCTGCCTCCTGCAGGCCCCCGACTGGGGATCAAGCCCACAACCTGGGCATGTGCCCCGACCCGGAATCAAACCCATGACCCCTTGGTTCATGGTTGACACTCCATCCGCTGAGCCACGCCGGCCGGGCAGAGAGCAATATTTTAACAAAGCCCAGTGTCCTGTGGGAGGCACGCCTGGGGATGGAGTGAGGGAGGTGGGCGCCCGGGAGAACAGGACAGTCCTGTCCACCCCTCACCCAGCTACAAAGTGGAAATAATAAAGCTTTCATCTCCAGACGATTTTGTGAGGATTACATGAGATGATATGTAAGAAAAACACCCAGTGCATTCAAAATTGCTCTATAAATGCTGATATAAAACCCGGACAAGGTGAGTTGCTGCCGAGAATCCGAGAACCAGGACTCCTCCTCTCCGTCGGGTCCCTGACGGCTGGAGCTACAGTGACGCTGAACGTGCACCCAGACTTGGCTCACTCGGTGCTAACACAGGACTCAGGCCGGCCCTTCCCTGGGGTGGAGCGAGGCTCTCGGGGCCGCAGGGCTGGGCAAGGCTGCCGGTGCTGGCCCTGTCCCGGAGAGGCCAGTCCGTTCCCTGTGCTCCGTCCGTTTTCTGAAGCAAAGGCCTTGCATTTGATGGCGCCCAGGACTATTGTCAAACCAGGAATTCACTCATCCAAGTTTAAAATGTCTGGGACCACCCGGGGCCCTGGGTCTCAGGAACTGCGGTGGTCATGTGACGTTTCCTTGCTCTCGGATCCCATCCGACATTCCCCAGGCGGGCGGTTAGCGACTGCCCCCTGCGTGTCATCTCCCACGTGCCAACATCGATGCACCATTGAGTCCTCCTACCCCACCCCCCTTCCCAAGTTAGGGTAGCAGAGACTTCGGGTTGCTCATCCCTACAACAGCTGCAGGAGGAATTCGGGGCTGGGATAGGCATCCTGGTCAGAGAGGTGTGGTGAGCTCAGGGCTGTTAGAAGCACCCGGATGAAGGCAGGTGTCGTACAACCAACTGAATTCTCACAGGGAGATGCTCCCTGGGGGGACCTGAAATGAGGAAATCACTTGTGTGCAAGCTGAGCCTCTGAGTCACGGGGCCCTAACTGCACCCACTAAAATTCCCACTGTGGTTCGGACAAGAATCCAGGATGTCACAGCAGGGGCCCAGCAGGAATCCCCAGGGGACTTCGCCTGGCCCGGCCTCCCTGTGAGGCACTCTTAGGTGACTGGGTTATTTCCACATTGGACCGACACTCCTTGTCAACCACATTAAATCAATATTCGGTCAACAAGCATGAACCCCAGGCCTCCTGTGCGGGGGCTCTGGGCTCCACCAGGAGCCCTCAGGAGCTGGAGAGGCTCCCTGGAGAGAGGGAACTCACAACACCCCAGGTTCTTAAACTGTCAAGTCAGGCGAGGACCTTGCCACAGGTAGTCACCCAGTGGGGCGGACGGCTGAGAAAACCGGATGCAGATGGAAAGACCAGAAAGAGGGCCCATCGGGGAAGGTTCTAAAAGAAGGAATTTAAGCTGGATCCACAAACCAGGAGGAACTGTGCAGATGGAGAGAAGAAAATTAGATTCTCCAAAAGGGAGCCCCCGGCAGGTACAGCCTCAGCAGACACGAGGGGACGGGAGGACTCTTACACCTACATCCACCCCACGGGCTGCAACTTTACCTCCTCTGCATGGTACCGGAGCTTGGGAGTCTGAAAAGCTGAGAAAATCATGTGTTTTCCAGCCTCAGTGCATACAGCAAGCTTGGGAGGGGAAGGCGGGGGGCAGTGAAAACCACACCAGCCTGGGGTCAGTAGACAAAGCAACTAAAGTGACCAGTGGCCCCAGGAGAAGGTGCTGGCCACACAAATTCTTTAAGCCCCCAGTGTCTTCACTTGTGAGCTGGGGGTTGACACCACTCCCTTCCCACTTCCCAGTTCAGGGACTTGCCATTTGGCAGAGAGTAAGTGTTCAATTAACATTAGTTATTGTTATTACAGCTGCCATTTTTATGGTTACTGTGAAGCACAGGTTATGTTTAGTACTCAGAAGCCCAGGTAGAAATGTTCATGCTGGCAAGAAACCCAGGGAAGGGCTGATGTTACAGTCTGGGGCTGATGAAGGCAGTCTGGAGGCAGAATTCCCTCTTTTTCAGGGCAGGGGATATCTTCTCTATGAAGGCCTTCAACTGATTAGATAAGGCCCACCCACATTGTGGAGGGCAACCTGCTTTCCTCGGAGTCCACTGATTTACACGTCAACCTCATCTGAAAAGACCAGCTCAGCAACGTCTAGACTGGCGTTTGTCCAATGTCCGGGTAAGATGCCTCTGCCACATGGACACATAAAAGTACCCACCACAGCACGGCTGGGCCTCTCACAAACCTCTGCAGCCACCACTGCACAGAGGGCCTGGCACTTAGCAGGTGCTCAATAAAAACTCATCAAGTGGATGAACCAACGGAGGGATCCGTGGTTCTGCATAACCATTAGAAACTATCGTAAGTCACAATCTCTTTCAAAAATCCGTATCTGTTTTTGGCCTGAAACAAATGGACCTTTGGGGAAAAAGCATTTCCTATTCTATTTTGAGTCTTCCCCTGTGGACCCCAGAGGCTGACGCATCCATAGCACAGCCTCCCATCCCACCCTACCCCACCCCACCCCACCCCCGCCCCCGGCCCTGCTCACAACCACTACAAAGAGCTGCACTGTCTGGAGCACAGAATAGGAAAGGGTGGGACACACCAACTGCGGCCAAGAAGCCGGCAGGGCTCTTCTGCCTCAGGAAACAGCCAAGGCCGGGAGGAAGCCACCCCGCAGGGGTCCTCTCCAGGTGCCTCTATGTTTACAGGGGTCCCCAAGGACCAGGGAAAACAAGGTGCAAAGCAAAGGGCTAGCCGGTGTCTTACCGCTGTTTAGGAAACATGGTTATAAATGTCTGGCCACTGATTTCCTGGGGTCAGCCGGCCCGGCACTGGTTCAGTCTGCCCCTGGTTCCTCTGTGACATCTTAAGCGTCGTACAGGAGAAGGCCTGGGATCCCCGAAGCTCATCATCTGGGGAATCGTGTCTTTGCTCAAGGATATGACTCAGGTTGGAGTCACAAGATCTCTGAACTTGGAAGGGGCCCTGAGACACGCAAAGCACAGAAGCAGGCCCAGGGGCGGGGGTGGGGTGCTCAGCGCCACGGAGCCTCGGGTCCCGGTCCTGGCCCCGGCCCAGGCAGCTCCGCCCGGCCCCGGTCCGGAGACGGGCACCAGGCCCCGGTTTGCCACAATTTAGAGAGGTTACTGCCGGGCAGACTAATAAAAATAACCAGCCAGACTGTGATTTGCAACAATATGAAAATGTTTTCTCCTCTAGAACCAGACTCACAGTTTAGATCAGAGATAAATTCCGCGATGTCCCCCGGCCAACACGAGTATTTATGGCGTTCGAGTGAGCTGTAAATTACCAGTTTGAAGCAAAAAAAGTCCCTTCTACATGTTCATAAACATATCATCACCTCCAATACTACATCCCTATAATAAAATATACAGCCAATTAGCTTATTAGATTCGGGGTGATTTAACCCATGTCTAATATCTACCCTACCAACCCATGTATGAGACTCTTAATTACGGTGCATCGACCGAAATACATTCATATTAATGAGCCAACAAGGCACTTCAGAATGAGTACCAGCCTCGTGAGTGCTTATTTTACAAATTTATGAGAGCAGGATGCTATCTAAATGTGTAAAATCACATTTATCTTCAACTACAGCACTTACCAAAGAGGTTCCACTAAAGCCTGCCCCTGTTCAACCAGCTGGTCCTGGTTTGCTGGACCTTTGTACCTACCAGCGCAGCCCTCTTGACGGTTGATTTTTAATTAGTCTGGTTGACCACAGAAAACAGGAATTTCTTAGCATTAATTCCAATTGCCACAAGTCGGGCCGAGGCACAGGGACACCATCTCCCTGGTCAGTAAATGCCTTCCCATGGCTGCAGGTGACGGGGAGAGAAAAGCTCAGCCCGGTGGTGGAATTCCCAACAAACTCCACTTCTCAACCCAAGACAACAATCTGTGTTGCCCTGTGAAAACTCCTCTCCTGCTTTTCTCAGGAAATTTATGTTTTTCTGAATCCCAGACCTCAGACAAAAAACAATTCTGCAAGCAGGAAAGCAGGAATAATTATTATAATCTACCTACAAGAAGTAGAGTTAACAAGCGAGACTCATTAGTTCACTGGAAGCCACAGATTCAGGTCAGAAGTAAGGGCAGGAAATTCCACGTGGAGTCCAAGGTCACGATCAACATTTCCCGAAACTGGGACAAGAGCAGGGAGCAGAGAAGTGTCACTATTTCTGCTGTATGAGCGGTTAGCCGCGTTCTCAGAGTTTCTCCTGGGCTGTCTGCTGCTAATGATGCGCGATTATTGCAAATAAAATGAATATTAATATGTTTACACACAGAGCACACGTCACACAAATTCTATGAGCGCTCTTCCAAGAACTAACAAGTTTGGGAAGTGAAATAAATACTTAAATTGGCAGGACTGACACAGCATTCTGTCCGGTGCCGTTGACCCTGCTAGGAGATCTACGCTACTTCATTCGAATAATATCCAACAATATTCTCTAGTGTTTTCTAGTGTTTGAGCGCTTGCGATAGGCTATAGTTCTTGGTAAGTATTTTAACAGAAGACATGCAAAGAGAAAATGTCAACGCCGTGGGACGGTGCATAACATCAGACGCTGGTGGCATGAGTAATACTGGTTTCAATAGCGAAACCAAAATCCGAGCAAGGAGACAGAACATTTTCATTGTTAAAAAAGGACATGAGTGATATGTGCCTAACACCAAAATTGTAGGTGGTTTTTTTTGTGTGTGTGGTTTTTTAAAATATGCTTTTATTGATTTCAGAGAGAGAAAGGGAGAGGGAGAGAGAGAGAGAAAGGTCAGTGGTGAGAGAGGAACATCAGTCGGCTGCCTCCAGCTGGGATCGAGCCAGCAGCCCAGGCCCGAGCCTGAGCGGAAATCGCACCCGACTCCTCTTGAACCACAGGTCAGTGCTCAGCCCCGAGCCACGCCTGCCGGGCTGTAGGCACTTTCGGACACAAAATAGTCAGACCAACTCAACACAAAAGGAAACTGTCTACATCTGGAATAATTGTTACAGAGATTGACACTGTCACGTACAGCAATTGATGCCTCAGGTGTTTTAAAATGTTGTTACTTGTAAGAATGGTAACTTTTCAGTATTAAATATTTGGGGTATCTTTCCATTTTTAAATGAGTTTTATTTGGTATATATTTGGTGTCCAGGTTCTCTTCTTTTAACATTTTCTATTATCAAATATTTCTATCAGGGAGAGATAGCTTTTACCTGTTATCAAGAGATGTAACCTTGTCACAATAGTTCAGTTCATAAGAATATGGAAACATTTTAGGGATTAGAACCAATTTCATTACATGTGTCATAATAACATAGCAAAGCTAGATGTGAAAGTGGTCATCACATTATGGGGTGTTGGCTGATTCCAATATATTTAAGTATCTTGGTAGAATAAACGGCGTAGGAATGTTGGCTAGATGACTGACATTAATTTGTGTGCAACAGATAAAACTATATGTTTTCTCCATCTGTGCCTGGGGTCATCTTACATTTGCAAAGGCTCACAAGGAGATAATAGGCTAGATGTGGAAAGGTTACTCTCCACGTTACCCAGGCAATTAAACAGAAACAGAAAAACTGTCCCCGAGGTTGCCTAATTGCAGGTGCAATCAGTAGCTGGCAGGTGCAATTAGCTGGGGCCCATCCTTCCAAGGCTGAGATGACAGATCAGCCCATTACTCAAGAGCAGACTCAGTGATTCACACATGCCATTTTGTATGCAGAACAATTTCTAGACCCCACAATTGATAAATATTAGAAAAGCCTCATGGAAAATGTTGGTCCCAAACTAATTGTCACCCTGGCCAGCTTGGCTCAGTGGTTAGAGCATCGGCCCAAGGACTAAAGGGTCCCGGGTTCGATTCCAGCCAAGGGCAAGTACCTTGGTTGCAGGCTGGTCGAGGCATGTGCTGGAGGCAACCAATCGATGTGTGTCTCTCACATCGATGTTTCTCTGTCTCTCTCTCTATCCCCCTTCCTCTCTCTCTGAAAAGCAATGGGAAAAATATCCTCGGGTAAGAATAAAAAAAAAAAATCCAAACTAATTGCCATCACAAAAGAAGAGACTGATTAACTGAGGGTTTGAGTCAACAGAAAGAGCAGTCCAGCCCCTGGCTTAACCCAAATTCCTTTAGAACCATGTGAAGAGGGGGACACTCAGGACTGTCTTGGACCTTGTGAGGCCTCTCCTGGCCCCTAATACTCGTCCCATCTAAACTCCCGCCATTGGGATTCATCTAAAACTCACCATATAGGCACCATTTATCCAAAGGGAATTATTAAGAGCTGAGAATGTGTCAGGGACTGAGCCATAAGAGTTAACGGGACACGATCCCTGCGGAGATGCCCATTCTCCCAAGATATAGAAATTCAGAAATGAGCAGATGCAATAAAACGGAATACGTGGAGAGAGGTGAGGTCGGGAGCAGGAGGCAAGGCCCCTCAGCTGCCTCCAGGAGGTGACACGGAGCAACGGGCAGGCTTCGGAGCAAAGGGATGTGTGTGTTCATGAGCGAAAGTAGTCACCTGCCGATCAGCAAGGGTAAAATGCCTTCTAATAATGACGTATTTCATGCCAAAAGTTGCAGTAAAAAGAGTAACTACTTTTTTCTCTCCTTTTAAGATTACTTTCTTATATCAGTAAGGTTAAACTCAATGCCTTAATAAATAAACCCAAACATAGGTACTGGCTCAAGTGCCACAGAAATATATATAATAAAATAACAGATTTAAAGCCAAGTAATAATTTTTTAAAAATATAAATAGACTATAAGCAAAATGCAAAGATTGTCAGACTGAATTTACAAAAAGAAAACATAAACTATATGTGTGTGTGTGTGTGTGTGTACATGTGTATATAAGTATACATGCTGCCTAGAGGAGAAATACCTTAAATATAAGGATACGCAAAATTTAAAAGTAAACAAGCTCAATCCCCGGGTAGAGTGCATACAGGAGGCAACCGATGCATGTATCTCTCTCACATCAATGTCTCTCTCTCTCTCTCTCTCTCTGCCCCCCCTTCCCCCCCTCTAAAATCAATTTTTAAAAAGCTGCTCTGATCCTATTAAAAATAGCAGACCTAAAGGGATGTGTTTTATTAGGACGACAGGATCAATCCAACGAGACGCTATAACAACCCTAGATTTGAATCCACAGAATCATATAACCTCAAAATGTATAAATTTTAAATGTCACAGAACTGAAGGCCGAAAAAAAGGGGGCACCCACAGTCGCAGCTGAAGAGAGCGACCCCTTCTCGGTGAGGGAGGCGCAGCAGCCTTGGGCATCGGTAGAGACCCTGAAAACGCTCGCGGCACAGACAGCAAATGATGTCACCGGCGCACGGGGCGCGGGCCCTCGCCGCGTGGGGGCTCGTTCACAGCCGAGGGCGTCATCAGGTGTCCACGGGCGCTGGCCCAGGTGCCCATCGGGAACCAGCTACCGCCGCTGGTGGGAACGTGGACACCCCGCCCCATGGGAGCGCTAGGCATCATGCCCCTTCCACCTTCCCGGCCCTCTGGAACTGGGCAATTTCATATTCTTAACCAGCAAGAGAACCAAGGGGAAGACAGGCAGGCCTCTGAACCACCCGCTCACCCCCCGACCCCCGACCCCCCCAGGCCCTGGCTTCTGTCCTCTCGGCTCCGCACCCAGCACATCCTCGGCCTGGAGCCCCTCCCTGCTCTGCGGCCTAGAAAGTGCCTCGAGGGGAAGTCCAGGGCTGTGGGCTCACCTCAGCTTTTTCCATTCTCTGCAGTCTGTTTTCTGGTGTCTGCAAAGAGTTATTTCAAACTCGATTCAATTTTCTCCTTGTTCATGGTTCCAGTCACTCCATCATGATGACCTGGGGGGGGTGGTTGTTTTTAATTTTTTTTGAAAATATTTTATGGGTCATTGATGTATCAGGACTCATTGAACTGTCTTGATAGAAGTGTTCTAATTGAAGTTCCCCCTTCAGGGACTGGTCATCTTTCCTACCATTAAGAATATATTTGGTCTTTGCCATGTCACAGATGGTTAGGTTGGTTCACAAGGTCACGAGCCCCTGAAGAGCAGGGACCTTGGAATCTCGTGTGTGGTGAACTTAGATTAAAAGGGGAACTTAAAAGGCCATCTAGTCCAACCTTCCATTTTCAAAGGTGCAGAAGGAACCAGTGAGTTGTTCATCAAATCCGTTTTGTGTTTCTGGAGCAGAACTAGACGTGTGGTGTCATCCAGCCTCGGGTACAATTAAGTATGACCATATAATTGAGTTTTGGCCAATGAAATAGGAAGAGATATGATATATGCCTGTTAAAAAGTATTTCCCATGCAGCCCTGTGAGCCCTTTCTCGCCCACCAGCCCCACGGCAAGGACACCAGAGAAGAACTGTCACACAGGGAGATCCTTGGTCACCGAATGACCGTGCAGAAGCCTGGTGGGCACCAAGCGCAGCCAGAGGGCCTGTAAGCAAACAGGAAACCTCGCCTGTGTTAACCACTGGAACTTCAGGGGTTTATCTGTAACAGCAGCTAGTGTTACCCTAATAGATGCAGAAACAGATGCCCGGGAAGGGGAAACGGCAAAGTCTATCAGTCCAACCAAAGTCATTTCCATATCGGTTCTATAGCAAGGGCCAAGCCCAGGCCTTGTGTGCCATGGAACCTTTTTCAGTACCTACAACAGTGTCTTTTTAATGGAGATTTTCATTCTTGTCCAACATAAGCCGCTGGAATACGATGACGGTGAAAAGGCCCATTTAGTTGTCCAAGTTCCCTCCAGTGGCCTTCGCCCCCAGTGGAGACCCGGCCCAGCACGCGACGGGAAAAGAGACCTTCGTCAGAAAAACTGATAGGGAATGGGCGGATGGCTTCCTTACTGTTAGCTATTTGCCAAACAATTTTTAAAAAGAGGGCAAATTAGGAGGCTAAGAAAATCGAGCTCTACTTTGTTTAAAGATCTAACTAACCATAGAAGATTCTTGAAAGCCGGCCGTTGGACCTAGCTCCCTGCAACTGAAATCACCAAGGTAAAATGTGTCCCAGTCACCCTACCTTTTATCTAATGTCCGTGCTCTTGACTATTCCAGGTGAAAAGAGCATCAGTGTCTCACACAGCGCGAGGTCCCTTCCTCCTAGCCCCCGGTCCCTTCCAGCATCAGCACTAGAAACTCAGCCTCCGCACCAGTTATTAATTTATTGCACGTCGGCTCCAAACCCACTCTCCTCCGTGACACTCTGGGACTGCGTGTTCTCATCCGAGCGACCGCAGGTGATGCCGATGCCTCCTTTCCTGCGTCACTTTAGACCAAATGCATTCGGGCGCTAGACGCCCTTACACACAAGGAATCCTTACACATCCCGGTTCTTATATCTGACCCACCCCCTCTGCCTCAGTCAGCACGCTCACCCCGACAACGTGGAACTAATGTCACTGCTTCCATCAGCAGAGGGGGGTTTTGTCCTAAAAACCTGCCGGTCCCTGATGACACACAGTCATATGGAAATAGGAAGCCAGCGAGCGTCTTCTCTCTCCGCCCTGATAGATCAGCTGTGTCTGAGCTCTGCCCTGGCACCTGCCCCAGCACCGTCACATGGAAAGTCCACGCCGCTCAGCTCGACGACGGGGGTGGGGTGGGTGGGGTGGGGGGTGAGAGGAAGGAAGGACGGCTTCCTCAGGCCCATCTGACAGGTGTGGGGACCCAGCGAGTGTGAAATGGTTTTGCTCCCTCCTCTATAGAAGCAAACCCTGGGGCTATTTATACACCCACAGGGCCCCAGGTCGGGTGTGGCTGTGAGTGTGGCCCTGAGTGCGAAGTTGAAAGTTGATCCAATGAACTCCGACAAGGCTGGCTGAACGCTTCCCCCAAATTAGCTGTTGTCACCACAGAGAAGTGCAGGTGCAGGCCTTCCGGTGCGAGATGACTGGCCCAGCGGAGATGACTCAGTGACATTCAGTGACATGTGTCATGGTTACTGACACAGGCGGGGTGGCGGGAGCCTGCACAAGGTCTGCAACCACGAGATCACACAGGGGCCGCCGGTCCCAAGGGCTCCCAGTAAGCCAGCCCCAGGCTCGGGCTCTGAGCCTCAGCCCAAGGCCTCTGCCCGAACCACAGGTGCGTGGGGGGGACAGGCCTAGGGAGGCGGGGAGGGAGGGTGGTGAAATGCTCTCTATTGTTCTTATAACAATCTCTTCTCATTTCTCCACTGCAGCCTCCAGTCCATTCAATGCAGTTTCCTGGCATCACCCGAGCTTGAAAGGCCAGATCAAAAGCACCGAGCATCCCAGCTGCTCGGGCCTCATTCTCCCTGGACGTCAGCCACAGTGCTCGCAGCGGGCACGTGCAGACACCCCGCGGGTTCCCCTCCCCGGGACGGGCTTCACCGCTCCCCCGAGGTGCTGCAGTTGTGAGAACATTTCCTCGGTGCACTCGTCTCCCCTGCAACAGAACACGTCCGCCCCCGCTGGCTTTCTCACCCGGGTGCTGCCCGATGGGGGCAGGCCTGTGGCACTGGGCGCCCACAGTTCTCAGACAGACGGGCCGACGGCAGGCGGCAGGTCCCTGGTATTCCTCAGGAGAGGAGACCATGGGGAAAGGGTTTGAACTGACATTTTGGGAAGCACAGTGGCACCGAGCGCTGGATGCTCTGCCATCGAGCACACTTCCAAGTAGAGCCCTGGAAGGCAAGAGAAGACGAGACAAGAGGCAAGGGAGTCCCTGCAGCTCAGGAGAGGGGACGCCGACACCGTGGGTGGGAGCCGGGTCCGGGAAAGCTCCCTGGAAGAGGTGCCCTCTGAGCCGATGCACAGCCTGGAGAGGGAACCCGAAGAAAGCTCTAAGGAAGCCACACGGGAGGCATGGTGACGCCAGAGGGATGGTGGAGCCCCTGCCGGAGGGAGGGGTCAGAGGGCGGAGCTCCGGGAGGGCAGAGCAGCTGGAGGTCATTCACCCCACAGGCGGGCGCAGGAGGGAAGAGTCCCACCGAATTGTCGATAACATTCTTATTACGCCTCTCAGCCCCGGATACAGCCCAGTTAGAAACGAGCGAGGCGGCTTGAGAAGGACCCGGGGAAAGGGTGCTCTAATCAAACTGATGGCTTCAAATTTGCTCTGCAGCAGAGGCGAGGAAATGCCAGTGCTCTTGGCTTTCTTTTCCCAAAAACACAACCCCAAAGGAGTAAACTTATTCTGAAAACTATTCTGCATGGGTCTGATTCAGGCATCAGTGTATATTTCTGTAGGCGCAAAGCAAAATCCCACTGAGCAAGAAACCACTCAGCATCTCAAAGAGTAATCATTTCTCTTCCCTCTGCATCCGTCCAGCAGTTAATTTCCACGCCGGACCTTTCTTTTTCTTAATAACTGTGGATACGCCACGGGGTTTTCAGAAGTTCTCATTTAGTTTTGAACTCTGAGTTATAATTTTCCTTCTAGCTCAGATGGATCATTTATCTGCCGTCTCCCTGATACCCCCGCTAATCTCACTGTAGAAAAGCGTCGTAATTTGAAGAGGAGTTTAACGAGACAGGACGCGATCGTTCACACAATCAGAACCTCTAATTGAGCTGCGGTATTCTCAACCGTGCTTGGTGCGGGAGGCAATTTTCCCTCCGTTTCTCATTTTATCAGAAAATTAACCTTCATTTAAAACGCCGCGGTCTGAAACACTTTTATAGCTACGTTCTCTCTGCCATTATGGGAATTTGAATTTTAAATTGGCCATCCTGGTCTCTAAAAAATGAAACCAACTGCGGAGGCCCCTGGGACCAGGTGCTGATGGCCGAGCAGACGGCGAGGGTGACCAGCATCCGGAGCCAGACCGTAACCAGCGTCCGGAGCACCACGACCGCCAGCCCAGGGGACTCCGTCAGCAGGTCGCTTCTCGTGTTTCCAGACCTGGGTGAAACGGCGAGGCCCTGAGTCCGCCTGGCAGCCTTTCTGTCTAAGGGCCTCGGCGCCCCGCAGGCCTTTCTCGGCCTAACTGCCTGAATACCAGCAGCATTTACTCAGCGTCTCTGCGCGGAGAGCTCCGCCTGGCCCGGGACGAGCCCCGAGCGGACCCTGCGGTGGTGACGCACAGCTGGCCTCGGGATGAGTGGGCTAGGTCATCGTTTCACAAACAATGAGCTAAGCACTGACCACGGCGACACAGGAGTGACCAGAGCGCGCCCAAGTTCATCTGGGGTCGCCCTGTCTTGTAATATCCTGACAAAACGCCCAAACTCCCATCCCAGAAATTGATGACACTTCTCCCAATAATCAGTTCCCCTCCAAAAGCTTTCTGAAGATTCTGAGAGAGGGTGGGAGATAGAAGCGATACACTCTCACATCTCGCCGTCTCTTATGGGCTGAATTGTCCCCCCCCAAAAAAATGTCTGACTCCCCACCCCCAGTACCCCTGAATGTGACTTTTTTATTTATTTATTTATTTATTTATTTATTTATTTATTTATTTATTTATTTTTAAATATATCTTTATTGATTTCAGAGAGAGGAAAGGACAGGGAGAGAGAGAGCTAGAAACATCAATGAGGAGAGAGTCATTGATCGAGCCCACAACCCGGGCATGTGCCCTGACCGGGAATCGAACCCTGATCGCCTGGATCCTAGGTCGATGCTCAACCACTGAGCCATGACCGGCTGGGCGAATGTGACTTTTTTAGAAATTCGGTTTTTGCAGGTGATTCAAGATAAATTCTCTAGGGTGGGCCCTGATCCAATACGTCAGGTGTCCTCGTGAGGTCGCTTCTAAACGACACCCTTTTCCGACGTGCACACAGCTCAACTGCACCGGACCCTGGGATGCAGGATACAATTTTCAATATCTTTGGCCCCCAAATTCATCAGAGTTTGGATGTTTTCAAGTGTTTTAGAAACAATCTGTGCTAATGGTACGATGTTCTTGCTGGTGACCTTTGGGGGCCAAGTTCTCAAAAATGGCGAATAGATTTGTTGGTTGTTTCCACCTGTTGTTTGATGGGCGGGTACAAATACTGTAGCTGAAATACAAGCTGGTTTTCCTCGAGAACATTCACACCCGGGATCGACGAGGTGTGCGTTGGAAAGGCTGCCACCCGTCTGAGGAACCGGCGGGACCGCTCTCAGCTCGGGGTGCGCCATGCAGACGGCCAGAAACGGGCTGTGGGGCAGACGGAACAGAGCGCGCTCCTCGTGCCTGTCCTCGGGAAACCCGGCTGGGCTGCCACACCGCCGGCCACAGGGACACCAGAGGTGGCTTGTCCCCTAACTCGAGTATCTCCGCTCCCCTCCTCTCCCACCCCACCTCACTATTACCCCAGACCACCCACCTTGGGCCCTGCATCTCCCAGCCCCCCATCCCATAGGCACCAGCCCCAGCTGCCTACATTTGCTCCGGGAACTGCCTCATCCTGGGGCAGATCCCCAACCTCAGTGCACTTCCACCCACATCGCCCTGGCCCCAGGTCTGTTCCCTCCCTTAACCCCTGAGGTGCCAGGGGTCCCTGCCAGCCTGCACCCCTCGGACACCCACCCTGCCCTCGTGGAATCCCACGATGTCTTGGAATTCGGGGAGCCACGTGCATCCTGACTTGGGGTCAACATGAAAGCGTGGAAAGCACACGGCAAGACGGAAGGAAGGTCGGGTGTGGGGCTTTGTTCCTCCGTTCCCAGGAGTATTAGGCGAGACTACAGCGGGAGCGCCCGGGTGCCCCTGGTGGGTTAGGGCCAGAAGCTCACAGCCGGCCGGTGCCCGCCTCGCTGACTGGCCGCACCCGCCCTGTGCCACATGCTCCAGATTTCAGAGATCACCCTCCCCTGGAAGACACCAGCGAAAAGTGACAAACAAGAGCCGGGTCATCCGTGGTCCGCGATGTGTCAAGTTGAGGACGAAGGGCCCTTGGAGTAAAAAGAAGAAACATAAAGCCGCCAGGGCGCACGCCTGCTGCCTCCGCCCTCCCGGAGAGGGGAGAGCGCAGGGGCGGAGGGGAGGCCAGCTCCACCTGCCACAGTCACACCGGGCGCGGGACGGGGCAGGGGCGGGGGCCGGGGGCGGGGCGGCAGGGGCTCAGACCCAGGGTCTCGGCCTTCCCGGCCACCTGAGGCCTCCCTGCCTCCAGCCACACGCTGTCCTCAGGCGCTGCGTTCGGCAGCCTGCAAGTTGGGTCCCGTCCCCCACGCCCACCCTGCGCCTGCCTCCCGCACACGGCCCTCTCTCTGTCCACCGGCTGGGGGGGGGCCTTGGCCACATTCCTGCCCCCGCCCGTCTTTCTTTCCGCTGCAGAACTCAGCACAGACAGTGAAGGCTGGCTGAATACAACACGTGTTTTATTTTCGAATCCCGTCAGTGTTCCCAGCATAAGCACGAAGGCAGAGAATGGTATCCCAGTGCTCACTCTGCATCCCAGTGCTCACTGAGCACCTATTGGGATAGTCAAGCTCTCCTAAGACTGCCAAATTAAAATAAAATAATAAAATAAAATAGTAAAGTAAAGTAAAATAATAAAATAAAATAATAAAATAAAATAAATAAAATAAAATAAAATAAATAAAATAAAATAAAATAATAAATTCTTCCACGCAGCTAATACCTGGCTCTCAGATAAACCACTTTTTATTGTTACCAATAACAGCTCCGGCTCCTTTGCAAGGCAAACATTAGATTTCACTGGCTGCCGACACTCAGATCAGTTCACAAAGAATTACTCAGCGGAGGGTGATGCTCGTGGGTATGTTTAGTTTGGAAGTTCCAGACTTCGTAAAACTTAGTTTCGGTTACATGGCTGGCATTTTCCAGAACGTGTTCTCTAGCTTTAAAGACAGATCTGGAGGGAGGGAGGGAGGGAGGGAGGGAGGGACCTGGAGAGTATTAAGCTGAGTGAAATAAGCCAGTCAGAGAAAGACAAGTGTCACATGACCTCACTCATATGTGGAATCTAATGAACGAAATAAACTGATAAACAAAATAGACCCAGAGACACAGAAGCATGGAGCAGACGGAGGGTCTCAGAGGGAAGCCGGGGCAGGGGAGGGCGCAGCGAGATTAACCTAGAACTTCTATGCATAAATGTATAATCCATGGACACAGACGATGGTGTGGGGAAGGCCTGGGGGTGGGGGTGGGGGGATCAATAGGGGGAAAAGGGGGACATCAGTAACACTTCCAACAATAAAGATAAATTTTAAAATATTTTTTAAAAGACAGGTCTGGTCCAATCATTTTTCTCTGTCCAGAGTTTCCACATTTAGGGTTGGGATTTATCAGTGACATTTTCTGTAAGCAGAAGGGGCTCCTCAGCCAACAGAGTGTCTGCTCTAGAAATGAAAAGCCAGAGCTTTTTCCCTTGTTTGAAGCACTGGCTGGGTGCCGGAGCTCGCCACCAGCCTCTCGGGGGCGGTGTGGAGGACACGGCGAGTTTGGAATCCGCAGGCTGCCGGGCCCTGGTGCGGGCGCCACGGTTCTGAGTGGACATTGCCAAGGGCCATGAATCACATACACTCAGACTGTCCCGGTCAGGTGGCCTGCACTGTGTCCACGTGGTGACTGCACTGGCCATTGGCCACAAGCTCAGGCCCTCACCTTCAGCAGACGGGTCACAGAGGGATGGGCAGGGTGACTCTCCGAGGCCGAGCGTGGATGCGCCGGAGGGCACGTCGCCGCCAGCCGCCAGCCCTTCTGGCCAGAGCGGGGCTGGGGCACTGGCCGAGCCGGGCCGGGCGGTGATGTCAGATGTTCCGGTCGTGAGCTGCCTTCTGACTAAACCGAACCTGCGGCAATGGAAGGGCCGCCTCCCCGCTCGGTCGCAAGTCTGACTCCTGCTACGAATGCGTGTCCATCCGCCAGGAAACATGCCCTGGGCTTTCCCAGAGCCCTAAAAGCCTTGCCCTTCTCATTGGTGCCTCAATAAAAAGAACAAACACTAATGATTCTCCCCGAAAGCTGGGCCCCCCTTAGCCCCCTGTGAATTTGTACTGACCGGAAGAAATGACCGGAAGAAGCGGTTTCACTGGACAAACAAATACCCTGAAACGACTCTGTGGTCGTTCTCTGAAGATGGGAATTTTAAAGGAAAGAATTATTACTCTGGTTTTAGAAAACCGAACTTTGGAGCTGAACCTCCTGGCTACTGAGACAGTAGGCCCAGCACCCAGAGCGGAAGGGGTGCAGCCCTGCATGGAACGGATTTCGACACCCAGAAAAGCGACCCACCCACAGGAACTGCAGGGGCCCAAGAAAACACACGCCAAGTTATGAACCCCGTGAGCTTGTTTCCTCGGCCCACCGCCCCCCTGCCGGAGGCTCAGCCCCCTCCCCTCCCCTACGCAGCTACCACCCCCAGGGGCTGCGAGCCCAGCGGCAAGACAGGTAAAGAAGCCAGGAGAGCAAGGAGGTAGATAAATAAAGGAGAATCCGACGCTTTTACATGCACAGTAAGCGTGAAAGCCACTGCTCCCAGATTCCCCCAGCGGTTCCTGGGTTGTCCATAAAGATCCCGGCCCCTACGCCCTAACTCCTTGCCCGTTCTGCGTGATAAGCTCCTTCGTCGCACATTCCAGACGCCCAGGGGTTCAGTGGTGCTCAGGGAATGCTCTGGGTTGTTTCCACTCATAGCATCGTTAAGTCAATAAAATCCTAAAAGCCACAGGGGCCGTTTGCTCAGAGACTTGGGACAACCCCACTCGTATGACAAGGGGGCCCAATAACCCTAGGCAGGGTCCTCCTGAGAAAACCCAAGGGTTTGACTCCTGACGAGGTGTCGGGAAGCGTCAGCCTGCGCCGAGCTGGGAGAGGAGACGGGCCCCTCTCCCTGACACCGAGCTCGGGGCCCACAGCTCCCCGGAGACCAGGCCGCCTCCGGTCTCTCTGTGCAGCTGGCTTCGCGACGGGGTCCCTCCGGCCAGGGATCGATACGGGGCCGCGTCACTGAGCATCACAGCAGCAGAGAGGATCACGGGTCACAGTTTGGGTCCCAGAATTTTTACCAAATAATAGGACTGCCTGACTCCTACAGCGGAGCTCCTGCGGGAAGCAGCAGGTACAGGCCCATGAGCTTTCGGCGGAGGCCTGGTGTCCAGGTCGGCCCCAGCAGTCCCCACCTGAGCGGGGCTCCCCTCCGCCACGGCCACCTTTCCGACCCGATCGGCAAACTAAAACCGGTGACAACAGGTGACAATCAGACATGATCCCACGTGCGTCTGGACTGTGGTTAGCACTCGGCAAACGTCAGAGCATCGCTGGCGAAGCCCTGCAGGCTCACGCATTTAACTTCGTGCGCCTGCGGGAATATTTACCTTCCGCCCACTCAGCAGATGTCGACGCTCCAACACAGTGTGTCCACCACAGTCCCCACGCTTTACACGGGACACTCAGAGCTCATTCACCCAGCTGGACGTGGGTGCCCTTTACCCACCTCGCCCTGCCCTCCCCCCACCCCGGAGGCCCTGCAACCACAACTCTCCTCCGTTTCTACGAGTTTGACTTTTCTATTGGATCCCACAAGTGACGCCACGCAGTCTGTCTGTCTGTCCCTCTGACTCACCTCACTCAGCATCGTGCCCGCGAGGCCCCCGTGTTGTCCAGACGGCAGGATGTCCTTCTCTGTCCAGGCCGTCGAGGCTCCGCCGTGCACAGGCCCACGGCCTCTGCTCACTCGGCTGCCGGCACTGGGACTGCCCACCTGTCCGGCTGCTGCGGGCCCGGCTGCTACGACGTCTCTGAGACGGTGGCTCCTTCTTTGGACAAAAGCCAGCGATGGGACCGCCAGCCCGAGGGCAGCAGGGCCCAGGCAGCTGGACCTCAGGTCCGGGCCCCCCGTGTGGTTCCGCCGTGGCTGCTCCACTCTGCACCCCAGCCCCAGGGCACCGCTCTGACGCCTCCCCAGCCTCTCCTCTCCCAGGGCTCGGTCCCGGCTCAGGTGTGTCTGTGCCTCTCGGGAACACATCAGTTCTGTGTCTTGCGTCCCCTCCTCGCTGCCCGGGCTGCAGGGTCCAGTCTATTTCCTTCACCCCTGTCCCTCGTTTACGAGGTTTGCTCCTTTGGTGTCTCTGAGGTGAAGCCGGCAGGTGGGAGAGGCCCCTGTCACTGTCCGCTGTCCGCTGTCCACTCTCTGCTGCCGTTCAGCCCACAGCCCGGCCAGGTGACGCGTCTAGAAGGTGGCTCTGCCCCGTCTCGTCTGCTCGGTGACACCGTTCAGGGAGCCGCACATCAGGTACAGGGGAACCTGAACAACGCGGGGTCGGGGCCTCCAACCCGCTGACCAAACCTGCCAGCTCTGCGCACGCGCAGATTCCCAGCAGTGGATTCGCGGCCGCAGATTCGCGGCCGGGTGGAGATGCCGAATCTGCGGATGGGAAACCCAGGTGGGGGCGGCCAGCTGGATATTTATTGGGGGGGAAATCCACATATAAGTGGACACGTGCAGGTCAAATCCGTGTTGTTCAAGGGTCAGCTGTAATTCTCAGCTCTGAGCATTAGATTCCCTAGAAGGTTCAAAGTGAGGCCTGTGGTAACGGCTTGGGCTTTCGGGGGGTCCTGCATGGGGACTTTTTAGGAGCTCGCCAGGACATTCTAGAGTGAGGTTGTTTTAGAACAAGGTCTGTGGTCTCCACCTGTGGCACAGGCCTTACCTGGGGGCTGGTTAGCAGCACGGTCTCAGCTCCATCCCAGCCCTGCTGAATCCAGACCTGCGTTTCGATCTGACCGGGTGGTGTGGACACGCGAGTGTGAGAAGCCCAACTGCTCAGCCCCATGGCGTTTGTTTCCTGGGGCTCCCCTAACAAACCACCACAAATCGGGAGGTTCACACAACGGAATTTTATTTTCTCAGAGTTCTGGAGGCCGGAGGTCCGAAATCAGGGCGTCAGCAGGCTTGGCCCCCTCTGAGGCCGTGAGGAAAAGGCCTGCCCTCTCCCTGCGTGTTTGGGGCCGTCCGGCTCTGCCTCGCCACATGGTCTTCCCGCTGTGCTTGTCTGTGTCCAAATGTCCCCTTTTACAAGGACAGCAGTCATATCACATCCGGCCCCACCCTAGTGACCTCAGTTAAACCCCACTCCTCCTGTAAGACCCTGTCTTCAAATTCAGGCACATGCTCTGGCCGGTGTGGCTCAGTGGTTGGAGGGTCGGCCCGAGCACCGAAGGCTCACGGGTTAGATTCCCGGTCAAGGGCACGTACCTGAGTTGGAGGTTGGATCCCCGGCCCCGCTCGGGGCACGTGTGGGAGGAAACCAATCCACGTGTCTCTCTCACATCGATGTTTCTCTCTCCCTCCCCCTCCCTCCTTTCCACTCTCTCTGAAAAGCAAAGGGAAAAATACCCTCAGGTGAGCGTTAACAACAACAAAAGGTCACTCCTCCCCACAGCTGTCCTGAGCGCTAGTCCTCCAGGTGGAACGAAGCGGCCCCGTAACCCTCCCACCCTTGCGGATCCCCCGCGGCTCTGTCTCCCACTGGGCTGGAAGCAGGTAAAGGGCGGGGCTCACGTCACATCCTTTCTGCCCAGCACAGGCTACCGTGGGTGAAATCCCTTAGGAATCAAAACTCAAAATCATCATTTCAAAAGTCCCTACGTTTTATTTATTTATTTTATATTGATAGTATGATTCCAAAGGTGCCTACGCTTTAAACCGGTTGCCGGTGGACGGGCAAAGAGAGCGCCGTCAGTCATGGAGACAAAACGGGTGGTCCCTGCTAGTCAGCAACTCTGGGCCCCTTTCCCTGGGGGTGGCCCACCCGGGCGAGGCTGAACCCCACGGGGGCAGGAGGGACATGCCAGGTGAGAAGGGGCCCCCCCTTGCTCCCCTCACATACCTGCTGCCCGAGCCAAAATCCTGATGACAGGTGGTCATTTGAGTCCCCAGTTACTTTTTAACAAGCGGCTGCCAAAACAGACTCCTGAAGTCTCCTGACCGTCGCAGGGCTGGGACGGACACCTGTGCCCTGAGGACAAGGTGCCTGTGCTGCCCCAGCCCCCTCGGTCCGGCGGGACCACACCCTTCGGGGCACGGCCCCCCCCGTCCAGAGACGGGCAAGCTTTAGAGCTTTGTCCCTCTGAGGGGCCTGGCAGGAGGGCACAGGTTTTCCTTGGGCTCTGCTGCAAGTCTTCCTGAATTTTTTTTAAATAACTAGGTCTAGATTGTTTCACGTTTCCACTCAAATCCCAATAAGTCCTTGTTCCTACGTTTGATTTCTCCCCTTCGCCTAGAGGGACACGAAACACTGCGCGCGTCTGTTTCTAACAACAGCTGCGTGGCTGCTTTGATTTTTTTATCGATTTCAGAGAGAGGGAGGGAGAGAGAGAGAAACATCGATCCTGAGTCACTGATCGGCTGCCCCCTGCACGCCCCCTACTGGGGATGGAGGGCACCACTCGGGCGGGCGCCCGGGCCGGGAACCGAACCGCAACCTCCTGGTTCCTGGGTCGACGCTCCACCGCTGAGCCACGCCGGCCGGGCAACAGCTGCATTTTCACACTTAGAGTAAAGGGAGCAAATTAAAAGGAAAAGTGAAGCTGGGGCTGAGCGAACTCATAGCGGGAGGTGGGCGGGCGTGCGAGGTAGACGCGGGCGCGGAGGCCGGGCAGTCACCGCGAAACCTGGCCACCACGCCGCCGCTGAGGGAACGTACCCCACGGTGCGTTAGCTCCGAGACGCGCAGCCCCCCTTCTCCCTTCCTGCCCGACACAAACACCCCGCGCTGCAAACGCGCTTTCGCTTTCCCCGAAAGCCGGCCCTTCGGTTCTCACGGCGCTCTGGACGCCGGCCGCGCAGGGCGGGTGAGTTCACACTCACTGCATCCTTAGAAGGCAGGAGGGCACAGGCCTGCTCTCCTCCCGGCCCTGCTTTTAGGACTGGGCGCCCTGTCTCAATCCGTCTTTCCGTGCCCCCCCCCGCCCGCCCCCTCGTCCCAGCTGACGTTTCGGGATGTTTTCTGCTCCCAGATCTGAAAACCCGTGGAAAGCTGGAGCTGGGAGCAGCCGGTGGCATCTGCGAATGTCTGCGCAAGTCCCCTCGCCACCGCTACTGAATACAAACGCACCCAGAGGACCAAAGAGAAACAGGCCATAGGACACAACTCATTTGAAGTTAAAAAAATTAGATTTACTCACAGCTCTATGATGAACTTAAAGAATCCTCCCGGTTCACCTCTCGTAAAGAGTTATTTTAGGGGTCACTGTAGAGAAAGATATTGCTTTTTTTTTTTTTTCTAAATCCAAGGACACCACAAATACAGCTTCTGCCGGAAGGGGGTGTGGGGGGCAAACGCAACAGTGCTGCCTCTTTTCCACGGAGAAAAGGCAGCTTCTTATTTTTATGTTACAGACTTGTCAGGACACTTATATTTTTCATAGCATTACAAGTTTTGGGTTTTTTTATCCTGCTTAATTGTTCATGGAGATTTCAACACCAAACCTGCCTCCTTGCCAGATATCTTTGTAATATGAATGCTTCCCACTGGCTTTATTATAATAGGTTTCCCGTGGGAGCCAGCATTCTGGCATCTGCTTTGTTATGATATTATAACCATAATTAACATTTAGCCCTCACTGTATAGCCAGCCTTTATCCATATTTTCCACAAAATATAAAAAGAATGCTCTTTCCCACCCCATCCTCCACCCGGGGCCTCACAGCGGTTGGCAGCCTCATATTATAACCCGAGGGAGCTGTGCCCTGTCCTGAAACCCTCCCGGCGCCCCCCGGGGTCCACGTGCGGCAGGCGCCTTCCTGGGGGGAGGAAGGTCGAGTGAGCCGCCAGCCCGCCCGACAGGAAGCAGGCGAGGCGTGGAACCCAGGCCACTCGCCTCCTCGGTCAGAGGCGCAAAGCTTCGACGCACCCGCTTTTAGACGAAGATGGCACTGGGCTGAGTAAGACAGGGGTGAGCACAGATCCCGAAAGTCATGCTTCGTCTTCTGAAATGAATCCTAGAGACGGAATCCGGATTAGACGATGGGACCCCTGCTCAACAAATACCAGTGAGCGTCTGCTTTGGGCTCCAGGCCCGGCGTCCCCTGGCCCCGTCCCTTAGAGAGGAGTGAGAAGGCGGCGTAGGAATGACTGAGGACTGTGATTCGTAGGCTCCGAATCAGGGAAACCGCAGACACCAAGCGGCACTGCTCACCCTCAACAGTGTTGAGTGGGTGGCCAACAAGGACCGACTCGCCCAGGGCTTCCCTGGGATCGGCTGTTTCTCTCTTCCGCTTCCCTCCTGTGGTCCCGACTCTTCGCTCCTAGGCATCTTCCCAGGAAAAGGAGCGTATCACCCTGTTAAGTCTGGGGGGACAACTAGTCCGGATGGTGACCCAAAAGAAGGCAGCTGTCACTCAAATTCAAAACACGAGCCTGGCCACCACAGGGAAATTCACCATCGGCAGAGCTGATTAGTGCTCGGCGGACGTGCACACATGTCCATCCTGGCTGAGCTTCACTCCCGTTCACACAGTCCTGCAGCCTGGCTGGCGTGGCTCAGTGGTTGAGAGTCATCCCATGGACCAAAAGGTCACTGGTTTGATTCCCGGGCAGGGCACACGCCCAGGTTGCTGGCTCGATCCCCAGCGGGGTGAGTGCTGGAGGCGGCCGATCGATGTTTCTCTCTGTGTCCCCCTCGTCCTTCCTCTCTCTGAAATCAATAAAAACATTCCTTTTTTTAAAGTTGAATTACAAAAGCCTTGGAGGAGACCGTGGACTGTCTAAACAAGAAACAAGTGCTCTTTGCGCAGATCCCGAAACCAAGGCGGTGCTGAGAGGCCGCCTGGCTACAAGCGCGTTGACAATTCAGTGCACTCGGGAAAGCACAGCGCCGCCTGAGACGCGGGCGGCGTCCCGGAGCCAGGAGTCCTGCCGCAACGCAGCCTCCGAGCCTCACGCGCTCGCAGCTGAGAAAACCGCACGCTGGCTTCCCAGAGGTGCTAGGACTCTGCCTCCGAAACACAAACCAGCTCAGGTTTCCGCTTGGAGCCGGCGCCGCGGTCTCTGGAACCTTCCACGGCCACCTCTTCCCGGGTGGTGAGAGTGACGTGACCGTCCCGCGCCTCTAGCTCCTGAGGAATTCGGGGGGTCGCTCCATCTGAAGCACCCTGGCTGGGCGAGTCCACCCGGGGCCCTTCCGCGCCCCTGTTCTCATAACTTCCCGCAGGCACCGGGCGCAGACAAAGGCACAGGGGCCCGGCAGCGGAAGGAAAGCGGGACAAAGACGAACCGGGAGGGAAGCTGCCCCACGGCGCAGACCGAGGGCACCGGCCTCGTGGAAAGCGAGACGCCCCTCTCCGGGCCCCGCTGGAGTTCAGAGCTCGCCCTCAGGCTTGCGACATTCTTAGTCCAGGAAAAATGTTGGTGAATCAAGATCATTAAAAGCTAAACGTTAGAATCAGACTGAAATTGGGCACATGATGCGGGAAGCTGCACTCGGCTGAAAATGGACTAATCGGAACAAAATCGGCACGTGGTATATGTCATAGCACCCTAACCGCCCTCTCTCTGCCCATCGCTGGGGAACGGGGCGGGAAAGACTCAGCCAGCGGCCCTGAGGCCGTCCCCCACCCCCCCCAGCGCAGCAGCTGGCTCCACAGGACACGGGTCCGCACGGTCTCACTCATTTCCGAGTGGGTGTGATCTGAAAATTAGGGGATGGCCCCGTGTTTTGACTACAAATGAAGCTGAGCCGCGGGCATGACCCTGACTTGAGATTTGGGGAAGGGCGGGAAACCGGGGCTCCCCTCACCTCCACTTTGCCTGCTGTGCAGGGGGCACAGCCGGAGAGGACAGCCAGGCGGGTGGCGTCAGAAAGGAGCGGCTGCCGGCTGTTAGCTCGGGCCCGCTAACGTGAAAATCAGCTTGAGCACCTCGGCTGCTCCCCTGCCGCTGAGCAGAGATCCGGGAGAAACCACTTTGCAGGGCGATCAGCTCCCCCGTCTGGCCCGTAACCCCGGGGAGACCCGGGAGCGTGTGGGTTTTGATTTGAACGACGAGGGCCCGCTAAGCCGTCCAGCTCTGGGCCCTGTAACGGCCGTGTTCGTTTACATTCACTCGCAGGCGCTGCGCGGAGCCCACACGGGAGCCCGGGAGACGGGCCATTGCTGAAGCATTAATCCAGACGCCGAGCGTGCTGTTCTGCTCTCAGGAGCTTCACTTTCACGCCTTGGGCAGCTTTATCGGGTCTCCGAACAATTCAGTAAGTGGGGGGAGCAGCGTCGCCCTTCACCCACAAGGGCCGGTTTCAATCTGAGCCTTCAACTCGAACTCGAGAGACACCCGGCAGGGGAGCCTTCTGACTCTGACCTACATCCATTCCCCAGGGTTACGCGAAACGACTCAGCCGTGATGAAGACACTGAATTTTACCTCCGGGGGCCTTGGGTGGACCCTTAGCTGCTAATTTGCCAGTGAGATGATTTTCTTCTCAATGGGACGTTTACGCCCCACAGGGAGGAAAACCCCCTTCACGTTTAATTTGCTCGTAGATAGGCAGGAGAGGGCACCAGTGAACGTTATGGGTACCAGGGACCTGTCGCTGTTCGCCAGGCCTACGGCAGTGTGTGTGGCTGCTCCTAGGACGGCTGAATTCTATGTAACTACGGAGGGAAATGACTGCCTGACCCGCCCAGGGGACCGCTGGCCTCCTTGCCGAATCGCGGCTGTGACACTAGAATTATTCTCTCTGGCTGGGGAAATCCCAGCACTTTCTGGAGTGTAGCTGGATATTCAGGACTCGCCCCTCGAGAGGGAGTTTAGGCTGTTGGGTGCAGGGGGCCCACCGGCTGTATCAGATAAGAGCAACCGTACGCCCGGAGCACAGGCCTCACCCTTCGGGGGCTCGGAAGCAGACAGGGACCTGAGACCGGCCGCCTCAGCGGCGCACCCGGGAGAGGAAAAGAGAGCGGGAACCGGACTGTCAGCGCCTGGCTCCGGGTGCCCTCTGCCCGGCCTCCTGGCACGGTTAATTTGCAATTAACAAGGGCCTTATGTTCCACCCCCTAAGACGGAGCCTGGGGGGGTTTCCAGGAAGGGAGCAGGCGGGTGGGCGGTGAGCCTTCTGAAAAACAGATAAGCCTGCGTTTCGATCCTGAACCGCGGGTACGTGAGCTGCTCCCTCAGACTCGGGCGAGGCCGTTGCTGAAGGGAAATGGGGCGTTTCCGTGAGGTCACCGTGGGAAGCAACTCCTCCCGCATGTGCTGGGCAGCACCTTGCGGGGACGAGCTGGGTGCCACGAGGAGGGCTCGCCATCTTCGTCGACGTTAGCCGAGCCCGGTTTGAAAGGCCAGTGTGTGGTGGGCAAACGCCCGAGGTCTTGTAATGAGCAGAGGAAAAGGAAACTGCAGAGCGCCTGTGGGCGCCAGAACAGAGCAGAGAGCCCGAGCTCTCAACGTGGCTGCCCTGGCTTCTGGTCCCGCGTCTGCCACTTGCAGCTGTGTGACCTTTTCAAGCTACTTAACCTCTCTGTGCTCCAATTTCCTTATTGGTGAGAAATTTTTAAAGTTCCTTGTGAGCACGAAATGAGATCATTGTGAAGCTATTGGCACAAGATGCACCATAACTGCAGGAAGGCTACCTGTCAGGCCCTTTGCTGGGGCCTTACTGGGCTGTCCCAAGTTTATTTCTAGGTAAAAAATATGCATTGGTTACAATTGCACAATTGTTGTAAAGCTCAAGTGAAATAATCAACAGGCAAGGTGCTGGCTCTGTGACCACTGCGTTAGGCGTCCCAGACCCTTTCCCCGCCCTCCTGGGACACGGACGCAGACTCACTCCCCACTGCTCCCTCCAAGGTGTGAACCTGGTGCTGGGGAGACCCTGGAGGAAGTGACAGCCCTGGGACAACAGACCTCAAAGAGCTGGTAGAACGTGATGGGCTTCAAATAAGGGAAATTTAAAGCGGGGGACACACACTAAGCCACCTGGAGCTCCACCTGCTCTCGCTGTCATTTCTCCCTTGGGACAGGGCTGCCTCGGCCCATCTCTGAGCACCAACAATGGAGCCCACTGACGTCCAAGCCTATGTGAGGCGGGGGGGGGGGGGGGCTGGCCGGGAGGAAGAGCCCCCCTCTCTCCGGTTGTCACCACACCCTCCCAGCTCCCCCTCTGCGCCCCAGCATTCACCCTTTAGCCCTTGGAACATGGATGGAAGAGAAATGATTGTCCAGGGAAGACTGAAAACACCCCTCTCGTCTCTTGCCAGAGTATTTGCATTTTTGGAAGAAGTTCTTATTTCTCTTTAAGGCTCGGAGTGAGGAGCTTTTAGAAAAGCTAAAAATAGCTGTTAAAGAAGGGGGGAGGCAGCAGCAGCCCAGCGGCCTGCTTTCTGTGCACGAGGCCCGGAGCTCTGGCAGGTGCCGTCAGCGATCGAGCCTCGCCCCGCACACCGGGCAGGAGAGGGGCCGGGGCGCCTGGGTCGCTGTTTCCTGAAAGGTGGAGCACATAGCAGGTCAGGTTTCCATGAAAACGTTTTCCCCTCTGGTCACCACGTGGGCTGGGCTGAGAAGCACAGGACCACTTATTCTACCAACTTCTAGTAAACGGCCTTGGCCGAGTCCTTCCCCTCTGCATCCGTCACGATGGTCAGCGATACGTTCTCACTGGTAGTTGTGACATTTCGAGGCGCACCTGGCAGACCGTGACCTTTTCTCCAGGTGCTAGGGCCCTGCTTTCCTCAAAATCAACTTTCATGATCATTTCGGCCTTGGCCCCTTGTAACAAAAATTAGAGCGGCCGCCCGGCCGGGCGTGGCTCAGCGGTTGAGCGTCGACCTAGGATCCAGGCGATCGGGGTTCGATTCCTGGTCAGGGCACATGCCCGGGTTGTCGGCTCAATCAATGACTCTCATCATTGATGTTTCTCTCTCTCTCTCTCCCTCTCCTGTCCTCTCTCTGAAATCAATAAAGATTATTTAAAAAAAAAAAATTAGAGCGGCCACCCTGTGGAATTTAGGGGGAAAGTACAGCCTATGACGGGCCATTCGTTACTTTGGATTATCCACGCACCCCCCGCTTTCAACATCAAGGAAAATGAAAGTCGACTGTAGCATTAAACGGTCAACTGGAAGCTTTCCCTTTGATTCACCCTGGTTGCATTTTTTCGTCGGTGCCAAGGAGGAAACTCCTCGATGACTGACGAGCGGGTAGAGCCAAGCCCAGGAGGTGCCTCTCCTACCGACAAACCAGGCCGCGCAGAGGAAGGCATCCTACCTGCGTTTATGCCGCAAGCCCTGGACCACAGTTGGAGGGCGAGGCGGGAGCGCCCGAGGAGAGCCGCACCGTTTGGTCTGCCGCCAGAGGCGCTTGTAGAGACGCACGCCCTCTGTCTGTACTTCCCCCTTCAGGTTCCTAACGGGCAAACAGTGAGAAGACAAACGTCCCCATGAAAACACATCGATGCTGCGATGACACCATCACAAAAGCGACCAGGAGAAAGCTTGCAGGGAGCAGGTGTTCAGCGGACTCGGGGCGCCGGCCCTCCTCCCGCTCAGCAGGCCCCCGGGGCCATCATCCCAACCCCGGGAAGTAAGAAGCCAGGGGCTGGGGTGGGCGGAGCGGGTCTCGGACGGCCGGGCCCAGACGGAGCAGCGGGCTGTGCCGGGCCTGGACTCTGCTGCAGCGAGATCTCCCACTGGAAAGCGAGTTTCTTTTCCTGTTTCCCCGCTTTGAACAAACAAAACCGGAACATGGGAGTTCACGCAACTGAGCTCCTCTGTAAGAACGCAGGCCGCCAAACAGAGCGGGGCGTCGCCAGGGTCACAGGATTCCTCCCCCGGGAGGGGGGCCCAGGGGACTGCAGCTCGGAGGTGGGTGCTGCCAGGTGCACCCAGAGAGTGCGCGTCACAGGAGAAAAGACAGGGATCGAGGGGCAGGGAGACAGACGGATAATCACGGGGATGGGAACCGACCACCTTGGCTCATGGCATCTGCGTCCAGCCAGGAGAGGAGGGGCAGCCTGACCGGGATTTCGGTTGCAGGTCCCTTCTTGCAAAATGAATGAAACCCCCTGGCCGCTGTCGCTCGGTTGGCTGGGCCTTGCTCCGGGCACCCAGAGGCGGTTGGTTAGACTCCCGGTCAGGGCACAGGCCTGGGTTTCGGGCTCGATGCCCAGCAGGGGGCAAGCAGGGGGGCAGCCGATCCACGTTCCTCTCTCACACTGATGCTTCTCTCTCCCCTTTTCTCTCTCTCTCAAAATCAAAAATAATATTTTTAAATGAATGAAGTCATGAGGCTCAGCCCCCGATCTGCTCAGGAGCGAAGGTTCTACAGCCCGAGGAGCGACCGAGACGCCGCCGAGAGGTCAGCGGGAGTGCGGACAGACGGAGGACACCCATCTGCCCGCCTGGCCGTTGCCCACCGAGCTGCTTGCCCCCCTCCCGCTGGCCACGTCCGAGGTGCGAGCAGCATCGCGCATTTGGAGAGCGAGTCCCCGCGGGCTTTCTGTGTCGGTGACAGAAAAGAACCCAAAAGGCAAAGCCCGTTTCTAAAACGCTGACGGCAGAAAGGTAATCGAAGTTGCAACGAAGTCAAGCTTCTTTGAGGACAATTTTGAAACGTTAAAGATTAGTTTTGGGGTTTACAGTTTTTTTAAAATCAGCATGAAGCTTTATCATCTGCTATAGAAAATCTGCTACCATGTCTAAGCCGCTGGAGATCGTATCTACACGTCGAACCGGGACACGTTTTCCCAAGTCTGCTCTGCTAACCGCACGGTTCTGGAGGAGACTGTCTTCACCGCCTCCCCCTTTCGAGGAAATATTTTATAACCATGAGAATGTGATTAGTCTGTTTACATTTCATCAAAACACACAGCAAACGCTGGATAGCTCACCCCTGAGAGCTCTGCGTCATTGATGACAGATTAGAAATAAGTGTTCAGCAACTTAATCTGATTTAGCATCATAAATATTCAAATCTTACAGATTTGTTCCACAAGACAGTTGTTGAAGTGACTTTAATTTATTTTCAGTGTTGTTGCCTCAACGGTATAATTCTGATCAGTTGCTGAAATTGTGGGGTAGCCCATCCGTCCACTGGGCACTGAAGTCTCTCTCCCCGCCCCCCCCCCATGAATTATGATGCACGCGATGGAACCTCACATCCTCGGGCCATCCCGCCCGTTTCAAAGTGAGTGTTTGCATTGTGTCAGCTCCGCGCATGCAAAGTGAGTGGATGCTGAAATTCCACCGTTTTCAATCATTTTTTCCTGTGAAAAATCACCTCCAGGAGTTCTGTTTCCAGTAACACGGCAGGCTACGTGTTCAGACTAAACACTGAGAACAGCTGAAAATTATGGATGTGTTTTTAATTCTTAAAAACATCTTTCTGACATAATAAGGAATTATCCGGCCAAAATCTAAGGGCAGGTTGGAAACAAGGGCAGTAAGAGCAGCAGCGAAATCACGTTTGCCTGGAGAGCGAATCTGGTGAACTCATCGGCGTGGCCGTTACGAGAAGGCCGGGTCCTGCTGCAAAGCGGAGAGCCAGGCGGAGACCCCCCTTCCACAGAGCTGGGTCCTCAGGACCCCAGCCCCACTGGGACGTGGGCGTAGGGAAGACGAGCCCAGGCTCATGCCCACAGGGGACCCCTGGGTGCCGAGAGGGCTGGGCTGGGGTCTGTGAAAATTTGTACTGAAAAATACGCTTTATAACCAACGGGCAGATCCTGCCAAGGACCAAGCACGTCCTTTCCCAGTTCCACTCAAGGACCAGGGACATGATGACCAGGGGTCAGGGACTGTGAGCTGGACCCCAGCCAGGATTCCTTTCACTGTCTGACTCCCTTGACTCCATTCTAACCAGGGGACCACGGTGGCAGTTTGGGCCCCCAAGTCTCAATGTCAGTTTAATATTCCTCGAAGCCCTGGCTGGTGTGGCTCAGTGGTTGGAGCACTGGCCCACAAACCAAAGGGTCAAGGGTTGGATTCCTGGTCAAGAGCACGTACCCGGGTTGCAGATTCGATCCCCGGCCCCGGTCAGGGCATGTGCAGGAGGCAACCGACCCATGTCTCCCTCACATCGATGTCTCTCTCTCTCCCTCCCTCCCTCTCTTCCACTCTCTCTAAAAATCAATGGGAAAACATCCACAGGGAGTATTAACAAAAAAGTAATAACAATCCCTGAAAAGCTCAGGCGCTCCTCCTTCCCCAGCAGGCATTTCCCTGAGGAGTGCTGCAGGTCCCTTAGGAGAAGCGGGGGGACCGCTGAGCACACCTGCCGCGATGCCGCAGGCCCGTCCTGGGGGCACCTCTGCTTCCCAGTCCACGGCTCTGAGGCTGAGAATTAGCTCAGTCAGGCCAGAGACCCTGGCCGGTCAAGAAACCAGTTCAGAACCTGCTCCTGAGGGCCAGGGACGGGAATGAACGTGCGCCCTCGCAGCCCTGAGGTTAGCAGGGAGGCCCTGCAAGCCCAGGTCCCGGGTTCCGCTCCTCCCAGGGTTTGGGCCCCTGGCACCCGTCAGTCAGGAATGGAAGCTGATGCGCTTTGGCAGCCTGGAGATCACCCCCCCCCCCCCCGCAGGGCCCAGCACCGAATTCGGAAAAGTCCTCCAGAGCCCTCGTGCCCACAGGGCAGGGTGGGCCGAGTGTCAGGCGGGGACTTGAGTCCTCGGGGTGATGAGGGCCTCACACCAGGAATCGACCACAAGCATCGGGGTAACTGTATGAACAGAGGTGTTTATCGCAGTTTCCTTTGTGTTGCTGACAGTGGGACAGAGGGAAGGAAACTTCCCGGGGTGAGCCCTGCGCGGGGCCCTGGGAAGACAGGGGGCTCAGGGACTGTCCCGGGGATAAAGATTACATGGAATTAGGCGAGGAGCCCGTGAACTTGGCACAACAAAGTCCAGACCCAATGACTGGGAACCCGAAAAGGGAAAGAGGAAAAGTGACCCCAAACTGTTATGTTATTTGGAAATAAAATGGAAGTTATTATAAAGAGTAAAGGTCTGATGGCCCTAAAGCACCTCATAGGCTGCTGTAAAAGTCCAAGGGCTTCGGAGGGAAGCAGGTCAAACCCCTCCTGCGGGGCTGGACCCACCACCCAGCACCACAGACCCCGGGAACCCTGGATGGACCCACATCTCTTCCCTTTTTATTTCTTTATTTTTATTTTTAATTCTCACCTGAGGATATTTTTTCTATTGCTTTTCAGAGAGAGTGGAAGGGGGGTGGGGTGGAGAGAAAGAGAGAGAGAGAGAGAGAGAGAGAGAGAAACATTGATCTGCTGCCTGAAGCCTGCAGTGAGGTACATGCCCTTGTCTGGAATCGAACCCTGGACCCTTTGGTCCACCGGTCGACGCTCTAGCCACTGAACCAAACTGCCAGGGCTGGACCCACATTTCTTTACAGATGCTCCACTGGGAGCTCCAGACAGGCCACTCATGAATTACGCCACTGGGACAGCTTTCTGCACCTCCCAGTGCCTCAGTTTCCTCATCTGTAAAATGACAATGATGCCACTCTCTTCACAATATCGTCACAAAAATTCAATAAGAGAAGTCTCATCGAGTGCTTCAGGCTGCCCTTATTTATTTTTGTTACAGGGTCAGTTTTGTGGGTTTTTGCAGAATTGCCACAGTGAGGTTAATGTATATGCCCCTGGGTGCTCGAGGTCACCGCCCAAGGTCACCGAACAACAGGACACAAAGGCCTGACCCCAGGTATGGGACTTTCAGCTCTGACGCGCTGCTGAGCCAGGCACCCCTCTGGGGGCCTCAGTTTACCTAGCTGGTCAAGTCCTCGTGTCCTGATGGCCTTCGAGTCTGTGGTCTCACAAAACCCCGCGGGGCAGAGGTGGCAGTGGGCGTGGCTGGTCACTCCTGAGACCCGCCCAGCCCTCCAGGCCACCTCACTTTGTCCTCTCATGTGGAAGCCACCCTTGGGGGTCGTTTGTGCCCCTCTCTGCGATCCCGCTGGTCAGTGCATGTCCACTGTGTATGAAGCCCACCCGGCTTCCCTCTCGCCTCAGAAAGCCAAGGGCAGATGGGTGCTCTCCTCCATAAGGGCACCCACCCGGCTCCAGGGGACGCCCCTAAACAGGCACCTTCTCTAGCAACCTCCAGGAGCCAAGTGCTGAACAAAAGTGAAACTTGAGACTTTTTCTCTTGATTCCCTATTATGGGCATTTGCTATTGCTTTGCAGCTGCATTGGCGGGTAGGGTGCACTCACACAGGAGCATGCAAGGGGAGCGTGTGCACACACACACACACATACACACACGCAAGCGCACACACTCACACACACACTCACACACACATGCACACTCACACACACACTCACACACACAGTGGGCAGCCGCCCCAGGGGTGAGCACTCCCAAGGGCCCAAGAACAGCCCTGGGTGTCCACACGGGTGGCTGGTTTCACAGTGGGAACCGGGCTTCCTGGACAGGCCTGTGGATATAGTCCCTGCCAGCTGCCAAAGTAAATGACAAAAAAAACGGATGCAAATGAGGAAAACAGTCCATTCAACACCCCAAGGCTCCTGCACCGAGATTCCCAGGGCTCCGGACATGGAGGCGCTCGGATATGCAGACAGAAAGGAAATCAGACTTCTGCCCCTGACTCCATGCCACCTCGCCGCTCTCTTGTCACATTACGTCTCTCAGGGACTCAGTTTCCCCATCTGCAAAATTAGAGTTTCTATTAACTGACATCTCAGATCCTTTCTAGTTTCCAGATCACGGGGAATCTCTCTACAACAGGTTTTAATCCCTTGGGGACACGGGTCCCTATAAATATCTGATGAAAATGTGAGCCTTCTCCCTAGAAATCCACGCAGAGTCTCATGAGCACGCAGAGTTTACACACAGAGTGTGGGAGAGGGCTCTGACCACCTCGCAGCCTGTTGCAGGGGGGCGGGGGATCTCTGAAATCAACCTCTCTGAAAGGGGCAAAGATACAGCAGCAGGCCAGCTGCAAAGCCTGAAGCTTTAGTTTAGAAATAAATATAGCTACCTCATTCGGAGCTTTTAAAAACTGAGCCATGAGTCTGTAGAATACCTAAAAAAATAAAGGATGGGTGCTACCAGAGCAGGACCCCCTGCTGGGATAAGCTGGGTGCTCCCCCTGAGGCTGACCAGACGCTCGGGTCAGACGCAGGAGAGCGGGCACTGTGCAGATGCCCAGGGCGGCTGCTGATGGATGGAGTGTTTCCCCCAGATGTTCGACCTGTTTCCAGAGCAGGAGGGAAGCTGGCTACAGACCAAATCAAATTGTCACGTTCCTCTAATGTCTCAGGGCTCGGGTCTCGCCAGCCCGGAGTGGGGGCCCCAAAGCGCCGCATCGCGGTTGGACAGCCCTCTATCCAACCGGCCTTACTGAGGACGGGACAAGCGACCAAGAACCAGAGCGCGCAGCGACTGCAGAGCCGCAAATCCAGCCACCGCTGTCCTGCGTGTAACGCGGCAGTTCACAGCCAGAATCCCCCGTGTTGACCGCTGCTAGCCTTCCCAGAGGGAAAGCTTTGAGTGTGCATGTGCGTGCATGTGTGTGCATGTGTGTGCGTGTGCGTGCGTGTGCACACATGTATGCATGTCTGTGTGTCTCTGCATGTGTGTGTATGCGCATGTCTGTGTGTCTCTGCATGTGTGCGTGTGTGTCTATGTGCGTGCGTGTCTGTGTGTGCACACATGTATGCATGTCTGTGTGTGTCTCTGCATGTGTGTGTGTCTGTGTGTGCGCATGTCTGTGTGTGTCTCTGCATGTGTGTGTCTATGTGTGTGCGTGTGTCTGTGTGTGCATGTGTGCGTGCGTGAGTGTGTGTGTGTGTTGTGTGCTCACAGCATTAAACACCATGACTTACCCCAGGAAATGGGAAAAGAAGGAAAAGAACCCCCAAACTTGTTTTCATTAGAAATAAAATGCAAGAACGATTGTGAAAACTGTGGGTGAAATAGGGATTTTAAAGAGTCCTTTATTTCCAGTGTATTTGCGGAGACAGCCCTCATCGGGACACCTCGCTCTCGGCTCTCCTGCCCCGGGGGCGGCAGGTGTCTCCTGGGGAGCAAGAAAAGACAAAGCCATTCGTACAGAGGGCCGAGGACAGCAGCTCACAGCCCTGGGGTGTCTCTAAGGATTGCTCCACACAGGGTGGGGGCGGGCCACCTGAGCTCCCTCCCTCCACACCTGGGCGAAGGCTCAGCAACCGTGGCTGGTGGAGTTGGCCCAGGAGCACAGGTCTCCTGACTGTCGGGATATTAAAAAATTGCCAAAGCAAGCGCGGGGTGAGGTCTGGAGAAGGGGGCACAGCGGGTCTGAGCTCCCACAACTCAGTGGCAGGGGCAGGGGCTCACCGGGACCCCCTCACATCGACGTCCTGAGCCTCTGTCCTCCGGTGGCTAACGGGGTGACGTGCGTGGGAGGCGGGCGCAGGCTGGAGGGATCCCTGATGGACAAACCTGGCTTGGCGAGGAGGGTGGGGGTGCAGGAAGGGCACTTCGGGGCAGCACTCCCATAACGATTTTCCAAGCCCAACAGGATGCTGTTTTCTTCCAACGAGTCTGGTGTCCTTGTGGCCTCTTGCCCTCGATTCAGATCAGTTAGAAATGCAGCTCCCCCAGGGTGACTCTCCTTACAGACCGTCCCGCCTTTCGCGTCCCTCGGCTCAGTTGATATCGAGTCATTTCTTTCGAAAGTAGCCTCTTTCAAGTAGTTTCCCGGCAGGCATTTCAGCGCCGGATTGTACACACACTTAAAATGTCACTTCCGCCATCGGCTGCTCCTGAGGCGAAAGCAGTTCAGGGGTGTCCTTGTCTCAGTGTCTGCCCACGAAGGGGGGCTCGTCCCAGAGGTCGAGGGGACAGGTGGGGGAGAGCGAGGCCGCCCTTACTCACGGGCCCACATGCCCACTCGCCTCACGGGCGCAGGAGGAGCCCAGCCCTGCTCCCGGCTCCACGCCAGAGGGGAGCCAAGGTGCTTCCAGAACGAAGGAGGAGGCAGACAAGGCAAAGCCTGAGCTCGAGCTCTGCGGAGGGTGCGCAGAGCAGGCCGGGGCCTCGGAGGACAGGCAGGCTGGACGGACGGAAAACCGGGTCCCTCCGTGTTCTTAGAAATGTGCAGAAAAGGCGGTGCACACGCAGGGACCTCGGCTGCCTCTTCCTGTTCTTGTAAGGACGTCGCTCCCACTGGGTCTGAGCCCCACACCCTGTGACCTCACTGTAACCTCTGTGACTTCCCTAGAGGCCCCATCTCCAAATGCAGCCACACGAGGGCTCGGGGTTCAACATAAGGAATTGCGGGGACCCACACATTCAGTCCCTAGTAACCACCCTCCCCACACACATTAGACAGCCCAGCCCCCACCCCACACACAGGAAGCCCAGCTCTGTCTGTCCTGTTCTGTTCTCCGGCCTGGAGCCGTGGGGGGGAGCGTTTCATCAGCACCCCAAGAGGCAGCTGCTCCGAGCACCGCCGCTAAGGCACCCAAGTGTGTCCACTGCGTCCAGAGCCTGAGAACTGAGTTTTTAACCAGGGACTTTATTAGCTGCCAGCTGCTGAGAGATGAGAAAATGCAATGAGACCATTCAGGTGCCTGGCCTTCCAGCTAACGTCCCCTCTCGGGGGTCAGCCTCTGCCTCCGCACATTCAGAATTTTCCCGCCAGGTCTGTTCTGTTGAGCAATTATTTCCAAATTAGGTTCCCAGGTACATGGCCAGAGAATGCTGGTATTACCCGCAGAGATAACAACCAATCGCTTTTTCAATAAAAGGCAAAGCGTTCTCCAAATAAGCAATGTCATTAGAAAACTCGGGGACCTGTCATCCTCTCCACCCACGACTGAGAGCATTAACCGTCGCTTTGTCCCTCTGGCTGGGGCTGGGAAAGTATAGAGCGAAGGTGACAGAGGGCCACGGCCAATGCTCTCTCATCTTAGGCTATCATTAAACAATACTCTTTCCAAATTATTTTCTCAATTCAAAATACTCAGGCACTCGGTAAAAATAGGAAACCTTTATTTGTGGCTCCCGCTGAAAGACAACACTTGCGAGCCTCTCTGCAGCTCAGCGTGGCCCCAGGCCGGCCAGGATGTGCAAGGTGGAAGGTGTGGGTCGGGAGAGGGAGAGCTCTCAGGAAGGCTGCTTAGTAAAAGCAGAAGGGGAGGGAGGGGCCCGCACCCCGCTTCCTCTTTTCTCTCTCTGAAATATGGATGCGATCTCTAGGACGCCCACGGGTGTCTCGCCCTTGGGGTAACCTTGAGATTTCAGCAAGCTGTGAGCTGGGATGGGGGGACAGTGAGACAGGAGGAGCCTGGGTCCGCGGTGACCATGGGGCAGCTGCCCAGCCCTCCGGGGCCTGCACCACAGGCCTTAGCAAGAGAGGGGCCAGCCCTTCTCCCACTGGAGCAGCTGTGGCTGGGGTGTCACGTGACGTGCGGCCAACCGGGTGCTAACCGGTGCCACGTGCACACATGCGCTCTGTCCAGCCAGACCATGGGCCATCGAAACCCAGAGTTTAGCTAAATGGCCCCTCTTGTTTTTTCATTGATTCATGCAAGAATTATTTGCTGAGGTTCTGTTTAGCGCAGAAGGAATTCTGTCCCCTAAGGTTCCCACTGTCATTTGAGATTTAAGATCAGTCCTGACTTTATTAAAATACAAGGCAACAGGCCCCAAAAGACTGAGTCTCCCGCTGGACGTATGGCAGTGTGAGAACCGGGCTGCTGGGCCATTTCCCTTTTTGAAAGCGTCAGGGTAGGAACTTGGAGGAGACGTGACAGAGAGTGTTGCGTGTGTGTGTGCAGTGCATGTGTGTGCAGAGGTGTGGGGGGGTTTGCACGCATGCACACTTGTACTCTCACGCCTGGGAGGGTGTTGTGCGGGTTTGGGGGGAGGGGGGAAGCAGCCGCAGAAGGAAAGTGTGAGGAGGGAGGTAAACGTGGCTGAGTGAACGCTTCCTAACAAAGCGCCGAGACTCCTGCTAACATGTCCATCCACACGCTAACTCACCTGCTCGTAAGGCTGTTAAAACTCCAGCCACCACAGCAAAAAATGTGGTTCAACATCTCCACTCCCCTTAATTTTATCATTTTCAACAGAAACGGAGTGCGACGTAAATAACTCACAGCGACTGCGCTCCTTTCCCTGAGACTTGGCGCAACTGCACTCACCAGGCCCTGAGCCTCCCCCGCGCCTCAGCCCCAGAAGCGCGCGAAGAAGACAATCCCGTAACCTCAGCACACGCCCGGCTGACTCGGGGACGCCACTTAACGTGACTCTCCCAGGGAAAAGGCCGTGTGTACGCTCCTCTGATGCTACTTGTTACTAAACGCAAACATTTCACGTAAGAGCCGCACAACAGACAGTAACCCGCAGCGGGGAGAGGCCCCCTAACCCGCCGGGTAGCCCAGGCTCGGTGAGCGACGGGGCCGCAGGCCCTGCGCTGAAAGTCCACAGCACCTTTCGGGGTGTGCTCGGGCCTCTGCCGGAGCGCGAGGCCCTGTCCTTCTTTCCAAAATCCGGAATGGCGATAACTAAACCAACAGCTGCTGCCCCTCCCAACATGACAACCTCCGCTCCCTGGAATTCGCCGGAATCACCCGCTTGCACCTGCACGCGTCTCGTTCCAAAGAGCAGCCCCTCCCCGCGCCCGGCGAACAGGGCGAGTTTCACCTATTAGCTGAATTATTCAGCTGATTCCCCACAGCGGCAGGAGCAGGGCTTCGGGAACCAGCTTCTAAGTCAACAGCGAATCACATTACTGACGATCCGAGCACATTAATTAAGAAATCCGTCAGGAGCGGGGCTAGGGGGGCTGGCAGCTCTTCAAGTCGGGGCCTCGGCCTTCCACTCGGAGCCACACCTGGTGCGACGTCGGGTGTGGGAGGTGAGCGGCGACGCTGGGTCTGGGCGTGGGGACAGCCCCACCAGGCAGAAAGGTAAAGCCATTTGTATTTTGGGCAAATCATTCAGCCTCTGCAGGCCTCATTTCATCACTGACGAAGTGAAATTGCCATGTTTTCTCAGTAATTTCACTGAATTTCTAAAAGGGTCAAATCAATAATGTATGTAAGTTGCTCTTATTGATGGTGCAATATTAGGATTAGCATTAGATTAGCATAAGCATTAGCATTGGAACTAGGACTAGTACTAGTTCTACTATTACTGGTGTAGAGGTAACCAAACCCTCAAGGACAAAATATATTTTAAAATGTTCTTTCTATGGAAATGTTAAATAGAATACTCATTCTTTTAGGACTATGACATTGGAAATAAGAATAAAGTGGGCCCTTCTACGCGTTTGAGTTTCATTGACATTTATTGGCCTATTGACATAAGTTCAACCACTTTAAAAACAGCCAATGAAACCAACAGCTCCCTCAGGGGTCTGGAGGAAAGAAAATAGTCTTTGTACATTACTCTTGCTGGTTTTAAGATCAAGAACTAAATGTTCTTTAGCCCAGACAGGAGGGTCCTTCTACCCCATGCAACTTGCTGTTGAGGTTACTCCCCCCCGAGCAGTTGTCCTTGGTCCTGACACTTTCTTTGATCTGTCCAGCGAAAAAAAAATTCACTCTTAGCAAGTTTAACCCTGCTGAGAAAAACTAAAAAAAAAAAAAAAAAAAATAGCCATTTCAAATAATTATGATCTTAAATATTAAATATTATTCATACACAGACCTTCAATCTAAAATACTTTATAACCCTACACTCCAAATTAAAACAAAACATAGTCTCCAGATTCTTCCTAATTTATGACCAAAAAAAACTGTAGTTACAGGGATGGAGGATTCCTGTTTCAGATGATTCCATAAATAAAAACAAGAGATTTGTCCTTGAATGGACCTGCTGATCCCCACGGGGTACCTGTGTTTGTCAATTTCATTAACCTTTCAAATGAGCACAACACGCTGCTACGTCATTCAGTGGAATCTCATGGATGTTACGTATAGTCGGTCACGTTAGAATCTTGTCTTTACAGCTGTTGGAAAACATACTTTCCAAGATCACTAGGGATGTGTGAAGACCAAACATCACACTCCACAGCTCGGGTAACGGTCCCCGCTCGGCCTTGAATTCTGACCAGGGTGTGACCAGGCGGCTGTCGCTGGGGAGGGACTGAGCCACCTCGGACGTTTTACACAAGAACCTGGAGCGGCAGAGCCGAAGGAGAGCCGGAGAGAGTGATCTGCTGAAGGCCTTGCCCTGAGACTGGCAGTGGTAAGCTGACAATGGTTCAGCAAATAGTCACACACACACACACCCCCCTTGGAAAAGAGCGAACTTTCCCGCCCCCTGACTGTGGGATTGGCCAGCTGCTCGTTCTGGCCGATGGGATGTGAGTACAGGTGATGGGACCAAAGGTTCCAATGCACTTGCACGGTTGGCTTGTCCTTTGGGGCTCCTGCGATCACCCAGATAGCCACTCCCCATCTACTGTGAAACCCAGAATAAAACCAGCAGAGCAGACCTGAGCCTGACCGGAGCCTAGGACCGAGCCCAGCCAGGATAAGACGATCAGCAGAACCTCAGCCAACGCACAGACTCATGTCTGCGACACATACGTGTTTGTTACAAGCTACTGAGATTTTTTATTTTTGATTTTTTTTGTTAGCCCTCACCTGAGGATAGTTTTTTTCATTGATTTTTAGAGAGAGTGGAAGGCAGGGTGGGAGGGGGGGAGAGAGAGAGAGAAACTTCAGTGTGAGAGAGACACATCAACTGGTTGCCTCCTGCGTGGGCCCTGACCGGGGCTGGGTTTCAAACCTGCAACTCAGGTACGTGCCCCTGATCGTGACAAGAAATCAAACCCGAGACCCTTCGCTGCAGGGCCGACGCTCTAAGCACCAAGCCACGCCGGCAAGGGCCAAGCTACTGAGATTTTAAAAGTGTTTGTCACATAACATGACTAGGCCCATAGCAAACTAATACAAGGGCAGAGAGACGGAACTGTCCTGTTTGACTGCTCACTGTTGCCATAGGATCAAGGACATTCTGAGGCTCACTCGGCAGCCAAGCCCCATGGGGCCTGGGAGGTGAGCAGGACACACACCCGTGGTCACTTCAGTCCTATGTGGCCAAGTGGCTGATGTCGTTGCCCACGTGCTCTCCACCCCAGGGGCCCCGTGTGTCAGGGATCAGCATCAGTCCTTAACGTGCTCATATTGGCCTGAAGATGTAACGGCTACTTTCTCTGGTACAATGTTAGGAGCCTTCCGCAGATGAGAGAGAAAAGGGAACCCACGCCACCCACAGAGAGGGCCTGGCACCCCGATCAGCAACGGTGGAATTTTTTTTTCAACACCGATAAACAGGAAAGGAGTTTGGTTTTGAAAAATCAACCGATTTCCTTGCTGCCACTGTAGCTAGGTTGTGTATCGAAGACTGCAAAAATAATTCTGGGCACAGAAGGGAGATGGAATATTTCTGCACCCAACGCTGGGCCAGCTTGGCTTGTTCCCAGACACAGAGAATTCTGGTGTCCCTGTTTAAATAAAGAATAAAATAGAGCCGGGCAGCCCGGTGGCGAGTGCCAGCCATGTCATGGAGCAGAGGGAGTGGGCGGTGCTGTGAAATGTTTCGCAATTGCTAACAGCAGCCCTGTCGTGCAGCAAACAGCTGGGAGGAAAACCCAGGTGTGTTCACACGGCCGCTGTTCCCACCGCCCCTCTTGCCGCTCTCGGTGCTGGCCGGCGTTGCAGGGCCGCAGCTGACCGCAGAGTCGCAGAGCAGGCGAGCAACTGCGGTGCAAAGGTCTCTGCCAGGGTCCCCCGCCGTAACCCTCCCAGGCCCTGGTTCGATGTCTCCTGTCCTACCCACGCACCAGTACCCAGGCCAGGGCTGGGCAGAGGCTCTGCTCCATGACCGCTGCCCATTGCTAACAACCTCATTAGGTAAAAACCCGAATGTGGGCCCAGCTTGGGGGGGGACGACTCTAGGAATTCCCGTATCCGAGCCCCGGCCTGGCCTTGCAGCTGGGCGAGCCAGCCTGTTTGGGCCCCATGCCTTTCTCCTTGCTGAGCAGAACCTAGACTCCTGCACAGAGACGCCTCCTCGATGACAGTCCCAGCAGGGTCCCGGCAGGTTTCAGGAAGAACCTGCAGAAATGCAGTAAACTGTGCAGTTCTCCGAGATCCTACAAGGGAAGTGAGTGGGTGAGCTGGTTCCCTCTCTCAGTCACGCACACACACACATGCACACCACACACCCACTCAGATACACACACATGTGCACTCACGCACATGCACACACTCACACAGACACACACATGCACACACACACATGCACACCACACACACTCAGATACACACACATGTGCATGCACACACATGCACACACTCACACAGACACACACACACTACACACACAGGCATGCACATACATACACATGCACACACACACACACACACACACACACACACACACACACCAGAGCACTCTGGGAGACCTTTCATGAGCTCTGTGGTTGAGGGGCATAGAATTTTTTTCCAAGTCACCTTTAGTTCAGGCAAAGGGATTGGGAAAAGCCGATGGGCAGGAAGTACTGGCATTCTGGTGAGCACATTTCTCATGCTGAAGACTGTAATTTCATTAACGATCTGGTCTAGGGTGTTTTCACTATTGTTCATGTCTCCCGGCCTTTTTTTCTAATGCAAAGTTTCAAAAACAGGTGGGTCTAGGGGGTCCTCGGGCATCTGGCCTTGTCCTCTGCTCTCCTGTCCCCAGAGACATGCCCGGGCTCTCAGGAGCATCTCAAGAAAACTCAAAGCTGCTGATCCGGTCACCTCTCCGACCCAGGAGGGAATGATGTGCCTGCCCGTTGAATCCCAACCTGACAGCATTAGTTCTCTCTTCAGGGTCTGACCAGTCAGAACTGGCCGTGACCCTGGGTCCCAGTCCCCAGCCCTCCCTCTGCCTTCCCTCGGCCTATTGCAAATGCGTCACTTTCTTCAGGGATCTGTTTTCTGAACATGGGGCAGGAGGCTGGTGAGTGAGGCAATAGGGAGCCGACTGGCAGAGTCCCTCCCAGCAGGAGGCAGCATGCTCGGGATGCCTGCTGCCAGGGCCCCACCCAGCCGCCCCAGCTGTGGGCCTTTCACCCGGCCTGGGAGGAAAGCCAGCAGCAGCCACGTGTACACTTCACTCACTTGCTCATTGAAGGAGCGTTTCCTCCTCACCTGTCCCAGGCCCTGGGACCAGGCTCAGGAGATGCTACAACAGAGAGGTGCTGGCCAGTCCTGCTCCCCTGCACAGGGGCCGGGGTGAGGATTCCTCTCTCTCCCCGGGGGGACCTTCGAGTGCTGGGCTCCCTGTGGGCTCTCAGGCAGCGATGCTCGCCCTCCCAGGGAACCGCGCGAGCTGCAGGCTGGAGATAAATTTCTGCAGAGGTTTCAGTTTGACTTCCCTTCTGAACACCCCTGTTCGCGTGCTGGGGGGAGTCCACGGCACCGGTCCTCACTCTGGTCTCCACCACAGGAGCTCCCAGGGGAGGACCTGGGCACTGACTGTGTTTGGGCAGTAACCAGTGGCACCACCAGCTCCGGGCCCGGGAGAATCCGCGTTCTGTCACTTCACTACTAGCTGTGTGACCAAATCTAAGCCACCTAACCTCTCTGGGCCCTGATGTCCTCCTCTGTAAGAATGAGGCCAGTTCTGCACCCCTCAGAGGGCTGCTGCGAGGATTAGATGAGATGATTAGGAAAAGCCCGTAACACTGTCCCCGGCGTGTGACAGGTATTCAACCCACAGCATGACCTCAGCGGCACCTGTCCTGGCACCCTGACCGGAACAATGAGTACCCAGGTATTGTCATTCTGCACCTGTGATCAAGGGGCCCTGGCCCAAGAGACATGGGTGAGCATGAGACTAAACCCAGGGAAGAGGGTGGATGCGTCCCAGCACATCAGGGGACAGAGCAAAGCCGGCTTGGTCATGGCAACACGGTTGTCATAAACCCCAGGCAGTGGAGGCTCTTGGCCGGGGCAGGGCCGAGTGTGTCCTGGACGCCCGGAGCCCATGAATAAAGCATCAGGAACAGGGCTGCTGCAAACCATGGAGCATCAGTCACGGGAACATCTGTCCAGTGGGGGACCTCCCCAGAAAGGGAGCCCTGGCTGCGCCCCTCCCCAGGGCCGTCCGACCATGCACCCCAAACAAGGCCATGCCATGGACGTGGCTCTCGGGTTCACATAGCAAAGGACACTGACTGCACCCTCTAAATATTTGATGTTTTATAGAATGAAAATGTCCTGGGCTTCCTGGGGGCAGGGCTCTCTTCACTCTGCTCTTAGGGGGCAGGAAAGGACGTTCCTGCCTCCAACCCCTGAAGCTGCCTCAGTGTTTTCACCTGTCAAATGGGGGAGAACATACTCCACCTCCCAGGGTTTCATGAGGATCAAAGAAATTCACGTCAGCGAAGCGCCTCGAGGAAGGGGGGTGCTCGGCGCAGGCGGCAGCTCCGGGGTTTGCTGTGCTCTCTGCAGGGCTTCAAAGTAAAATGAAACTAAGTGTTTCTGACGACATCCGTGCGAAGGCAACGGGCAGAAGCCCTGGCCGGCCTCACTGTCACTGCGAGGACTTGACGACAGTCAGCAACGCAGCTCTCAGGCAGAGCCCCGCCCAGAGGGCCCAGCGCCGTGAGAAAGGCGAAAACTCGGCGAAGACCAGGCTCTCCCCCAGCCCAGGCCCCTCTCGGAACCGTCGGGGCGACACGACGCCGCTCACCAGAGGCCCGCGAGCACTGAAGGCCTGGGTGCGACGCGGAAAACCCAGCGAACCCTCAGCAAAACCCACGGGGAGCCTGGCAGCCCCGAATTTCCCCCTGCGATCAGTGAGCTCGCTTATCTCTCCCTCCCCTCCTTTGCCGCCCATTTAAAGGAAAGGAAACTGGGTCATGCGCTCAGCAGAAGAACGGGAGAGGCTGTGTTTTGGGCAGTGGCTGCGGCCTCGAAAACCGCGAGCGAGAGGGCAGGAAACGCTCTCCGGAGGCAGCGGCCCCGGGAAAACAGGCCCCGCGGGGGGGGGGGGGGGAGACCGCAGGCCCCGAGGTGCGCAGGCCCCGTGAGCATCTCGCGTCCACGGGGCGGCAGGTGATTATCTGCTGGGAGCGTGGCCCGTGGCCCGTGGCCCGTGGTCCGTGGCCCGCGGCCCCGCATCCTGTGCCCGGAGCTGCCGACCCGGGGCCGCCACGAAGGCTGGAGCACAGGCCGCCCCACACGCAGACCAGCAGAAGCAGCAGTTCCTCTCAGGGTGTCACCACTGTTGCCACCTCAACCACCACACGAGCTCCCCAGAAAGACGGGGGGGCATTCCCCACCAACTTGTGGGCTGGAAACCATCCTGCAAGGGAGCGGCCGCGACAGCCACCCACGACCCAGCAGACGGCACCGTCCTCACCGGCTGGCCCTCAGGACACTGAACGCGGAACCAGGGACTGCGCCCTGTCCCCAAGGGACCGCCCAATAGCCTGCACCCAGCAGACGCCCAGGGAGGTCTGATGACTCGGCGGGCGAAGGGGAGGCGGCGCCCGCCTTCCACACATCCTGCTCCACTTAAACCCCATCAAACAGACCCACAGGCCTCCAACGTTTCGGTCTGGGGACCTCTCTGTGCTCTTAAAAATTGGAATTCCAAGCATTTTTGTTTCTGAGGGTCATCAATATACGGCGTCCCCAAAAAATGCATACCCACGCTTTGAATAATCATAAAGCCAGTGTTTATTAAAATACATTTCACTTTCAAAATTGAGCTACCGGTTGTTAAAGCCTGTGTACATTTTAGGAGACACTCTGTATTTCCCACAGTAGGGATCAAGACTGTGGAGACGGCGTGTCCCTAGGAATTGAGAATAAAGAGGTAAATGCTAGACCGAGCTTCCCAGGGCGCAGGTGACCACAGGGCGGCAGAGGAAGGGCACTCGGGGGGACACAGGGTGCGGGAGGGAGATGGGAACCAGCCACACGGTGGGGTCTGCCACAGGCCTTGAAGGGTGAAGGAGCGTGGCTCTGCACTGCCTCTTACGTGTCCCCTTAAGTAATCCCCCGAAAGCACGAGGGAAACCCCCCTCCAGGTCAGGGTCATGTAACCAGGGTCAAACAGCTAGCGGGGGGGCCAGGCTCCCCCGGGACCACTCACATCCCAAAGCCCAGGCTCTCCCCCCTCCCCCCATTAGTCAGAGGGAAACAGAGTCCCCTCCACTGTCAATTGCTTTGGTGGTTTCTCCTCTCGACAGGAAAGTTCCAAAGTGTGAACACAGGGCGGTTGCTCAATGTTTTGAAATCAGAACCTACATTTTGAAATTCCCAGAAACATAATCAAGTGTGGAGCTGCTTCCCGAAACACGTGTCCCTGACCAGGGGGACGTCCTCGGGGCCGGAGCCAGCGCTGGCTCCCCCACGCGTCCTGGAGCTCGGAGGCACTGCACACGCGTTCGCCGGATTGCCCGGGCAGAGTGTGCCTGACACGTACAATCTATCCGTGCATAGACCCAGAGGCTGTTTTCATCTAAATTTAGTTTTTCTGAATTACACTAGAGCCACACTAAAGGGAAACTGAATAATCGCTGGGAACCCCGTAGGCCAATGAGACGGTTATAGGGGCTGAGATAAAGGTTTCTCCCTCTAGCCATGATTTACGTTCACTGTGACGACTGATGTATATTCATACGATGACCAGCAGGTGCCACAGGGTGAGCCCCTCAGCAGGCCCCGCCCGTCGGGACCACGCCGAGGGCCACGCCTGCCGCTCGCTGGTCCAGACCTTCCTGATAATTCAGCAGCAAACACATGGCCTCAGGATGTGTCTGGGACAGTGGTTTAGACACAGAAGGGGAAGGGGTGCTCACACGATTCAAAATGTGCAAAAAATATATTATTTCACCAAGACACCTAAGACAGGCGTCTTTCCTGAAGAAGGTCCCTCCAGGACGCAAGTCCCCGCAGAGCTCTAAGCCCCACCAGCATAACGTCAGACAGGCCCCTGGGTGCCAGGCGCGGCCGCGGCCGACAGGGAGGTGGCAGGGGGACAGGGCAGCCGAGGCGTTGACACCAGAAGACAGAGGAGAGCGGGCAAAGCAGAGCCCCCCTGTCGTGCCGGAGACCAGCCACTTAGTCACCGTTGTGGGTCAACGTGAATCCGCACTGACTACGAGGAATCAAAGGAGAAAACTCCCATAAATAATCAAACATTTCTTGGACAAGCATTTCTTGGACATTTCCAAACCTAGGAGGAGATTAAATTGGGCCTTTAAAAAAAGAGAGAGAAAAGACTCAAATTTTAAGAAAAGAAGAAGAGCCATTGCCTTAGCCAGTTTGGCTCTGTGGTTAGAGCGTCAGCCGGCAGACTAACGGGTCCCGGGTTCAATTCCAGCCAAGGGCATGCACCTCAGTTTCAGGCTTGATCCCCGGCCCTGGTGGGGGCACGTGGGAGGCAACCAATTGGTGTGTCTCTCACATCGATGTTTCTCTCTCCCCCTCCCTCCCACACTCCTTGAAAAACAATGGAAAAAATATCCTTGGGGGACGATTTAAAAAAAAAAAAAAAAAAGCCACTAAAAAAATCAGCCTCTATTTCTTAACACAGATCCCTCGGCCCCTCAGTGTCATCAGCCTTTTTATTTCAACACAATCTCCCTTTATCTTTCTTTCTCTTTGAGCCTCAGATCAGCCGCGCGTATGAACGCGCATGTTTCCCACTTCCTGCCCACACACTTTTATCTAAATTTCTTCAAGGTCCCACAATGTGGACCAGCAACATCTTTCAACACCAGCGTGACTGTCCCAGCCGGCGTCTGATGGTCATTCTGCTCCTGGCTGTCCCCGTGGACGGCTCGGGTGCCTCCGTCCCTCCCCCGGGTGCAGGTTTGCTCCGGGCACCGAGGACTCCGGCTTGAAGGGGCGGGAAAGGGCCCAGCCCTGGCGCGGGCTTGCCTTCTGTTTGAGACAGATTCTAATCAAGGAAACAAACGCTCCGGCGCTTTCGGGGGAGATGAGCGCCCCGAAGAGAGCGACACGGGGCCCTGGGCCGGACGGGAAGCTCGTTGGCAGGACTGAGAACCACGGCGAGAAGGGAGAGGCCTGGTGATGCTTTGGGGCAGAACATTCTAGAAGGAATTCATAACACAAAAGCTTTGGGAACCAGGACAAGCATGGTCTACTCAAAAATGAAATTTTTTTTAAGTAAAAGAAGGCAAAAATGGCTGAAGTTACATCAAAAACAAGATGAGGGAGGAAAAATCGGCAGAGGCCGGAACACAGCAGGCTTCCCGGGTCACGGCAGAGAAGCCGAAATCCACTCCGTGGGCCATGGGGGGCCACGGAAAATCCCACGCGGAGCCGTGATAAAGAGCAACGTACCTCCCACAAAATGTTCACGGATGCGCTTAAGAAACATACCACCGGTGCCCGATTCTGCCTGAAACGGTCTCACCGCCGCACAGGTCACATGGGGAGAAAGGGGAGGCTGGGCATCCCCAGGAAAGTCCATTTTCAATTGTGTTCTCATGCTAGCCCCAGAACATAGCTCGGGGCTCGTACTTGGCTCGTCATAGATTAAGAATCTGCTTGGAAGCAAACTGTTTTCAAAGCACCTTTGGTTTTAATTCGTTTAGCATTTTAATTTCAAGAAAGGGTGAGAAACCTTAATAAGAGGCGTCTTCCATTTGGGTGTTTAAATCCGCACCGTAGTGCGGCAGGAACGTCGCTTCTGGTGCGCCAGTTAACTATCTCAGGAATCCTGCAAAGGTGAAGGCCACTGTGGCTCAGAGCCTCATTTCAGCTTGTTCCGTTTTCTTTTCTTTTTTTTTTTTTTTATATCTTTATTGACTTCAGAGAGAGGGCAGCAGAGGGAGAGAGAGATAGAAATACCAATGATGAGAGAGCCATTGGGGATCGAGCCCGCCACCCGGGCATGTGCCCTGACCGGGAATCGAACCCCGATCTCCTGGATCCTGGGTCGATGCTCAACGCTGAGCCACGCCCAGCTGGGCTCGTTCTGTTTTCAATTCTATTAATCCTGGCTGCAGATGACCAGACGGTCTAATTTCTTAAATGTGACATTTTTATTACACGGGGCCTTTGATCTGAGTGAATCTATTGGCACTGACGGTCCCTAAAATTCATCTTCACTTTTCACAATGCATTTTGTCAAGTGTTTTTCCTGGACCTCATTTGATCCATGTTTAGACGTCAAATACGTCTCTGTCTCTCTCCGTCTCCACCCTGGGGTCCCGGAGAGCCTTCATTCCCTCTGGGCCGAGCTGGGGGTGAGGGCCGGAGGCCAGAGACTCACACCTGGGCTGCATACCCGGGCCCCGCGATCATGACCGAAGCTGCCACGTGGAACATGCTTCTGTGCATGGAAATAGAAACGGTCTTTACCCTTCTCAGTTAGTAGCCAGTGTGAACTACCCCCGTGGGGCGGCTGTGGGAGGACACAGACGCGGGTCCCAACCATGACGCCCGCCCGCTAGGCTCCAGGCGTGGGAGTGAAGCTGTCTGGATTGTCCAGGCCAGACCACTGAATGCCACTGAGCCACCCAGTCCACACCAAGGGAGGCAGAAGGGCCCCAGCCCAGCCCTGCGGGGAATCGTGGCACAAAGCCATGAACTGATACTAAATGGCTCTTGTCTTTCCTGGATACATTGTGGCGGAGCTCGGGGTGCAGCAGAGGGTGAGCAGGCAGAGCTGAGAGAAAGAAGGCGGAGTGGAAGGCGGGGTGGAAGCGGGGTGGAAGCAGAGTGGAAGGCGGAGTGGGAGGCAGAGCTACGCCCGTGGTCACCACGGAGGAACGGAGCCCCCACAGCCTTCGAGACACCAGAGCACAGGCACCTGTTCATTCCACATCAATTTTTAAATTAAAGGGTTTCATTTAAAATCAACCTTTGCCTTAGCTCACTGAGTGAATGCGGACTGCTCAGAAATACCGTTTTTAAAGCATGCCATGAAACATAAAAGCACCTTGAAGGAGCGTTTCTCCAGCTTCGCCTCCGCGGGCCTTCCCTTGGCTGCGCGGGGCTGTTTAAAAGTGAAGCGGGAGAGCTTGTTTATGGCCGAGCCGCAGCTGCGGGCCCACGTGCTCATTAATGATTCAGACCAAATCAGTGTGTGACATGCAGCGACAGCCAGCTTATAATGCGGGTTCTTTCCTTGTCATAAGCCTTGCGGATTACCGACAGCTTTAGGGTTTTTACCCATCACCAACCACATCCAGGCAGGAAACCTGGGCCACCCACTTGTTTCTCCTTCATTAGCTCCAGAACCAGGCGGGGACCCCCCCAATCTGGGCCATGCCCCCCAATCAGCATTCACGTCCACACACCCCATGGCAGTTATCTTCATTTAGGACCAAGACGACAATCTTTTACTGGCCACGTTGTGGTCATTTGAACCATGGCCCCTGAAGATGCTCGTGTCCTGATCCTTGGAACCTGTGAGTATGTTGCCTTCAGTGACAAAGGGGACGGTGCAGCCCAGACGAAGGATTCCGCGACGGGGAGATTGTCCCGGGTAATCTGGGTGAGCCAGTGTGACCCGGGGGTTGTACTATTTTCCCTTCAGGTGGCACCCAGCCATCACGTTCCCTCAGACACACACCTGCCTCCTGCTTCCCGTCCGCCCGACACGTCCCACTAAACGGGGGACGGCAAGAGGGTGGCAGGGGAACCGGCAGGCACCCACCCGCCAGCGGGGAAGAGAACAGAGGTGTCTCTCCGGACGTCCGAACGAGCACCTGCCGTCACTCCCAAGACATCTGCGTGCTCCTGGGCGTGGTCCCCCGGCGATGCTGAGGCTGGTGTTTGCAAATCCTGACGGTGCTCTGCTCCTGACCCGGGGCCCCTGCTCCTGGCTCGCCGAGGCCTCTCTGCTTTAGGTCCTCTGTTCATTTGCTCACACGGCTCCGCGTCCTCCCAACAGCGGGTCTGGGATGGACGCAGGCTTGTCTGAGCGAGGGCCCGGCACGGCGGTAATTGTAATTTTTCCTTCGGTATGCATGAGTGTTCCTGCGGGAACATAATTTCGTTGGACACGTTAAATCATGTCATCGGCAGTCACAGGCCGAATGAATTATTGATCGGTGGCTGTGAAATCAAAGAGCATCTGCAGGATCACATGTGGACGCCGGGGCGCATTCGGCGCCAATGTCGGTCCGGAATCTCCACCTGAGCGCGCCCTGGAGGGACCCGCGGGGCTCTGCTTCCCGCCCGCTCAGGTATCGGTCTTGGCCTTTGAAAGGGCCCTGCAGAGCCACCGGTGAACGCAAGTGCGCCGCGATTGTCTTTCGGGTGACGGTCTCGTACCCACGAGCAGAAATACACAGATGGGTTTCCCAGGCTGTACATCATCCACACCCACCCAAAGGACGCCAGTGACGTCAGCGCCACCACCAACGTTCCTCAGCATCGCCGGGTGCTGTGGGCGGCCAGCCCCGGGCACACACTCCCTCACTGTGCTTCCCGCTCAGGCTCTTCCTCCTCCACGTATCCACGCGGCGTGTTCCCTCTTCCTCAGTCACCGTGTGATTCACCCATCTCGGTCCTGTTGGGCAGCACCAGCACCACCTCCGCTGGACGAGCAGGGAGACAGAGAGGGTGGGGAGCTCTCCCACCGCTGCACAGCTAGTGAGGAGGGGAGGCCAGAGTGGAACTTGGGGGCTGGAATCCAGGGTGGGCGACCCTCCCCCGGTCTCTGCAAAACAGGCAACTGTCTCTGTGATCAAGCAGATGTTCAAATGTCAGAGAACCTGTGTGGAGCCTCCTTGGAGCTCTCCCCACCCCCCCCCACCCCCCAGGACAGTCCAGGGCCGTGGAGCTCAGCAAGCTGCCAGAGGGGGACGAGCTGCCAGGGCCCTGGTTCAGCACATCACTACCGGCCCTGGCGATCTTCTCGGGGATTTGTCCTTGACTCCAAGGATGGAGACACCAACCACCCTGCGCCACGGGAGGGAGGAAAGGGCCCCCGCCCAAGACTCTGTTTCCTCCTTTCTCTTCTCATCTAGCCTGGGATGCGTGAGGCAGGGCGGTGGGTGGTGTAGGTCGGGTGGGGGGTGAGGGGGTGTCCAACCAGCTTCCAGCACTCTCTTTAGAATATGAAAGCAGTTAACACCTTTTGTTTCCCACCTGTGGGTCCCAGTCACACGAGAAAGGCCCCAGGCATCCTCTTACTGCAAATGAAACTAGCAGGTGCCCCAGGACGACTTGTTAACAGCCTCTGGGTGGAGATGTGGCCTGGGAGAGGCGGCTGCACATTCTCACAGAGTGGGCCCTGGCTTGGGGTTTGACAGTTAGCCTCACCTCGGCCACAGCTGTCACCCGGCCTGGTGACAAACCCTCTGCATTTATTCCCTGAGGCCTGGGCACAAAGCCTGTCCAATCTTGGAAACGAGCACAGGGCGTCGCCTAGAAAAGCAGCCGCAGTTCAACAGCTGTAGACTGTGTGTCACTTATCAGGACACTCGGCGCAGTGAAGGGCTGGTCCTGGCCCGGCTGTGACACAAACAGGGTGGCAAAGCGGGGGGGGGGGACTGCAGGTGAGAAGGAAACACAACCACCTCCTCCCAGCTTCTCCGGGCTGGGAAGACAGCACCTCTCCACCTGCTCCGGGAGCAAAATCGGGGTGCTTTCCAAGCTCATTTCAATCCCTACGATCAAATTCCAAACAGCCTGGCTGAAGGGAAGGTGCTCCGTTCAGAAAACCCACCGACGGCGACTTCGGGGCTGGTTTTGGCCCCTCCAGTTGCATTTTCTACCAGTTCTGCACCATCCCAGGCACATGACACAGCCCACCTGGAAAATGCACGGATTCGGAGGTCGCCGGTCAATAAGTCAATTCCTGCTGGATACGACACAGACGAATGAGTGTCACAGAATGGGAGGCACGGGTGCCGACTCCCCTCCTTCCCCACGCCCCAGCCACGTGACCTTCAGCCTCCCACGGGAGCCCCTGGGGCCTGCTTCCACATTGAAAAGCAGGGATTTTTTAACATCTGCCCCATCTGTGTCAGGCCTGATTTGTCTGGCACGGTTGTAAGTCTCAGATGAGTTCATGACACCAACGTACCCTGCAGGTTGCCGACGCCCCTGCAAAAGCCTCTCTCCCAGGCAGACCGCGTGTCAGAGCCCCTGTGGCCGGCCAGGACATTTGACTGTTTGAGCGAATAGGGTGGGTAGAGATGTGTTTTGCACATGACTATGTAGGGACCCGAAGTAAACACAGTAGGCTGAACTGTGTCCCACAAAAAAAATCGTCATGAACAGAAAAGGGGGCTGAAGGACCAATCTGGTGAAAGTGGCAGAGACGAACAGGTTGGGGGAGAGACCAGAGGAGGGCCAAGCTCGTGGCGGGCGGCAGCTGGCACCCGGAAAGAGGCCTGGGTTTTGCGGCTGGGCCAGGGGAGGGCAGAGTGGGTGACAGTCCCTGTGGAAAAGTACAGTCAGGCCTGCCCGGCGTCATCCCGGCCTCACGTGGGGCTGGGACACAGGCTTCAGGGGGACTCCATTCAAAGACAAACCCTTGCTCCCAAGTCCCAACAGTCCACAGGCAAAGTTCCTCAGTTTCCCTGTCAGAACACGGGGGCCCCACAGGGTGGGGAGGGAGGAGATGGCGGGAGGTGAGGAGGGGGCAGTGCCCTAAAGTGACAGCACATGGAGGCCTCCCCCAAATCGTCAAAGGGGCCCGAGGTCCACAGCTACCCCACTGATTCCTAGCTGAGGTTCCCTGTGCCTGGCGCATCCTTGGTTCTAACAGAATTCCCACCAAGCGGGTGAGTTTGTCTACATTCATCAATAGTTATAAACATGTATCTGGCATCAGGTAGGAGCTGGTTCCTCTAGGACCTTGAAGCCTAACAGGGTGGAATCTCCCCGAATCCAAAGCCAAGAATGGACAGGGTCACTGGGCAGAAGGGGGTAGCTCTGAAAAGAAAGGAGGCCACCAACATGGCCGAGCATGGTGGCAATGAGGGGACAGGACCCCCACAGGCCCTGAGAGGCAGTCCAGGCCAGTGGGTGCAGCGAAGATCCTGAGCACATAGTAGGTGGGCAGTGAGGTAGCGGATCCCAAGAAAGAGCTCTATGGAGGGCCTGCCAGCAGGCAGCAGGAACCCAGCTACTACAGCTGGGACTGAGACCACGGGTCAATGCCAGGGGAGGCCCACAGGTCAAGATGACACTGGAGAAGGGGGATGCTGGAGGTTACAAGGGAGGACTCAACAGGAATCAGGAAGCAGCGAGGACCAGTGTTGGGCTCAGGGGCAGCCGAATTCCAGACAGGTGACCCAGCAATTCCCTGGAGCCGGGGCCCACAGCAGAACCCCAGACACGAGGCCCAGGTACCCCGACCACAGCGGTGCAGGCCCTGGGACGGGAACACCTGGGACTGGCCAGCACAGGGAAAGGCAGTTTCCAATTATAGGAAATAAGGATTTGGGGGCCTTGGAAGTATGCCCAGGCCTGACAGATAAAACCAACAGCTTAAGATTATTCTTTTCTTTATAATAAAATAGCAAACTCATGTCGTTAAGAAAAATCAGATGACAGAAAACACAAAGAAGAAAGTTAACCCATATTTCTTTCCCTAAAAGACATCCATCATTAACAGCCTGATATATAAGCTTCTCTCATGCATATACTTGGGGGGTTTAGCTACGTACATATATATACATATATATTTTACCCAAAAATGTATTTATGCTCACAGATGCTTTCGTGAGCAGCTTTTTTTAGTTAACAATATATAATCCGTATGTTCTAGTGTCAGTAAATATAGGCCAATACCATCATTTAAAATGATTGGTGTAGTATTTATTTTATACATCTACCACATGTGCTTTACAAAACCTCATTTCAAGAGAAAGACTCTAAACCAGCCTCTCTCAGGGGCCAGTGAGGTCATAATACGGAGGCATCCCGGGGGAGAGGACCCTTCGGTTAAATAATCAGAGAAACACCCTATTCAATATCTCCCTCTCTCTTTTCAATATTCACAATGCACGTTACCATTTTTAAAGCCCGTGAGAAGCCCTTTGATTTAAAAAACCATTTTTAATTGTGTTTGCCCCATAATTGTTCAAAACCCCTTTTCTGAATGAACACTTAAGATGGTCTTGTAGACCCCAATGCTCCACGAACTGCAGGCTGATTAAATTGTACGTAAGAGCCATGGGTACCCCAAACTATCCATTGGAACTAGTGATGCAACAGGAAACTGGCTCCCCATTAAAAAAAAAAAAAAAAAAAAAAAGGCCCTGACTTGTAGTCTCTGCCAGGTTCCATGGTGTAAATGCACCCACTGTGTCTGATTTGAAGGAAAGCTGTTTAACAGCCAAGGGGGACCTCAAGGAACTGGTGTAGCTACTTCTTGAGAGTTCAAGGTGCCTCTACCCTCTGTAGCCGCCAAACTGGGCAACATGCTCAGAAAGCAACAGGCAACACCTGTCAACCTCTGCACAGTTGACAAAGTTCTCGAGAGCAAGGTCAGATTAAATCTTTGTGAAATGGTAAATGAATTAATTTTCCCCTGGAAGACCCGTGCTATTCTGGCGAATACGTCTACAGAAGGAGATCAGAAAATGAGACGAAAGGCAACAAAATTAATTCAAAATCTTAGAGGAGCTTCTAGGAGAAAGCAGAGGTTGGAAAAACAAAGGCTGAGGCCTCCAGAGGCAGGAAAGGCCAAATAAATAGAAAGGGGGGGACATTAAAAACGACCACTGTGGGTCATTTCTGTGTGCTAATGGGAGATTCATATACATATATACATATGTACACACACAGATACATACATGTAGGTAGCCGTCAGGGAAGGTGGTTTAGATCAAGCTGTGGGATTTTTATTTTTTTTTTTTAGGAATGACAATGGCTTTTTTGGGTGCACAGTGGAGAAAAGAACATTCGAGACCAAGAGAACCCACGAAAATCCCAGAGGCATAAAGGAACCTGGTTCATATTTACTATTTTTTTAAAAAAAAAGAAAAGAATTCCTCATATTAAATTGCTCAAAACGGACTTGAACCCACAGCCTTGGGTCGGCCACCACAGGCTGAATGAACGACGACCCTGGCGCCGCCCCCCCTCCGATGGCAGGCACCACACCACAGGCTGTAAGAGCTCAGCGCATCTGTCCGAAGCCCAGGCTGCCTCCGGGGGGGACGGCCTGAGCCACGAGGATTCGCTGACCGTCAGCTAAACCGTGAACAAAGCGGTCACAAACATCCTCACGGAAAGACGCTACGGTCCTACCCCAACCGCAATCGCTCCCGGCTGCGTGAGCTGGGCCCCGCATCGCGGGCAGGCTGTCGTCCCCGGCCCCCTCCTCTGCGTTTACCTGCAGCGCCAGGTAGGTGCCCTGAGCAGATGGAGCCGCCTTGCCGTTGGCAGGCGCACAGCTGAAGGCAATGTGCCTTGGACGCGCCCCAAATGAGCCACACGTGAGAGTCGTCAGCACCTTGTCAGCTCGCCAGCCCGAGCAGCTTCCCCTGGTCCTGGAGGCTTGAACCACGAACGCTCCTTCTTCCCCCCTCGCCTGCCAGTCTTCCAGCTTCAGGGCCCCTTGCTCAGGGACGCGAGCTTCTGAAATCACATTACACGGAGAACTTTCCCTGACAGGCGCATAAGGGGAGCCGTCGAACGGTGTGGCCTTCCTACAAAAGGACAGAAAATCCCGGGCCCGCCTGGTTTTTCATCAGAAAAGGGGGGTGCAGGTTCCCAGGACCTGCCCAGCGAGATTCCCACACTGACACCGCTTCGTGGGTCACACGGTGCTCAGCTTCACGGAGCCGCCAGGGACCCACAACTTACTGCACAAGGTGTTCCTGCAACACAGTTAGAATTAAATGAGCATATGGCAGAAGGAATCTGCCAGTGGGGGGGGGAGGGGGGAGTAATATCACAGGGAAAATGCTGGAAATGGGGCAGAGCTGCTAGCAGGCCTGCGGACAGAAGGATGCAGACCTAGGGAGCAGGAGAGGGCCGTGGGCGCGTCCCAGGGAGGAGGCCACCCCAGGGCTCAGGACAGGCCTGGCTCCCACCTGCCACGCGAGGCCCTGCTCCCAGCTGGTGCCCACGTCTCTCGCGAGGTCTTAGCAAAAAGGCTCCTTGCTTTGTGAATCAATCCTTTTTGCTAGAATTGAAAGAAACTTTACAGGGAAGGGATTAGCAGAGAGTTTAATTTTTCCCCTTAACTTCTGTTTCAGTCGCTTTGCCTTCAGAGAGGGTTTCTTTGAATGCTTTCTCATCAGGACTCGGGGTCACAGAATCAGAAGGCTCAGGGGTGCCCCCTAACCATGAGGCAGAACAGCCTCCTGGCAGCTCTCATTCACCAAAGCCTTTACGCATCCTCTTTCCCTCCTTCCTCCGGTCACGTGGCCTTCGAGGCAGCCAGACAGTGTGTGTGATCCTGTTGCCTCTAACCTGCGGCTCTGGCTGGCTGGCCGGTGACGCTCTGAGCTGTGACACCTCAGCTGAGTCATCCTGGCTCAGCTAAGGAGACCTAGTGATTAAATCTGACCCTCCTTTGGTTCAGTTTTCTCAAGCAAAGAACATCAATTTCGTGGCACCGGTTGCTAGTTCAGGTTCTTGACTACAACTTCACAGAGTCACCTCACTGGCCACCAGGAAGGTGGACCTCGGCATAAGCCCACTATTACTGCTTGGAAAATGCTGTGCTAGCCACTCTCCAGTTCACCACACCTCCCGATATCCACGCCCTCCTGCAGCTCCCGCACCTCAGATCGTGGCTGGCCTGGTGCAGTCCGTGAAATGTGACGGGGGCATTGCCATGTGACCCGTGAGGCTGGTGTGCATGTTTCTTCCTCTGTCTTTTCAAAGTCTTATTCTGGAGACAGCCAAGCCCCATGCAGATGTCGGAGCACCCGAGACGGCCATGCCGTGAGGAAGCACAAGCCAGCATGTGGAGGAATGGCAGGGACGGGAAGACCCAGGCCGCCGTTCCCACCTTCCGAGCAGGCACCACGCATATGAGTAAAGAAGCTGTCTGGGTCCCTCCCCTCAATCCTTCAGATGAGTCCCAGTTCCGGTCACCATCTGACTGTAAGCACGAGAGACTCCAAGAGAGAACTGCCCAGCTGAGCGCAGGCAAGCTCAGAGCTGTGACACAGGACAACGGTGTTGCTTTAAACCACTAGGTCGTGCAGCAAGAGACAGCAGGACCCGCTCCTCTCATATCCAAGTCCAAGGTTGGAAACACTACTTGGGTTCCAGGGACAAGTGCATTTGCTCATTGAACATCTAGCCCCCCTGCTTTGACTTCCAGACTAGAAAGCATTCGTAGAAAGACTGCACAACAGGAAATAGAAAAGAAATAAGTGGGCAAGGGTCTGAGCCAAAACAACAAGATTTTCTATGAGCACCCTAATAGAGACATGTAGGTCACCACAGCACAAATCACCCAGGATGGTCATCGCTACATCTCATTTCATTTAAAATAATATCAAGTGGCCTTAAATCACTTTGCCTAACTATTCACAAAAAATTCAAATATTTAAAAATGTGATGAATGAGACGGGGCAAACTTGGCCTCCCCTCAGCTTTAATTATAAAAAAAAAAAAAAAAAAAAAAAATTATTTTACATCTAACAGCCAGCCCATGAGTGGAAAGATATATTACAAACACAGCACCCGATGAACGTCTGGATGTCCAAATGTTCTTTCTAAAAGGATTTCAGTTGTTGAAACAATGGTAGGAAAATGTCCCTATACAAAGATACAATGTATCACCACTCCTTTGAAGGATTTAGATGTAGATGTTTAAAGGATACCATGTGGCTGTTTCTAAGTCAATAGCATGTGCCGTGGCTTCTTTGTCAACAACCTATTTTTCAAAAAAATCCTGCAGTCCACTTAAAAAGAAAAATTTTATACCCAGCAGTCACATATATGTGGAGCATTTGAAAGTTTCAACACCAAAAGGAAAAGAGACCCCTCCAGCTACCCGAGGCTGGGTGTTGGGCGCGTACAGGAAACAGCAACATGACCAGTCGGCGTGGCTCAGTGGCTGAGCGTCAACCTATGAACCCGGTCAGGGCACATGCCCGGGTTTCCAGCTCAATCCGGTCAATGCTTCTCTCTCATTGATGTTTCTATCTTTCTCCCTCTCTCCCTTGCTCTCTCTGAAGTCAATAAAAATATATTTAAAAATAAAAGGCAACAGCCCGGCCGGGCGTGGCTCAGCGGTTGAGCGTCAACCTGGGATCCAGGAGATCAGGGTTCGATTCCTGGTCAGGGCACATGCCCGGTTGTGGGCTTGATCAATGACTCTCTCATCATTGATGTTTCTGTCTCTCTCTCTCTCCCTCTCCTTTCCTCTCTCTGAAATCAATAAAAATATTTTTTAAAAATAAAAAAAAATTAAAAATAAAAAAAAATAAAAGGCAACAATGTGTGGAGATTATTCTCCCAGAAATCAGGGGACAGGGAGCGGAGGGGACAGTTGGTGTGCTCATTACTACAGGGCTGCCTGGTCACCTTCTCCATCTGGATCTCACCAGCGGGCAGCATTGGCGCCCGGACAGCAGTCCTGTGTGAGTGGCGGGCAGCTGGGGCCCTGTGGGCATCGTCTCCAAAGATGTCAGCATCCGCCCAAGCCGCTTTATATGGGAATAAATGGCAGATGGCGGTGTTTTCATATTTAATCAGTTTCACCAAATGCAGCTCCAGCTCTCAGAAAAGGGAGCCATCTGTGGCGTGTAGGTGTGCGGGGCCCGCGAGCGCCGCCATCCAACCTGCGCTCGGAGGTGCAGCCAGGCACGCCGACAGGGGAACCGGGAGCCAGGGAGCAGGCCTCGTTCCCCACAGCGCCTCGTGTTTGTATTAAATACTTGCGTCTAATCACACTCAATATTTATGGCTGCCGTGCCCTTCCTCTGAGGTTTGCAACACAAGCTTTTGTTTCCTGCCCAGCATAGCTCCCAACCACGTGCAGACGCTCCTCATTCTAAACGGCCGGAGAATATCCTCACCGGGGGAACAGTCCCTTTCTCTGCCTGAGAATCATCTTTGCAAGCATTTGATCTTTACCTGGATGTGAATTCTTTCAGAGTAGGTCGGCTGTGACTGCCAGGGTGCTCAGCTTGATACACACACACACACACACACACTCACACACTCATGCACACTCACACAAGCCCACGACGCCAATATTAAATACTGTTGACATGCATTGGAGTGTCACCATGGGGTGGAGTCAGACCAGATGTGAAAACTGGAATATTTATTTCAAAAGGCTGGCAGGTGGAAGCCCCACTTCTTTGGCCCTAATAGTGAAATTTGCCCTCATAGTGTCTCTTATTCTACTGTGCAAAGAAAAGGGGCCTTTGGACTTTGTCCATCTGTTAGACAAGTAGGTGCTGTGGAAGCTGAGCTGGGCCGGGCTCCTAGCAAGGTGTCTGCAGACAGCCTGGGCTCTCAAAGGGCCACATGTCCTGGGGAAGACCAACGTGCAAAAGGAGTGACTGAGGCAAAGGAGGCATCAGAGAACCTGCCCAGCAGTGGCATCTAAAGGATATCAAGGAGGTAAGGGCAGGTTGGAAAGGGTGCAGGGCCAGCCAGTGTGGCTCAGTGGTTGAGCACCATCCCATGCACTAGAAGGTCACCAGTTGAATTCCGGGTCAGGGCACATGCCCAGGTTTCGGGCTCAATCCCCAGTAGGGGGCATGCAGGAGGCAGCTGATCAACATTTCTCTCTCATCAGTTTCTACCTCTTTCCCCCTCTCTTTTCCTCTCTCCAAAATCAACAAAAACATATGTCAAAAAAAGAAAGAAAAAGAAAGAGAGAGAGAGAGAGAGAGAGAGAGAAAGGAAGGAAGGAAGGAAGGAAGGAAGGAAGGAAGGAAGGAAGGAAGGAAGGAAGGAAGGAAGGAAGAAAGAAAGAAAGAAAGAAAGAAAGAAAGAAAGAAAGAAAGAAAGAAAGAAAGAAAGAAAGAAAGAAAGAAAGAAAGAAAGAAAGAAAGGAAGGCGGGGCCCATGGCCACGTGTGGAAATGTGAAATCGCTCAGGCAACTAGTCAACAAGCCTGGCACCTAACAACTGACCATTGTGGACAGGTGTGACCGTGTCCTAGTTTCCAAACCAAGCGCCCCTCCGACCACCCCAGGTGAGTTTTATGTTTGGACCGGGTCAGAAGTCCTCAAGGTCACGACTTGTGTTTCCTGTCACCAGAACCTGCCACCTAATAATAGTTCAGAAAATAGTCCCTTGTGCTCTTTGTAGATATTTATGTAAAATGCAGGCATGAAACCTCTTTTGGAACATGCACTAGGAAAGATGGGCGTGACCATGCCTGCCTGGGCGGGGAGGGGGGGTCCTCACTGCCCTGAGAAACTCTGTGCCCTCAACAGGGACAGAACATCTCCTCTTTGCCCTGGTGCCAAGAACCTCAGACTGAACATGGAGCTGGGCCCCGGTTACTACGCTCACCCCATGTTTCAAAGTGTCTCCCGTCTACTCTTGTTCATACCCTTCCGTTTCTAGCTCACCTTTGTAAAATTTGCTGAGTCTGTGCTGTTGCTTGGTTGGATGGTTGATTGGTTGGGTCTCGGAGTGTGTGCATGTGTGCGTGTGTGTGTATGTATGTGTGTGTGTGTGTGTGTATGTTTGGGGTACGTAGCCTCAAATTTTCTTTTACGGGGATATAATTGACATCTGGCATTATCTTAGTTTCAGATGCACAACATAGTGATTTGATATTCGTGTACATTTTGAAACAATCACCTCAATAAATCTAATTAACACCCATCAGCACACAAAGTTACAACAAATGTTTTTCTTGTGATGAGAACGTTTAAGGTCCACTCTCCTAGCAACTTTCTCCTATGCAACACAGTATTGTTAGCTGCAGTCACCTGCTGTACATGACATCCCAGGACTCAGGGAGTTTATAGCTGAAAGTTTGTGCCTCTTCTTTTGAAAATAGTTATATAAAAATGTAAGGTTTTTTAGTTGATCTGTGTCACCAGGTGGATGGGGAGAGGAGTTAAATCCGCTGTTTTGACAGTGGCAGGAAAGGGGCCTCCTGTGTGCATTGGGAGCCTGTCCCCACCACAGTCACCCTCTGACTCGCAGGGTGGTCTGCACCCCCGGGACGGAAGGGGAGCCAGTCCCCCATCAAACAAGCCTGTCACAGAAGAAATGCTGAGCAGGGAGATAAAACTCCCTCGCACTCCGAAAACAATTTAGTTTCCACTAAAGAGGGGGGAAAACAAGGAAAGGACAGAGTCTTTATTGGGAGGATTAGCAAACGTTTAGCCGGCACAAGGAGCCGGCTGCTGTGATTGCCCTTCCTCGGTGGTGGCGGCAACCCCTACTGTCTGCCCAGCATCCCTGCTCCCCGATTCCCTCTGATGAAAATCAGCCGGAGAATCCCATCCCCCGTCCACGGCCCGCGAGTCAGGCTGAGGCCGAGAGACCGCGCGGCCCCCCGAACTTCAGGTGTGAAAAGCGGAGAGAGCCGCTCTCTTTCCTGGGGGTCCTCGCCTGCGGTGGGTCCGTCGGCCAAGTTTCTCGCCGCCTAACGGAGGCTCCTCTGGGCCCAGGGTAAAGAGAGAGGGTGAAACTCACACAACTGAGTTTCTGTCGCTTGTCACTGAAAGAAGCCCAACTAGCGGAGTCTCCATTTACAGGGAGAAGGTTCAGACGGGCAAGATGACCGCCTGGGTCACCAGCACCGAGACTCCAGGACTCCCGCAGCCAGCTCAGGGCTCTGCGGCTACTCCAGGTCTCTCACATGTCCTTGCCTTGGCCGAGAGGTGGCCAACGTCCTGCACCCAGAGGTCACCCTCAGAGAGACGAGCGATGGAAATCTTCAAGGTGTCCCCTCTCAGGCCCCTCCATCCCTCCTCCTGCCCCCTCTCATCTATGGTCACAACGACAAACAAGACCAAGTCCCTTGAAAATCTCTTAAAGGTTCCAAACCTGACCCCTGCCGTTGTCCTGAGCCTTGCTTCTGGGCCGTCCTGATTAACACGTTTCTACTTCGTGGACTTCAGCGCTGAGCTCCTGCCTTTATTTAAATGCTCTCGTCTTTCCCTGGGTCTCCCTCCTGCCCAACACTCCCGGCTGCTTTGGGCCCGGCCACGCCCCTCAGGCGGAAGGTGACAAAGGAGTGAGAACGCAGAGGCCTGTCCCCGGTCCTCTTAGCTGGACGGAGAAGGGATGTGTCGTGCCCACTGCGGGGCAAGGGCCGGAGGTTGAAGCTCAGGCTTAAGCACCAATTTACTGCGACAGGGCGTCAGTTACCTCCTCCCTGGAAACTCTTCCTTCACCCGGAAAATGGAGAGAAAGGCAATAAATGCATATTTCAGAGCGCGACGGGGGAGCCTGTGAAATCCTGCCCACAGCCCTGCCCCAGGTCTCGGGCCTCGCGGGCCTCGCTGGCGTCAGCCTCTGCCGCCCGCCCTCTCGCCTGCCTGCTCCCGAGCCAGTCCCACAGAGCTAGCGCATCTCCTCATGCGTAAATGTGCATGCGAGGGGCCGTGTGACATTACTGCCGTGATGAATACTCTAATTACAGCTCTAACATTAAAGCTGGCACCAAACATTAATCCCTCGGGGCCACGCAGTGCCAAGGATGCACTACCAGCCTGGGGTGGGGGGTCCTGGGGACCAAGCTCGTGAGATCCAGGGCCTTCACCCTTCTCAAAACATAGGGGGAAACTGTTACAGCAGAGCCCTGGTGCACACACACTCACACTCACACTCACACACATTCACACACACTCACACACATTCACACACACACTCACACACACTCACACACTCACACACACACTCACACACTCACTCACACTCACACACTCACTCACACACACACTCACACACACTCACACACTCACACACACACTCACACTCACTCACACACTCACACACTCACACTCACACACACACTCACACATTCACACACTCACTCACACACACACTCACACACTCACACACTCACTCACACACACACACACACTCACACACTCACACACTCACACTCACACACACACTCACACACTCACACACTCACTCACACACTCACACACTCACACACACACTCACACATTCACACACTCACTCACACACACTCACACACACTCACACACTCACTCACACACACACACACACACTCACTCACACACTCACACACTCACTCACACTCACACACTCACTCACACACACACATTCACACACACACACACTCACACACACACTCACACTCACACACACACACATTCACACACTCACTCACACACACACTCACACTCACACACTCACACACACTCACACACACACTCACACACACTCATACACACTCACACTCGGCACCATGCCACCCTGGCACCCCTTTTACTCTATGTCACTGCGATGGCAGATCAGTGGGCGCCGGGGATGTAACCAGCACCATCGATGAAGGACACCCAGAGGCTGGATGCGGCCAGGACACCTCCCCATGTCTCTCCAGCAACAGGGGGGTCTTCAGTAGCATATTCCCACCCTGCGCATGGGCGTATGCGGCACAGAGAAGTAATCGTAACTGTAGCCAGAGCGAGGCTAACGCCTTGGAGAGTTTTTCTGGTGCCCTGTGCACTGAGCCCAAGTCGTGCAGACAAACACTGGTGGAGCCAGGACCTAACTCAAGCCACTGTCCCAGAGGCAGACCTGGCAACACGGAGGAAGACGCCTGCCATGGCCTGGCTTACACGGGCCCTTCTTCAAAGTGGAGGCCATGGGTGCTAGGGAGGCGCAGTGCCACACGCACCACGAGTGCACCGTAACTATCCTGTGAGCCGCCCCTGGCACTGTAGCCTCCTGCATAAACGATGCTGTTGGTCACAGTGTTTAGCATGTGATAGAAAATAATTTCATATTATTTGATCGGCCAGCGAGGGTAACTTTTGGGAACATATGCTGTGGCATTGTCATCATGAGGCCTGTTGGTTTGCATGTTAGCGGGAGGCTGAGATGAGGAACATCGAGGGCCCCCGGGCTGCTCTCTCTTGAAAATCCGATGCTGACGCTTACCCCGTATCCCTGAGTTTTCAGATTATCACGTGAAGGGAGTCTGAGTTCGTGGCCTCTGGTAACAAATCGCCAATTCTACAAGCACTTGTTAAACCTATTTATCTACGACGCGGTGCGAGGGTTTACTTTCCCTCGTATTTTTACACTGACTGGATGTTGTAGTGGTTCCTTGGAGGCCAAGACAGGCAGATTTCAGTACCTGTCCCCTTACACAGACACATCCTGACGTGTCACTGTCCCCGCGCATCTCCACCGGCTAAGGCTGCACGGGAAGAGGGGGGGGGGGATGGTTCCAAGGGACAAAGTTGGGGCTTCCTCCTGGGGTTCCCACAGCCCCTCGTCCCTTTGTCCTGATATTTCTCACACCGAGTGGCAGGTATCTGTGTCCTGGTCTCTTCCCTCTCCACAAGGCAGGAGCCCTGTCCCGCTGAAGGCTGTGCGGTCTGCACCCAGCGCCCATGCCCGGCACATAGTAAGTGCTCAAGAAAAGCTGTACCTGGAGGGATGTAGGCCAGGAACCTTCTTCTGTCTCCCCGACTTGGACCGAGGGCGTGCTCCTGGGGGACCCACACAGTGAATGCTCACCGAGGGGGTGAGCGGCTCAGATGGCAATGGTTCAGCGTAATTCTCAGGCTGTGCGCCCCGCAGGATGCCCACCTGTGCCCAAGGTGTTCCGGCCAAGGGCTGCTGACACCTGGAGAGCCCTGGTTGGGGCTGGACCCCAGCTGTAGGAGTCCCCCCGAGTGTGAGCGGGCTCTGGGGAGCTAGTAAGTTCAGATCCAACTCACCAGAGCATGATTAAGGCAGATGGTGAGTTACTAATAACCATCCTAGCTGCCAGTCACTGAACAGTCACCACGAGACAGAGACTGAGCAAGTCACACGGTTACAGGCTGTGTCTCTGCCTGTGTTACAGGCTGAGAGAAAAACACCCCTCCTCCGCCTTTGAGTTCAGGGAGGGTGGTGACAGCCAAGGGCTGGGGCAGACGAGGTGCCACCTGCGATGCAGCTTACACTCCAGGGCCCTCCCCTGCATGGCCCTTCGAAGGCCCTGCCCAGTCCCCAGCCCCAGTGCACAACTCCGCCCGGCCGGGGGTCTCCCTCTAGGCCCCATGCAGGTAGCAGAGGCTCCAGGCTGCAGTCCTGTGGCCACGCCAGCCAGCCCACTGCCAGTTTCCCTCAGATCCAGAGTCTACCCAGCAAGTGGGTCCTGACTGCTCTCCAGGCTCCGTGTCCAACTGTCAGACAGGATCCGAACAGCGGCCGTCTGTCCTGCTGGCTCTGCTCCCTGCCTGGGGCCCTCACAGCCCAGCCTCGAGGGCCCGCTCACCACCAACACTGCTTGGACTTAGGGGCCAGGGGTGCAGGGACCTGGCGGAGCTGAGCTGGACCCGTTGCTCAGGGAGGCGGGCACTGGACCAGACCCGGAAAGATGCAAAGTCAGCGACTCTCTGAGGTCAGCCGAGGTGCCCACGTCAGCAGGAGGCTTGCAGCTGAAGGAGCCTGCCCAGCTTCCAGTCATCCCGAACGGGTACCCACGGGCCACGCGGAAGGTCGAGTTCTCCTTCCCTCGCTCAGAGAAAACGGCGTGGGAAACTGCGGTCATATGAAGAGGTAAAGAGCAGGGAGCTGAGAAAGCGGGGAGAGGGCCCTGCAGGGCGGGGTCGGCAGGGACCGTAACGGCGCACTTGCCGTCCTTCTGGATTTTGTCACCACTGTGATATTTATCCCGTTTTTTAGATTTACGATTTGCTGTGAATTTCCCCCGTTCTAAATAAACTTCACCTTCTGTGCCTAATTTTACAGTCACCAACTCGTACTCTCTCTGTCAAAGACACACCGAACACCGGACACGCTTCAGGCCTCACAGAGCCTGGCCCCACCCGGCTTTGAGGAGTTCTGGCCGGTGGGGAGGAAACCCCCATTTCCTGCCAGGAGGCCGGCAGGGCCTTGCCGATCTAGCAACAGAGATGCACCCCCTTTGTTTGAACCCTGTCAGGGGGGTTATGCGTGACTGTTCTGGGAAACACTCACCAGGGTTTAGCCAACAAGAGTCACCAAGGCATGAAATGCCAGCTCCAGGGCCGGAACGTTCCCCCGGGGCTGCAGCCCCCACCGAAAAGCCGAGCCCCACGCCATCCCTTCACCCCTACTTAAAAGAGAAGATACAGAAAAGCCAGGGTGCCAGGACAGTCAGAGCCGTGGGCGCAGCTAAACTATTGAACGAGCGGATGAAATGCCCCTGGTGGGAGAGCTGGTTAGACGGAGTGGGATTTATTTTACCACGGGCGTGTCACAGGGCGGCCTGCGCTGCGACAGGGCCCGGCTCCGGGAGGCGGAGGCCGCCCAGGCCGCCTGCGGGAGGGCGAGCCGCGGGGTACGTGTGTCGCTTGACTCTTTCGGTCCCAATTCCCCTTCTGCAGCGTCTGCGTGGGGGGGGGGGAGGCTGAGAACCAGAAACCTGCGCACAGGGAACCCACGGCTTCTTGTATTTTAAAAATCCTCACTCTCAAAACAAAACCACTGCTTGTTTCTATCGGGCCAGCGGGGCAGCAGGTCACATAGCAACCTCGTCTGTCGCCGTAGGAGCATCGTGCTGATTCATGCAGACGAAGCCAGGCTGGCAGCAAGCAGTTAACTTTCCTGGAGACCAAGAACCCTGTCCTTGCCCTGGCCGGTTCGACTCTGGTTGGAGCGTCGGCCCAAGGACTGAAGGGTCCCGGGCTCGATTCCGGCCAAGGGCACGTCCCTCGGTCGCAGGCTCGATCCCCGGGGCCCAGTCGGGGTGTTCGTGGGAGGCAGCCGATCAATGCGTCTCCCTCACATCCCTGTTTCTCTCTCTCTCCCTCCCTCTCTCCCTTCCAGTCGCTCTGAAAAAAAAAAGCTATGGGAAAAAATATCCTCCGATGAGAATTATTAAAACAATTTTTTTTTTAACAAAAAGAATCACATCCTTGTCAGCAATGCAGCCGTGAAATCAGACGCCACAGTCATAGTCTCTTCTGCTGCCACCAATCGCTCGGAAGGAGATGAAGGGAAAACACACGTGCGAGGGTGGCGGATGGTCCCACGGGCGCCACGCCAGGCAGCAGCGCCAGCGGTGAAGCCACAGACAGGAAGGCCGGCGCTCACTCCTGAGCAATTCGCCGGCTAGTGCCTCCTCTACTGTGCCAACGACCCACGCTTTAGGGTTAAAGAGGGTCTGATTTTGTATCACACTTGCGTTTCTGAAAATGCAGCTCACCCAGACATTTTCTGTCTAAATCCCGGTACCACCTGCGTAGCTGAGACGCGCTTCTCCGATTCCCCGCCAGAGAGCACGTCACTCCAAGCCGGTCGAGAGTCCTGTCCCAGGCATCGCCTTCCTCCCCCTTCCTCCCCCCAGCACTCAGGAGGACCTTTCTGCATCCCTGGACACATCTATTACTAGAGCCCTGTCCCCTGGGGGGCCCGGAGCTCCCTGAGGCCACAGGCGGCATTGCCCTGAGTCGCTATGTTCTCAGCACAAGGCCATGCCTCTGTGACTGGTGGGGGAATGAACGAATGAGCAGTCCCAGGGGCTCTCCGGCCTTCCCCCTCCCCAGCTCAGCCTCGGGCCCCTCTGGGATTTGCATGGCCTGGTCTCCGTCGGTCTTAGGTAGCATGACTGGGGTCCCCCTGCCAGCGATTGTGACAATCTAGGAAATACCAATGGCCTGCAGGTCACCTTTAGTCCATACCACCCTCTAAAAGATGCATATGAGGTTCCGTTTGATTGGAAACAGAGCATTTGTATTGAATTAAAAGATTTTTTTTTTTTTTAGCTCAGCTGGAGTTGCTCAGTGGTTGAGAGCCAACCCATGAACCAGGAGATCGGGGTTTGATTCCCGGTCAGGGCACATGCCCGGGTTCAATCCCCAGTCGGGGGCGTGTAGGAGGCAGCTGATCAATGACTCTCTCATCACTGATGTTTCTCTCTCTCCCTCTCCCTTCCTCTCTCTGAAATCAATAAAAACATATATTTTTTAAAGATTTCTTTTAGAACAGAAGGGTAAAAGCCTCCAGGGTCGCCCACATGGACAGCGGCAGAGTGCGCATGGAGGGCTCCGTCGTGAAGTTTACTGTCAGTGGACAACGAGGAATCCCCTTCTGTCCTTGAAAGAATGACCTGCTAAGTCAACCTGAAACCCCAACGTGAAAACATATGCAAACGTGTGAAAATGAGCTTGTCCCAGCTGGGACTCGGCCACCAGACCAGAGACGCTCTGTGATTTGTGGACCTCGAGCCTGGACAGTTTCATGAGAAAGAGGCAGGTCGTCGGCTCAGTCATTCTGGGCCCCTCCTCGTGTCTGTGGTTCCCTGTGTCCTTTGCATCTCTTCCCGTCTGTCATTATTGGGCCGCTTTTCGTCATCATTTCAATACCAACAGGAAGGCTGGGAGAGGCAGAAAGAGGTAATATCATAACCCAGTTGGCAGTATTTATGACAAAAGGCTTGAGTTTGAGAAAAGAGGTAAATTTCATCTTGGAAACGAGAGCTCTGAAAACCCCAGGGCCCTGCCTGTAAATTCACTTCCACAGGCCGACCACCTGTGTGTGTGTTTCGGGGGCTTTTCTGAACAAGATGTAACATCCTATTGGTTCCTTCATTAATTAATGAGTTAAACGCCATCTTGGTAGGCATTCACTTGTATTATCCTAAGGGCCATGACTTACACCCTTTTTAAAAATTATAATTCACATAGGTCTACGTTTTAATTAGAAATTCAAAATTCAGTTTTTTTTAAAAAAAAAAAAAGCATTTCCCCAAATGCTGAAGGATTTGTTCTTATGAAAAAGAATTACTGCAATTTTAGAAACCAATTTTGAAATTTTAGAAACTGATGCTGAACAGAGTTTAGAGAGATGAAGGGGCCTGTAGCCCGCAGATCATAAAGCCGCATTCAAACCATTATCTCGGTGGTTTTTAACCTTTGTAACCGAGCGTCAAAACTGTCTGCCAGCCTCCACCACAGACACACGCAGCCTTCCGTCAGGTGGACCTCCGCCCCTCCAGAACGCGTCCCCTCTGGTCAGTGACGCCTCGCTCAAGGGCCTCCCTCAGGACCTCACGAACGTTTACATTTGAACAAAGGGCAACATCTCCCCTGGGTGGGAGGAACTGTCCGCTGCAGATGGAGTTGCGAGGTCTGTAAAAGAGGCCGAGGCGACTGAGAAAATAAAACGCAGAGCCAGGCATTCAAAATGAAGGGCCTGCAGGACGAACGGTGGGGGTCAGCAAGGGTCCAGAGAGGGACTCCCCGGGAAGCCCCTGGGCAGCTATCTGTTGGCTTCGGTTCAGTCCATGCCCTGAGCCTCGTCGGGAAGGCTGCTCTGGCCCAGCCTGTGCAGGTGGCTCCTCTGAGCCCTGGGCCCCGGTCCAGGGACCGCCGGGCCGGGCCCGTCCACATGAACGAAGAGAAGTCCTCTGGGGGGCCGCCCCGGGCCATCCCCCCAGCCGGGGAGCGGCGGAGAACACGGGACAACCCCACCATGGGCAGGCACCCCCCAGGCTGCGCAGGGCTAGCCCTCGACGGTGGCACCAGGCGCCAGGCACCACGGCAACAGCGGGGATTGCGTCGTTGTCGGGTCCCCTCCGTGGCTGACCTTGAGAAGCAGAATGGACTGAGTTCTTTGGACTGAAATCCCCTTCCCTCGTTCACGTACATTTTGGAGGACACCCTCAGGAGGCAGGCGCACGGGGGAGGGGACACACTTCTGTGCAACAAATAACTGGAAACATAAAAGCAACTTTCCCACAGTTGTACCCAAAGCGGCTGAAGCAGGCGATACAGTTGCACCGGTTTTTCTCTACTCTGTGTCCACACTATGTTCTAACTGGACCTCAGCAACAATATTTAAAAAATCAGCGTTGAAGAAACAGGAGTTAAATACTCGAGAACTTTGGGGCGGCTCCAAGTCCAGTGTCTGCGCTTCCTGGAGGGTGGGGGGCTAGGGGGCAGTGGTTATGGTCGGTTTCTGTTTACGCCTGTGGTGACCCACATAACAAACACCGAGGCGGGGTCCGGCCCACCGGCCAGACACCGGAGAGTCTTGGGCTCGATTCCCGGTCACGGGCACCTACCTCAGCTGCGGTTCGACCCCTGGCTGGGGAGTGTTCGGGAGGCAACCAATCAGTGTGTCTCTGACGTCGATGTTTCTCTCCCTCCCCCCTTCCGCTCTCTCTAAAAATCAGTGGAAAAAAATATCCTCAGGTGAAGATTTAAAAAAATAAATAAAAAGAACAGTATTCAGTGTAGTTCTGTCCGGGACCATGGGACGTGGGGCGAAATGCAAGTTACGGAAAACTGTGTGGAAGTCACCTGCCCTCTAACGAGCACAAACCAGGCTGCAGGCGGGGGCGGCTGAGCCCACTTGAGCTGGCCCTTTAAGTAGGTGAGAGGACCCCAATCAGACGCCCCAGAATAGGCCCCGGGAGCTCCCGCGGCAGCTTTCACTTCCTCGGGCCCCAGGGCTCACTTCCACATAGACCTGGGGGTGGCTGAGCGGGACGCCGGGGGAGGTTGGTGGTTGAGGCTCCCGGGCACCTGCAGACAGGTCAGCGGGGGGACCGCAGTGCAGACGTCACCGGCCTGAAACCGGCGGCAAACAAGAAATTCTTGCGAGAGCCATCACCTCTGCATGCAGACTCGGGGTCCAGGGCGGGGCGAGTGCTTTCCTTATGTGCTTATGTGCTTTCCCGGTGGCCTCCGTCCTAGGTCTCTAGACACCCGGCTGCTCTGTTCTCTTTAATACCAGAAAGGCCGAGACTCGGAGGACTGCAGAGTCAGAGCCGCCCAACTCCGTAATGGTTCAAGCCAGTGAAATGCTGTCCCCTTAGCGCCGTCCCTGGGCTCTGTCTAGAGCAGAGGGGACGCAGGCTGTTTTCACTCAGCACCTGTATCGGTGCTGAATCCATGGGGGGGGGGGGCAGCTACGAGTCCTTAATCAGGGAAACATCCTTGACGGGGACAGATCGTAATGGGAGCCGCGCAGGGAGGGAAAACGCGGACGAGCGGGCCAGGGCCTAAGGTAGGGCGGCAGAGAGGACCCAGCTTCCTCCCACCGGCAGACAGGGAGGGAGCCACTGCGGGTTACAAACAGGAACTGGGCCCTCGGAAAACACGGAATCTGATCCCCTTACCCCTCAAAGTGCAACTGAGGGACAGATCCCAGCCCCTCCTCCCAACGTTCATAGAAAAAAGGCGATAGGCAGTGTATTCTCCTATGAGACAGCCTCAGTGGTCAAATTCTTAACATTAAAAAATAAATAGATTGTTGCCCATCGCAGGTCATCAGCCCCAACTGGAAACAGAGGGGACAGCTGGGCGTGTTAACACTTCGAAAGCCTTGGGCCAGGTGTCCCAGGCACAGTGTGACCCGTCCCTGCCCGTTTCCCGTCCTCGCCTCTGCTCTGCGTGGCTGACGCTTGTGAGAGGGAGACACGGCCCCGGCGGCCATGTGAACTCGAGGACCCTGGTAACGGCCGCAGAGCAGCCCTATAAGCGGGGTCCACCCGGCTCCTTCAGAGGCGGAAACCGTTGGGGCATCTGAGAAGCTATAAATAGTACTTAACTGCTGTTTTTTCTAATTCATTTTTTTAATCTCTCTTGAAACCCAGGTAGAACCTATAGCTGAGCCTGGTTGGGGCATGAGAAAAGGCTCAGGGACATGGCCAGGACCATGGTTGCTGGGCGAGGGTCACACCTGTGGAGAGGACAGTCCGACCTGTTCAGATCATGACACCCAAGAGAAGAGCACCTGCTGTCGCTGACTCAGTTCCTGGCATTTACTCGCCTGCAAAAGGGGGGTAACTTGTACGTTCCCCTTTTAAAGATGAGAACACTGAGGCTGGCGGAGGTTAATGACAGCCAGAGGCTCCCATCTAGGGGGTACTGGGCGCGGACCCAGCAGAGCCAGGCCTCTCGCCTGCACAGATGCTCACAAAGGGGAGGGTGGGCCTGGGCCCGGGGCTGAACCGTAGGGAGTTCCAGGGGGAGGGCACTGGCTGCTCAGCACACGGGGGCCACAGGGGTGCTGGGACACAGGGAGAGACGGTGAGCTTAGGGGTCCCTGACCTCGGCAGCTTGCAGACACCAATCCCGTCTTCTTTCCTGCAGGTCTCTGAGCAGGTGGAGCACCAGGGACAGGCTGGCTTTTTGTCTGGAGAATGGGGCACAGGTTGGCTTTGCCTTTGAGGTTAGAAACAGTAAGACAAGACCCCTCACGCTGTGTGCTCACCACCCCAAGTCAGGTCTCCTTCCGTCACCATTTACCCCCCTTTACCTTCCTCCGCCCCCCGCTAACCCAGCCCCCTTTCCTTCTGGTCACCCCCACGCTGTTGTCCGAGTCTGCAGGGCCAGGTGAAGGGGTGAAGCGATTAAGAAAAAAGAAAGCTTTTCTATTTTTCTGTATTACAGTTGAGTTACCTTTACAGTTCAAAATTAATTTTAAAATAGCAGGCGGTTAAAATAAGACCCTGTTCTAAAAGTGCATTTTTTGGTTGATATTTTTATTTTAGACTGTATTGTCCCATGGAAAAAAAAATCAGAAGACATGGCCCATTTTCCAGGCCAGCTCACAAACGCCTTTTGCTCTCGTTACAGTGACCTTACCTCTGAAAACAAACCTCTCAGTGGGGTTTCCACTTTTGCTTCTCGGGGAAACCATCTCCAGCCATGAGCCTCTCATTCTGCCTCGCCAGCTGCAGACAGGGCAGCCGGCGCCCCGGGGCCGCCCAGGGCTGGCTTCCTGCGCCCTGACTGGAAGGGGGGTCGCTAAGCCGCGGGGTGCAGAGCGGGCAGAGCGAAACCAGAGCCCTGTGCCCGAGAGCAGGTCTTCAGGCCAGGAAAGTGCCCTGAAACCAGGCCGTGGGGCAGGTGGCCGGGCAGCACCCCTGAGCTGCGGCGGGAGGGAGCGGCGGCCGCAAGGCCGGGGTGCTGGAGCGGGCCCCCCTCCTGACTGCAGACTCACCTTAACCACAGGCTCTCCCTCGCCGGGACTCTCACAGGCTTCCTCCGCCCTGCTTTCAGACGGCGTTTAGAGAAAGTTTAAACCCACTCGGGCACATCTCCTGTACCCACCCAGGTCCCGGGCTTGTGCCAATCGGCAGCTACAAGCCATGGTTTCACCCGGAGTCTTTGATCCTGCCCAGGTCCCGCGGCTTTTGTCACCTGTCCTGGAGGTAGCGGCACTGGCAGGGTTTCTGGAGCTGACCTGCAGGCTGGCCGTCCACAGCCCTACCCCTCAGCCCACTGTCTCAGGAGGGTCTCTGGGCATCCTGGTCAGCCCCACGCTGCCCATCCTGCCAGCCCGGCCATGCCAGCTGCCCCCTCTCCTGTCCCCACCCACGCACACGTCTAGTCTGACCAGAGGCCCCTGGCTGCCCGTCAGGCCACCTGGCAGACTTCCTGTGGCCAGCTGCCGGCTGCCACTCCTGTCTGTTGCCCCTTCGGCCATGTGCTCCATCTCCTCCGACCAACATCCACTATCTTTTCCATGATGGTTACCAGACTCCCCATGTGAGCTTATGGCCAAAATCATCACCAGTGCCCCCATTTTCCCATAACCAAAGGTCAGTGAAGGCGTTTCCCAGGCCTCAAGGTAGGAACTTTTTATGAGCTAAGGTGATGCAGGCTCCCACCTTAACCAAAGCTCAGCTCCCAGCTCCCTGCTTCCTTCACCAGGAGAACGTCGGATCTGGTGTACACAGTTATCTTGAATAAAGATCCCAGGACAACACCAACTCAAGGGATTGGGAAAAGGTAAAACTGAGTCTGAGCTCTACAGGTGAAACTAAAAATCAAGAGAGATTTATCATGAAAATATTTCTTACTCTGCTACTCAATCCAACTATCTACCTGCCTGTAACAGGTGCACCCACAGGGACTGCCAAGCAAATGAGCCCCTTGTTTTACAAAGATGCCCAAGTTACCTTCCATTAGCCATACTGATTGGTTATTGAGAATATTTGAGGAGCTCTCATAGGGATTTTTAAATGTGTATAAACTGAATTTCCAACTGACTGCAGAATGGGCTCTGAGAGATCAGAAGGATATTTCCCCACCGATGTCATCGTGAGAGAAAGTCACCTTTTAAAATTCCTCGGCACAAAATTAACTTAAAATCGAGTCGGGTAGTTTTACATCTTGAAGATAATACGATTAACCAGAAGGAACTGAGAGAGAGAACAATATTAAGCCCAAGTGAAAAAAAAAAAAGGCTTTAAAAATGTAACTGTGAGGGAGCTGAGTCATTTTGCAGAATCTCCAGGCCGGGTGGAAGTCCCCAGCGCGATCACGGAGGGGTCACCTAGTTCTCTCCTTCCTGAGCCAACCAGCCGCACGCGCCCTGTGGGGAGGGGCGTCACCCGGCTGAGCTGGTAACATTGTTGCTCTTTGATTTTGCCGGCGCTGCTGAATTGAAACTGTAGCAAACCAACCAGAAATCCCATCAGATAAGGGGGTGGCTTTTGGCACAGGCTGCAGACAGCAGAGAGGTGGAGAGACTCCAGTGAGGAGGGTACAGAGATACGTACGCGAGTTTCATAGTCAAGATCAACTTCTGTGCCGAAACCCCGAACAGCGACGCCGTAGGCCAGAAAGTAAAATTGACGACGACCAGGATGTGAAACTGGCCGGCAGCCCGCTCCTGTTGCACCGAGATCTTCGCTAGAAGCTCACAGGCCCCGTCGGCCGACGGGCCGGCTACGGTCTCCTCCTTACCCGGCTCCCCCGCTTCGGCAAACTTAGGCGCACGATTTAAGTATGGGGTTCGGTGACGTTTTAAAACGCACTTGGGGTTCCTTGGAGAGTTCTGAAATTCCCGTGGCAGCTGCATACCTCCGTCCCGGCGGCCTTTGGGGAAACCTTGTCAAAGCCACACTGGGGACCCGAACTGCCTGTGTGGAAACAATGTTTCCCTGTTGTGAGTGAAAATTCCATGAGCAAAACTTCGTGCATCGTGTCCCGTGGAAACAGGTATTCCCTCTGAAAACGCTGGCCTAATGCGCTTGCTTGTGATGCTGACCGTGGAAGTGAGGGGCAGAACCGCACATGTGCTCCTCCCCTTTTTCTCTCCTCCCGCCTGGTCCTTCTGTCCCCAGTGAGAGTGGCGGTGGCCTGGCAGGGAGTCCCCTTGTCACAGAGAGCACGCGGTCTCGCCTTCTCGCCTGCGTGGTGCGTCGGTCTTTAAAGGACAGCTGAGAGCGTTCTGGCTGTGGCTGTGGCAGACGCTGGCACCTGCTTTTTGCAGACTTGGCCCACCCCCACCCCCACCCCCCGCTGATGTCAGGTGCTCATTTGCCAGCAGCTCAGGCCTCAGCTGCAGTTTCCAGCTTTGATCCGAGCTGAAGCCCATGTTGTCCCAGTGTCGTGTGTGAGTCTGGGTCTGGAAAGACCACGAGGAAGCAATGAAGGGACATGGAGAGAGGCTGGGCCACCTGCTCCCCGCCAGGATGGGATGAAACGGCGCAGCTGGCGGGCCCAGGGAGAGTGGGGTGTGGGGTGGGGATGGGAGAGGGGAGACTGGCATGCACCCCACCCGGCCGCCTGGGACTTGGTGCTTCGAGAAGCATGAGAACCCCGCCCTCGAGGATGTAGAGTCCAGGGGCCTCCCAGACACACGGAGACACGCTCACTCTGCTATATGTCAGGCCGGTGCAGGCACGAGTGGGGAAGCATTGAAGAGCCCGGGGACACGGGGAGAGGAAACAAAGACAGGCCAGAAGGACAGGAGTGGAGAACATAACCTGCCAAGGTCTCCAAATCACCCAGAAAAGGGAAAGATAGAGGGGAAAAAAGAGAGAAAAGTTGCCAGGACCTTTTCTCTCTTGATTTAAATCGATAGCGTGTCCCAAGAAAATGTACATGCACTTCAACAGCGTAATAAACACTGACTTTATAATCGCTCACAGTGTGTATACATTTTTGGGGACACCCTGTATTTATTGAGCACCTACTAATAAAATGGCTTACGAAGCACCTGCTCCCACACCACAATAAGGCCTGGCTCCTGGCCTCCAGGAGGTCCCGCGGCCTGCGGGCAGGTCACGCTGAGATCGGACCTCCTTGCCCTGCACCAGGGAGTCGGCATTCACCAGTGGCCGGGGCAGCCTCAGGCCAGGAAACCCAGGGCAGTGCCAGGCGAGAGAGACGGACTTCACCCCACTGGCTCGACCAACCCTGCCCACCCCCATCTGGAACTTCCTGCTCGGCCTGCTGTCGGGGGCACCCCTTCCCTCCTACGCTTCCCCTCTACATGCCCCAAACTCCACCACCCTGCTAAGAGGCTGTGACCCTCAAGCCAGCTCCTCGCCTGTTCTCCGTCTCAAACTCCCCTGCAAAACAGGGGTGATTAAACACAGCACCTCACGGCGTCTGCTCAAGATGAATGGGTTTGTGCTTCAGAGGCACTTAGCACAGAGCAAGGGCTCACAAACTGAGTTATTATTGTATTACTGTGATCTCATCCACACCCACGACCTCATCATGATTTGTAAGCTGCCCTCACCCTGGTCTCGCAGGCCCCTGGCTGGATCATCAGCTCCCAGCCCTCCCCAGGCTGAGACGGGGGCCCCGCGGTGCCTTCCTGACACCCCTGGGCCTACCTCTGTCTTTGGAGACTGTCCCCCAAGAGTTCATTTATTGCTGCTCATCCCACTCATCCCAAAGTTCCCCGAGGTCCAGAATCGCCCATCCTCAGCTAGAAGTCCCTGGGACAAGGCCAGTTGTTGCCTGGTCTAAAGTGGATGTTGCATTAATGATTTATTAACCTGCCAGTGAGTGGATCACATGCCAACCGAGTCCTCTACACACCAGCAGCGGGAGAGTCAACGTGGCCCCTCCCTCCTTCCTTCTGGCTGTTTCTGTGGGACCTTCCGGGACAAGCCGCACTCTCTCGTGAGAACAGAGGGGCCTCAGTTTCCCCTCCCGGACCCTCTTCCTGCAGCCGCAGTGACTGACTTTCAGAGGGCTTGTCTTTCCTTGGATTCCTCCCTGTGACTGAGAACTATAATCACCCCTGCGCAGCCCAGCTTGGCGAGGAGAGAGCCAACCGCACTCACTGCGGACTTGAAACACGACAGTAGAAACAGCCAAGGAAAGCTCACGGAGCACCGAGCAATCAAAAGCACAGGGAACACGAGGCAGAACAGCTCCCCGGGCACTGCAGAGCATTCCTGCGGGAGCCTGGGGAAGTCGCACTGCAGAACTGCCACCAGGGGCGGGACAGAGGGACAAGCTCTGCTAGACCGCCGTGGAGACACAGGCATTTCTCTCGGGAAGAGCCAGGCCACCAAGCACAGCCCACTGTGTCTCCACCCCTCTCCGTATTGCTTCCAGAATTGTTCCGTCCCCCAGCACGGGCACCCGAGGGCCTGAGAACCGGGAAGCACAAGCCCCTGTTTAAGTTTGCAGCTGAAAACTGCTCCAGAGGCACTGGACCCATTTGACATTTGGGGGGTTGTTCTAAAAGATCCAGGGTTAAAAAAAAAGAGAGAGAAAAGGGGTCACTATAACCATGAATAACTTGAAATAAGCAGGACTGTTTCCCCACCTAGGGCCAGCTGTAGGGATGCACCTTTGAAAACGCTGAGTCGGAGCAGAGAGAGAGACTGTGAGCATCGCAGGTCTGTGAGCTAGGGCGGCACCAGAGTTACCCTTAGAGAGAGTGCCATGTAATATGTTGTCCAGACTAGGACATTTTTTAGAGCAAACAGAATAATTATCACTAACCGCACCTGGCCGGCTGGGTGTGGACCAGCAGGGCCCAGGCAAACGGGAGAGTGCGGCCACGCACGGCGGGGTGCCCCGGAACCAGCCCCGCGGACGCCAGGCGGCCTGGATCACAGAGGCCACATGTGCTTTTTCATTAGAGACGCTCTCTGGACTCAGCTCTTGGCTCTGCCCTGATGCTGTTTCAACCCAAGTTACACAGGCGTTGTCCCAGCAGAAGCTGGCAATCAAATACGGGAAGGACGAGACAGAAGTGGGCCAGGGCGCTTGTGAAACCCGCCCCCGCCCGGCGCCTCTGCAAACAGGAAGCGTTTAGCAACCGGAGGTGCGCGGGGAGCTGCGGACGCCACCCTGTGATCCGAAGGTGGCTGTCGCTGGGCACATCGGCCCATAGGACGAAGCGTGCCTCCCGTGCCCAGGGGTTCCTGCCTGAGAACGTTCCCGTCGGGACACTGGAAACGGGGTGAGGAACGGATAGCTGCCATGCGCACGAGGCCACCTCAAAGCTCCCTTCAGAACTCAGCGGGTGGCATCCATGGCACCATCCCTGCCTGTTACTCAGGCACAGGGAACTGGAGGTGGGCTTTCTCCCAGCCAAGCCTCCCAAAGTAGAAGCACCCTAAAATCTGAGACCAAACAAGCCCCCCAACATAGAAGCTCGCTAAAAAGCTGAAGTCAAAGTGCCCATATATTTTTTTTAAAGTGATATCAATTTCTTACACTCACCAGCTGATTTTTTTATTCCTGGATCCTTCCTAAGGAAGAAATAAAATAGATCTGAGTCCTGTGACCACCCTCACATGCAAAGCTGCAGGAGGGAGGGGGCTCCCACCACCTCAGTGCATCCCCTGGCGCTGAGGCTCCTGGGCCAGGGCATCGAGCGGGTAATGGGGAAAGCGCGGTGGAGATGCCCGTGGTGGGGAAGGAGGCACTGCTTCTCTTTGGCAGCACTGCCAACGCCGAGCTGTGAGCCAGTCACGGCTTCCAGGAGCCTGCGGGGTGCGCGAGCACTGGGGGCAGATCTTCTGATCTCAAGCCCTTCATTCACTCGGGACAAGGCTCTGAGTCTGCTACTCCCTAGATGGAGACACCCTGCAAGCAGCAGGCAGCAGAGAGCTCAGGGACTGCACAAAAATACCAGTTTTCTGTACAGGTGTTCTGCATGTGCATCTTACGAAGGCACTAGAACCTCCCGAGTCCTGTTTCCCGTTGACTGTCTCCAATCTACATAAAACCAACGCATCCTCCAAAATGTTGCCCCCGCCTCAGCCTCTTTCCCCAGCATATTTCACATCCTAACAGAGCAAAACCTATTAATGTGAACTAAGGTAAAATCTCTTGAACTCAGAATTCGCTGATTCGAGATCATTCAGATTTGGCTGAAGTTTAACTCTGCCCAGCAATCCTTTTCTTCTTTCACGCAGCAATTTAAATTTATACACAGTGTTTGAGGGAAGTGTCAAAACTCATCAGAGAATACATTGTTTCAACACATCCGCAGGACTCGCTCCCAAATAATTGTTACAGGAAATAATTGTTACAGGAAATAAGTCGTTGTTAAATATTCATTCTCGGCTCCCTAAAGACTTGGAAAAGGCAACAATTCTATCTTAGTTGTGTTACTGTGACGCTTTCAAAAAATCCTGGCTGGTTGCTCCCTGATTGTCACAAATGAGTGTCAGCTCATTCAACCTGAGGTGAAAAGGGTCCCACGTCTGATAGACACTGACAAAGGGATTTCACAGCATTCGATGATTAGTCCCGTAAGAGTCAGCGCGGATGGGGCCTTTCTATATTTGAAAGGGAAGGTCCCCGCGTTTCCAACTGCTCCACCGCTGAGCCCTTTCCTTGTGCCCCGCCCCGTGCTCTGTGCGCTACGGGGGATGCAAACCTCACTGGGAGGCAGGACCAGAACTTCAGAGAGTAGTTGGATCTCAGAGTCTACGATGCTGAGTCCAAATGAAACAGAAAATCTCAGAAAGGCAAGAGATGGAGCAGAACACATCCTCAAGTCAGGGGGCTGTTTGGAACCTGCAGGACGTTGCATGAGCCGGGAGAGCCCTTCCCTCCACCTCCAGGGACCCCTAAGGTCACGAACCTCAGCTCAGCAGCTCCTGCACCGGGGCCCTGGGGACGTCGGCGGGCCCTGGCCGTCTTGCTCTAACCACAGCGCCATTGGGCCACCACGTGCCCGCAGGCTGTGCACACCTCTGCCATCGCAGGCCACCTCATCATGTGCCTAGCTCTCTCCACAACTAGACGTGAGCCACGCCTATGCCTCTGAGAGTCGTCAGCATCTTGCCAGGCATCAGGCATAAATTAAACTCTTAATCATGCTGCACTGAACGAATCAATGAAGGAATGAACGAGTGAGCGAGTGAGCGAGTGAGTGAGCGAGTGAGTGAGTGAGTGAGCGAGCGAGTGAATGAATGAGTGAACTTTTTCCTGGGTTCTCCGTCTCTTGGAAACTTTCTCGCTCTCATTGGTGACCTACAGAGCCGGGCAGCGGCGGTTTGGGCCGGCAGCCCTCCGGCTCAGCGTTCCCGCCCCTGGAGTTCAGACACGGTTTTCAAAGGTCAAGGTCTCCCGCAGCTGCAGAGGCCGCCCCGCCCGGGCGGAAAGTCCCGGCGGTGGACGGCGCCGCTGGTTTCCGGACCAGTGGCGGCAGGGTCTCGGGCGCCTTCGCCTCGCTCGGGCCGGGCCCACGCGCGGCTGTGCCTGCGACGCCTCCGTGGCCACAGCACCGCGAATGTGGCGATGGGCGGCTGCGTGAGCAGGGCTTCTGGCTGCCTTCCTTTCATACCTCTCCCCGTGGTTTCATGCATCGGAACCACGCAGTCAGCCGCACTCAATTCTCCTCTCACATCGGTTTTCCTGTCATCACCCTCCCCGATGCACCTGGTGCCCACGATCCCGGATTCTGAGTCCAACAATCTTGTTTTCATTGGAAACTAGTCTGTCTTGACCTTTTCATAACTTCGTGTGGTAGATGCATTTTTTCCCCCCAAAGTTTGAATCTCTCCTTGACCTTGACCAGGTTCTAACTTTCAATATTCTGATTAAGTTTGATTCTAACCTGCGCTTCATTTCCAAAAGGGTCCTCTAAACCCCTCGCCCCGCCTGCAGGGTCATGGCTAACAATGGGAGTGGGGGACTTGGGGGTGCGCCTGGCTCTGCCTCCACTGTGCCAGGACCTCTGGAGGTGCTGCCACCTGGGAGAGGTGGCCTCTTGGTGACTCCCACTTCCTGGCCCTTCCTCAGGGCCCCATGCAGGCAAGACACCCCAAAGATCAGCTTCCTCACTCCCAGCAAGACAGAGACTCCGACGGCCCCACATTCCCACGACGCCTCCGCCCCTCCCTCGATGCCTTCCTCGGTCCATTGGTCAACCACGTCCTGGACAAAGGAGAGAGGGGAGCAAGCTGAACAGGGTACAGATGCCACAGCACCCCTATGCAATAGGGGACAACGCAGCCTCTGTCATCCATCGGGCCTGGCCGTCTGGGCCCGGCTGGCGGCTGTGTGCTCCTTGATAAGCTTGTCACCTTTCTGTGCCTCTGTCACTCAGATGTGAAAAAATAGTACTAATACCCCATGGGAGGCGTCTGTGTGAAGATTCTTAGTGATGACGTCATTAAGACCTCAGGGCCAGGCACACAATCAACACGCAATAAATGTGCTCCTTGCCTCTCTGTGTATCTACCCGTCTCTCCATAGCTACCTGTCCCCTTCTTGTTATTTCCTAACCAGCATCCTGGGAGCAGACACTATCCCGAATTCATCTTTTCACCCACCAGAGAAGGTAGTCACTACGCGGTCATTGATCCGATGTTGTTAAATTCACACTCGGGCCCTGCTTTCTGTCATTTAGAAAACATTTTAATTACTACAAGACACTGCTCAACAGAAATATGGGCTTCTCTTTGCTCTTTCCATACCTGTTTCCAGGATTTTCTTTTTTAGCTCTGTACGTAATCTTACCTCTTGTGAAAACATCTGCAACCCAGACCAACAAGGGGCCTGGGGACCAGCCCTGCAGACTGCCACATCATATGTGCAATGTCACACGCATGGTCGTGTTGATAGACACACACGCGCTCACTCACGCACACATATGCACACACTCACGCGCACACACGCGAACACACACGGGCGTGGCCCGAGGGCAGCCCCGGCGAGCTGCTGAATTACAATCAGATGCACACATTGTTCTGTGGGTGCCTCACCCAGTGCCACCCACAGACCACACAGGACCTGGAAAGCCCAGTGACCTGGTTTTGGGGGGAAACAAGAAGGCAGAAGGTGGTTAACTAGATGCATCAGGTCAAAAATAAACGTTGCCCTAAAAGGCGGAGACGGTTGAAGTCGAGGTGCGTTTCCTGCTTTGAAATGCTGGTAACTGTTTGAAGCACCTCACAGGCTCCACCTGGGAAAGGAGGAATCTCAGCATCGAAGGCATTTTCGGCCAAATGCCCAGCAGTAGTGACTATGCAGTAAGTGCAGACAAAGGTGTGAGTGTCAAAAGAGTGTCCCTGTCTTTTTTTTTTTTTTAATTTGACTTTTTAGAGAGAAAGGAAGGGAGAGGGAAAGAGAGAGATACATTAATGTGAGAGCAAAACATCAATCGGCTGCCTCCTGCACACCCCCTACTGGGACAGGATTGAGCCCGAAACCCGGGCATGTGCCCTGACCAAGACTGGAACTGGCAACCTGTCGGTGCACGAGAGGACACTCAACCAACGGAGCCACACTGGCCAGGGCAGGTGTCCCTGTCCTATGGGGGCGGGGGAGGCGCCATGTAACAGGGACAGTGGCGTGAATCGAGCGTATTGGTGCTGTGAGGAAACCCGCTGCAGTGAGGGCCACGGGGCAGGGAACGGCCAATTTGAGTTTACAGATGAACTCTGCACATGGGATGCATTAAAAAATACATCACGTAAAAATCAAGTCTATTCAAAACCACACTTGGAACGGCGTCCAAACATCCCCAACCAAGGCAAGTCATGAAAAAAAACGAAAAAGTACCCGGACCACCCCTCTCTCCAGCTGACCGCCCCAGAGGCAAGTGTCCAGCCCAGAAAGTGACTCGCCTTGTCTCCCACCAGTTTGTCACGGGAGGGTTGAGTCTATGGGGGACAGGAAGACTCCTACGGGGGGGATTTCCCAAACCCGAGAGGCCTGTCGGTCCCTCCGGGGACCCCAGGGAGGGAGGTGGAGGGGAGAGAGCGGCTCCTCTCTTATACCCCCTGGCGGGGGGCTCTCCGTCTCCCTCCAGCCCACCAAGGTGAGTTTCCCACTCGAGAGCAGACGCTCCTGGGGGCCGCCTCCTGCAGAGCCCAGCCCTCACCTGGAGAGAGTGAAGCGAAAGGCCCTGCCCCAGGGTGTGATCGCTTCAGCCTGGCTGTTGAGTTTAAGGAACAAATTGCTCAAAGGCAGGCAAGCTGCAGGGACAGAGATGACGCCGGACAGCCCATGGATCTGGCTCTTCTCCTGCCCCTTCTCCAGAGCAGCCGGGTGTAACTCTGCCCTCTCCCGAGGCCGGGGCGCTGCGGTGCTTCGTGCCTGAGCTACGGGGGCTGCTGCCTCCACTCTGGAAGGCTCCCCCTTACCGCTCTGCCTCCTCTCCATCAGTGTGTGGCTCTTTTTAAAATTAGCTTCCCCACAGTTGCCACAACCTACAGGAGACTGTTTTTGTCCAAAGCTTTTTAAAACGCAGATTCATCAGAGCTATTCTAGATAAACATATGCCACCCTATGTATAACCAGGATTCTGGGGAGGGTTGTGCATTTACCATCTGATAAAAAATGTCACTCTTCCCCCACCAGCCGATGCTCCTCGGCCCGGCACAGCCGCGTCTATTCTGGTGCCTGGGATTCTATTCCCGCCCCGAGTCGAAACTCGCAGGGTCTTTGGGGAACTGAATATACATCAGCTGTACGTTCTCCTGCTGCTGCTGGTGGGGAAGCTGGTTGTCAGCAGCCGGGGACGGGCCGGACCCAGCTGGAAAAGCCCCAGGGCCAGGCGGGGTCATGGAATCCAAGCGGGGGCCACGGGCCGGGCAGTGGAGGGCCCGGCCTCGCCACCCCAGGCACAGCCCCTCTGGGTGAAAGTAGACAGGCTGGGGCGCCCCCACTCTGGCACAGGCACCCAGCGGGAGGCGGCGTTGCTGAAAGCCGCCGTCCGTGACTTCTGTCTGTCCCTGCCAAGCCCTTTCATCCCCACACTTTAAATGGATACATGTTTTTGGTTTCTTTTTTAAATGTCTTTATTGATTTGAGAGAGAGAGAGAGGAAGGGAGAGGAAGACAGAGACAGAAACATTGATGAGAGAGAAACATCATTGATGGGCTGCCTCCTGCACGCCCCCGACTGGGGATCGAGCCCGCAACCCGGGCCTGTGCCCTGACCGGGGATCGAACCGTGACCCCCTGGTTCATGGGCTGACGCTCACCCACTGAGCCACACCGGCCGGGAGGATACAGGTAGGTTTACAAGACTTTCTTAGAACAAGGCCGTATTTTGTTACTACATGCTGATGTCAAAGAAGCCCCTGGGCCCCCTTCAGAGACGTTTGCTCTGCAGAAACCCCATCTTTTCTGGATCCAGAGCTTCATGAGGATTTCCAGAGCAGGAGATCCCCGGGGAACCCAGGTGGAGTCTGCAGCTGTGACTGACAGGTCCGGGAAAGTCTGGCTAAAGGGTGGGTGGAGCCCCCGGCGCTGAAGCGCCTCCAGGGTGCCTCACCCAAAGGTCAGAGGAGGTCAGAGCTGCTTCATGGGGCCACAGGGGATGGCCATCCTGAGCCTCCATCGGTTCTCAGGTCGCCTGGATTATGGGAGTTGGCGGTGTACCAGAGAGGAAGACTTTGGGCCGAAAGCGACAGTAGCCCCGACCACAGCAGCTTAAACAAATCAGGGACTTATTTGTCTGGTTCAGTGGCCCCATTCTGAGACTTTCGTGGCCTGTCCCTCGTGGTCTCCGGTTGGCGAGAACTGCCCCACCTCGCACATCTGTGTTTGTTTTATCCGAGAGGAGGAAGTCAACCCTGTCGCCGTTTTCAGAACCTCTAAGCAAGCGTCCCTTCCCTTGGCCCCTCACGGCCAGCCCTGTGCCACGGCGGCCACTGCCCGCTGGAAGGCAACTGTGTGTGGTCAAGGGGACTTGGAGACCGGACTGGGACCACCAGCCTGGAGACCTGCCCTGTCCCCTCAGAGCCTGCAGCACAGGATCGGGTTTCAGAGTAAGGAGCCTGGGTCCTTCCAGGGATGGCCGAGCTGTGCCCAGGCCGTGGGTGCTGCACCCCGGACACCCGGTTGGAATTGGGGCCCTGGGGCTCGAGGAAAACCGTGACCTTCGGCAACCAGAATTGGCCAACCAAGTGGTAGAATAAGTGAAAGACTAAATGACCATCTGCTGGGCACTGAAGTAAGAATTGTCTGTGGCCCTGGCCGGTGTGGTTCAGTGGGTTGAGCATCCGCATGTGCACTGAGAGGGTTTCCAGCTCGATCCCCGGGAGGGGGCGTGCAGGAGGCAGCCAGTCGATGTTTCTCTCCCACTCTCCCTTTCTCTCTCTCTAAAAAAAAATCAATACAACCTTATTTAAAAAAAAATGACCCCAACATTGTTGGAACCATGTTGTTCCACCCAAAAGACGCCGGATGTGTAGTTGTGAGCGGACAGGAAACGTGTTACTTGTTCCTTCAACACCAGGAAGGCTGGAAGGTGTGACACGGTACAGGACAGTGCAGGCAGGACTCAATTTGCATTAAAAAGGGTGCAAGAGCAATTAGCACCTCATTAATATGGTGTAAGTGTTAATTCACACAGATCTCAAGTGACCCCCAAGTTCTTCTCCCCCAACTAGTGGCTGTTTCAGGAAACACAGGGCAGGGGCCATCCCACCTGCGCAGCCCCTTGGAAGGGGGCTCAGGTCACGGACATCACAGCAACCGCGTGTCGGCTCAGCCTGGGCCACAGCCACACCCCGGAGGAAGGGCCACCTGTGGGGTCCACACAGTCCTCGGGGTGCCCCATGCTCAGGGGGTGCCTGGTTACCGTCTCCAAAACTGCTGCACGCACTGGGTGCCATGGAGATGCGGTGCCCCCCAGGGAAGGGAGGGGCTCCTGAGAGCAGCTAAGGTTCTCCTCACAAGCCGGCAGCTAGTACTGATCAAAGCGATTGCCTTAAATAATTGATTTGTTTATACCAGATTTAAAAGAAAAGAAAAACCCCGGAGTGTTTGGAAGAGCCTGAGATCTAATCACACCACTTGGGAATGAGAGCTGTTCGCAGCCCTGTCTGCAGGGCCGTGGGGTGTGACAGGCGATGCCACATCAAAGGGCGGGCAGAGGAGTCCACCGGGAAGCCAGCTCAGAGAGGCACTGTGGGTGGCACTGCCCTGAGCAAAGGTCCTGCCGAGCCCCCTGCCCCTTTCGCTCACCACCCGGAAGGAGACAAAAGGGAGGGAAGGTGGGGGCACCACCCTGGGCCGGAAGAAGGCCCCATTGCTGTCCTTCCTCACGTCCACTGCAGGTGCCTGACCATCTGGTGTGGCTGAACTGGCACACACACACTCACACACACTCACATACACACACGCACTCACGCACTCACATTCATACTCACATACACGCATACACACACATTCATACACCCACTCATGCATATACACACTCACACACTCACTCATACACACACACGCACTCACACAACTGGTGCCAGACCTGCCCCTCACCACGCTGTTGCTGCAGTTTTATGAGACTCGGGCTAGAGACACAGTGGCAGTCACCCCCGCTCCCACGTTGGAAGGACCACGTGCAGCCTTTCGCAGTCAGCGCGGTGACAGACAAGACCACGTCAAGAGCCGGGAGGGCTTCCTGGGAGAATGGGCATCTGAGCTGGTCTCCCTGAAGGTGGGAAAATGTCGGTGGCAACACCCAGGGTGAAGGGAGGGGTCAGAGCAAAGGCGCAACACAGGTGACTCAGATTCGTGGTTGGAACTAGGTCAGGGGCCATGGTTCTTCCGACCAAAACAGTAGCCGGGTTATAAAGGACCGGCCTGGGTCAGGCTCAGACCCCGAAGGTGGGGGCCAGGTGGGAGGAGGCTGTCACAGTGACTGGGCTGAGGGGCCCTGAGTACGTGGGGCCACGGGGGATGCATGGAGACGCACCCGAGGGTCAGGCCGCTGTCGGCTCTGTACTACACGGGTTTGCTGATGTGTTTTATTTTCTCCGAGGAACTGGGGGAGCGTGGGGACAGTGCCGATGGCGGGAGGCCCCGGGCCTGCTCTCTGCCCAGCACCCCAGGGGAAGCACCGCGTCGCAGGAACCCGGGGCCCGCGGAGCCTTCCGGGCCGGGCAGGGCGGTTCTGCTCCTCAGATCTGCACATTTGCAAAGGAAACCACATCAACACCCTCTGCTTGCCAACGCGGCCCTTCATTCATGAAAATTCGTGAAAAAAAATCACCAGGTATTTGAGAAGAGAAAACAATAAAGTTAAATAGTAAAGAGAAAGAAATGAGCACCTGATCCCAGTGAAAAGAGAAACAATTAGGACCGAGGAGAGCTGTTTGTTACGATGGCAGCCTTGGAAAGGTCTCCAGAGGGGAGAACACGGGGAAACCAGGGTGTCCTCTCAACAGAAGAGGACCCGCTCTTTCCAACGCAGGGGGCGCACCAGGCCCCAGGCAGGGCGAGCGACAGGGAATCGAGGACCATCTGCCACCCTCCCTTAACCTCTCGCCCGGAGACGAGGCGAGGACCCCGGCGCTGGGGAAAGAAGGCCGCCTGCAGAGAACAAGAACTGAACGGACCCGGGGCTTATGGATACATTGTAACGACGGAAGGAAAAGGGGCGAGACAGCGAATGGTAAGAACAGTTATTTTTAAACTAAAATTCTATTCCAAACTGCAACCAAGTGGCGTAGTGGAAAAACAAAGATATTTTGAGAGTTTAGGACTCGGGAAGTTGTCCTCCCCTTTCTGGGGAAAAACTCAACACCGCAGAGCAGGGACTAATTGCCAGGCACCCCCCCTAGCGAGGAGCGCGTGCTTTTTCTCTCCACATCAACCCTTTTTTTATCCTAAAGTTGTAGATGAAGAAACTGTGGCAAAGAGAGGTTACACCCTGGCGAAATCAAAAAGGAACTCAAGGGAAAAGATGCTATAAAGCGTCACTCACGTAAACGCAGGAGATGCCTGGAAAGAAAGCCGAGGCCGGCCGCTCGGCGGCGCGTCCGGAAAGCAAGAGACCGGTCAGGAGAGCAGGAGGCTCGCGAAGGCCTTCGAGACACACACATCCAGTTACTTACGTTATGTGACAAAGCCCCTGAAAGGAGTAAAGACGTGAGCGATGCAAATGTCCCTCAGCCAATGGTCACAAAAATGGAAAAGCCACAGGACAGGACAACGGCCGGGGGGGGCGGGGGGGTGCCGCTGAACGAAAAGGCAAAGAGAAGCCAACTTACAGGGGCCCTAACTGAGCGAGAGGCGGCGTTTAGGAAAAGAAAAATGCGTTTCACCTGGACTCCTAGAAGATTGCCCTTCAAACAGCGCCAGTTCGCTAACATCGAAATAACTTCTCCTCAAGGTGTTCTGCAGGGGGAAATATTAAACAATCAAAATCATAGAATAAAATAACTTTTTATTTTTAGCATCTCCTTAGAAGCATGGAAAAGTTCGTTACAGTTACAGTGAAACATATAAATATGATATAAAATATGACAATATAAAAACGAAACAGCGTCTCTGGACAAAAAGGGAAGATCCTAGAGGTGCCAGTTCCTCACCCTTCTTAACAGAGACCCGACAGGCGCCATCTAAAGTCAATGGATCGACAACACCAACGGCAGGGTCCTGGGCAGACGCCTCCCCCAGGATGACACAGGGGTGGCAATAAGCACATGAAAGGACACTCCAGGCCTAAGTCATCAGGGGAACGCAAATCAGACTGTGAGACTCCAGCACACGCCCGTGAAGATGGTGAAATCGGAAGCTGATGGATCGAGAAATACATAAGCATATTTCTTAAAGTTTGAAGCCCCCCAAAGAACTTTAAAAAATACATAATCAGCAAAACTCAACATGTGAGAGATCAGAGAGTGTGTAAAAGGCATTAAATTCCATTTCTTTCCCACTTAAGAGATGATACACACTGTCCAGAGTTCATGGATCAAGATAGAGGGGTAGAAACAGTCCAAGATAAGGCTACGGTGGTGATTTCCAGATGAATTAAAAGCCAGCGTGCTTATCTGTGGGGCCGGGGGGCGGGGAGGGGGAGGGTGTGTCTAGAAGTGAGTTACTTTTACTTGGTATCCTCTCTGCTGCTCAGAATGTTTTCTAAATAATGTGCCTGGCGGGCTTTTGCCATTCAAAACGCTGCTTTTGAATCATCGGTCGTTTTTCTGTTAGGGAAGAAAACAGCTGAGGGCTGGTCTATGGCCAGGGTGCCCCCCCCCCGTGCCCCCCGATCAGACGCCCCACCAAGTCCAAATCGGAAAGCCGAGCCTGTCACCGAAGGCAGCTGCAGCCGCCGACGGGCTAATTGCCGTCATGACTTAGGTGCCGTGAACTCGCAGTTCTTGCAGACGGGGGCTCTCACCGCCCCCTCTGGGAAGAAGTGTTCATCTTTGCTGCTGAGTCACCGGGCCCTTCGGTCCCCTGCGCGCCGCGTTTATTAGTCATAATGTGCGGGCTGGGGGTGGAGGTCGGGTTCGATGGCCCTGCGACTGCAGCTGACGTTTCGACGCGGGAAACGGCGGCTCGGCCTCCGCCCGCTCTGCGGCAGAGCAGCGAGAAAGGCTCATCTGATTTCGCTAATTCCAGGCAAAGGAAAAGTCCGCGTTTGTTCAATATCGGGGACTTTAGATGCTGCGGCCGGGTCAAACCCACGACCTGTAAAGGTGTCTTTTTCTTGCTATGAACCCTGGAGGCTGGGTTGGGTGGGCAGCCTCCCTGCCACTGGGCACCCGTCTCTCCGACAAGCCTGACCACCCCATCTTTTCTTAAATGGCCTTTGGCTTTGCGATTCTACAGCAGGATTTGTTGAAAGAAAGTAAGATTGGATCCCATGCAAACTTGTGGCTGCAAGGATTTCACTGAAAGAAACAAGAAACGGCCTGAGGCCTATGGAGCGGGGTGGCCCCCCACCCGAGAGCTCAGCCTTGGGAAGGGCCGGTGACGGTGGCCGTCTGCGTTCCGCTCTGGGACGCCCGCTCCCCAGGGTCAGTCTCCAGCAGGCTGCATGAGCACCGTCAGCCTCAACTTCCTCGCCTGTGAAATGGGAGCAACGGTACCCACTCTGGCCCCTGGGGCATCACAGGGCCGGATGGGTAAATGCCCGGGACAGCGTCTGCCCGGCTGGAAACACTCCATCATGGCTACTGTGCAAAAAGGGTAGTTATACGAATAACCATGGCACCGGTAGGAACAGTAAACGATAAAGACCAGGTCGCAGGGGAAGATGTACTAACAGGGGAAACACACCTGCGGCCTGTGGGGGTTGATGGGAAACAGGCCAGGAGCTGCCCGGGGCCTCGCAGGACGAGAGGAGCCGCCGTAACCAGCTGAGCACCGAGGAGGGAGCCGGCTGCCCTTACCCCAAGGGTGGAGCCACGGCGACGTCCGTTTGTCTGACTCCCTGTACCCATAAACTTTCTACAAGAGGGGGGTTTTACTTTGGTAATTAAAGAAATCACTTTTTAAAATATTCCTGTTTTAGGTGACTCCTGTGCACAGTCTCAGTGTGGTCGCCTCCAGCCCTCTCACGGGGCCAGTGAAGAGCCAGCCCAGCACCCAGGGCCCCCTGTGGCCTCACAGAGCCCCCGCGCTCGGAGGCAGCCCCGTCTCGGCTCTCTCCTCCTGTCCCCGCACAAAGCACGAGCTCAGCGAGTATTTCAGGGGTGAACGCCTGAGAGACGGGTCTCCTGTGCGCTCCAGCATGTGCTCTCTGCTCCTGCAGGTGTTCGAGAACATCAAGAGCCGCAAGAGCAGCCGCTGACCCTCCTGGGACTTCAGAAACGCATCCTGGAGTGTGGAGCCGGGCATGGAGGAACCGGCCCAGCGACCCCCATCCCAGCGACCCCCATCCCAGGGACCCCCATCCCAGAGACCCCCATCCCAGCAACCCCCATCCCAGGGACCCCCATCCCAGTGACCCCCATCCCAGGAACCCCCATCCCAGGAACCTCCATCCCAGGAACCTCCATCCCAGGAACCCTCATCCCAGGAACCCCCATCCCAGGAACCCCCATCCCAGGAACCTCCATCCCAGGAACCCTCATCCCAGGAACCCCCATCCCAGGAACCCCCATCCCAGCAACCCCCATCCCAGGAACCTCCATCCCAGGAACCCTCATCCCAGGAACCCCCATCCCAGCGACCCCCATCCCAGCAACCCCCATCCCAGGAATCAGCCCCAGGAGCCAGAAACAGGAACTGGAAACGCGCTGCGAGCTGGGGGAGCGGCCCTGGCCTTAGAATGGGGAGACCTGGCGCCTGGCAGGGCGATGTGAGGAAACTGAGAAAAAAGAAGTGAGGCAGCTCAGGCCCCATCCTCTGTTTATTTCGAGGCTGCTGAGGGGGCTGCGGGCTATCGGGAGGAAATGGTTTAAGATGGTTACTCGCTGGTTACTAGTTTCTTGGGTTCTTGTGTCCTGATAGCGTTTGCACTTCCCCGGGCCCTCTGGCCGCACCCACAGCACCGTGGGAACTGCAGGCAGCCAGGCGGTAGGTGGGAAGGGGTTCTGGGGCAGGGGTGCCTCTCGGCCCAGTAAATCAGCCCTGACAGCGGCTTCCCCCCAGGAACCCAGCCAGAGGGGCCGTCCTCGACAACCCCACGCCCACTCCGCCACCGGCCGGCCCAGCCCCGGCCCACCCGCTCAAACAAATGTGCTCGCAGGGACATTTTCATGATGGATTTTTTTTCATTTAAAGTTAATCACATTATTCTTTCCATCTGCTCTTTGTACCTCTTGCAATTTTAGGGAGGCTGAAAGAAGCTCAAAAAAAAAAAAATCGTCGCTGATTTCCCAAGACTTGACTGTCTCCACAAGTCCTGTCTGCAAGGACCTGAGATGTTCCCCTCGGACTGCCGAGCCCATTATTTCCCCGGGAGGCCTGATGTCTGTTTTGATAGCAGCCATTTATCACCCTGCCGAAGTCAGGCTGCTGCTCGGAAGGCAGGGCCAGGATTTATGAGTCGCTTTGCTCTGGGAATGAATTTAATTCCCAGGGGTGGACATGGTATTAAAAGACTTGGCCTCCCGCACCTGTGGCATTGGGGCGGGTGGCTTCCGACGTGAGTGGCAGCTGAGCCAGGAGCCCGGCCTCGCCCAGTGCACACCCACCCGAGTCTAACTGCGCCGCAAACCTCCCCACCCTCCCAGGCAGGGAGAAAGCTCGGTTAGCACGTAAAACCCAGCTAAGCTGGTAAAAAACAATGGTTTTGTCTGGCCAGGCGTGGCTCAGCGGTTGAGCGTCGACCTAGGATCCAGGGGACCGGGGTGCAAGTCCCAGTCAGGGCACATGCCCGGGTTGCAGGCTTGATCTCCAGTCAGGGGATTGCAAGAGGCTGCCGATCAATGACTCTCTCATCATTGATGTTTCTCTCTCTCTCTCTCTCTGAAATCAATAAAGGTCTTTAAAAACAAACAAACAATGGTTTTTGTTCATAATGATTTCAAAACAATAAAATGGACTCACAGGGCATTTTCACGTTATTTTTGGAGTGTATGAGTTTTAAAATCATTATTAATTGAAGATACTGTTCCACGGCCTCTATTTTTGAGCTCTAAACCAACTTTGTGCTATATTTGGGCAACTCATTCTTGCAATTTCTAGTCTAATGTCCTCCTGTGTGTGGTAGCCCAGGAAAGAGGGCACATAGCCCACGGGGTCCCCAGAGGCTCTCGGAGCTACTGATGCCTGGGTCCCGCCCCCAGAGAGTCTACGACAGTGTCTGGGGCACAGCCTGAGAATCAGGATTTTTTTTTTTAATATGTTTTTATTGATTTTTAGAGAGAGAGGAAGGGAGAGGGACAGAGAGAGAGAAACATCAACGATGAGAAACACCATCGATCATAGACTGGTTGCCTCCTGCCAACCCCCTACTGGGGATCAAGCCCACAGCCTGGGCCTGGGCCCTGACCGGGAATCCAACAGGTGACCCCTTGGTTCCTGGGACGACCCTCAGCCACTGAGCAGCACCACCCAGGTGAGAATCAGGATTTTTTTTAAGCTCCCTGGGTGATTCTAGTGTCTAACCAAGTTATAAGATAATGAACTTGGTGTTTTTTAAATAGTTTCACATCAGACATCCTTCTTATAACTGGTCATCTATTTTTAACGAGCCAACCCCGCCTTTCTAAATCACTTCATGGATCAAGGAGGTAACTGGACAAACATGCCTTCCATCGCCACGGACAGCGAGTGGTTATGATGAACTGTCCCCACCTTCCCGACGCTCAGTGCAAATCAAGGACGAGCCGTCACCAGCTCATCTGCCCTACAGGCCGTTTGCAATGACCTCACAGCTCACGGGCACCGGCCAAGTGTCACGCGCGCCTCGGCGTTAGCGCTGAGCCAGGTAGCAATCGCTGGTTTTCTGCTCACATTTCTCCTCGCCATCTCCGCCCCTCATCCATCACCCACCACCCATCCTTCCGCCCTCGTGAGCCACGGGGATGACAATAACAAATGGCCCCATTCCTGTCTGAAAGGGCCTCACCATCTGGGGTGGAGCGCGGACGCGTTAGCAGAAATGGCAGGAGAGGGCGAGACGCTGCAGGAAAGCGGAGGATGCCCGAGGAGCGCAAAGGCTGGGCGCCCGACACTGCACCGGGGCGGGCGGGTGGCTGCCACGGCCACGGGAAAGGTGCTGTTATTCTTGCAAAGTCACTGCTCTCAGTGAACTCAAACTATTGATGACCATCCTGGGCACAGCACCTGGGCATAGAAAGATGCCCACGCCGCCCAGAACAGATGACCTGTTCTCTTTGCACTCTTCTTCCGTCATTTATTGGACTGAAATAAATATATGTATCAGCAATTAGGATGCACATGAATCTATGAAATATCAGGATTCGTGCGTCTTCTGATTTAGATATTCTTATTTGTAGTGGGAAGAGCTTATGTGCCAAAAACTCTCTGTTTCAGTCTTGCTGGTTCCATTAAAAGTACAAAGCTTGCATCCAAGGACAGATGTCCCCATGAGGGAGGCTGCACACTTAATGGCTGTCACTGGGGTCAAGAACATGGCCATCTTCCTGGGGCCTCCTCCTTAAATATCACTGACATTGGGGATTTCTGCACAGCGGCCGGTCAGCTCATGATCAAGCAGGTGCCTATTTTAAGACCAAATGCAGAAATACTGGAGAACCATGGACCGCTGCCAATATCAAGATTCCCTGGGCAGCCGCCTGGGAGAAATGCCACCAGGACACGGGACAGAATGGGACCAAGTCACATTGTCCACACACTAAGTGACTGCTCACGGGGCTGTGTAAGAAGTGAGCACAAAATAGGGTGTGAGTGAAACAACTGCGAGCTGGTCAATAATGTGTGAGGGGAGCCTGGCCGGCGTGGCTCAGCGGTTGAGCATCGACCTATGAACCAGGTGGTCACAGTTCGATTCCCCGTCAGGGCACATGCCCGGGGTTTTGGGTTCTATCCCCAGTGGGGGGCGTGCAGGAGGCAGCCGATCAATGACTCTCATCATTAATGTTTTTATTTCTCTCTCTCCCTCTCTCTTCCTCTCTCTGAAATCAATAAAGATATATATATTTTAAATAATAATAATAATATAAGAGGGAGTTTATAGGGGGTTCTCCTTCCCTGATTTGAACTATATTGAGGACCTGATTTTAACTTTATGGTCTCACAAAATTGGAACCCTAAGGGATATTAGAGATAATTTAACCCAATATTAATTTATAAATTAAAAAATGTGATGTCCAGAATGGTAAATCAATGGCCAAGGCCATGCTCCAGATAAAGGCCAAGGTCAGAACCAAAACCCCAGGCTTCCCACCTCCCGCAACCCTTCTGCCCTGACCTGCAGTCCTGTCACACAAGGTTTGCCTAAATCTGTTCCCACGACTAAGAAGTAACTTCTGATGCCACCACGAGAGCAAACCCATCACTGGTTAGCTCAGTGACTACACACCTTGGCCTACAGATCTGCGGGCACAGGAAACATCGTTTATTTATTTTAACTACTACTGAGTTTATTTTCAGAGTCTCATTTCCTCCTTTCAGGACCACATCACCTGGTGCCCAGACAGCGGGGGGAGGGGCTGGGATGGGGGTGGCACATGGGGGCACCTGACCCCGGTCCCCGCCATCCGTCAGCGTGGATACCTTTCCAGGGTCCACAAAGCCGTTCCCCTTCCACCCGGTCTCCTGGGGCCAGTCCTCCTCTCCCCCGTGGCGGGCCCTCTGCAGGTACAGCGACCCCTGGGCCTCTCTGCCATGAAGCCCACACCCTGCGTGAGCCTGTTCCGCCTGCAGGTGAGGCGGGCACCGGGGGCCTGGAGGAGGGCTGATGGGCAGGTGTGAACCTAAGCAAGCTTCTGCTGAAAGTGTTTCACCTGCTGGGACCAGGGACACTCTGGGGTTAGCTCTTCACCCAGGGCCCTGCCTGAGGCATTTCAGGGGAGACGGGGTCCTAGAGGGGTCCTCAAACATATCCAGGGCTCCAGCAGGGACCCTCCACCAGCCCCTCCCACAGAGGACCCATACCTGCCGAGGGGCATGCGGGTGAAGGTGGGGCTGGGCATCCTCTCAGGTCTCTCCAGTCTCTGGAAGCTTTATTTAACCTCAGGGCAGCCTTAGTGAACAAACACTGGCTCTGAGCGGGGGTCCTTCCACACTCATTGTTCACACCTGAGTTTGTTTTGAAATTAAAGGGCCACTGCTGTCCTGCGTCTCCCGCCTCACCTGCCGCCCAGCTCCCACGCTCAGGGCAGCTCTGGGTGCTGAGCTGAGGGCGAAAGGCTTTGCTAGGAAAGGAACAGGAGTTTGGAAGCGTAACGGTCATTACACACGTTTGAAATGACCTCTCAAAAGCCCCAGCCTTTCTCGGCGGCAGCAGCCAGCCACCACCAGGCGCCACCCCAGTCGCCGGGGCTCCCTCACTCGATCTCTCTCCCGTTCAACAGGATGTTTCCTGGAGCCCGACCCAGAGCTGCCCAGGACGAAAAGCCATCGAACCAAGAAATCGGGGCTATGACGGGGAAGGAGGGCACTGCCTTTAGGGGAACAGGGAAGGCAACGGCTCCTAAGGCCATTTCCAGGTGCAGGTCCCCAGGAGCCCCTGGACGCACCCACGGAGCCCCAGCACCCTGTCGGCAGAGGGTGTCCGTCATCAGGACAATGCCTGCGAGAAAAAGGGGCCACCGGCTGGGCTCCGGGCACGGCTGCCTCGTGCGTTGCGTCCACCACGTTCGGGGCTGGAAGCCACAGCCTCAGGGAGCAGAGCTTCGGGCCAACCGCCCCCCAGGAAAACCACCTTCACGGCAAAGACACCAGGTGGGAGAGTCCCGCCCCTGCCAGGCTGGAAACGCACAGACAGGGTACCAGGGAGGTGGGGGAGGTGAGGGACAGGGTACAGGACAGACCTGGAGACCCTCCGTCTAAGATCAGGGCAGAGGTGTCCACAGCAGGTAGAAGACCAGGGGACATCGGGCTCCCGGGAGTTTCCCAGCTCCAACACCCAGCACCGGTCCCCCACTTTCATTGAGCCCTGAAAAGCAGGTCTTCACTAACAACCCGTTAAAAACCTCTTAACAGAAAAACAGTTTTTTCCACCTTGACCCAGATACTAAACACAGCATCACTGGCCGCGCTCAGCAGGTTTTCCCCACATTGGCCGCGGAGGTGAGATATGTGCTCACAAAGACACGCTCACACCGAAAAGCCGAAGGGCAGCCGCCTCACAGCAGCGTCTAGGGGCCAGTGCCTGTCCGAGGGGCGCACAGGACACAGGAGGATCTTCCCGAGTTCTTTAAAACCAGGCCAGGTGCTCGCTGACGGGCCAACGGCACGGGAGGTCATCGCGACGTCTCGAGGGTCACTCTAGGCCCTTGTCACTGGGTCTCCGGCCCACAGGAGGGCAGGGACACCAGCCACCCGTCCGCTTCCCCTTTTCGTGGTTTGGCGCAGCGCTGGGCCCTGGAAGGGACTCAGAACCACGCCTTCCCGAGCACCACACACAATCAGCAAAAAAGAATCTAGTTCAAAGGTTTCTGGGCAGGAAATGCCAAGGCATTTGAATTACCGTGAAGGCAGCCAAGGGAATGAGAGCGCCCTGGTCTCGAACCCAACCGCCCTGCGCCCCCCAGGGTCCTTCAGAGACTCCGGTGCGGGGAGCCTGTAGCATGGGCCCGAGCGCCACCTCCCCCGCCCCCGCCAGCATCAGCACCCACCATCACCAGGGCTGCGCCTCACTCATAGCAAAAGCTGAAGGAGAGGCCACAGAGAGCGCTGGGGTTAGTGGTGAGGTGGTAGATCTTTGAGATCCTGTGAAGTTTCAAAGCCAGCAACCGGCAACGCCTCGCTTCGCAACCCCGGCTGAGCCCCGCCAACTGGGGCTGTGACCTTGACCAATCGTGGGCTGTGTCCTTGCCCGTTTTGAGATGGGCAGTGGGCAAGGTGTGAGCGGACTACGGCCTCGGCGACCGCAAGCTCGGGGGCACCCTGCCTGCGAAACCTCCAGCAGGGAAACTGAGTCCCCACTGCCAGCGAGGTTTCCCGGAGCTCCGTCCCACCCAGCACTCTAGTGTGGACGGAGGGCCAACAGGGTGCTTAGCCTGGGTCACCTGGGTCACCTGGGTCACCTGCGGGGCTGGAGGGGGCGCTCTTCCTGCTCCTGTCAGGGGGCGTGGGGGGAGTTGTCAGGCGCCCCTGCCTGGTCCAGAGGTCACTCCGGAGACCAAGTTGGGGGCTTGCAGGGGCGCAGGAGGCCAGGAGTGGGAGCGCGGGGTGCACGGGGGATCTCGACGGGTTGGTGGCGCCTGTCTCCAGGCTGCACCCACACGGAGGCGCCTGCAGCACCTGGAAGGCAGCTGGGTGCCCTCCTCTCTGTCTACAGCCTCCCCGGACTCCTGCCGGTCTGCCTTTGGCCCTGGACCCTTCAGTGCTCCCGAGGGCCAGGACCGGGAGTGGGGACAGATGGGGGAAGGTGAGGGACGCGGGGGGGGGGGGGGGGGCACTGAGCCAGCCTTGCAGGCTGTGCAGCAGCCAAAGGTTCTCAAGCCTTTGAACTTTGCTGAAAATAATAAAATACATACAGTCCTTGCAGGAAAAAGCGTTGACCGATGAGTAGGGTCTCGTTTGCGTATTTAAGCGCATTGAATAAATAACTGAAATAAGCACAATTGCACCCCACCTGAGTTTCGGCAGCCTTCCTCCTCACGGCAAGTGCATACTGTGAAATAAAATGGAAGAGCCTGGGACTGGGCCGGGCTGGCGGCAGGGGCCAGCATCTCCCCCTGGGCGCAGGCTCTCAGCCGGAGGCTCCGAGAAACGGGAAAGTCCCGGCAGCATTCCGACCGGGTGAGACAAGCGGCAGGTGCCGCCGACCTGCCGGGTACCTTCCCGGCTTTCACTTGCCAGAAATGCGCACACTTTCCTCCCCGCTGCACTGCCCTTGGGCCTCGCTGGATGCCCCAGGGTTTCCGAGGCTCACTGTTTTCCTGTTTCCTTCCTCACGGACACAAGCAAACAGTTCTGATTCCATTTAAGGCCTGTGAAGAGTCTCCCCCCCACCTCCGCCCCACGGCCGGCCTTCTCGTAACAGGTGAAGTCCGTTCCCAGGTGTTAAAAACGCCGCGGACTCATCGTTACACACGCACACGGAAGGGAAGCGCTGGGCCTCACGGCGGGAAAACACCTTGCCCGGCCTGCCCGCTGCCCACGGTACCTGGCGGACCTCCCGGGGATCCCAGCCCCGCCGCTGAAACACCTATTTACTTACTGATTTTTAGTGTGTTACTTGAAACTCCTACCCTCCGAGGGAGAGAATGAGCGTGTTTTAAGCGTTCGCCTGCCTGCTTGCTCCTCTGGTTCCGCAGGTTAGTTCTGTGTCGACGGCTTATTTCGCTCTGGCGCGAGGAGCGATGTCACCTGCTGAGGCCGTCACGGGATGTTGCCGTGGAGCCGAGGAAGGACGCGACCCCCAGATGCTGCTGGTGTTCAGGCCTGTGCCAGGCCAGCAGCAGGCGCCACCTCAGCAGGGACAGACCCCTCCTGCTTCCCACGCAGGCCCGGTGCCGCCCTGGCCCCGGGAAGATGTCAGGATTCCAGTGCGGGCCCCGGGCACTGAACTTGGGCACTGACCCCCACCCGCCTCGCCACCTGAGCCCCAGCCCCGAGCACACGGACTTGACCGGCAGAACTTCACACCGAGCTGCGCAATGGCTGGATCGGCCGCACAAACCGCGTCAGCCCCGCAAACGAAAGTTTCAGAAACGACGAGTCCCCGAGCTCCTACGTGCATGGGTCCCGTCCGCCCTAGAAATGCCACGTGTTCCCCTCCTGGTCGCGCAGGTTTCTCTCCACACGTGCACACCTATGCATCGGACACGCCAAACTCGCCCACGTGTCCTTCTCAACGACTGATCCCCCAAAGCGGTCAGAAAAGAGAGTGACTTGGGGCCACTTCTGAGTTGGGTCTTTAAAACCGTGCTTACGTCGGTGAAGTAAGCTCGCCATTCAGGGGCCTGGGATACACCGGCGGGGCGCCTGGCTCACGCCCGGAGCTCGGTCGACTCTCAAGTACTAGAAGAGCCTCTACCGTCCTTTGCTTCCGTGGCACTTGTCCCTCAGAGCGAACTGGTGTTTTGTTCCTGATTGTCTCCCACCCCCATTCTTCCTTGATCCTCAGGAGCCCTGCCCCCCGAGAAGAGCCCCCCCCCGATCGGCACACGTGAGCCCAGGAGGGGGGATCCCACCAAGGCGCTGCCCACTTCCTCTGAGCCACACACAGCCTGAGAGTCACCCCCAAAGAACAGGACTGCCCCCCAGTCTCCTCAAAGTCTGCAGTGGCTCAAATGAAAGAAAAACTGCAGCCTGCGAGGCCGGCAACATTCCCTGAGTCCGTGAGCAAACAAATGAAAGGACAAACAGAGCCACTGCCAGTGGCCTTCCTCCCTGTCTCCTCCCACTGTTCTGGGGTCAGCGGCTCCCAGACTTTTAGGTGTCATCGAGCTAAAACGTTGAATTAATTTCCGGTTTTCAATTTAATTTTGATTCGCTGACTTAGCCGTTGAATTTTTAAAAAGAAAACTTGCAAAAGAACTAGACCCTTCGAATCCTGTCACGGTCCAGAGTCCTTACCCCCGATGGCAGCGGCCCGTTTATTCTCCAGTCTGAGTAAATACCAGGTCACTTGGCGGCGATGCAGGGCAGCCACCACCACGGGGGCCCAACGCAAACACCGCTACAGAGATGCTCTGTGTCTCCGACGTGAAGAGGGCAGTGTTTTGAGTGATGTTTTCCTGGCCTGAGGTGCCCTCTGCCTTCCTCCAGATCCCGTTCGAAGCTGAACCTGGGGCCCCCCTTCTGCAGGTCGTTGCAGCCAAGCCAACGCCAGCTCTCCGCATCGCTCCCGCCCCTGACACCAACATCACTCCTAGTCCTTCAAATTAGCACTTAATTACAAGGCTGTCTCGTCTGTTCCAGGGCTTCGAGAGGGCTATTCTGGTCTCCCTGCCGGATTGTGGTGGGCAGGGCCCCTGTCTTCATGTCTTTTTCTTTTCCTGGGTCCTGCCCAAGAGGAGCAGGTGTGGACCGAGCACTAAGGGGGCCCAGATGTCCTCGATGATTGGTTCATTAGGTCTTCCACCAACATCGGTCTCCCAGCAGCTTGGAGGCTGCGTACGGGTCCCCGAGACAACCCCGGTCAAAGTCAGGTGGAACGTCACAAACTGACCGGACCCACGTCAGGCCACCGTCAGACCAGCCAGCAGTGGCCCTGCCCCAGCTGGAGCCCAGCCCCTCCTGGCCAGCCCCTGGGTCCCGCGGCCCTGCAGGCTGCCCCTTCCGAGACCGCAGCTGCGATGAACCCAGAGACAGGACCATTTTCTCAGAGTCGTGCCTCTTTAAGCACTTGGGGGGGGGGGGCTGCCTAAAAGGAACCGCGGAATCACATGATCTCGCTTGTATGTGGAGTCTAAGGAACAGAAGAGACTGACGGACAAGACAGGACCTCAGACGTGGAAGCACGGAACAGACCGACAGATCTCAGAGGGGAGGCGGGGAGGAGGGAGGGGAGAGATTAACCAAAGAGCTCATAAGCCTGACACGCACAGCCACGGACACGGACAGTGGACAGGCGGGGCCTGGGGTGGGCTGGGAAACGGGGGCGCCTGTCATATTCTCAACAACAAAATAAAATGTAAAAAGGGAACCACAGAGAGTAAAAGAAAAAACTCCTCAGATAAGCTGCATTCAAATCGCCTACTTAGAGAAGAAATTAACGTTAACTGCTGTGGTCAGAGAACGAGCATTTTCACCCCCGTCTCATTCTGGTCCCACGTGAGGACTTCTCTGTGGGTCTGACGTTGATTCTACCACTTGGAGCAGCCAGGCCAGTGTGCCCGGGCCTCGTGTCAGCAGACTCGAAGCAGGGCTCCTTTCTTTCTGCCACTTGCAGTTAAAGCCCAGCATCTCAGCCCAGCCTGGCAGGGGCACTCGCTCCCACCCACTTACAGACATGCCTGGAAGGAATGAAGTGCCTTCATTTCTCAGAAAGAGGTGCCGACAGCCTTCTGGTGAGCATCACTTCATTGTAATCACCAGCAGTCACACTTCAGAGAGGCTGTGGTTACGCGTGTGGTTAGGAAGTACCTTCCAAGAACGAACAGATAAATTATTCTATAAATATGTGAGGGAATATTATTCGGCCTTAAAAAAGGACATCTTGCTTTGCATCAGCATAGATGAAGCTGGGGGACATCGAGCTAAGTGAAATAAGCCAAACACAGAAAGAAAGTAAACCTGCGTGGTCTCACTTATATGTGGAATCTAAAAAAAAAAAAAAAATACAGAGAAGCAAGGAGTAGAACAGTGGTTCCCAGGGGTGGGGAGGCAGGGGGATGGGGAGATGTCCGGCGAAGGGACCGAGCAGGCGAGCTCGTCTAGACACCTAATGTGCAGTGTGCACTCATAGTTGGTCATACCCTTGAATCCAGGAGATTTGCTAAGAGACTGGCTTTCAGGTGCTCTCATCATAAAAGACATAAGCCAGCTACGCAAGGAGGCTGTGCCCATTAGCTTGACCAGCCGCCGCTTCACTAAGCGTTATGTGTATCAGACCATCCCACTGCACGCCTTAGACATACGCAATTTTAATTTTTACAAAGTAAAAGTAGAAAAAGCAGTGTCTTCTGCGAGAGGAAGTGGCCCTGCTGAAATGGCCCCAGGGCGCGGTCGTTGGCATCCGAACCTGGGACCATAGGCAGAAGCTGAACGTCTCAGAAGGGCAGCTCTGTGACCTGCAGGCAGAGCCCACTGAGGTCTTGGGGGCCTCGTTCCTCGCCCCCCCGTCGGATCCGCGGGTGCAGCTGGCATTTCCTCTCCCGGCGGTTCCGGCGGCCGTTCCCACTTAGCAGTCGTCTGTGCCCCGTCGGCATCAGGCACGGAGCTGAGCAGGCCCAGGACGCACCCCCGGGGCTCCCGCGGGGATGTTCTGAGCGCCTGCCTTCCGACGGGTCGCCCAGGTGACCGGGACTCGAGGCCACGCTCACCTCTGGCTGGCAGGCTTCCTACTGGGTCACCATTGGCGACATGAGAGGAGGCAGAGACTTTCCAAAACAGCATCCTTCAGTTACAGGCAGGCGTGTGCCTTTGAAATGTGTTTGGATTATAAAGTATTTCAAACATACAGAATATGATGCCACTAATATAACAAACAGCCATAGGACTGCCTGTGAGACCTAGTGATTCTTAACATGTCGACGTATTTCCTTTAGACCTCGCACTCTAGAAGGAAAGGGAGGGTTCTGCTTATTTATTTGTTTTCTGTGCCTCCTCCCCGTGGTTTTCGGTTCTCTAGATATTCAGAGAAACTTCTCTGGTAACAAACTAGAGAGACGATGCCTGAAAGGACAGCCTTGAAAGAGGGCATTTTAAATAAAACGGTGCACGTATCGCGAAGCCCTTTCGTCGGTGGCATCGATACCGCTCGGCATGTTTATAGACGTTAGATCAGCGTGTGGGCCACCCTCTCCGTCACTAGCTTCCTTCACTTCACGTTCTGGTTGAGAGGTTCGCCAGGCGCATGCGGTGGGCACTCAGCGCCCCTGCGCCGCTGTGCGGGTCTGCGGTGTGGACGGTGTCTAACCCTCTCCTGGGGCAGCCTTTTAGGGCGTTTCCAAGTTTTGCGGTTACGATGTTGCCTCGGTGGCTTCTGCACTTGCTCCCCGGGCCCGGGGCTGAGGATTCCCCAGGGCGCGTCCCCGGCGTGGAACCCCCGCAACGCGGCTCGCCGCTCCCCGCCTTTGCAGGCACCCCGAACCACTCTCCGAGTCCGGCCCCTCTGGCTCTCACACGGAGGCGTGGGACAGTCCCGCGGCTCCACGGCAGCCCCGACGTTGGGCGCCATGAGGCTGGGATATCTACCCACCTGGTGAGCGTCCCCCGATCTCATTGTTGCTTTGCTTTGTGTCCCTGGGGGTGGACCGGTCCCCATACATTTGCTGTCTTTCCCCCGTCGCGAACGATCTCATCCCATTCTTTCCCCATTTTTCTCTTTGTTGTCCGCCTTTCCTGATTTTGAAAGAATTCTTTAAATATCTTTTTTTTTTTTACCTTTTTCGTGACGTCTCTGTTGAGATACAATTCACGTACCACACAGTTCGCTCACTCCCAGGGCACGCTCCGAGCGGCTCTTAGGATATTCATGGGGTTGTGCGCCCATCCCCACAATCAATTCTGGAATCAATTCCTAGAATTTTAGAGCATTTTTATTAGTCCCCCCAAAAAACTTCCGTGCGTGTGAGCCACGCCCCCAGGCTCCCCATTTCCCCAGCACTGACCTGCTCTCGGTCCCTGTCGATTTGCTGGCTCTGGACATTTCATCTGAACGGAATCGTACAATATGTGTTTTTTTGTCACTGGCTGCTCTAGCTTTGCATATTTTCTTTTTTAAAAAAAAAATTGTATTGATTTGAGAGAGAGAGAAACATTGATGTGAGAGAGAAACATTGTTGCTCCACCAACTGGACCACACCGGCCAGGGCTCGCTTTGCCTATTTTCAAAGCTCATCCATATTGTGGTAAAATATACATAACATAAAATTTACCATTTTAACCATTTTTAAGTGCACGGTTCAGTCCACCGAGTACACGGAGGGGCCACCATCAGCACCACCCACCTCCAGAGTGTTTCCATCTCCCTCCCCCCCCCCGCCCCGCAGCCCCCGGCTCCCACCACCCTACCTGCTGTCCCCGTGACTGACCCCCCTACGTGCCTCACGTAGGTGACACCTTCACTATCTGTCCCTGTGTGACCGGTTTACTTCGCTTCGCATGACGTTTTCAAGGCCCATCCTCCTTAGAGCCACGTAATACTCTGCTGTGTGTCCACACCCCTTTCCTTCTCCGTCACCCGCCGATGGGCACCTTGGCTGTTCCCACCTTTGGGGGTCCTGCTGCTGTCACCATTGTTGTACAAATACATACTTCAGCCCCTGCGTTCAGTTATTTTGGATCTAGACCCAGAAATGGAATCGCTGGATCGAACGATAATTCCATGTTTAATTTTTTTCAGGAGCTGCCGAGCTGTTTTCCTGTTTCTGTATCCCTGACGCCTGTCCTTTATTGGTTATATTGCTGCACATATCTTCCTCCAACACATGGTGTCTTTATCTTTATTGTGCAGGGGTTTTAATTTGAATATCGAATGTGTAAATCTTTCCTCGCGGCTTCTGCCCCTTGTCTCTCGTCTGCGATGCGTTCCCGCCCGCGGTGATTCCACGTGTCCCGGGGAAGCCTTCAACCTACCCGACCGACCTCGCTGTGGGTGTGAGGCACGGATCTAACGTAACTGCTCCCCGTGTAGATGACCGAGTGTCCCAAAGGGCAAACCCACACACCCCGACGGATTTATGCTCCTTCAGGTTCACGTGGGAAACACTTTCCAAGGGAGCCCTGACTGGGACCCGCAGCTCCGCGGAAAGGTCTTGATCCCGGCGTCAGGGAGGCCGGGGGCCAACCTGCCAGCTGAGCTCTGGGACCCTCAGCTGCCCCGTCCCTGTGAAACGCGTCCTTGTGAGGATGAATCTTCTCCCTAACTGTGGAGCCCAGGCTGTAGGTGACCAATGACGGTGGACTTCATGCTCCTCTCTATCCGGGGCACTGAACTGACCCCCAGCGTCCCTCCCAGGTGCCAGCATTCAGGGACCTCACCTGTCGGAGGAACATAAGCACAGGCCCAGGTCAGCCGCGGAGCCCTGAGCTCGGTGCTCTGTCCCCCAGAAGTTAAATCTCTCCCCAGGGAGGGCTCCTCTGTGGTCCCCACTGAGAGCTGACCAGGCCCTCCATCCCCTGAGCGTTGGGCGGGGGTCCAGCACCGCCCTACAGACACTGTCGGGGGACAGAGGGCTCCCGGCCACCCAGCACCTTGCCTCCCCACCATGGCTCCCTCCACCTTTGCAGCAAGGCCACCTCCTCGGCCCTAGGCACCTACGGTCCTGCTAGTACTTCCTCCTCGACTTTCATTTCTCGTAACTGGTCTCAGGCCACATCCTCCGCGCTAGAAACAGCTCCCGCTTCCTCTAACCTGTGAGCACTTGCTTCCTCCATGTCCTGCACCAGGAGCCTCGGCATCTCATCTCTAAACTGGCGGTGGCCCCTGGTCTGGAAACCGGCCAGCAGGCAGGTTCCCCATCGAACTTGCTGCATGTTGGAGGCCTGAGGCCTGTGCCCCACCCCATCAAACCTGCTGCATGCTGGAGGCCCAAGGCCTGTCCCCCACCCCATAGAACCTGCTGCATGCTGGAGGCCCAAGGCCTGTCCCCCACCCCATAGAACCTGCTGCATGCTGGAGGCCCGAGGCCCGTCCCCCGCCCCATCGAACCTGCTGCATGCTGGAGGCCCGAGGCCTGGCCTGCTCCCCCTCACAGACCTGCTCATTCCCCCCTCTGAGCAAAAGCCAGAGAGAGAACTCCTGTGTGCATCCCTAGAGCTTGGTGCCTAACACTGTTTTCCCCATTTTCCTGGGGTACGAATGTTAAAACCCCAGCCCCACCACCCACCAGCCTCGAGCCCTTCGCCTCCGTGAGCTCCAGTCCAGGAGGCAGATAAGACACAGGCTAGAGACACAGGCTAGGGTGTCGGAGGGATTCTGTGGCCAGACACTCCCCCCCCCCAGGGCTGCGGGAGGGAGGGAAAGTGGGTATCCTTTCTATGTGAGGTGAGGGGGAAGCGAACATTGAAGTTGAGCCCTCCCAACTCCCGTGAGCTTAGAAAGGCCTCACAGAATTGGGGTCCCTAGAGTAAGATTGCTATATAGTCATAATAATAGTAATAATAAGAGCCATCTGTGGGGTGCCTGCTTGGTGGCAGGAGCCGAACCCGCACGGCTCCTTCTCCCTGCCACACGGACGTTACCGTCTCGCTCTGCAGGTGGAGTGTAAGGCTGAGAGGTGAAGGACAGTCCCTCATGACCTGTCAGGTCCCACTGCCACACTCCCCTTGCAGTGTTGTCACTGGTAGCACTACAAGGGGTACCATCAGGCCACGGGGCTGTTAGGTGTCGTAACGAGATGATGAACTGGGAGGCCCGTGCTTGCTTCTCTCTCTGCTAAGATGGCCCTTCAGGGGCCCGGCTGCGCCTGAACCCCAGGGAAGAGACATCGCAGACGTGTCACCAGGGAGAGGGGCACCCAGGCCCTGCCGGCTCCAGCCTGTCCCTGGAACCCGAAGTCTTCCCCACGGGACACAGGGCCACGTCAAGGCACCCAAGCCTAACGTGGCAGGGACAGCACCCTGACGGTCTGGGTCATTCCCCGGGGCAGCCAGGCACACCTCCGGTGAGGGCAGGACTCTCACACTCCATCGAATAGCAAAGCCTGTTCAGTGTCCCGAACAGTAAGATTGCTGTTGGGCACCTGCCACCAAGGAGGTGCCCCATGATGGCTATAGTTGTTATTATTATTACATAGCAATCTTACTGTTCAATTTCTGTTCAGTGTCCAGAAAAACAACCACAGTGCAGGCTTTTCACAGTGGTTCTGCTGTGAGGCATTTTGCAAAGTCAGAGTCCTGGGCTTCAGACAAGAATTCTCCCCCAGACTCCAGGGTTAGCTCATTACACTGCGAGTTTGGCCACTGTCAGACCCTGTGGCCGCCACAGCCTGAGGACCCAAACCTCCTGCCCAGCAGGTGTCCTCAGGTGAGACGAGCTGGCCTCAGAAGGTGGGGACCACAGGAGGAGAGGGGGGGAGAGCGGCGACAGGGGAGACAGAGCTGTGACCTGAGAACTGGACACTCGCTGTCAGCGGCTGGGGTGTCCCTGCTCCAACGGGTTTTAGCTCTGTGGCTTCGAAGAGGTTTTTTTCAATGTTTGGACTTTCATTTCCTCATCAGTAAAACAGGGTTAGCAGCAACCCCCTTAGGAAGGTTCCGTGAGAACTAACGGAGGTGAGATGGTGAAGCCGCGGGCACACAGTAGGTCCTCGGGACAGTACAGGTACTGTGTTGAGCCCCCAGACTGGAGTGACCTATTACTAGGCTTCTAATCAGAAGATGCAAGAATAGGGTGCCCCATCGTCGCCAGGAAATCCTATGGCCACCAAGCTGTGATAGGGTCCAAATGTTAAAGGGAACACCTACCCCTCTGTGCACCCACAAAATCAGGGTCAGGCCCTGAGGGCCCCAAAGGTGTCATGAGGCCTCTGGTGCATAAACCAGGTGCATTTCTTAGGGACGTTCCCAGGTGTAGCTTCCCTCTGTTTCCAGAATCGAGTGCCCCAGGTATCCACCTCCCAGGCTTTGAGCCCGGTCGGCTGCTAGGTGCCAACAAAGTGCTACAGGCAGCTGGTTCTCTTGCGGTTTCACGCCCCACCCCTTCCTGGCAGGTTTCATTGAATGATTGATAGTCTCCATGGCAACTGCTAAAGCTCAGCTCACCTGAAACGCCGGCCCCACTGCCAGGGGCCCAGCTGGCAGGACAGTCCGATGCCCCGTTACTCAGCTCTTTCAGATCCCCAAACAAAGGTGGTTTTGAAATGGTTCATTTGGTGGCGGTGAGGTGGCGACTTCGTTCCTGAAACCAGGTGCCGAGATGACAGATACTTCCCTTTAGCCCGTGGGTTTCATCGGGCAGGGAGCCGTAGGGCCGGGGCGCGTTCGCCTGGTCAGGCGGATTGAAACGAGGAAGAGCCTCGGCCGGGCCACCACCTGGGCCCACTTTCTGGAGAAATGTGAGCCCGAGGCGGCATCCGGGCGCCACGAGCGGCGGCTGTTTACGGCAGTTATACAATCGCACCCCGAGAACCTGGCGACTTGTGCTCAGGGCTTTAAGAATCCAGGCCTGGAATGAGGGCAGTGCAGCTAGCTTAGCGCCGGCCCAGGGACCTCGCTGGGGCCCCTTGCCACATCCAAAGGCTGCTTCAAGCGCATTTAAGCAGGAAAACGGGTTGGGGGGAAATCACGAGCTGTATCTGGCCGCAAGGAGTTCGGACGAGAGGACTGAGCTTTCCCAACCTGCATGGTCCCCTGCCAGGCGCAGGACAACGGTGGGAATGGAAATTAGAAGAGACACAGCGTCCTTTCATTCACCGTCTAGGGCGAGTCCGTCTGGTTTGCAGCCACAGTTGCCAGCCCCTCGCCTGGGATTCTTCCCGGGGAGGTAGGAGGCATTTCAAACCTCTCAAAAGAGCCCAGGAAGTGGCTTTAGAAACAGGACTAACCTCTAGCAAGGTGAGGAGCCTGGCCCCGTCGTTCCTCATGGGGAGAAGGGGAGCTACAGGAAGCGAGGCCAGAAACGCGCCACAGGGGACACCGCAGCGAACGAGCTCATAGCCGTGGGCACCGCCGAGGCCCGGGCCTGCTCTTCGGCCGTCCAACCAGCGTCTGCGACACTGTCACTGACGCACGCGGTGGGAGTTCCTGGGACGTGAAAATGAATAATTCTGGGTCCCTGCCCTTGTGGAGGGAGACAGGAAAGACAGACACTAAGAAGCGATGGCCTTATCTGAGGCCAGCGCTGTGGCAGGGGCAGAGCTGGTGATGGGGGACCAACTCCTCCACTGTGGGGTTCAAGGGCGGGAGGGTTTTGCAGGATGGAGAAGGGGGGAGATAGGATAAGAAAAGATGGCATCCGCCCTGGCCAGTTTGGCCCAGTGGTTAGAGGGTCTCGGGTTCGATTCCCGGTCAAGGGTACAGACCTCAGTTGCAGGCTCGATCTCTGGCCTCGGTTGGGGCAACCAGTCCATGTGTCTCTCTCGCACGGATGTTTCTCTCTCTCTCTCTCTTCCCCTCCTCCCTCTCTTCCCCTCTCTCTAAAAAATCAGTGAAAAATATCCTCAGGTAAGGATTAAAAAAAAAATAAAGATGACACTGGAAGTCTAGAAATGGGAGCTCCGGCCACACCTGGAGGCCCAGCTCTTGCCTCCTCGGTGCCCCGTCAGCACGCCTGCCACCTCCACCGCAGAGCAGGGCAAAGGCTCGTCAGGAGACGGGGCGGTCCGAGAGCCTTCAGGAAAGGCCCTAAAGCCTGACCTCCAAGACCCCCTTCCTGTCAGCCGGACGTCGGGTCTCAATGGCACGAGTCCACCTGGCACCGTTTTCATGACTGGTTAAAAATCAGCTGCTGTTTTCAAAAGGAGACCTGTTTCCTTGAAGATCTTTAAATACATTTATGTGTTTTAATCAATTAAGGAGTGCTCGCTCAACACCTCCCCGGTGCCATATCCTGTTTGACATCTATAAATAAGCCTGAAAAAGTGCGACTAAGCAGGAGCTTATCGGCGGTCTCAATCTTCTGGTTTCCGCTTTCATCTCTGTTGGTTTGCTGCTCAGTAAGAAAGTGCAATTTTTTCTTCCAGGAAACACTTAGCCAGTCATGCTTCTCTGGGTTTTTATTTTCTGTACAAAGATCCTAACTTACAACGAAACGAGGACAACGGCATTCGGCAAGAAGAGTGCACGGTGTATGTGGAAATCGGGGCCGCACCTTCCCCAGAAAGGGAATGACACACTCGGGTCCAAAATTAGACACATGTACGACGTTTCCAACAGCGAAAGACTTGCGAGAACCTGTTGGCCGGAGTATCAACAAAAAAAGTCAGCAATTCAGCCCCGGCCGGGGGGCTCAGTGGGCCGGAGCATCGTCCTGTGCACCAAAACGTTGCAGGTTCTGTCACCAGTCAGGGCAAGTACCAGAGGCAACCGGTTGATGTTTATCTCTCACTCTCTCTCTCTCTCTCTCTCTCTCTCTCTCTCTCTCTCAAAATCAATGTTAGAAATTATCCTTGGGTGAAGATTTAAGAAAACAAAGTCCAGCGGCTCCTCGGGTGGCCCAGGCTCCACACGACAGAGCCTGCAGCTCCCTCCTCAGGCCCCTGCAACACTTGGTGGGAGGGAGGACCCGCCTGCCCAGGGCTCTGTGACAACGGCCGACTCAGGGCCACCCCCTCCTGCCTGGGTGCTACCTGGCACTCTCGTCGGGGACAGAGAGAAAGGAGGCCAGGACTGCTGGTGCATTGCATGACTGAGAAATGTTTGCTGTTTGAAGCCACCTCACTTCCTGCCTTAGGCCACAAAGAGGCTTTTTAATCGAGTTCGCCTTTGCTTGTCCCCTAGTCGTCACTCTGCGTCTGGCTCCTTTGGCCTGATTTTCGTTTTCAGAACTGGTTACGAGATGGAACACTTGGTTTCCTGCGCTTAAAACAACCCAGTTCCAAGACGGTCAACGCAGAGAAAAAAAGGTCACCGGGCACCCAGAGGAGAACAGGGAGGAGGGGTGAGTGGGTGGGGATGGCGCCGTGGGAGCCGAGGACAGCAAGCCACGGGGACCCAGGTCCTCCCCCTGCTCCGAGGTGGCCTGGCTGCCGTCCAGTTCCCACGGGAAGCCGAGACCTCGGCTGCAGAGAGACAATGAGTAGCTAGAGGCTCCCAGAGCAAGGCCACCCTCACTTGGCATCGGTCCTCGCTTACCAAGCCCCACGGTGGTGGGCATGTGACTTTCCCCAGCTATAGAGACACATGACTTGCTCTGACATCCCTTAGGATAGTTCCCAAAGCGAGGGAGCCCACACTGAAAGAGTCCCGTGACTGGGACACGCCAGACATCAGGACCAGCACGGCCCTGGCCAGGCCCCGCGGCCGCTGCTAAAACCCAAGTTCTCCGCGTGACTTGCGGAATAGCCTGTGTCACACGCTGTCGTCCCGGTGACTCCTCGAAATGGGGAATCACATCACACACCTGCGAGCACGTAGGCGCCCTGGGCGGCTGAGGGGAGTCTCACGTACTCGCGTTGATTCTGCATGAGCAGAGCAGCCATTTCGCCAAGAAAACTAAAGCGCCAGATTCGAAGGCCTGACGTGGCTCCGAAAAGGCAGCCAGAATCCATTTGGCAAATCAGGTTAAACCCGTGGCCCACTCTCCTCGACAGCATCTCCTAAAACGACGACCAAATGGCTCCGCAAACAGTTGCAGTTTTATTGGGCGAGGGCAGTAAACGCGCAGGAATCGCTCTCCGCTGAGATGCGGGATTCTCTGCACCGCCTGAGCCGCGCTCGCTCGTGTGTTTTAAAACAATTTGCACTTGGCCCTGTGCTCCGGGGTTCTCCCCTGGTGCCGGTGTGGGACTGTGCTGAGACGGTGCGCGCCCGGAGCCGGGGCGGCCTGCAAGCCCATCGCAGCCTCGGCTGGCAACAGGGCTGTGCCCACGTGCCCTCCCGTGCCACCGGCCCACCCGACAGCCACAGCAGCGGCCTCCGCAGAGGGGTGCAGTCACGTTCAAGATGACAGCTCTGGGCACTGAGCGTCCAGGGAGGGGCCCAGGGCAGGAGGAAGGCAGGGGCCACGCCGGCTCTGAGCATCCCCGTGGACACCCACCCTCCCCCCTCTCTGTTCCTTATGTGGGCATGGTGACAGTGGTGATGGCAGGTTGGCCTCCGCTGAAGCGTATCATCCCCGCATTGAGGGTGTGTCTAGATGGGAGACCATGTCCAGCCACGTGGCTGGGAGGAGAGTGGACGCCGAGGATGCTCAGGGTTGACCAGCAGCCCTCCCACTTCTGCTGTGAAGAGAAACCAACAATTCTGCCCCCATGGAGATGCTGAGGGCCCTTCCCGTGGCCCCTTCTCTTTCTCGGAACAAAGAGACACCCCCTTGCCCCACCTGATGTAGGTCCAGTAGGTTACAGAACACTGTTCCTATATAACTAATCCGAAGCTTTAAGAAGAATGAAACTGATCTTGGACCCATTTACCAGATGAGAAAACACACCCACACATACATACACAACGGGACACACACGCCCCTCAATTCCAAGGCACTTGCTCCATGTCAGGGACAACACTAAACTCCTTTCATTCATCATCTCACAGTCCCGCGGGTGGTATTGTCGTCCCCATTTCACAGAGGAGGAAACTGAGGCTCTGAGAGACAGGGAGCCCTGCCCGGTCCGTGCATGCAGCTCGTGGAGCTAGGGAGCCAGAGCAGACGTGGCTGAGCCCAGAACCTGTGCTCTTCCCGGCCGCTGTCCACCCCCGCCCCCGGGGCCCCTGAGTGACGATGGCTCTCAACGAGACCTGGAATAACACCTTGCTTTCCCAGCTGCCGTCTCATTGAGCTTCTGTTACCGTCTGTTGCTTGAATAATTTAAAAGCATATTTTAGGTCATATGTGTTCATTATAAAAAACTAGAAGAAAACAGAGTACTATGAAAAAGGAAGAAAAAATATATGCAATTGTCTCATTGCCCAGGTGTAGCCACTGTCCATAACTTGGTGCCTTCTTTCTAGCCCTGTTTTTATTCACACACACACGTACATGCTATGTACATATGTGTTTTTACATGATTGGGCTCACACTATACCTACAATTTTATAGGCAATAGTTTAAACCTAGCATTTCAGCATAAACATCTCTCTACGTCTATGTCATTAACTGCTCTCCAGTGGGATCTTAATGGCTTCCAAATAGTTTACTGTATGTATTTAAACACCAGACTTTATTCTATTTTGGGCATGAAGACTGCTCATTTCCAATTTTTCTCGTATTTTGTGAGATGAATTTTAAAACGAAGTCCTTGGCGATACATCTTTATGAACGTACCTGAATAGTCCGTGAGACTGTCGTCCTGGGAGTGAGCGCGCTGAGCAAAGGCTGCGAGCGTGTCTGAGATCCTGCGTGGATGCTGCCAAATTGCTCTCTGGGAAGGCGTTCCGGCGTCGCGCTGGCTTCGCTGGCTGCTGAGTGAGATGGTTTTGTACGTGTCGCAGGAAATATTCAGTTGGTGGAGCCAGGGCCGAGCCCACCTCACGCTCCCCTGCGTGGGCACACCAGCGCCCGTTGGCGCCCATGGGCACGCAGAAGGGGAGCTCGCAGAGCCACCCACGAGGCACCTGGGGAGATGCTGGGCAGCAGGCCTGCCTCAGACCAGGGACCCCAGGGATCAGCCATCCATTCACTTATCTCTCATCTGCTGGCCCCCTGGGGTCAGAAATTTAGGGAGCCCCTTGAGGTAGCACCGGGCCACGAACAGTGGCCTTCACTAGGCAGACAATGACAGAGGCAAGATGCCCTCTTGTCTATCCAGTGGCCCTGAAGGGTAGACAGCGGTGACCCCAAGTGTCCCGGACTTCGGGGGATGCCCAAAACAACTGAGTGCAACCTGGGAGGAGCCTGGTATTACCTTATGGCTCAGGGGCAGCTCCTGAGCCAGCGGACAACTGGATGGGGCTCTCATAGCTGTTCTCCACAGTCTGCAGTTCTCCACAATTCTCTACAGTTCCTAAGCATTTAGTTGGTTTTCATGGTCAGAATCCTTTTGTCAGTTCAACTTCATACATTTGGACTGTGGCTTCCTTAACTCCACTGACCTTGGTAGGGAATGAAGGGCAGGGGGCCCCCAGGGGCCATCACATCGCAAACTGAGACTCCTGGGTCGCAGGCCTCGATCCCAAACATCTCTGTCCTGGTCACCTTCGTCTCAGCTGGAACTGGGCACAGACAAGAGCCCCGGGCTTCAGCGGCTACGGAGCTGAGTGCCCGTCGGAGCAGCTTACAGTCAGAGGGAGGACAGGCTTAACGACACTAAGAACGGGGCTTTAATTTACACCTCCCCAAAATATAATTGCTTATTTAAGAATGCTTTTCTCCTTGCTAACAGAAATTAGCGAACGCAAAAGTGTTTCCGCTCCAGAAACGTACAGGGAGCTCACAAATCCAGCATCACGGAGCACACGGGCTCATCGACGCTTCCACATACGAGGGTCAGAAGTCAAGCACACGGCTTCTCCTCAAAGTTCGAGGCTTAAAGGTGTGCCCTAGAAAAGAACCCAGCCCAGCGGGCGTGGCTCAGCGGTTGAGCGTCAACCTAGGATCCAGGCGATCAGGGTTCGATTCCCGGTCGGGGCACATGCCCGGGTTGCGGGCTCCATCCCCGGTCTGGGGCGTGCAGGAGGCAGCCGATCAATAACTCTCTCATCATTGATGTTTCTCTCTCTCTCTCTCCCTCTCCCTTCTTCTCTCTGAAATCAATAAAGATATATTTAAAAAACAAAAAAGAATCCAAATAACTACAGTTCATATCGCCATCTAATAGTTTTTATGCTATAAACGTCGGCCAGCACTCACCCTGTGCCCTGCACCTGCTTATCCAAGAGCATCATCATCATCATCATCAAAGACGGTTACTGATCACCAAACATGATTACTGAGCTCCGTTAATCCCTACACCTCTGAGATGTGGGTGATACTATTAAACCCACTTTGCAGAGGGAACAACAGAGACTTGGAGAAGCCAAGCAGCCTCCCCAGTTTCAGATATTCAGAAACTTGCTCATACCAGGCCTTGCCGAGCTCCACATCCGACATGCCGGGGTGCCGTGGACACCGAGCATCTGCAACCCCAAGATAAACAGTCACTGGGTGCACCTTCTCTTCTAGGTGCTTCCTACGCGGGACCCAGAACCCAGCAACCTCACCCCAAAGGCCCCCCGTGTAAGGGAGGAAACCAGTCAGTCAGGAGGGGAGCCTGACCCAGGCCTGTGAGCCATCCGACCCCAAAACCTGGTTCTGCCATCTCCCTGAGCTCCCCGCTCCCTGCCTGCACAGCAAAACCACCCTGGGGACTTTCTAAATGCCCAGGCCCCGCCCCCAAAATCTCTGATACCATTGGCCCGGGGTGGAGCCCAGCTTCTGCATTATTTTTAATAATTTCTCAGGAGGTGTTGAGAGTCCACTGGGCAGGGGGCTGGTCATTCCTGCATGTTCTTTCGCTCCTCGCAATGTGAACAGGGTGGTCACAGGCACCGTGCCCTAGTTACAACTGCCAACACCACACTTCCTGCCCCCGGGGGGGCTGCCAGGCCAGTGGGAGGCTGGGCATGAGCAGAAAACCACATCAGAGGGGAGTCTTCACTGCTCAGGGGGCTGAGCGGACACAACCCACCAGAGCCCGGCAGCTTCTCCTGCCCACCTGGTCCCCCTGGGCTTTTCTGACTGCCCACCAGGTCCCACTAGGCCCTTCTGACTGCCCACCAGGTCCCGCTGGGCTTTTCTCTCTGCCCACCCGGTGCTGCTGGGCTTTCCTCCCTGCCCACTCGGTCCCACTGGGCTCTTCTGACTGCCCACCAGGTCACGCTGGGCTTTTCTCTCTGCCCACCCGGTGCTGCTGGGCTTTCCTCCCTGCTCACCCGGTCCCACTGGGCTCTTCTGACTGCCCACTGGGTCCCACTGGGCTTTTCTGTCTGCCCACCAGGTCCCTCTTGGTGTGGGGAGGAAGGAGCCCACCCATCAGCAGGGGCCCTCCCAGATCAACTGAGTCAGGCAAGACTCACTCATGGTGTTCGATTTCCACTTTAGCTCTGAGAAACAAAATGAGGATCTGGGTGAAAACAGAATTGTTCAAGATTTTTCCTTCTAACTGGGAAGCCCATGAGGGTAGGAGAGCCCAGAAAATCAGTCCCGAGCACTGTGCGTGGCAGGGCCGCCTTCCCGTCCCGTTCCTCAGGGAGGGGCCCCAGGAAGCCCTGGATGCAGCACTGTGCCCATGGTCAGAAAGAGCGGAGGACACCCCATCCCTTCTCAGGTCCCAGTCAGTCACCCACAGGCCAGTTCCCTTTGCTGAAGGACCAGCCCCCCCTCCTCGGGAAGGCAGCTTGGGGGCCGAGACCACAGGGATTGAGAAACAGGTCACCCGTGGGGCGGGAAGGCCGCTCGTTGTTTCATCTAACTAGGCTGCTGGAAAGCCCCGGGCCCACAATTACCCCCGAGTCACCAGATCACCAGGGGGCCCTGGATTTTCAGCACCCGAAATGTACCCGGGGAGAGAAAGAGTATCGTGCAGGAATCCGTGGCTGAAACAGATCCATTCACTCAGCAAAGATTTCCCAAGCGCCTCGCAGACACCAGGGAAACAGCTAAGGGACGCTCAGCTCCTGCCCTGGACAAGCTCGCCCGCCAGCCCAGGGGGTGCAGAGCCGGGCCCCCCGGAGCAGAGGCCGCGTGGCGGAGGTGGGCGGGCAGGGAAGGCCCGGCCGTGCCGCCTGGGCCATCTGAGGAGGGGTCCTCAGGATTAAAGGGTTTGATCTGGCTGGTATCTCACCCCCACCCCCACATTTGGTAGGAAAACTAAGATTGTGGGAGGGTGGGCACAGGCGCCGAGGTCATGGGGTACCCGGCTCTAGAACCTGTGTGCTCAACAGCACCCCAAGTCCTCCATCAGGTACAGGGTGAAAAGCAGTCTGTGTATTTGGGGGCTGCAGGCTCTAGGTGACGTCACGATCAAAGGAAAAGTTTCTGGGATGAAGTCCCAGCGCCCACCACTGCGTGGACATGAAGAGAGAGGGTCTCCAAGGCCGCTCAGGGAAAACGCCCAGAAACACGGGAGGAAAACCACGCATTCATTCCCCTTACCAGGCGGGAGGGAAGTAGCCTGGTCCTCGGCGCGTTCTCACTCCCCAAAGTCTGCTACTCCACTTGGCTGGGACAGAGGCCGAAACAGGGCTGGAGCAGGAGCGGAGGGGGAGAGCTGGCCTCCAGCCGAGCTGACCAGGGAAGGCTTCCTGGAGGGGGAGAACAGTAATTCTCATGAGCCAAGTCCCACGCACGGGAGACCTCGTGCAACGGAATGGGGTGAATCCCTCGGGATGACTTAATCGGATTCCGAATGAGGCAAAAAATCAGCATTGTAAGCTTTGGGAGGCGGCCTCGAGAACGTAAATGTCGCCCTGGCCAGTGTGGCTCAGTCGGTTGGGCGTTGACCCCTGCACCAAAAGGCTGCCAGTTCGATTCCCGGTCCAGGCACATGCCCGGGTTGCAGGCTCTACCCCCAGTAGGGGGCCTGCAGGAGGCAGCCGGTCGATGTTTCTCTCTCTCGTTGATGTTTCTAGTTCTCTCTCTCTCTCCCTTCCTCTCTCTAAAGTCAATAAAAAACTTTTTTTTTTAAAAAAAGAAAGAATGTAAATGCCTACAGAGGGATGATCTGAAAAAGTGCCTGTGAGTGGTTTTCATGAGGTCATTATTTTTATTGAATCGTGAAATACCGAGAACTTCTGTTTTTATTTTTTTTAAAAACCTCAAATGACAACACAGAAGCACGTCAGGTTCACCCATTAAATGTCACCTGCCCGGGAGGAGTGTGCACTGTGATCACCAGCCCGGCTCAGTGCATCCCCATGTCATCTACAAGTAGCCGACGGTTTATTTCGCCTTTTTCTCGGCTGCTGTTTTAACCATTTCAGAGAAATGCGCTTGTAGCCAGTCAAATCAGAGTATAAAGAAACGAGCCCGGGCACAGAGATGGAGCATCATTGCCACCGCTTCCATTGTTTCAAACACAAGGTTTTATTTCGAGAAGAAAGTTTAATTAACCAGAGGTGGGTCGCTCAATTCCTTGACTCCAAAATCGCGCAAGATTCCACCTGCAGAATCCGCAGCCTCTAATTACCGCCTCACAGCTTAGAAGGGAGAACCTTTCCTCGGAGCGGCTAATAGCGTTATTACGGGAGATAATTACAGATCAGGCGTCTGGCCCATGGCACCGGAATGCGTGGACCGAGTGCTCTGGTTTTTGAACTTTGATAGTAATTTGTTAGGGAAGCACTTTCTCCCCCCCCCGAACGGCATTGATGTTTGGGATTTGTTGGGGGGTTTTCCTGCCCTTTTTTCCTTTGTAAGAAGGGAGGAGAGAAGAAGCGTTTAGAAATCAGTCCTCTACTGGATGAATTTCTTCACTTCCCAGAAAGCAAGAAAACAATTGTTTCCTGTAATTGGACAGTTTGATTGGAGGCAGGTGGTGCTGAGCCGAGGAAACCGGAGCCACAAAGCCAATTTTGGCTTCAAGCACATTTCCTCTCGTTCTCAACTCCAGCCGTACAACATGTAAATTGGCTCCACAAAAGCCAACTATAAATTTAGTTCCCATTTCTCTAACAAGCACCTTATCAGCCGTGAAGAGTCTTAGCGGGGGGGACAGCGTGCGAGGCTGACGCGATGGTAAGGCTGCCCCGATGGTAAAGCTGCCCCGATGGCAAGGCTGCCCCGATGGTAAAGCTGCCCCGATGGCAAGGCTGCCCCGATGGTAAAGCTGCCCCGATGGCAAGGCTGCCCCGATGGTAAGGCTGCCCCGATGGTAAAGCTGCCCCGATGGTAAAGCTGCCCCGATGGCAAGGCTGCCCCGATGGTAAAGCTGCCCCGAGATGCCCCAGCGTCAGTTTCCCAGCCGTGTGCCTGCTGCCACGGAACAGGAATTTATGAGCGGTTCTGGAAGCATTCAGTGCCATCGCTTTAAAATATGCTGATATCTTCTTTTTCCAGGTCCATTGGCCTCCACGTTGCTCGAGCTGCATTATCTTGAGTTAATATTTGCTTTCAGTATTTTTGAGTAACAGGCCAAGTCGACTTGGCGCCGCGGACAACAGTCATCGGTCCTGAGAAGGGGCCAAAATTGGAGGCGTGGGGAATGGAACGATAGGGAGCCCTGCGGCCTTTGTCCAGACGTCTCGGGCCCTGTCCTCATTTCTTTTCCCAAGAGCTGGCTCAGTCATCTTAGCCGCTGCACGGCAGCTGGCAAGTAATACTCCTTTATCACAGATGGGGAAACTGAGGCCCAGAGAGGTCACTTGCTTTGACCAAGGTCACACAGTAAGTCAGGAGCAGAGAGGAAGCGACAGACCCAGAGGCTAACTCCTCAGCCCACTGCTCCAAGTACATATTTGTCTATTAATTTCCTCCCTACCGTAAATCCAGAATTCAAAACAGCCATTTTTAAGAAACTTGGAGGGGGGCGTGAGAGGAGGCAGGAGGAAATTTATCTGATAATACCATCAAATGATTCTCCCTTGTACAGTCTACACATCAAATCGGTTACCTCAAAGGCCCAGCGTATTTTATTACTAATTTCTAGCCATGCTTATTTTTTTTTTATGTGAATCTAATGTTTACATACATGTTGGGCTCCTTGTTTATTGTTAGAACTTGAAAATAAATGTGTCTATAAACTAGTCCCAAGTAGATGAGTGGCTAAAACGACCTCGTTCTTGCATCAGTTTTTCCTGCCGATCTGCATATCTGTGTAAGTTTATTGTACTGGAAGCAGGCCGCCGGGTTCCCCCAGAGGCTCAGGATTGCAACACCGTCTCCCGGTGTGATTGCATCAAGGAAACAGCGCCGAGCTCTCCTTGCCAAGCCCGCAGATACCTGTGGGTCAGAATCCCGACTTCATTAATGACAGTCTCAGAATCCGAACACCGAAGGTTCCAGTGCAAACAAGGGCCCCGCCGGTGACTCTTCCTTTTCATCTTCGACTAGAGACACTCTCTAAGGCGCCGGTGTGAAGAGAGATGTAAAGTCTCCTGCCCTTTTGCTCATGCTAATTACCCAATTCTGCCCCAAGACAACAGCCCCGTGGCCCTGGCGGCGAGCAGGGGACAGAGGAGACCATGCGCCCATACCGGGGACACTTGTACGAAGGATCTCGTGCCCATCAAACCTGTCAGGAGCAGGCGGGGTTTGTGCGGGCAGTCCTGGTTGATAGCTAACTCAGAAATCCTGGCATCGCTGCAGAACCAATATTTGCGCAAAGGTGGCACCATCTTAAACAATGTCCTCAGTGTGCAGGGCACGGGTGGGCCTTCGATCAGCGTCCAGCAAGACATTCGGCTTTTTCCTCCAGCTTCTCTGAGCAAACAGGCCGGGCTGGGAGGGGCTGCGGGGCAGGGGGCTGGGCAGGGCGAGCGGGATGGGAAAGCGGGTGCCCTCTCTCCGTGGGCGCCCCTACCGCTCTCCACCCGAGCCAGGCCGGCCAGGCCAGATCGGACAGGACGTAGCCGTCGGGGGAAAGCAGCCCCCGGCAATGTTTGTTTTTGCAAACGTGCGGAAACGGCTACACGGACCTCAGTGTAACCGCCTGAAGCCAGAAGCACGTCGTGTTTCTCTGGACAAGCAGCAGCACCTTGGAGGGCCCTGCCCCTGGACCACCAAGCGCAGCCGGCAGAACCGCCCGCCTCCCCCTCCCCGACTCTCGGGCTCAGCCCGTGGGAACCATGCCCACCTGTTGCTCTAATGCTCTGCACCCAGAACACCTCCTTCTGTGTATAATACCATTTCCCCCCAAAGCCCGATCTTCTCCCAGAAAACAGCAATAAAAAGATCCACGCTTTTGACAACTGAACCCAGAACGTTATCAGAACGGGTGACCCAGCTGGGTACAGTGGAAACAGTCAGCAGCCACCCCCGGCGACTGAGACGTGACCTGTACCCACAGCGCCGAGAGGTGATCCGAGCCGAGAGGTGACCCACACCCACCACACAGGGACCCTGGCAAGGCAGCAAGCCAGGGTGGGGGATCGTTAGAGGCATCAACACACTCCACTTGTACCCCCTTTTCCTGGGGCTGCCGCAAAGTACCGCCAACAGGGTAGCCTAAAACAACAAATTCTGGAGGCCAAAAGCCCACAAAGAAAGCACCACCGGGGCTGTTCTGGCCTGAAACCTGCGGGAGCGAGCCCGCCCGGGCCTCCTGGCTGCCGGCAGCGGGCCAGCAATCCTTAGCGCTTGTAGACTGAACGTTTGTGCCCCTCAAAATTCAAATGATGAATCCCTAACCCCAACGTGGTAGTATTTGGAGGCGGTGTCTTTGGGGGTGATTAGGCCACAAGGGTGGGGCCCGCAGCAGGGATCAGTCCCTTAGAAGCGGTCAGGCGGCTGGTGAGCTGCCTCTGGCCTGTGAGGACGCAGGAGGAGGCATCTGGAACCTGACCTCCACCTGCAGGAAGGGAGGCCTGCTGTGGACAAGCCACCGTGCGTGACACTTTGTCACAGCAGCCCACACTGAGACGCGGCTGTCCTTGGCTGGAAGCCGCGGTGCTCCAGTCTCTGCCCCTGTGGTCACGCTGCATTCTCCCTCATGTCCTTGGGTCTCTCCTCTTCTTTTAGGGGACCAGTCATACTGGATCAGGGCCCATGCACTCCACCGTGACCTCATCTTAACTAACTCCGTCTACAGAGACCCTGTGTTCAAATTAGGTAACAGCCTGAGGTCCGACGGTCAGGATTTCAGCATATCTTTTGTGGGAGGGGACACAAGGCGACTCCTAACAGCCACTGGAACAGTTCAATGGCTCCTCTCTGCTCAGAGAATGAAGCCCACATCCCCGGCCCTGCTTCCAGGCCTCCAAGGGTTAGCATCGCTCCACACTCGCCTCCTGACACTGTCCTCGTGCACACCCCTCCCTCAACGTCCTCTGCACTTTGCTCAGACTGCCCAGGGGCAGACGAGGTCCCACAACAGACCCGACATCTCTCCTGCCCCTTCCCACGCCTGCTCCTCGGTGCAGCCAAGGCGGGTGCTCTCGTCCCTGAAATACGCGTCTTCCCCCCTCTTCCTCCCTGGGGCCCTCGCTGGCTTCGTCCCTCGCGGTGGCCCATCCCTCACCGACCACACTCTGCTGTCCAGCACAGGTGTGCCTGCCTTTGCCTTGGCGCCTTGGGAAGAGATTTGTTAGGGGAGCTGAACCCTAATATATCCAACCAGAAAGAGAAGTTACACTGCTCATGCCCTGTGCTTCCTACCGTGGTCCTTTGGCACACGGTGCGTTGAAAGCTGCGAGGAACAGGACAGGGAGTCTGTGTACTCAGGTGAGCAAACCGCAGACTAAGTCGCTAGAACTGGAACTTAAAGAAGCTGCAGCTCAGATTTCAGCTGAGTTGAGGAGGTGGGTAGGAGCACACAACAGGGCGTTCTCCGTACTTAAGTCCTGAACGCCAGCTACTGCCCACCTGAGCCCCACGACTGCCCACCTGAGCCCCCCGACTGCCCACCTGAGCCCCACGACTGCCCACCTGAGCCCGACGACTGCCCACCTGAGCCCCAGCTACTGCCCACCTGAGCCCGACGACTGCCCACCTGAGCCCCACTACTGCCCACCTGAGCCCCACGACTGCTCACCCGAGCCCCACAACTGCCCACCTGAGCCCCACGACTGCCCACCTGAGCCCCAGGGTGCTGTGTTCTGAGTCTCAGGGTGCTGTGTTCTGAGTCTCAGGGTGCTGTGTTCTGAGTCTCAGGGTACTGTTTCCCTAAGTCCTGAGATGCCAAAGCTCTGTCCCAGGATCCTGCAGGCTCAACGCCAGCCTGACAGCAAGTCCCTCTGCCAGAGACCTCACACCTCAGGGTCAAACAGGCCATGGAGCACTTTACAAACCCTGCTCACTGGATTTGCCCCACATTTCTATGAGCCCTCACTATCATCTCCACTTTACAAATGGGAAACTGAGGCCCAGAGAGGTTAGCACCTTGCCCACATTCAAATAGGTGACAGAGCCAGGACTCAGGCCAGGCCCCACGCTCTGTCTGCCCGAGCCCCTCGCCCTGCTGGCGGGAGTGGGCACTTGCACAAGGTTTGGGAAAACTGTTTGCAGCCGTCTGGATCTGAAAGGAATATGTTCATCTACTTTGACCTGCCCAGTACCTTCTGGGAATCCATCCAAACTAAATACCCCAGGATACTGGAGGGAAAACTTTGTGTACAAAGATGTTCATTGCTTTATTATTTACTAAGGATACACCGTATTCGGAAAACATCTGAGTGTACAACAGTAGGAAAACGGTGCAGTACATTAAACTATGGTTTTATTTGCTTTTATTTAAGAGATATTACTTAGAAAAAGACAGGGAAAATGCATTATAATTTTAAATGAGAACAGAGACTACAGAGTGATTTATGTTACTGTTCTACGAATTTAAGACCATTTATTGAGCACCCTCTGTGTGCCGAGCATGGTACAGGTTAAGGAATAGAATGTAAAATGAGAAAAGACTCAGATCCTGTCTCCTGACGCCTAAAATTGAGGGATCGTTAAGACAAGGTAAGAAAATGTGTGTAGCAAAAAAAACCACGCAAACATCACATATCAAAGGGTGACAGCGGCGGGCTTCGGGCTGGGAAAATAAAGCTAGTTTTCTTTCTGCTCTTCTTTTTACTCATTTTGCATTTTTAAATGTGCAGCAGTGAGTACATAGTGCTTTCTTCAAGAAGACACTTACTTTATTGTCTAAAAGCCTTGAGTTCCCTCCCTTACGTCCCACCAGTCCCACAGCCACACTCCAGGCCAGGAGAGCGCCCGAGCCCGGGCCAGGTCCGCTCCCTCCCCGCGTCCCTGCCACGTGCCCACCGGCTCTAGTTTTCAGTAAATTCCCAGTGGGAGCACCGTGGTTCAGGGCAGAGGCTCAGCTTTGCCCCTGGCAGGTCTGAGTGTGAATCCCAGGCCAGCCTGTCCCCCAGCTGCGTGACCCTGGAATCGTGGGTCCCCCGAGCCCCTCTGCCCCCCGTTCTCCCTCCTGCAGAGCGGTGTGGACACGCACATGTGACACGCACAGGGGGCTCCCAACGATCAAAGGCCAGCGTTTGTTGGAAGTGGTCGAGCTCAGGTCGCCTTCAGCAGCTTCCTTTGTCCAATCGCTCCGCTCTTGCTTCCATTTGACAAATGTCACTGAGCCCAGGCTGCGGTGCCCTGCTCCAGACGGGGCTCAGCAACCCCAGCACCTTCCATGGAGGCGAAGGTGCACATCCAGCCCTGCTCCCTCCTCCCTGTCCCGAAAGAAGTACCTGTGTGATTGGTGCCTCGTCTCCCAAGAATATAAACAATACCGGTGATGAGGGTGATTTTCAGATGAGTCGAGATAAGCGTGTGGTGTTTTTCTCTCACCTTCACAGTCGTTCTCACACAATGGGCAGATGATAACATTTAACTGTTTCTAATGATGACTCCAGACGGCAAAGAATGAACATAAACAGACAGGCAATTTCACTCGGGGAAGACCTTCAGGGTTTAAATGTGCTGCTTACCCTGCATTGGGCGCTTCTGAACCTGAGAGAATATTTTCCTTCCCTTTCCTGTTCCCCAAATGAGCGCGATGCTGTGAAAACTCTCAGGAGTGATGCTCAGAACGGCTGTCAAGCTTCCCCCTGCCCAAAGATGTAAGTATACGAGCAAGTTTCCGTTTGGACCCTCCAACAGTGGACCAAAGGCAGAATTTAAACTGATAAACACACTGGGTTTAGCACCTGAGTGAATTCATCCAGACCCATGCTGGCCTTGGGCCAGTCAGTCTTATCATAAAAATAACAAGGGGGCCGTCAGCACAAAGAGTGCCCACGGGCACTGCACACAGGAGGAGAGGGGCCAGGGCAACTGTGTCTTCTGCCCTTTGGGGTAGGCAGTGTTGGCCCCATTGTACAGATGAGCTAACAAAGGCCCAGTGAGTCTAAGCTGCCAAAGGTCATGCAGCGACTGAGCGTTGTCTGCACTTGAAAATAGAAAAGCTCCTGATGTGTGTTCTAGGAATTGGGAGCCCTAATGCTGAGAACACTCAAAAACAACCCCGCGCATTCTCCCCATTCTGAAAACAGGTTTACTAATGAGGGACCTGGCTGAAAACTCCAGCAAAATGACTCAGTTTCTAGCAAAATGTCATTTCTCCACATCGCTTTGGGACAACCCCAGCACAAGCTGCAAGGATAGAAATAGAGACAGAGAGAGAGAAACAGGGAGGGGGCAGGCTCGCCTCAGCTCCAAGGCAGAACCATTTCCTCTTACGTTGCCCCACAGCCTCTCGGTCAACTCGCGGCCCTCACGAGGCGCAATCTGCTGCGGAGTCAAAGGCAGGCTGGAGGGCTCGCTTCCTGTCTTCTAAATATACTCCCGTGCAGATGGCATCTCGCCCCTGCGTCACGGAGGATGGCGTCCTCTTACACGGCGAGCGTCTCAGGAACTCCTCAGCCAGAGGAAGCTCTGGTGGAGGGAGCCCGGCTTGCTAAGCGCCTCCAGGACCAGCAATCTCAGGCCCTGCTCAGCCTGGGCACAGTGGCCTGTCCCCTGCTCCCAGAGGGGCACCTCCCCCCCGCTCCCCCTTCTGCTCCCAGAGGGGCACCTCCGGCCCTCCAGCGGGCAGTGAACGTCCAGCAGCAACGCTGCCAGTGAATGTTATCAGAGGAAACACTTGAGAACCAAGAAGCAAACAGAAACCATCCGCACCTGCTGTCCCTCTGCCACCTCCGGTGCTCTGACCCCCATCCAGGTGTCCTCCTGGAAGAAAGGGCCCTTTCAGGACTACAGCTGGTGGCTCTTGGGCCAAGTCCCTCAAACACGGCAGAAAGGAAGGAAGACACTCAGAGACGGCAGAGCGTCCCTGGGACTCGGAGCAGGGCCCAGTCAACACCCCAGCAGCTGTGGCTCGGCTCTGTGGGCTCTGGGCAGGTGGCGTGGCCCGAAGGCATAGTCAGAGGGTCTGTGCCCTGGGTTACTGAGAACTGTGGCTCTCGCAGGCTCTATGACGATGAAACGGGGTGAAGCCCTAAACCGCGTGCGGTTCTGGGCACTAAGGTTTCAGAGGCCACGGGTCTGGAACATTCCCATGACCTCATCTCACATTTACACCTGCGCCCCCTTTCTCCTCACAGCCAATATCAGTATCAATAGCCACAGTTCCTTTTCTTGCTAAGATGGGAAACCAAGGCTCACAGAGGTGAGGTAACCTGCCAGAGGTCGCAGAGCTTGGGAGTGGATCTGGAACGTCAAGGCCCACCTGGGTCCTACAGCCCCTCAGCATCTTCCCCCAGAGAGTGGGGCCCGAGCACCATGGAGATTAAGGGGCACACAGGCTCCTGGGGACAGGGGGTGCTGCCCTGAGGAAGCAGTGGCGTCACCCTGGTGCAGAAGAGGGTGGGACGTCACATGCATGACTGCTCTCCAGGAGACATGTTTCAGGGTGCCACGTTAGTGACATTCTATCCAAGCCAGTGATTTCAGGGACTTGTCCAAGGTCACACAGCTCGTGACGGCCCATCCCAGACTCTTGCCTCAGCTCCATGACTAAGCTGACCCGTTTCATGGATGATGGGGGATGTCACCGATAGGCACTGTGGTGGACGCCCGAACCGTGGTGTGCTGGGACAGCCTTCCTCATCACTGTAGCCAACGTGAGCATCGCTTCCCAGGCATGTTCCCAGTATTGCGGGGGGCGGGGGCAGTGGTTAAACCCTCACCAGCATCCCACTGGGGCTCACAGGTAGACAGGCAGGGTGGCATCTCACTGTAGAGCCTCAATGCCTCTCCCTGTCCTCCTTTGGATACTAAGGAGCCCAGCCTGGGACTGCTGGACTTCCAGGGGACAGTGCCCTTCACTGCGGCCGACTGAGTGCACGTATCACAGGACCACAGCACTGGGACACGTGTTCTCTCCCCAGAGCCACCAGTCACGTGGTCGTTACAGCGTCACCTCTAGCGTGGTAGAGCCAGCAGAGTCGTGGTTACCTCATCTGCAGAGGAGGCCACCGCTGAGCAGAGCCGATGACACAGGGCCTGGGTGCCACGGAGCCCAGCGGTCAACCCCAGACGTCGTTACCGGGCAACCCTCCACTGTTGCTTGGGCTTTCCCGAGCTTCCAGCGAGTTTCCTCCCTCCTGATCTGCTTTGATCTCCACAAGCTCTGAGCAAACCCCTCAGTGAAGTGCACTTGAGGTCTGAGAAGCCCAGGAACAAAGAGCGGCTCTTCACAGAAGCATTTGTAAGACTTCCCGGCTCCGAACCCAAAGAGTGAGCTCAACGCTTCTGTGAGGAAAGGCCCAGAGCTGGCGGCCACCCTTCAGTTCCTCACACGGGGCAGCTGAGGCTTGCTCAAGACCACGAGTCCAAGTCCAGTAGAGCTGAGGCCAGAGGCAGGTGGCCTCACTGTTACCAGCACTGCACCCACCCCGCGCCCTGCTGACATGGCCCTGTGAGCCGCTTCCCTGGAATGACCCGTGTGACCTCTCCTTCCACCAGAGCGTCAAAGGCTCCTGAGTTCCCCCCACGGCTCCGGGGCCTTCGTGGTCAAGACCACGAGCCAGACACGACATGAATCAGTCCAAAGGGCTCCCATGAGTCACGTGAACTTCTGCACAAATTCTAGAGCTCTCACAGAATGAACCAGAGCTGTGTGGGACCAAAGCCTCCCCAGCCACGTCTCTCTAAAGGTTTCACTGTCAGATCAGATCCCCCGGCTCTCAGAGGCCTGTTGTAACCAGGTGGTTAGGGGTTCAGATTTCCACTGGGTGTGAAAATGCAAAGCGGCCTTGGCCAGCCAGGGAAAGAGCAGGTGTCTTCCTCCCTCCAGCTGGGGTCACTGCGCCCTAAGGGCCCGAGCCAGCCCTTCCTGCCTCACCAGGTCTCCAAGCCTGCTCAGCAGGACTTGGCTGTTCTCCAGGCGGCTGGTCTCCCGGCAGCACCAAGGCCTCCCAGCCCGGACAGAGGAGAGGCATTTCCGAGGGGCAGCCTGGCCCCCCGCCAGCGGGTCCCCAGCTCCCATGCAACACACACCTGAGCAGGTAAGAGAATAGGTGTGTGTCAATAGTGTTTGAAAAAGAAACTAGCTGTACAAATAAATACAGTGCTTGTTAACACAGGTGTTTACAGGCGGAATTATTTTTCCAGGGCTGCTATCTCCCAACCTTCTTTGTAGGTCTCGGGTCACACCTGTGGGGACTTTCCTGTTAGGCAGAGGCACAGGGGAAATGGGTAGTCCAGGTGGCCTTCTCGAATCAGGAGGTCACTGAGCAGCTTCAGGCTCGTTCCCCCCGTTTCCTTGCTGGAGCTACTTTCATTTCTTTAACCTGCTCGAGCAGGATCCGGCCGGGCCACGCTTCCTGCTCAGCTAAGAGGCCGCCCTGACCACCCGGGGGCAGTCGCGGCGACACAGACCTCCCCGGGGGCCCCGCTGCCTGCTTCCCCGGCATTCTCTCCCTCCAACCTCTCCCCCCAGGAGAGGGAAGGTCACCATTTATATTTTCGGGACACTTGTCCAAGTTCCAGAGCTAACAGGTGGAAGATGCCAGGGCTGGCATCAAACCTGGGAGGATTCAAAGCTGTGTCCCCGAGGTGGCTGGCGACGCTCAGGGCCACGGGGCTCTCTGTGGGAGCACAGACACACTTCCCTGGAACACGGTCGCGCTCACTGTTTCGCTCTACCTCACGGAAGGTCACCCTGCCAGGTGGGAACAAGTGGCTCAGTATGAGAAATATAGAAGAGAAACTGACCTCCGCCGAACTCCACACTTAAAAATGGTGAAGCCGACACACTTACATTATGTGCATTTGCCACAATTTAAAGTATTTATGGAAGAGAAACTTAAAACTGAGAACATCTACTCTGCGCGGAGTCTGCGTTTTCCGACGGTCCGTCTGCTCTGGGCAGCTGACCGCCTCTGCGTTCTGAGGGGACGCTGTCCTCGGAGAGACCTGCTCCCGGGTTGGCCTTTGGTTTGTGCGGATGGGAGGCGAGGACTTCCCCAGGCCTGGGGGAAGCCCTAAGAGGTGAAATGTCCCACGTGCTGATTCTTCTGGGCGAGACAGAGTTCTGTCCGCCAGTCTCCAGGGCAGGGACAGAGTGGGGGGGGGGGGGACACCCGTTCTGAGCGGGAGAGCAGCCCTGGCCACGAGAGGAACAGGGTGTGAGGAGACTAAAGGGCCAGCACCGGATCCTGGGGCACAGGGAGAAGCAAAGGGGGCCCTTCCCCTGTCCTGGCGTCAGCCTCTGCCAAGCTGGTTGACTGTGGCGCTTGGGGGACACAGGAGAGCTCTGTGACCCTTGGAGAGAGAGGGCAGGACAGAAAGAGCAGGGCCAGCAGACACCGTGACCAGCTGGCCAGAGGCCACTACTGGGGAGGCCTGACACGGCAGCCTGGCTGGGACGACCAGGGTGGGCGGGATGGCGGGAACCTTCCCTCCCAAAGTCCTCAGGGAAGCCGGGGAGGGGCTGAGCTGCCTGCAGGCGCAGGAGACTGGGCTCGGACGGCGCCACTGGGGCACACAGGACAGGTGGCCCCCCTCCCCCACTGTGGCGAGCGGAGAACTCGGGTCGCTTGCCTTTTGTAGCCTTTGCTGTCACTGTACCTACAGACCAGGAGGAGACGTTGTTATTTGGGTTTAGCAGCCAACCCCCCCATCCAGCCTGAAGAATCGGGTTTGCAGACGCGCCGTGTAGAAGCCTCCCTCCTTGACCCCCACGCCCAGACCAGCTCCAGCTCCAGATAAAGAGACTGAGGGTCAGGGACAGGGGCAATCACAGGCGAGCCTGGACCTTGAAGGCCGTCCAGGGTTGGAGTTCAGGTGTCCAGGATCCTACTGTCCGTCTTCCATCCTCTAGGACCCTCTCTGGACAGAAGAGGGTCCAGTGAGCAAAGGGGGAGTCTGGGCCTCCCTCCAAATCCCTCCTGGCTCCTCCCTGGGCCAGCTCCACGCTGCATGGCAGATGGGCCGAGGTGGCCCCCACACAGGCCTGAGCACACACTGGAGGCCTGCGGCTGGGCTGGGGGGTGGGCGGACACCAATGGAGAATTTTAAAGCTCACCACTGAGAAGCTGAAAGGTTTTCCATCTGAATCTATGACAAGATCTATGACAAGTCTCTGAAAGACAGGATGGTGCCTAATTAGACATTACTTTATGTCACTCTGATCAAGATGACCTCATGTCATAATCACAGACCCGCTCCATGACTGGGAAATAATTAGGACAGTGGGATGTTCCCTCCGCCCGCCCCGTTGGAAGCTCCGGGACTCACGCTGACAACCTCCACCCGGTGCCTGTGGCGGGGACAGAGCGGCAGAGCTCAAGGACAAGCGGCAGCCCGTCCGAATGGGCCTCAACCAGTGAGCAGGTGCTCAGCGAGCCCTGGTGCCGAGAGGTGCGGCCAACAAGGAAACGGATCCTTCGCCGAAGTGCACTGGCCCTCGCGCTATCAGACTAGGGACCACCACCAATGTGCAAATGCACACACTCACTCTCACACACACTCACTCTCACACACACTCACTCTCACACACACTCACTCACACACACATACATATACACACTCACACACATACATATACACACATACACACACACTCACTCTCTCACACATACATATACACACTCACACACATACATACACTCACACTCACACACACTCACACACACACACTTACACACATACATATACACACTTACACACTCACACACACACTCACACACACTGACACACACACACACAGGGTGCACAACTCACACATTCCCAGGGGTGCTTCTGTGACATGAACTCTGGGTGTCCAGTTTTAAACCCAGACCTGCGCTCACACCGGCAATACCTTCTGACCCTTCCTCCGTCCCCAGGGTCAGCATGATGCCTGGACGCCTGGAGCACCCTGGGTCCCCTGTGCACATTCAGTCACCTGTTAAAGCCTGAACCGAACAAGTGTCTTCCCAGGTGAGCGGTGTGTGCCCATCTCCCACTCGGATGCTACGGGAGTGTCTCACCTGCGCTCCCTCCTGACCAAACCACTTCCCTCTGACGCTGAACCTCCCCACCTGGGACCCAGCTCACGCACTGGGCACATCTCAGAGGCCCAGGTGCCCGGCGATACCATCACTCCAGGTGATCCAGGACCACCAGATAACTAACTACAACCCACCACCTTTTCATAAGTCCCAGTGCCGACTTCTCACTCCGCGATGTGGTGACATCGGGGCCCATGAATAAGCGTGCCGTAATAAAGGGAGATAATTAATATTTAGTTTGCCAGAGGGAAGCACTTGGGGAGAAGCTGTCTTATAGTCAGAGGACAGGTATTTGTCAGCTGGAGGGCAGAACTAACTAGATACATCAGCAGAGATGACAGGGAGCTGAAAACAGCTTGTCAGCTGCAAGTGACTTCCAATGGGACAGGACACTCAAACACCAAGTGGCCCGAGCAGAGCCCGGCCGCACATAGGTGGGTCTCTGAGGGCGGGGGGTCAGGTCCAGGGCTGCCAGGGCTGCCCCTTGCTGGGCCTTTCCCTGTCCTCGGAGCCAGCCTCAGGGTCCGCCTGGGCAGAGCCTCAGTGTGGAGAGCCAAAGGTCCCGGGTCAACCAGCCCTCTGCAGGGGGCCAAACCATGTCCCCCCCGGGTCATGTGTGGAAGCCCCAGAGTGACTACTTGAAGTAGGGCTTCAGGAGGCAGTTAAGGTTAGATAAGGTCCTAATCCAATTGGATTGGTGGCCTGATAAGAAGAGAAGAGACCAGAGCTCTCTCTGGAACCTGACCCTGCCTACCCCTTGATCCAGGACTTCCAGCTTCCATAACTGGGGAGGTAGACCCCTGTTGTTTAAGCCGCCTGGTCCATGATGTTTTGTTACAGCAGCCTGAGCTGACTGACACAAACGCCCAGGAGCCACGATGACTCCTGGTGACAGGGGAGAACTCCGGAGGGCTGGGAGGTTCAGAGCTTTGCCAAGGCCACATGGCCAGGCCCCATGGAGAGCCGAGCTGGCACCATCCCGCATCTGGGTGGATCCTGCCGCCCCGCTGACCCTGTGAACTCCCGGGTCACTTGTCTCTGGGTCTCCCTAGCAGGAGGCAGCCAGTCCAGACCAGCTGGGAAAGGCGGCTGACCCCTGGCCATTGTTACCCCGTGAAGGAGCTGAGTCAGGGGTACGTGCACTCCCGGGGGGAGGGAGCTGGAGGCCACGGGCCCTCGGGCGTGTCCATCGCGGGGGAATCGGGAAGTAGCCCAGCTGCCCTGCCTGTGTGATTTCTCAAACGGCTGCCACTTCCCCAGTCTCCCCCCCCCCCCCCCCCCCCCCCGTAGCCGCCCTCCTGCCCTGCGTGTTGACAAACCCTCCAGGCCGCAAGGCTGCCTCGGGCCCAGCGGAGGGGAGGGGGAGGCCCAGGCCTGGAGCCCTGCAGGCAGGCATCCCCGGGCCCAGCACCCTGAGAGCAGGGGCCTGGCGAAGTGAGGGGCAGCATGTGTCCTCTCGCCCTGGGGTGGGGCCCAGGTGCCGCTCACATGTCCAGTCCTGGGCTCGGCCCCGAGCAAGCTGCTGGCGGAGGCGGAGGGGGTCGCAGACCACGGCCGCTGTCCTGCTGGCTGCTCTCTTCCCCATTCCTCACAGCTCCTCCCTGTCTCATCCTGCTCCAGGCTTCCTCCCAAGGTGACAGAGATCAGGAGGCAAGGGGGCGACGCTGGAGAGGGCCTTCACCAGGCCCTCCTCTGTGCCGTTGGCTCAGCAATTTAACTCCGGCCCAGTGGTCTCTGCTCTGCCTTGGGAAGGGGCCGGAGAAGTGAGTGGGTGCAGGATAGGAGCAGAGCGCTCCCCAAACACGCAGCAGGGTGATGGCCTGTGCACCGCGTGGGGGGGGGCGGTACATTCACGTAGTATTTCTGAACTAAAAACGTTTTTTACGTACATTGTCCCCTCTGGTCCTCAGGTCAATCCCACAAGGTAGAAATTGTGTGAACACAGATAGGGACACTGATTTAAACTGGCTCGGGGACAGGGCTGGAATCCAGACCCGCGGGCCCCGCAGTGGTGCCTTTGGACGTCAGGGAGCCCCACAGTGGACCTCGGCCACGACGCACACCTGCCTTCCTGCCCCTAAGCGCTTCCAGGCGGGAGCATTCCCAGGTAACCACCGGCAGAGCTCAGCCCCAGCAAACCCCTCTCCCTCCCTCAAACCAGCCCTTCAAGCTGGACCCTGAGCCAGCTTCCCGTGTCCCATCCAGAGCAGAAAGAGCCCCACCCACTCCACACCCTCACAGTCACACCCTCATGTTCCTGCAACGCAACAGTCATCCACAGGCTCAGCCTCCCCCAAACTTCCCTCCTGCTTCTAATTTCAAGCTTTTACTCATCTCTGGGGGCGGTGGTCTGGGGGTGGGAGGCACGCGGGAGGCAGAGGGAGCTCAGTGGAGAAGTCCACGCCTGTCCTCGGGCTCCTGCTTCCCAAGTAGCCCCAGACGCACTGTCTGTGGGCGATGGAAGGGGGCGATCTACAGCCCAGAGCGGTGCTGGCACAGGAAAGGCCCGCGGTGAGTGGGCCCAGACACAGCGGGCCCAGGCCAGCCCTCCGCCGGGCGCCGCCCCGCTCTGCCCTTGGCCACCTTCCTCTCTGCTTGTCACCACTTCCGCATTCCCCCACGACCACGGCCACGTGAATCCAGATCCTCTCCCAGGCCCATGGTCCTCTGCGAAACCTGACAAGTGTCTTGTCCTCCATCCATCCTGGGTGAATGACTCTGTCCTGCTGGCCTGGACCCCGGAGCTCCCTGTGAGACCCTCTCTGCCTGGGCGGGCACTTGGGGGCTTTGGTTTACCCAGCTTGGGATCCAGAGATCTGGACAGACATCACCCGTTTTCTGGTTTGGGGGAAGGGAACATATGTCACGCAGAGTTGCACCCCTCTAACGGAAGTCCAGATAGGTGGCGTCGCTTTCCTGCAATCGGCAGCCATGCCGCTGTCTGGGAAGATTAGATTGGCGAGAGCCAGTCGTCGGAAAACCCACCTCTCGATCCCAGCCTCTCGCTCTCCTGTCTGTGCCCACGGTGGCTGTCACCAACGGGGGGCACAATTTCAGGTGTGGGGACCGAGGTGGGCCTCTCTTTCCCAGGTCCCTGGCCACCGCCTCCAGCTCCTCACAGTTCCAAACGGAGGCCCCGCCTGGCTCCAGACAAGCCCTGAGACCCTCCCGCTGGCAGGTCCCTGTCGCTGCCCCCCGGTTTTCTGGGAAGGAGCGCAGTTTACACGTCTCTCCCGCGTCCGCTCCGGCCCCCCACTGAACAGCTCGCTCAGCGCGGCTCCGTGCGCCCCCATCCACTCCCCGGCGCAGACCCCGCCTCCCAGGGTTGGTGACCTGGCAGGACTCAAATGACGAACGCTTCGTGTACTGTTTTCACGTCCCACATTCGGGAGAAATTAATAAAGAAACTCTCTCTTAGGAGACGAGAGCGGGGCGGCGTCCTCAGCTCGCGTCCCATGGCCGCGTCTCGCCCTCTGGGAGCAGGAGTCCGGGTTCCACAGGCGCCTCCCACCTACCAGCACCTGAGACGACTGTTAGCATCTCAGAGAACCGAACCCCAAGAGGTCACGCAGTCCCTCCGCCATCCCACCCGTCATCTCCAAAGCCGCAAGTCCCCGAAGAAGGTCCATTCCAGCGACAGTTCGAGGGGTGCCGAGTCGGGCTTTGCCCCCTGGCCCATGCTCCCCGGATGGGGACCAGGGCTGAGAGCGCCAGGGGCTCGGGTCCTGGCTGTGCCGTCCATTCTCCTCACCCTGACCTCTGCCACGTGGACGCCGACCCGCCTGCACCCCTGCTCTGTCCCTCTCCCTGAGTAAGAGCACCCGCTCTTTCCCTCCAGTCCCAGCCTGGACGACATGCCCCACTCGGGCAGAGACTGGCATCTCCTAAGGGGTGTCATCTCCCGCCTGGTTCCCGGAGGCGAAGGGGGAGATGGTAAAGGAGGTGACCCCACTGGGGAGGAGTGTGAACGTGACAGTCCCTCCAGCCGGGATTCCGGGACTCTCTGGCCTCCCTGGCTGCCTGGGCTGGGGGAAGAACCCCGAATCCTTAAACAGAAAGGACCTTCATCGGGGTGGGCTCCAACACCCCACATCTTACACCTGCCCCAGCCCTTTCGTTCTGCGGGCTTTAGTTCGTCAAGTCTCCTGCTCAGAAAACTACTGCAGGCAAAGGCCTGGACGGATTTAAAATTTTCAGGCTATCACAGCCCTGTTCCCCTAAGCGCGTGCTCGCTCCCGCCTCTCATTCTTTCCTTCTCTGTGACTCTTGCTCAGCCATTCCTCATTCCTGTCCCCCCCCCATTCCCTGTGCTTCCCAGCCCTTACCTCCCTCTATTTTTTCTCTCCCCTTCTCTGCCCAGAGGGAACTCTGCTTCTTCGGCCCCTCTCCCCAAATGAATGTCTTGACATCGACAAATATTAACTTCATTAATTTGGGGAAATTTATCAGTGCACAGGTTAATTGTCTTTCCCTGACATGTTTTTACTGAGTACATCTGGGTGACAAAATTAATTTCCTCATTAGCTATTTTTAAAAGTGGAACAAGCTCAGGGGGAAATCAGGGAGGGAGGCTTGTGTGGTGTGAGCTGTTCTGGCCACAGGCCGGCCGGCCAGGCTCCACCGGGTTGCCCTCCCAGGCGTGACAGAGGCACCCAGGACAGGGGTCAGGGACCAGAGGGACTTTGGAGGGGAGGGGAGCCTGTGGGGAGACCTGAGGTCTGAGTTTCCAGGTGAAGACTGGTCTCCAGGGTCCCAGGAGTTGCAGGGAGGCCATTCAGGGAGAGACCCAGGCCCAGCAGCCAGGATTTGGGACACACCCTGGCTGTTCCAGCTCCCACCCCCATGGAGCAACTCTGCCTTGTAGTTGGACCCCCAAATCATAGCTCTTTGGGGCACAATAAGAGAGGCAGATAGAAATGGATATATCAAAAGAGCCCTAACTCCAAAACCTGCCCCGCTGGGCCAAGGACCCAGACCAAGTTACCTGAGGGACCATGATGTCTGTGTCCTTCATCGGGGCCTGAGCAGCGAGGCCCAGGTGTGTTTGTGATGGATGGTGGCCTCCAGCCCACACACCCCAACATGAGTGGTCCCAGAGCCCCCCGCCCCACCTCTGCACTGAGGAGCCGGGTCCCCTGGGAGAGGAAGGGGTGGGGGTGAGGAGAAGCTCTTGTCCAGCTAGGTGCTGGCCTGGAAGTCAGAGGGGGGATGTCACGGACGCCACCAGTGAAAGGCCACCACGTGGGGAGGCTGGTGGTGCCACACAGCTGAGAGGTGTGGGACCCTGGGCCAATCGCTTCACTCCTGTGGCCTCAGTCTCCTGGGCTACGAAGAAAGTAGCTGCCCCACTGCCTTAAACTCATTCTCTGGCTCCACACTCAGCAATCCCAGGAACCTCCTGCCACCATACCCAGAAATCCCAGAATGTCCCAGCCACCAGACCCCACGCCGGCCCAGGCCCTCCTTACCCTCTGTCACCCTCCTGCCTTCCGGGCTACTGTCCCATCACTCTAACCTATGTGACCATCTGTACTGATTCCTCAGGACAGAGGCCCCGAGGCCTCAGAGATGTGGCAAGTCCAGAACTTTCCAAGCCGAGCCCACTCCCCTTACCCCCACTCCTTCCAGACCCGCAGGCGAGTGCTTTGGGCCTGGTTCTAGCAGAGATAACAGACTGCCCTGGACCAAGGCCTGGTCACATCCAGAAGCCCCTTCTTCCTGGGCCCAGCCCCTCCTCAGGGCCAACCTTGAAAGCAGAGCAAAGTCAGGGGGGATCTGGGTGGGAGGCTGTGCCCCAACCTGGTGGCCTCCCTACAGCTCCTGGGACCCTGGAGACCAGTCTTAGCCTGGAACTCAGACCTCGCTTTCCCCAGGCTCTCCTCCCCTCTGTAGTCCCTGAACCTTGACCCCTGACCTCGGTGCCTCGGTCACCTGTGGGAGGGAAACCTGGCGGAGCCTGGGTGGCTGGAGGCCAGGACAGCTGCCAGCCCCACCCCAGCCTGGCCCCCTCCTTTCTAGGAAAAGGGCAACAAGGGACTGGTGCTGATACAAATCCTGAATTTCCTGTTTCTATAGAAGAGATATCACACTGGGGGCGGGGAGGGGGCACGCTCCCCGGCAGCCAGTTCTGACCTGGCCCAGAGAAACTGCCTTTCCAGCGACTTCAGGAACAGGAAAAACCAGACCCAGGGCTATCTGAGTGTCACCAGCCAGCCTGGCTAGGAATGGATGGGCTGCCAGCACCTCCTCCCTGTCTGCCTCTCCTGATCCCAGCTTCTCCTTTCTCACGCCCCTCCCCCTCCTGAAGGCCGCTGCGGGCTGGGGCCAGGGATCCCAGGGCTCTGGTCACCTCTGGCTCGTCCCTAAGCTTGCTGATCTGGCCACCACCCACCCAGCCCTGAGACTTGTGTTAAAATGACAGAGAGGGGCCTCCAGGAGCACCAGCTGTCCCGGGAGCAATTCTTGGGCTACTGAGCACAAACAGGAGGTAGTCACACACGGCCAGGAGCCCCCATTACCACGTGCAAATTGGTTAGGGCTGAACCCTTCCCAGCAATCCTTCCTGTCCAGCTCCAATCTGGTTTAGGCCTGAAAGGGCTTCTGCCTCCACCTGTCTCCAGTCCTGTGGCAGTGTCCCTCCCAGCTTCCAGACTTCTGGGGGCAGGGGGAGGGAGGTCTGGCAGTGAGGTGGGAAAAGGCCTCAGGGCACCTCACAACCCCCCCCCCCCATGCTGAGCCTGAGGATGAGGGAATTCAGGGGGCCAGGGAAGTCTTCCCAGCAGGGATAGTTACAGAGCTGGGTTCTGAAGGATGAAGAGGAGTTTGCCATGCTGCTCAGAGGAGAAGGGCTTGCAGCGAGGCAGCAGCCTTTGCAGAGGCTCTGTGCCTTGAAAAGAGCTCAGCCTGGCTGGGGAATTTGGCTGCTGTGTGCACTGACACCCACACTTCAGGGGGTGGTGGAGGGCTGCAGGAGGTGAAGGGGCCCAGGCTGCTTCTGCAGGGGGTACTTAAGGCAGTTAAGCAGGAGAGCATGCGAGTCTGACTGTGGTGGGGAGGACCACTTGGGAGGCCGTGCAGAGGCAGCTAGGGCTGAGAGCCACAGGGACGCTGTGGTTACCTCGAAACCAGGGGTGCTGCTTCTAACTGGATTGCTTTCTCTGAGAAGCAGAGTGGAGACACTGTCAGCAGGATTCTCAGAAAGCCTCAGGGAGGGAACTGGAAGGTTGTGGGGTCCCAGGCCCAGCAGAAGGCAGGTTACCGGCAGTGAAGTGGTTTGCCCGCGAGCTTTTGTGGAACCAGAAAAGTTAGATATTGCCCCGTTTCAGAGACGGGGAAACCGAGATAGTGCGCAGCTTCGTCTCATAGTCAGTCAGTGCCCGTGCCAGGAATAGCTCTCCGCGGGCCTGGACTCCCACACGGACCACACGCCCTTGATGTGGGCGCCACAGCTGTGCGCTTTCCTGTGAACGCACCTGGCTTGCAGCATCACCTCCAAATGTGGGCGGCCGGGTGCTCTGAGGTGCCCCACCTGAACACAGCGCCCTCCTCCCAAAGCCAGCAGATAGAGCGCCGTTCAGCAAGAACAGGTCTGTGCAAAACCCACGGCCAGAAAGCAAAGGTCTCAGGGAGCTGGCTTGGCGCTGGCGCTGGCTCTGCAGGAGCAAGGGCCTCACTGCTGGAGGCTCCGGCCCAACCAGTCCCCGTCCGCACCTTCCTGGGACCACTTGCTGAATGGTCTCTTTCCCACTAGACCAGTACCCTGAGGACAGGCGCATGGAAGGTGCCAGCAATCAGTCACATGGAGGGTGGGGAGAGAATGTCCGTGCCGAGGCTGCCCTGAGATGGCAGGGGTGTAGGACGGAGCTTCCCCCAGCTCACCTGCCCGGGACGGCTGCCCTCCCCTCTCTGGGGTTTTCTGTCCGGAAAGAACAGTCCCGGTCAGCTGCCTCCTCATCACTGCCCAGGGCCACGCCAGCCAGTGGGTGTGGAAAGCAGGTCACTCGGGTGGGGACTCCAGAGCTGATCCCAAGAGCCACCCCAGGAGGCATGGGCATCGAACGCCGAGGTTTTCTTGAATTCTGGGCCTTGTGACTTTCAAGAGGGAAAATTTAAGCATGTTCTGCAATTTTGTTCTCGATTTAAAGGAATGTTGTTCTGGGAAATGGTCGGAGTGTCCATTTCATGGGAAGGATCCCAAACCGTGGGGATGAGGAAAGGGGGTGAGGGGTTACTTTTTAGGATATAAGATGTTTTCTCAGACACATTTGAAACATGATGATAGCTTGAAATACTAATGGTATGTGTGCTCACCAAAGAGCCTACACGGGCCTAATGTACAGGAATTTCTAGGAGTGATTATAGTGCTCTGCTCCTGTCACTCAACCAGCTAAAGTCCTCACTCGCTCCCAACTGCCCTTCCAGACGCAATGGTTATTATTGTCTTTACTGGGCTTGCTCAGGGCTGAGCTAGCAATTGGCACAGCGCTTGGCATGTACGGTTGACCTTGAACAACTCAGGGGTCAAGGGGTCAACTCCCTGCCTTTGCAGCATAACCACAGTCCAACCGTCATCTGTGGTTCCCACCAGAGAATCAAATACAGCTGACCCTTGAACGACAGGGGTTTCAACTCCCCAGGTCCACTTACATGTGGATTTTTAAAAATCAGGGTTGTTCAAGGATCAACTGTATCACTTCATGTCAATCTCAAGACAGTTGTGCCCGAGCTTAGGGTGGAGCGTCATCGCATGAACCAAAAAGGTCACAGGTTTGATCCCTGGATGGGGTATGTGTGGGAGGCAACCGTCGATGTTTCTCTCACATGGATGTTTCTCACCCTCTCCCTCCCTCCCTCCCTCTCCCCCCCTCCCCCCGGACTCTAAAAACCAATGGAAACATATCCTCAGATGAGGATTGGGAAAAAAATTGGGGGGGAAAAGCAGTTGTAAAAGGAAATGTCATTAAACCCATTACACAGGTGAGAAAACTGAGGCTTAGAGAGGGGCAGGGACTAGTCTGAGCTTACTGTGCTGCACAAGGTCAGAGCTGGGATAAACCCCAAACCTACTGAGGCTGTGCTCCACATCCTGCTCCCCCCTCACTGCCATCTGCTAACTTTCTCCCTCCCCCTCACCTAATTCCCACCAGGGACGAAGTAGTTCAGGTTTCACCTGCTCCCCCAGGAAGCCGCGTCCCTGTGTCAAGGAGGGAGCTTCTCCCCAGTTGGGTGGCACCCTTATTGTTCATTTCATCTGCTTCCTGAAGACAGGGAGCCCTGAGGACCAGATTTGGGCTCTGGGTGCCAGTTGGTCCCTGGCTGTGTCTAGCACAGAGCTGGTACCCACGACGGGGGCAGGCGATATGTATGGGATGAATCATTTAGTTCCTCACTGGGGTATCGTTTTTATTCCTCACAAACCACGTCTATCAAGAAAATTAATACAATCTACCAGTGAAGTCTAGAGTGTTGCTTCTCACGCTTGACAGGGAGACAGGACCACCTGGAGAGTCAGGTCCGCGCCAGACGGCTGGGCCCTGCTCAGGGGCTCCTCTCCGCAGGCCGGGGTGGCCCGCTGCTGCTGGTCTCCCTCACCCTCCGAGGGCCGCCCACCCCCCAGGCTGGAGCCCATCCTCTCCGGGGACGAGCTAGACAATTAGAGACACTAAACTAGCTCCGCTCTTGCCAACATCTGGGCAACTTTGACGCTGGTCCACAGCATCAGCCAGTTAACCGGCCCATTCAAAGATTCTATTTGAAGGAGTCACCTGCCACAGTGGGGCTTTTCCTCTGCGTTGTTGGAAATGCCAGAAAATGAAATTTTAATGTGACTGCAATGCCCACAGTTGCACCTCAGAGAGAGCCCGGGGCTCCCCTCGAGGGTGGCAGAGCTCAGCTGGGAGTCCTGTTCTGACTTCTCAAAACCTGGTGCCATTTATTTTGGCTTTGGTGCACTCAAAAAAATTCCCTCACACCACACGCAGGGCGCACACAGCGGGCTTTCCCTTCGCAATGAGCATGCGGTGTTTTCTTTCTCTCGGGCTGGGGGAAGGCCCAGGGACACAGGAGGAGCTGTCCCCCTGCCTGCCTGCCTGCCGGAGCCACCCTCACGGCTGTGTCAGCACCCCGCCAGCCAGAGCCGGTGAATCACGCAGCCCCTGGCCTTTCCCAGTCACCGTCCTGTCGAGCTGACTGCACACCAGTAGCAGCTGGCAGGAAATGGGTGAGCGCAGTGACCACAGATAAACTGTCGGACCCACGTTGCCTTGAGGACAGACTCCAGGCAGGAAGTGGGGCTGCCGGGCCTCGGCCCTGCCTGCTCTCCGGCCACCCCCGAAAGCACCCACCCCAGTGAGGCTCAGGGACACAGTTGTGGGTCATGGTGAGGCAAGAAGCACACCAGACAGGCACCAGTCACAGTCCTGGAGGCCCAGAGTGTCTAGGGGGAGAAAGAAGCATCGAGAAAACCCTGCAGCTGGGGGGGGGGGGGGGGTCAGGGCTGTCTTCACCGTCCTCGGAGGCTGGGGTCCAAATACTCTGGCCTGTGATGAAAAGACAGCAGGCTGGGCTGCACTATCCGGACAGAATTAGCCTCGGCCCTCGCATTTCTTAACCAGGGTCCCTGAGCAGTCATGAGGGGTGGCGAGGGTAGGCGAGGTGGGAAGTACTGCTTTTCAGGGTTTCAGACCCAGCGTCTTCAAATGCTCTCACAGCTTCCAGCCAATTCCAAGGGCCAGCCCTCTGAGGTTCACAGTGAAGGTGAAAATAGTCGCCAGGCGGGCGGTTACCAAGCCCTCCCTATATGCGGCCCCTGGAATGCTCACAGACATCCCAGAGCCTAAGTCGGATCCTCCCCATTTCACAGGTAAGCAAACTGAGGCTCAGGTCTACACATCCAGCCTGAGGACACAGAGCTCCTCAGGGGCAGGGCCCAGACTCCTGGTCTGGCTAGTGTCTGCCACACCCTGAGCTATCTGTCCTCTGTTCATGCTGGGGAGGAAAGGAGAGAGGGAAGGAGGGCAAGGCCCAGAGCTGAGCGTGCGGTCGGCGTTTAGTAACATCCTCCTGTGGCCCAGGGCAGTTGCCAGCCCCATCAGCCCCATGCGAGGGGAACCCCCTCTTTGCACCCCAAAACAGACCCAGGCATCTTCCAGGGCAGCTGAGCAGGTGGCCTGCTAGCTGCTCACTTCTCTGTGACAAGCTGCTTGGACACCCAGCGTCTGCACTTGATGCATGAGCCTGGCACAGCCTCCAGCAGAGGAGGGGCTTGGCTGGGAAGGGCTGAGAGGGCACCTCTGGGCCTTCTCCTGGTCCCTGCAGTTGGCACCACTGAGGGGCCGGGTCCCCTTCTTGCCTCTGAGAAGCTGCTTGGAGCACCTGCCCCCAGGGCGTGAACAGTCTCCAGCTGCCCCCAAGGCATGAACCACCCCCTGTGCGGACGCCCAGGCCACCTCTTGGGGAAGCAGGAGGGGACTTCAGCTGGGCGACTGATTCACTCTGTTCCTGGAACTCTCTGAAGGCGGGAGGATGCTGTGGGTAGGTTCTAACTGTATCATCTGGGCTGGGGCCGGTAGCAGATGGTCCTTATTTTAAAAAAATACTTCCATGTGGGCTTAAAATAGCCCCGTGCTCATCAGCTGAATGGAGAAATGCACCGGCCCCGTCACGTGGGGGCAGGCGCTCGCTGCAGCCGGCAGGTTGGGACATGGGCCCGGGGCAGCAGCCGCAGAGGCCAGGCCTGGAAGGCAGAAAAGGGAAGCCTGGGGCACCCGCTGTGCGCCTGGCCTCATGTGAGGCAGGTGGCATATCTGGCCCCACAAAAGCCCCGTGACAATCCCGAGCCCACGTGGCCCACTGCCACGGAGGGGACCTGGAGCCTGAGAGACACAGCAGGGACAGTGACACAGGCACAGGGCGGTGGAACCTCCCAGTCTGCCCTGGAGTGAGTCTCAGCTTGACCAGGCACCAGTTGGGCACCTGGGGCTCGGCTGGCCTAGCCATAGAAGGGTGGGGCCCACCCTGCCCAGGTAGCCGCTCTGCAAGCGAGCTCTCAGCTCAGGCAGGTCGCTCCCTGAGGCAGGAGACGGCCTTCCCCTTTTGTCACCTTTTTTGAGAACTCCTTTGTGTTTCTGTTTAAACCTCAGCTACATTTTGGCAAGTAGAAGTGACAGCTCTGAAAGTCTGGGTGCACTGGGAGGGAAAGTGATGACAGCCGAGGCCTTGACCGCGGTCCCCAGAGCAGCGGAACCCAGCCAGGCTCAAGCTGGTGCCCCTGCCCCCCACCCCACCAGAGCTCATGTGGCCTGAGGGGTGGAGGACCCCACTGCAGGACCCAGGTGGGGCCACTGCAGGGGAGTCAGGACACCCTGGGGTCGCTTGTCCAAGATGGAAGGTTTGTCTGGAACAGAGGGTTTCTGCAGAGTGACCTTGGCGTCCTCCAGGGATGAGCGGCAGTCTGTGCTGGCAAACCTTTAACAATGGCCTGCAGGGGCCTCAAAAGTTCCTGTCTGTGCCAGTTTCCATGGTGTGAATGCCCTGCAGTGGCCGTGGGATCAGGGGAGCTGGGAGGAGACCACAGGGCCTGCTGCCAGGAGCCCCTCCGGCATCCTCCAGGGCGTCACCGGTGAGGGACAGACCAGCTGACCGGCCCCCACGAGAGGCCCACCACCTGGGGGCTGCGGACAGACACAGAACTGCGGTGGGGCTCCGCTGAAAGGCAGGGCAGCCAGGGTCTGAAACTGGGACTCCTCCAGGAGGCTGTGGCTCAAACCCCCACTCTGGGCCTCCCCTGTGAACTGAGGATGGTCACACCACCTCCCCGGCCAGAACAGTGACCGTCTGTCATGTAACCCCTGTGCATATGGGCTCTTGTCTTAGGTCAGACACGTGACTCCTCTGGCCAGCTCCTCGGAGGGGCCTGTTGGAGCCTCGCCCACCCAAACTTAAAAAAGCGCAGGCCTTCCCCCAGCCCCACCCGCCTCCCACTCCGGCTTTATCTCTCCCCGCGCACTTCCTCAGCGCTGCCAGGCTGTCTCCGCTTCCGCTCCTCCTGCCCACTGTCCTCCCACTGCCAGAGCCCCCGCGCACCCAGCAGGCGCCCCACGAGGGGCTGCTGACCGCTCGGGCCTGGAGGCACGCGTGTCCCTTGGCGTCTGACAGCTCCGGCGCCTGCTGCCCCTCCCCTCACTTCTTTCTCTCCCCATCTTGCCTGGGTCCCCTCCCTCACCTGGTGCCTCAAGTCTTAGGGCGGCCCTGCCTCCTCTTGCTGAACCCCTCTAGGCAAGCTTACTCCCCCCAGGTCTCTATTATCCAAACCTCTACAGTCTCTCCCAAACCGGCCTCCACCCAGGCTTTTCCTCCGCCTCACACAGTGACAGCGGAAAATCTCGCCCAGCCCCTCGGGCCTGGCTCCGGCACCTCACGCTCCACTTGTCCAAAGCTGAGCTCATGACCCCCACAGCCCTGTTCTCCCCCGGAGCCGTAACTTACTAAGTGGGCTTCATCATCGGTTACCTGTGCCCCCGACTTCCCCCGAGCCCCGTTCCTTTCCTGGCGTCTGGCAAATCCATCCACTTAGTCATCCCATCCACGATGCAAACAGGCGCCATCCCTGGGACCAGGCCGGCTGTGGCATCTAACTCCCCACCCCAGCCCTCCGCGCTAGTCCCCCTCGTATCCTTCCAAATCTCAGCTGTGGCCAGGCCACCCCCGGGCAGAAAATTCGGGGACACAGACCAGAATCCAATGTGGTTCTCAGGGAACCACATGATCGGCCTCAGCCCGTCTCCCAATTCCTCACTCTCTCTGGACCGATTTCCTAGAATCTTCACCCCTCGCCACCCCCACTCCTGCCCACAGGCCTGTGCTCACCCCCTCAACCGGATGTCCCAGGGAGGCTGTCCTCCTTCCCTGCACCCCTGGCCTCCCCACCCCAGGAAAGGTCCTGTATTTCCCCCTCTGAGCTCCCCACACCATTTCCTCACAGAAGTCAGTGCTGTTTGTAATTATTCACGTCTTCCTGTGGTTAACTGATGAACATTTAGCTCTCCCACCAGGCTGATGGAGTGGCCACAATGTACTCAGGGCAACACTGCGCCCCGGGGCGTTGTCTGGGAGCCGCGAGAGGGCCTCCCAGCCATGCGGCAGCATCCAAGCCCCCCGCGATTCCACACACGCTACAGACTGGACACCCCAGCCCCCAGCCTCCTGCCCAAGCTAGTGAGAGCCATGAGCCACAGGGACAGGGATGCCGGCCAGTCTGTCCAACCCCCGTGTCTAGAAGGCCCGGCACACAGTGCTCAGAAAACACGTGGCGGATCCGGGGCAGCCCCCGCCCATCGGCGTTTGAACGGCTGCTCCGACCACTACTCTGGCGCCAGCCAGGGGCTCACAGCTAAGGTCCAGGCAGGTGGCTGCCCATGGCAGACTAGACAGTGGCCTCAGCCTGCTGGAGATGGGGTGACCCTCAGTGTCGGCCCAGAGTGCACCTGGGCAGGGCTCTCCCAGCCATGAGCCTCCTTCCCCGTCACCCAAATTCCAACGCGTCCACCAGACTCGGCAACCCTTCCCGGAGTCGGCCAGGATCACCGTGGGCCTCATGCTCCATTCGTCAGGCTCTCCCTGCGTGCCACCCAGGCCACCCAGCGCGGACCCTCATGTCCCCCCGAGGGGCTCGTGTACAGATGCATGGCCTGTCCAATGTCTCCTGTCTGCTCGCACCCTCAGTTCAACAGGATTGCTCCCCACCGATTCTGTGCTGGGACAGTGCCAGGCCTGGCCACACAGCAGCCGACAATGCCGCGTGTCCCTGGCCTCGCCGAGCTCGCAGCTGGCCCAGCTTCCCTCTTCGCCTGCCCACATGACTTGATCCCAGCCCCTTACCCTGTGTCAGGAGCCCTGAGTTTACACATTGAGGCCAGTCTTCTGCCGCCCACATCGCTCACTGGGCACTCACTCTTGGACTTTATATTCTGTGGCTCTCCTTTCGCTCGATGCTCAGAAATAAACACTGGTGCCCACATTACGGGTTGCTTTTAAGTCGCATGCTTGAAGGAGACACCCCCCCTGCTCCCGAGGCCACAGCAGACAGGGTCTGGGCCATTTGCATAACAGGCAGAAGTGAGATCCAGGGGGAGCGGATGGGTAATGGCTCGGGGACACCTGCCCCTGCTCCTGTCACCGTCACCTCACACCCAGGTCTGGGAGGAAGTCTCTTAACTCTTCTCAGCGGAGGCTGGCTTTTCAAAAAAGCTCCTAACTCTGACTTTTTCGTCTGCAGACCACTTTCTACTCTTAAAAAGGATTGAGCCTGCCCAACTGGGCGTGGCTCAGCGGTTGAGCATCAACCTAGGATCCAGGTGATCGGGGTTCGATTCCCGGTCAGGGCACATGCCCGGGTTGTGGGCTCGATCTCCAGTCGGGGGCGTGCAGGGGGCAGCCGATCAATGACTCTCATCACTGATGTTTCTATCTCTCTCTCTCCCTCTCCTTTCCTCTCTCTGAAATCAATAAAGATATATTTAAGAGAAAAAAAGGCTGAGCCTTCCAGAGAGCTTGTGTTCATGCGGATTGTATTTGAAGATGTTTTCTCTATTAGAAGTTAAAACTGGGGGCATTTTTTGAGTAGTTTTCCATTTGGATCCAAAATAATAATAAATGCATTACATACTGGCCTACATTTCACACACAGACACGCACACAGACACGCACAGACACGCACACAGACACACACACAGCCGACACCGCGTCTGAACGCTGTTCCTGAGGAAACTCAAGCAGCGAGAGAAGGAAGATCACCGGAGACAAGAAGCAACTGCGTAACTCCAAAAAAGATTTGTGGCTTAAATGACCACAAATCTCGGGGAAGTGTCCTGAGAGTGACCGGGAGGCTGCCTCCTGGCAGATGAGAGCCTGGCGTGGACGTGCCCTCCCTGGAGAGGCGGCCACCGCCGTCAACCTAGTTCCGTCTGCTGGACTTTCGTGAACAGAGGCTCGGCGGAGGGTGCGTCCAGCTCTCAGGTGTATTCATTCCACGGGGAACAAGAGGGCAGACGGGGGGACAGCTCCCCAGGACCTAGATTCACAGCCCCACCAGCTGGAGGCCACTGTTTCCACCACGCCTGCCCCTCCAGTTTCTCCCTCCATTAAGGACCACAAGGCAGATGTAGCCACAGTGGCTTCCCCTTGTACCCACCACCCTAGAAGACAAGTCTGTGGTCTCCTCAGCCCCTGGAACAGAAGGCCCCGAGGCTGGGTGGGCACCCAAGTGCTGTCCTGTGCTCGGGCCTGCGGGCCTGCGGGCCTGGGAACCTGGGGCAGGCTTTCAGGGCTGGCTTAGCAAGGGGCCGGACCCGCATTCACTGGCACACAAAGTCCTTGGCAGAGCCCAGCGCTGCGGCCGGGTGACCAGACTTACTCACGGCCAGACAATGACCGCCCGACATCGCGCGCCTACTAAGCAGCACATTTCATTACACAAGTCATTTCGGGTTTGGTACCTTCAGCCGCTATCGAGACGCGAGGCTCTCTGCTGGCGGCTTAAACCTGATCCTTCGTGCGGCCCACACAGTGGCGGGGGAGCCTGGATGGAACTAGAGCAGGTTGAAGGGAAGCCACAGCCGGGACAACGAACGGCAGTCTCCGCACTCTGCTCTCGCCCGTTTTTCCTGCCATTTCTCAGCCCACGTCTAATCCTCGCTGCTGTCTTCTCTTTTCACACCCCTATCAGCCACCTGAAATCCTTCCTTGAACAGGGAGGGATGCAGCGAAATACATGAGATGAGGTGAGCAATGAGCTGGAAGACTGTCCCCTGACCAAGGCGGGAAATCAGACCCCCAATGTGATGTCCCTGCGTGTGTGCCCTTGGGGCGTGTCCCTGGGAGGGGCAGCTGAGAATGGGCAGTTGGGCAGGCACCTCCTGGGCTCCAGCAGAATCAGCAGTCTTGGGGATTTTAAAGGGTTTTTCAGCTCTGGTGTCTCCCAGCCCCAAGAGAAGTATTTCTGCTGTGTCAAGGGCCAGCAGCATCAGAATCTTTCTGGGGTGCCGAAAACATGCACACAAATGTAAAATGCACATTCCTGGGCCCCACGGAGGAAAACCTCCCTTGGGTAGATGGAGCAAGGCTCTGCCCTTCTACCGGGTCACTCCTCGCTCAATACAAAGCAAGAACGGCTGCCCTGCAAACATCAAACGCCGGGCCAGCGTCCACGTGGCGTGGCCGGGGCCCTCCCAGGGTGCCCATTACGAAGGCTCCCACATCCCCATGTCCGGGCTCCCACAGCTTCCTTCCTCCACATAATTCCCACTCCCCCTCGAAGCCAGTGCCCTCCTTTCTGACTCTTACCTGACACCCTCCTTCCTGCCTGACTCCCACCTCGGCACTGGGGCACCACGGGGCACCGACTGGCTCCTGGGTTGGTCTCCCCAACTGGCCCACCAGTGCCTCCCACAGCCTCAGGCCGGCCTTCACTGGGCCTCAGGTGGGGTACTGAGCAAGTCAATGTTTATTGAACAAACAGATAAATCTTTATTACCCTCCTCCAGGAACTCACTTGCCCAAACACACAGCTTGTAACAAAACAAAGCCTAGCTAGACCCCTTGATTACAGTTTAGAAGCTATGTGCATTTCCACGTCTCTGATCCTGGCCCCCGCCATTCCCCCTCCTCTCTCCCTGGGCAAACGTGACTTACGCGTTCCAGCCTCAGCTTAAATGCCACCTCCTCTAGGAAGCCTTCTTGGATTTCCTCTTACTCACTTAACGAACATTTCTTGAATGTCCACCCTGGCTCAGGCACGTGCCAGGACCAAGAACAAGCAGAAGTGCTCCCTGCCTGGACCCCGAGGGGCAGGTAAACACACAGTGATTCGCACCCCATACATCTCACACATGTACACAGCACGTGTGCACACGCACAGCAGGACCCCTACCAGACAGTGAGTAACTCAGATAAGAAGTTCCTCTGGAAAGGTTGTTGAACGAACCAAGCATGGACGGAAACAGGCCCACTGCAGGGGGATCTAGGCTAGTTTTAAATGAAAACTAACACCTGGTAAAACCACAGTGAAATGCCGCTCCACACAAACCAGGTAGAATAGCCAAAATCCAGCTCAGGCGGCCCTGGCCGGGGGCCTCCAAGGGAGACAAGGTCCTGAGCGGAGCACGGAATGAGGACAGCACAGGCCCTGGAGCTCGGCTGGCTGGATGCAAACATGCATTACTTGGCTTCTCTGTGCCTCAGTTTCCCCATCAGTAACATGCAGATAACCGTGCTCTCAGCATAAGACAGCTGTGCCATTTGGATGAGGTGAGACCGGCAAGCCCTCCATGGAGCTGGGACGCAGGAGGCCTGCAGTGAATAGCCACGGCCACCGACCAGGCCCCATCCCAGGCCCCTTATGATCCTTATTTTATTCAGGCCTCCCCCTGCCTCCACGGAAGTGTTGCTGTCCCCACGCTCAGGTGGCTTTCCCAAGGCCACCAGGTAATGACAGGGATTTGGACCACAGAGCCGGCTGTGCCTCCGAGGCTACCTAGTGCTCTGCCCTGCGGGGTAAAATTCCCCGGGAAGGGTGCAGTCAGTGGCCTGCGGCCAGCAGCCCCAGCTGGGTCCCGAGGCACATTCCTCCTGCGGAGGTGGCGGAACTGAGTTTGCCCTGGCTGCAGGGGGAGGGGAGCTGGACAGAGAAGCCCCAGGTAATGTAAATGGAAACTCGACCCGCAGGCCCGCACCTGGTGTTTTTGCATTTCCCAAGGCAGCTGGAGGGCTGTGTGGGCTGCTCCAGGCCACAAAGGAAAGGAGCAGAGGCCCACAGCCACAGTCACTGAGTCAGCAGGACTAGGCCCCAAGGCCATGCCACATCCCAGCCTGGGAAAGCTGTGACAGAGCCGATTCAAGCGCCATCCTGTCCCTCAGGTGGTCTGGAAAACACCTGGGAGGGCTCCACACGTGTCCTGCTTGTGGGAGTGGGAGTGGGAGCGGGAGCACTCTCCGGGCTCCAGGTAGCAGAAAACAGTGCTGTGACCCCACAGGCTCCTGAGAAATTAAAGGGCTAACCCGGGGCCTCCTGTCCAGGCTGCAGGCTGTGCGAGGGTGGCCACCACCCAGCTCCCCCCAGCACCCCCAGCTCACATCCCTGGGAACCCTACATGTCCAGCTCCCTCTGATGCTAAATACGCCCCCCAAAGACATAGGCATCACGAGGGCAGCGGGGCTCAAAGAGCTGACACAGCCTGCCCGGGTCACACGGAACTGGGAGAACCAGCACTCAGAGCCAGCCTACAGGTCCATGAACTGCGGCCTCCACGGTTAGGAAACCAAACACGTGCCCAGGCATCGGCCACCCCCTGGGCCAGAGCACAAGCCTCAGCACCCTGATGAACCCCAGACACCAGGGGCATGCCCAGGCCTTGAACTACAGCTGTGTGCAAATGACCGGAGCCAAATGCCCACATCAGCAGGGCCAGACAGCTGTGTCAGAGGGACAGACAGGCACGTGCGGGTGGTCAGGGGCCCGGTGGAACTGAGGGAGGCCCTGCAGCTGCGGGTGGGGAAATGCAGCCAGGCGCCTGCCCCAGTAATGCCCCATGAGTGCTGATGCTGCCCACCAGCTGAGGTGGCCCCAGAGGACAGGAAAGTGCAGGCGGCAGGCTGGCCACAGCCAAGACCAGGCCAAAACTCGCTGCACAGGGAAGGTGGCTGGAGGCCCTCCCACCTGGCTGGAAACGAGAGGCAGGTGGGAGTGCTGTTCAGAGACACAAACCACAGCGGAACTGGACAGAAAGCCTGTGCCTCAAGCACCCGCTGTTGGCATCCCAGCAGTGGGCGAGCACACAGGGGTGCAGAGGAGGTGCCCCTCTGCTGATCCGGGCTGCGGTGCCCGGATCTGGGTCAGCCTCACAGTTCCCCAGCCCTCGGAGCAGGGACAGCAACATCTGTTTGACTTACCTATTTACACTCACCCAAAATAGCTCCACGCCCGGGGGCGTTCCAGTTCAGGAGCTGCTCAGAGGTGAGTTATAAACCCTCCCCTCTGTCCCTGTGGACCATAGTGGCAACCATTTCCCGGGAATAAAAAGTTCAAGGGCGAAAAGGCAAATCAAGGGCAGATGTTGACGAAGGTAATCTCCAATTCAGCTCACAGCTGAGCAGGCAGGGCACCTGCTGTCTCTTCCTGCCTGTCCCCCCAGACTGTCCCCCCAGGTCTGTGCCTGTCCACTCACCGAGCACGCAGTCCCTGCGCTCAGGGTCCCTGGTCACCCTGTGGATTCAGAGGACACAGCTCCCGGGTGAGGTGCCACCACTGGGTGAGCAGCTCCAGCTTTGGCCCTGACACCACCACCTACTGCTTCTGGCAAGCTGCCAGGAGCGCTCCCACGGGGAAACAGGCCAGGCACGGGGAGGCAGGCGCAAAACCAAACGCGGGCGAGTTCTTTTTATTAGCCTGTAGATTGTGGTGAGACCCCGGCCGCTAACCGGGCGTCTCAGGCGTGGGCCAGGCTCCTCTCGAGCCCAGGCCCCTCCCTGCAGCCTCCTCCACGGGACACTGAGAAAGTGGATCGGGTCAGGGTGGCGCAATCCTCATTCTGCCATCTCCACGGAAAAACTAATTAGTCACCAAATATTCAGAATGGGTAATTGCTACCTGAATTAATAAGGGCAAACAGCCGGCAAGAAAACAGTGGTTTACTATTTCTGAGCGCTGGCCTCCCTTTACCCGAAGTTCCAGGCTCTGCAGGCTGGACCGGTGCTGGGGAGACATGGCTCCCGCTGGCGGCCTGCAGGAAAGGGGGACACGGCAGCCTGGGGCTGGCCCTGCCCCTGGGTCAGTTCAAATGCTTTAGTGGCTGAGTCACCATTCGTCTCCTCTTACACATGTATGCACGTGCGCTGTACACAACTACACACGTGCACAATCATGCACAACACGTGTGCACACACGTGCACCCATAAGAACACGGCACACGTGCATGCGTTCAGCACGCGTGCATGCATAACACACGTATGCACATAGCCCATGTGTGTACCACACACATCACACATGCACACGCCACACACACATGCACATACCACACATACAACCCCACCAGGGTTCTAAGAAGACATCAAACCAGAATCCTCACCAGGGTTTTCAACAATTTGCCCAGTTCCTCAGTTCTGACCAGGGGCCGTGTAGGCCAGACTGAGGGGTTGCCGAGGGAAGGGGTGGGGAGGCAGCTGCGAGTGGAGATGACCGAAGGAGAACGCAGGCATGAGGAAGGCTGGAAGAGACCAGCTGCGTCCCCAGCCACCCCTACACCAGGCACAGGCTCCATTAAGCCCAGAGCAGCCCTGGAGAGCCTGCTGAGCCCCGGGTCCACTACCGCCTTGCTGTGTGACCTCAGGCAGGTCACCTGCCCTCTCTGGGTCTCGGTTTCTAGCTGTGAAGCAATGATGTGACTGGGGCCGCCCTGTGAACAGTTCCGAGGCACCGCCCTCCAGGAAGACTTCTGCTCGTCACCAGTCGCCCCACCCTTCAGCCCCCGGCCCCACCTCTGCTGGAGCACTTGCCACAGACTTCCCCTCAGCATCAGCAGACAACTTCCTCCGGCAGGGCCATCTCTCTGAAGGCCTCTCCATGTCACCAGCAGCCGGGGCCAGACACCCAGCCCCGATGTGCTGTCAGAGGCACACGGGGCATCCTGGGAGCGTCTGGATGGGCCGCCCCTGTGGCCGCTTGGCCGTGTGAAGATGAGGCGTGGTTTTGTGGGGCAGACAATTCGTCTTTGGTGTCTGTATTTAATGACAACCTATAAATAGCCTGTGCGCTGTGCAGAGAGCTTTTCTCTAAAGGCTGAACAACAGTTCCACAGAATGGCCGCGTCCTGCCATCCCTCTGAGCCCCTGTGGAGGTTGTTTCAGCTCAGGTGCTTCCAGTCCGTGGCTTTTACAAGCACTGCTGTAGTAAGTCTGCTCGTCGGTGCTCGTTTTCATAAAGAAAAAGCTCTGTGTGCGTGTGTGGATATCTACACACATCCTTACAGGCTCCTGTTTGGCCGAGAAACACCCTGGGACACACACTGAGTTACTAACTGCGGCGGCTCCTGAGGGTCGGGATCCAGGAAGAAAACTCAACCTTTTATAAACAAGCATCACTTTGTAATTTAAAAAAGGGGGGGGATGGGGAAAGGGAAAAATAAACAAGATGCAGTCCCTACTGAACATCTTTAGAGGTGGTTTTATTGGCTGGGATAGATCTGGCAGGAGCCGGGCCAGTGAACCCAGAGCCTGAGGGAGGTGGAAATGTCAGTGCCGCCCGGCCACCACCGTGTTCCACGAGGCTGGCTCTCCCTGGCGTGGAGGCGAGCGGACCTGGGTTCAAATCCCACCTCTGGGCACTGAGTGTTATTTCATCTCTCAGGACTTGTTTCCCCTGTGTCATAGGGGAAGGGCGGGGACACCTGTGAGATCGCCCGAGAATAACTGAGAGCACCTGGCCTCCATCAGCGCCCTGCCTGCCTCCTCCCTCCTTGTACGAGGGGCAGAGGGAAAGGAAAACTGGATTTCAGTCCACGCCTCGAGTCCCCTCCCCTCTCCAGCCTCTCCCACCCCAACCCACCCAGTGGCCCCCGCGAGGGGCAGGCGGCAGGGCGCAAACCCTGTGGTTTCTCCTAAAAGCAAGAAGTCCTGGAAACACCAGAGCCTTTAGCACAAATGCGAAGCCTACCTGAGCACGTCCGGACACCCCAAGACAATTAATAATTAAGATGCCCCCCACTGTGATTTTTAAAATGGCAGTAAAACTATCAGACGGTGTTTTTTAATTTTTTTTTTTTTCAGGAAAGCGCATAAACCTGAGAATGCAGAAGCACAGCATCTCCAGCCTTGAGCAGGAATGTTTTAAACAATCCCCATGTGTTTATAAAGTTAAATGATTCCCCCTGTCGCATTGATACGCCCCAGGTTAGGAGTGAGGACCCCTGAGAATTCAAATTCGAAAGGAGATGCAGACACGCCAGTGGCCCCATAGCACAGGGGGCCTCACACATCTGTCCAGCTTAGTCACCGCAGGCTGACCAGCCCACACCTCCCTGAGGACCCCACGGGCGTCAACCCCCAACCAGGCCCCCCGAAACCAACTTGGCTCACCCAGTACTGCAGGGCCTCAGGAATCGATGACTTTGGCCAAAAGGCTGGGGTTCCTCCTCTGTAAGGAAGCATCTCCTTCCTCGTGGGTTTTGGGGAGGATTCAATGAGATAAATCTGATGAGCTAAGAGCTCGGCAAGTGCTGATGGTGGCTCCTGTTACCACAGCCCGGGGGCTCAGAGGGCCGTGCGCATGGGCAGACGAGCTCGTGTCTGTGAAACAACGTGCGGACGGATGGACTGTGAGAGGCTGTGCAGAAGGACTTGCGTGGCTGACGGCCTTTAGTCCCCTCCCAGGAGCAACCCCTGGGTCCCCAACCAGACGGAACCCCCAGGGCTGGTAGGGAAGCCGCCCAGATCACCCCCAGTCACTGAAGGACCTGCGTCTCCATTTCTCCACGCCCTTGGCCTGCCCCCTCCTCCTGCTGGCCTGTCCTCCAGCCAGGCCCTCACCTGCCTCCTTCTGAGCTGGAGGGTCTCTTGGTGCCAGGCCACCCAGGGAAGCAGCCTTTGTCCCTTGTCCGGGAGCCACTTTGTACATCTCTCGTGGCGGCTCCAGGAAACATCAAAGACACCAGAGCTTCACTGTGACCTTAAACCCAGCGACCTGCACAGGTCGGGCCACATGGCGCCTGGCAGACATGACCCAGGAGCCTGGCTTTGATCAGCGAGTCAGTGGCCCCCCTAAGCCCCTGTGCCCCAAATTCATTCCAAGAGTAGGTAATGTGGCTCCCCCACTGGAGGGGCTGAAACGACCGAGGCCTGGACTTTGCACCTGTATCCCACTCAGCAAAGACCCGCATCTCTAAAGTCCCTCCCCCACTTTATTGCTGGTTAATGGGTCAAACATCTTTAATTTTAGAAATAATCGAAGCCCAACCGGGCGAGGCTCAGCGGTTGAGCATCGACCTAGGATCCAGGAGATCGCAGATCAATTCTTGGTCAGGGCACATGCCTGGGTTGTGGGCTCGATCCCCAGTCGGGGGCATGCAGGGGGTAGCCGATCAATGACGACTCTCTCATCATTGATGTTTCTATCTCTCTCTCTCCCTCTCCCTTCCTCTCTCTGAAATCAATAAAGATATATTTAAAGAAAGAATCACAAACAACTGAATAGCAGGCACTGGCTCCCTATCTCCCAGCTCACCATCTCTCCACACAGGGGGATGGCAATGTCTTTAGACCCGATTCAAGTTTCCCACCCTGGTTGCAAATGAAATATTAATTAAAGGTTATGCTCGCAGCTTTCAGAAAATGATTACTTGAGACAGCAATTGCATCCCCTCCTTTCTGTGTAATAAAACTGTGCCTTGCTGTGCAGCAGGAACGGGTAATGCCGGGCCCTGTGGGTGCGGAGGCGGCATCAAAGCAGACGCCAGGGCCTGCCCAGGAGCGGGAAACAAACACATTAGATCCACAAAGAGAGTGGCGACTTCAAAAGGGCAGGATTCTATACTCAGGGTGGGGACCACTTCTCAAGGTCATTAGCTACCCTCCTGATGGGGAGAGTGGCCCCATCGGGAAGCACACAGAGAAACAGAAATGAGAACGAGACACGGTGACAGCTCCAACTCAGGGTCACTGAGAAGCAGCGCACAGCCTGGCACACACCTGGAGCCCGTCAGCAGCTCCCCAGGATCCCTCCACGGGGCTCAGACTCTCAGCATAGCCTGATGATTCAGGAGCCAGCACCCGGCAGCTTCCCAGGCAACATCCATGAATACAGCCTGAAAAATAACGATCCTAGCTACTATTTAATGAGCACCTACTGTGTGCCAGGCAAACTCCATGAGGCAGGAATTCGCATCATGTGACAGACAAAAAGCACAGAAGCTCGGAAATATTAAACGATTTTCCCAAGGTCATACAGTCAAGGGCAGAAGTGGGATTCAAATCAGAGGGTCAACTCTTCCATCTTGTTCACTGTTGTGTGTCCCCACCGTCCACCTAGCACGGTGCCTGGCACATAGTAGGTGCTCAAGAAATGTTACTTACTCAACACATGAATGATGAATGATTGAACTCCTGAATTGATCACCCACACTTGGAAGCCAAAACCACAACTTCTCAACAAAGTAGACTTAAAAAAATACACACACACACACACAAAACCAGTTGTGACTTTAACTGAGTCTTGGCCTAGAGGGAAGAGGGACGGGTGGGGGAAAGGGCAAGCGCGCCAGTCTGTGCGTCAAGATGATGGGCCCTCATCCCAGCACCGCCAGCTCGCGGCACAGCTCTCCCCCTACGGGCACCGGCTAACGCTTCCCATCAGGTGAAATCTAATGGTTCTTGAACTTAAGGGTATAAAGTATAAAACGATTACGGTGCCCGGCCGGGCGTGGCTCAGCGGTTGAGCATCGACCTAGGATCCAGGCGATTGAGGTTTGATTCCGGGTCAGGGCACATCGGTCCCCAGTCGGGGGCGTGCAGGAGACAGCCGATCAATGACTCTCTCATCATTGGTGTTTCAACTCCCTCTCTCCCTCTCCTTTCCTCTCTCTGAAATGAATAAAGATATATTTTTTTAAAAAAACAAATAACGATGACAATGGATTTTGTGCAGTGACATTGTGAAAATCAGAAACTTCTCACAAAGCTCCCCTGGAGGGGAATGACCCCACGCTGACCCCAAGGACAGCTTCTGCCACCCTGCCGCCCTGTAGGTAACTCTGGGGCAGAGAGGAAAAGCCTGAGGCCCGTGTTGGAGGCTGCAGGTTGCGACAGAACCAAACAGAGATTTGGGCAGCTGTGACGCTGGTGCCTCTGGATCATGTGGCCTGGGGCCAGGGGCCCAACAGGCAAAGGAATCTGCTGACCCCGTAGGAGGTGGAAGAGCTGCTGAGGCTGGAGGAACAGAGCTGCCCTGGGGTCACTGAGGTGGGGCCAGGCCTTCCCCTTGGGGTAGGGCAGAGGTGGCTTCCCAAGGGCTGGGAAAGTGGAGAGAAGGGTCCCACGGGCAGCCCCAGCGAGGACTAGAAATTCCCAGCAGGGTGTTGGGCAGGTAGATTCTTGAGGCCCAAGGATTGTTCTGGAAACTGTAGTATCTTGGGGTGTGGGGTCGCGGGGGGGCTTCCTGATCTGAAAGCCAGAGGACCAGAAGGCGGGGGAGGAAGAAGCTGTTGGGAGACGTTGGGGACCTCGCTGGTTCGCAAGCAGAGGCGGGGAGCTGGGCCGATTGTGTCCCCTACAGCAGGCAGGCAGAGTAACAGCGGCTTGGTCCGCGTCTGGAGCCAGGCTGGGGAAAGGGCTGCTACAGCGATGGTGCGCACAGGGAGGGACCCACATTCCTGAATGTCCAGTACCTGTGGCACAGACACAGACCTGCCTTCGAGGAGCAGGCAGCCACGCAAAAGCTATGTCAGCGCATCGGATGCAGAAACCGGGGCGGGCACCCCACTGGGAGTCCTGATAGAGCCCGGAGCCTCTCCTGCCCCTTCCTGGACCCCGCCTGCAGGGGGCAGCATTTTCTCAAAGGGCTCAGAGGGCTTGAACCTGGGGTCCCCAAGACACGTTCCAATCCTAGGTCCTTTGAGACCCTTTATCAGATCACCCTCTGGGATGAGAACCTCCTGGCAGGGAGCATGGGTGACACCTAGGCCTGGGGCACTGCAGAGGGAGGGATGGAGGGGTTCCTACCACTTCCTGAAAGGGGACACAGAGCCCCTGCTCTTTCTGACACCAGATGAATCCACTGGCACACATCCTTGTTGAGTACATTCAGTCCACGCACGAACCGGGTCCCAGATCCCAGAGCTCCCCCGCCCAGAGGTGTCCAGGCCGCCAGCTTCCTCCCTCTAACCTCCAAGTCCTCCCTGCTCACCAGAGAGGCCGGAGAGGGAAGGCACAGAAGCAGCAGGGAGGGGAAGGGGTCAGAGTCAGCCTGGCGGGGGCAGAGCAGGGAGGGAGCTCATTTGCAGCTAAGGAAGGCCCCTCCCGAAGCCCACGAGGACCCTGACTGGCCTCCTTCGGGGCGACCTCTGAGCGGGGTCCAGGGGTCTCAGGACACACCTGAGAGAGCAGGAGACCCACAACAAGCGCTGGGAGGCAGTGCTGCCTGTGGGGGCCGAACCGGGCAGGCTTCCTGGTGGAGGTGCCTTCCTGGTGGCGACCGCACCACCACCACACCTCGGCGGGTGCTGAGGTGGGTGCTGAGGAGGTAGCCCAAGAGGAAGTGGGAATGTTCCCAGAACTGACCCTCCTCGAGGCTCTCCCAGCAAACAGACCATGTCCAGGGCTGTTGACCAGTCATCAAAGGGGCTCCTTCCACTGCCCTGGGACGCAGGGAGGACGCACTGCCCCACTCCCAGGTTCCCACTCCCGGGCCTGCTGAGGGCGGGGTGCAGGTGCCCAGGCCAAACCCCAAAACCCCCGGCCACAGCTGCCTCGGGCTCAGGGCGCAGCGCCAGGCTTTGTTCGCAGGACAGCCACCTGCGGGAAGGAGCCTCCCGGAGCCAAGTCCCGCTTCTCCCGGTGCCTGCGGCCAAGCCCAGCAGCGGGGCGGAGGAGGGTCGCGGGAGGGATGCCCCTGGTGCGGGCACAGCGCGGGGCGGGGCCTGGCTCGGGGCAGAGGGGCACCCAGCTCGGGGAAGAGGGGCACCCAGCTCGGGGAAGAGGGGCACCCAGCTCGGGGCGGAGGGGCACCCAGCTCGGGCGGAGGGGCACCCAGCTCGGGGAAGAGGGGCACCCAGCTCGGGGCGGAGGGGCACCCAGCTCGGGCGGAGGGGCACCCAGCTCGGGGAAGAGGGGCACCCAGCTCGGGGAGGAGGGGCACCCAGCTGGGGGCAGAGGGGCACCCAGCTCGGGCGGAGGGGCACCCAGCTCGCGGAGGAGGGGCACCCAGCTCGGGCGGAAGGGCACCCAGCTCGGGCGGAGGGGCACCCAGCTCGGGGAGGAGGGGCACCCAGCTCGGGCGGAGGGGCACCCAGCTCGGGGAGGAGGGGCACCCAGCTCGGGCGGAGGGGCACCCAGCTCGCCCCGGTGCGCATCCCAGACACTGAAGGAGTCCCGGCTGCCCAGGGGAGAGGCTGAGGGGCGCAGGGTGATGGCCAGGCCAGGGGGGACAGGGACACGCACGGGGCAGACGCAGAGGCGGGGTGCCCGGGCGAAGGGGGGGCGCGCACCCCGGGGCCCGGCCGCTGCGCAGGCACCTCGGGAGCCCTGGTGAGGGAGCTGGGGCCGGGCTGCACGCGGAGCCCCTCCGCTGAATCCCCCCGACTTCGGGGGCCGAGAGGAGCCCGCACCCCGAGGCCACCTGCGCCCGCTCCTCCTCGTGACTCAGAAAAACACCGGTTTTCCCCCCGCGCGGCCGGGCCGGCCAGGTTCCCCTTCGCCTGGGCGCACGCGAGCCCTGCAGCCGGGGCGGGGCGGGGCTCCCGAGGCTCCGCCCACCGCCCGCGCACCTGGCCCCGCCCCGCCCCGCTGCGGGGCTGCGGGGCTCCGTGGGGTTCACCGGCCCGCCTCGTCCAGGAGCCCTGGCCTCCGGGCCTGTCCCTTCCGCCCGCATCCAGGCGTCCGCCCGACCTGTCAAAGTCGCTCCTTCCTTTAAGTCCTAGTCAGTGTTACGGTCTTTCCGATGAAGCCTTTCCCTGCTCCGGGGCCCGGCGAGAGCCTTCTGTCCTCTGACCGCCCACCCCACGCTCCACGCGTGTGCGGGTCAGGCCAGCAGCCCCACCTCTGCAGCCCTGATCCCCCAGCCGAGTCCTGGATGGAGAACAAGCTCTCCCCTCCCCCTGCCTCCCCTCCCCTACCCTCCGTCTCCCCTCCCCCTCTCCCCTCCCTCTCTCCTCCCCTCCCCCTCTGCCTCTCCCCCTCTCCCCTCCCTCCCCCCATCGCTCCCTCTCCCCCAACCCTCCCTCCTCCTCCCATTCCCCTTTCTCTCCCTCCCCTCCCCCTCCCCTCCCTTCCCCCTCTGCCTCTCCCCATCCCTCCCTCTCTCCTTTTTCCCCTCCCCCTCCTCTCCCTCCCCTCCCCCTCTGCCTCCCTCCCCTCCCCCTCTGCCTCTCTCCCCCTCCCTCTCCCTCTCCCCCTCCCTCTCCCCCTCCCTCCCCCTCCCCTTTCTCTCCCTCCCCCTCTGCCTCTCTCCCTCTCCCCCTCCCCCTCCCTCCCCCTCCCATTCCCCTTTCTCTCCCCCCTCCTTCCCTCCCCCTCCCTCCCCCACTTCTCTCTCTACATATACAAACACACTTCCTACTGGCCGCTGGCTCTGTGTCTCTGGAGAGCCCTGACTAGTACAGGCTGCAACTTCTCTGGTCCATTTGGAACCAGAATGACCCTCTGGCTGTGGCCACGGGCTCCCACCAGGCTAAAGCACCTGAAACTGTCCTTGTCGGCACGTTCCTAAGGAGAGTGTGAAACTGTTGCTTTCAAAGGAAGGAGCAGCGGGGTTGTGTTTAGGGATCTGTGAAAGTCTGGGTTTTCTGGGGCCTTTTTCATTTTGTTATAGGATCCCATCTATTATTACTCAGGCCACTCAGAAACGTCTGAACTTTCCGCTTCTGAGTTGGCGGTAAGTCACCTGACAGGGGCGTTGCTAGGGGAGAAGTAAAGATCTTGATGTTTGAGAAGTCCTCCTGCTGGGACACAAGAGAGGTTGCCTTAAGGGGTTAGATTCCCGCTACTGAGTGTGGAGCTCTGTCCCCCAGAAGTAGCACCCACAGCAGCACCCACATCACCTGGACATCACTAGAAGCTTCTCTAGGGCACCTGCTTCCACACCCTTCTTCAACACAGCTGGCTCACCAGCAGGAGCCTAGCCCTCTGCTGCCCTGCAGAGCAGGAAAGGGCGCTGGGCCCTGCCTCCATCCGGGTGTCCAGCTCAGCTTTGCTGCCTAAAGTTGAACTCCCTTTTGACCCCTGGGAAGCCTGGGGCAGGTCTCAACAAACACAGAGGTCACAGTGCCAAGGGTCCAGGAGGCAGGACTCAGGCCTGGAGCCAGAAGACAGAGCTGTGGGGCCAGAGCCAAGGGGCCAGTGGTTGATTCTTCTACAGCTCAGAGCCACCGTGGGGAGGGACTCCGGGTGGAGAGGGGCTGAGGGCCGAAATCCAGTGGACATGGGCGGGGAGGGTGAGCACGGCAGTCACTTCCAGACAGCAGTGGGTGCAGGATGCCCAGGCAGGGGCCGGACCCCGGGGACACCGAGGGTGGTCCCAGGTCAGGTCATCTCTCAGGATCTAGAAGAGCTCATTTCAAACCAAGACAAGGGATAGACGAGCTCGGGACGGCACACCTACAAATCCCCACACTCACCCCAAAGTATGTGTGTGCAAGTGAACCCAGAGACTGGAGTTTGGAGGGTCAGAAATATTCCAAGTCTCCACACGTTTGCTTTAAAGTGAGAAATGTGAGGACTGAGAGAATTATGCGCACGCTGCACCCACTGCCTGAACAGCAGGCTCCCAAAGGAGGGAGGCACTGCCACCTCCCTGGCCGGCCCACATCACCCACCGGACTTCACCTGCAGCTCTGTTGCCTCCCTGGGCTGCAGGCCAGGTGTGATCAAGGGGACGGCCCCAGGCACCCAGCCCAGCAGGAAGGGCTCAACAGCCTCCCTGACCCTGGGAGGCTGTTGAATTTCCTGTGACCTGACCCAGGGAGTCCAGGGCCCAAAAGACTCCAGGGCGCTGAGTGTCAGGGAGGGAGGAAGCATGGGCTTCAGCTTCTGCTTCCCCTCCCTCAGCTGGGGTGGACCTTTGTGGGGGCTGGGGAACCCCTCCTTCCCTAAAAGCTGTAATGTGCCAGGGAGGAGGTACCCCGTGGCTGCTCCAATGGCACAAGCACCCTGAACTCTCAAACCCATCCTGTCCTCTAGGTCCCAACACAACAGCTCATTTGAGACGTCTTCTAACAGCCTCTTCCCTGGGCTGCAGTGACAAACGGCACCAGAGCTGCCAGCACCCCAAGCCCGGTGCTGCAGGGCATATGTACAACCAGGTGAAGTACTCAGGGCCCCCCCCCACCCCCTCCCCTAGTCAGGCTTCAGTCCCGAGCTCCGCCCTTCTCTCCCAGTTCTCAGTGTAACCTCAGCTCCGTGATAAATGCCAGTTCCACACACTCCAGTAAATGCCCGTGCCCACTCTCTAGTCCTCAAACTAGTTGGTGTAATGCCATCCCTATTTTACAGATTTAGAAGGTGAGACCCAAGAGGCTGTGGAAAGCTAGTAAAGGACAGAGCTGATTTCAAGCCAGGGCCTCCTGCCAGGGCCTCCTGCCCTCTCCCTTGGAGCCCATGGCCCTGAGCCCACCCTGAGCAGCCCATCTCACCCTCCCCACCCAGGTTCCATGCTAAAAGGACTTGCCTAATCATGCCAGGGGCCTGAAAATGCAAATGGGGATCAAAGGCACCGTGCTGCAGTCAGAAGGCTGTGGTTTAATGGAATAACAGAATATTTGAATATTTATGACCTCCTTAAACATCTTCAAGCCGAGAAGTCACAGTAAGGCTGAGTCAAAGAATTAAAGGGTATAATGGCACCCTAAGAGAGGAGAGGGGCTAGTACCCAGAATACATGAAGAACTCTCACAACCCCACAATAAAAAGAAAGAAATGATAGGTAAAGGATTTGAGTAACAGACATTTCTCCAAAGATATACAAATGGTCAATAAGTCCATGAAAAAATGCTCAATATCATTAATTATTAGAGAAATGCATATCAAAACCAGAATGAAACACTCCTTTATACTCAAATAGGGTGGCTAGAATAAAAAAAAAAAGAGCAAAAAAAAAGCATCTGTGCGGCCATGGGGGCGTTGGAGCCTCACACACTGCTGGTGCAGCCACTGTGGACACCAGCTTAGTGGTTGCTCAGACAGAAATGATTTCCATGTAACTCAGGGACTCCTCTTCTAAGCCTGTCCCCACGAGAACTGAAAATATACGTCCACACAGATTCGTAAAAGCATGTTCACAGCAGCAGACTTGTCATCGCCGAAGCAACGTCAATGTCCATCCGTCGATGACTGAAGAGACAGAACGCGGCCTGTCCACGCGGTGACATGTTATCTGACAGTAAAGGTAACTGACAGATGCTACAACACAGATGAACCATGGAAACAGTGTGCTCAGTGAAGGAAACACAAAGGGCCACATGTTACATGATTTCATTTATAGAAAATGTAGCAAATCCTTCCGGACAGAATGTGGGTTAGTGGTTGACAGGGCCCAGGGAAGGAGAGACGGGGAAGTGACTGGCGACGGGCACAGGGTTTCGGGGCGGGGGGGGGATGTCGTCAATGTTCCAGAATTAGACATTAATGATGGTGGCACAACTTTGTGAGTAAACTAAACACCATTGTGTTATACACGTTAAAGGGGTGAGTTGATGGTATGTGAATTCTGTATCAATAAAAAATTAAGGTAAAAAAAATATTTAGCTCAGAGGAAATCGATGACTCATTATTTTCAGGGACGTCCAAGTTGCTTTAAACGCAGACAGTGGATTAAGGACCCCCCAGCCTAGAGCGTTGGACTTCCCCGCTGACAGCCACACGGAACACGAAGCCGACCTCGCGCACAGCCAGCCGGGCGCTCTCCCCGGTTAGTAACACGGGGCAGTGTGCACACAGGGGTTTCAGATCTGCTGGTGATTCGGGGGCGAAATGTCCATTGGCGTAAGGATGGTGGTAGTCAGATCTACGAACGGACGGTTAAAAACTCAATGAACTCATCAGAAACCGGGATGTCCGTTCAGATAGGAATTGCCAAGCCTACAGGTTTTTCCTATAGCCCGACACTGTTGGCCTGAGTCATTCTTGGGAGCAGGTTCAGCTCCCGAAGGCCCCGCTGTTTACTCTGCCACCCCAGCCAGGGTTCTTTGTCCACGTTCAGTCCTCCGTCTCCCGCTGTGAACCGAAGACCCCTTCCTGCTGTCGGAGAAAAGGCACCGCAGCTCCCGGAGGCTAACCTGCTCCCTCGCACCCTGAGCTCCACCTCGGCCCCCGATTCGGTCTGTGTCTGAGCCGCCACCCAAGAGCCTCCCCTGGCCAACGACAGCCACCCTGACTTAGCGCCTGACCTGCTGCAGTTTCCACCCCCTCCAGGAATGTCACTATCTGTCAGGGGCAATGGGCAGTCCGTCCCCTGGGTCCTCTCCTTCCCCGGAAGGAAGGAGGCTGGGGCAGGTGCCCGATAAGACCCCCCCGCCCCTGAGGGAAGGTAACCTTGCCCGAAACGGTCCTTCTCTTGCGCTAAAGGCTTTCCCGTCCCGCCGTGCGTCTGCCCACGAACGCCTTCCATGTTACACAGCTGCTGGGGCTCCTTCGCTTGCTAGAGGGGTGCTGCCCGACGGGTGACTTGCTCAACACAGCCCATCAGATCTGCGGATCCACCTGGTTGAGCTTCCATCCCGCAGCACAGCAAGACCCAGGACGGCTTCTCAGACCAGAGGCGACAGGCCTCGCAGCGAGCAGGGTGTACTTCTCTCTAATGTGCTGGGTCCTAACTCACCCTTCTCTTCAGTTAAACCCAGAACTGACCAGGAGGAAGGCTCGTGTTAGTCACCTGACCACAGAGACGGCGGGGTGGGGAGCAGGAGCTCTCAGGGTCCAGCCATCCAACCCGTCAGGAGCTCGGCCCAGGCAGAGGGTCCTGTAGACCCTCGGGGACACCCCATGGGACGGGAAGCCCACTCAGCACCCACGAGGCAGCTCTCCCGGCTCCAGGGCGGCTCTAACTGGCCGGCCTCTCTCGTGCTGGGCTGTGAGCTCCCACAGAGGCCCAAGCCTTTTGCTCGGATGCAGCGTGTGGACCGAGTCCACCCCCAGTTCACACAGAAAATCCATCAGATACGTGACCACGTCCGTCAAGCAGGGCTGGGCCCCTGCTTCTGGCCCCAAGATCAGATGAAACCAGCAAGTAGAGGCTGAGGGAGGCCACACTCTAACCCACGTCCCCACCTCCGAGCCTGGGTGACGCGGGGGCCAGACACCAAGTCTCGGCTGCCCACAGACAAAACACAGAGGAACAGGTCCCCACCAGCACTGCGATGAGACACCCTGCAAAGCTCCACACGCATCTTTTGGTTTTGTTTCCATGTTTGTTTTGAGAAATTCCCCATCATATGCCTCTGGGTTGGCAAGCCTGACAGTGACAAGGACAAGTAGCACATGCTTTCTCCACATGCCCCCTCCATCCTTGCGACACCAAGGCTGGGATCCTCTCCCCAGGCGGCCCAAGGCGACACCGGCTTGAGCTCCGCCCTCAGCGGCACCTTCCCGAGAACCATTCGAAAGGGGCGTTGGAGAGGAGAAGCCGGACGCTGCCAGCCACGGCTCCGGGCTCCATCGGCCGAGGCACAGCCCTGCCTGGCACCATCCACAGGGACCTCGGTGCCCTCAGCCATACAGGACAGGCGGGGACCCAGGGTCCCCAAGCCCATCTGTCCTCACCTCTCCTGCCGGCTCTGCCCGTGTGGCCCGCAGCCTGCTGAGCATGAGAGACAATGAACCGTCCGACCGCAGCAGAGCCAGAGCCCGCGCAGGTCACCGCGCCGGCCAGACGAACGGCAATGGAAGCAGCTCTGCTGACTTAACAAGACAGGCCCTTCCTTTATTTCTCGTAAAGAAAAACTCATCTTTCTCAAACCTGTCTGACTGCTAGCCGGGAAGCACTCGCTCCACGCGGGTTCTGCTACGGTGCCCTGTGATTGTGGAGGGAAACTGAGGCACAGCGGACTGTGGAGAAGGCCCACGCCCTGTGGGTGGGGTCACAGGGCCATGCTCACGTCTGAGGGTCTCACCGCGACTGGGGGCCTGGGGAGCCGCGGGAGCTGAGGCGAGGAGGGACGCGGGAGGAGGCACGAGGGAGGCCGCAGTGTGTGGGGCCCACCCAGCCACAAAGCCAGAGGGCCCGGCTTCCAGGCCCGGTTCTCCAACTGCTGGCTGAGTGACCCCGAGCTCTCAGTGCTCCCAAGTGGGATCGCTTCCTGGAGCCCTGGGGACACCAGCCCGGAGGTTCTGCCACTCCCGGTGCCCTGTTCAGAAGAAACCTCAGCCAGTATCGTGAGCAACTGAGACTAATTGCATCCCTCTGAGGGCATCTTTCTGCAGCACTGGCCCCAGCATCCTGGTCTGAGAGTGGGTGTCGTGGAGGGGACCCGCAGAGGCCGTTGGGGTGAGAAGCTGCAGGAAAAACTGCTGAAGAGTGACCCCCAGGGACCAGGGCAGAGGGGACACTGGACTGGGCCAGGGCAGCAGGCAGGGCATGGGGACCCAGGGCAGTCACCAGGGGTCTGGTGGGTGGCAGGGCAGAGGTGGGGGCCGGTGCTGGAATCGGAGGCTTGGTGAGTCCCCCCCAGGGGAGAGGGAGAGGCTGCCTCGCACAGAGCAGGACAGGTGGTCAGGAACACAGACGGCACCCACCCCACCGGCTCCTGGATTGGGTAAGCTTCTGCGTCAGCCCCAGACAAGGTCACAGCTCGAGGACACCAAGCAGGGTGCCCGGCACGGAGAAGGCGGCAGTGATGTTTGCCGGAATGAGGGCACCTCAGGGTCTGAGGGCAGAGCCCGAGCTGGGCCACAGTTAACCAAAGGCCACCCACCCCTCCTCCTGGTCTCCTGGTCTCCGCAGGCCTCCCTGGGCCTCACTCTGCCTCCCACAGGCCAAGCTCCTGGAAACAGCCTTCAGACACGGCGGGGGCTTGGGGGGCACTCACACCTCATGCTGGTCTTTCTACACATATATTGTGGGCGTCAGCCTCGCAAACATCCTGTGAGCTTAGTATTACTGTCCCCATTTCCCAGAAAAAGAAACTGAGGCTGAAGCAGGTGGATGAGCCTGCATGAGATCACCAGCTAGTGAGCGACAGTGACAGGTGTCCGGCGGCCCCTGGGCCTCCCATGCTGTTCTCCTCCTACCTGTCCTGCCCCCTCCCCAGCTATGGGCCAGGAGAAACTGGCTCAGTGACCCCCCAACGAGGGAAACACCTACTAAAATGCAAGGAGCCCTTTTTTGTTTTAAATTTGTTCTTGATTTCCCTTAGGGGGAGCTAACATTTTTGGAGCCTGGGCTGGGTCTAATTTGGGCGAGGTCACCCCCGGATCCCTCTCCGCAAGGTCTCTCTTTCATAACCATTTCTGACTCACAGCCTGCGCTGGAATCGCCCAAGGGCACCGGGCTGCCCTGGGTTATCGCCCACTATCTACCCGCCACCCAGTCACTCGGCTACTCACTCATTCATGCGCCGTGACTGAGGTGTGGCCTTGGCGTCGGCTCGGGGGCACACAGAAAACGCCACGCGGCCTCTACAATGCGCCGGCTGTTTTGCAGAGAGCATTTCATCACGTTCCCCCCACAGCCCTGTGAGGGCAGTGTTATGATCTTCGTTTTAGATCAAAGAACACGGAGAGGTTGAAGATGTGTCTAAAGTCCCCCGGCCAGTCCCAGAGCGAGAATCAAGCTCGATGAGTCCTCTCCACCTAACGGTGTCACCGCCACCGCCCTCCCCTCCCTTCCTCCTGCAAGTTAGAAACCCTCCATCAATCCCAGGGGACATTCCTGGCCCCAGCCTCGGGCTGCACACCCCCAGCTCTTGGGGTGTCCTGGAATTTCAGGATCGAGGGCTCCCCTTTCTCCCAGGTGGATGAAGCTGATGTCCCGCTAAACGCCATGTCCTCCCCTAGTTGTCACCACTCCAGCAGGAGCCGTAAACTGGACGTTGTAAGGACACGTGCATTTGGAGCTTCTGTTCACCTGCCCTTTGTCCCGGGACGGGACCCACCTCCGTGAGGAAGATCAATGTACAAACATCCCTGGTTTCCTCTCCCCGTGGCCAGACCGTGCACAGAATTCCCTTCTGACCAGACAACTTTGGGTACAATCAGGAGAGAAAATCAGCCAAGAAAGGAGGCGCCTCTCCTCCCCCACGAAGGCCCATCCTGGACCCAGAAGACCCACCTGCTCTCACGAGAAGGCTCCCGGCCACCCCCGGCCTGTGCCTCGGCCAGCTCCCCAGAAACCAGAATGTCACACCTCGTTCAGTTTGCCGTTTCCCGTGATGGGAGGATATTAGTTCTCAAAATGTCCAAATTTTGAAAATATGCCCAAAAGAGCACCAAATAATTTGGTTCGATTGGGCAACATTCAGTCTCATTTAGGCAGATTATGAAAAAAACCACCAACAAACCGTGGTCTCAGCAATGTAAAGAGAGCGAGAGAGAGAGCCCCTCAGTACAGCCAAGCCTTCGCGAGAGCTCCAGCCCCGCACCGGCCCCACACCGGCCCCACCTGGCCCCTCCAGCCCCACACAGGCCTCACCCGGCCCCTCCAGCCCTGCACCAGCCTCACCTGGCTCCTCCAGCCCCACAACAGCCCCACCCAGCCCCTCCAGCCCTGCACCAGCCCCACCTGGCTCCTCCAGCCCTGCAACGGCCCCACCCGGCCCCTCCAGCCCTGCACCAGCCTCACCTGGCCCCTCCAGCCCCACACGGGCCTCACCCGCTCCCCCTCCGACCTCCGACCTGCCCAACTGCACCGACCGCACTGCGCTGCGAGACGGGCGGGAGAGGCCCCTCTGCGCACAGGAGGACAGGAGGACAGGAGCTTGCACAGGGCCGGCCGGGTTTCTGCAGGGAGGAGTGGACACTAAGTCAGTGAGAGGAGTCTGGTCCCTGGGTGGCAGAACGCAGGTCAGCAGCTGGGGACCCTGCCAGGCCTTTCTCTACCCCTCACAGCCTGTACGGCCTCAGGCAAGTCGCCCCCGTGGCCTTGCGTTTCTCCAGGGAACCCTCGTGTGGAAGGAAAGTAATGGCACCACCATCGCGTGGGATGAAGAGGACTGGAGAAGGGAACCTGCGTGACCTGCCGGTGCCCCTAAGGGGCCGTATCCGTGTGGTTCACAGACGACCGTGCCCGGCGCCGGAGCAGACGAACATTCCCAGCAGGAAAGTTCAGCCCAGTGTCCAGACGCACCCACTCTCACCCAAATCACATAGGCCCACGCAAAACAGAGAATCCGGAGCTGCGCGTACTGGGCACCCAGCTGTGCACCCACGAGACCCCTTTAGTCGTCACCACACCCTCCTGGGCATGGGCCTGGCGATAAATGGAGGAGGGACGAAGAATCTGGAAGGCCGGGTACCTGCGTGAATACAAGGGGCGTCTGAAGACCAGCTTTAAGAAGTGAAGAGAGCCCGGCTGGCGTGGCTCAGCGGTTGAGGGTCGACTGACCTAGAATCCAGGAGGTCCGGGTTTGATTCCCGGTCAGGGCACATGCCCAGGTTGTGGGCTCCATCCCCAGTTAGGGGGCATGCAGGAGGCAGCTGATCAATGACTCTCATCATTGATGTTTCTGTCTCTCTCTCTCCCTCTCCCTTCCTCTCTCTGAAATCAATAAAAACATATTAAAAGTTCAAAAGAAAAAAAAAGAAGTGAAGAGAAGCCCTGGCCAGTTTGGCTCAGTGGTAGGAGCGTCGGCGTGCGGACTGAAGGGTCCCGGGTTTGATTCCGGCCAAGGGCATGCACCTGGGTGGCAGGCTCCATCCTGCCCTGGTCCGGGCGTGTGCAGGAGGCAACCAATCTCTGTCTGTCTGTCTCTCTCTCTCCGCCTCCCTCTCTCCCTTCCACTCTCTCTGAAAAGCAACGGAAAAAATATCGAGTGAGAATTTAAAAATAAATAAAAAAAGAAGTGAAGAGAGAGGGGAGCAACCCCCTCAAGCAACCCCCACCTGGCTGTAGGAAACCAGCCCGGTGCCTCCAACCCCCGCCCAGGAGGCAGGGGCCACGCGGGAGTCGGCCGCGTCCCTGCATCGCTGCAGCGGGAAGGGGCTGCCAGCTACCGCCCTGGGCTTGTCCCGGACTCACTGCCTGTCTGGGGTGAGTCCGGCGTCGGGAAGGTGGGGCAGCCACAGCGGGACTGCGACCAGCGAGAGGGGTTTGCTGCCCTTGCTGCCTGAATCGCAGCCCCTAGTTTTGGGGGGGGTGGCTTTCATCTTGAACGGTGCACATGTAAAGAATTACCCTGAGGTGAAAGTGCCTGTTCCACTGAGAAGGTTCCAGATGCCTTCCTCCCTTCAGTGCGTGGCCAGGGGCCTCCACCTGAGCGCTCCACGTGTCCCCCGAGGGTGTTTCCAGCCGAGATGAGCCGCCGTTACCGTCAGGTCCCAGGGGAAGTGTTTGGCCCGACAACCCAGAGATAGTGGAGTTTGTCGTCAAATATTGAGAAACCTCAGACCGCACTGGGGACCGGCGGCCTTGAACACGGCAGGCCACGTCCCGGGAGCAGCGCTGCTCTTACGGGTCATCACGGAGCCTGAAAGCCGGGCAGACTCAGAGGGTTCTAATCTGACCCCATGTTGGCGATAAGAAAACTGAAACCCAGGAGGAGGGGACACATCCAAGGTCACAGGGGCCCTGGGTATGGAGCTGAAGGAGGCCCGAGCTTCAGTCAGCGCCTGTGACTGAGGGCTGAGCTGTGCACCCCCCAGATTTGTATGTTGAAGTCTTAACCCTCAGGATTTCCAAATGTGACTGTATTTGGGAACGGGACCCTGGAAAAGGCAGTTAAGGTAAAATGAGGTCGTCAGAGTGTGTCCTATTCCAGGATGACTTGTGTCCACATAAGAAGGAGAGGTGGGGACACAGACTAGCGCAGAGGGACGACCCCGCGAGGACACGGAGAAACCGGCCATCCGCGCGCCAAGGAGAGAGGCCTCGGGGAGCCGACCCTACCGATCGACACCGTGGACTCGGACCCCTGGCCTCCAGAACTGAGACAATAGTGTCTGCTGTTTAAACCACCCCGGCTGCGGGGCTTTGCTACTAAAACAGGGCCTCCCTCTGCTTCCCCCCATGAGACATGGCAGAAATTTTAAACGCCTCGTTTTGGCACCGTTACTGAAATGGACACTCTGCTGGGCACAGCGCTTTTAGATGGTAAGCAGGTGTTTGGGGCATCCCTGAGATGTTGTTTTTGTCGTCAAACGGCCTATAAAGTCCTGCCGATGGCTCTCCTGTGCAATCTGTTCCCCGGATGTCGACAGCACTCCTGGAGGCTGTAAGGGGAGCAGTGCTCGCATTTACGGAGAAGACCAAGTTCGTTTGTTTGAACAAAGCAGAGCAAGCGTCTCATGGCTCCGTTTTCTCACTTCCGAAGTTATAGAAATGGACCAAGGGGTAAAGAGCGGGGGGATTTCCAGGGGAAACCTGGATGGATGCTCACGGGTGCCGCCGACAGGCCGCTGGTGACCAGCATTCTATGGGTAGAGACGTGCCTCCGTGTGCCCACTGAGTGTGACTCCCCTCCCGCGGGACGGCTGTGAGGATCCAGTGAGTTAAAACATATAAAACAGTCACGTGGAGACTGGCACCCAGGAGCCCTGATCACCCCCGTCTAGCCGGTGAGGTTAGGCTCCCCGAAGAGCAATCACAGAGTGTGAGGAGCTCCAACGAAGGGCATGGGAAGGGCTCCGGGAGCCCAAGGAGAGAGCCCGTGCCTGGGCCACGGTGGGGGGTGTGCAAAGACGGGTCATCCAAGGTGACTCGTGAGCTGGTTCTGGCTCGCAGATGGAGGCTGTTCTGTTCTGGAAGAGAGGACGCCCGTAGGCAAAGCCAGAAGGCTTGCGAAAATATCACGTGTCTGGGGAGCTGCAGGGAGAGGTTGTGGCTGGAGAGAAGGCTGCTGGGGAGGGTGGTGGGAAAGGAGCGAGGGGAGAGGGCAGGCGTGGGAGGCTCCCGGCCTTTGCTAAAGTAGAGCGTGGACTGAACCCGCGGGTTAGAAAGGTGGCTCCGCTGCTGTGGGAGAGCTGACCAGCCCGAAAGCAGGGAGCCACACCAGGGCACGAGTCCAGGTAGAAGATGGTGAGGCCTCGGACCAGGCAGTAACAGCAGAGAGGCGACACGCAGTGAAAAGACACTGGGTGCAAAGTAGCAGAGCACAGCCAGCGATGGAGGCCAAGCCCCACAACCTTCCCGGGCAACTTCCTACAGGGCCTTCAGATTCCCAAGGTGGCAGCCGCCTGGGGACACTGCCCTGTGTCCCGTGAGCCAGCCGCTGGTGCAGAGAAAGCGCTCAGCCCGTGATCCAGGGAGGGCCACTGATACCAGGTGGGGCTGCACTTGGCTGAATGATAACCCCGGGCCGGGCCGTGGCTGGGCAGGAGGAAGATAGCAGGTGTTTATGACAGTTTCAGCCCTTGCGACCCGGTGGTCTAGACGGAGATAAGGCGGGTTCAGAAATAGCCCACTGGAGGCAGACAGCGGTGAGCGCCGGAGAGGAGCAGAGAGCGGTGGAGGTGCGGAGCGAGATTCCTTCCACCTGAGTGAGATTAGGAGCGAGGCACTGGAGGCAGGGCCTGGGCGCCAGGCCTGCCGTGTGCCTGCCATGGTCACTCCGGGGTAATGGTCTCTCCTGCATCTTGCCTGGGCCCCATCTCAGTTTAATCAGCTGCTGCCGCTAACATTCGAGATCACCCTCAGGTCACAAAGCCATTGTCTAGAGACAGGCTTGTTCCAGAAACAGGGCTGTGGGGAACATTCTAGAATAGCTGTCATTCTAGAAAGCTGTGGTTGACTCTGGGAAAGAAAAACCTCCCAGGGCTTGTCACTTTTCAGTCCCGTGTGTCACCTTCCATAGGACAGTGATCCCCTCAGGGTCCAAATCTTGAGCCACAGACTCACAAAAGGCCTGCAGGCTGGGAGTGGAGGGAGGCGGAGCTCACTCACGGATGGCTTACCTTCCAAGGTCAGGGCTGAAGGACGGCTTTTCAGCTTTTCACAGTTCCAGCCGGAGGGAATGTCACAGGTGCTGGGAGGAGAGCTGCAGCTTGGACCCGGGAGCTTGCCACAGTTAGAAAGCTACAGTCTCCAAGAGGGGCTGGGGGTCTCCCCAGTAAAACAAACCCCAAAGTAAGTCGCACTTTCTGCAGACCCACTCCTCCTCATTGCATCCGGGCCTGGTGCACACTTGGTACTGGCATCTCCCCTCATCCCAACACTGAACTTCTAACCTACAAAATCCTGTTGGCTCCTTCACCCCAAGTGTGCTCCTGTCATGAACTTGGGGGACCAGCTCTCCAGTCCCCACTCCCTCTGTCTACTGGAGAGTCTGCATAGGGATTGCCATTCGGAAGCCGCAGCCTGCAGCTCGGTTTCTTTTTATTTAGAGCCAGTCAGCTAGGAAAAGGTATTTGCAAGGCCCGATGGAGGTAGGCTCTCTCCCCCGCTAACCACTTGGCGGGCATATGGCCTGCTGTCCCACCGGCTAGGAAGTGATTATTGGAGTGGCACAGATTTTTTTTTTTTTGGATTTTTTTTTTTTTTTTATCAAAGTGGAGGTGTGATTTTCTCGGGTTCTGTGAGAACACACACACATTTTTACCAACCCATCTGTTTTCCGGCAGCCAAGTGGCCGCAGGGCCTGGGAGGCCAACTGGGATGTTCGGAAGTCACGAGGGTGGGCCTGGCACAGTCTCGGGAGCTCCGAGCACACCTGGCCTGGCAGGACGCTGGACCCCTGCGGATGGAGCAGATGGGCCCAGGACCCTGAATTAGCCAGGAAAGGTGGGATCAGCAAGAACAGCAGGCCCGGAGACAGGGGTCCTGAGTTCATTCTATGACCACAGCAGCACCTTCCTTCCTACCTAACCAGGCTGTCACCTGTGACAGGAGGGACCACTGCCGAAGACACCTCCTTACACACAAAACCTATGACAGGGCTCATCTGCACAGCGCCCAAACCTCCCCTTCTTCATTTAACTCATTAGTGCTGGTTTAGTCCTAAGATCTCTTTGAAAGAAAATTTAATACTTGTGGGAGATACAGGTTAAGATGACAGGTGTGACCCATTCCTTCACTTTTATTACCGGCCTCAATCCCTCAAAAACAGTAAAACTAACCTGTATTATTAGGAGCCAGGAAGGTGGTTACCGGGGGGAGCAGGTAGGGTGGTGGCTGGGAGAGACGTAGGGGACCTCCCGGAGGACTGTGAAGGTCTGTCTTGACAACTGCGCTGGACTTTGTGAGAATTTACCAAGACGCGCTCTCATGCTTCGTGTGCTTTGATGCTGCAATGAAGGTAAATTTTTTAAAGACAGAGCAGGATGATGGGCTGCCTGGAAGACGGTCAGCAGATGCCGAGAGGGCTGTCAGTCCAGCCCGGAGCAGCTCAGGAGACACCAGGGTAAGTTGCTTCAGGAAGAGGAGCTTGACCGGCACCAAAAACCTCTGGCCTCCGGGAGGGAGAGGGGGAGATGGAGCCTTGTGTCCACGGAATCCACAGAAGTACCGATGCTCCAGAGAACTTTCTCCTCTCACCAAGGAAACAGCGGCGGGGGGAGCGGGGTGCCCATGGGGGTGACTGAGGACCAAGACTCATGAGATCAGGCAGAAGTAAGGAAGCCCCTCCCTGTCCTATTGACCTAAAAACTGGGTCTGAAGGAATAGAAATAGGACTTTTTCTTCAGCATGCTTCCTTTCATGAGATGCATTACACATTGTCATGGGACTTCATGGTGCATTTTTTATGAGAGGAAACAATGCCCCTATTCCAATTTCTCCAACTCCTTGAGACTGGCGTTAACCCCAAAGCTGGTTTCAGTGCAGAGCTAAACATACCCACGGGCCACTGGCTCTCTCACTTTCTTCCCTCGTGGATCCTGTAAATGGCTCACTTTCCATTTCTATAATTTTTATTCAACTGGCAGGGGTCAAGACAGCAGGGATAAATGACACTATTAATTGGTCTCTCCGCACCCTTTCTTGATCCCAACATTTACTCATTTATCTTCTAAGGAAAGGTTTGTTTACGAACGAAAGAACAAAGGAGAGAAGAAATAGAAATTATTTCATCAGCGCTACCAACACACAACCGACCTGAAGCCTCCCTGCCTCTCCCCACTTGCCCACGGCCACGGTTGACGTGAAGAGCAGAGAAACAGTCCAGACGCAGGCGTCAGATGCCAGGAGGGAGCGAGACGAGGGGACTCAACCACCAGATCAGCCAACCATGAAAAATCAGGAGAGTGGTGGTTTTTTTCTCTCATAACATTTTTATAATTAACCTACAAACCTAAATTCTGTGGAAAAGATCCCCGTGCAAAATCCCAGAGCAGTCATAAAATTCCCACCGCTTAGGTCGCGTTTCAGGCCGGCCTGGATATTAACGTCTCATTTCCGCCGCTCCAATGCTAATAGGGAGGGAAATAAATACTCAATCTTCAGGCCGTGGCCTTCAATTTAATCCCAAGTCTCCAGGGGCCCTTATTGCTTTTCTAGTCTGGCTTCCTCATTACACAGATAAGAAAACTGAGGCCCAGGTAGATAGACTGCAATCTGCCCAAGGTCACACAAGGTCAGAGGTGCTGCTGGGACCAGAACCTGACCCTGCTCCTGCCTCCACAAGAGGTGGGAGGTGCCCAGCATACCTGCAGAGGCCTCCTCCGTCCAGACATCTGGTCTACCCCTTGACCCCTGGCTCTGATCCTGTGGGCCCATTGTTTTCAAATGTTCTTTAGCAATAGAACTATTTTTTCAAAAGAAAATTCATGAAGAGCTTTAGTAGACAAAACAGAAAAGTGAAGCTGGTCTGACAGGGGAAAAGGGGACCCGGCTGGAGGGCCAACACTTGCCCCAGTGCCGCCCAGGCCCCTGCCCTCGGCTGGGTGCCCTGGACTCGCACACCACCCAGCAGAGCCAGGGCCCGGAGAGCGGGCGGTCCAGAGCTTTCTGGCGTGTGGCTCACGGCCTGGAGCCGCGTCACAGGCCCAGCTGTGAGGAGGCAGCTGGAGACGCTGGGGCTGGAATAGATGAAGGTGTGAGTGTATGTGCCCGTGTGCAAGTGTGTGTGTGTGTATGAGAGAGAGAGAGAGAGGGAGAAGGCGGGAGAGACCTTGATCAATATATAATTTAACTCTACAGCTAAACACACAGGCCATAAGTCACGGCCATTTCACCAAATGGCCATAAAACCAGAAGATAAATAGGAAACCCCTCGATTATGGGGATTTTTCTGAGCAGGGAGTGGTGTGATAAAGTGTTATCTGAACTGGGTCAAGCTCGCAGCGACCCCAGAGGAGTGGGCAAACAGAGAAAAGACCTGTTTCTCCCCATCGGCTGCCCCATAAAACTCCCCAAGGCTGAGAGCCGGCTCCAAATCCCGGGTCGAGGACAGGTCTCCGTGACAAAGGACACAGAGCCCCAGGGAACTGGGCCCCTCGGTGGCAGCGATCGTCAACGGGACCCTCTGTGAGCCTCAGGCCAGCGCCTCACAAGGAGGATCCCTCCCCTCAGTCGCTCAGGGCCCAGCAGGGCACTGGCCCCAGACACCAAGGCCCCCAGGGCCACCCCAAGGTGCTGCCAGATGGAGCCCAGACCTTCCTGGGCGCTTCCTCATGGCCACCCTGACCTCAAAGCCCAAGAAAAAAATGGGGAGTCCAAGCAGCGCCCTAAACGCCACCCCCCGGAAAGTGGTCACACAGGGGTGACCCAGGCCTATCTTAGAATCTCATGCCAGGTGACTGTCCGGGAGAGGTGCTCCCTCACCGTGGAGCCTGGAAGGAGACATGGGCGGTGGGAAAGCAGTGTCGTCCACGGTCCACCAGCACCTCCGCTCACGGAAGGGAGGCGGGTCCAGGCAATGCCGCTCTTCACACGGCCCCCGGCACCTGGGCCACCGCGAGAGAGGGCGGCTGGGACGGGGGCAACTGAGCAGGATGAGAACACACTCACACACTCACACACGCACACACTCTCACACACACACACTCACACACGCACACTCTCACACTCACACTCACAAATACACATTCACAAACACTCACACACACTCACACATACACACACAAACACACACTAACATATACTAACACTCACACTCACACTCAAACACATACACACTCACATACACTCACACTCACACATACTAACACACACACTTTTACATACACACACACTCATAAACACACACTCACACACACACACTCACACTCACATACACTAACACTCACACACTCACACTCACACTAACACACACACTTTTACATACACACACACTCATAAACACACACTCACACACACACACACTCACACACACTAACACTCACACACTCACACTCACACTAACACACACACTTTTACATACACACACTCAAACACACTCACACACACTCACACTGGCATACACTCACACACGCACATACACACACACACTCTGCTGCCTGCCTGCCAGTGACCTGATCAGGGACTTACCTTTCCCCACAGACGCATTAACCAGCCCCTCCACCCTCTGCTGCCCAGGACCCTCCCTCTTCAGGCCTCAGCTCGGTGTCCACGTTTCCCGTGTCACTGAAAGTTACGGTCATCTGTCCCCCGGGAGTTATGGGGACAGAGTGAACCAGGCACCTGATACTCACAAAAGCATTTGTTTCAGGGAGCAGAACGGGGCCAAGCTGACCCGCTCACGCTGGCTCTGAGGGGCCATCTGAGGACCCAGGGAGACAGAGGGGGGCCGCGGGGGACACGTCCCGTGGACAATGAGTTGGCCACTCGGGTGAGAGGAATTAACCCTCCACAAACGGTTGTCTCCCAGGGGGCCGATGTTTGGGGTAAACAGTCAGACCGTTTTTTTCAGTCCTGGGCTAATGCTTTTCATTTGATTTGAGAGAAAGAAACTATCCCCGAAGAGCTCCTGAAATAAAGCCCGATACCCCCCGTCTGCCTCAGCGGTGCTCCGCGCCTTCGAGACAGGCCCCACGAACACACACACCTTCGGGAGTGAGGAAGTGTTGCCTGTCACCTCCCAGGTTTTTTTAGGTGTGTGAACATCCAGAAATCAGCATATTTCTCGTTTCTACTTGACAAGTCAGTGAAGCAAATTTTAAAGTAAAAAAGGTGTCAACTTCAAACTTCCCTTCCTCCCTCCTGGTCGCTAGTGTCAAGGCCAGTGCCCAGGCCGGAAGCCACCTGGTAAATGTTTATAGTAGTGACTGCTGTGGCCCAGGGCGAGCCACTCACCTCCTGTGGCCTCTGAGCCAGTGGCCTCCCTGTGGAGAGAACTCGGGCCTGGGACAGCCTGGGGATGGATTTCCTCCCATTGCCCACCTGCTGTGACTCCCCAGACAACCTGACCCTCCAATGCCTCAGTTTTCTCATCTCTAAATCAGGGGTCATTATAGAAGCCCCCAAATAACAGTTGTCTGTGTGCAGTTTATTCTCTTTTTTTAAACCTTCACCCCAGGATTTTTTTTTTTCCATTGCTTTTCAGAGAGAGTGGAAGGGAGGGAGAGAGAGACAGAAACATTGATGTGAGAGAGACACGTCGATTGGTTGCCTCCCACAAACACTGATGGGGCCGAGGATCGATCCTGCGACTGAGGCACGTGCCCTTGGCCAGATTAGAACCCGGGACCCTTCGCCATCCACTGGCTGACGCTCTAACCACTGAGCAACCAGCTAGGGCTGCACTTCATGCTTTGATCTAAGATCTGTTGTGAAGGGCACTGGACCACCTTTATCGGGCACTAATAGCCTTGCAGGAGGCTTGGCTCACCTTTCGGGGTTCAGGGAGCAGATGGGTCCTCACAGAATAACTGAATCAGTGCCAATGAATTTGCTTCACGGGGGAGACTGGAAGGGGTGTCCCCCACTCCCGGGTGAAAGGTCCCAGATGTTTATTTCCCAGAAGTATCTACCTTTAAAAGCTCCTCTTCCAACCCTACCGAAGTGTGCACAGTGACTTACCAGTTCTAGAACCTACAGACATGAGAGGCCCCAAGGTCCCGAGAAACACTGAAAGCTGGAACGGAGAAGACCAGGGAGGAGTGTTTAAATCCGGATCCGTCAGCTCAGAATCGAGAAGTTAAAGATTTTCTCCCAGGGCGGCCTTTGCCCACCACCCCCACCCCGGTGGCCACTGCTCGGCCTTGAGTATCTCCCAGGACCCCGCTAACACCCAGCAATTGTTTCCTCGGCCGCCCTGCCTCCCTTAAATATTAACTCGTCCTACTCATGTTTTCCAGCCCCACACAGCACGCCCTGCGCCGACCAGGGGCTCTTCTAAACCCAGTTAATCCTCTGAGACAGCCGACTGCGTGTGTGGTGAGGGGGTGGATAGGTTAACCCGGGCGTCTCCCGGGCTTCCCAAACTAAGGCCGCTCCTTGCTCACACCAGGCATCTGCAGGGCTGGGGGACCAGGCCACGGAGGCTCCACGTCTTGGGACCCAGCCTAAAGCATGTGGCTTCGGGTCCGCTGGGACAGGGAGAACAGAGTGACCACAAAAAGCAGCGCCGCCCGTGGCCCACTGGCCACACCGGCCCATGTCCCACCTGGGGCTGGGGGCTCCCTAAGTGCCCAGGAAAAAGAGAGAACCGGGAACCTGGGCCACCCCACTGGGGTCATCACAGAGGCTCAGACCCTGGAGAAGGTGGCCGGGTAGGGCCCTGTGGGGAGAGAAGCAGAACTGCCTGGACCACAGCTGTGCCCCGTGCAGGACACGTGGGCAGGGAATGGGCTGGAGCGTGGAGCCCGCAGCACAGAGCAAAGCAGGCGCGCAGGGTGCTGGGGATCAGCATCTTGTGGGAGCGACTTCCTTCCCCGGAGCCCAGCTCCTCTGAACACAATGACACTCTTTATCACTTCAAATCCCCCCAACTCATGAGTCATGCCATCTTAGGCTGGGACAGCATCGTAAATCGTCCTCTGGTCTCCCCCCCAACAGAGAAAGGCACTGTTGACCTCTGTACAGAAGCCACGGGCCATCCAGGGCCACTGCGCAGGTGATGGTGCTGTGGGACCCGCACCCCTGCTCCTGTTCCCCCCGTAACCCCCTGAGGGGTCAGAACCAGAGGCAGATCTTGACCCCCATCTCCTGCCAGGGCCTGTGAGCCTGCTCCCCAAGCTCCAGGAGCCCTGGGGAGGCAGTGCAGGCCTGGGCACTCAGGCTGGGGGTTGGGAGCCAACGCCCCTGCACCCTCATTCCTGGCTCAGCCACCCTGTCCAGCTTCAGAGCCTTCTGCCAACCACTCACCCTCGCGGAGCCTCAGCTTCCCCACTGGAAGAGAGGGGCTAACCCCCCTCACACTCCTCTCGGGGAGTCCAGGACCTCCCTCGGCCCTCATCAAACGCCAGCTCCCTTCCCCTCACCTTTCTTCCCCTTCCACCCAATTCGAGTCAAGCCAAATCGATTTTCCTAATCAGCTCGCTCATTTCCCGTCCTGGCCGCTTCCAAAACTAAAATGCCTGTTGCTCAGGCCTTGTTCAGGCTTCCTGTGGTCTTCCCGTGGCGCGGGGTCAGCCCTGGCCCCTGGCCCCTGGCCCCAGCCCATTGTAGTGGCACAAACGGTTTAATGATTAACTCTTTCCCAGCGCCACCCCCGCCCCCTGCGTCTCGCTCCGCATAGCTAGGCCGCCCACGCGACAAGGGGCCCGGCAGGCCTCGGTTCTGAGTCACCCGCCTGCCCGTTGTCACTGGCAGCCGCTTGTCGCTGTGAACCGCTCGGGCTCTCTATGCCAACCACGCGGGTCCCGCTCCCTGCCCGCGGCCGCCGGGCTGCCTTCCCTCTCACACTGGGCTCGGGGTCCCTCTCTCCACCCTCACCTCCCTCGGGCCCAGTCGGTTCCCCTCAGGCGCCCTCACCCCTTCCCGGACAATGGTCACAGCCCAGACCATCCACACATCACTGTCCTCACTCCCTCCTTCCCTCTGAAGCACCCCTGGGTCCTGAGGGGATCCTGGGTGTCCCCCTTCTCCTGGGAACGCAGCTGGAATGACGGGGACAGTGGCTTCCTCACTCTGGCCCATCCCTTGATGAAGCACAAACATCTTAAACTCTCCTCTCGAGCCTCTGCTTCTGCCCTTAGACTTTCAAAGTCCCCATTATGTGTGACACCGGATTGGAACGCCTGTGGTTCCTGAGGCCTTCTGACACTTGCTGTGCATCTGGCTTCATCCCGGGCGACCCCCACTCCCCAGGTCCTGCCCTCTGGCCTCTGCTGCCCCATCCGCAGTCCTCTTGTCTCCACCTCCAAGACCCCCCTCCTTCCCTGGGCCCTCTTGGGCCCTCCCTCACCTCCTTCCTAGTGTGGGGGAGCAACTGGCCTGCGAGCTGGGTGCAGGCACCCACAGAGCCTAACGCAGACGGGAGCAAGGGCGCCCGGGGCTGCCGCGACAAACCACCACGAAGGGGTGGCCCAGCGCCGCGGGCACGCGCACCCTCCCAGTTCCGGCGTCCGGAAGTCCACGGCCAAGGTGCCGGGGGCCAGGCTCCCTCTGAGGCAGGATTGCCGGGCAGTCCTCGGAGTCCCTTGCCTTGCGGGGAGCCTCGCCCCAATCTCCGCCTCCACCATCACATGCCCTCTCCCTGCGTCGTCTCTGAACACTCATCCAAGTGTTCCTCGTCTTACAGGGACGCCTGTCGTTGGATCGGGCCCACCCGTATGACCCCCACCTTAATTTGACTGCATCTGCAAAAACCCTACTTGTCCAAACACAGTCACACGTGCAGAGCAGGGGCTGGGACGCTCCGAGGCCCACAAAGCCACAACTGTACACACAGCAGGAGCCGCGTACCTGCCGGAGCCTAGGTCTCCTTCTGTTTAAGGTAACAACTCCACCCCGTGCCCCACCCCAGGGAGGCTGTGCGGACGGGCGTCACAGAATAGAACAGGTGGAATCCAACTTCTCCTGGCACAGGCGTCTCAGCCTCCCCCTGTCACAACCCACCAGACACTTGCAGAGACAAATTCGGGCCACCTTCATCCTGTCTCTCCCGAGAGCGTCCCAGAGCGAAAGTGACAATTGTACAGACCCAGCCTGGAGTCTGTGCTAATTTACATATTTTTTTAAATTAAGGAATCGCTGGCAAGCATTGCACTTTACAACAAATGGCATCACTTGTTGAAACATCACTTGCTGTTGAACAATTAAGAACCATGAGTTTAGATAAAGCGCGGTTCCCTAACGAGCCTCTCTCCCCACCCTGTCCACACAGCCCTGGGCACGGAGTGGGTTCCCTGAGAGCTGGGTCAGGGGTCCGGCCCAAATCCCAACTCACCACCAACTAGCTGCACAACCTTGGACCAGAAATCTGAGCCTCAGCTTCTCATCTAGGAAATACCAGCACCCATCTGATGGGGCTGTTGGGAGAATGGATGGAAACAGGATGCATGGCAGACCCCAAGTGCTCGGTGACCTGTACACTGTCCCTGGGGCAGTGGAGACTCCTCTCAAATCCTGCCGTCAAGGCCAGAGGTGTCCCTTGTGTGCTCCTGGGTACCTGAAAGCCTTGCTCAACTCAACAAGAAGAGACCTCTGAGGTCCACAAAGCCACTGGCTCACCTCTCTGCCCGTAGAGGCTGGAGAGCAGGACTCCTGCAGGATGAATTACCCAGAAGGCCCTGGGAGTGCGCAGGGCTGACCTCTGGCTAAACAGAGAAAATGTTTCCCCACAGCCCCTCCTCTCCCAGGCTTCTCCCATCTCACCCGGAGGTGCTGACGTCCCCACCAGGCCCCCACCTTCAGGGACTCAGCAAGGACCCCAGCCTGGGATTTCTAGTCAGGACCTTGATGGCAAACAAACTTCCGACTCAAGTCAATTAAAACGGATTTTGTTCTGAAAATGCCAGAGGAGGCTCTGAGCCTTCGAATGTTCCTGGGTGGGTGAGTTCTGCGCCCAGAAATCGGACCGTCCCCCGCCTTCCACACTCCCTGCCACCTCCCCACGCGCCCGCTACGCCGCCAGGGTCTCTCTGTGCCCGAAAGCCTGCCAAACTGCCCCTGCCCCGGCCTCTGCCCAGATTCTCCGGTTTTGAAAGCATGACCAGAACAAGACTGTGCAGATCTCTCCTCCCTCACTGCCTGCGTTTTCCTCCCTCGCTTCCTAAAACACCTGCTGCCGTGGTCCCCGCGTGGCCAGCCTCCGGGACCTGGTTACATCTACGCAACTGGAGACTTTTAGGAGCATTGATAAGAAGGAAACTTGGGGAGGAACCAGGAGTGAGCATCTTAATTTACCAGTGGAAACAGCACCAGACGCATTTCCCAGAAATGCTGCCACGAGAGCACCCAGCATCTTTATTCCATGACCATTCATTCACCTGGGGATATTTTTTCCATCGATTTTCGGGGGGGGGAGAGAAACATCTGTGTGAGAGAAACACATCAATTGGTTGCCTCCCGCAGGCGCCCTGACCAGGGCCGGGGATAGGGCCTGCAACCAAGGTACGTGCCCTTGGCTGGAATCGAACCCAGGACCCTTCAGTCATCAGGCCGACGCTCTGACCACTGAGCACAGCAGCCAGGGCCCTGTTTCCATCTGCGGTGCTCACTCCTGCTTCCCGCCCATCCACGTGGGTACTGTCCCCGTGGCGGGCGGGGCTGTGTGGCTTTGTCCCGGTGGAGTCCGTTCCTTCCTGCTCGCTCTCTGTCTCTCTCTCTCTCTCTCTCTCTCTCCCTTTCTCGTTCTGTGGATGGGAATGGACAGAACGAAGTAAAAGGCAGTTCCCTCCCGGGAGCGACCCTAGAGCAGTTCTAGAGCAAGGTTTCCCCGAGGGAGTGGGGCCCCAAGGGAAGAGCCACATTCCCGGAGGGGTCCTGCCAGCCGGGAGCCCTCAGTGACGGGAGGTGACCCCGGAGTCCCCAAAGCACAGAGGCTCCCGCTCAGACCCGCTAGTGCTCCCTCAGTGCGTGGGGCCCCGGGGCCCTGGGGCCCTGGATCCCGGGCAGGGATGGACATCCTCAGAGGCCACGGCAGGTTCTGAAAACCAACCGTCCCCCACGACTCACTCACTGCCCGCGTTCAATTACAGCAGCTTTTAGTCCCGACGTCCTGAATTTAGGATCAAAGGGCCCACAGGATACAGTCTCAAGATCCGTCGGAAAAGGCACTGGCCGCTCTTGGTCTCACCCCTGGGTTAGCTCTCTGGAAGCCCATCCCCACGCCCTGAGACCGCCCGGACCTCCCCAAACCCTGAAGGCCCCTCAGCAATGCTGACAGGACTCCAGCAATCACGGGGTGGCTGCCCCAAACCACCCTGTCCCCCTCCCCGCCTCTGAGCCCCTTTGCTGTGGGCTCAGACCACACACCTGAGCCATCCCCAGGAGACATCCCAGAGGGATCCCCTAGAAAACGTCCCACGAAATGGACACCCCTGCAGGCTCCAGAGGCTCCCAAGGAGCCTTTTCAAAATCGGGGAAACCAGAGGCTTCGGTAACCCAACACCCTGTCTGATAAGGCTCCACGCTGTCTTCGGCCCAAACACAATGGTCCTCATTAGCTTTCACTCGGGGCTTTGAACTCCGCACAAAACCCTTCCCTCCAGAGCCCAGCCCCTCAGCATTGCCTTTGTTGCCTATTTTTAAGGTGTTTAGAATGGAGCCTTTTTCTGCTTCTCACCCGCCCCCTATGAGGTGAAATCTCGTCTAGAGGATATTCTGCTGCTTCAAACCCCAACAGCTCTGTTTTAATGCCTGGAAGTGAAAACTAGGTCGCTTTTGAGCAGGATGGGTTTTTAGCACTTTGAAGGGGGGTTGAGGGGAGAGGTAGGTAAACGGGAGACATGCTAAGCCCTGGGCACCCCCCCCCACCTGCTGAGAGGCCTCTTGGCTGTGGCCACAAGATCCAGGCCAGGAATGGGGCTCGCTGGCCCCTCACTCTCCCTCTGGCCCTGACCCACCTACAACTGTGCCGCCAAATCTCACTGGGAAGTTAAGGGTCTCAAATGCAAACGGCTCTGGCCCCCCAAGAGCCTCGTCAGAGCTGTCCCATGCCTTCCAGCTTGCCCACAAATCTGACTTTGTCCCTGGACTTGCTGGCCTCTCACGTGATGACAATGTGCATGTTGAGTCCCAGAATGGGGCCAGTCCAGAGGAAAGGGGGTCAGACAGGGAGTCTCTGTCCCCTCAGGATAAGGGGAGCCTGGTGTCAGTGAACCTCACCCCTGGTCCCTCGGACCCAGTCCTGAACTCCGACCCCGTCTACGGGAAGCGCCCTGTGCTGGCCCCTCCATCTCTGCAGCCTCTGGGCTCTGCTCCTTGGGGGACCAGCCCGTGAGCCAGTTCAGGATCCTCCCTGCAGCACGGCCTGGCCGCTGTCTGAACGCCCTTGAATTCCCCGGTCAGTATGTTATCTCAAACCCCCTCGAGCTCCTGCCAAAGGGAGTGAACCTTGGGAAGTGACCGCAACTGGGCCACACTACCGGCGGGAGGCCCTCGGGACACCCAGTGTCTTCTCCAGGCTGCACCTGCCCTATTTTAAGCAAACCCAGGACAGAGTTGGAGGATGGGCCACGACACAATTAAATTCTTTACAACGGGTTTTCTCTCAGTTCCTTTTAGCTGAACCGCGTACAGAGGCGTATTATTTCACGTGTGAGCTCTGATCTTCCTACACACGGACAACTTTTCAATCACTGGTCACTCCCCAAAGCAAGGCGCCTCCACGGGGTGATGGGTCCCAGCCTGCTGTGGGAACGGACCTGTCCTTCCTTTGCCGAGCTCTCCAGCCCTCGGTCACATCCCCCAGCAGCGTGTGCTCTCCCCGGGCTCTTTGCCAGACGCCAGCTGTGGTTCCCACATCCCAGGGCAGGTGATTTACCTGGCTCAGGGGTTCTCAACCAGGGAGATTTAACAGCCGGAGACAGTCTGGGTGGTCGCGACAGGAACAGGCTACTATTGGCATCAGGTGGGTAGAGGCCAGGATGCTGCTGAATATCCTACAGGGCAGAGGCCAGCCCCTATGCCAAAGAATCACCTGCTCCAGCTGAGGTCAAGTGAACACACCTGACGTCACAGAGGAAGAAGGGAGACAAGCCACAGGGGCTGCCACCGCCTGTTTCCACTTCCCTGGAGTGAGAGGCCAAGAGCCGGCGCGTATTAACTCCCTCCTGGGCGGAGGGCCCCTCCTTCTCCGAGACACCCAACCTCCTTGTGCTCTCACGGTTTTAAATTAGGACTATTTGGTGGTGTGATCATGTATGTTTCAAACCAAACAGAAATTTCCTGTTCCCCAGCACAAAATAAAATTCAAGTTTATAAAAGAGCCTGTAAAATCTCGTAATCAAGCCCATTAGCCAAGCAAAATGCTCCACGTTGATTCTGTGCTGCTTGCTTGGCTTGCTTTTCTTAGCACACTTCATTAGCAGGCTTTTAACGCCCGTGCTTCCAGCCGGCTTCTTGAGATTGCTGGAAAAGAAAACAGGGCTAAAGAACAGACAGAGAAATGCCTCCTCCCTTTACACACGGAGGCTGGGGTGGGGGTGCAGAGAAGGTGGGGGCTCGGGGAAATACAGCAAGGCCCCGAGACCACGTCTGCCCGGAAAGTGTTGGAATCCGCTCCTGCAGTTTTCTGCTCCCTGCAGCCTCCTTGCTAGTGGCCTCACTAATTTCCAGCTCTTTTCTGCTCAGGGGACCAGATTTTCCTGATTAATAACAAAAGGTTTTGTTGGGATCAGAGCTGTTTCCCACCGGCTCTGGGCAAACCCGGGCAACACACACTGTGGACATTAGCATTTCAAGGCACTTCCTATACCAAGGGCAAGAAAGCCCCTCTCGGCGGGTGAAGTCCACTTTGTCTTCTCTGGTGGCATCTGTTCTAACTTTTAAAGCCAGAAAGGAAACTAGATAAAGCCCAGCTGCTTTGATTTACAGCTCCGGCCCTTCAGAGGCTGCCGAGCTCCCATCCCGGCCGAGACTCTAAGAATCCAACGGTCTCTCCGTCCAGGAGAACCCAGAAGCAACGCCGAGCACATCCTTCTAACTTGTCTTTTCCATGATTTCTTAATCACACTTTCAGTGACTTCTAAATCTCACAAAACTGAGTACTTCAAATTCCGTTTTGGGGGGGACTGTAAATGTTTATGTCTGCCCATGCGTTTTCATCTCCAGTTCCCCCAAAGCCAGGCCGGTTTCCTGGGAGTGAGGAAACGGAGCAGATTCGGCGAGAACTGAAATAGGTACACAGGTCCGGGGGGGGGGGGGGCCCAGTGACAGGCAGAAAGCCACTGCCTAGCGCTGCCTCCTCCTGCCATCTGCGCCACGAGCTCCAAGCGCTCCGGGGTCCCTGACGCTGGTCATTGGGAACAAAGCTAGAGGCCCACCCAGCAGGTTTCCCATTCAGTTCACTATTCATCAGGCCCGTCCGCTCCTCGTGCATCCAGCCGCCGCTGGGTTCAGTCCGGGCCTCACGTGGAAACAAGTCCTGGAGCTGATGGGGGAAAATGATGCCCTAGGCGTGCCCCTCTCGACAAGCCCACCCTTTCACCCTCCAGGCCTGAAGCCTCTCTCAGGTCGCAGCAACATCTCCGCGCAGGGCGCCCGCCTTTGGGAGCCGGGCACGTTTACCATCCGCCACCCCCCACCCCAGCGGCTCTCCTCCCGCAGCCTTGGGGCTGCCCCCGGGCTTCACCCCAGATGCTGAGGCCTGGATGCTGGGCTCTAGCAGTTTCTGTTGAATCGGGGGCAGGTGTTAAAGGCGAACCACGGCTAAATTAAGTGTGAACCTGCTGTCCCAGAACCTTATAATTAGTCCAGCAAGGAAAAGCCAGAAAAAACTGTGAGGAAGATTCGCAAATGAATTTTGCTCAGACTCTAGCCAATGACATTTGCTAATAATAAGTGTGTTGGAACTTTGTTTAAACTGGCTCAGGTCAATCAGACCGAGGGGGCGTGGAGCGTGGAGGGGGGATTTGTACGTCTGCACCATCTGCAACTTATATGCGTTCCGCCCGATACAAGGGTTTCATTTAATTTGAGTTGACATTTAGGAGCCCCTTTTGGAAGGAGAAATGAATATTTCTCTATTCTGTTTGCAGTAACCTCACCTGACTCGGGCACAGCCAAGAAGAATAAATGTCACACTCATTGCAAACAGGTGTGGGCCATCCGGGAGGCGGCCATGACCATGAGCGCTCCCAGGGCATAGCCCAGGCCCTTTTGGACTCTGAGTGCTCAGGCTGGTTTCATTTTGTTTCCTGCGTCCAAGTTCAAACGAGGGTTTGGATAGAATGTCCTGGACCGGGTGTGAGATGGATTCCTGGCTACCGGCCAGGACGCACAGAGCCGCTCACTCACTCGGGCATCCAGGCCGCCGCGTGCTAGGCCAGCGTGACCCCAGCTTCCTGAGAGCGCCCCACTCTCCCTTTCAGCACCTTTCAAAAGCGCATCCCTGCAGCTCTCTGCCCCAACCCTCCAGGGGCTGTGGGCTCAGGGGACCTAACACCTCGGAGCCTGGGTGACTAGATAGTGCCTCTGGGGCCTCTGCCCAGACCCTGGGGATGAGACCCATAGGATGGGACATAGCTCAGAAATGTCTCCTGAGTGGGTCTCCTCCTCTCACCCCACCCAGTCACTACCTGGGCTCAGGCCGTCCATGTGGCCCAGCTGGGCACCTGCAGCAACCTCCTCGCTAGGTCCCTGAGCACCCCAACCAGGCCCCACGTGGCAGCCCAGCCAGGCTTCCAGAGCGGCGCCGGCAGACTTGCTGCACGTGGAATGCTGAGGGGTCCCACCGGGGTCTGACGTCATGGGTGGGGGCACAGCCTGGGCTGAGAGCCGGGGTTCCAAAGCACAGATCTGATCGCTGTGTACCCCACACTCGGTGGCTCTTCAGAGATGTCCCACTGCCCCTCAGCCCTTCCTAAGTAGGACCCACCACCTCTCTGAGCTCATCTCCCCTCCCTCCCCACCCCAAGGCTTTAGAAGGCCCTGGATCCTGAACTTTCAAGGGCCCCCTCCCACCCTCACCTGGCTGGGCTCTTCCCCACAGGGCTGCAGGTATGTTATGAGTTGAACTGTTTCCCCCCAAATTTTTATGGGAGTCCTAACCCTCAGGAACTCAGAGTGGGACCTTATTTGGGGACAGGGTCTTTACAGAGATACAAAGTTGCAGTGAGGTATTAGGGTAGGCCTTGATCCAATATGCCCGGTGTCCTCGTAAAAAGGGGGATTTGGACACAGACGGGCAGAGGGGTCCGCCCTGTGAACAGGAAGGAGACAGGCGGGAGCTGATTCTCCCTGGCAGCCTCAGAAGGACCCGGGCCTGCCCACACCCTCGCTGGGACGCTGGCCTCCAGGACTGCGAGAGGACACCTTTCAATGAAGCCTCTCAACACACCAGCACCGGTCCACCCATGCCCACGGGGAGCGCTGCCCAACTTCTGAACCTCGCCCTGCTGACGGGACTCCAGAGACCCCTGCCCCGAGGCCGGACCCCGTTCAGGGCCCAGCAGGCCTCTTCCCGGGGTGTGTTGCCCAGGGGGAGCCACGTCACTGATAACAACACCCCAAGTTTGAGGCCAGCTTCATGTGGGGCGTGGGAAGGAGCTTGGGTTAGAGGAATCGGTGTCCACGAGCCACTCAGAGACCCTTCACGGTGCCGGATAGACCTGGAGGTGGGAAGACTAAGGGGAGACTGTCCCCTTGCCCAGGTCCTATGAACATCAGAAGTGGCCTGGTCCCTCCCACCCTGGGCTCCCGTCACAGCCCTCACCCTCCTGGTCATGGCAAGAGCGTTGGGCTGGGCGGCGGGGGCAAGGCAGGGAAGTCCACCCTTGTCCCAGCCTCAGGGGTTCCTCCCCAGGTGACAGGAAACTCTGATCTAGGACAATACCCTCATTCCCTAACTTTCCCAAACCCCTCTCCACAGGTTTATCACCTAATCCAGCCTTCTTTCCCGCACACCTCAGCCTGCCCCCAGGCAAGCAGCCCTTCCCGCTCCCGGGGCTGGTCACAGGCATGTCGGGGCCGCTGAGCACCGCTCCAGTCAGCAGGCCTGGCCCTAGCTGCCCCTCGGTGTGGCACACAGGCAAGCGTGAGCCTGGGGAGCTACCCCCACAGAGTCTAAAGCACACGGTGGTCCCCGGAGCTGTGCCCCCGTCAGGGTGCCTCTGGCACCGGCACGGGCTCTGCAGGCAGCAGGTTCTGGGAGCTGAGAGCTGTCTTCTCACTGAGCTCCCCCGCAGCCCCGATTCCACCAGGCAGGACTGGTACAGGGCAGGCCAGCCCGCAGGCCGCTCAGGCACCCTAGGCCTCCTCTGAGGTCACCAGGAGCACTGGGTTTCAGCCAACCCCTGACTCACTTGGGCTGGAACCCTTAACCCCCCGGGGCCCTGCCTTCCATCACTCCAGAGGCCCCTCCTCCCCGCATTCCTGCAGCCTACCTGCCTCACCACCCAGCAGGAGCCACAGAACAGCCAGGCGCAGGGTTACCTGCCCACTGGGAGGAGAGAGCCCAGCGCCCAGCACCCAGCACCCAGCACCCAGCACCCAGCACCCAGCGGCGGCCACACCACGGCCTCAGCGAGGGCCTGGGGATCTCCAGCCCCTGAGGGCCTCTCCCCAGTTCCAGACGCTCAGAGTCGTGCCCAGTGAAGCAGTGGTGGCCGTGCTGTTTCAGGCCACTGCGTTTGGGCCTGGCTCATCCCTGGGACTCCGATTTAGCTCTGCTTTTGCTTTTGTTTGTTTTTGCTCCCCTCTTTATGACCTCCCTAAATCACCGCTTCTGCAGAAGTCCAGCTTTTAATAGCCAAACAGCCTGTGCCCTGTAGACTCATTACAAAACCTATTTATCTTCCCTAAATATCCCAGAGCGGTAAAACTAAAAATATTATCAAGTTATTCTGGCCGGAGTTACCAATAACCTCGCAGCATCTAACTTCCTCTTTCTTGGACCTGAGTTTAAAGGGAAAGTATCATGCAGGTCACTCCGAAGATCTACTTTTTGGGACAATGTCACACATCCATCCCTTTCCTTCTTTCGGCGCCCAAGATCCTCCTCATTCCCCTCGCAGCGCCGCAGGCTCCCAGCTCTCCCGCCCCCTCCGGTCCTTTCCACCTGTGGCCTGACTGCTGGGCTCTTATCTCAATCACATCTCTAGCTGGGCAGCAAGTATTTGCTGAATGAGCTCCGCACGGTGGCCCCGCCACCACCCTCCCCACCCAGCCACAGGCTTCCTGTTGCGAGACATTCCCCGGCTTCCAAAGGCTCGCACTCCCAGGTGAACCACCTTTCCCGCCCTGGCCTCACCCCAGAGACTGCCAATCAGGGGACCTGCTGGTGGGAGGGTCCCAGGGTCCCAGGAACAAGGGAAGAACTCACACTCGGCCAGTTACTTTTTTCTAACTCAGTTATTAATACTCAGAAAACCATCTTAGTGCCCACTAATTCCATGTTAACCACTCAGTGGCTGCCCATCAACCACATACTAGGAAAACCATGCAGGACATAAGCAAAGCGCAGTGCCTGGCCTTGAAGAGCTCCCACCTGCGAGAAAGACAGATGCGGGCGTGGGCAAAACTTGCCCGCGGGGGGCTGGGGGCTAGAGCGCGGGTGAGCGCAGGGTGGGCGTGGGTGAGCGCGGGTGAGAGCGGGTGAGAGCTGGTGAGAGCGGGTGCTGTGAGAGCGTGGGAGAGGGGCTTCTCCAAGGCCGGAGAGGCCTTACCAGTAAAGGGCACATTCGAGCAGGCCATGGAAGGGTGAGGAGATTTGGTCAGATAAAGAATGGAGGGGGGTCAGGCAGAGGGGTCAGGGGAGGCCTGAGCGCGTCTATTTCCTCACCTCCAGCCGTGAATCTGTGCTAAGGTGACCCTGATAGTTACTGGCTCAGGGGGGCGGCCCTGGGGCTAGGACTACAGGGAGGACTGGCGAGGCCTTGAGTGCAAAACTGAAGGGGGTGCCAAAAAACTCAGTGATCAAGAGAAATCATACTTAAATGCGATATTTAAGAAATCAAAATGAATGCAAACATCCTTGGTGAACAAAATACTGAACTTCTTAAGACAGGACCAGTGTTACTGATTTTGCCTTTGTTTCTGGCTGATTGTCACTGTTCAGAGGCAACTTTTTATGTGATCGCTGCTGGGGGTATTTGTGCAGGGGTGTGTGTGTGTGTGTGTGTGTGTGTTCAAGAAATCACTCTATTTCTGGGGAAAATGAAAAAAGAAGGCAACACAGGAGAAAGAGTTGAACCTACTGCTCATTCGTTCCCGTCTTGGTCTCCAGCAGCCTACAAAGTCCCTCCACCTTCTGGAAAATCAAAACACTTTGAACTCAACACTTTGGTTTAGGAGCCGGAGACTTTCCTTCGCATTGAATACCGTTCAACACCCTTTTCCTCTGTCCCCGAGGAGCTCCTCAAACGCACGGGGCCCACGGCCAGAGCCGCCGGGCCAGCGGATGTGTGTGCATCCTGCGGGAAGCGGGAGCGGGCAGGAAGTGCAATCACAGGAGGGCTGGGCTCCGCAGAGGCCGCCGCTGGCCCCCGGCTCCCGGCTCATCAAAAGAAGGTGCATGGGGGTGACTGGGAATTAATTAGATGGCAGGTTTCAAAGGAAAAGGGAGGGGCGAGGCCAGCTGTGGTGGCGGCCAGCACTTTCCCCAAAGGCACAGTCAGAGACAGGACAAGCAGCCCTTGGGCAGGGCCAAGCAGCCCCTCGGGGTCACTCTGAGGCTATGCCTGGAGCCCCCCAGCTCTCAGCACAGGCTTCCTCCTGAGCCCTCCGTCCACCTTTGCATCTCGTCACGAGTTACGGTCAAGACCCTTCTCTTCTGTCATTACTGACCCCTTCCTAACTTGTCAAGACAATGAATGACCTTTTAGGTGCCGTTTCTTACTCTTGGATCCTGGCCAGGAAGCGAACTTCTTTTCAAAGCTTAAGGAAGATTTTAAACTTCTCTCATAGGTTCTGATTTCAACTCATTTTAAACAAAACTCACCATAAGCAACTAAAACTCACCATAAGCATTTAAAATGTGTTTAGGTAAAAGCAAATCCACTTAGTCCTGCAGGCCTGACCACACAACACGGGGGAGACTAGGCTTCGCAGGAAACTGCCCTGCCCGGGACCCCCCTCCGCCCGAGCGAGGAGGGGGACCGCCTGTCGGCTTTTCCCTGGTGTTCTCCCGGGACCCCAGCAGCAGCCTCTGCGGCCGGCTTTGCTTCCAGAACCACTAGTGAGCCTCGTGAGCCAGGAGCCTGGCTCTCCACTCAGCCCACACACACCTACTGACGCAGAACATAAAGGGACAGGCTCAGAGCAAAGGGTTCCTCCCTCCCCTGACCCTGAAAGAGACCCAACTGTCGCCTGCAGGGTGGATGGAAAGGTTTAGACAAGAACCACAGAGCCGGGAAGGCAAAAGGTCACACTCGGTTTCTGTGGCCTGCTGGAAGCCTGCTCACCTCGCAGTCGAGAAAGCTGCGTTGGATTCGTACAACATGCGGTGCCTGCTGCACTTCTGAGGCCCACCCTGCGCCTCGGTGTCTTCTTCCGAGCAAGGGCTGGAGCTGATGGCGTGTCCTGACGTCCCCCCCTCCTGTCCACTGCGGCCCTCCTTCCCCGGCCAGTTTTTCTTCCTCCGCCCGCTGCAGGGAACCCTCCACCCAGACTCCTGGGATCCCCCTGAAGACCGAGTCTTACCTCGTTACCCGCCTGCTTCAGAATCACTCACCACCCAGGGGAGGTGCTTACCTGCAAGGAGCTTCCCGCCACAGGAGCAGCTCCACACTCCCGAGTCTTCCAGGACCGGGCCTGGCCTGAGGTCCCACCTGTGGGAGCAGCATCGGGCTCTTCAATGCCCCCAACCGGCACCCCCTCCCCATTTCTCTCCTTGAATTCCCTTCCCCACACTCACACAGCCAAAGGGAAACCAGCACTGCCCACCTCGGGAGGAAGGAGCACGTAAGGTAACCGCCTGAGCGTTTACAGCAGCCCCCGATGCGCTATGACCTGCTGCCCAACCTCACTGTTGTTATTAGAAATCCCCGCCGCCCCGACCTCTTCCAAGGCCCACCTCCCGGGAAGTCCTGTCTCCCAAGCCCAGGCTCCCCGCTCCCCTGGCTGGGGTAAGGCCCCTGCTCCAGGCTTCCCAGCTCCCGGGCTCGCCCTCCCCCGGAATTTGCCATTTCGCATTACAATGGACACCTTTGTTCCTCCGACTCACCTACAAATTGGTCTTTCATCTTTGCTTCCTAATTTCCTGGTCAGTAGTTGCCACCTCGCAGATGGGCAAGTTGAATGACGAATGAATGAATGAACGAATGAACGGGTCTGTCCCACAGCGGGCACACAGATGTTAGTATATTGGTGAGTCTCTTCTGAAAGATATGTGACAATAGCGTAACTCGCAGCCTGCCCCTCGAGGCTCGGAGGCTCCGATTGTCACACTGTTTGTCCACCCGCCGGCTCCGCCTCAGCTCTCTCTCTCCTGCCCCAACCCGGAGTGGAGGGTCGAGTGTGCACACCAGCCTTAGGCTCTCCCTGTCCGCCCAGCAACACCGGCTTCGCTGCACACCCCGGGCCTGAGCACCCCACCGGCCTGCTCGGACAGCGGGGGCTCGGTTTCCCCTGCACATCCCGTCTCAGGTGTGCATCCCCTTCAGGCAGGAGGCTGGGCCTGCGTTTCCTTTCAGTCTAGTGGGAGCACGCACAGGGGCAGAAATGTCCCATAATTCACAGCTGCCTGCCACACTCCTTTTTTGGGGTGAAGCTGGGTGGCTTGGTGCCGAAAGGGACATGAGCAAGCAGGCTAAGGCCTCTCGTCATCCGGAGAAACACTTGCGGACGTCCCTCCATCACTCCCAACCTTTCCCCCAATTAAATAACGCCAATTCCTTAACCTTTCTTTAAAAGACCATTAACTCAGCAGGAGGAGAGAAAGGTTCTGGGCACCGAGAAGGCCAGGAGGACCCGACGCTGTCCCGGCTGGACAAAGAGCCTGTGGGAACGGTGGGGGGACTGGTTTTATAGGCGAAAGCGGGAGCTAAACATTAAGATTTTCATTTTAGTGCAACTTTCAGTGGCACATCCCTCTGGGGCAAATTCCCAGCTCCCTGGTCAGCCGTGGGCTAGCTCCGAAAATGCTGATTCCTGTTAGGTGATAAATCGGAAATTTCAGGGCATCGTAGGCGTGCTCCTCCTGGGGAATAAAGTTTTAAAGGAGCGACATTAAAACTTATGAAAAAGGAAATGAGTGTCCCCCTGCCTTTTGAAATGGCAGCGGTAACATTCCCCGTTAAGATTTCTGGAAGTGTAGCACCTTTGGGCAAGGCAGCAGGAGGCTCAGTCCCCAGCAGTCCCCACTGCGCCTGCCTCCCTGCCCGCTGGGTATGGCCTGGCCCTGGGAAAGGTGTGAGTCAGGGGCCTGGGGGCAGGCTGGCCCCTGCATCTCCCGTCCCACACGCACTCGGTCCATTAAAGCAGCCAAATACTAGCTGACACTGCACTGTCCTCTCCCTGGGTTTTGGGTGCCACACGTTTCTCCCCACCCAGGACCTCCTATTGCCCAAAGACACCCCATAGCCGGCAACCTGGTGCTGGGACACTGGCTCTCTCAGGCCAAACGTAGAGCCTTCTAGAGGCAGAAGATTTGTGTCAAATAAATCAATCAACGCTTGACGTCGGTCTTCATTCCAGAGAAGGAAGCACATGCATCCAGTTCTTTTGTTTCGTATGACGTCAAGGATACCTGTGAACCGGTCGCGTGTCTTTCATCCGTTGTCATCTTATGTTGGGGCTGTGGAGCCCCGTGCGAGTGTCCCACGTGTGTGTGTCCGCCGCGTGGCCTTGTGCGCGAGCTCTCTGGACCAGAGCAGAGACTGGGCCCCGCTCTGTTTTTCCATTTCTCTGCTGTGGTGAGTGGCCATGGAGAGCAAATTTCCCCTTTGCTAAAGAACTGGGCAAAAACCAAAGAAACAAACTCAAGGGAGCTACTGTCGGTTAAAAATTAAACAACTGAACGAAACTCAGACCACGTGAGTATCACAGTTTTTTGAAAAACAATCAATGACTGGTTTTCTCTTGAGCCCTGCAGGATCACATAACATTTGGTACCAGTCCCTGACGGTCAAAATCCACTCGTAAATGGTTACAGATCTGGGCTTAGCCTGGGGTGGCTTGTGTGCCCCCCCCCGGGTCAGTGCCAGGCTCTTTGTCTTCCGCTTGGGATCCCTTCTCAGCCAAACATTCTCCACCACACACAAGCCACTCAGCACCCGCTCCCGCTGACTCGGGGGAACTGGGCGCACCCATCTTTTCTTTTTAATTGAGAATCAGTGAATAGACTTTGACACAGAGCATTTTGCATTCAAGGGCACCGTCATTCATCCCTTCACACGCCCTGGGCCAGGCACTGTTGCAGGTATTGGGGTACAGGAGTGAAAGGGGGACGAGGCCCTGCCCTCAGGAGCTTATCATAGGAGAGCGTTCCGAGGGTCTCGGGAGCTACGCTGAGAACCAGAGCAGGTCGGCAGCAGAGAGAATGAGAATGAAGCCGCCTCACCCCTGGGCTCAGTGAGAAACCCGGAGCCGGGCTGAACCTGCAGTGCCTCCAACCGCCCCTCAGGGTCGGCCCCCTCTACAGGCAAACCCGGCTCCCCGTCCTCACTCCCAGACCCTTCAAACATTCAGCACAAAGGCAAGACACTAAGCAAACACAACCAAGACCAGCTCCACTCCATGCCCCAAAAAGCAAAATCTCTCTCACTCATAACAGGCTACTTCAGCTGCAGAGAACAGTGTGGTTCTTCGTCACATGATCGCCAAATACCGAGAAACCATCCGGGGGCCAGGGGGCCGCCCAGACCAGCGCTTAGAGAGGCTGTTCTGTAAGCGAAGGCTCAACACAGTGACCCTGGAGACCCGGGAAGAGTCAGTGGGCGCAGAGACCCTGGAGACCCGGGGAACAGTCAGTAGGCACAGTGACCCTGGAGACCACTCTCCACTCTCCAGGGAAGGAGGCCAGAGGCCCTCTCCGCAGGGCTCGGCACTCAAATCCCATCTGTGGACACAGCCAAGGATCAGAGCTGCGATGTCCTCTGTAAATAGCCACGCTTTCATGCCACTTAAAAGGCAAGAAGCTAAAGGTTCACTAAGCTTAACAACTTGGAATAAACTGTACCTTTCTCCCCAAATAAATAAGCCGATTCGGCCACATTGGCAATCACATCAAGCCATCTGAGCTGCTGTTTCTTGGCAGCTGATTATTTTACAGCCCAGGAGGAGACACAGCCACTAGCCCCTCTCCACACAGAAGCCGAGTTATGGCTCCTTCATTCCCGGGGCCACCCCTGGGAGCCGTCCCCCACTGGCCCAGGGAGAAAATGGCTTTTCCACGTGTCCTCTGCATCCTTGAGCTGATGGCTCCAGTTTGGCTGTGAGCAAATCTGGGCCCTTTTTTTCCCCCTGGTGTGTTGAATTTACAATGATTTTGCTAAACAGTGTGAATGTTCACCATATGCTGGTTGTGCGGTAAACTATCCCGGCCCCCCTAAAAGTCAGGCTGCTGAGTCATGTTGAGTCAGTCATCCAGAGAAATCCTAGGGGGTGGTCATCAAACCAGCCCGGGCAGATGCAGGGCCACAGTCATCCTCTTGGAGGGACAGAGAGGCGGAGGGTGGACGCAGAGCTGAAGGTCAGCCGAGCCTCCACGGACGGCAGAACCACCGCAGCGCTTACCAAACACAGGTCATGTGGATTTGTACTTACTAGACCTCTCCCTACAGGGGAGGTGGCTGAGATGAAGCCAGGGCGACGGACAGGGCCAAGGACACTGGTACCAAGTAAAAACAAAAAGCAGAACTTCGCTGCCATCTAAATGCAAAGATCGCTGAAATCGGGTAGTTTTAGAATCTTGTCCTTGATCTCTCCATTGTGTGGCTTCCATTCGAAAGTGAAGGAACTCATTTACTTTGATGATAAATAATTACGTTTCTAAATGGACCACAGGCAGAGCTTGAGTGGCTCATTCCTGTGGTTCCCCCAGCAGACATGGAAATGTTGTCTGTGGGTTTCTGTCACTCTGTTCCCCCAGAGGATAACTTTCCTTGCTACTGTCCCCCTACTGGACTGAAAGGAGCAGAGAGAGCAGATTCTCCTTCCCCGGCTTTGCTCCCCGATCCTGACACTCAGACGCTCTGTGACCTCCAGCTTGTTACTTAACCTCTCTGAGCCTCAGCTTCTCACTCCCCTAAAACAGAGCCCCTGAAGCTTTGGCTGCTTCCCTCGGTGGTTGTCAGGGTCCCTTCCTTCCTCACTGGTGGTCTCAGGGAAGGCTGAGTGAGCAGCTGGCACGCGCACCACCTTCCCGAGGTAAGAGGCCTCCACCTCCGCAGTATCTGTGGAGGCCACACGGGGAGCAGCGAGGAGGTACCTCTCCCCATCTCCGCCAGGGTGGTGTCCACAGAGGCCCCAGCCTCATAGAAGATTTAAATCAGATCCAGATTCTCACAGCACTGCAAATGTCCAGGTCACCATCGAAACTCCCTTGTGACGTCACACCAGGAACCAGGGAGAGCTCAACCTGAAAGCGGAAAGACAGCCCACGGCGGCCAACGCCGAGCTGGCATAAAGCTGGAATGAACCGATAAGGATTTTACAGCAACTATCAAAAAAAGTCTTTCATGAGCAACTATCAGCATGATCAAACAGCAAAAGAAAATCTCAGCAAAGAATAAAACGACAAAAGAAAATGCAAGTGGAGACTTGGAACCAAAAAGCTCGATGGTCAAAACAAAAACAGAAACAACCTCCCTGGATGGGCTCAAAAGCAAAATGGATAGGACAGGGGGAGAATCCGTGAACCTGAAAACAGAAAATACCTACTCGGGGCCACAGAAAGTAAACTTAAAAAAAATAACAAGCATAGCCTATGAGACTGTCACAGAAGATGTGACGCTCTCTGTCATCGGGGGCTCGGAAGGAGGGGACAGAGGGTGGGGCTGACAAACAACATTTGAAGAAATAATGGCTGAAGATTTTCCAAATTTGGCAAAAGGCTGAAACCTACAGAGTCAAGAAACTGAGAGAACCCTGACCCGGAAAAGCACAAAGAAATCCATGCCACGACACATCAGGGGAGACGTTCTGAAAACCGAAGATAAAGGAAGCGGAGAAGGAAGGAGCACCTTGTCCAAAGAGGGAAACGCGACTCGAGTGGCTGCTGACTTCCCATCAGGAGCCAGGGTGGCCGGAGGAGATGGAACCACACCTCAAATGCTGAAGGGAAAGAAATGCCAACCCAGAATTCTATACCCAGCAAAAATAGCCTTTAGGGATCAAAGGGACAGCAAGGCTTCCTCAGACGCAGGAAAACTAAGAGAACTTGTCAACAGCCCACCTACCGTGAAAGAGTGTCTAAAGGATGCTCCTGAGACAGAAAAGAAATTGATCAAAGAAACGGTATTGGAGCAACAGGACGCAAGAAAAACGGAAAGTGGGGGTAAATGTAATAAACTGTTCCGGTACTCTTGCGTTTTCTAGAAACAAATGTCCAAGTCCTCAAGGGGGCCAAGGTGGCTCAATCTCACCCTGTGAGCAACCACAGCAACTGCAGGGTGGACGGAAGGGCCAGCTGTGCGCCTGAGGCTTCTCAGAGTGTGGTCCCCACACCACATCGGCATCTCCTCGGCGGGCTTGTTCAGGGCGCGGTCTCCCGAATCGAAGTTTCTAGAGGGGGCCCCGGGACTCTGCGTGGGAACATGAATCTCACACACACTAAGGTCTGAAAAGTCCTCAGATCTCAGCTGAACTTTTGTTAATGAAAGGTTCAAGCGCGGCCACTCAATGTGAACTTTGAGGAAGGTGAGAACAAATTTCAAAATGGCAAAGTGATCAATACCCCACCCGGGGCGAAGCTCGCACCGCTCTGTATATCACAGGGTGCTGTCCTAGGGAGTGTGGGCCACGCAGGGACCTGTCGCTCACCTGTGCCTCAGTTTCCTCCTCTGTAAGATGGGGACAGCTCCCGCCTTTCCTAACTTGGGAGGAGCGGGGGCGGGTCACAGTGAAGAGCAGACTGTCTGAGCCCGGAGCAGGCCTGTAAACGGTTAGTTATCCTGTATCCTGCCCGGTGTGAATGTTTAACCTCAGGCCACGGTGCTGCTCTTTTTTCTTCGAAATGGAATGTCTCTGTGTTCCTCGCTCAGACCCTGGGAAACGCAGACTTGGTTAAACAGAATGCATGACAATCCGCACCGCCTTTCCTCCAGGGTCCGGCCCACGGTCAGCCCAGGCATTGAAACAGAGAAGGCCGAGGCTTCGGAGGGTCAGCAGCACTGGGAAGATGGCAGGACGCCCCTGGTCCCCCCGCTGACCACAGGTGCCCAGGGACTGCCCTCTCCTCCCGGAGGATGCAGCCCTGGGTCCTCTCCCCTCCCCAGCGGACAGGGCGGCAAGGACACGGGACAGGAGTGAGCCTGGGGACTTGCAGATTCCCCTCTAACTGGGATGGGGGGGGGGGGGACAGCATCTGGGAGTGAAACCCTCAAAGACTTGGGTAGGGGACGGAGCAGGGTGTCAAACTATTTTAAGAACAAGCCTCTCCACCAGCCCGCCTGAGAGCACAGTGATTAGCATTCCCACGCTGGCACCGCTGGAAGCCCCGCGTGTCCACGGACCCCCTCCGTGCCCTGAGCCCCCATCAGGCTGCGGCAGGGCGGCGGGCTGGGGCTGCCGGGGAGGCGGAGGCGCGGTCGGGGCGGGCGGGTTCCTCCCCACTGAAGTCATGGACTTGGCGCGCGAGCCGCGAGGCCGGGGAGCGAACGTGGTTTGGGCCAAAAAGCACAATGTGTTTCTTGTTAGGGCCTCGCAAGCCAGGGCCTGGGGTTTTGCTTTTGGGGCTGAGTTACAACATTAGGACGAGCCGGCCCTTGCGGCTGGCGGGAGAGGGCGCCGCCGATTCCCACAGGCCCAGGGTTAGCCCCGGGGGCCGGGGTGCGCGCGGGGGGCCGGCGGCCGGGGTCCCCGCGGTGACCCGCGCCGCGCCCACCCGGGTGGTGCAGACTCGGCGACGCCAGCCCCGCGCCCGCCGGCTCGCGGGCGGCCCGGGATTGTTTTCCAAGACGTTATCTCTCGCTCAAGTTAATTTTCTTTTTTTTTCTTTTTTTTCATTTGGTGACCGGAACAAAAGTCCCAGGAAAACCCTTTGTGGAAGCCAAACACAGCCACAAACCGGGGCACTTCTCAGCGCTTGTAACTAAATATTTGCAGTGCGGGGAGTTAACCGGCCCCGCCGCCGAACTCCCCAAACTCTGCTTTCTTTGAAGGCAGGGAGCTGAAAGGTGATCCCTCCAGGAGCTCGGGCGGCTGAAGGCAGTGGGATTCAGCTCGCGTTTTCCCGGGTGTTCGTGAGGTTCGGGGCCGGCGGGACGCGGGAATCCTCGAAGGAACCGGGCCGGGCTTGGGCCGAGGGCTGCTCGGCCTCGACGGCGGCTGAAGCGCTTGGTGAACGCGATCAGCTGTGCGCCCCAAGGAGGGGTCGGGCCGGTCTTCCGAAATCACCCCAAGCGGGGGATCAACATCCCCTCGTGTGCTCTTCGTGGCTCTGCTCCCTTCTCCCCCTCTCCTCGCGCCCCATCCGAGGCTGTTTTCAGCCCAAATTCGGTTCTCTGGTTCCAGGGCGAGGGCTCCCTCTTGCCAAGGTATTAAATAAACAAAGAAAGCAAAAACTGAAATCCTCATGTAATCCAGATGCCGTTTCCTCGAAAACCACAACACACTCTGCCACCCCAGATAACAGGGCCGGGAGGGGTCACTGCCCGCGCCTCGGGGCGGCGGGGCGCACCCCGGGCCCGGGCACCTCTCCAGCGCGCGCGACCCACCGCTGCGCTAACACCCCGGCTGCAGAGGGGCCCCCTCGAGGGGTGCGGAGGCCGCGAACTGCCGGGGACGTGGGCATCCGAGAGGAGAAGTGGGGACTTTCCCCTGAGACAGAGCGGGGACGGGACGGGACGGGACGGGACGGACGGGACGGACGGGGCGGGGGCGGCGTCTGCGGCCCAGGCGCCTCGGGAGTGCCCGGCCTCCTGACGTTCTCCGCGGAAGACGCAGCCTTGAGGGGCTCGGGCGCCTCTGCCCGCTCGGCCGTGGTGACGGGGGCGCCGGGGCTGCGCAGCCTCCCGCCCCCCCCCCCCCCCCGCCGGCGCAGGGCGCTGCTCTGGAGCCTGGACGTTTTCAGGGCAACCTCCGCGGGTTCCCAGGAGGGGGCGGGGGAGCGGGAGGGGATCTTCCGAAGGTATTTGGGGAGCCCAGTGCCAGTCATCCCCGGTAGGACCCGAAGCGATCAGCGCACCTCGCCAGCGCCCCTCCCGGGCCGGCCCCGCCCCGAAGACCCCCCGTCGCAACAGCGGGGAACACGACGCCCAGCCTCGAGCTCCGGCCACCTCGGCGCCGCGCGCGCCTCCCTCGGCGAGGGGAGGGGTCCCTTCTTCCCTCTCGCCCCCCGGCCCCCTTTTCTCGTCCCCCGCGCCCTCCTTCCTTCCCCCCAATCGCTGGAAACTCAAGACGCGCGGCGGCCGCAGGTGCGCGCGGGCGGCGGGGCGCGCGGGGCGGGGCGCGCGGGGTGACGGCGCGGTCGCCATGGCAGCCGCCTGAGCGGCGCCGCGAGGACAAGGCCGCCGGGCCGCGCGGAGGGGCGGCGTCACGCGCCTGGCGCCGCGGAGTCTGCTCCGCGCTCGGCTCGGGCCCCGCCGCGGCCTGGCCCGCGCGCCGCCGCCGCCGCCCATCCATCACCTGTCAGGGATCACTCGGGGGGTCGCGGGCGGCGCGGGCGCAGCTGCGAGAGCGAGCCGGGGGCGCGGGGGGGGCGCGCGCTCCCCGTCGGGCCAGATGTGCGGCGGGACCTTGAGGCGCCCCCACCCCCGCAGGCGCCCCCCCCCCCGCTGCATCACGCGCGCCCGGCCCGGGCTGCTTCTGATTAACGCGCGGGCTGGACGCGCTGGGGGCTGAGCGCCCGCGATGGCCCCGAGCCGCTCGGGGGGACTCCCAGGGCGCGCGAGCCGCTTTAAAAGGAGGGGCGGGGTGGCCCCCCACCGGAAGCCCTTCGCACCTGCCCACCACCCACGCATCTCGCAAATCCAGGGCGCTTTCTGCAGCGCCGACCATTTGAACTTTACAGGCCTCAGGTGCAAACCCGCAGAGGCCCGTCGACGGGTCTCGCAGCGCCTAGGAGCCCACCCGAGACGCGCCCGCGCGGCTGCAGCAGTAGCTCCAGTGGGCTGGCTGAGGCCCACGCGCCGGCATCTCGGGCCCTTTTAGGGTCTTTAACTTGGGCAGCCCCGCGGTCCCCCAGGATGATCTCGCAGAGCCGGGGAGCGGGCCCGGGAGCCGCACTCCGACGGGCCGCGAAGAGAAACACTGGAGAACTTTCTCCATATTTAGCAGTTTTGCTACATCAGGGAGCGGGAGTGACCACGCTGCCTGAACGCGCCTCCCGGGGTGTCAGGTCCCCCCGCCCCGCCCGGAGCCGGCCGCGGGGCAGATAATGGGGCTGGCGCGGGGTCGGCCTAAGGTGTCCTTGGGGGCAGCCAGGAAGGCCTCGGTATCGCAGAGCCGCGGTGTCCAAGGATCCCGGGGAAAAACTCGAGAATCCCAAAGATGTTTGTTTACATTGGCTATTATTGTAAAATAGTCAGAGTATAACATCATGAACCAAAATAGTGTCAAAACAAAATCTGTTCCTCTGTGGCACGTATGTGACAGAAACACATGCACACAAAGTCCATCACAGGGCTGGAGCTGGGGGGGCCTCGGGGGTAAATCACTTCCAGACGCGCAGCGTCGCAGGCGAGGCGGTTCTCGGAGCTCTGCGGGCGCAGGGACGCGGCGGCCTCCGCAGGGCCCGGAGCCCACACCTCCGTCTCCCAAAATGAAGTGGCTGGGTTGTCCGAAAGTGACGCCCATCCCAGCACCACCCGCTCTGCCTCCCCAAGGAGAAGCCCTGGGGCAGGCCCACCAGCTGAGGAATTAATTATTAATTGAAGGGAAGAAAAAAATACTGTCCCCTGGTTATTAAGCTTTGCCTTTCCTCCGGCTCTGCCCCCTTCCTCTTTTTAAATGCTAAGGAGCGAGAGATGGAGACAAAAAATAAACAAGATTCCTGTAAGCACTCTGTGCGCTCGGGTTTTCCAGCGGGTTGTATTCTGGAGAAGCCTGATTTTCAAAACACACAACTAATTTACTGTGGTCTTCAGTGAAGCTGGAATTCCGTGTGAATTAACTGAAAAGTATTAGGATAAAGAGCTGCAAACTTATAAAAAACTGAGACTGCAGGAATGCGTTTTTAAAGATTTACGGGGGGAGAAAAGGGGGCGGAGGGCCTGAAGCTGCTGCATTCAGTCCTAGTGCTGAACAGATTCCAAACCTCATACAAGACAGAATTTTTAAAAAATATAATGTGAAGATGTTGGCCGATGGGCCACCCACCCGTCGCAAAGCTTTAAAAATACTGCAGGTGCTGGACCGGGACACCGGGAATCGCTATTTGTGCGGAATCGGTCACGTCACTTGGCCACCTACTGCGCAGGGCACAGACCCGCAGCCTCACCGCGCGTGTCCGTAAGCACGGCTCCCACGCGCAAGTGGTCCGAACGGCGCCCGGTTAGTGGGGTCACCGCAGCAGCTCAGCCCGACGCCCCATTAGTGGGGTCACCGCAGCAGCTCCGCCCAGTCCTCCAGGAGGCTCCCGCGCGCCCCCGCCTCTGGAGCCCCTGAGCCGCCCGCTGGGTTTCCAGCCCCACGCGCGCTCCGCTCAGGTTACAGCACCGCCCCCCGCGGCTCGGGGCTGCGGGTCCCCGCACCGAATGGGTCCTGGGATGCGTGCGTGGGCTCTTTATGTTTTTCCACGTAGCTTTAACTCGCTCTACCAGCGTCACTGGCCAGCGGCAAACTTATGCGCGTCTCCCCCTTTGTGCAGAAGCGCTTCCCGCGTGGACGACGCGCCCCGAGTGGCCGGGAACCGCGCCTTCCCCCCGCCGCGCACGACCTGCCCGGGCGCCGCGATTCCGGGGCCGCTGCGAGCTCCGCGGGGTGGGGCACCCCCGGGCGAGGGCCCGGCCCCGCGGCGGGAATTAGAATGAAGACGCTCCCCTGGATCCCGGGGCCCCTCCCCCACCCTGGCGGACCCCGCGCCCCCCGCGTCCCCCCCGCCCCGCCGCCCGCGCGCTCTGTACTCTATTTACCGCCCCAGCCGGGCCCGCCCGCCGCCCCGCCCAGCCCGCGGGGATTGGCTGCAAACGCGGAAGAGCCGAGCGCTCGCCCCGCGCCCGGACCCGCCAATGGGCGCGCCCGCCCGGCCTGACGGACGCGTCGCTCTCCGCCAATGGGGGCGCAGGGGAGCCGAGCGGCGCGGCCCCGGCGACCGCGGATAAAAGGCGGCCCGCGGCGCTCGCCGCTCCATTCCGAGCCCGTCCGGGTCCGAGCGCTGGCGGCTCCGCGGGCGGCGCGCTCCCTCCCGGCCTGTCCTCCCGCCCCGCGGTCAGCATGAAAGCCTTCAGCCCGGTGAGGTCCGCGAGGAAGAGCAGCGCGGCGGACCACAGCCTGGGCATCGCGCGCAAGGCGCCCGCGGACGACCCGCTGAGCCTGCTGTACAACATGAACGACTGCTACTCCAAGCTCAAGGAGCTGGTGCCCAGCATCCCGCAGGACCGGAAGGTGAGCAGGATGGAGATCCTGCAGCACGTCATCGACTACATCCTGGACCTGCAGATCGCCCTGGACTCGCACCCCGCCATCGTCAGCCTGCACCACCAGCGGCCCGGGCAGAGCCCGGCGGCCAGGACGCCGCTGACCACCCTGAACACGGACATCAGCATCCTGTCGCTGCAGGTGAGTGACCCCGCGGCCCCGCCGCTGCCCCGCCGCGCACGCGGGCGCTCGCCCGGGCCGGACCCATTGTCCAGGCGGCCGTGGTCAGCGACCGGACCCTACCGTCCTGCGGAGGTGCTGCAGGGGGGCGGCCGCGAACCGGCGGCTGCGCCCGTCTCTGGCCCGAGTTCCAGCAGCAGCAGCGCCTTGCAGGGAACTTGCCGCTGCGAGGACCGCGTTGGGCGAGGGGCCCCCTTTCTCCTTCGACCGTCTAACGCCTGCCTTTGCCCCCCCCCAGGCTTCCGAGTTCCCCTCCGAGTTCATGACAAATGACAGCAAAGCGCTCTGTGGCTGAGAACATGGTGAGTGTCAGCTCGAGGCTCCCGGCGGCCAAACTGCCCCTTGGGGTGTTTTCTCCTGTCTGTCTGTCTGTCTGTGTGTGTGTGGGGGGGTGTCTTGTGTATCTGTAAAAAAAAGAAAAAATGGGTTTAGCAAATGAAAGTGCACTTCCATGTGCTAAAGGTAGTGCAGGGTCTGCGTGTGGGGCTCCTAGCTCTGGTAACTCAAGATCCCCGAGCATTTTCCTTTAAAAAATTAAAAAATGCCCGTAACTTCCTACGAAGGTGGCCGGGGAAAGCGTGTACTGGCTCCGGTGGGGAACGCGGGGCCCTGGCTGCCCTGGCTGGGGCCCTGGTGCCATGAGGTGCTAGCCGCCGGGCAGTTAATCTTATCGCCAGGAATTCCACGGGGACCCTCCTTCCCCAGCCGGCCCGTGGGCCTGGGCCGGCCGCCCTGAGCCCGGGCCAGCCTGGGATCCCTGTGATGTGGGATCCGACTTCCCTATCTGTGAACTCAAGGGGCTGTTTTCAATCAAATAATTGTTCCAAGCAGCCGGCTGGCGCCTGCGAGCCCGGCCGCTGGAGATGCAAGGGGAAGATTGCATCGGCGTCCTCCCGGCTCCGCCGTGTTCCTGTGGAATGCGCGCCGTGGAGGCCGAGTGTGGGCTGCATCTGGACGCCAGGGTTGCCCAGCCTCTGAGTGTTTGGTTAGATGTTCAAACTGCGGCTGCCTCCTGGCGCCAGCCGGCCGCCCTGCCGGAGGTCGCCTTCTCCTGAACGCGCCTCTCCCTCTCTCTCTCTCTCTCTCTCTCTCTCTCTCTCTCTCTCTCTCTCTCTCTCTCTCTCTCTCGCAATCTTTTGCAGGTGGTCGTGGCTTTTCTTTTCTTCTTTGCACAACAGCCGATCCGCAGGAACTTATTTTTCAACCATTTCACCGGGAAGACGGACAGCAGGCCGAATGGACCCTTTTAAAAAATGGAAGCAAAACTAAGAAGGATCAGATCGTCTTCCCCAGGGCGCCTCCTGACCCGGACGGTGATGTTAGTTATTTATGAAAAAGACTTTTTAATGCCCTTCCTGCCGTCGGAAGGTGTTCTTTATATGCTGTTCCCACCGTGGGGAGCAAAAACGTGAAAATCACAAGGAACTGCCCGAATTCAGCAGACTTTGCCTTTTTTTTTCAAAGGTGGAGCGTGACTATCAGAAGGATCCAGCGTTCAGTCCCTTAAATGAAGTCTTTTGGTCAGAAATGACCTTTTCTGACTCGAGCCTACTGAATGCTGTGTGTATATTTATATATAAATATATATGTATATTGAGTGAAGCCTCGTGAACTCTTTCCCTAGAGTTTCCTTGTACAGCGGCAGAGATGTGTATTTCTGCGTTCGAAGCGTAACGATGTACTTATTCGGGCTAAACTTTTTATAAAAGTTTGGTTGTAAACTTAACCCTTTTATACAAAATAAATCAAGTGTGTTTATTGAAGGGTGATTGCCTGCTTTCTCTCCGGGCCGTGCTCTGCTTTTCTGTGACGCTGGGTTGTGACTGGGCCCAGGTGGGCACACGCGGGAGTTCACTGAGCGGTTACAATAAAACTCGCCTGGAGTCAACGTCTGGGTTCCGAATGTCTCTCAGGCCCCTCTCCCTGTCTCCGCCCTACCTGACCCTCCACCCCCACGGCCGAGCCTCGGAGCGGGCGTGCGGGGGTCTGGTCGACGCTGGTGGGGGGGGGTAGCCCCTCGGGAAAGCTGCGCCCGCGCTGTGGGGTCGCTGGGGCCTGGGGACGCCCTGTCGGGGGAGGGCACGGCTTGTTCAGGAGAAAAGGCTCCTTGGGACTCAGAGCGTGAGGTAAGACTCGGGGGGCGCAGAAGGACCCCTCGGGGTCACTCTGCTCCCGGCGGCCGCCTGGGACGGGGCTCCCCCTCCGGCTCCCCGGCGCCGCCTCCACCCGCGGGCGGCGGGCTGGGCCAGGCCCACGGCCCAGCGCAGGTGGCTGTGGGTCGCCCTTCACCCTCCGCTGCACCCGGGCTCCCGGGAAGGAAGGGGGGCTGGGAGAAACACCCGCCCGCTGTCCCCCTCACGGGCCCCGTTCACCGAGGTGCCTCTAAAACTCGCATCATTCGCACAGTTACTGCTCTCAAGTCGGAGGGCGCCGCCCTGCGGGGAGCGGGCTCTGGACGGCGCGTCCGAGGGGGCGGGGCCTGGGGGCGGGGGCGGCGTCTCACCTGGGGCCCCCGCAGGCCCGCGGGCTGGTGTCCGGGGCCCCACCGAGCAGGCCCCGGCGGCGGCTCGGGCCCTGACCCGGAGCCCGGGGCGGGTGGGGGCGGCCTGGGGCAGCTGGAACCCCAGCGCGTCGGCAGGTGAGGCAGGTGCGCGCAGGTGAGGCAGGTGCGCGCAGGTGAGGCAGGTGCGCGCAGGTGAGCCCGCGAACCGAATGGGCGCAGGGCGCAGGGCCGCCGCTGGTGTTGACGATCTCACTCCCGGGGCAGCGGCTCTGCCCGGGCTCCTGGACGGGGCGTGGCATCCCGACGCCCGCGGCCCTGCAGACCTGTCACCTGACGTCCGGCACCTGTGGTCAGCACGCCCCGCTCCCTGCAGGACAGGCCACCCGGGGCCGCGGGGCCGCGGCGGGCGGGGCGGGGCGCGGGCGGGAAGCCCGAGGCAGTCGCTGCCCCAGCCCCGTCCTCTCCTCGGGGTACCACGGACCCGGGCGCGGACACCAGCCCTCGTCACCTGCAGACGCGGGGACCGCGCGCCGTCGGCTCGGCTGCGCGAGGGGACTGACCGGGCCGAGGGTCTTCTGCGGGGGCCCCTGGGCTTCCCCGGGCGGGGCCCTGTCGCGCACCTACCTGCCCGGCCGCCGGGAGCCGGGGGCCCGGGGGCGCAGCGGCGCGGGGGGAAAGCGGCACCTTCCGGACGGGACGCGTCACGGCCCAGCCGGGCGTCCTCGGGGCCCGGCCGGTGGAGGCCGAGCGCCACCTGGTGGCCGGCGCGAGGAAGGCGGCTGGCGGGGGGGCTCCTCGGGGCGGGGCGGGGCTCCCGGGGGCGGGGCTTGGACACCTGGGGCAGCGCCGGACGCCCCGCCCCGAGGGGAATGACGTCATCGCCCAGCCCCGCAGGGCCGCAGCGAATCTATTTCCCCGCCGCAGCTCCAGGCCCCGCTGGCGCCGGGTGTCCGCAGCCTCCGGGGTTTTGACGGCACCGCCCGGCCGGGCCTCCGGGAGGCTGCCCCTGGACCGGGGGAAGGGGCGCTGTGACCTCGGGTGGGGGCCGGGCGCTTCCCGTCTTTACCCTCCACTTTTTGCTTAATTTTGTTTTTTCTGAACCGCTTGACAGCGCTGACCAGGATGTTAAAGGAAGAGGGGGGTCCTCGTCCTATTCCAGACCTTAGTGGACGCGGTCAGACCTCCTCCCTTAGGCAGGACGCGGCTCCAGGACTTTGTTGGAATATGTAGTCTATCAATTTTAGAAAGAACCCTTCACCGTTGGGGTCTTGGGGGGGTTTTGAGAATTGTAAAGCATAACGTGGGGGTGAGTTTGGTGAGACAGTCTCACTGTGCTGATATTTGTCTGTGAGTAGTAACTCCTTGAACAGCCCGACTCCGCTGGGCTCTGTCAGCCCACATTTTACTTGAAACGGGCTGTCCTTCCTTCCCTGTGCCGTCCACATCTGGCCTTGGAATCAGGGTCGCACGAACCTCAGACGGTAACGTGCAGGTCAGTTCACATTTCATTTTAGTTCTCAACACGCAGACAGATCCTCAGAGTCAGGAAGACCTGTGGCTCGTCCATTCTACAGAAACTGGGCTCAGAGAGGAGGCGTGACCGAGGGCACAGAGCGGTCAGTGGGCGGACGAGCTCAGGCCACGGAGAAGGAGCCCCGGGTGGGCACAATGATGTAGAATTCGTGAGGGTCCGGGGAGTGCCCGCCTGAGACTGCAGGAACCTCAGGACGGCTGGGAGGGAACTGGGGTCAGAGGGGCAGGAGGGCCCCCTCTGAAAGTTCTGGATGAGGCTGTGACCCGAGCGTGTCGGGGGGCATTGGCCCAACGGGAACTGGATGAAGGTTTTGCAACCGTGTGGAGCAGGACACTGGAACGGAGACGCCATGCGGACTCCTGAGGCCGGCGGTCTCCACTCCAGACTAGGAGATACTCACTCACTAGCCCAGGAAGGGCCCAGGGGCCCGGCCGCCTGCCCGAGCTCAGGGTGGGAAAGTGTGTCCCCTGAACACTCAGAGCCATAGATCTGCCTTCACGAGGAAGGGGGGTTCAGGGGTGTATTATCCAATTAGTTTGAGAAATTCTGAGGCTGATACATTAACAAAAGTGGGTTCCCGGCTGGCGGCCCCCTAGGGTATTTGGCCGTAGCAAACCCAAAACTTCTCTGGAGAGAGAAGCCCACAGACCACACAAAATTCTCACATTTACTGGCTGTTGAAAGTTAAGTTTAAAACTTAATTTTTTTTAAACCACTGAAAAGCAATTGGCCTGAGAGAATCAGTAGAGACAATGAAGAGAAAGATTAGAAACCAAAGAGCTGTAAAAGCTGCGGACAAGGCGCCTAAAATGATTAAAGAAATCAAAGAACTAATTGGAAACAAAAGAACATCACATGATACAGTTACTGAAATTGAAAACTAAATGCAATGGTTAAAACCCAGATTAAAAACTACTGGAGCATTTTTATACACTAACAATAAACAATCTGAAAAGGAAATTAAGAAAACAATTCCATTCACAAGAGCATCAAAGACAGTAAAATACTTAGGAATTAACCCAGGAGGTGAAAGACAATGAAAACGAAATGTTGCTGAAATTAAAAAAGACATAAATAACCGGGAAGACATTCCACGCTGTGACCTGGAGAACGTAATATGTTAGCAGGTCAGTATCACCCAAAGCGATCTACGGGCCCGATGCAATCAAGCCTGTCAAGATCCCAATGACTTTTCTTTTTGCAGAAACAGAAAAATCCATTCAAAAATTTATTTGGAATCTCAAAGGACCCCAAATAACTAAAACACTCTTAAAAACAAAAACCAAGAAAACAAGGTTGGAGGCCTCACACTTCTTGATCTCAAAATGCGCTGTAAAGCCATGTGGTCACTGAGGCGGGTACCGATTCAGGCACCGGTCGTCAGTGTTCAGCAAAACCGGCAGGTGACATGTGGATGGGGAATTTTATAAGGAAGCAATCGGGCTGCTTATAAGAAAATGATCCCTTGATGGCAGCAAACAGAATATTGCCTCTTGCGAGTGTCAAATTCAGGAACAGCAGCAACGAAAATGCTGAGTTGGGTCATGACAGCGAGTGGTGGCTTCGGGCTCCCGGCTCACCCCCAGTCCTTAGGCTCCTCCACGCCACGGGTGCCGCCCCTGTGCTGAAAGCACCTCCCGCCCATCTTGACACCAAGAGGCCTTGACGCCCCGCGGTCGCTGCAGGAGGGAACAGTGTGTGTGTTTCCACAGGGATTACGGCTGGGCCGTCCTTCAGAATAGGGGCTCGGTTATAAATACTTCTCTACCTACAGCCAATGCCGTGAATTTTATTTTACAAATATAATCTTCTAAGTACATTTCATCAGTTCTGGGAAAAGTTCTTAAAAACACATTCCTTCAAAGTTCTTACATCTCAAAAAGAAACCACAAAATTCCCAGCTGGGAACAGGAAAGGCCACCAATGTTCTAATTTTACCAGATTTCACCAAAGCCTAGCAGAGGAAAAAAAAAATACTCATAAAAAATGTCAACTGGAACTTGAATCCCCTAAACTAAAATATTTAAAGCAACGAGAAATCTCAAGTGTAAATCTAACCCAAACTGGTTGAGTCGATCTGATTTAAAAATGTCTCAACCAGGAGAGAGTCCTGGCCCAGGTTGTCGAACCCTGGTTGTGCACCTGCCCGAGACGCGCGAGAATCATCCCGAAACAAGCGCTTTTTCAACGACCCGGTGAACACTTTGTACCTACCTGACAATCTTACTCTCGCTGTCAAGACCCCTGACGGTACCTACACCCCTCCGCCGCCTTAACCTCTCCTGCAGGATGCGGAGCCCACGCTGCTCAGAGGAAGAGCTCGTGGCTCACCGAGCCTCGAGTTTAAAATGGATCCGTATTATGTATTCGTTCTATATCACCGTGTAACAAAGCACCCCAAAACTAAGTAGCTGCAGGCGACAAATAGGTATTACCTTGCAGTGGCCGAGGGTCAGGAATCAGGAGTGGCTTAGTTGGGAGGTTCAGGCTCAGGGTCTGTCACTCACGGCTCGTCCCCGCCGGAGAATCTGCTTCCAGCTCCCTCCTGTGGTTGCTGGGAGGCCTCCACTGTCCACCGGCAGTTGCCCAAAGGTCTTACTTTCCCTGACACTCGGCTGCTCCCCACATGCAGCTGCTTCCCCCCGAGTGAGGCAGAGAGAACATCCAAGATGAAAGCTGAAGTCACTTTGTAGACTAACCTCGAAAGTGACACACCACCACCATGGGTCACAAAGAGCAACGCTGGGACAATGAGAGGGACCCAGGGCTGTGGGGCGTGAACACCAGGAGGCATCTTAGAGGGTGGCTACGCAGGTCTTTCATCAAGAACTGGGCTGTAGGATGGGGTGGGCTCAGAGCCAGCCCGGGTGTCCTGACTCCTCCCCTGCTGGTGAAAGTCAGGAGACCCCATACTCTGAGCGGGAGCTGAAACCCATGGGCCCCTCTGGTAGGAAATGCTAACTCCGGCCGCAGGCCCGTTTCAGCTCTCCGGAAACATGGTGGAAAGGGCAGGGATAATTCTGGCTGTGTCACTCCTCCAGGCCCAGCTTGCGTTGTCACTAAAACTCCCAGTTGAGGAATTGCGCTGGCATTTCCTCCAGCTGCCGATGTCTAGATGTCAACAGTTTACCCGTGTCTTCCTTAGTTATAGCCAGTATGGTTCACACCTGTCAACGAGACCACAATCCACTTTTATTTAACGTTTTTTTAAACAGGCATATTTTTCTTTTTCAAAATTTTTTTATATGTTTAAAAAAATGTTTTAATTGATTTTGGAGAGAGGAAGGGAAAGGGGGAGAGAGAGATAGAAACATCAATGATGAGAGAGTCACCTATCAGCTGCCTCCTGCAGGCCCCCAACTGGGGATCGAGCCCGAAACCCGGGCATGTGCCCTGACCGGGAATCGAACAGTGATCTCCTGGATCCTAGGTCAATGCTCAACCGCTGAACCACGCCAGCCGGGCTCACTTGGTTTTTTAACCCAAGAAAAATAGCATATTAAGTAACCACACATCATAGAACATCATCAGTCATTAGTTTATTTTACTTTTCTCAGATATATTACTCCCAGCTGATTACGAATCTGGCTATAAATGGGAGCTGAACTGAGGTAATGTTTCCACTTCTACAACGTGTATCTGAAAGATTAGATAAACATAGATGCAGATAGCAAACCATGCTATTAAATGTTTCGATTGGGAATGAGTATTCTAAGGACGAAAGAGTAACAAAGTATAGCAGCCCAGGGTAAAACTCAGGACTCGCTCCGCCCCCACCCGGGCTCAGCTGTGATACGGGCCGGGCCGCTCGCCTCCTCCCGGGGGAAGTGTTTCATTCCTGGAAACTTGTGCACAGCTGATGGCGGTCAACTGTAAGAGGCGCCCTCCCCGGCCCAGAGGCTGGTTGGCGTGGACGAAAGGGCCATGTCCACGCGTCCACAGGGGGACTTGAATCCCGAATCTCGGGTGCACACGTGCTAGGGAAACAGTCCCGGGAGGTTTTCGTGCTTCAGCGACTCCGCCGAGGCCCTGCTGTCCCTGCTGGAGGCCAGAGCCCCGGCTGGGAGGCTCCCCAGCGAGCGGTCAGTGGGCTGGCCCCACAAGCCCGCCCGGGGCCCCCTGCCCGGGAGGCGGTGGCAGCGCCTGAGGAGGGGCCATCTCTGGGTTTTAAGTCAGCGTCACTGCAGCCGGGTGTATATTCTAACTGACATTTTCCGACTAAGGGAAATCGTCACTCTAGGGGGAAGGTAGGAACAAATACGTTTGATGTTCAAAGACACAAAAAGGGTGAAAGGAACCCAGGTCAAAGACAAAGAAAACTCAAAACAGTTTCTTTAGAAATAAAAATAGTTTAATCTGCATTAAGTGTAACAACACGCAGCCTATGAGCTCGCAGAAGCACAGCTTAAAAATGCAAGTGTCAGAAACTAGAATTCCAAAAATAACTTTTTATTACACGTGCGACTGAGAAGATGCCACAAGATAGGAAATGTCAGGTTACAAGTTTACTTACACGCTCTTTGCTCTACATTTGGGCTTTTACCTAAAATTTGATGAAAGGAACATTTCATTAAAACGAATTCAAATTCGACAGGTCCTAAGGGCAGGGAAACTGGCGGTGAGCGGCCTCCTCTGGGCTGGGCAGCAGGGTGGCCGGCGGAGTCTCCTCTTCAGCCCCGCGCCCGCGAGGAAGCGGCTCAGGAGGCGCCCGGCCGCCAGGAGCGCTGCCCGGGGCGGAACTAAGATCTACGGCCCTTGCTGCCTTGAAAGAAAACGAGGTGGAAAAGCATAGAACATGTTACAATTAGAACCTGACGCTGGGTAAGCAAGGTGGTCTTAACTACTTCAAACAGCTTCTAGTTCTATATTCTTTTTAAAAGTAAAATTTCATTTATTCAAGTTCTAATCAGCTTGGTATATTATTTTGTGTTTTGTTAAAATCCTGGAAAAACTAAGAAAGGGCTCCTAATGGCCCTGGCCGGGTGGCTCCGCTGGTGGGAGCCCCGTCCTTCACCCCGAGAGGGGGCGGTTCGATCCCGGGTCAGAGCCCACATCTAGGTGGCAGGTTCGGTCCCCAGTAGCGGGCGTGCAGGGGGGCAGCTGATTGATGTTTCTCTTTCTCGTCGTCTCTCTCCAATCAATAAAAACATATCCTCAGGTGAGGATTTAAAAAGGGGGGCTGCTAATAGAGCGCTAGTGCACACAGGGCTATAAAGCACACCTGGCCTCAGGAAACTGAGGACTTCAGCTCATGATGGATAAACAAGTGACTGCTGGTCACACTCCGCGGGCAGGTTCAGAATATTCCATGTGCTTTAAAAGTCCCGCGGCCTTCGCTTTACAATATTATGTAATTCACGTTTCTGCCCATTTTGGTTGGTCTTCACTCCATTTAGGTCAAGTCACTGACATTTTTTTTGACTTTTAAAGAGTCGTTCTAATTGTCTGCAAATAACTGTTCTTATTCTCGGCTAACCCTTTGTTCCTATCAATTCTTTACTCTCTTCCTGCCTCACGGGGACTGGGAATTGGGGATGGAGCTCATCCTGCCATCCCCAAGTCCGCATCAGAAAGTGCTCTGCTCCAAGTGCGGAGCGCGGGACACCCTTGCTCCGAAGCCCCTCGAGGCCGCAGGCCCGGGGCACACAGGCCTGTGATCACCAAGGCTGGGCTTCCCTAGTACTGCCACCCAAACAGCTTTGGCCAGGTGGGTGACAAGTGTGGGTTTCTAGCAGTTATTCTAGACGACTCCTACTAAACTCTTTCTTAAAATGGTGAGAAGTGTTTTCAACAACTGGCTTAAAATGTGACTCCAAAAACTGATTTCCCACGTACCTTCGTTTAAACGGGGTTCTCTGAAGCTCGCTCTATCGCGGGGGCGGCATGTTCCCCCTAGGCACAAGAGGGTTTAAAATTACAACAGATTTTAAATTCTCCCTCTAGTTAACCTGCCTCGACCAAGGATTCTCAACCTTTTGGAAGTGACGAGCCACTAGGAGTCAGTCCATCCAGGGCGGGCTCGCTGTTCCAGAGGAATTTCTTTCTGGTTTTCGTTTGCACGATGCTGGTCTATGCTTACAATTCGGAGGTAGGGAGGAGGAGGGGGCACCACAACCTGGAGATTAAAAATGCAATCATTTCATTTAGCCCACCCGTCAGCCCCCCAAGCGAAATGTCTCCCCGCCGGAGACGTCTCTTCCCTCCTGCCAAGCGCCAGCCTGCATCTGGAAGGGCAGGTGGGAACCCGGAGCCCTTTGCCCAATTAACTTGATTGCACTTTCCCTGTTATGGGCGCATTCCCTCCACACCCTTACCCACCAAGGAGGGGAACAGCGCCCCCTACTGGTCTTTCCCTGGGAGGTATGTGGATCTGCTCAGTTAGCCAGGAGCTCAGGGATTTTTCAGCTCCGGGTACTTCTAACAAGCTGAGAATTCCTGGTATTACCAATATTATGTACTCTCAAAACTACTTAAGTTTAATGCTTTAGCCAGAAGAAGAAAGGTCTCAACTTCATTCAAAACATGTTTTCTAATGGTATTTGCAAGAAAAAAATTATTACAAATATATTTTACCGCAGCACCATAACATGCTGATAATCTAGAGCCCTCAATTTAAGCTGAGAATTTTAGCAAATAAGGTCCTGAGATTATTTGGCTGGGCAATCAAAAGTACCCCGGCCGCTACACAAAACCTCGTGTCAGTAAAACACAACACAAAAGCAAATGTCCCCATCAACAACGAGGGTGTTGGCTTAGTTCTGATGCTTAAATCTCCCCAGGCTGGAGAGCTGATCCTGGAACATTAGCACCGTGAAAGGATCAGCCAAGGGGCGCAGCGGCTCCCTCCGTTTCCAGTCTCTCACCTGCAAGGCCCCGCCCCTCGCTCCAGGGGACCTGCCTGGCGCAGTGTCATCCTACTGACACAGACTACCTGGCTTACAGTGAGGATGAGGTGATTTATCCAACATGGCAAAGCTCTAAATGGTGCAGAACCTGAAGGACTAGCAGGATCAGAGCGCCGGGTTCTTTTCTACCATTTTCACCCAGGTTAAAGCAGTTCTGCACATGTGAGAACCAGGAGCTATGCATTATACCTAGACACACGTGCACACAGACGCGCACGCACGCAGATTCAGTGGGATTACGACAGTGTGACTCAGCGGCCCGCCTGGTCTGATTTCTGTAACAGTAAGAAAGGAAACTTTTCCAGAATGTACATGGAATCTCCCAGGACCCAGACAACCTACTCCTTGCAGCTACAAAAAGCACAGCAGGGAGCTGGGCCGTGGCATGGGGGCTGCACAGAACCTCCATCAGGCCCTGGGTGCTGAGCGCCAAGCCCTCACACAGGGGTGTGGGGGCGGCTCAGAGCTCTGCCAGCCGGGTGGCTGCTCCCTGAACCTGAACATCCCTAACAGACTTTAGACACATAAAAAAACAAGCACACAAAATGTGACTCATAACCGTCGTGAATAAAAATCCATGAGTCAGAATGGCATGCAACTTTTTATTTTTTCTAAATCTTCTTGTACACGTAACACCACAGTATTAACTTCACAAACAGTATAAATATCTATAGTGACATTAAGCTGCACCTACTCAGCTGAAAAAGAACGTGTTTCCTCTGAAGTAATTACTAATTATAAAACATTGCAAGCTAATAAACACCATAAATACTAAAACATTAACATTTCAATACATAATGTCGATAACATCCTGCCTTTTTAATTGGTTAAACACTTGTCAGGGTCACGCAAAATGAAGGCTCTATGACAGTTAGATTACACTCAAACATCACGGCAATGACACTCCAAAGAGCAACTACTTAGTGCAATGACTGGTCAAGTTAATAATTTACTCAGCACATTAATAAAACCCACTACGTGAACACACCACAATGAAACACTAGAGTCAGTTAATCGCCCGTCTACGTCTTACACCTAACGTCCCATCTGACTGAGGACATGCTGCCAGGACTAATTCTACGTAGTCAGAAATCCCAACGCACACAACGGGCTCAGTCCCGGCCCATGGAATCCTTCAACGTGGCCGTTCTAGCTCCGCCGACAACAGTGGGCAGTCATGCCAGCCACACCTTCTCTACCCTTGCTGTGCTGTGTTTTTAAACTTTTTAAAAAAGCTTCCCTTCTATGACCCCGGAATTAACAGGCTGCCTCAGGAAGGTGAAGCTGGTCAGCTGCCCTGTATGGAAGGCAAAGGTTAGCTTCCTCCTGATCCATCACTGGCCTTGCTGACGTAGTTATTTCCTTACTCTCTCGCCCATAAATACTCATTAGAGCCTATTACCAATGTAACAGGTAATCAGCCTATTCCGATTCTCCTGAGAAAGAAATTCGGTTTTTTCTCTCATGGCCAGACTCACTGAGAAAGGCAGGGCACACAATTTAAAAGTGACAGAGCAGACCAGGTGAGTTCTCAGGCAGGCAGATGGCGCCTGAAGCCCGGTGTGTGACCGGAGAGAGGAGCGTCCAGGTGGGGGTAGGTTAGGACCTGCCCTGCAGGCCTCTCCCTGCAGCTCACCTGGCCCAGCCACTGGGAGCTACTGTCTCACGTTCTTATCAATTTTTAAAGCCTCTTTATCACATATTTTCTACTTAAAATCAGAAACCCTTTGATAAGCAATCTGACTATTCACACAGTGGAGCACTGGCTCTCAGCCTACCTGGGGTCTGGGCTACTCCACCACCTGTCAGCTCTCATACCCTAGAGAGCGAAATGCTTCTGGTCCATCTAAGACTGAGCCTCCCCTCCTCTCTGATGAGCACATTCTACAAAAGGGGTCTAGAAGTGTTCATTTTCTCCGGCAAATTAAACCCTTTGTATGTAATAAAACATCTGACTGGTCTTTATATTCAGATCTTGTCTCAAAAATGTTTATGGAGTATGTGCCAATGGAGGCCAGAATACCGAGTGCGAAGGTCCTAATTACAGACGGTGGAGGCCGAGTGAGCGCCAGCCTCTCCAACACCGCCTCCGGTGTGCCGTGTCCTTACCACAGGCCCCCCACCCACTACTCAGTGGGAAGGACACGCAGAAGGCGGCGTGCATGGGTGGGTTCCCCATAAAACTCGGTCAGCTCCATCGCGGGCTCCAGTGGTGCGACCCCACTTGGCGCATTTTCCTACAGGATGCTTTCTCTCTCTTCCCCGAAGCCTGTGCTATCGGGAGAGGCCACTGCGAGGAGCTCCGAGGAGTCCTTCGAGAGCCGCGTGTAGCTCGAACGCTGGCTTCGCTTGTGCGCCACGCTCTTCAGGTTTTCATTCTGAAGGGCGGCGGAGCTGGCACTGGGCGCTGGCCTCAGGATGACCTGGGCGGTATCCCGGGTGCCCTCCCTTTCGTCGAAGCTCTGATGGGCCCTGTTGGCGGGCGCGCTGTTGTTGTTGAGGGTCACGGTGCTGGGCGTGCGGTTGAGGTTGTAGGCCTTCTGGCAGGCCGGCCAGCTCTCCTCGGGGCTGCTGGCTATTAGGCTGCACTCGGACGGGCTCTTCTTGTCTTCGGAACAAATGGACATCCGCGCCACAATCGGGTCCTGCAGGCCACTCAGGCTGTGCGGCAGGCCCCGAGTCCCGCGGTGGCCGTCGTCCTCGAGCTCTATGAGGTTGGCCTTCTCGAGCTGGGCGTCGTCAGCGGCCTCGTTGTGGAGCGAGTGGTTGGGGGAGCTCTCGCTGGACCGCACCCCCGAGTCGGAGGAGTCCTTCTTGTCGAGCAGGGCGTCTGACAGGTACTCCTTGGCTTTGAGGAAGGTCCGGATGGGCTCGGCGCTGTGCTCGGGGGACCGCGCTCGCTCTGCTTTGCCGTCACCTTTCTGGTCCCTGTCCCTGAGCAGGGGCGTGTTGTCTGACTCCTCTGTCCCAGACTCGTCCTCATCACTGGGGAGCTTCTGGTAGCGCAGGCCTCCCCCCTTGAGCTTCAGGTCCGTCTGGAAGAGACTCGGCCTCTCCGAGGGCTTCCTGCCCAGGAGGAGCTTACTGGCTGACTGGTCGGATTTCTCGTCTTCCTCGGTGATCGGATCCAGGGGGGAGGCATCGCTGGTGGAGACCCCGGGCGAGGAGAAGTCTATGACATCCCCCCTCTTCATTAGAAACGGCTTCCTCCCGTCGTCTGGCTTTGGCTCGCCCTCCTTCGCCTTCTCTGGCTCCAGGTTAGAGTGAATGGAGCCCCCCGAGGAGCTCTGCCCCATGTAGTATGTGCTGTGAGGGGAGGACCTGCCACTGATGGTGGTGGAGCCCGGGCCCCCTTCTAACTGCGACATCTGCGCAATGTACTCTCTATAGGCGTCTCTGTACTCGGCCTGCACCTTATCAGTCAGCTTGGAGATTTCGATGCTGGAGTCCTGGGAGTTGAGGCTCGAAAGACTGGGGGTTCTGCGAGTTTGCGACTGGGAGGGCAGAGAAAAAGTAATTTAAGAATTCAAGTAACAAGAAAAAAAGGTGCAGTAAACAGCCTAGGAAACAGATGTGTACAGAGAAACCTTAAAGTCCTCAGCACCAAGTTCTTTTAAAAGAATTCTGTGTCACACAATTTAACAAAAGCTGTGCACTGTGGGTAATTCTCCTGTTAAGTGAAAGCTTTATACAAATTTTAATGAAATCAGTTTAATATTTAAAAGCATAATTAAAGGTTGCATTAACAACCTTAGCACTTATTTTTATGACTTCAATTTTTAAACTTTTATTTAAGGGAAAAGTCGACTTCATTGATAAAATGTAAAAATTCCCCTTAGAAAAGAGAAAGAAGATTGGAGTTAAGATATACCTCAAAAACAAAATACATCTTCAATGTGTGTTAAAAAGAACCTTTCTCAACTTTAAGACATAACATTCTGTCAAGTTTCAATTCAGTAAGAAAATGTATTTAAAATGCAAAAAGAAGGATTTAAGAGGAATAGAGCATGGACTGGAGAACCACGGAAAAGACAAACACAGGAGCCACACTAATAGCAGAAATGAAGCCATGAGGCCGCAGTCAGGCCCTGTACACGGAGAAGGGAGATGTTTGTAAGAGACTGATTTCAAATGTGAAGTTTTGTTTATTTATTTATATTATTTTTAAAATCCTCACCCAAGGACATGCTTTCACTGATTTCAGAGAGAGAGCAAAGGGGGTGGGGAGAGAGAGACAGAAACATGGATGTGAAGGTGAGAGGAACACGGATCGGTTGCCTCCCTTACGAGCCCTGACCAAGGATCGAACCTGCAACCTGGGCATGTGCCGGGACCAGGACCGGAAGCCATGACCTCTTGGTCCACAGGATGACACCCAACCAACTGAGCCACACTGGCCAGGGCTCCAGTGTAAAGTTTTAGGATTAGAATTGCTTTTGATCTCAGAAAAGCTAATAAGTGAGGAGTGGAAAGCACAGAAAGGAAAAGAGGAGGGACATGGAAGAGAAAGAACTGAGGAAGCTGCTTCTGTTAAGTGGGGCGTTAGAGACTCACAAACACACACTATCATTTTCACTCAGTTGTGTTTTGTTTTGGAAAATGTCATTTTTCATACAAATGTCAACATAGGATAGGTTTATTTTTAAATAAATAAATATTTTTAAGGTTTCTAATAGTAAACACTGACATAAAACTTGTATGAACAAAAGCTCTTTAGGGTCTTGAGTAATTTTTAAGACTGTGAACGGATTCTGAGGTTTTCCCTTTTAGGACTCTGGAAACTGCTGCATGAATGGGAGGCCCATGAGTGCCCAGCTCCTAGCAGGAGATGCCCAGTGTGGAGAGGCAGAGAGAGGGCCCGGAGGAGAGAGACAGAGACAGAGGGCAAGTGTGGGCCTGTCACACTGTGAAACCAGGGAATTTTTATCTTGGTCAATACCCAACAGAAGAACGGCTTCCAGCCGAAATAAAGTAGATGGTGTGTAGGAAAAGACAGTAGTGAGGGAAAGAACATTGTTACTACCAACTAAACAAACCACCCTTTAGAAGGGTGGGCCTACCAGGTACCGCGTTTCCTAACCACTGCTCCCTTCCACTAGTTTTTCTGTAGCTGTTTCATGTCCCCCATGGTCCTCCCTCTTCTGTCCCTGCCGCTTCCCTGGTTTATTTTTCTTCTTAGTTTTCCCTTACGCTTTCTCATGGTCTCTCAGCTTTGTTTTTACTCCTGATCACCACCTGTCCTCCCTCTTCTGAGAGCCGCATCTATACCATCGGATAGTAAGAAGACCGCAAACACCATCAGCAGTGTACTGTGCACTGAAAAGCCAGGTCATGGTGCTCGAAGAGGTGAGATGTGGCAGGTTTCCCAGGAAGATGTAGTTGAACTGTGACTCATGAATTCAGCAGGAAAATAGGTCAAAGACTGAACGCTGCTAACACCTGAACTAAAGCAGCCCAGTCCGTGCACTCGATGCCATTACCTTGTTTGGTGCTTTCATAGTTCTTACCAGTTCCTAAAGTAACCTGCTTCTCCTTACAGCTCCTTGAGAACAGGGAGCCCTCCGTCTCAGGTGCTCAGGTACTCAGTGCGTTGTTTCTGAGTGACGATATCAATGCCCCGACAGACCCTGATAAACTAAGCCCTGCCCTGACCCGTCGGTAACAGGAAAAGTGACCCTGACTAGCTACCTGCCAGCTCAGGTTGCTGTGCCGTGGGGCACCCTCGTCGAGGCCGAGCGTGTTGAGCTCCTCGAAGCTGAAGTTGAGCGTGTAGGGAGTCTGGCTGGAGAGCTCGGTGTGGGGCAGCTCGTTGTGCGAAGACCGCCGAGCAGGCTCGCCCTGGGGGACGGGCCCGCTGCTGTTCTCACTGAGTAATCGGGGCTCTTCAGGCACCACCTGGTTTTCTGCGTTTCTCATTTCCAGCACCTTCACAGAGGAAAAAATACCATTTATAGCCACACTGACAAGTCACATTTTAGAAGCGTTAGAAATTAAGAACAAAACATCATGACGAAATCATAATGGAAAGGAGAGAGCAGACCTCCTGTGAGTTCCTCCTGAGTTTGTACTGTTACTGTATCTGCTCATCTTTCGTTTAATATAAAAGTAGTAATGGCAACATCACATGAACGTTATACTCTCATCTCACCATTATGCTATTATTTTAGTTTAAAATTATCTTAAGAACAAAACCATGCACCTGGCGTATGTTGAGAAAGCCAGGGCTGGGCAGCAGTGAGCGCAGTGAAAGGAGGCCATCATCGGGACGGAGACCCCAGGGAGAACTGGGCTCATCTCCCAGCGACATGGACAAGGGGGACCTACAGCAAGGAGCAGGGTGGTCAGTATAAGGGAAATTGCTAAGAGGAAACCGGACCCTGGCTGAGCCCTGGGAGGGACTCTTACTGGGGGCAGGCAGGGTGATCAGGCATCACCTGGGGGACAGTGGGGAATGAGGCACTGGATCCGATCCCAAGGGTGATCGGACACTGAGTATGTGTGGAGGGTCCTTCCTAACGAGACCTAACAGGGTTCTTGCTGTCCCTGGGCCATGCAGGCCTGACAGAGACAGACACCAAGGCTAAGGCCTAATGGAACACACGAGGGATGGACAGACATGGGAAATGCATTTTTACGTGCTTTATAAACATACAGAATATATCAGTTTAGACCAATACCTACTAGCACTTGTTTCATACCATGTTATAAATATAAAATATCTTACTGTGCTTCTAAAAAGATGCCAGTCTCCAAAATTCATATTCATTTCTTTCTTCAGCTCCTCGATGTTGCACTGAGCCAGCACACGGCCATTGATGTTTGCCTGGATGACACAGACAATGGGAAAGGCATGGGACATGTTCTGAATTACTAGGGATTAAAAGTGCATTTACATATGCAGCTATAAGAAAGTCATCAGAGACTAGAAAAGATTGGCCTAAGAAGGTCACCGTCCTGTTTAACAATGCAGCAAACACGCTGAACCTGAACAGCAAAAGCAGCTATATCTCCAAGTGCCTGAGCGCTCAAGTCAGTGCCTGTTCAGGGGCCACCGGGAGCCAGCATCTCAACCATTTCCAGCACTTCCTCCCTGCCCGGAACAGCAGCAAATGGCTCATTTTCTCCTCCAGTCTTGTAAAATATGAACATGAGCACAAGCTGCTGGGAGGGGACAACGGTGCCTGAGGGTGTGTTGGCCCTGACGAAGCTCTAGATGAAGGAGGGGCTGTCAAACCTGTTCATCAGCTACAGTAGGTAACTTCAGACATAAAGGAAGCCCACCCACTACCTCCTGTCTATTAAGCTCACAGAAATGATCGCATCATTAGTTCTCTGTAATTCTAGTCTCCCCCACATAAGAAACAATGACATTTTCCTTAATAACAGGTAGCCTGCGGATGTTCAAAATGCACCACCTGGCGTGAGTGGCCGTGGTGACATGATGGACAGCCCACGCTTAGAACTGTAGCTGATCATGTCAAACGGGACCTGATCCGAAGTCCTGCAGGACGCGGAATGAGAATGTGGGGACAGTGAGGCAAAGGTGGCTGTGGCTGACTCTGGCAACTGTTAAGTCACAAGTAACGATACAGTGAAAGGAAATGCAGCGTCAAAGGCCCGCAAGTGCTCTATGCTGCGTGTTGGAAACAGCAGTTGCTGCTGATGGAGCTGTGAAGCCCCTCAGAGCTCTGCACCCTTCGCCAGGCCTCTTGCTCACTTCAGGTCATTTTACAGTGACGCTGCAAACAGCTGTCAGCCTCGTTTCCATCCACAAACTAAGGGGTGACTGGCAGCGAGGACACCAACAGTAAGACGGTGCTTCCGTTCAGAACCCCGCGTCCCCAGAGAGCCCCGGCTGGCTGCACAGGGCCTCTCGGCCCGCGGCCCGGCCAGCAGGCGCAGGCGCCTCACCTTCTTGATGGTGGCGCAGTACTGCGGCAGCAAGCTCTGCTCCAGCCCTTCGACCTGCTTCAGCCGCTCGCACACCGCGTCCACGTTCATCGAGTTCAGTGGCACTGTGCCGGAGGCTGGGCCCGGCCCCTGGGACACGCAGGGAGAACACACGTGTGAGCAGCACACAATGTCAGACAGGCGCAGTCCCGTGGCCAGAGCGCCCTCGCAACTGCGCTGTGAGGCAGCCGACGGCCAACAGTCTCGCCCACAGCACACGCAGCGCGCAGCTCGGGAGGGGCGCCAGCGAGCAGCTGCTCTACCAGACCCGGCCTGGCCAAGCAGCTAGAACATTCCACAAACCACGCCCTGGCTACCTGATTAAATGTTCAAGGCCCAACCTCCAGAGAGAAGGCTGCAGCCCTTAGTGACAGAGGACGGTTTTTATAGAAGTAAAAATAAGAAAAGGAACAAGGGGAATTACTGATGCCTGGGTATGAAACACGGAAGGTGAGCCTGTGGGGTGACTTAACAAGTACCCACATGGCTTTACATGTCTCTACAGCGAACTTGGTCTCCGACAGCTGAGGGTTCAGAACCTGATCATATTTTATATCCACGGGACCTAAACTTGCCCTCAAGAACCCATACGACAACCATGTAAATACTCAACAGGATTTCTTCTTAACACAAGTTGACAAGTACGAGACAGGCCCATGAAAGTCTGGATATTACATTGTAACAAACACATTTATTCATAGTTGGTTTTTAATTAAGTTTAAATTTAAAATATGCCACATATTATATAGTCTAAGGTTCAATTGCTTCAAAAATACTAACAGCAAAACACGAGTGTTTCGATAATTTAGTCTTCTTGTCTCTACACAGGCTCACTCTCAGCCTGGATGCATACGGCCAATATTCAGTGCTAACTGTCTACTATCTACTGTGGAAATTTAAAATGTTTTCTATAAATTTTTTAATTTATTGGGGTAACATTGGTTAATAACATTATATAAATTCCAGATGTATAACTTCACAGTAAGACATCTGTATGCTCTATCATGTGCTCATCCCTGAAGCCCAGTCTCCTTCCATCGCCATGTCTTCGACCCCCTTTACGCTCTTGGCACCCCCCTTCCCCTCTGGCAACCACCGTTCTGTGGTCTGTATTTATTACCTTGTTTTGTTTGTTCATTTGTTGCTGTTTTAAAAATACCCCATATGAGTGAAATCACGGGATGCTTGCCTATTCCACCTGACTTGTTTCACTTAGCGTGATACCCTCAAGACCCACAAGATGGACTACAGACTTACACATAAGACCTGGAACAATACAGAACATAGAAAAACACAGGCACTAAACTCATGGGCCTTGGTCTGAGAGAGGTTTTTGGAAACTTGACCCCAATGGCAAGGGAAGTAAAAGGAAATAAATGAGTGGGGTTACTTCAAGCTAAAAAGCACCTGCACAGCAAAGACACAAGAAACAGACAGGCAAAAACATCAACAAAACAAGAAGGCAACCAACCCAATGGGAGGAGACATTTGCAAACGATAAGCTCTGATAGGGGCTAATGTCCAAACTATATAAAGAACTCGTCCAGCTTAGCAACAACAAAGTCCAATTTAGAAGTGGGCAGGGGACCTAAAGAGATACTTTTCCAAGGAAAACCTACAGATGGTCCACAGAGAGGAGAGAAGATGCTCAACACCCCTAGTTATCAGGAGACGAGATCAAGCCAGGGAGACGCCACCTCACACCTGTAGGCGCGGCCGCTCCCAGTAAGACAGGGAGTGAGTGCGGCGAGGGCGGGAGCAACGGGGACCCTCGCGCACCGCGGGGGGAACGCAAACTGGCGCAGCCACGGTGGAAAACAGCACGGAGGTTCCTCAGAGTTAAGAACAGGCCTGCCACACAACCCAGCACCCCTCTTCTGGGAATCTACCTGAGGATTCTGAAAACACTTATTGTAAAGTTATATGTACCCCTAGGTTCACTGCAGCATCCTTCACAGCAGCCACGCCACTTACTGAAGAGACTTGCCTTTGTCTGTGGTGTATTTTTTGCTTCTTTGTTGAAAATCAGTTGCCCTATGATTCCATCAGAGCTATAGTCTGACTCAATTATTTGTAATTGAGCTTTATCAAGATAAAGGGTATATTATCGATACATTAAAATGCTGCAATACGCTTCTGTGAAAAAAGGGGAAATGGCCATTGCCTGCCAGGTCTTTTCTAAAATGATCATATATAATAAGGTTGGTTTGGTACCAAATGACGCTCACAAAGGAAGGCAGGAAAGTAGGAGAGTAACAGGGAAAAGCATATGCGGTAGCTCAACAGGCGACTCAGCAGAGAACGAATCCTATCACCGTGACACAACCATCGCACTTAAAGTGTACCATGCACTCTTACTTGAAAACCACCTGTTACATGTCAAGAACAGGTAATTTCAGCGTACATCACAACTTATTTTTAAAAGATTTTCTAACACAAAAAATTGAGTGCAAAAGATGTTAGTTTGTTTAAACTGTTAAATATAAATGTCAAAGTGCACACAAATCAAAATTTCTCCAGGCAAAAGTAAGGCTAACAAAACAGACTGACATCACCTTGACCTAACAATATGATTTCATATTGTAAGTAGATTAAGGCTCTACTCTGGAACGTCTTTGGTGAATGTATTAAGGAAGCTTAGACCTGCTGGGCCAGGAGCAAGCACCGTGCAGAGGCCACAAGCATGGTCAACCCAGGCGGGAGGGAGCTCGGATTAGTGCACAGCCAGCGGGAGGAGCTGTGACGGCTCCTACGGGCTAATGAAGGAAGATTCACCGAGAGTCTGTGTCTGTCTCTGCGTGTTAAGCCCAGAGACACAGGGCTTTCGGGAAGGATAAAACAGAATGAAGGACACGAGCATCGGATGCAGGTGTATACAGTACACACAGGCAGCATTCGGTCATCCTGACTGCCCTGTAACTCTGAGCAAACCACTTCGACAGCAGCACCAAGCAAGGCCAACCCCCCCAACACACCCGCACACGGCAGTTTCGTTTCATTAACACATGCTGGTAATTTTAAAATTGCACTCTCAACATTTATATTCTATTAAAAGAATAAATGATTGGCATACATTCAACAAGAAAACCCAGTAAATCAAATTTGTTATGGAAAGTCAATAACTCTACTACATATAAGTTTAAAGTTAATTGTTAAATATTCTGATTTAAAAATTGCAATGATTTGTGTAGACCAATTTAACAAGACCTGAATACTTGGAATCCACCTCATAAAATGAAACACTCTCTAGCTACCATGGTTAACGTGCACACACATACTTGTCAGGTTTGGGTTTTGTTTCATTAGGCATGAGGCACATATACATGAGCCAAAAATATACCACTTCAAAAGAAAGGCCTCAGGAGCCTCTGCTCAAGAAATCATTCCTGCAGTAGTGGGACCCTGCCCACGGTGATCAACAGAACTGTTCTGGTGACAGAGACGCTTTCTGGTTTGTTTTTAACTATGTTTTTATTGACTTGAGAGAGAGAGGAAGGGAGACGGGGAGAGAAACATCGATCAGCTGCCTCCTGCACACCCCCTCCTGGAGATCGAGCCTGCAACCCGGGCGTGTGCCTCTGACGGAAACAGAGCTGGCGACCTCTGGGAACACCGGGCGATCCTCAACCACTGAGCCACAGTAGCCAGGGCAGTGACGGAGAGTTTTAAAAACTCTCATTCAAAGCAGCACATTGCCATGAATTATTTTTCTGTACCTATTAGGTTGATGGTAAGGATTCTAAAGGTGTGAAAATAATCCCGAGCTGTGTGACCCACGGACTCCAAGGTAACTCGGGACGCTGCTGCAGCGTGAGTGCGTGAGGGCAGAGCCCTCTCCCTCCATCTCCCTCACCCCAGTGCCGCCTGGGGGCGCTGTGCTCTAGTTTAGCATCGACCTTGGTATAAGGAGGCTTTTTAGAAAGTTAATATCAGTATCTGTGGAGGCTAGAAAAAATAGCAAAACAGGAGTGCTGAGGAAAAAATAGTTGACCACAAAAGACTCAAAACACAAAAGCAAGCTGTAGTTAACCTCACTGGAAAACACAGCTCACTCTTCAGATACGTGAGAAACGCGACCAGGCCCGAGCAGACCGGCGAGGCTCAGCACCACGTTCTTAAGGGCAACGTTTTAAAACCAAAAGTATTCAACAACCGCAAGGAACATGATGCTATTCTGTTAACTTTTAACTGTACTCTGAAATTTCAATATCATCACAATATCGTATTTCTGTGAACATATCTCAATTTAGTTGCAGTTATTGTTTGGGAAAAGGTTTCCCCGAGTTGAAGTCAGGCACAAGGGCTCCCCAACGTGCAGCGCATGTGACCTCTCGCTACGTTACGCTTCGGGCAGGGTGCCCGAGCCTTGCTGAAGGACACTGACCCGCGCCCGGCCTTACCCACGGCGTCGGTAACTTTCTCATCCAAGTCGGCTCCTGAACAACGAGAGACAACTTGATTGGGTGAAGCATTCGTTTGAAAACATGGTACACGTTCTAAAACAGTGGTGGAAATAAAAACGACCTACGTTGAGTCCCATCTTTTTTTACCTTTCACTTGGCCACTGACTGGGCCGTTCCTTCCCATCCCTTCACTGATGCAGTAACTTCCACCGAGGCCTGGAAGTAAAAGCAGCAGCATGTGGCAGCGTGAGGGACCCTGTTCTAACAGGGCCTCTGCCATTCTGGAGTCTTCACCATCACACCCGTGCTCCTTAGCCACTCCCTTGCGTTTCCAATGAGCCAGAGAAGGGATCTAGACGAAGCTGGCTGAGCTCGAGAAAGTGTCGCAGTGTCCCAACAGCCGCTGCCCGGCAGCCTCCCATCAGCGGACTCGGGGAGGGCAGGACTCCATGGGTGCCACTCGCTGCTGCCCCCGCCCCTGCCCCAGAAGAGAGCCTGGTAACACTCAGTGCCCTGCGGACCCGTGACCACCGCACGGCACTGGAGTACACACGGCTAAACCGCGCAAGGACAGAAGGGTAAGGAAACGCTCTATCAGTCCTTCCGGTGGAAAAGGCTTCTCCATGAAACCCAGCTGCCACCATCAGCAGGAGATGTTACGTAAAGATGGACCACAGTACTCATAAGAGCCACTCTGAAAGACCCTAACAAAGACCACTGAGGGGCCAGGTGGAGACAGGCCCTCCAGAGGGGTCCTCCCTGTCCTGGTCAGAGAACCATCTGAAGGCCACCACCTCCCAGGTAGAGCTGGACTGAAATAAAGCACCAAGTAAAAGTCCCCCGGAAAGCTTTCACATTTCAAAGTATTTGGAGCACACGGATAACCAAGAAGTCCTCCTAAGTTCTAAGGAAACAAACCTACTGACACCTTTGTGGCCAGAGAAGCACCAGCAGAAAACAGGCTGAGCTCATCTAACCTGACCAGAGCATCTGCATCAAGACAAAGCCTTGTAAACATGAAGTAGTTTTAGTTTCTGAGTCTTTTGCTCTGCGCAAAGAACTTGGCCTTTGGGTTGGTAACAATAATAACTGTGAAGTATTCAAAGTACATAAGGCCAAGTTATCCTTAAATGAGACTGGGTGGCAGGCTTGCTGTTTCCAGGCGAGGAAGCTGGGCGTCAGAGAGGTGAAGGGTTTGTCCAAGCAAAGCTCATCAGCAGGGTCCGTTTAACGTGAAAGACCAACTACATGACTGAGTCACAGCCAGTGTAGGCAGGAGCGGGAAAGGCGGTGTGGCAGTGGGGATGGGCTGAGAGTGGCCACGTGGGTCTCCCCACCTCTGGTGCTCCCCTCTGGTGCAACAGCTGACTCACAGACCACATTCCGAGTGTCCCTCTCTGCCGTGGGGCAGGACTTGGCCATGGTGCTCGGTTCTCAGGGGGTGCTCAGGGGTGAGGCAAGTCCACAGCAGGGGCCAGAGTTCTTTTTTTCCTGGTTTTATAAGCTGGATCCTAACTAAGATCTCACTTCTAAAAGGCTTCTCTGCCCTACAAGTCTGAGAAACACGGGTCCTTCCCAGCTCTCATACTCTAGGGAGCATATCTTGGGTCCAGTGTTATTTTTCCCAGTTTTATAAGATTTGGCATATATTTTCTCTACTATGAAATTATGGGGGAAAGCTAGCATGGAGGCCTGTATTTTACAACCCACCTCTGTGAAACACGTGGACATGTCTGTAATTCATCTGCTAAGTCCTTGGCTGGCCTTCACAAGATACAATCATCACAGTGTCCCTCAGTGTGATGAGAAAACCCAACTGCTTTCATAAGGATCACCTTATAAGGTTTGTCAGAACTGCCTCGTGGTAAAAAAAGATGGGACCATCTATGCTAAACAGATTCTAGTTGGTTAACTCTTTACGGTCTGGCTTTTTTGGTGTTTGTCTGTAATGACAATTTGTCAGAAACTGTGTGGCTCCTGCCTTATCCCCAAGCAGTTCTTGTCATCAAGTGTCCCGTGTAAGGGAAGCTGGATGAGCAGAGCTGGGCTCAATCGGCAGCCCTGCTATGCCGGGAGCACCCAGAGTTTCCTCCTACAGGACTGGGAGCCCCGTGAGCCATGAGGCTAATAACTTTCACATTAACAGTCCTGCCGGTTCATCCGTAAAGATCCCAGACGATGTCCCACAGACAGACACCTCCCCACATTTCCACCACTGCTTTTCATTGGGCTGTAAGCTAAGTGTCTACTTTACTATCTTCTACAAAACAAACTTCGCAGGCTACTGCCATTGTTAATGTCTCAAAAGCAAAGGGAGCTCGGTGAGTATCTGTTATTCAGTAAGCAGGTCACAAATCATCTTAGCCAACTGCAAGGTTATTTCTCTCAACAGAGGCACTCATGTGTTCAGAACATCTCTGTGCTACTGGGCTTCTTTCTGAACACACTCAGGAGCTGCGTTAGTTTCCTTCCCCAGAAACTCATTTCAAACCTTCAGTTCTCCCTCACAGGCCCTGGAAGAAACTGCAGACACGTGTTAACTGTGCGTGTCTGCCCACATCCTCACGCACGGGGACAGCCGCTATCCCTGCTTGTCTGTGTCCTGCGCAGCCACTCTCCCCAGCACCTGACCTTCGGTTTGCTGAGGAGTGTAGCTCCGAGAACAGCACTGAGCACGTGGGTCTGTGTGAAAGGCTGACTGAGCTGACAGTCACTCCTGCGCAAAGTAAGGGACTGGGAGACCCCGCCAGCACCCACGTGGAGTGATCAGTGTTTCCTGCGTCTCTCACTCGAGGATAATTGATGTCACTCCAACGCTTGAGCTAAAATGTTAATGATTTAAAAAGAATCATCCACCCCTCAATGAAAACACCAAGATGGTTCTCTTTCTCTCTCTTACTGACATTAATTCAAAATTAAAGTTAATAAACTTTTTAAAATTGTCTGTTTAAGACAATGTGCATGTTTAAGTGAAAACATCATGGACAGACGCAGGATGTCGTGCTCTATCACATTAGGCCCAGCTGCTATGGACAGTTCAGCAGAGCTTCAGACTAAAGTGAGCATGTCTGCACGAGCATAACAGTCTGTAAGTAAACCAGCAGAAGGAAAGGAAGATTTTAAGGCTCACACATTAAACGTATTTCTTGTTAAGTATAAAGTCTTAAATGATAAATGTACAAAGCGACTTCCTACACACATTTGCTTGTTTTTGTTTAAACCCACTTCAAGGTGTTGGGGGAAAGGGAGTTAAATAGTCCCCTTCACATGCTGACCTAGCTCTGTGTTTTCCTGGAAACTTCAGTGTAATAAATATGCAGGTGAGAAGACAGCACCCCATTTACACTCAGGCTCAGAAGCCGTGGACACCTAGAGAGGAGTGTGTCACAAAGACCCATTTCTGGTGTCCACCATCTAGCTCACACGTCTTGTAGTCTCCAGGGTATAGGACTATTATGAAATATATTCTAACTAAACGCAGGCGTAAGGAAACCAGGCAGTGGTGAAAGAGAGCTCACCACCAAGGAGCAACCACCACCCACTGGCCGCTCCAGAGGCCTCCTTCCTTACTGGACAATTAAGAACCCCATCCCACGTCTGAAAAGGGAAAAGCAGGAGGAATCAAGGGTGCACAGTAGCCTCTTAATTAATCCACGGACACAGTGATTAGTAGCCAGCTACTTGGCACGGCTGCCACCACACAGAGGCGGTTAGTGACTGCTGCCGCCACAGCCGGGCGTTACTGCGGCAGAAGCGAGCGGTGCTGGAGCCACACCACAGACCACGCGTTACCCTCGAGGAGGCTGTGGGTGAAGGGAGCCCCTCAGCAGCGTCCTCCTTGATAACCTCCTAACAACACAGAACAAGAGTGTGTGAAAGGCGAGGGGTGAGCCACACCGGATGATGAATGAACATGATGTGAAAATAACAACATAAACACCGAAACCTGGAGGGGTGAGGTTTCTCCTTTAGCGACACATTAAAATTTACATAGAAGGTTAAGTCCTATATCTTTTGCCTCCTGATTTATAAAAGTATATTAACGAGGACTTTCTTTTTGTTCATTATTAAGCAAACTTGATCATCAGGACACCCAATATGTTAGGCATAGACGTGCTGTTCTGGATTAGATTCAATAGTACATCTGAATAATTTCTTTGTCCTATTTAATTTCTGTCATTAGCTTAAAAATGTTCTTTCAACAGATCATTTTTATATAATAGGGCTAACATATATACAGATACCATATGTGCATGTCCTTTAAAAAGATATTAGAAATCAGCAGATGTAAAGCCTGGTGTTAAACGTCTGGTAACAAACGCTGGCTATAAACAACTCAACACGTATGCGCTGAGGCTGCCAGCCACCTCCTTCCATAGGTATAGACAGAAATGAAAACAAAATACACTTTATTTTAGTAATAGCTTATGTTTCCTAAAGCTGTTTATAAAATAAGTTGCATTCTTTTACTACAGAAAGGAAACGAGCAAACGCTAATGTTCTAGATGTTTCTTATTCAGTTAATACTTTAGTTACCCTTTTTTATACTTACTAGGCCATTGCTTTGATCTCTGGGCAAATTCGATTTTACTGGTGGACGTGAGATGAGATGTTGGGAACCGCCAGGGTAATACCTTGGCGAGTAAAGGTATGGGGCAAAGAATGGCTATGGAAAAAACATGCAACAAAAGACGGGGTAAACAATTACAGAATCAAAGTGTAATGAGATTCAGCAAACGAAACTAACCAACAAAATACAGCTCCAGAGTGTAATGCGAGTGACAAAAAAAACAAAAAAAAAAACCTTTCTCATATCCTGTAAGATATCGAACCCAAACATGATGCAGTATTTAATATATTGGTTTACTAAAAGCTTTCTTTTCTAAGCAAAGTTTTACCCCTTATAATTTGACACAAGGGTTTCTCTTTAACAATTTTTGGGCTAATTACCATGTGCCAGATTTTAAGTGATTTATAAATATTAACAAATCTCTTTTTTAAAAAGGTAGAATGGAATCTTAATAGAAAACTATTCTTTACAATAAAAAGATTAGCCTTACGACCAAAAAAGTCTCGATATGTGAAAACAGCCTCCCATGGACTCCAGGAGTATCTGCTACGCTAAGTTCCTAGATTACACTGTCTCTAAATAAGCAAGCGTATTTTCAAACGGGGAGCCCATTGTCTGGGTAAGATTTATAACTATAGCATTTACTTGTAACAAGCTTCTTATTAACAGGAGCTATCAGATTATATGGGCTCAATGCAAAGATTAAAACTCCCCAGGCTCATTACACCGAAGCAACACCTTTTCCACTCCTGCCATTGGAGGAACATTACTTTGCTTTTACTTTCAAATAACTAGAACAAAAAATTACTAGACCTAAAAACATAAGAAAATTTTAAATGTTTAAAAATAACAAAATGTGATTAAAGTACCACATGATTGTTATTCATGTAAAATTAGTGAACACAAGGTCTCAGCCTAGGTGGTTTGGTAATTTTTAAAAAACAAACTTCACAGTCTCCAAAGTTCAACTGCCATCTAATGACCAATGGAGTCATTTTAATTAATTACAGCGGGTTTTAGGACTGGTAAATAAGGTCTGCATCTCACGTTGCCGACCCACGTTGAAGGGACAGCTGGAACACACTGTAAAGTGCAATGCTCCGGCCCATCCCTCGTCTGGGTGGAAGACGGCACCACACTCTGAGGGCTCTGAGGTGGTGCCACTAATTAATGACAAGGCCAACCTCTTTCAAAACCGAAAACTTAATTTAAATTCTGGATTCCTTCTTTGCCACACTGGTTCTAAACTCTCTTTCTTCCTCTCTCACGTGGAGTCGAGGTTGGCATGCACCTGGCTTCGAGAATACCAGCCCTTGTTTTCTCCAATTAGACTAAAGAGGGAGACAACAAAAATAAGGAACTGCAACGGGCCGAAGTCAGGCCCCGCACTGGGACTAGGGCTTGCGCTCTCCTCCCTGACAGGAAATCCTGGGTTACTGACCGCTGCGGTGAGGGCTGGGCAGCCTGGGCCTGCTGAACCTGACACAGTCCAAATGCCCTGATGTTACCTGTGCTTCCATCTTTTCAAGCAGAAAACTGCCACACTCACACTAAGTCAGCAATTACACGTGACCAGAGGTGATGTGAAATAGGACTCTAGAACTGGGCTACAGGGCTGTTATTTGGCAATAACATCTGAGTCCCACAAGCAGTACTTTCCATTGTTATCTCACATTTAAAAGCTATGCTACATACTAATTATAGGTTTACTGAACTGCAGAAATTTATGTTTATCGTTTTAAATGCCAATGTAAATTATTATACAAGATGTAACAAATCGAACTTTTGTTTATCAACAAATAGACATGCAGATCCCTCTGAAGCACTGGAGTGTCACTTTCTTATCAAGATAATAAATTTTAAAAAAAGCATCACTAGTACTCAGATTCAACTGATATCTAGAACCCACTAGGATTCAAAATTTTTTTGATTTTTAAAATATCATAGAATTAAATTCAAATTTAACTTTTTCCCTATTTTCAAGCTAAAGCACAGTTTGTAAGTAATAACAGAATTCCTAAGCAGGAAACGCCTGACACTGCCCCGGAACACTCCTTACCCGGTTGTAGAAGGGGTGCTGGGGCCCTGTCATGCCACTGTAGTAGCTGCTGTGAGGCTGGGGGGACACAACCCCGCCCGCGAAGGGCCCATTGAAGGACGTAGAAGAGGAGCACACAGACGGAGCCTGGCTGTAGCCGGATGGGGGCCTCGGGGGAGCTTCATGTAAAGGAAGTGGGGGATACGCAAGTCCTCCTATGTTGATCTGGTCTCTTGCAGCACGAACATCTGAAAGATGAAATGATGCCCCAGAAGGCAAGAGAAAACAGGACATTAGTAATCAGTCCCATTACCACTGCCTTTAGTTACCAGGTAGAGAGAGGAGTCGTCACTCCTGCCAGGGATCCGTCCCGACTGGATGAAAGGAGGGGATGGGACTCCTGACGACTGAGTCCAGTGAGAGGAGCCCGGCTGCTCTGCATAAGTGCTTCTCTCACCATTTGAAAGGTCGCCAGCATCTGGGTTCCTCCCTTCAGTCACCAGAACCATTCATTTCTCCCTGATTCTGTACGGCATTGGTTTGTGCTGCTCTAACAATCTGTACGGTTCATAAAGTGTTAGCAGCTACCATTAACTCACACCTGCCAGGTGTTAATGAACACAATGCCAGCTGAAGCTGTGGGCTGGCAAATATGTGCCGCGTCCACCTCTGAACATCAGCCCTAGAGCCGGATTTAGAGAGAGAATGTGGGAGTCCCAGGCTCTCCTCATAGTTCCTGGGAACTCAAAGGCGGGCCAGCAGGGCCAGTGTCACACAACACAGTGCGTTCCCATGACGGCTGTGTGTGCATGTGGACCCAGTGGTGCCTCAAAACAACTTATTCGCAAAACTCCCCATCACTACCCTCAAGTTCCAGTCCACAAACTCAGGTTAAAATTTAAAAGTGATACGAAGATGTCCTTCCCTCTCTGGGTCAAGATCCCCATTTGGAAGGGAAGGCTGGGGACAGAAAAAGCACAATGGACTGGTATCTTACAGTGGTGACTAAATGTGAAAAGGAATCTAATTCCTAAGTAAGGACTCAGGTGTGCGGGTGGGAAATATAACAAGTGAGTTTAACAAACAGCATTTTCTTCACATTCCCAACGTCGAGACCCTCGATCACTAGTCCCCTGTATAGAGCCTTGTCAATATTTCTTGGCTTCATGGAGCAGGAGAAACTTATGTAGCTAAGTTAAAATTAGGAAAATCTTTGAGAGCTCCAGAGAAGAAAAATTAAATTTACACTAATCCCCACCTGCAATAATCTCCCGCAGCTTGGGGTCCAGGTTTACAGTGCACGGCAGGAAGGTTTTCACATCTCGGGCCACGAGAACTGGGGTCCGTGAAGATAAAAACACTTCAAAGTTTCTTATATCTCCATCAATTTCAAGCAGTGGCTCCACGTCTTTCGTTGTTGGAATATTCTTAGATATTCTTCAACAAGAAAGAAATGGGAAAGGTCATTAATGTCACTATTACAAAGATAAATTCTACATATAACTTAAAATTTGTTATTTATAAAAATAAAGAATACGTTATATACTTTGCTGTCATTAAAAATTTTTAAAGAAAAAAAACAGGTGGTATAGTTACAAAATTAGTAAAGTAACAAGTGAGGTCAGAATTATGTTGCCTTTGACCAGAGGCAGGACTTGGGCAGAGGAGGAAACATGCACCAGGTGCCGCACGACTGAGTGACCGACCACCTGTCGGCACGAGGAGGGAGCGACCCCTTCCGATGAGGACAGCGGCTCCCAGACACTTGAACAGCCGCCAGAGCCACAGACCTGGAAAGAGAACCTGGCTGGCTCTAAAATCCAAGCTTATTACCGTGTGCCGTGGATCTTGCCTTTGCAAAGAAAAGAAGAACTAAAGAATAATTTTTAATAAATTACACAAACTAGAAAGTTAACACAGGTTTAATCTATTCTAAAAAGGTTTATTTTCTATTGTAAAGGAAGTATGTACTTACTACACAAGCATATTTATGAGGCAGCGGAATACAGAAAAGTAGAGGGGAAAACATAATTTCACTAAGCGGACACAGTAACTACTAATAATACAGTGTGTCACCTAGTGTTCACATATTAAAATGTTTATTATGCAGAATTTTTGCATAGTTGAGTTTACATATGTAAACAATTTTGTATCAGGCAGAGATCTTAATTATAAAAGTAATAGTCATTAAAAAATACTTAGTAAACACTTGTTTGACAAACTATATAAAACTGCCATCTTTATAGGTCTAAATGGTCAATCCTGACAATTCCATATGGTCCGACCTACCGCGTCGAGGCCACGTGCCAACCTGAGGTGATAAATAAAAATGCATCAGAGAGAGAGAGAAAACGAGAGAGAAAACAGGAAAGACGGCTTAGGGGACAAGGAGGCAGAAGAGAAAACGAGGTGGCCACGTCCACCGGCAGGGGAAGAGATAACAACCATGGCACATCCATGGGATGGAAAAGCACTCGGCAAAAAAGGGGTAAACTTATTTACACTCGCATCAGTATGAATTCCACAGTAAACTGCACGGGGGGAAGGACACCGCCAATAAGGAGGGACAGCTGACTGTCTCCGTGACACAAAACTAGAAAAAACCGTCACAATGACGGAAAGCAAAGGGGCTCCCTGTGAAGTCGGGGGTGCAGGTGGGAGAAAGGAGACAGGAAGGGATTCCCAAGGAACAGGAGGAACTCAGTAAGTGACAGCCATGCCCACGCTCCTGACGGTGGTGACGACTTCGGGGTAAATACACACATACATGAAAACCGTGGAACTGCACAGTTTTAACAGGGCAGCTTATCGTACGCCAGTTACAGCTCACACCGCTGTTTAAGACTCACTGTGAATTTGGACATATCTTCGAAACACTCAGCTCCCAATTAGTCGAGAATATTACCTGTCAGATTGTACTGAGCACAGTTTCAGAGCAGTAAGTTTTCAAGCCCTTCAAAAAGTAAAATGGGATCCTACTCTAATATTAGTTATGTTATTTCTTTGGGATTAGCACTTTACTGTTACAACCCAATATTTGGTTAGTAGCCAAATATTAAAAGCTAAAAGGGAAAATCCAGAGAACATTAGCAAACAAGACAAGACCAGGGTACTCTGAGCATCCAAGGATACGATGTTGTCTTGGTGAATTTCAGGAAGTCCCAGTTAGGGACTCAGGCACACGCCAAGGGTAGGAAAGCCCTCTGAAATGGGGCGGCCTCTAAATAAAAAGGCGTTCAAGCTGCTTAAGTACACTTAAAACAAAGTGGAGAACTTGGAGAATGGCCGCACAGGATCATGTGCAGAAGTGGCCAAAACTCAGCACTTACACAGTAAATTAGTGTGTCTATTTCAGGAGCTTAACACCAAGTGCTCAGAAGAGCAGCTGGAGAGACGTAGATGAGCGTACAGCTGACAAGTCAGTCACATGGAACAAGTGCACTGAATTCTAACGCCGGCCTGGTCAGCCTAAGTGTGAGCAGTGTCTGGGTGGGGACAACGCGGCCGTTCCCAAGCCAGCGGGTGGCTGCTGCTGTCCAGACTGAGCGTCCAGCCCTCGCTCGAGCTCCATACAGGAAACTCTTCCACTGAGAGCATTTATGTAAATGATAATCTTTTGGCCGTGGGCGACCGAAATCATATGTGCCTTTATTTTTTTTCAGATACATTTCCAAAGATTAGCATTTAAAGAACTTAAGCAACTTCACTCTTCAATTAAGGGTGAATTTAAACTCCCAGCATATGAATCATGTGAGCTGAAGCTGCCAGCAGTTAAAAGGGTCCACAGAAGGCTTTGTAAAGCCCGGGCATCCACAGGCTCCCGGTAAGTCTAGAAGCAGCTTCTTCCCATGCTACCAACCAGCAGCACTATTAGTGCCAACACCGGGGCAAGGTAAAAGCATTTTGATTATAAATGACAGTGGTTATGGAACGTCCATATTAACCCCGTGGCAGGAATTAGATGAGCCATTCATATTACTTCCATTCAAAATGAGGTTTTAAATTACATGGAAAAAAATCTATTTTAAGTCCAAATATAAACAGGTTCTAAGAGCATAATTTATGGAGATAGCATTATTTATCAGGCTTTATCTATAAGTAGCTGCCTAATAATGTCATCATTTAATCATGAGAAGTTAAGAATTAAGATAAATTTTCTTTAAAATTTTACACGAAAACTTAACCGCCTCAGCATTTTAGTACCTTGAAGTGAACTTAACTCCTAGTGGACTTTTAGACACTTCCTATCAGTAATGCCCGGTTGTCACTACTCTGCACAGAGCCCTTCTGAGGCCTGGGAGACAGATGGGACAGGCAGAAAACAGCCACTCAGCACTGTTACCGGAGGGTCAGGAACAAAAGATAAACACCATCCTTGTTAAGTCCACTACTATCTGTGGAAAGACAACCAGACTCTAGCCAGGAGCTAACTGCGCCGCCCCCCTGCGTTAACCCGGTTAACCCCTGCGCACCCTCCAGCTCAGCTCCACCCCGCCCCCTGCGGGAAGTCCTCCCTGAGACCGGGTGGTCCTCCCTAGTGAAGCCCTCACAGCACCCATGCTTTCCGGCAACGGCACAGCACCACTGGAGTGCTACACTCATTAGCAGGATTATTTCATTAATGTCTATCTCCCCCTCTAGACGGCAAATTCCATTCATTCCATTAGAGCTGGGAACAAGCGTGGTTTTGTTCACCGCTGTCTCTCCAGTGCCCAGAGCAGAATACTGTCTTATTACTTTTGCCTAATAAATATTTGTAGAGTTAATAAACTACACAAGAAAGTGTATTGTTCCCGATAACTCTGTCCCCCTAAAATAATCTCCACTTCGATTCTGTCTCACGTAGAACCAACCTTGTGCTTGGGAAAGCGCAGGGTGGCCCTGCTCAGGTCATCTTTGTGCGTGATGTGAAACGGGCCCAGCTCCACCCTCTCGCATGTGGAGGCCCAGCTGCCCCAGCACATCTGTTGAAGGGACTATCCCCCCCAATGGACTTGCACCGTCAGCGCTCCACCAGCTGCAGACGCACGGGTTACCCCGACTCCCACGCCTCCCCCGCTGGCCTATGTCCTCTTGCCCTGCACGATGCTTTGAGTGCCGTGGCTCTGCAGTAACTCAATGTGAGAGTTCTCCAATTTATTCTTTTTTGAGGTTGTTTTGACTATTTGGGGTCCCTTGCAATTTACATGAACTTGAAGATCGGGTTTCTGCTTCTGCAAAAAAAGGCTATTGGAATTCTACAGGGACTGCTCTGAACCTGCAGGACACTATGGGTGACAGTGACATCCTACTGCTTAGTCTTCCCATCCATGAGCACAGGAAACCATTCCACTCACTCCGATCTTTACCTTACCAACCTGCGGTGTGCAGTGTACAAATGTCTGACCATGCTGGTTAAATGTTGCCTGTGGGCTCTGGGGTTCCATGTGCAGGGCCGCGTCGCTCTCTACTAAAGATGGTTTACTTTGTCTTTTCCACACTGGGTCCTTTTATTCGTTTCCTACCTAACTGCGCTGGCTGGGACTTCCAGTGGAACACGGAAAAGCAGTGGTGAAAGCGGGTGTCCTAGGCAACCTGGGCTGCTGCAACAAGAGACCAGGCCCGGTGGCGCAAGCAACAGCTCCTTCTCCAGTTCCGGGGAGTCTGGATGTTCGACATGAGGGAGCCAGCTGGTCAGGGTCTGACGAGACCCCTTCCTAGTGTGCCGTCTGCACTCACTCCTTCCCACGAGGGCGAAGTTCATCATGAGGACTCCAACCCAAGACCTTGTCTAAACCTCCCCACCTCCAACACCATCACCATGGGGGTGGGGTTTCAATTTTTGAATTTTGGGGAACTCATTCAAGGAAGACAAGGTGCCCCGTCTTGTCCCTGTCTTTGGGGGGACACTTAAGTCTTTCGCCTTGGGGATGACAGCAGCTGTAGGTCCCGTCCAGCCCTGGTTCCTGAGTGTCTTGACCATGGAAGGGTGCTGAGCTTGTCGGATACCTTTTCTGTACTCCTCGAGTATTCTCTTGCAATCTTTTTTATTTCTGTAAGATGATGGTAATGTCCACAGTTTCTGACTTTAGTGATTTGTGGCTTTCTCTTTTTGACAGTTTAGTAAGTTTTGTCAACTTTGCTTAACTTTGCAAAGAAACCCCCTTTGGTTTCACCGATTTTCATTATTGTTATTCTGTTCTCTATTTTATTTACCTCTGCTCTAATCTTTGTTAATTCCTTCCTTCCGCTAGCTTTGGAATTTTTTAATTTGCTCTTCTTTCCCTAGTTCTTCAAAGGTGTAGGGTTTGGTTATTAAGACACTTCTTCTCTACTGTAGGTATTTAGTCATAAGTTTCCCTCTGAGTGCTGTCTCTGCTGCATCCCATCAGTTTTAATCACCCCTAAGTTCTTATAAAAGTACCTTGATAACGATTCCATGAGTCACCTTCCACACTAAGTTGGAAAGAACATAAGCCCCGGGGTCAGAAAGAGAGACGCTTTACTTGCTGCAGCTGAAGCTACTAAGTAATAAAGTTATAAAAGGTAAGGCTGCCCGCATGCGGAAGGCTGTGGGGCCCGCAGAACAGCCCTGGAGGGGCAAGAACCGAGAAGAGGAGACAAAGAGGCTTCTGCGTGTGGTGGGCGGAGCTGACCCTCCAGGCCACGGTGTGCACGTGTCAGTGTTCTCACTAATCCCCACTCTCACAGCCTACAAAGCAATGTCACATTTGCAGGCATCCCGTCCAGGAGCGACACCAAAAGCAGCAGATGCACACTGAGTATCTAATCGCACCACACCTCCGGGTTTGTTTCTGATTTCGAGCATTTAACGTGTTTGACTTTGTGTTTGATGATGGTCTAATTAGGGTTAAATAACGCAAACCATGAGAGTACTTGTCCAAGTTGCCACAGAAATCACTAGCAGAGCTAACTTTTTACAAACAGTCCTGGGAATGTAAAGTACAGCATAGGGATTATAGTCACTAATATAATAGGAACTATGTGTGGTGCCAGGTAGGTATTAGACTTACTGCAGGGGACCATTTTGTAAATTATATAAATGTCTAACCACCATGCTGTGCACCTGAAACTAATATAAAATAACAATGAATGTCAAATGTAATTGAAAAGTAAAAAATATACATATAATAAAATAGAACCTGTTACATACTAAATTTTTAGGCACTGAAGACCAACACGTAAGCCTGTGTTACCAGGTCGCCTGGTTCTGTGTCAGTTTCCTTGCAGACTTAGAAATAAAGTCTCCCCTCCATCTTCATGTGCATATGTAAATCCCTTTATTGCTTTTCTTTTAATCCAGACCAACACTCTTCTGTTCACAAAATTACTCGAGCAAGTCTACCCCCCACCCTAAATGCCAGAGCGCAGACCGTAATAACCAGTTAGAAAAACAACTGCACAATAATTAGTGACCCAGGTGACAGGACCATGTGGAGAAGCAGACCCAACACTTCAACTAACTATAAGAAATGGGAGACCGGCCAGGCGTGGCTCAGCGGTTGAGCATCGACCTAGGATCCAGGCGATTGGGGTTTGATTCCCAGTCAGGGCACATGCCCGGGTTGGGGGCTCGATCCCCAGTCGGGGGATTGCAGGAGGCTGCCGATCGATGACTCTCTCATCATTGATGTTTCTCTCTCTCCCTCTCATTTCCTCTCTCTGAAATCAATAAAGACATATTAAAAAGAAAAAAAAGAACTGGGAGTATCTCTAAGGTTATATTGGGGATTCTCCTATGAGGCAAAATCCCCAATTAACCTTTCAGGTTTCTGGATCAGGTGAACTGAACACCTCCTACCCCAGCAGAGCAAGTTTAGAAACTGGGCGTATTTGCATCTAGTTGGGATTCAGAATTTTCTAGATACTCTATCACCAAACCTAGGGAGAGAAACAGACTCTATCACCAAACCTAGGGAGAGAAACAGACTCTATCACCAAACCTAGGGAGAGAAACAGATGCTAAACCAATGCAGGACTGCAAATCACACACACGCTTCCATTTTAACATTCTCAGAACAGCTCATTTTTCTCACTAACTGAATTTATTAGGAAATGCTACAACTTGAATCAATTCATTTATATTCATTCTCTTTATTTACTGGGATTCTGCATAAGATTTAATTTGAAAAGGTTTCCAGCGGGGAAGAGCCTGAACCACAGTCAACTACAGCGTGAGGCCTACCCAGCTGCTGCCACACTGTGCTCAGAGCAGTTCAGATGACAATCATTTCAGGCTGCAGAAACAGAGGACTTCAGCGAGGAGGCTAAGGGAAGCTAAATAACTCATATCAAGAGTTTATACTGCGGTATCTTATTTAAAAATATCCCAGTGAAAGTAGCGAGAGCCAATTTCCATAGCTACTTGGGAAGCACTGACAGTATCATAAGGTGCTACTGAGCAAAAATAAATGTTCATTATTGTTGCCTTAAGCAATCTTTTAAAGTTTACATTAATCATACATAGAAAGTAAATGTTTTGCAATGAAACTGAGTAACAGGCCTAGAGAATGAAGGCGCTGAATTCAAGGCCTGACTGTGAATGTGTCTCAGACTAAAACAAAACCGTTATTACGCGAGCCATCGTAAAGATTTGATGTTTAATAAGTACAGAAACCAAATTCTACAAGGTTTAGGATTTAATATTTTTAAATGTAAACACAGATTTGTTAAGATTTTTTAAAAATCTCCTTTTTTCAATATTCATCCCTTTTCCCAAAAGTCCGTTTAGAAGAATTTTAGGAGACAAGGGTGCTATTAAACTTAAAAACCATGCCGTAGGGTCAGACGACTGACTACTCATTTGCCTGCAATCATGATTCTCAGTGCTTGCAAATGTCCTGTGAAGCCATTTCCAAAAAAAAGAGCTGGAAGCTGAACTTAAGAGTTTAAAACATTCATTAAGCTCAGTGTTTCCTGCTGTGAAAAGGGGAGAGCAAACGCACTAAGTCTCTCTTGGCCGCCGGAGCCACCTCCAGTGAAGCGCTGCCCCCTTGTGGATTTCGAGCCTTCACATCAAGAAAGCGCCTCACCCAGCCTTTCCACCGGTAGCTTTTTGTTATTAGCTTGCATTTTTGTTGTACGTTACTTTTGTTTATTCTCATATTGTGAAGAATCTAAAAATACTCTGACTTGAAATTCTGAGATCACAAACCTCTGTTGAAAAAAATAAGTTCAGGGAAAAATCAATGTCTACCTGATCTCTGAAGGACAGTTTATGTTTTGTAAATCTGAATCCTTCCATAATCAGACTTATTTTTTAATGTAAACATACATGATACTCTTACTGTACTAAAAATAAGCTATAAATCTTCAAGGGTGATGGGTTTTTACATATTAAAATATATATATTAGAGAAACTGACTTTGCTATTTCTGTTTTCAAAGAGCCTTAGTTTAATACACTTGACTTTTTCATGCTTTGGAACATTTAAAATTCTTTCTTTGTTCTACATTAGCATAAAATATAAAAATGGCACCACGACAAGTTTAAATGAGAATATATTTTAAAAATCAGTTTTACCCTATTAAAAGCAAAAGAAAAGCTATTGAAAAGCTACCTAGGAAAGAATTACAGGCACTTGGCGCCCATAAAAATGGCATAAAGGCTGGAACAAGCAGATGCTCCAGCTGTTTCAGTGCAAAATATCACAACTGGGTTTTTAAGCTTTCCACACAAAACCTAGTCAGTTACCAGACACACTCAGGACTGAATACAGCATTTACTTGGGGTTTTACATACGTTGCTAAGAGGTTTGCATTTTTTAAATATATATATTCAATCCTCTGGAAAAAAATTCTATATGCTATAGCATTTCCACTGATACATAATAAATGATTCCAACTATCTTTCTGAAAATGAGTAAGATGTATCTGGAACTGAAAATAAAAGTAGTGTAGGCCTGCATGTCTAACGTCGCGGACCATGTGCCCAGCCGTGTGGTCACAGGCCATCTCCTGCTTCAGAAACAGGCTGGGACGCTCTGGCAGTTCCAGCTGTGACCTTAGTGATCGTTCTCTACTCCCAGGCTCGTGAAACAGTCTAGGTAGAGTGGGATCCATGTATGCACGTACTGGGGCAAAAGCAATAGTAGCTGATACTCTTATTAGCACCTGCACAGCCATAATAAACTATATAAATATTTGTTTAATGAACACAATCAAAATGTTTAACATAACACAAATGGAGTCCAACTAAGTCACTCAGCCTTTTAATCAATACTGACAATGGCCTTTAAGCAGAAACTGGAGTGAGAGGGCCTGTCTAAAAGTGTGCGGATAGGAAGCAACTCCAAACAACGGCGTTAGAGAAAGGATGGTGAATGCAAGAAACCTTAAGAATGCCATGGAGCCAAAGGCTACAGGGAAATGCACACGAAAATACTGGTTTCAGTATCACCTGACGCAAGGGGGAAACGTCTCCATTCCACCTCCGGGTACTGAAAATGTGCTATGCGCCTGACCCAGGGTGCACATGTATAATTACAAAGGAAACCGTTTACCACATTTAGAGTCAAAGAACAAGTGTCTATGTGGATAGTCTTCTCAAAATAAAATGGAGCTTCTCATTCACCACCTTCCCCCAACCCAGGCTTTCTCAATGCAAACGTCATCATATTTCTGTTTTTAAATTTTATTTCATCTTCACTCAAGTGTTTGTATTGATTTTAGAGAGAGAGGAAGGGAGAGAGAGAAACACTGATCGGTTGCCTCCCATATATGCCCTGACCGGGGACTGAGCCCGCAACCTTTTGATGTACGGATGACTCTACAACCCACTGAGCACGGGCCAGGATATCATTGTATTTCTTTATTCTTTCAGACATATCCACTACCGAATGCTCTATGTTAAGCATGTCTAGAAGCAAAGAATTCAGCAAGGTTTATGGAAGTTACAGTCCACAAGGTTAATAGCCTGGTTCAGGAAACAAGTGTTAAAGAAACAGCATGCAAATATTTATAAAAGGGTAAGTATGGTAAGTGCCATGAAGAAAGACACCAGTATATGATGAACACATCCAGTAAAACCTTGGAGAACAGGGTACCCTGGGCACAAAGGCTTCCCGAGTCAGTGGCATTTACGATGAGACCAGGGAAGGGCGGGAGAGGGGAGCATGGGCCAGAGACAAGGGCAGAGCAGAAAGGCGGGAAAGGAGGGAGAAGGTGCAGGAGGGGCTGGGGCCTTGCTAGGAAGCTCGGAACCCCAGACAAACCTGATTCTGTGCACAGAACTCCGCCCAGTTGTTTCTTTATCCTTAGAGCCCAAGTTGATATGCACTGACCATCATCTCCATGTACACTCCTCATAAATCAAGTTCAATATTACTCTACAAGCAACTCCCCGCTGCGCTCCACACCCATCAGTCCTATCGCCACGGCAACCACCTCTCCCTCGAGCCCCACCAGGGGTGGGAAGAGCGTGCTGGATCCATGTAACCCATGGACACAGACAAGAGGCTGGTGAAGGCTGGGGCGGGGGGGAGGGTCCAGGGGGGGAAAATAAGACATCTATAATTCAAAATAAAATAAAAATTCTGCCCTTCACCTTTATTTATCTTTAGGAACCTGGATTTTCCCATTAATTTCCACAACCAAAAAATGCATATTTTAATGGTCAACATTGCATCTGATTACAGGTATCTGTTCAAGGCTTGAAGGCTCAATCTTCTCATTAAACCTGACAAGTCTATGAATGTCCTTTATGTCTATCCAGATGAATTTGTGATTTCTCTTTTAGGTCATATTTTCTTTTTTTCCAACAAACCCTGCTTAGTTTCCTCTCCTATATGGAGAATTAGCTCATGATTTTGCAAAGATCAAGCCATCTTTATAAAAAGATAAAGATACTGATAAAACATTGAGCCCCTGAATAAAGTATTTACGTTACAAATACATTAAGGGCCAGTGTGTTTCAGGAATAAAGATGGAACCAGTAATTACACACAAGATAGTAATTTAACGGATGCTGGATGACAATACCATGAACACCCGCAGAGAAGTCACATCGCCGCAAGAAGACAGACTGCATTGAGATTCTAAACTATATATAAAAAACACCAAGACAGCATGCCTGAAACAGTGTTTGGAGTAAATATTTATAGTATCTCAAAACCTAAATTAAGAAGAAAAATCATCAGCACAAAGAATAGACTCTGACCTACAAAGGAGATGACTCCTTCACAAACCTGTACTAACTAGCGTCCGGCTGTTCACGCTACTCAAAGTCATAACTTAGGTCCACGTGCAAAGAAAGAAGCTCATGCATAACCTGGGCCACATTACGGGGCTGGGGGCCCATGAATACTGCCCAGAACACAAAGGAAATGGGAAGGTGGTTCATGAGAGCTAAGAGGGGCGTGAGATGCTGAGAAGCGATCAAATTTAGCTGATGAAAACTATGGCTGAATATCAAGAAGAAATGTCATGATATAATGTTTTATTATAAAAAATGTCCTAAAGTACAGAAATAGCACTACTTGAATAATTTAAAGATAGTGAATTTAATATAAATGTTATAAGCCAGGTACCTATAGTGCCTATTCAGCAAATAGCTATTTTAATGAAAGGAAGGGTGGCTACCATTCTCAGGCTCTCTCAAAACGTAGTCAATTGTTTTTAAAAATAAAAATGTAGCACCGAAATAGAGGCTGCACAATCCTCATCACAAAACTACTCTGACCACAGCATCCTCAGTAAACGACCTCCTGAGTAGCGTCCAAACAAAAATGTTAAACATTATCTTCATGAAAATTCTTAAAATAGATATTTTCAAAACCTCTACCATTGCTTAAAATGCTTACTGGAAAATACCAGAAATAAAGTTTTATAACTACAATATTTCAGTGGTTGTCTAAAACGCTGTAATAAAAAGTAGACAGAAAATCTTTATCTAGTTTTTATTTTACTCCCTTTCTTCTTACTAAATGTATGTTAACAAAAAAAACACACACCCTCAAATGATCTAGACAAAAGCTTTTAGCTCAACACATAATTGCAAGAAAATTACAATAATTGTACCAATTAAAATAATCTTGAATGAACAGTATGTCATCTTAATGTTCCAATGGTTTATAGAGGGATCTACTTAATTAGCTGAAATTGCTTTCCAGTGTTAGTATCAAATGTCATTTGCTAAAAGTTGAACAATTTAGAAAATAATTTAACAAAGCAATTTTACCAAACACCAAGAACCAACATCTTCCTTTTCAGCCGAATAAAGCGAGCAGCTGTGTCATCAAATTGCTATAAAAGTAAATGAGGTTTTTTATGGATTAAAAAAAGTTTACTACTAGCGTTAAAAACACTATTTTCTGATTGTTTTTACCAAATCAGATTTCTTTAATAAAATAAATGAATATCAATTATATGCTGCTGCTTTTTGTCTGCTGTAAATAAAACTTTTTATTATTCAAACGACAAACAATAGCATCAAAGAACCAGCTATGGTTAACTAGAAACAGGCATCAGTCTTTGTCCAGCATGTTCCAATATATATGATTTTTCAAAATGCGGGTAGAAACTGTCTTCCCATCATTTTTCAGTCAAATCATCTTAACTTTATTTTGAGTCAAGTTTTTCATGAATCTCAAAGATTCTTACTACACTGTCATCTTCTCTTCCTTAGAGTATCTACAAACAATCTTTAGAAGTCTTTGTAGGCCTATCAGACATATCTATTTCTAAAAAAAAAAAAAAGGCGTCTCAAAATCACCGTGAATCCCACCCATTCATAAACAGCAAGCCACCAAGGGCTGAGGTCTAAACTGACGGGTTAAGGAAATGGCAAAACAAAGTCTCATCACCTCAATGTACCTCCAAGAAGACATGACTTGGGTTCCCTGGGCTTCGATGTCCTGAGTGTGAGTGGGGTCAACAGTCCCTACTAAGCAACCACCTCACTGCTGACAGCAAAAGGAGCTGGCGGGAAGAGCTCTGTGCCCAAGGAGACGGGACCCACGAAGGTCCTGAAACTCTGAGCCACGCCCTCCCCGCCAATAACCCGAGCCCCGGGCACCTCCTCTCCTCTCCTCTGGGGCTTCACAGGGATCCGGGGGCACCGTGGAGGCGCCCCGCAGAACGGGCCGAGGAAGCGCCGCACATCCGCCGGAAGTGGCCAGGCTCCCGCTCAGCACCCCGCCCGCCCTCCTCAGACAGGGGCCCGGACATACCCACCCTCCTTCCCACGTTTCCAAATTTCTTGACACCAGATACATTCCTCTAAGAACAGTATCATCGGATATTGTTCTAAAATGAATCTAAAACTCCAGTTCAGAGTTCCCAAATAAAGGCTTACCCTTTTCTCTGACAGATTTTTATTTACATCAAAATAATTTCTCAGGAATAAAATGAGGTGTGAAGGACTGTCTAATTAAGGCTTTATATAAAATACCATGTGAAGAATGAATCCCATTATATGAGTGTGAATTGTTATTAAGTTAATACTTTTAAAAGTTACTTTAGCCTGGCCGGGCATGGCTCAGCGGTTAAGCGTCGACCTAGGATCCAGGAGATCAGGGTTCGATTCCCGGTCAGGGCACAGGCCTGGGTTGCGGGCTGCGGCCGATCAATGACTCTCTCATCACTGATGTTTCTAGCTCTCTCCCTCCCTCTCATTTCCTCTCTCTGAAATCAATAAAGATATATAAAATAAATAAAAGTTACTTTAACTGTTTGATGATACCTGTGCTCATCTGGCAAACGTTCATCACTGTGTAATGATGAAAATATTTATTCATGAAATAAAACAATATTTTACTACACGCCAAACACCTCTCATAAGATTTCTGAAACATCAAAGGGCAGGTGCAATTCAGCGCCACGTGGCTAGCGGCCTGTGGCATCACGCGTCACTGCCATGCACTGGACGCCACACTTGGTTCAAACGACCCATTTAGTTGAGCAAAAATCACACAGCAAAACTGAGCAGAGCTCAAACTTGCAGACCAATCCTACACTGTCCCTGTGATTCCAGAGCCAGTCACCCACATGAAAACACGAAACAGAACAGGAACATGAGCAGTGGGGACTGAAACACGGGGACCACGAGCTGGCAGCCCTCTAAGGAAAGGAGAACTGTCTGAAATCTTCAGTGTGAGCTCGGCACTAAGTGATTTCTTTAGGGTTATAGTCCACTTACACGTTCAAAGTAGTAGTTCCAATTTTACTGAGTTTTATAAAACTGTTTGCATAGTTCCTCTGTGTTATATACACATATTTTATATGTTTTATTGACTTTTTAGGAGGAAGAGAGAAAAAGGACAGGGACACTGACGAGAGAGAAACATCGGCATCAACCGCTGACCCCTCCCTGCATGCCCCCCGCACACCCCCGCTGGGGATCAAGCCCGCAACCGGGCATGTGCCCGACCTGAATCAAACCCGTGACTTTCTGGTGCCTGGGACGATGCACGACCACTGAGCCACGCCGGCCAGGCTGTGTTATATTTTTTCTAAGACAGTTTATTTAGAGCAGCAACTGAAAATGTTGAAGGTATTAAGTGTTCTGATAAACAAAAAGGATTTATAATTTTAGTTCTGATTTTGACAATAAATCGGTAACTCTCAAAGCTTTACGTATTTGACATGTCACAGAACCTTAACTGCATGTCTTTCAACAAAAATGTAATCAATTTAATCAGTAGAAATTTTAAAAGGACTTCAAATGACTGACTATAAAAGGACAATGAAATCCCTTATTATTTAATGCAGAGAATGTTTTCCAGTCAGTCTTCACAGCTCTACAACCCTCAGATATGAAGCTGAGAAAATATTCGCACTGACAACCTGGAAAGTGCAACCTCCTCAATATTCTATGAAGGCACTTAGAATAAAAAACGGAAACACGTGATAATGTGTCCAGCATTGCATTTCATATATACAGAGACATAAAGCCAACAGGACTGCTAATTAGACACCTTATCACATAGGTTACACTGGAAGGAAGCTGAAGTGTTATATGGCGGGATATACAATTGTGCTAATACAACTCCTAAAGGAAATGGGATTAGAATCATTCATTAAATTGGAGGGTCCATTTTATACATAATATTTTGCATTCATTATGCTTTACATGCATTCACTTTTTTCTGAAAAGTCAACTCGATCTAAAATAAAGTCAAATACAGAGGTCAAATTACCTTTCGTAGATGGTTTTCAACGTCATCTGGTCTGGAATGCCTTCAGTCTCTTCCAAATACAATATGAGCCATGAAGTTCGGTATGGCCACTGCTCCGTGAGGTTGATCCAGCTGGCAAGCCTATCCCAGTTGAAACTGATCTGATTGGCTCTCAGTAATCGCCCTGTGAGGAGTACGAGAACATTTTTAATTAATAGATGTGTAATGTTATGCTAAGCAAAACATTTAGCATATTCACAAATAATTTAACTTTCCTAAATCTTTAAAATTTGCCATTTAACGTACACAACAAATTCAAACCAACTATATATATACATACACACACACACACACACAATTATATACATGCACACACACACACGCATACACACACATATATACACACACACATATATATACATACACATATATACATACATACAAACATATAGCTTCTATAATCCAAAGAGCTCTACTGGAAAGCTTCTAGGGCTTAAACCCAATTCTATTTAATTCTAACAATTTTTCGTGGGACTTCCCACTGGTGCTGCGTTGACCACACTGCTCTGACCCCATCCATGCAGGCAAAAACCCTTTAGAGCTGGGTGTCGGACCCTCTTGACACTACCCACAGCCACACAGCAGGGGGTCGCTGCACCCGTGACAGGCCCGTCCTCTAACGTGGTGCCTCAGGGCCTGCTGGGGGCCTTCAGCAAACCCACACGTGCTGCCTGCCCCGTGTCTGTGGGTGAGTGCACCGCCCCACACGCACACTCGCTGTTCCGTGCTAAGGTGGCCTAAGGAATAACCTGCCAGGTGAGCGGTTCACAAAACCCCATTACTTGTTCTTAAATCCTGTCTACCCTGGGGCCTTCTGAGACCCCAATGCAGTGTCTGGTGCGGGCCAGCGCCCACGTGGGCAGCTGCAGTCCTCGGACCTTCAAAACCGGTGCTCTGCTTTGCTGCCTCATCATTTGATCCTGCTTTGGGGATTTTGTTGGGAGTGCAGAGTGCGGGCATTGTTGCTTTTTCATTGTAAACACTGTTTTACTTGAATGTCATCAGTTCAGTTGATGCCTAGTTGCGGCGGCTCCGGTATGAATTTCCCTTTCCCTCCTCCTGACACAGAGCCCCTTCCAGTTCTTCCCGCACCCTCCGACCCGCCCTCCCCTGTCCATCTGCTTATTCACGCAAACAACGCCATCATCGCCCGACTCCTTTTTCTTGGAAAGGGGGACCTGGTCTGCTAGACAGGCCAGGCCCTTTACCTTCCACCCAATTAAACTTGAGATGAACGAGAAGATGTTTTTAAATCAAGTTTTAAAATAACAGTGCACACCTGACGGTTGATTTTTGTTGTCAACACTGACACTGGTTCTACTAAGCACACTTACTGCAAACAGATGTGGTGCCCACCAACGTAAACACAGCGCAGCACCGCCCTTCGCTTCTGAACTGAACTGCTCTGTCCATGTTAGAGCTTGTTATCTACTACAGGACAGCAAGAAGCAAGGTACCTGTCACAGAGACAATATTCAACAACCGTCGCATAGTCTGGGGACTGATGTCACTGAACCAGTCCTCGGTCACCAGCAGCTTTGTGAGGTCAAAGGACATCTGCCGGGTGATGGTCCGCTGCATCTGCCTCCTCCGGTAGGTGTCCTGAAACGACAGACCACAGTGAAAAGCCCTCACTGCAAGTCGGGGCACTGGGCTTTGTGAGGAGCTAACGCATGTTGGTGACATCAACCAAGGAGAGTCTAAGTCTGCAGCTGAGAAGAAGCTGTACTAACAAAGAACTACTATCACTCCCAGGCAGACCCTCCCGAGCCCTTCAAGCAACAGGGACAGCACCAGCATCACAGGCGAGGGCAGCTCCAGATGGAGTTTGTTTATAGTTGTATAGGCCGAGAAAGCCCAGTGCCTTGGGGATTACAAGCAAGCAGAATTATGTAAAGAGAATTCAATTCAAACTCTTGTAGGAACTCAGGATTTATAGGAATCCTGACATGATAAAGCAAATAACTCCTTGTTTAGTTTTAAGGATTCAGCATTTTTATTTTTAAGTTATTTTTTAACATGTGACAACAGGCACGGCTGCTCTAACTATCCTCACATCTGCATTAAGTACACTGAATTAAAATAACAAAATAAATGGAAGGCACACTACTGGGTGGGCAGGGCGGGGCGGGAATCCCATCTGAGAGGAGCCACAGGCACAAAAAAGGTGCCGTTTCATCAAAAGCCATGGACCAGGGAAGGTGAAGCAACCACAGGGAGCCTGAGTCCAGACTCCCAGGGCAAAAAGCCCAAACAGTAAATCAGACTCTACTCTTTAGTGTCATCAACCGTCACTCATAATATTAATTTTGCATCCATACTTGCATAGGGTGGAGGCATAAAGTCAGAATGTCAAAATGTCACTGAAGACACATTTTTAAATGCAAAATACCCAAACTCGACAGTAGCAAACTCAAAAAAACAAACAGTGCTGATCAACACTAGCCCAACCTAGCCATCCTCAAGTGGCACTGTGACCATGACCTACCTGCACGTGGACAGCCTCCTGTCTTGTAACACTCCCTTCCTTGTTCCATACGCAAGGGAGTCCTGGGGATGGGTAGGACAGGGACAACTAGAGGGTTCCAGGAGAACCTAAGGTGGCTGGGAAGGGCACACAATCGCTGTGTGGGCATAGCAGTCACCTCACAAACATTAGGGGAGGAGGCCAACAGGGAGATAAAGGAGTCTTCCTCACACCACAAGCCTCCTCTCCCTTACAGCTGCGGAGGCAACGGGCACCCGGCAGGAATCCTCATCGCCAGGTAACATAACCTGGGGAGCTTTAAAATCTTCCTCTCGGAGTCTCTGATTCTCTCGGTCTAGGGGCTGGAGCAGCTCATGGACTGAGAACAGGTTAGGAGAGGACAGGGTCTCCTATACTCTTTACAGTTACTATGGCTGCAGGTTCAGACATCCCCTGAAAACACTGAAGCTGAAAGGAAGTTCAATGATAGAATGTATTTGAAGAGCTTAGTATGATGTTTATAAAAGGTTATTAAGGGGCATCGCCTTAGTTTTACTTGAGTAATAGCAATACAAACACATGGCTACAAGAACTAGGTCTTACCCGTCTGTTGAGGGCGGTCTTGCTGCCAAGTTTGGTCATGTCTCCAAGGCTGATCTGTGACACTCTTCGGTCAGCATCATCCTGCATCCCTTAAAGAGTTACCAAGGACACCGTTTGTATAGCATTCTGTGGCATGGGACAGTTAGAGAAGTGACCTGCCAACAAGGTTCTTCAAGGTAAAAGGTGAGTCACCACAGAAAACCACAGAACTACTGAAGAACTGGACCTATACCTGTAGCATCCGAGCATGGAATGTCCCCATTCGTGGTTGAGGTTACAAGGTATTTCCTTGCATTGCTCAGCCCACGGCTGTTCAGGAAAACAGGCAGATGGACAATGTTCCGCATGTAGTCGTGCCCATTGATGTTGGAGTCTCGAAGCACACTGTTGAGGTTCTGGTTAATGGCCTTTATGATGATGTGCGGATCGCTCGCAAAAATGGCAATGAAGGGACCTTTGGAAAACAGAACTCGGACCTGTGGCAAAAGAAACGCACATTCACAACGTAAACTTTAAATTACCCAATGTAACAAAGTCTCTTCAAAATCGTGCTATCCTTGGATAACTATAATTTTTAAAAACTATTTTTCATCAAAATGTTATTCTATATGAAAACAAATTTTATTGAAGTCTCAATCTGGTTTTTCACCACCTGACAATTTTCACCATTTGACAGTGATAAACCTCCAAAGAAAATATTTAATCCTGTCCTATTTTGAGACACTTAAGGTCTACATGAGGTAAGATCAGGACGCATGAGAAACACTCGTGAACATACAAGGAGGTACTGGGTACACAGGTCTCTGACCTCACAGAGTCACTGATGTGTTGACTTAAACAAAAAACGGCAAGTTCTGTGGGCTCCCTGCCTCTCTCACTCTGACCAGACTACCTGCAAAGGAGAGCTGAGCCACACGTGGGCATCTGAGCTCCTCCACTCTTTCATTCTTCACTCTGCCAGTGAGTTAAAATGATCTAGACCTGCCTGTGATGGAATATTTATTCTTGCTTTGTTTCTGCATAAAAATGGTTATTTTTACAAAAAAAGAAATACTATTCAAACCCATCTGAGCTATGCATGAAGGCATCTCTCTCGCTGCCACACGTAACAGTGACCAGCTGGAGGCGGGGGAGACTTACAGTGTCCAGCATCTGCAGCACTCTATCCTGCTCGCAGGCATCCAGCCCGTCGATGATGACCACCAACCTCGTCTGGTTCTGAGTGAAGCTATCAATGGTTTTGGCCATCCTGGCCATCAGCTCCACCTCGCACTTGAGAACCTGTGCAAAAGACAAACAGGCGGCACTGAGGACAGGAGGAAGCTCGGCACGCTCCGCAAAGAGCCTACAGAAGTCACCTAACAGGAAGAAAAGGAATCCAGAGTCCTCGCTGCCAGCTACGGTTCACTTGCAACTGCAGTGAGGGCTTCACAATGTACAAAGTAACTTCTCACAAACTGGAGTATTTCACCCTCACAATGAGGGAGACCCTGTCATGTCCAGGAGTTTTTTTATTATCAAACTGGGCTGAGTGACTTCTTTCCAAGACCAGATTCTCTGAATGTCAAGTCTGAGATCTGAATGTACATCTAAATGACCAAACTGGAGTGGGCTCCCTGACAGGACATGGCCTTGGCCAAGGGAAGGGGCTGCAGGTAAGTACTCAGTCCCTTGAGTCTATGTTTCTGTGGTTCAACCTATTCACTCTACCAGGCTCCAGAGGAACCTATATTGTTGGGTAGGAATTACCACCTATGAAGTAATCAATTCACTAACTCCTTTGAGTGCCTCATAAAAGTCTTCTTCCCACTTCAAATATGCATTTCCACAGGAGAAATCTGGACTGAAACTAAAAGCCACTGCAACACTGTAACACTCAAGAGTGCGCGCCCAAAGCCCAGGTGGCCATGCTGTGGGCGCACGTCCACATACGGTCACCTCCTACCCAGCACTGAGCACCTACTTTCATGAATCCTTCGCTTTTCAACTTGTGCAGCCTGGAGGCAGCGCTGTGGAGGCGCTTCCTTTGAGAGTTCAGGAGAGAGTCCAGCACCTGCCACCAGGTGCGACAGTTCAGCAGGAAGGCCAAACCCACGACAGACGCAATGGCTATGAGGACGGCGTTCACCGTCAGGTGTTTCGGGTCGACTCTGAATATGGCCAGGAGGGCGATCCCGGCAACAGCGCAGCCAAGCACGAAAAGGAAGATGACGAAAGACGGGAGGCAGCAGGTCTTCTTCCACTTCCTTCTGCCTGGAAGACAGCGAACAGCCTCCATCACGGACCCGCCGAGCGCCCAGAGCCCTACCACAGCGACGGCGACGGCCCGCCACGCTCCCTCGCACCCCAAGCCCGACCCAGCAGCGGGCAGGAGGACGGCCTACCCTGCGTGTCTTCAGTCTTGAACACTCGGAAAAGCCTGGTTGCCAAAAAGCCAAACTCTCTCTCGCAGGCGTCGGAGAGGGTGGCGATCATTTCAGCCATGGATGTCTCCCCGCCCACACTGGACAGGCGATTGTAGTCTGTAAACAAGAACCTGGGGAGGGGAAAGAACACGGTCCTCAGGTCGCTAAAGAAACCACTTCAGCATCCTTCATCTCAGTATCATTTACCCTGTATTTCTTTGTTTCCTTCAAAATATTGTTTTTAAAATTCTGAGGGAAAAGAACTTGAAATTAGATATCTTCCATTTCTAACATCTTAGACATTTTTCTTTGGAAAGACAATTTAAAAAGTTAAATGCCGCCCGGCTGGTGTGGCTCAGCGGTTGAGCATCGACCTAGGATCCAGGAGCTCGAGGTTCAATTCCCGGTCGGGGCACATGTCAGGGTTGCAGGCTCGATCCCCAGTCGGGGGCGTGCAGGAGGCAGCTGGTCAATGACTCATCATTAATATTTCTCTCTCTCTCCCTCTCCCTTCCTCTCTCTGAAATCAATAAAGACATATTTAAAAAAAAAAGGTCCAGTGTAGCAGAGTTATATGAGGTAGTCCTGACTAAAGGCAGGAGAGGAAGGAGGTTACGACAGAGTCCAAGCAAGGAACAGACATCTCAACAGATCTCGCGATACGATGAGAAGGCAGCCCCCACATCAGGATGGAGCCAAAAGAGCTACGCTTGAGAGAAAGTTTTCCAAGCACCAACCAAAAAGATCAGAACCTTGAGAAAATATTATAGTCATTAAGAATTTAATGCCACTTAAAAACTCAAGTTTTAGAAAGTCTTGTTTATAGCTTAAACATCTACCAGGGATTTAAAAATAAGTCCTATCATATTCTTTTCACAGCTATTCTTTGAAGTAACTGGGTTATTTACACTTTGATTCTCTGAATAAAGAGCATTTCTGCTACAGTTCCTCTGTCCCCTCCGTCCCCATGGAACTCTCAGCTGCACCCAGCAGATGATCACGATCAAGCACAGCCTAGGACGGCACTGCACTGCACAGCGCTGTGGGCTCATTCAGGCTGTTTCACTGTTCTAGCTTTTAAAAATAATACCATCTTATTAACTTAACATGTTTTATTTTCTATAAAACTATTTTCCTCGATAACTTTATTCTGCTCTGCATGTTTTCTTTTTAACTTTTTATTTTTAAATTCTTTTCTTAATACTTAATCTATTACCTGTAGGCTTATTTTTCTTATATTGCAACTGTGATATTTTATATGGTTTGGCCTCTTTATTTTCATCTTAACTTACACGTTTTATCTTACAGTGATGTTACAATTCTTACTTTTAGTGTACGTGTAATTACCTTGCTCATTTCTACTGACTTTCTTCTGCCGTCAGCTCTCTGTCTCATTACTGCCCTCTGGCCCAGGACCTTTCCTGCAGTCCCAGGGATACCTGTTTTTCTCCTTTCTGCACTGTTTTCTCACACATTTCCCATGTGATATTACTAGCAATTTCAGACAGGCAGATAAGTACATTTCCGGAGATGTGGAAAGAGCAGCTTGGAGCACAAGCTGAGTTACTGAGGTTACACACAGCACAAGGAGGTCCCAGGACCCCATCCTAGCCAGATCCAGGGCTCTTTCCAAGTGAGTCCAAAGGATGAGACAAGGTGTCACAGGAGGAGAGAGGGGCGTACGTGGAAATAAAATTTGGTAAATCAAAGTTAAGTGGATTTCTTTATGGACAGATGTCTCTGATCCTCTCGTGCCCAAGAGGGAGATACAACATGAAGTGTTTCCCAATGTACTTGACCAGGGCAGGTTTGTTTTACTTCTCATATAAAAAGTTCAAGGGATCAATGTTTTTTGAAATGTACATTGAGAAGTGGTGCAATATAAACTTTATTTTGCTTCCCCTTATTAAACGTTACCCTGTCAAAGGGACCGACTCACCTCACAGGTAAAGCTTTAGTGGTTTGCTCCGGCAGTTCGGGCGGATTGACAAACATTAATTTGAGGAGGAGTTCCAAATAGCCAATGTGTCTTGCCAACCTCGTACTGAGGACCCAGGCCCAATTCCAACTCTCTCCTTCCCTCCGTCCACCAAAGTAAATGACAGCTGCAATGCACAGTTTTAAAAATAATTACCCCAAAAATCACTAGTTAAGCAGCCTCTTTTTTCTCCAAGGTCAAATACCAAGGACAACAGGCAGGTTCACACAACTTGTCAGGGTCCTTCCTACCACACCCCACCGAATTCCTACCACACCCCACCGAATTCCTCAGTGCATTAGCCTCCACCAACACACAGAAGGTAGATGGAAAATGGAAAGTTAACAGACTAAAACATGGCATCAGAAAGACAATGCCTTAAACAGAAACACTGTCCAGTTCAGATTCCAATGCAAATAACTTTGGGGTTGTCCTATTTGCAACTGTTGAAGTTACCAGTTCCTCCAATGGTAAATCTATTTCCTTCTTTACGACTGAAGACATCTCAAGGACAGGGATTATATATATATATATATATTTTTTTTTTTTTTACTTTGCTTTTATATAAAATAAAAATTACAATCATGATCAGAATCCTCCAGAGCATTCCAGTGATGGCTATGAAGACATTTTCAAAACAAGATTTAAACATAAATCATTAAGTAACATGCAAAAGGGTAGATACAATAAATCGGAGTTCTGCTTCAGTATTAACAAGCAGATGATTCATTTTAAAGCTACTCCAGCAAGGTTGTGGGCCATGTTTTTCTAGGCGAACTTATAAAACAGCAAAAAGATCCATTTTCTAACCTAATTATGATAATCACAGGTTTTAAGAGACAGAGAATACAATCTTTTAAGTAAAACAATGAGTCTAGACATTTTCCACATTTTTAAAAAACATAAAAAGCAAAGACTTACTAAAAAATATGTATAAGAGAGCCAAGCAGCTCAGAGACACTGCTATTCCGAGATTTGGGTCGACCGTAAACGCCAATAGCAGCCCCAGCCCCCCACAGAGAAGCAAGGTCAGGAACACGACCAGCCACGAGAACTGGAAAAGAGGCTCAATCTGCTGTCCTGCAAAAGTCTTCATTTCATCTGAAAGAGAAATTAATAACAAACATTATTCCTGTTTTAAGAACTGCAAGTCCTAACTCAATCTGAAATGTTCACATCTGAATATAAACATTTTTGGGGCACTTACTAAGTCCCTAGATAAAATGTTGCTACTTGGCCATTTTAACCAATGTTCTCTTTTGATCAACAATCCCATTCCCAAGGGGCACCACCCATTACCCCCTCTCCTGCTTCCTATGGAAGATGCACAAAATCCTTTTTCAGATACTCCCATCCGTCAAGGTTTTGTGGGTGTTTACTGTTTTTTGTGTTATACAAGCAACAAGGTATTGCTCCATATGTGAGCTGAAAATCACGCCTTCGCTGTGTCTTCCCTATGCAGCGCCACCATTCCTCTCTGACGCTCCTCCTCACCCCTCTCCTTCTAACCATATCCAAGAGTCTCAGCTCTTAAAGGTGTGTGTCGAGACCAAATGAGCCTTAAATAAGTCATTCTTTCTACAAAACTTGGTAACAATTTTACAGGCACTACTGAAACCTGTGCCTGAAAAGTGAGATTCAGCATGGAGCATACACAAGTAGGTGTGTGAGGGGAGTAGGGCTGGCGGGTGGGGCCGTGCAAGCTGACAGGTGTGTGAGGGCGCTGGAGGTGAGGACTCTGAATGGCAGGTACAGAAACCCTGCAGCCAAGGGCTGAAGTGTGTCACAGCACAGCTGGATCTTTGTCTGAGAAACAGAACTCCCATGAGCGTGTGCAGGGTCAGCTCGAGGGGAGTAAAACCCTGACACCTTCAGTTCAGTAAGCTGTGTAACAGTCCCATACGTAAAGCTCTGTTCTCCTCTACTTCACAAGAAACGAGGCCAGGAGAGGACAGCCTGCTGCACACAGGCCCAGCCAGCAGCCCGTACCTTCCAGCTTCTTGAGGAGGAAAGACTTGCCGCTGCCCCACTGCGCATACAGCCCCACACAAATGGGCGGCTGCATGGTGGGCTCGCTGAGAATGTCGGCCAGGGCGCTGCTGTACAGGTCATAGCCCAGCATGTCCCCATCTGTCTCTGTGGGGGACAGGTGTCCTGCAATTATAAACACACCATTTTCTTAGTTTAAAGGGACATTGCTATTAGGAAGAAACATCCATTCTTATCTAATGTTTATTTAATTAGAAAAAAACTTATTTTAAATGGTCAGACCTGTGTAAAAACAGGTTCAGATACTCTCAAATTAATACATTTATAGACATTATGATACCTACTGAATGCAGGATGCATCATGATTATGTACAACTAAATGTGCATTATTATAATTTTAAAAATATTTTAAAATACATGAGTCAGATTTAAAAACAAGATGCAGTGAGAACCAAATGTGGCAGGTCTCCCGTTGGTCTCTCGGTTGGCCTGTTGGTCACATCTCTTTTTTAATTCTAATAGAAACTATTCTGCTAGAATAGTTCCATATTTTAAGAGACCGCATATGAATGCTCACATTTTCATGTACATTCTTTTTAACCCAAAACTACTGTAGCACACATTCAGGGCCTTATGCTAGATGTTATACAGAATAGTCAGGCCCTGAGAACTTGGAATCTGGAAGGGAGAAAACTCTAAAAGAAATAGAATAACATGTCATATATAATAAGTATTTAAAAAGGAAATATAAACACAAATGCTCAAGAATTTAAATGAGGCAAAACTGATATCTGGTCATGTAGAGCAGATAAAGAAAGCATCACTGAGCCCAACTGGCGTGACTCAGCGGGTTGAGCATTGACCTAGGATCCAGATCAAGGTTTGATTCCTGGTTAGGCACATGCCCAGGCTGCAGGTTCAATCCCCAGTCGGGGACCTGCAGGAGGCAGCCAATCAATGACTCTAGTCGATGTTTCTGTCTCTCTCTCCCTCCCCCTCCATTCCTCTCTCTGAAATCAATAAAGACATTTTTTTTTAAAAAAAAGCATCACTAAGAAGGTGACAGCTGACATGAGCCTTGGAGAGAGATCATTTTAACAAGTAAAGACATCCATGGGGGCAGAGCAGGCAGGCCTGTGGTGGGCACAGCACAGCAAAGGCAGAGAGCTGCCAGTGTTAGAGCCACACTCAGAATACAGCACTTTTTTGTTGTTGGTTTTTTTTTTAAAATATATCTTTATTGATTTCAGAGAGAGGAAAGGAGAGGGGGAGAGAGAGAGAGAAACATCAATGATGAGATTCATTGATCAGCTGCCTCCTGCACGCCCCCGACTGGGGATAGAGCCCGCAACCTGGGCATGTGCCCTGACCAGAATTGAGCCCCAATAGCCTGGATCCTGGGTCGACACTCAACCGCTGAGCCACGCCCAGCCGGGCTACAGCATGTTTTGATTGGCAGCACCGAGTGTACCTGGGCGAACAATGGCGGAAGGAGTTTTAGAGAAGTAGGCTAGGCTCTGAGGTCTCACAAGTAACTGCCCCCCCCCCCCCCCCCCCCCGGTTGTCCTTCAGCTAGAAAGCCACAGTGCCGTGGGAAAGCTCAGGCAGGGCAGCATGCTCATCACAGTAACATTCTAACTCTCATCTCCAGTTAAGTGACAGATGCAAAATTGCTGTTGGTATCCTGACTCTTCCATGGGACATTCCTTTTTTAAAAGCTTGGTCAGGAACAAAGCCTGATACTTACTGGCTCCAAATATTTGAGTGAGAATACTCTTCTGGTGGCTACAGTCAATGTTGTAAGGAGTCTCGCCTGCTTTGTTGGGCCTATACAGCAACCTTCCATCCTTGGGATTTCTTAGAAGAAGTTCTGCCAGCTTCCGACTCCTCCCTCGAATAGCAATATGCAAAGGAGTGTCTCCTTTCTGTAAAATAGAGGCAGGAAACGTGAACTTCCATATTTTTTACATATAATATATACAGAGTAACAACTTTCATGTTTCTGTAAAGCAAATGAAAGTCTGAACTCTTCATATTTTTTATAGCATACATAAATAATGTGAATTTTTATCTCACCTTTTCCCTGCACGTTCTTTCTCTCGCTCCTTACCTCACTTTCCTTGGGAATTACTTCTCCCACAGCCCCCCAAAATGAAGGGCATTCTTCCCCCCTCCCCGGAGACAGGAAAAGCAGCAAGCTTTCTCCTGCAGCTCCTCCTGGCAAGGACCCACTCCCATCAAAGGTTAGTAACCATCCATCATCCCAGTATTTACTGTTCACAGATGTCAACCACCTTCCTCTACTAGTTTACATCCTATTTCACAGCTTTCTCCCCATCTGTCTACAAGCTTCATAACCCACACTGCTCTCCCATGTAACACGAGTGAGGAGCACAGCAAGGATGCAGGCAGACACCTCCTCTCCTGCCAGCAAACTAGTGCCCGTCTGCTGAGTCTCTCCTCCAGCCCCTCTGGAGCCTCCCCTGCTATGTATCTTTAACAAGTTCTATATTGCCAAAGCCCTCCTCGTACAGAGCTCCCAGCAGCTCCACTAACTGGTCTGAGCAGTTCAAGTCCGACCTGAGCAGCTTCTTGACTAGCACACAGAGCCCGTCCACTGCTCAGAGGACCATGGGAACCGCCAGGAAGCTATCACGGCACCGAGATCCTGCACAGGTGTCCCAGCAAGTAATCTCTCCCACACAGATACAACCAGACCCCCTTTAAGTCGCCAACTGTACATGTCAGTCCACCAACAGCCTTCCAAACAGTGCTCCCTCCACGCAGATGCTCACCCTGTCCACGGCAGACACTCTAGCTCCCTTATCCAGCAGCAGCTCCACCACCTCGATGTTTCTCATCTTGGTCGCCTTTATCAGGGGTGTCTCACCATCCTGTGGGCACATAAGAAAGTTGGCCAGACTTACAGCTTTATTCCTAGATGTTTAAAGTCACATAAACATATATGTGAGAATTCAATTATCTGATCTAGTACCAGTCTATATTTAAAATGTTCTCAAGAAATCGTAGCTATAAAAACTAACAAGAGCTTTTCCTTTCACAACCAATCTTTTGTATCAAAATAATCTGGTATCGCTCTGAGTATCAGATGTGGCCCACACCTCATCAGCCATTCCTACCCACAGTTCCCTGCCCCACACTGCTGCTGCCATCCCCCAGCTCCACTGCTGACATCAGGGGCAGCGCCTCCAGAGACTACTGCCCTTCTCACCACCTCTCCACCAGCCAACCATAGCCCAGGCAATGCCCAGACAGGCCTATGTCTAGATTTTTGCCAAGTATACATCAGTGTCACTTCTGTTTTCTGTGTCCATAAGGGCCTATGTGTAACAAGAGGTCAATGTGATACAGCAGTGTGCCTCTGGAAAACCCTGAGAGTTCATGGTTGCTTCCAAAAACCAAGGGAAATAAGAAGAGACATCATTCAGCCCTGAATCAGGAGAGAAGCCTGGTCAGAAGCTATAGGTGGTTGAGGTGGCTGACACACGATCCAAAGATAGAAAAAAAAATATTATCAAGGAACGGTTCTGCCCTGTGGCGCTGCAGTTTCCATCACTGGTTAGAAAGATGCTTGTTCCCACTCCAGCAGATGAAATAGGCTTGTCTCATGGGCGACTCACAAGCTTGTGTTATTCAGTGAGAAGTCTCACCGTTTCACTCTAAAACCCCAACTATATCTTCCCCATGAAAACTATTACACATAAGGCCAAGTACAATTACCAAAGCCTTTCAAAGTTTATATTTTCCATATGACTTGAGTAAAACTGACTGCAGTGCCTGCTTTGGGAACCGATAACCACTCACGGTGGTCTTTGTAAAGGAAATGTGTCCTGCATTCCAGACAACGGGAGCACAGAGGAATTTCAGAGAAATGATACTATATTTCCTGAACATGTTTATCTAAAGGAATAAATTACACACTATGTTTTCCTGTGAATACACAATTTCTGAAAGGATACAAAGTGACTCCTCAATTTAATATATATATTACCAATAAAATCAGTGTAATTCTAATAACGAACACATTTGATTAAAAAAACAAGCAAGACTCATATACCTTTGTGCATATTTCCGTGTCAGGATTGCACTGTAAGATGTCTCTCACCATGGTCGCATTTCCTTTCTCAACAGCCCAATACAGAGCAGTTTTATTGTCCTATGTAATAAAAAATCAATAATCGCTTCATGTAAGGTACAATATTTTTTAAATGCTGTTTGCAAACATTAAAGAGAATTATTAACACTTCTGCTGTAAAGCAACAGGAGATCTTACCAATAAGTAGCATGGTAGGAAATAATAGTAATCCTCCTTCTATCTTAGATTTACTTGAGAACCTCTTTTATGAAAGAAGCCTGAGAAAACTTAACATTACTTGACTTAGAAAGCAGCAGCCTCACACAGTCTATAAGATAATGTACATTTTTGTAACACAATCAGATTTCAGGACCGTGCACTGGGTTAGAAGCCATCAGTACCCAAGCTCCATACCCTTGGACAAGTGACACTTGGCTTTTCATCTGTCCAATCTTTTCAAAAGGTAATGCACGAGAATGTACTACACAAACCTAAGGTGAACTGTGTTTTCTTATCACTGTTAGCTCTCTTCATCTCCACCCACCCCACACCATAGACCAAACTTGATCAGATCCTTTAAAGTCTTATCTAGTCCAAAACCCAAATATAGATCAACAAAGACCTGACAGTAGAGCTGGAGGACAACATAAACTGACTAAAATGTAGGAAACAGGGTTGAAAGGCAGAAAGGAGTTAGGCTGAAGTCTGAATGGGCGGTCCAGCACTCATTTTTTAGTCCCAATGGAGTTCCCCTGCTCAGAAACGCGCACTAGCCTCCCAGCTCTCTTAGGCTCCCAGCACTCCACCTCCCTGGCTCTGGCTCCCTTTCTACTTCCATCTCCATCTCCCATCCTACCCTCCCCACCAGCCCACTGCCAGCCTGGCTTATTCACCAGCTAAGGACTACAGACTTTCAATTTCCCATTTTCCCCCAGATTTCTCATCCTACTCTTGCACTACCCTTGCCTGAAACACCCAGCCTTCCTTTTCTCTACCTACCTAAACCCAACCCATCTTTCAAACGGAGCTCAGATGCTACTGCCTCCCAAGCCCTCTGAATGCCCTCTTCCCCCTCAACACTCACGCTTGAATTTGCACTAGGCCATCAACCACATTACCATCCTATACCAGTGGCACCACTTTTTATCTTTATGGAAAAGATCAAAATAAACAGAAATGAAACAAAGTAACGAAAACCTTCCTAACTAAATATATGTTTCTTACAGGCAAGGGTCCCAGGTGAAGTCCCTCAGAGCATTTGGCATAACATTGACTTGCTTGATTAAAAAATGGATTTGGATACAAGCTAAATAGAAGGAAAAAATTGAGCAGAAATGTAGACTGTCCAACAACAAAATGGGATATTAAGTGCAGATTATTTTAAACCTAAAGCTCTTGAAATATTGGAGAGATCCACAAATTTAGGGACGATTTTACCTAAATTTAATAAGCCTTGAGCTAAGGCTGCCTTAAGCAAAGTTCACAGGCACTACCGAGTAGCCCGAGAAAGGTAAGCAGACTGGGGAAAGAGAAGACAGACACAGCAATGGGAATGGATGAAAAAGACAAGATAGAGGGAGATACTAAAGAAAATAAACAAACTGCATACACTTCAAGCGGCACCCAGTCTCAGCGTCATAACCCCCTCATCTCAGGGTCGACTATATTTATACATTAGTGAAGGAGGTATATTTAAAAACACGAGCTTCATTCTTACCACTTCTATTGAAATCTGACTTGACATTAATACAGAAATTCCACAATAACAGCAGCGAAATGTAATAACAAAGGCACTTATTAAGTATAAGAGGCTTTACAAGGTGGCAGAATGACAGCATCAGGCTCCGAGCTCACGGCACCTAGCCACACATACCTGCCCGCGAATGTCGATGTCAGCGTATTTTTGGAGAAGCGCTCGGACAATTTCCACATGACCACCTCTGACGGCACCGATCAAAACAGTATCCCCACTCTAAAAAGACAAAAAAACAAAGTGACTTGATGATGACAACAAAGAAACACTACTTTGCAGTTAAGGTTAATTATGTATTAATATAACAGACCTTTGTTCCTGAATATTTATTGGGACAAAGATCTCTTTAAATAAAGAGAAACATTTTAGACAACTAATATTAATACCTGATGGTAACGCCCTCAGAGAGAGGCAGACTATCAGCCTCAAAATGAGGCCTAAAATCCCAGGACAGACCTGTAGAAAGAAACATTATCCCAAACAGGCCATTCTCTCTGAACACAATCTTCCAGCACAAATGCTATTTACACAGAGTGGCACATGCAGTTAACAAGCCCGGTGAACACTGGAAACATACAGTGCAGGTTCCCTGGAATAATGCCACAGGACAGAGCCTGGGCCTGAAGCAGGAGCTGTGAGGAGAGCCCGAGGGGTCTGTGAGCACTCTCATCGGGGTGAGGGTGGTTCTCAGACCAGCATCACATTCTAGTCAACCTGGAGTAGAGGCCGCACTGCACAAGGCTGACTCACCCCCAGAGCAAGGCTGAAGTGAGTCCTCACTTCACAAGGACATCTCTTCGCCCCGAAATTATATTCACCAAGCAGCAGTCGTTGTCAATTAAAACTTCCCACTGCTTCAAATAATGGAAATGGCTATTTTGGCAGTGGGCAAAATTTTTTTTAACTGCTAAATTACAAATCAGTTGTAGGGACAAGCTTTAGTTGAGAATGTTAGCATTAATATGGGTCCAAACCAGGACACTAGTAAAAGGTTATGAATATTTCATTGCACTATGTGCCAGGCACTATTCTAGGTCCAGGGAAACAGACAGGAAAGGTCCCATCTCTAGGAGAATTGACAGCCTAGAGGAGATGGGCAGAATACAATAAAATAAAAAACAACAAATACCACACAAATAAATGAAAACATAGCGATGTGACAGAAAATGCCTGGGTAGCTACTCTGGATTGCACAGTGGGAGATCTTTCTGAGGAGGTACTATTTAGGCTGAGACTGGAATGAGGAGAGGAGCCAGCCTCATGATGGTCATGAAGACCAGCACTCAGGCAAGTACGTAGCTGGGCAGAGGCCCCAAAGCAGCGACAAGGCCGTGTGTTCAGGGACGTGAAAGGAAGTGAATGTGGCTGCAGGCTGCTGCAACAGGAGTAGGAAAGAGTGGTGAACATGGGAAAGAGTCGGGCCCGGACACTGTCCTGTGGTATTTAGGAACGAAAGATGCCACAGTGCTCCTACGTGCAGGAGGAAGCCCGGCTGGTTTTCAATGAAGGAGTGCACGTGAGAGTCCCTGCTTAACGATCACTCTGAGAACGTGGCAGAATAACCCAGAGCCAACAGATAACCTGGTTAAGATGCTTCTTGCTGTAACAGTGGGAGGTGGCGGCTTGGACTAGGGAGGTGGTGCTGGGAGTGAGGGAAGTGGACAGATAAAGGATATGTTTGGAGGTAGAGCCAATGGAACCTGCTGAAAAATTAGATGTAGGAGGAAGAGAAATCACAGCTAATGCATAGGACCTGGGGCTCTAACAACAGAGTGGATGCTGGTGCCATTCACGGGGATGGAAAAGACAGAAGGAGAAGCAGGTCTGGGATGAAACAAATAAAACATCTACCTGCTGTAAGTTTAGGAAGCCCTCTCAAGCAGGGTTCACGTGGAGCTGGATATACAAGTGCAGAGTTCTGAGAGGAGGTTAGAGCGAGACACACAATGTTGAAAATTCTAAGTGTGAGGGTGGAACTTGAAGCCCAGAGACCATGATAAACGCCTACAGTGACATACATCAAGGTCAGTTAAAAACTAACAGTGCATGTGCCATTTTCAATAACATCCTTCACGATGATTGACTGCATGGCTTTAACTTCTCTTAAGACAAACGTGTGTCGCACATGAAGAACACTGAGAGGCAGTGAGAAGTCAGGGTCCTTCCTTCCACCAGCGTCACCACCAGAGACAAACAGGTGACCTACCCTGTCAGGTATGTTCACATACGTCCCAGCGTCGAGCAGGTCCTGCACGATCTCCGTGTGCCCCTCCTTTGAGGCAATCATCAACGCCGTGTTCCCATCCTTATCTGTTAAATTCACATTGGGATTCCGCTTCAAAATTTCTTTTACAGACTGTGTGTAGCCTCCTTTTACAGCCACGATAAGTGCAGTCATTGAATTCTAAACACAGAAACAAGCCCAAGAAATTAATATATTCTAGAAAACACTTGATGCCGTAATAATAAAACTGAAGTTTTCAAGAAGGTGGCCTATTAACAGTTATTTCTGAAAATAAAACATCAATATAAATAACCAGAAACACACTACAAATGGCCAGGAGGCATATTTTCTGTTTTTGAAAATACATTAATTCTCTTGAGTCAACAAGACTGTTATGACAGTCAATTCTTTACACAATAATCTGAAATTGGACTCATTTACAATAAACAAACCCTCTCACAAATGTAATGAAGTATAACACAGTTGACAGGATGATTCAAAATTAAACACATTCTAAATTAAACAGTCCAAAGTAAGGTATTTCAGACTTTAAAGAATTGTTTATAATAAAATCTATGGGGAAAAACTGAAAACAATGACTTAATAGCCATAGAATATTTCATGAAAAGTATATTATTCTGTCTTTTACAGTCATCTAGAAACCCCATTTTCAAAAATTCTTATTTTAGTGGTTCTTTAAAAAACTGCACATCTAATTTATAACAATAAATCACCTAACAGAAGAACCTGACTCATTACCAAAATAAGTATTAAAATTACTTCTTTGGATTTTGATCTACTTTGAGATGTCATACAATTTATAGAAATATTTCAGTTATTAGATCAGCCCCCAAAACTAAGCCATAATTCTCTCACATACTAAAATAACATAACCTTTTATTTTTACTTTTTAAAATCCTCATCTGAGGACATATTCATTAATTTTTAAAAAGAGAGGAAAAACATCAATGTGAAAGAGAAACACGGATCGGCTGCCTCCTGCACATGCTGACCAGGGCCAAGAATGGAACCTACAACCTAGGTATGTGCCCTGACCGGAATAAAACCTGACACCCTTCGATGCACGGAATGACACTCCTACCAACTGAGTCACACCAGCCAGGGCAATAACATAGCTTTTTCAGTTGTTTAACAGTCAATAAGCATACAGACAAGCCACGCATCCACTTGGTAAACTGTCCAGACAGGAAGTAAAAGGTGTGACTTCCACGTTGTCTATGAGTCACACGGTCTCCACACGGCACTAGAATGCCATCTACTACTTGAAGGTCAGCACTTACTAGGAGCTTCTGCTGGTAGGGGAGATGTGAGACACTGGCTGGTACTATGCTATTAAGTCAAGAATGACTTAGAGCTCACTGCTCTTCACTGCAGCCAGTCTCCTGAGAACCCTTTACAATCCATCCACACAATACTTAGGTGCACAAATGGTCTATATTCATTGTTTCTTGTGCATAAATGTCATCTGCTTTAATTATAATCGAGAAATCTCAAGGAAAAAGCAACATGTGAGCTTCTCCATTGTCTCCAGCATACTTGTCACGGGGCTGGGTCCACAGCAGGTGCTCAGTAAGGAATTAATACTTGTTAGTTGGTAGGAGGTTTGAACCAATTTTTAAGTTTTCTAGGTTTCTGACCACTGATGTCTGATATTTTAAAATATGTCTATTGAAGAAAGAAAATAAGTCACAGCTAACAGTATACAAAAAATTACAATATTATTTTAAATTTTTAAACAAAAGGAATTTTAATAGGGCAAAACTTTCTCCTCAATTAATGCATTTCACACTATGCAATTTGAGACTATTTCAACTTACACTAAGATTACTGAGCAATATCCCTTATACTTTTAGCTCCTCAGGTTTACGTGCACTAGCAAGAGCTCCCAGGAGCAAAAACTACAGTGCACAGTATCTATAACATAGCATATTTATCAGGATAATAGAAAAAGAATGCTTGTTTTTCTAAGTATCATTTAAGAACTGTAGGAAATTTCTCAGGCATATACTAAGAAAAGAACATTGTCTCTCTAAAAACTAAACACACGTCTCTATAGCCAGAGGTTACAGTACGGAAGATACATACAGCTCCTTCTTGGTCGACATCAGCGCCCGAGGCCAGTAGGTGTTTTACACATTCCAGGTGACCCTTTCGAGCAGCCCAAACCAAGGCGGTGGTTCCATACTATTAAACAACAAAGCATCTGAAATTATTACCAAAGGTGTATGAAAGGAAACTAGCTCTCAACATGGACATGTTGATAAAAACCATACCTTTGAGTATTTTTAGATTATTGCTTACACCAATCATAATTTTATCATAGCTAAATCATATTTTCCCCATTTTATTTCTCCAGAATAGATGATTAACCACTGCATGAAATATCTTTTAACCAACTTTATCTTTTACAATCAGCAAGGGACAATTTTTCCATCATAAAGTCATGCACTAATTTTCAATGAGCTTTCGTTGCTTCCCATATCACGTGAAATACAATTTAAAGTTCAACAGTCTGACTACAGGCAAAAATAGTAACAATCAAGTACCAAACACAGTTTCAGACTGCTTTACTTATAAACTCATGTAATCCTATCACAAGAATACGTGCAAGTGGCAACATCACATTTTCCCAGAGAAGCAATTGAGGCCCTGAGAAGTTAGTTATGGGCTCAAACTCACAAGCTATCAAGAGGCAGAGCTAGAGAGACCCATGAACGTAACAAGTCTGGCTTCAGTCTGTGCACTTAACCACACCCCAAATCAGTTTGCACTTGACAACGTAAACTGCAGCCTAGAAGCTGCTGGAATATGACTCAGAAGACATCAGACTACAAATCCCGAATACGCAGCAATGCTCTCACCTTTGGGGAGCCTGGCAGGCAGGAGTCATGAGTGCCCACAGTGGCCTTTAACTGCGTGGGAGGCTACAAACTGAAATGAACACCTAACAAATGCCCTGTCCGTGAGAACGTCCTGTGTTGGCGGAAATGCTCTATAATTCTGCACCAGCCACCACAGCAGCCACGAGTCAACTATGGCTATTGAGCACTTGAAATGTGACAAGTATGACTGGGAAACTGAACTATTTTATTTTTTCTTATTTTAATTGATTTAAGTCTAAAGAGCTCTATGTGGCTGATGGCTACCGGGCAGCCCCACTCTGTTCATTACATCAAACATTCCAGTGACCACTGTTAAACACTGCAGCCCAGGGCTCTTCCTTGATGAAAGGACCTCAGGACAGCCAGATCACAAGGCCGCCAATGCACCATGTGGGAGCAGGAACCTAACAGGGAGGGACCTATGAAAGGTAGGCAGTTGTCCAGGCCACACCTTGGAGCAGCTTAGGACAGAGGAAGGAATATGGAGGCACTTGCCAGTTCACTCTCACAACCACATTCCCGCAGAACCAAACTCCGAGCCGCTTCCTTTATAGCTTTTCCTCTGGCCCTAAGTCTCCAAATCAAAACCCTCAGACATCCTCAAAGATAATGTAATGGAGTACCCATCCTTCAAACACTTGCTCTCCTTACAGAACTGGGCCACACCAGCTCATACGCTCTACATTCTACTCTGCCCACCCCTTCACATCAGCCAGGCCCCCTCACCCCTGTTCAGCAGATAACCTCTGCAGTGGGTACTCAGAACCGCCTCAGCAAATCCCCCTGTTCTTCCTCAAATCCTGGCCTCCATCCCAATAAACCTGCTCCTTCTGCAGGGTACCAGGGATACTACTTTCCTTCTTTCATCCAGAAATATCTTCAACAACCTCCTCCCACATCATTAGTCTCGTCTTCATTTCCTCTTCCTATAAACTGGTTTGGGTCTCTCCTACCCTAAGGAACTTTTCCAGCAAGTATCCTCTTAAGATACCATAAACAAGGTGGTTGGGGATAGCAGGAGAAGGGGTAGAAAGGGAGGTGAGGACCATCTTTGTACATCACACCAGGGATTGAGGTCTTTAGGATTTTAAGCACGAGAGAGAGATAACCTGAGTTTTAAGAAGGTCATTCTGGTAACAGCACACAAAAAGCAGACAGGACTGAAGGTAGGAAGAAAAGTTATAACAGAAAAATTCAAATAATGAAAACAGGGGCTCCTCCCTGTCTACTTTCCTGAGAAAGGGGACTGTGATGTAAAAGAATGGAAGGACACTGAGCACATAACCCATATAAGGGAACCATCGATGAGATGTGTATAGCTATATAAAATACATTAATATACATAAATAGAAGACACATCCAAGCAGCTCATGCAATGGTAGGAAAATACTTGTAGCTTAGACACACTGAGTGGACATCACATGGACTGGACCTGAAAGGTCCTGCTGACCTACCTTATCAGAGCAGTTGACTTTAGCACCATTTTGCAGTAGAAGATGCACTATGTCTGCATGGCCTCTCCCTGCTGCCCAAATGATTGGGTAAACACTGTACTGCTGGGAGACAGGGAGGTGGGCAGGTAGGTACACAGAAAGGGAAGGAAGGAAGGGGGGAGGGAGGGAGGGAAAAAACCTTTAGGATGTTTACAGCATACATTTGCTAAGAAAAGTAAATAACGAACAGAATAATAGAAAGTAATATTTTAAAAATCAAGTTGCAGACCACTCTCCACTTTGAAAACACATAACACTCTAATACATAATTGGCACGTAAGATGCACTCAACCTTAAATAAGTATATATTATGAACATGTTTAACGTGATTATCTAGCCAACAGGCGAGACTGACAACAGGCGTGTGAAAGTTTTCTTACAAAATCCTTCCATTAGCATAAATAAAAGTCTCTTTTTTCAGCTTCACTGAGGTATAATTGACAAAACTGTGAGATATGTAAACTGTACGTGATTTTATACACACACTATGAAAGGACTCCATCAATAAAACAGTTTCCTAAGCTACAGCCTGAGATCAAGTCATGTAAAGTAGTAACACAGGTATCGCTATCTGTAAAACTGCACAGAAAAATCTCTCTTTTCTTTAAAAAAAAGTTTAGATTGATAACACATGCCCACAGAAAACAGGCAAGATGATTTAAGGATTTTAAAACTCCTTTTGAAATGTGAGATGGTTATAATTAACACTTAAGCTCTAAGAGTTCCCTTTTTGTTGACAAAAATTGAGAAATAAGCAGAGCTTGAGGAAAAATTCTCATTGTGTTTTGAAATCACAGTCTTCATTCTTATCTTTGAGCAGATCTGTCATTTCCAGTCCCTGAGAAGTCTAACGCACAGTCAGCCTCCAGTGTTGCTCATGAGGACTGGCCACTGACACCGCAGATGAGCTCTATCCCCGCTTACCAGACCAGTGACACTGGGGTTGGCCCCATGAGAAAGCAGCAACTCCACCACTTCTGTGCGGCCTCTGTAGCAGGCCCACATCAGAGCTGTCCATCCTCCCTGAAAAGACAGGGGCACAATTTGGGGCAGTCTCCAAGCACAAAAATGCCATGAATAAAGTGCCTTCCATGAATATTATTTATAAAACCACTGCTTTATGAAGGCATTGCTATGTAGTTTTAAACTCCCAAGCTCCCCAGAGAAATACACAATAGTACCTAAAATAAGTCAAATCTCTTAAGTACAGAAATAATTACTTCAAACTTAGTACTATATCATGAAACCTGAAATAAGAGCTATGATAATTAAGAATCATCTCTTGTTAAGCTTGTAATGTGCACAGATGGCATGTCTGGACACAACTATACTTTAAAAATAAATTTATAGTCCAGCCGGTGTGGCTAAGTGGTTGAGCATCGACCTAGGATCCAGGAGATCATGGTTCGATTGCCGGTCAGGGCACATGCCTAGGTTGAGGGCTCAATCCCCAGTCGGGGGCATGCAGAAGGCAGCTTATCAATGACTCTCTCGTCATTGATGCTTCTATCTCTCTCTCTCCCTTCTTCTCTCTGAAATCAATAAAGATATATTTAAAAAATAAATTTATAAATATTATTCTGAAAATTATGACTAAACAACTAAAAATATTTTTAAAACTATACTATGTCCCCCCTAAAGTCCTCCTTAAAGGAAACAATTCTCATAAGTTCTAAAACACTGACAAACGGTAATGAGTACTTTTAATAATATTTCAGAATTTTAAATTCTAAAATAAACTAAAAATGATGACTAAGAATATTCTAAAAGAAGAATATTACACAACCCGGGTTTTAAACATTCTTGAGGGTCATTTCGGCGCCCAATCGCACAGCCCAAAAACATCATTATACTAACCCCTCACAATTATGTGAGCACAAGAGCTCACACCCATCTGCTACGAGTGATGGGGCGCCAGCTGATGAACACGGAACAAGAGCGCACATACCATGTCCCGGTGCTCCAAGTTCGCCCCGCACTTGAGAAGCTCTTCCACAATGTGCACGTGTCCTTCCTTTGAGGCCGATATGAGTGCTGTCCAGTTATCCTTGAACACACACGACACAGTGTTACCATCTCAGAACCAAAAACAACATTTCAAACGAGGAAAAAGGAATTTGAACGCACATACCAAATTGTCATACCAAACGGCCATGACCTGACCCTCTCTGCTCTAAATAACACGGATGCGCCAGCTCGGCGAGACGCATCTGTCTGCTGTATTACCACAATGGCACAGAAGCGGTCTCACTACTGCTGGTTCAGTCTTTTCACCAGACTTCTAATCACACACCATGCTTTTTAAAAGGAGAAAAGATGACTATCAAAGCCTCAAAGCTATCCCTGTGGCTAGCAGCCGTCACTCTAAATTGAAATTAAAGACTGTAATGAGACGTAAGAGCACACTCACTCGCAGACAGGTAAACCAAAGAGCTCCCATGATGAGTTTAGAAACTATGTGATAGCAAAATAACTACTCTCCTTTATTTTTTAAATAAAGGCTACAGGTATCCTATCCTTTTATTCATGACTGTAATTTAATTCAAATGCCACTCAATAAAAATCATCAATTTAAAATGATCGATTAAAAAAATAAAACAGATGTAGCTGTGTGACCCTAAAAAATAACTCCTGGGAAACAGACAGTAAGAGGAAACGTGAACCTCTGGGAAGAGTGACTTACCCTCAGAAGTGGTAACGGAAGGGACCACATCTTTCTGGCTATTATCAAGTAACGATATTTATCGCGGCAGATACCATTACGAAGAGCTACTGACAACATGCCTCAGACCTGGATAGTTCTAGGCAGGCATTTAATTTCATGTGCATGTGCTCCCTATTTGGCTGTGCCAACACACAAAAACATGGAGCATTTTCATTCAAAGTAAAAATTTCCCTTTTTAAAAAATTAACAGTACATTATTAGGCAAAGTTGCTATGCAACAGATAGTATAATCTGTAACCTATTATTTTTTAATCACTTCATAAAATAAACAGCAAAGTTAAGGAAAAAACAACAAATGAGTCAATTGTTCCCATAAATACCAAATCCTCCAGGTTGCAGTTGGCTCCATTCTTAATCAGCTCCTTCACGATCTCCAGGCTGCCCTGCTCGGCAGCTATCATCAGTGGAGTCTGGCCGCACTAGAGAAGGAGATACACAGGACTTGTCAGGACGCCGCACTCTAACTAGAAGGCCAGCTAAACAGACCACGTGGACATCTTCAAGTGGGATGTTAAGCACTGCTTACAGAATTTCTTTAATTTAAAAGCACCTTTGAAATCCTAAGTTTTTATTTACTAATAATGTAAACGTCAAAGAGAAAATAAACCTTTTTTTTTTTAACCACAGCATGACTAGTCTGTTTTTGGCACTGCAATTTTATTCAAAATCATCTAGGATCTGAAAGTAATTACCACAATGTATATAAAGATCTTGGAATCACTATGGTAACTAAATTCTAACGACACAGTTAGATTATGATCCAGACCTGGTTCTCATAATACATATAAAATGTCCTATCAGGACTAGGGGAGAAAAGCCCACAAGTACATACACACACACACACACACACACGTGAAAATTAAAATCACTTCCCATGATCTTATCCACTGGCAAAAATTACACTACATTGTAATACAGTTTTAAGAAACAAAATTATTCTTATTACGTTTTATAAAATACACAGTTTGCCATTAGAAATTCATACAAAAAGTCTATTAGTTCATAAAATGTTGCAGCTTGGCTGTTCATGATGAAATAAGATCAACATTTTATTTACTGTACTGTTGAGTAGGAATATCTAATATAAGTTAATGGAATAGTAAGTATATACTTCCCTGTCTTATTAAACAGGACACATGACCTATTTAACTCTCTCTTAAAGATGCAGGTCCCACGGCATGTGGAATGGATGATGCAGAAAGGGAACGGGGGCTCCATTAAAGAAAACATTTCAGAAAGTCCTAATTTTGGCTGGTTAATCCACTTATAGCTAACCTGCGTCTAGAAGCTCTCTAAAGCTTCCCAGAATCATCTTAGATTTTTGTAATCGAATTTGCTGAATAGTAATTATTCCACCGGCAAAAAAGGCAATCATAAATCTAAATTCAATACCCAATCATTTACGTAAGTTCAAACGCATCCCCAAGATATGGGACCTGAAGTACGTGAACTAGAAGAAATGGCGCCCTGATCTCCCCGGCCGCCTCCAGCCTCTGCCGCCTTGGCGCAGCGCAGTCCAAGTGCTCTCAGGAGAGCTGGGTGGGAGCGGGAGGGCCTCACCTCGTTCCTCTCGTCCACATCCCTGCACTTCTCCAGAAGCGCCTTCAGGGCAGGGATGTTCTCTTCTTCTACATAACCGATCACACTCTGCGAGATCAGCACCGACATGTTCACACAAAGCTGCAGGTCTCTCTCCTCCAACACCTGTTAGAGGCAGATAAGATAAAACACATCATTTGTGGTTGGGGAAAACTAGCGCTAACGTGTGCAGCTACACCTGCACCGGCAGGACTGGAGACGTCGCCCAGCTCGGCCTCTTTTTCCAAAGCTCACACTCATCCCCCTCCCGCTCACCCCAGCCCCCAGCTCCAGAGCACCCCACCGCCCTCAAATCAGAGCAAGTGCTCTGCTGCTCCGCCTGCTGCCTGGGTAACGGCAGCTCCAGCTCCCTTCCAAGGCCAAACCCATGGATGCGCCTGGTCCTCGTACACTCTACAGTCAGCTCTCAGCAATCCTGTTGGTCCTCCCTATGGAATACATTCCATCTCTGATTACGACTCCCCAACTCCACACCCGCGCCTGGTCGAAGCCACTGCGACCTCCACTGGGGCCCGCCTGCTCCTCCCACCCCACGGCACCTGCCCCACTGGCTATCCTCCAGGCAATCACAGCGACCTCGTGAGAACACAAGTTGGCCCAGAGCTCCTTAAGCCATAACACGCACCAGAATCGCCCAGAGACCTTGTGAAACACGGAGGCCTGGCCCTACCCTCAGAGGCTCCGGAGCAGGTCTGGGCACGGCCCCTGAACCAGCATCTGTAACAGGCTCCCAGCAATGCTGCAGGGTAGCTGCTGACTGAAGAGCCACCCCAGTGGCAGAGTCAGTGACATCCTTCCCCTCTCACAGCCCTCCGGCGCTCTCAGAGCACTCCAGGTGAAACCAGATGTTCACCTAGGTCTCAGTGGCCTGGTGTCACGCTTCTGACCTCACGTCCTACCCCTCCTCCTCGCCAGGTCTCTGCCCAAACAGGCCCAGCACTGCGCCACCCTGGGGCCTCTGCACCAGTGCTCCTGCCTGCCTCATCTCTCCACCAGACAGGCACAAGGTGCTCCGTCACTGCCTCAGTTGCCTTACCAGGAGTCTGCTCGTGTCACGTAAGATAGTAACCACCTCACACCTACTCCACACCGGCTCCGCACTCCCGGCCTCCCACCCCCACCACGGTACTTTATGTTCTCCGTGGCACTCACCACCATCAGAGATACAACGTGTGTGTGTTTCCTGTCCACCCACCACAACTAGACTATAAGGTCCCAGAGAGTAGGAACTTTGTTTTATTCAATTGGGCATCCCATGCAAATAAATAAACCTCAGTCACACTTTGCACCAAATACATGTACTAACACAAAACTGACCTAAATGTCATACCAAAAATCACAAAACTTCCAGAAGAAAACAGACTATTTTGGATTAAGCAAAGATTTTTTTCAAGAAGACACTAAAAGCATGGTTCTTAAAAAAAGAAAACTGATAAATCAGAGTTCACCTAAATTAAAAATGTTTACTCTGTTAAAAGAATAAAACGCTTGAGACTGGTGGCTATGTTTTTCTTCCACTTCCCCCTCTTGAACAGGAGTGTCTGCACCCGGCATCCCACGCCTGTCCCCGCATTGTACTTTACAGTACATGACTTTTGAGTCCCACAGGTTCACAGATGGGTAGGAATCGTGCATATTCCTATAGGATGGAAGATATACCCAGAGCCTCACTCACACCTGATTTCGATGATGGGAATCTGAACTTCTAAGCCGACAAAACTCAAGTGAGATTTTGGACGCAGTCCTGCAGTGCACTGACACTTTGAGAGACCTTGGGATGGGGTGAATGTGGTTTGTATGTGGGATGGAAGTCTATCTTTGGGGCCAGAAGACAGAAACGACTGCGCTGCATGATTCCATTTATAGGACATTCTAGAAAAGGGAACCAGACAGACAAAGACAGGTCAGGAGTTGTAAGGCTTAAAGGTCGGGGAGGAGATGCCTACAATGGGTATAAGAGAACTGGGGGAGTTCATAAATTGTTGCATATCCTGACTGCGGTAATTACACAATTATATGGCTTCTTCAGAATTCAAAACTGAACACTAAAAAGAGTGAATTATAATGCACGTAAATTATACCTAAGTAATACCTTACTTTTAAATAATCATCAAAAAAAGTTATGTTACTTGATCCAGTAACTTTATTCTATTTAGAATCAATTCTAAAAACACAAGAAACATGGAGAAAGATTTTTAAATACAACACAATTTTAGTCATAAGTACAAAAAAGTTAAAGATGGGGCATTACACAAATTATGATACATTCACACAGTGGAAAAATGTACAGTCATCAAAATGTTTCCAAAATAGGTACTAACAGAAAAATGCTCGTGATATATTAACTGGGAGAAAAAAAATAACCAAGAAAACTACATATACAGCATCTCAACCACATAAAATATATACATTTTTAAATACTGAAATGACATCAATGTAATTTTTACTTTCTTTAGAACCTTTATTCCTAATTTCCTAGAAATGTGGTGCTTTTATCATTGGAAACCAGTAAGAGATTTGTGTTAACAGTCATCACCAACATCCAACACCTTCATTTATTTCCACTTCTTAAAAAATCGAGTCCAACTCGTCTTTAAGGATCTGGCTCTGCCTCCCACTGCCTTTTACCAGCCCCACCATGCATCCCAGAGCCCAGCCAGGCCGAGTTGCCGGTGCCTGCCATGCTGCTCCACACGTCTGCCTTTGCTCAGCTTGCTGCCTCCACTCTGAACACCACTCTCATAGCCTCTCTCCCACAGCACCTACTCCTCTCTCCAGAATACAGCAGTTATCACTTTCTGTCCAAGTTTCCTCCTATGTCAGATGTCAGCCAACCCCTCTCAGTGCCTTAGTTTGGGGCCTTTGCCATCTACACTTAAGACTCCTAACCGTGCAAGAGGCAAACTTAAACTAGCTTGAGCAAAACAGAAATTTACTTTAAGGATACTGGTTTCTGTCCCACAACCACACTGTGGGAAAGGTGGGTGCCACTGGACCTCAAATGCCAGCAGAACTCTCCTCTATTGGCTTACCGTACTTTCATTATGGACCAGCTTCTACACAAATAGTAATATGGCTGCTGACAGCTATCTCGCCCCAAATTAAAGTTTCTAAAACTAGAGAAAGTTTGGACTTGTTCCCAAACCCAAAAGTCCCAGAAAAGGGCTCTGACTACCTAGACCGTGTCAGGTGCCAACCTGGAACCAGTCAACCACAGTCACAGTCACAGGACTGGAGGCATCACAACACTACATGGTGCCGGCACTGTTTCCAGAACAGGGAAAACTGCTGTGGTGGGGGTACCTGTTCTGAAAATCTTTCCTGCCACACCTTCCACCTGGACCAACAGGACAGTCTCCTGGCCTGTGCTTCCACCTCCCGCCTTTCCCCCTCCAATCCAGTTGCCACACTGAAGCAAGTAATCAAAACGCACGTCCCTCAAAATCCTCCCGTGAGTGCCCCACAAATTCATGCTGGGAGAACAAGATGGGGGCTTCATGACTGACAGGTTACTCAAGGCACTGAAACCCTAAAGCCTTTCGAAGCCACTGTAAAGATTCAATTCCATGATTCCTGTGAAAAGCTTCACTCTGTATAAAGCAGGGAGGACTCCTGAACTCAACTGTTTTAATTTTTAAAAAATATATCTTTGCCCTTCCGGGTGTGGCTCAGCGGTTGAGCCAAGTCCACCCAGGATCCAGGCGATCGGGGTTTGATTCCCAGTCAGGGCACATGCCCGGGTTGCAGGCTCGATCAATGACTCTCATTATTGATGTTTCTCTCTCTCTCTCCCTCTTCCTCTCTCTGCAATCAAGAAAGATATATTTTTTATTTTTATTTATTTATTTAAAAATATATCTTCCTTGATTGCAGAGAGAGGAAGGGGGAGAGAGAGAGAGAGAAACATCAATAATGAGAGCTATTGATCGGCTGCCTCCTGCACGTCCCCAACTGGGGATGGAGCCCGCAACCCAGGCATGTGCCCTGACCAGGAATCGAACCACTATCTCCTGGATCCTAGGCTGATGCTCAACTGCTGAGCCACGCAGGAGCAGCATGAACCCAATTCTTGACTATGGTGGGGAAGGCATGCAGCTCCTTCACTACCTGGCCCCATCTCACCCTTCCAGCCTCACCTTGCCGGGCCCCATCCCTCCCACCCTCTCCCCAGGCCTGCTTCCCCACTCCCATGCACACTTCCAGCTCTAGCCAGACTAGCCTCCTTGAGGCTCCATGGCTGCCCCACACTTCTTTCCAGGGCTTTGCGCTTACTGCCCCTTCCCTTCAGAAAGCCCTCCCTCCACATATCACACCTGGACAGCAACCCCTGGCCCTGAGGACCTGCCCTAACAGCACCCTCTCCTGCACTGACCGCTGCTTGCTCCAGGCTGGGCCCGTGTCCCTGCTCTGGGAGGCCTCCGCGCCCTGTGCACCTGACCTTGGACAGCTCACAGCACACCCGGCTTCCACCCTACTCTCCCCCGTCCACCAGCCCCTCACCTACAACTTCCTGAGGCGGGACCACCTTACATCCAGGGTGGTGTCTGCGCAGTGGGGGCTGAGAGGGGAGAACCGGCCCAGGGTCCGACCGGGCCTGGCCCGCACAGCTAGAGCCCAGTGTCCTCGGTGGCCGTAAACAGTCTCCCAGAGACCAACATCGGAGGTCACCCAGACTAGGACCTGAAGACAAAAACAAGACCACCTGGCAAAACATGAGCGTCGTGCAGCCTTCACTCCGAGGTCCTCTCCAGAAAGGCCTTTCTCCAGGCGGCCTGGCTTCCTGCTGAAAGGCGTGGACCCCGGGGGCCAGGCTTCTCCAGGCGGCCTGGCTCAGTGCTGACAGGTGTGGGCCCCGGGCCAGGCCGCCTGCCTCGGCTCTACTCCTGACCTCGCTACTTAATGTGTTATCGCCTTCGGCTCGTTTCTCAACATCAGTGTCTAAGTGTCTCGTCTTTAACTGGCTGCACAGTTGCGTGAAATGGGATTAAGCCGGCGCCTGACACCAACTCGGGGGGCAGCCTCCGGGCGCCCAGCAGCGGGGCCCTAACGCCCTCGCCTCCCCCTCGGGGCTTCCCCACCTGCACTGTTCGGGGGTCCCTGCCTCCTTCTGGTTTCCTCAGTAAGGTCCTTTTCCATTTCCTTCGGGGCGGAAACTTCCCTAAACTTGTCATTTACAAACAGGGTGCCCCCCCAAAAACGTGCACGCGCTGTATCGGCTGAGGCTCAATCCTGAAAATGAAATGTCTCACTAAGCGCCGCCGTGAGAATCCTCCGAGCGAGCGGCGTCCGCGGGGCGCCGCGTGCTCACCTTCGGACGGCGGCCCCTCCCGGGCGCTCGTCCCACGGACACAGGGCCGCCGTCCTTTGTTCTGCACCCGCGCCAGCGGGCGGGGGAGCGCCGCCGAGAACAAAGGGCGCCGCCCCCCGCGCCCCGCGCCGCCCCGCCGCCCCCCGCGCCCCAGCGCCCCGCGCGGCTGCGCACACGAACCCGGGCGGCCGGCCCGGTGTCGCCCACGCGCGGACACGCGCGAAGCGTCCCCGGGGCCCCGCGCCCCCCGGGGCCGAGGGCGAGGCGGCGGCCCCACCCCCCGGGTCCGGGCGACCTGGGCGCGAGCGCCCCCCGTGGCCGCCGCGGGGACTGCACGACCGCCCGGCCCCGCGAAGAGGCGGCCTCGGCGCCTCCGCGTCCCGGCGACCGGCGGGGACAGGGCGGCCCCTCGGGCGGCACAGACTCGCCGTCCCGCCCACGGCTCGCGGGGGGCTGCGGGCGGGCGGGCGGAGCCCACGGGCCGCGGAGCCCGGCGGGGGGCCCGGCGCGGCCCCGAGCCCCGGCTGGAAGCCCCGGCGGCCCGCGAACGCGCGGCAGCGGCTCCGCGCCCGGGAAGGGACCGTCTCGCCCCTGCCCCCGCGGCGCCCGCCGGCCCCTCAGGCGCGGACCCAGGCCGCGGGTCCCGGGCCTCCTCAGGGCGCTCGCGGGGACCCCCGCCCCGGGCGCCCGCCCCGCCCCGACCCCCGGGCCCGCGCAGCCGCCGCCTCACTGACCGTCTCGCCGCCGGCCGAGCGCAGCGCCGGCGGGAAGGCCGCTGGGCCGCGGGCGCCGTGTGCAGACGGGACCCGTTAGCAGACGTCCGGCGCGTCGCCCTCCGCACGCCCGGCGGCCATCTTCCTCCGTCTCCCCGAACTGACAGATCACGTGGGCTCGGGGGCGGGGCGACGGCGCTGGTCACGCCCCCGGAGGGCGGGGCGGGCGGCGGCAGGGGCTGGAGCGGCTGCGCGCGCAGGCGGCGCCGCGGGGGCTGGGCGTCTCGGGCCGGGCCCTGGGCGCGCCCCCAGCCTCGGAGTGGGCGCGCCTCTCCCGGGTGCGGCGGGCACGCTCTCCCGTGGTCAGGGCCCCTCTCCGGTTGTGCGTCACCCGTAATCGGCGTGCTGGTCAGCGCGCCCGCAGGGGCCGCTTCGGAAGACGTTGCACCGACGGCCCGCTCGGCTCCGCCCTCGGGAGCCCAGAGGCGAGGTCCCGGCCTCCCCTGAACGCGGGGGGACCGCCACCCCTGGACCCGCGGTGCACAGGCTCCCCGCTCCCTCCCTGCCCCCCGCAGCCCCCAGGTCGGGCTTCCACCCCGTCCTGCAGGGGGCACTCTGACTGCCCGCCCCTGGACCCGCGGTGCACGGGCTCCCCGCCCCCTCCCTGCCCCCCGCAGCCCCCAGGTCGGGCTTCCACCCCGTCCTGCAGGGGGCACTCTGACTGCCCCGCCCCTGGACCCGCGGTGCACGGGCTCCCCGCTCCCTCCCTGCCCCCCGCAGCCCCCAGGTCGGGCTTCCACCCCGTCCTGCAGGGGGCACTCTGACTGCCCCGCCCCTGGACCCGCGGTGCACGGGCTCCCCGCTCCCTCCCTGCCCCCCGCAGCCCCCAGGTCGGGCTTCCACCCGGTCCTGCAGGGGCACCTCTGGCTGCCCCGCCCGCGGGCCGGGGGTGTTCGCAGCTCCCGGACCCCGGCCGCGCTCTGCCTCCTCCCGGCCCTTCACCCGGGTGTCCGTTCCCGCCTGTCCAGCGGGCTCCAGCGCCTGATCTCTCCGTCTGGAGGGCACAGTGCGCGCGGCCGTCTGTCCCGCAGCCTTCTGTGCGCACCCCGCCCGCACTCCAGTGTCTGACGGGGCGTTGAACCCGTTTGCTTGTCTTCCCCCCATTCGGAGGCTCACCCCGTTCTTATCCCACCTCATCCCGTTCAGCCCGTTCACATAACTTTTATTACACTGCCTTGCTGTCATTGTTCTATTTTATTAGTAGTTATTATTATTAATATCTTACTGAGCCTATTTTATAACTTAAACTTTATCGTAGGTATGTATATGCAGGAAAAAATCGTGTATACAGAGGGTTAGTTACTATCCGAGGTTTTAGGCATCCAGTGGCAATCTTGGAAGGTGTCCCCCAAGGATAAGGGGGGGGTGACCCTATGGGAAGAGTCAGCAAGGCATTTGACAGGTTTTCTTGATGAGTCTGTAGACACAAAGGGGAAGTGTGGGTTATAGATCAGGGGTTGGGTCAAAAGACTGAAAGCTCTCACTGAAGTGTGTCTGTTAGTGCGAGATGACGCGGGAGGCAGGTTCGTAAGTCCCAAGGACCTTCCCCTGTGCAAACACCATTTTGAGAGGAGCTGGCCCCATGATAATCCCCACCCTTCCAAACCACCTCACCACCACCGCCCCCGCCCCAACCCCTTCACCCCGTAGTTTCTGTAACCCCAGCAGCATAGCCTGGTTAGTGAAACTGACTTCCACACAAGCCCGGGCTGCACCTGCCCACCAGGTGTGAGCCACGCTGAGGGGCGGGGACCCAGCACAAGCAGAGCTCCTCTTCTGGGGGCACCAGAATACAAGAGAAAGCCAGGGGGAAAGCGGGTAGGAAGGGGTGGTTCCCCAACCTAGGTGGTCCCAGCATCACCGCACAGCAGTGTGGGCTTCTCAGTCAAGAGCCTTGCAAATCCGGATCCAAAGGTGGGACTCATTCAGGCCCAGACACTGGAAAGACGCCACCTGGGCCACCTGAACCGCCTCCCCACCCCTTCCCCCAAATAAAAACCCCTGAAGATGCTTAGTGTACAAGTTGTTCTTTGAGAGAGATTTTAAAGCAGTCCAGATAAGAGCTTGGAAAGAAGCTACTGGAAACAGGCTCCGCTCGAGTCCGCAATTTTAATGGAGGACGAGAGGAGGGGCAGAGAACAGATTGTCAAGAAGGTCCCCCCTTTGTTGCAGGCCTGAACTGGGGAAGGGAGAAACATTAAGTCCACAGGTTTTATTATTAAACCAGGCCAGGCATTTCATTACCAAAATGCGACCTTTTAATGACCAAATGTGACTAGGTAGTATTGGCCTCCGAAGCCAAAGTTCCCCTATCAGCACGGATTCCCACGACGGGGACAAGGGCTGGGGCAGAAAGAGGTAGCTAATGCTGCATCGGTCCACTGCTGATGCCGTGACCCTTCATTCGGAGACTCTGAATTAGTTTCATTTCATTGTGCCACAGAAACTATGTGATTTGAATCTGACAGTTGGCATGTGTTTTGAAAGGTCACCTGTCTCCTACCTTAATCATGAAATTTAGTTTCATTTTATATTTTAAATTATCAAGTTTTTCCTCCCCAAAGATTAAACATTTAGGTGAGCACATCATTTAACTTAGATTCAACTGCTTTTGTTATTAATGATTTTAATTTATCTCTATTTTTTTTCTCTAAAACCAGCGTTCAGCCTAAAGAGAGCTGCTCTTCCATCTGTTTCTTATGAAATATGAAACCTTTTCTCCTGTCCTTCCAAACTGCCTGCCGAGTGGTTCCTGGTATTTTCCTAACGGTGCACCTCGAAGTCCCAGGACTGAGCCAGGTTTGGGGAGCTGGGGAGGGGGTGGGAGATGGGCTGTGCAGAGCTGCACGGGATGGCCAGGCTTCCCTTTTCAGTGTTGGTGAAAACAGAGATGATACGGCAAACAAATGGATTGAGACAGGCCGGCGAGGCTCGGTGGCTGAGCGTCGACCCATGAACCAGGTCACAGTTCCACTCCCTGTTAGGGCACAGGCCCGGGCCTGATCCCCAGTGGGGGTGGGTGGGAGGTAGCCGATCCATGACTCTCTCATCATTGGTGTTTCTCTCTCTCTCTCCCTCTCACTTCATCTCTCTGAAGTCAATAAAGATATATTAAATATATATATTGAAATGCTATGAGTCTAGACATAAAAGAAACGTCCATGTAGTCACTGGGCCGCACGAAGTCTGGGTTGCTTAGGGGTTCACAGGAATTTCCACCACAGAGCAGCCCCACCGTGCGCTAAAAACACCTGCTGACCCTGTGGCCTGGGGCCCGCACTCCTACTGGAATGAAGCGTCAGGAGCACATGAGCGTCGGTGTAAACCCCCTGGTCCGTCCTTAGTCAGTTTCTCCCTGAGCCCAGCGACTCAGAGTCAGACGCTGGTCACCTGGGCCGCTTCCTCGCGGCGGACGCAGCCTGAGTCACTTCCTTGTCTACTTTTCTGATATTCTTGATGAAAATTAAGAAATTAAGTTTTAATTAATGTTGACCTAACTGTGCCCCTGAAAGACGATTACGTTTTGGGAAAATGCTGGGCACCGGTGTAAAGGGCGCGGTGGGAGAGGACAGTTCCACAGGCACTAAGGAAACACCTTTAGGAAGAGAGCAGTCGGCACACCCCGAGGCTGCATAAACCCAGTGAGGGAAAATGGGAAGCCGACCCTCACGCTCAGCAAGGGGCAAAGACGACCCTGCAAGCGGTTCAGCAGAGCTGGGGCGAGGAAGGAAGCAGAGGGCCTGTGCTGACCACTTGAGTAAGCGGCTTTACTGTAAATGCTGAGGGCTGGCTGCAGGGTGGGTTTCCACTACCCGTTAGTTTTGTGTATGTTTTATTTTTATTTTGGATGTGAGAGCCTCAATCCTAAGGCAATGTATATATAACACTTTTCTCGAGGCTAATGACTCATGCATTAAAAACATGTGCAGTGGGGAACAGGAATCAACCTTCTGGTGGCCCCTTGGCCAGAGGGAGGGCCCTTGGTCACCGGGTGCCAGGCACCTGACTTCCCCAGGGATGACTGTAAACAGCTGGCATACAAGCTCCTGTCGTGGGCCTGTGCCAGGCTGTTCTCATGCTCACCCTGCAGAAAGGGGTGGCAACCAGCAACTGGCATCCCCCGGGCACAGTGTGTCCGGTTCTGCTTTTCCGCTGGCAGAGCTAATGCACACATTAGATGTGACAAAACAGAAAACTCAAACACAGAACAAAGATACTGGAAGAGTAAAAGATAACAGCATTACAAAGTAGAAAAAAATTTACGAGCGGAGAGAAATGCTGTATCTCAATGGCATTAAAAACCTGAGCAGCCACCTGGCTCCAGCAACAAGCAGATCTAGTCAGCACAGCCCTTCTTGCTATGGACACCTGGAAAAGCTGCGGGAAATAGAACATAAAATTATTTTTAAAACCACAGACTAAGCTTCCAAGAAAGGCCAAGCACATGAGCAGTTTACCAAGAGGGGCTCCGCTCGGGCTGACAGTTATCACTCCCAAGGAGGGCGAGGGAGGCTGGCCTTCTGGGCAACGTTCTTTCAATGGAAGAAAAGGCGAATTTCTAACCTGATGGGGCAGAGCAAATGCATCTGCCGTCTGAGCGCTGGGCGTGCGCGTCTCTTCCACTGCTCTGCAGTGAACTGTTTATGTGAAATAGTTCAGTCTTGTTTTTTAAAAATTGGCTGAACTCAATTTCTTCCTATTATTCCTTTCTAATTAGGGGGAAGATATGTTATCATTAGATAGTTGGCGCATAGGTCTAAACTTGCACAACTCCGGTTATTTCTATTCCACTTGTGGACAGCGCTATGAAATCCTTGGCATGTCTTCCTCTCCTCGCTCGGCCTTCTCAGCCCCAGCCCCTCCTCCTGGCCCGGCCGGGTGCCAGCTCCTCTGCAGGTGTCCGACCCCCCCTCCAGTCCCGCCCTGCCCGCCAGAGGTCCTTTGTGCCCGCCCCTAACGAAGCTCTTTCCATTTTATCTGGTGATCATTTATTAGCTCCTGGAGGACTAGGGCAGGGACTTCTTTAGTTACCCAGCGCGTACGTAGCAACTCATTAAGCAACTGTGGAGTAATAATAAGAGAAAAACAATAAAAAGTGTTACAATGTTCGCCTAGATAGGCTTGTTCTCATCGGCCTTCCAGGGTCTTGTTCCTGCCAGGTTGATCAAGTTAACCTACGCGGCCACGCTCATCAGAGTAAGTCAGAATAGACACATAAGGGCGCAGGGCGGAGGGCGCTGGTGGGCAGCTCTGGGCGCGGGCCGCGCTCCTCTGGGCCGTGGCCCAACTTTGGCACAGCCCTCAATCTCCAAATGGGGTCGTTTAAATCTGCCATCATTGTCTAAGGCCTTCAGGAAAGAAAGCACCCAGACTGGCCTCACCTGTATGTTTTAACCTGCACCAGGCTGGCCTCACCTGTATGTTTTAACCTGCACCAGGCTGGCCTCACCTGTATGTCTTACACCCAGCATCCTGGTACAACAGCACGCCTTCATATAAGATGTTCTCCCCACACTCTTCGCGACAGCGTCCACAGCCACTCCAAGCCCCCTAAGTTTGTGATCGTGGCACAGAACCCTAGTGGGACGCCCCACGCTCTGCCTCTCAAATGCAGAACCCAGACGTGGTCAGGCAGGGAGAGGGCCAGCAGCTCCGCTCCTTGGTACGTGAGCAAAGTCGGCACCCTCTTTCCCCAGAGAGAACACGAGATACTATGTACTAATTTAAGGCTGTTTTCATTGCCTCTCAAAGTGTTTATAGTGATAACAGTTTCTTTTAAATAATTTTTAAGCAGTTAAAGAGACAATGACTCCTTAAAATATTATCATCGTTCTGAAGGATCCTGCAGTGAAAAAAAGACCACTGCTTCTCACGACAGGCCTGCTCTTCAGTTCTACACGTGGAAATGAAAACCCCCGAAATCACAAACACACACATATATTTTTAAACTACTGTTTAATCAGTTTTAAAGACACAGAGATTAGAAAAAGACATTCACATGTAAGTTAAAAACATGGCTGAGACCCAGCAACAAGCCACTGGCGCAGCTCTGAGGACACAGGCTGGAAACGAGTGGTTACGGAATCGCCGCGTTACAGGGGACCTGCCCCAGCGGTAGCTTCGAGACGCCACACAACCAGAACTATCTGCGGATCTGCTGAAAAATAACTCTTCTTTAAAAAAATATTCTGGAATCATAAAAACAAAATGCGCAGAACACCACATCCCACTCTCACCCAGAGATGTGGCACGGGGACCCCCTCCTATCTGGGGCACCGTGTCCGAGTTCTCCTGGGCGGAACTCAAGGCGCTTGTAAGGCCCACAGGAGTGAAACCGCACGTCTCCCCTCTCTGCAGAAGGGTCTCCCCCGTTTCACCCGAATTATGTTTACTTTCAGTCCTATCACCTGTGTCACTGCCCCTCTGGTCCGGGGAGGCAGCACATGCAGGTGACAGAGATGGAGGAGGCTGGTTCCCGACGCGTCCGTGTTGGATGCTGGATTCCTGTCTCCATGTGAGAAAGTCAAGAGCAGATGTGTTTCTGTGACAAATCCATACATACAGAACCAGAAATACTGAAACTGGGGAAAGAGGCACATTGTAAAAGTCTGTGACACTCTTAACTAGGAAAGAACAAAAAGGACAACCAACGACACAGCAGTTTCTCAAAGAGGTTACCCCAGAATAGAGACGGCAGGACCCTGTCATTTAGGACTCCAGAAGACGGCAGCCAGTCACTGTTTCCATCTCCAACACGGTATTCAGAAAAGGGTTAGTCATCCTACGGCTGTTATTCTGTAACTTTTGGTTTTTCATTACATTTCCATTTCTTTTTATAGCAGCAAAATCTGATAACAATGACTGAGAGGTGGCCCTGCGTCACCGAGTGAGCTCAAGACGGTTTGCATGGATCTTCTTACCAGTATTTATAGAACATGGGGGGGGGGTCAGCGTTGTTTGTTCATTTGCTTTATAAAAGGTGTACGAAGACAGTTATAATCCATTTTAAAGGCAGATTAGTCGGCATAAAAACCTGTCTCTAGGCTGTTTCAGAGTCTCCCCAATGAACGGCCTGGAGAGCTCATCGGTTCTTCACTGGGGTCCCATAATGTTTAAAAGCCTATTAAAATAAATATTTTAAAGCATATGAAAACATGATGAAGCAGCCCATCCATCGGAATGGAATCGGCCGCATCCTCTGTACAAGAGCCTCTAAGTGCAGCTTGGCCACGGATAGTAGGGGCTCCTACAAACACCACCAGGGGAGCTTCACTTCCAATTTTCTCCCGTAATGAGAGCTGCTGTAAATAGATTTGAGCGCCAGGTGCTGCAGAAAAATTCTGGAGACACCCCCTACATTCTAATCTTTCAAACCCAAATTTGACTGGAATTTCTTCTTTTAAATGCAAGTCTTTCCGTTGAGCGTCGGGACCAGGCCGGATACACTCCCGGCTGCGGGAGAGGCTGCGAGCAGAGCCCGGGCCGGAGGGGCAGCAGCTGCCCGGGGCCTGGAGGGCGGGCAGGTGGCATCTCAGCGAGGTTCAGGACTCGGCGCCCGCGCTAAGCCCGAGGTGCTCCACTTCTGATGGCTGAAGCCCCACAAATGCTGGTTATGTCTCAAACTCTGGACACATCACTTGCCGACAGCAATAACATTTGGAAACAATTCTTCCCTCAAGTGATGTTTTCCTTTCGGTTATAATGTGAAACTCTTAAAACCAATCAACTAATCATTCTGAACAGTTTGTAATAAGGGAACAAACAAACAAAAAAGTATAAATGTCCAGAGCTGTTCATGAATATTCAAAATTTTAAATAGGAAAGGCTTTTGTCCTAAGTGTAAGCCAGTCCTCAGATTAAAGCATCAATTTAATAATTATTTAAATGGCAAACATTTTAATTTTTCTGGAGTTTAAAATAAGTTGTAACTAAATTAAACGTTTTAAATACCTTTGAATGAAATAACATTTGAGCAGTTATATAGTGGGAAAGCCAGGAAAGTTGGTAATTTGTATAAACTATTTTTAGCATATATCTTCAGTTTTACAAGCACAAACAGAACACACAAAGCCAGAGAGAGATAAAGGAAAACTTTTTCTCCGGCAGGAGGCAATTTCGTTATGAAAGACTCATTTTAAGGGCCACCTTCCGAGTTAATGCTTCAAAGGTTTTCCTCTGCTGCCACCGAAAACCTTGTGAAAAGTCAGGGCTTTGAAGACAGTAACCCTGACTGTGACCCTGACAGTAACCCCGACTGTGACCCTGCCCTCGCCGTGACTCTTACAGATCCTGCTCACACTTCCACTCATCACACACACAACCGGCCACAACTTTGAGAACTGACCCTTTGGGCTCATGAAGCTGCTCTGGTCCAGAGCAGGCGCCTGTCCGAGTCACAGGCTCACTAAAGACGAGCCACCGGTCGCTCCGGGTCCCCCCGGCCCCCCATCATTAGGGCCTCAGTGGGAGCCGCCTTGGCTTCTAGAACCACCCTTCTCAATGTAAACTTTGCTCAGAACTGGCACCTGGGGAAACCCTGTGTGTGATGTCACACAGGGCTGGGATCAGAAACAAAAACACTTCTCACACGAAGCACTGCGGCGGCACAGGTGGTGGCTGGGCGTTTTGGAAACCACTAGTATGCGGGACGTTTTAGAAGCTCAATAAATTTCCCCAATTATCCCAAGTTCCAATAAAAAACGCATAACCCACGGACACAGACAATAGTGCAGTGAACGCCTGGGGAGGGGGTGGAAGCGGGTCAGTGGAGGGGGAAGGGGACATCTGTAATACTTTCAACAATAAAGATACATTTTAAAAATGCTTATTTTAAAAACCGAGAATAAGCCACTTGTAAAATGGAGACAGCTGAGATACCTCAAATTAAAACAACTGTTACTGTCCCAAGAAAACAAAAGCGAGAGGAATAATTACTTTTGCTCCTTTTATCTGAGCGGTACAATAATTAACCAAAAGTATAAATACGATACTGAGTGATCACCTCCGGTGGTCTCATGATGCAGAAAAGGGGAGAAATAATATAGATATGCCCTGAATCCTGTTTGTGACTGAAAAAGCTGCCAGCGTGCCCCGGGGACTCGCCCTCTGCTCACAGTGAGCTAACAGCGGCCGAGGCCGCCTCGGGGTCTCCTCCGGAAGTGGGGTGCCGATCCCACAACGCTCCAGGTGGATCGACTCACTTCACAGAGCACAGAAGTGTCTTCTGGAGAAAGGCCAGCTTGGGAACTGGAATCATCCCTTCAGTTTTTCTTCTAAATGACACCCTTGTGATTATGTCTCCAAAATTAACCCCAATATATGTAACGGAAAATAAAATAAATTTCTCTAAAATTAGAGAAAAGCTATCCAAAAAGCCCGACATACCACCCCACCCCACCCCGCAAAAAAAACACCCCCACCTAAGTTGATCTAGGGCAGGGGTGGGGAACATCCGGCCCACAGGCCAAAATCATTTGGTCTGGCCCAAGGCAGCCACAGGTGGGACTCGAAATTCAATAAATCTAGGAGCCTTTTTTTCCCCCATAAGTCTTTTTTTTTAAATCCTTACGAGAGGATCTTTTTTCCATTGCTTTTCAGAGTGGAAGGGAGAGAGAGAGAGAAACATCAATGAGAGAGAGACGCATCGATTCGTTGCCTCCTGCATGCGCCCGGACCAGGGTGGGGCTCGAGCCTACAACCGAGGTACGTGCCCTTGGCCCGAATTGAACCCGGGACTCTTCAGTCCTCGGGCCGATGCTCTAACCACCGAACCAAACCAGCCAGGGCATAGCTAATTGTTAAGCTGATAATTCTGTATGGCCCACGAATGACGTTATAAACATCCAAATGGCCCTTGGCAGGAAAAAAGTCCCCCACCCCTGATCTACGGGCATGAAAATCAGTATATCTTCTAAGTAACTGGAACGTCCATCAATTATCTTGTTTTCACCGTGGTAGCTCTATGATTATAGTCACTGAGCAGGAGGTAACAGTGATCTTAGGTTCACAGGCTGAGAAATAAAATACAGTCAGGGAATAGGAACAAGTGGTGACTGTTTGTAAACAGCTAAATAGGCTGAACAAAAAAAGTTTCATTAACCTTTCTTGCTTCCACTAATGACATGCCTAGACTTGTCTGTAAATTCTAAACTTGTTCACTTTTTCTTAATCATGACCAGATTCCCTGCAGCATTAATTAAACTGAGGAGATTTGGGGGCAGGTACTTGCCATGATTACTGTCCATCCTCTCAGGATGCACAGCCAGCTCCAAGCCAAGCACGGGAAAGGGGATTCCTCGGCCACCTGCTGTTCCCCGGGAGGTAACGGGGCCTGGCTGACCTCCTCCGGTGGGAAAAGTCACCTTTAGAAAAATGGACATGTTTCACCCGGCCGGGCGTGGCTCAGCGGTTGAGTGTCAGCCTGGGATCCAGGCGATCGGGGTTCGATTCCCGGCCAGGTACATGCCTGGTTGTGGGCTCGATCAGTGGCTCTCTCATCATTGATGTTTCTGTCTCTCTCTCTCCCTCTCCTTTCCTCTCTCTGAAATCAATAAAGATATATTTAAAAAAAAAAAATGGACACGTTTCACACAAACAAACACTCTCATGTTTCTAAAGTTCTAAAAAGACACATTGATATTTTTGCTGATTAGGGCCTCAAAAGTTCCAAGTATGCTTGCTCTCCTTTAAACGAAATACATCGCGAAGGCAGGGTGGCTGCTCTGTTCTTAACTTCATTTGAAAGTTGACTAATGACAAAAATAAAAAAGAGAGACTTACCAGAGATAGACAATTCGCATTTCATTAAATAATTTAAGGCAAAAAGAAAATAAATCCCACAAGAGGTTGGTCAAACGCAGGTGCAGTCCGGAGGCCCCTGCCCGCCCGGCTGGCTCCCAGCCCCGCCGAGGGGTCCGTGGCCGAGGCCCTGACCAGGCCGCATCTCGGCCACTCGCCCCTTTCGGCTACCGCAGCATCGTGAGGCTGGGATTCCCGGAGATGCTCGGGACTCGAGGCGAGCTCATTGTGGGGAAAATGGCCCGGGAGATAAAAGCACATGTTTCTACTTACAGAATCGAACACTCATTAACAAGTATTAACAGCAAAATTTTAATGTGAGAAGTTAAGAGTTTGGAAACTAATTTATAGTATTCTCTAAAAACGTGGCTCAGACCCAAGGACATTAAGTTTTCATTTCCCTAAAACCTTCCCAAATATGAATTAAACTGTCAAGGGGGAGAAAGCGACCAGCCCGACAGCAGCCTCCCTCGGCGGTCTCTCTTTCCAAGCCTTCGAGCCAGCTGCCACTATTATTCTCATAGCCCTTTTATAATTCTACATCATTTACGCTTGACAGATCTCATTGAAGAGTCCAGCACACTAAAAAGTTATTAAACTTTTACGTCTTACATGTCACAAAAACTCAGATAAATAAGGGTGAATGTGCTTCCGCCCAGCACCTGGTCCCCGCCCCGTGCGCCGCGCCTCCTGTGTCTGCCACTGGCTCCAGGCCCCGCCACACGGGCCTGTCTTCCTTCACGCCTGCTGCCTGCCTTCATCATCTTCTCTCTCTCTTTCGTAAGAAAACAAGCTTCAAGTATCGCATTACCGATCTTTAATTACGTTTAAGAAATTCTTCCTTGGAGGGCCCTCTGGCTGACACAAGGTAGTTAAACTCTCCAGGAAAATAAGCTACCTATAACTTGGCATCCGTGCTGTTGACAAATTCACTCTGTACTATAGTCATTCGAGATACTTTCAGAAAACCCTTCGAATACTGAGATGTTTATTGCGTTTTTAAAGCAGCCACACTCTTAAACACCCTGTCTCAGACGTCCCCAGAACTCCTTTGCAGCACATCACACGGAATATTGACATAGAGTCCTCACAATGTCACACTTGAAAATACCATTGAGGAACAATATTTTAGGAAATAGAGGGTTTAAGGCAAGACATTCATTTGGAAAAGTTCATTTCTCTCGATGGTCCGGATTGACACAATTCTTTTCCGGCCTCCGCGGTGCCTTGGGATACACAGCGTACATTCAGCAACAGGGCGCACAGATGACCCTGCGGACATATGCTGAGGTCCTGAGTGCCCGTCGAAATCCTGGAACTATTTTCTATAAGGCGCGGCCCCGGGGACATGGCATGGGAGGGGCTCTTTAACTCCCGTTTCCAATCAGGGACACAGGAAATTCCCTACAGCAACAGCCCGGCTCCCCCACCACCTACTCTCTTTTCAAGCAAACCCAAACCCCGTGAGAAGGTGCTAAGATCGGTCGCTGTTAACAGAAAACACAGCTGCCGAGCATGTTCCCATCACTGCTTTAGCGGCGAATGTCTAGAGGCTATGTCTTGGTTCTGGTTGCACACATTGTTTGTCGTGAAAAAACTATTCTGTCCCGACGCATGTCCTGTTTCATCAAACTTTTTGGATCCCGACAGCTGCACGTTTTCATGTGTGTTCTTTCTTCTTTGAGTTTTTTTCACCGGTAACAACAATAATACTAAGATACCAATAATGTGAAGGCAGTAATACCAGGAGCTAAAAGGGAAAAGATTAAATGTGGATCAATAACAACCTTTAATAACCGTACATCCGTCCGCATGCCACATGCCCCCCCCTTAGGATGTGTTTATTTACCAGGCGATTCTCTCAGCCACCCCGCCCCACCCTGAGACGAAACCCCGACAGTGCGCCCGGGGAGCTTAGAAGGCCGATTGGAAGCCTGCGAGCAGCCATCACGTGGCATTCGTTCCTCTGTAAGGGTCGCGAGGCCACGGCCAAATAGACCCACGACGAAAAGGCACCGTTAGCAGCTGCGGCGACCCGAGAGTAGCCTCTCCAGCTACTCGCAGAAGGACACACGGAGCGAGCAGACAGCGGGGGGTGGCAGAGACGTCCCTGCTCGGGCCGCTCCTGCCGGCTACTGTCCCTAGTTAAGTTACACGGAGTCTCGGGAAGCGAGTGACCGATCAGCAATGCTGCCACTTGACGGTTATTGTTGTGCAATAAGGAAATGTCACGCTATTAAAAATACGTTCAGAAGTCTCATTCCCCAGATGAAACATAGGCCAAACGGGACCTGAACTCCTCCTACAGCTCTAAGTCGAAGTGACGGGTTGGGAGGAGCCTGGGGAAATTCAAGCAGCTCAATCACATTGGAAAACGTGGAGCCCGGCCCGGCGTGGCTCAGCGGCTGAGTGTGGGCCTGGGGTCCAGGCGATCGGGGTTCGAGTCCCGGTCAGGGCACATGCCCGGGTTGCGGGCTCGATCAATGACTCTCTCATCATTGATGTTTCTGTCTCTCTCTCTCCCTCTCCTTTCCTCTCTCTGACATCAATAAGGATATATTTAAAAAAAAAAACCAAAAAACGTGGAACGACTCTGTTACAGGGCATTTCAGCAGGAGCGGCTGCGTGTCTTCCCGCAGGCTTATCCGACACGGCGGACCCCACAGCCGTGCTGTCCCTCCTACGTGTAGGACAGTGGGGGAATTCGGGGAGAATAAAGGTTTGGGTCGTAAAGGTATCACCCGTGGGGGAGGAGAGGCGTGAGATAAATAAAGTACCAAATTCAAGTAATTTCTACGACAGGGACGGCAGAGGGCCGATGAAACATAAAAGACGGAGTGACGCCAAAACAGGTAAATGAAACTTAATCAATCTATGCTCTTCCGATTGAAGAGATGGAGAGAATGACTCCCCGCCGAGACCAGCCCCCCTCTTCCCAGTCGCCCGCCGCGGGGTCCGAGGAGGGACCGCCGGCCGGCGCTTCTCTAACTCAGCCCCTCGTCCGAGGACCGGGGGACTCGCCCGGCCACGCGCCTAGGCCGGGAAGGAGGCCCCGGCGCCCCCTTCCACGGCGCCCGACAGCTCGGGGCGTCCTGCGAAAATGAGGGGCCCCCGCGCCGGAAGGGCCGCGCTCACCTGTAAAACGCGAGGGACGGCCTCACGGAGAGCAGCACAAACGGCACCACGGTGTAACTCACGGCCACCTGCGTCGCCATCCACGTGGCCACGTCGTACAGCAGTTTAAGTTGCGGGGATTTGAGGAAATAGTGTCTGCAGTTATTTCTCATCTGAAATAGAGAGAAACGCAGGCTTCAGGGATTCTTTGCCACTTTTCTGTAGATTTCAGGTTGTATTAAAACTAAAAATTTCCCCAAAAAGTTAAAAATAGCTCCTTAAGTCATTTTTGGTAAAGCACAGTCTCCACGTCAAGCTGACCCTGTTTTCCGTTTCTTCATAGTAACGCTGCCCCCGGCGACCGGGCGGCGACGCGGCCCCTCCCTCTCCTGGTCACGGCACCGAGCTCTCAAGTAAATGACCGGGCCACTCGCAGCTGCGGCTGGTTATCTGTCCATTACCGGAAGCTGGGACGGGCCTCCCAAAACAGGCTGCGGGTTCAATTCCCGGGCAGGGCACACGCCCCGGTGGTGGGTTTGATCCCCGTCTCAGTGCACAAGGGGGGCAACCGAGGGATGTTTCTCTCTCTGCGTTCCTGTTTCTCTAAAATCAGTAATAATAATAATAATTAATAATATATCCTTGGGTGAGGATTTTTTTTAAATCCTATGGGGGAAAAAAAAGTTTTCTAATATCACTGTTTTAATGCTCTTAGCTTCTAGAACATCTGTTTTAACATGTGTAGATTTAACCAAAAGTCTTGTCTCTGTGCTGTGTCCCGGCTCCTCCCGCCTGCTGCTCCCGGAGGTCGGCTGCGAGGACCCAGGTGAGTCTCTCCGAGGTGACGCGCCCCTGCTGAGCGGAGCGTCCAGAGACCATCCTCCCGAGTGGCCAGAGGGGGCCGGGGCGCCTGCCACAGCAGCTGCCGCCCTGTTCCCTCTGCCCGCCTAGGACCAGGCTCTGCCCCGGCCGGGCCCAGGCTCTCCTGTGACCGCCCGCTTCCCTTCCTCTGCTCTTCCGGACTGTTCCTCACTTACGCGCTATGTACGCGCCCACGAACTTCCTGCCTCAGCCACAGGTACCTGTCACGCACTTTCAAACCGAATCCTCCTAGTGTCATTTCCGTGCCTAGACGGCCACTTTCCCCCATTGCTCTCACTAATGAAATAGCTTCCATCTTCCCAAGCCCAAGTCCGACCGCGCGTCCTACTGAGGTCAACTCCAGTGGACCAGCCAGAACAGACTCCTTTCCCCTCTGGGACTTGCTGCCTGTAAACCCACAGACTCTGTCACGTATGCTTTGTGGTTACGTACGCGTGTACACACATGCACACGCACACATGCATGCATGCACACACACACACACACCTCAGGCCCCCACTTAGACCCCAAACTATGAGGAGGCCCAGCCCTTAGCCAGCCCTTCTTGGCATTTCCCTCACCCCCCCCAGACCTCACCGCTGAACGCAGCAAACACCTGCCAGTGTGTTCAAGAAGCCACCTTTCCTGTAAGGGACACAAGCTTGTCCCAACACCGCCTTTGTCACGTCACTTTCCTCCGACGGACTCTCAAGGCCTCACACTCAAGTGTCCCTCTTCTCTTCTCACCCACACCACCAACCTAACTGCTCAACTCTTTCCCAAAATGCTTCTCCAGGTCCCAGCCAGGCCAATACCCCGAAGAGCCGGGGGGGGGCCCGTCTGCGTGGTCAGGCCTGTCCGCAGCCCCCTCGCCCCTGGAACCAGCGCCCACAGGTTACCGCTTCCAGGAGCCAGTGGTCACCGCACAGCCCGGCGGTCACCCCACAGCCCGGCGGTCATCCCACAGCCCGGCGGTCACCGCACAGCCCGGCGGTCACCCCACAGCCCGGCGGTCACTGCACAGCCCGGCGGTCACCGCACAGCGCGCCCGCCCCTGCGCCCGCTGAAGGGCCGCGTGAGGGGCGAGAGGGATTTCCCGGCACTTACCGCTCGCGCGGCCAGTGTCATCACCACTCCGGTCAGAAACGTCAGGTAGTATCCTGGGTACACCCCGTGCCAGATGGCAGACAGGATGAACGTCTGGACCGTCGGACTCACGGTGGCGCGTTCGTAACACACCCTAGGAACCGTGAGAAGCACGGGGACAAGCGGGTGATTAGGCCGCGTAAAGCCCGCGACAGTCCTTCCTCTACCGCCCGAGAGGACTCAGGGGAACCAGGGGAACAAAAGCGAGTCTCTGAGGCCACAACATAACCTGCGAGCTCAGGGACATCCCTGCTGTACAGTGTCAAGTTCAGGAAACTAAGTTTAATTCCCATCCTCTTGCTGGTACCTGTCACAGCTCAAGGGGTCACGCTGGTGTTTGGGAGTCTATACTGGTTACAAAAGAAACCAGTTACAAAAGTAACTATGGTTCAAGTTATTTTCATTTTATGCTACTTTATAATTCTCGTTAGTAACATTAAGACCTCTCAACAGAGCCCATAACACTCTTCTTTCCGACGAGTGGGCTTAGTCTAGAGTTTTCTTTAGGGAACTCGGAGGGAAACAAGATGCTCCTAAGGCATCAAACTCAAAATTGAGCAGAACGGCACAGGTAACACGGGATCAGCCCGGGAGCTCTGCAGCCGCCGGGGAGACGGCCAGGCGGCAGCGAGCGAGGGTCGCACGCAGTCTGGGCATCTCGAGGGAGACGACCTCCGGTAAAGGGCATCACGAGGGGAGGCTCGTGCCCAGGGCCCGGCACAGGGCAGCCATGAAAGAAATTCGACGCAGGGCACTATCTCCCCGGGAACAGCGAGGCGGAACCTCGGGGGTCCCCGAGCCATTTCCTCACTTCGTCTTCTGTGACCCTTGCTCCTCCTGAGCCGCCTTCACCCCCGGGGTCCGCCGGGCAGATCCCTGGGGAGCCCCGCCTCCCCGGTGCCTTGCTGTCCCTGCTCCCCCCCTTGTTCTCACTGCAGGGGACGCACCTGCAGAGGGCTCTGCTGTGTCTGTCACAAGGCTGTGACCTGCAGGAGCTCGGTGTTTGTCTCACCCTGTGCCCAACATCGAAGGATCTGCTGAACTGAAATACTTTCAAACTGGAAAGTCCAGCGCATGCGTACAGGGGTTGTCCCCTCACTTATCCTGTCTGACCGACTCTCCCATGAATGAGAGCAGGAGGGGGGGGACGCTCGGCAGAGGCCGTCGGGGGCCGGAAAAGGGGTCAGCGACGGCCGCCATGAAAGCCCGGCCTTGTGGGATGTCACCCGTGTTCCCTGGTGAGTGCCAGGCCCCATGTCACTCAGCACGCTGCTCATTAACCAGGAGCCTGAGCTCAGTGCAGCCCGACCTCGGGTACCAGCTGCCAGGGGGCCGCTGAAGAGTGTCTGCGAAGGAACCTACCTTTTGAGCCAAAGAGCCGTCTGAATATTCCAATTATCGAGAAACATCTTGAAACTTGTTGACATCTGAAACACAAAGGGACTTTTTTCTCTGCCCAACAAAACCACAAAGTTTTTAATGTAAGTAATAACGTGTTGCTGTGCTAAAAATAAGTGAGCTTGACAATGATGGTAGTGGAGGGGTTTCTGTACGAGTCCTGCTTTTCCGACATGGTAACATCAGGCCCTGGGGGGGGGGGGGTGTATTGTAGGGCAGAGGGACGAGGTAAAGGATTCCCGCCCTCTTCTCTTGTATGTTAACATTTACAGGGGTGCCCTGGGATTATCCCCGAGAAACTCCCGACAGAGTCAGCAAAGGGCTCTCTCCTGAGGACGGACGTCCTCTCAAGGATGTAGAGTTAAAGACCAACTAGAAAAACTAGGGTCGTTCCTATAGGATACTCGTTCCCTGGAGCCATGCCCTTCAGCCACCCCTCCCTGGCTCCTCGGAATTCCGGCCCCACCTGGCCACCCCTGCAAGGTGGGCCCGCCCCCCACCTGGCCACCCCTGCAAGGTGGGCCCGCCCCGTCTCCCCACCCTCCCGGCCCCTCACTCAGCCCCTCCCGCTAAAGCTGCCCCCCATCCCAGAGGCAGCCTTGGTACTGGTTCAATTATTATTAAAAATCCTTCAGTACCTCTCTCGGACATCACATCACAACTGAGGACAGCAAACTATGCTACTTCAAGTTAGTTACAGTAACTAACTTCTTAATGATTGACCAACCTCTATTTGCTGAATCCTCAAATTGGAAATTAGGTCCCAACGAGCTTCCCCGTTTTTGTCATATCCCCTGAAACCGAAGCCCGCGGCGTTGTTTATAGCATCAGCTGTAGGGAGCAAAGGGGGAACAGTGTTAAGAGCCTCTGGAACAGTCTGCCTTGTTTCCCCAGAAGGCGTATGTTATCATATATATCACCGTTTACTCTTAAACAGTAAAAATGGATTTATTCTCACTTTAATCTAATAAAATGGGCTTCGATCCAGTTTTTAGGATATATCCTCATGTTCTGGGTATGAGCTATGAGGTCCGTTTCTCCTGTATGAACGACCCTAATTTTTCTAGCGGGTCCTTAACTCTATGTCCTCAAGAGGGCACCCTCATGGCTACGCGTAAGGCAAGGGACACTTCAACACATTAACAGAAAAGTCCGTTTGTTCCCGCGTTACTCACCTAACGTCCATGCAAAATAGTATTTGGGTCTGGCAGCCAAAAGAGAGACATATAGATAGATAACCTTTGTCGGCCACGAAGCGGTAGCTTGAAAATGCTCGTCGATGTTGTGCTCCACAGGGAATGCGTTCGAGACGGTCAAGTGAACCAATAAGGAGAGTCCACAGACCAGGAGCTTCTGAACGACCGCCGCCTGGAAGCACGAGACAGGGCGTCACCGCCTAACCCGCCCTGCGACGTCCTTCCCTGGCTCGGCGGCCGTGGGGCCTCTAAAAGGGTAAGCGCTCGGCCTGGGGACACAAAACGGTCAGTGGGAGGGACCTAAATGCACCCATTCTCGAGTCCGAAGCTCAGCCTAGTTGGATGCAGGGTTTTTCGATGAACCCTGAGCCAGTAACCGGGAACATGAAGACAATAGCACCTTTTTGGCCTGGAGCACAGTGAGCCACACAGCAGGAGAGAGAAGCGAGAGCTTTGGAGGGAGGAGCGCCATTCCCCGCTCACCCTCTGTCTGCAGTGACTTGGAAAGGAGGCCGGTCCTTGCTCCCAGCCCCTCGTTCTGAGACACACGCGAGCCCCCTCTTAGTGTCCCTTAGACTTTCTGATCAACCTTCTCGTGGGACTTTTAGGTTCCGCCAGATGGATCCCGCAGGGCGCTCGCCCGCACGAAGCCCACGGCCCTTCCTGACAGGGCAGCTCCTCCGCGGTTCCGGGGGCCCCGCATGCGGCTCGGAGGGCGTGAAGACTGCTCGGGCGAGGGGCCTGCGCCCCCTAAGCTCCCACTGCCGACCTGAGCCTCGGAGTCGCGGTTTCCTTGTCCGTGAAATGGCGAGACTAAGAGGACCAACCTCAGGGGACCGCCGGGAGGGCCGAGTAACTGCGCCCACGACAGCGCCCGGCCCGGGGGACGCGCGCTCAGAGTGTCAGCTGCTGCTCTGCCTCCACTGCTGGGGTCGGAAAGCGGCTCTTAGAGGCGGTGCCATTGGAAGTAGGTCTTTAAAGGGGACAGGTTCCAACGGGCAAGGGAGAGAGGGGAGAGCAGGGGGAGAGAACAGTTTGAATCTGCTGGAACCTAAAGTCTGGGTAGGAAAACCCTGGAAAACCGGGTTGGCTCAGTCCCACGAGAAGGGGAACATCCATCGCTCTAAAGCATTCTTCCCAGGAAGGAGATCGGCAGTTTCCCAAGTTACCTATTTCTGTTCTATCACGATTGTATTTCCACCGAGCATCCCTACTACGTGCTGGGAAAGGAGTCATTTCTCTTGTAAAAAAAAAAAAAAATGTGTATATTCCACTTACTGATGCCTCACCGGTGACTCTTGCGTGTGCCCTGCCCGGGGATTGAACCAGCAACCCTGGCGTGTCGGGACACAACACCGTAACCGACTGAGCTACCCGCCAGAGCGTGCAAAATATGTTTAAAGGAGCAGACGGGTGCATTCGCAACCTGGAAACACTGGCATCGTTAAAGGCGCAGGACTAATCAGTACGTGCGGTAAGGCCGGGAGACCCTCGAGCTCTTACGTTCGGAGACGGCTCTGCCCTCTCGCAGTGCGGTTCTCCTCTGCCGCTCCCGCCTGACTGTGTCCCGTGGTACGACCTGCCTTCGATGAAGGTGATGTAGTCCTTGTAGGAGCAGAGGGGGCCGGCCAGGATGCCCATGAAGTTGCAGTTGTAGCTCAAATACTCCAGGAGGCTGGGCATACGCCTGCGTGAACGACAGCAGCTGTGAGACGCGACCGGCGCTCTCGGGAAACTCGGCGAGAACCACCGCCTTCCCCCTCGCCGCTCCCGCCACGTCCCACATAAAACAAGCTTTATTTTCCACCTGCTTCCACACAATAAGGATCCTGAAAGACCAGGACACAGTCGTGCTCAGCAGCAGCTCTGGACAAAAGAGCCTGCACGCAGATCCCTATGAGCAACTGCAAATTCCTCACGAGAGAAACCTGCATGGACAAGGCCTGGCAGAAAGAGCCACCCCCACCGGTCAATCATTCGCTCATTTAAAACGTCCGTGTGCACCTACTACGCGCTCACACGCGCCAGCGTCTAGATACCGCAGTGAACAGAGAACCTGCACGCACAGAGTTGAGCTAAGAGCTGCGGGAAACACACCAAGAATGTATAAAATATTCCCAGAGCTGCTAAGCACTACGAAGAGAAGGGGCTATGCTGTTATAGTAATAAGGCAGAGGAGGCCTCTCAGACAGGACGGCTTTGAGCAGAGACCCGAAGGAAGTGAGAGAGGGAATCGAGTGACTCTCGGGGACAAGGGTCCCAGGCAGAGGGACCGGTGATGCCAAACCCCTGGGCTGGGGCATGTGGGCAGCCCCGGGGCCTGGGAGGCCGGAGCAGACGGGACCAGGGCAGAGGAGAAGGGAGGCGGCGGGAGCCGAGATGGGGGACACCCAGGGCTTTATCCTGCAGGCGAAGGAAACCTACAGCAGGCGTCTCAATACCCTTGTCTCAAAAGAACCACAGCCCCTGTGTGCGGACAGGGCAAGGGTGGGGGTGGAAGGCCAGGCAGGAGGCGCCCTGGCTCGGGGGGGGGGGGGGGCATCCGTGCACAGCCCGCAGGGCAGCCGTGGGTTTGCTAACGGACTGGGCGTGGGTGAGAGAGAGAGGAAATCGAGGCTGTCTCCCAACATTTTTAATGCTTCGAGGTCAAGCCCCAACGGCACATGTCGCCTAAAGTCTACCAAGCATGTTAGTTCTCAGTGCGGGTGCCAGGTAAACACTGGTTAGTGACACAGGAGACTCCGCAGACTAGATATACCATCATGTAAATGAGTTAATTTTTGAGAACCGGCTCCATGTATCGATTCTGCTGTCCACTGATATAAATCATCATAAATAAAAGGGCTACGCCTGGGAGCAGGGAGCAGGCTCTCGGGCGTGTTACCGTCCCTCCTTTCTCTCTAGAACGAGCTGTCCCCTGAAAAAGCACAAACACTCTGTGGGGCCAGGGGCAGGGGACAGAACCCCTCAGACATATTTTTATAAAAAACGAGCAGAGAGAAAGCAGTGTTCCCTGCCCACCTGGCACCAGCTGGGCCGCCGCCTAACCAGGGCTCCCTGTTAGTTTCCTCACAATCACTTGTCTGCCTCTCCAAGTGTTTTGAGCCGTGAGCATTTTCTCTGGAGGGCTCCCAGCTGATCAGAGGGAAAGGTCCCCAGCAGCGTCCCCCCGCAGTCCCGTTTCATGCTGAGCCCGCCCCCTGCCCGGCCCTCCAGCACCGGGCCGCGCCCTGCCACCACCCTCACAAAGGGCCTCCTTGTGCGTCCACAACAGAGCTCCATTGTCCATGCCAATGATTCCAAGACCAAAGCCGATGCCAACTTGTCCAAGTTCAGCCCAATCTCACCAAGTCAAACTATGTATCACAATTCGCAAGGACGGGAGATAGTTCTCAACCACGAAATTTGCTGAAAATAATTTCTGGCTCAACGGTCACATCCTAAAGGACGAGTCATTTAGGGATTGGGGCAGAAAACGGTAACATCTGCCATTAAAGTGAGAGCCAGGTATAATGCTATGTACGTCATGAATGGCATTAAATGAAAGATTCGTTCTGTCCTTCCGTAAATACTTATTTGATATCAACTATGTGTAGCCCGAGGTTAGGGCCTCTCAATCTCAGCGTTACTGACATTTTTAACAGTAATTCTTTGTTGTGGGGATGGAGGATGTGTCTCCAGCGTCCCTGGCCTCCACCCATTCGATGTCAACACCACCCCCTCCATTTGTGACGACAAAAATGTCTCCAGACATTGTCGCGTCTCCTAGGGGCACAATCGCGCCCCGCGGTGACCTGCTGTTAGGTGATGAGGGTGCAGTAAGACCAAGTTCTGTCCTCGGGTAGGAAGGGGAACAATCTAAATAAATAAATACCATCAGCCGATGATTCACGTTGCGAAGGAAAACAGAGCAGGCCCGGGCCGGGGTGTGATTCGGGGAAGGCAGGCGTGTTCCTGGCGGGGAGCGGGGTCTGCGCAGTCACCGGGGACTGAGCGGGGGAGGGTGGGGGCCACGGGCGCTTAGGTGCAGTGGTCAGAAGAGAGAACAGTTCATTCTCGCTTCTCAAAGGATCCGAGGGAGGATGTGTGTCCGGGGAAGACAATACAACTCCATGCACATGAAAAGCACCTCTGCCCGCCGGGCGGGGGGGCTGCAGAGGGCAGGAGGGAAAGTGGAGCCCGGCTGGGGAGCGATGACCGCAGACCCCGCAGGAAACAACAAAGCTGGGCTGGGGAATCCCGGCGGGAAGGGTGGGAGCTCAGCCAGGTTAGAGAGGGTCAGCCGTCAAGGTCAGGTGAGGGAGAGATCTCACAGAAACCGTTAACCGGCCTTGCTGGCGTGGATTTGCAGTAAGAGAAAGGCAGTTGGCCTACGTTTCTGCCCTAGGTCACTCGTGACAAATGGTACCATAATTTTAAATCCGGGGCATCAAATTCAAAATGAGCCCAGTGGGCGAGACCGGACGTTTTCCACTCTGGTTTCTCCCACTCCTCGGACAGTGGAGCAATGAGTTGAACTAGGTTTGGGGTTTTGCCAGTGGCTCTGTGAGAGACAGAGATGAAATGGGACCTGCGTCTCCACTGATGAGTGGTCACTGGGACAGCCCAAGGCTCACGGAGATCACGGAACCCGGGTCAGTTTAACCCCTCCGCAACGAAGCTCATTCACGTGTGTGTGCTGACATGTAAAGACCGACTCTAGGGACTATCAAAGTAGAAACTTCTAAAGGTGGGGAACACAGAAGGTGCTCCCGAAGACAGGCTCCCCGGGATCAGAGGTGCACACCGCGGGGAGGCCTGTCTACGGTCACACACGCGGCCTCCTTCGCCGGCAGCCGCGCCCGCGCCCGTCGGTTCTAGATTTTCAGGAAACAAGCGCTTCCGAAGTTTTTCTTTACGTAAAACAGGTATCTGATCTCTAATTAGATGATGTCAAGATCCTTCCAAAAAGTAAGCTGTTCCTTAAATTAGTCAACAGAGTTCCTACAATGAACGGAGCAGAAGCCAGGCCCAGAATGAGTTCCTCACACGGATGAGCACACCCGACTGGGTCTCCCGCATTTCAGAGCACGGCACCCACGTGCTGTGTGACTGTCACAGCTGACCGGGGCCTGCCGCCGAGTGCTGGTCCACAGAGTGTAGCTGCAATCATTACTCAGCACGACCGCAGGGCCGCCACGGAGACCAGGGGCTCTCCCGTCTTCAGGGAGCCGCAAGGGGGAGACTGAACATGCAGCGGGTCGCCTCATGGCACCCAGGAGGTGCACGCGGAACGAGGACACAGTCAGGGTGCTCTGGGGCCTTCGACAGGACGCCTAGCCCAGGCCGGCGGGGCGTGGGGGCAGGGAGGCGCGCCGAGGGAGGAGGCTTCCAGTGGCTTCCATGAAGGAAGCGCCTCCCGAATGACCAGGCCGCCCCGGCCAGGTGGGTACCGCGTGCCCCGGGCAGAATACAATCGAGAGGCACGCACCTTACAGCTAAATCTCTCTGCGACGGGGTCAGTTCTTCATCTTTTCGGAACATCCCTGAGAAATAAAAAAAAAAGATACTTTTATCAATTATGGTTTCTCCAAAGAATGGTGTTTTCCCACTCACACATTCATTGCCTTCCTCATTTGACATTCATGCTCTGATCCCAGTTTGGGTATAAAACTGTTTGGGGTAATCGGCTCCTTTCTGGCTCATGGCAACACCAGCTCCACGGACCCTCGAGCCACCCAACACGCCCAGGCCTGTGCAAGATGAATGCACACGTCGGGGAACTAATTTGACTTTTCTTTAGAGGAAATTATAACTAAGTGAAGAAATTCCCCACAGCAAACATGTCTTTTTATTTTCATGTTCATTTTTTTAAATTCTCACCCGAGGATATTTTTCCCCACTGCTTTTTCAGAGAGAGTGAAAGGGAGGGGGGAGGGGGAGGGAGAGAGAAACATCGACCGGGGCCGGGGATCCAGCCTGCAACCCAGGTCCATGCCCTTGGCCGGAATCAAACCCAGGACCCTCAGTCCGCAGGCCGACGCTCTGACCACCGAGCCCAGCCGGCCAGGGCAGCAAACCTATTTCATAGTAAATGCTGTGACTCTTCCAAAGGGGCATTCGAGCGTTTCTGTTATTGGATGACTTAAATGACCATCAGGACTGCGGAAGGGACCCTGGAGCCCTGAGACCTGGGCCCCTGCCCCCCTCGCCCCTCTGGCTTCCCCCAGACCGGAGGACGTGAAGGTGATCACACATCACATGCCAGATCCTAAACCCAACTTAAAGGCCACAAGAAGACTAGGTTAAGATGCAAACAGCACTTATAAAGCACGTGAGGGTCCTCCCCAGCACAGGGCACAGGGCACAGGGCACAGGGCACAGGGCACAGGGCACAGGGCACAGGGCACAGGGCACAGGGCGGGCGACACAGGCAGTGGGGCTGCGGCCGCCTAGGAAGCTCCGAGGCTCCTGCGAACGGCGGGCTGATGGGGAGGCTCCCCCAGCCTCTGAGGGACCAGAGTCTAACCCGCAGGGCGCGGGGCCCTGACCGGGCGCCTCCTATGGCACGGGGTCATTCCCCCGAGACGTAAGGTGGAGCTGTAAACTCTTACACTAAAAATACGCGTGCGTGTGTGCAGAAGGGGGAAGGGCGGGGAACTGCTCAAACTTTAACACGCATGTAGCACAGAGGTGAAGCAGGAGCTAAGAAAACTTCATTTAGACCGAACGTCTATTTCCTTTATATCCTGAATTGCCACTAACGTGGGTCACGTGTCTGAATCGCACTATTTTACTTTGTTTCTGTCACCGAATCGAGTGCAAAATTAAGGAGAAACACGGCAGAGAACCCGCACACGGTAACAGCCCTAAGTAGGCGTCGGCCTTTCCTTCCCCTGCCTCACCGCCCCCCCGCCCCCCTCTCACGAACGGCGGGGAGCGAGGGCAACGCCCCGAGAACAGACGCGCTGAGCGTGACCCCTTCCAGCGATGAGAAGTCAGTTCCTAAATTCTCACCGTCATGAACTTCGTAGGCCAAACTCGTGATCTTCTGGGTGAGTATCATCATGGGGCTGTGACAAAACAGAAAACAAATACGTTAAAAGAGTATGTTTTAAAGAACAGATGCAGGGACAAGTTTATTCTGCTTATACAACTACAAAATCCTGACATTTTCGTAACATAAAAAAAAGACCTCCAGGGAATTTCAAAGGGAGACCCGGGGGCTGCCGTGTTCGGGGAGGTGCAGGAGGCAGGGCTGCTGGGCCTCGCTCTGCAGAGCAAACGGGGGGGGGGGGGGGGCTCCTCCCGAAACGCGGTCGGGCGTGGGCGGGGCCGCGCCTCGGGGCACCTGGGAGCAGGGCCTCAGGCGCGCCCTCCAGGCGCCAGGTGATGCGAGGCCGGGGGAGGACCCCACAGACCTCAGACGGGCCGCCACCCCACCCCGCTCTGACTCGGCCCTTTTTCCAAACCCTGTGCTGCCGGCTGCCTCGGGCTGTACTTAGAGGCCACAACCGAGCTGCCTGGGGAGAGGGGACTGGGCGCCAGAATGCAGGACGCCGGGTAAGATGCGGGACAGAACAGGACAAAACTGGAAGGGAAAGAACAGGACATGTCTGCCGCCCGGTTCCAGGAGCCAGGCCCCAGGGGTCAGGGGCCCGTGAAAGACGCCCGGAGACAGCCACCCAAAGCGCACAAGCCCCGCACACTTTTAAGAAAAGAAGACTTTTAAAACCACGTGACAAGTAAGAGAGCCACCAGGGTACGTTTTTACAACTAGCACATTAGCTCACAGACAGAAGTGCTGCAGAACACTTAGCGCTAAGTGACTTATTAATACTTCTTGGAATTTTAATAAGACCAGGAGGCCGTGCTTGGGCCGCAGGTAGGGGTGAGTCCCCGCTGCAGGCCCAGGGCCCCCAGCCCCGCTGGCCCCGCCCCGCTGTCCCCCTCCTGCCCGCTGCTCAGAGCGCGGGACCGCTCGGCGTCCACGGCCACCCGCGGCCAGCACCAGCACCTTTAGACCCTGGCAGGACATTCATCCCTTCCAAATCGTCCACAGAGACATTCGTCGCAGGCCAGAGGGTCCTTGAACCTCGGTCCTTGACAGTCGGTCCTGTCTACAACGTCCATGAAGCCTGCGGTCCACGCTGACCCGTCCACCCAAGGCCTTGAGCCCTGAGTAGCCAGGCGCGGGAGGCAAGGAGGGTTCTCGCTGGCGATGCAGCCACAACGCCACTGTGGGGCCAATAAAACATGATGGGATTTTTTTTATGTATTAATCCTGGAGACCAAAAGTAGAATAAACGTTATGGGCCGTCTGAACCCAGGCGTCTCCTAAGTGCGGACGTTTTGGACAGGACCAAAGGTCCACCGGCCCTTAAACACGTAAAGAAAGGAGACGGCTTCTCACAGCGTCGGCAACGCCAAGAGCTCGTTTCAAACGTTCCCTCCACTGGCCCTGGCCGGGCGGCTCCGTTGGTTGGAGCATCGACCCGTCCGCCCCGATTCCCGGGCAGGGCACACACCGAGGTTGGGGATTAGATCCCCGGGCCGGGTGCCTGCGGGAGGCAACCGATGACGTTTCTCTCTCCCACCAATGTCTCTCTCTCTCAAATCAATAACAGCATATCCGTGGGTGAGAATTTAAAAAGATTAAAAAAAAATAAATGCTCCTTCCACTGGCCATTAGATGCCCAGACCTGGACCCCTGAGGACTCACAGCTCATCCCTCTTCACCTAAAAGGCCAGGTCTCCCGAAACTGTCCGGCGATGGTGGCGCCGAGGCCGAACCTACGGGAGGGAGGAGACTCCTCCAGGCTCCCGGCGGTTCTCCCGCCCCCCCCATGGAGTGACTCCCCCCCCACCCAGGTGCCCGCTGCGGGTGAGCTGTGCCAGGGATTCTACGAGCCTCTGAGGGTTACACACTGTCCCGCAGGTTCCATTTCCCTGGGGGGACACTCGTTTTCTCACTCTGCCTAATTCTGTTCACAGTTCAGTTCAGGGATGAATTACAAAATACCCCTCGGTTCTGAATTCTAATTCCCATGTCACCTTAAAACATAATGAGCCCGGCCAGTGTGGCTCAGTGGTTAAGCGTCATCCCAGGAACCATGAGGTCACTGGTTCGATTCCCGGTCGGGGCACAGGCCCGGGTTGCGGGCTCGATCCCGTCAGGGGCGTGCAGGAGGCAGCCGATCAATGACTCTCATCATTGATGTTTCTCTCTCTCTCTCCCTCTCCCTGAAATCAATAAAAGATATATATTTTTTAAAAATCTATTATTCCTCCTGCCCGTGTGTTCTCTGCTCTGCGTGAACGCACCCACCACACTGCTCCGTAATCACGCGTCTGCTTCTCGGAGGCCGCAGAAGGCACGGGCTAGTTAACAGCGGGAGCCGGCCGTGCTTAGCTCTGCGCTCCAGGGCCCGGCGTACACACGGGCTCAAGGCGCTGACTGCTTTGCAGAAACGTCTCACCATCTTTCCGTTTCCTTTACTGGTGATCGTTAGCCCTGAACACGCCCTTTGTTTTGTTTTGTTTTTTGTTTTAAATGTATCTTTATTGATTTCAGAGAGAGAAGGGAGAGGGAGAGAAACATCAATGATGAGTCATTGACGGCTGCCTCCTGAGCGCCCCCTGCTGGGGACTGAGCCCGAAACCCGGGCCTGTGCCCTGACTGGGAATCGAACCTCGATCTCCTGGATCCTAGGTCGATGCTCAACCGCTGAGCCGCGCTGGCCGGGCTCCCTTTGATTTTGAATTAGCACAGTTCCACTGCCTCTGGTCCTAACTGTCACAGGGTGTGGCCGGGGCAGCTAGGGAGGGACGCGGAGGAGTAAGTTATGGACACAAGTAAAGCAGCACTGCAGTTCAGCAAGGGGCGAGCAGATGAATGACAGCCCCGAAAAGGAAAGCAGAGGGGGACAGATGAGCCAGCGCAGGCGTGGGCGTCACCAGGGGACGGGGCAGCAATGGGGGAGTCAGGACACATCTCCGCCCGGTGCGCAGAGAACACCCTTCTAAGTGAGAACGGCCCCAGCATAAGATTAACTGCGGTGCCTTTTCCTGCTCCGGCGACAGTCAGAGCGACCGCCCAACCACCTCATTCACACCTTTACTGACGTTTTAACTCCTGCTGACTTTGCCTCCAACAGTCCACCGCTTCCCAGAAAGTCTGAGATGAGCTTATGTGACTCAGAAAGACCCCCCGCTTCCCTAGGGTGCAGGCCGCAGAGGGCGGAGGGAGAGGAGGCAGGCGGCTCCAGGACTCCTCCGGGCGAGGCCAGGGCTGCGGGTGGAGCCCCGCACCTTCCAGGTGGCGGCACCGCTGTCTTTCAGTGGAAGCACAGGTGTTTCTCCCATGGGCACTGCACTAGGAAAGTGGAAACTATGGCTCTAACTGTTCAAAATAAATACTTGGGCCCAGCCGGGGCTGGTTGGGGGTCGTCCAGGGCACCGAAAGGTTGCCGGTTCGATTCCCGGTCAGGGCACATGCCCGGGTTGTGTGTTCAATCCCCGGTTGGGGCACGTACAGAAGGCAACCAATCCATGTTTCTCGCTCACGTTGATGTTTCTCGTGGGTTTCGGGCAGAGAAATGTGGAGCCAGGGGTGGGGAGGTGCAGGCAGGAGGGCCTGGGGACAGCACCGGGGGTGGCAAGTGCAGTCCAGCTACCTTCTGAAGGTCAAGCCAACAGGAGTCGATGGTGATTTGACAGGACTCACTGCAGGGTTTGAGAGGAGATGCCACCCAGGTTTCTGACCAGAGCACCTGACCGGAGCTGACCGAGAGGGAGGCGGCGGGAGCAGGGAAAGGACCAGGCATCCAGGGTTGGGGTGGTTAAAAGGCCCGCCTATCAGACAGCGGGTGGAGATGGGAGAAAAGGCAGCTGAAGGCTCGTCAGAAAGCTCAGCTTAGATCCTGACCTCACTGCTTATCAACTGGGCAAGACCGGGAAGCTGTCCAACGTCCCCTCCCAAGTTATCTACAAAATGGGGCAATAATGCCACTGCGTGGGTCAAATAAAAGAGCAGCGTGAGGGGTGCTGAGAGGCTTTCCCTCTAAACAGGAGATAAACGGGAAGGTGAGTAATTAAGGGTGTGACAAGCCAAAGGAGTGATGTGAAGAAACGTGCAGAGAGGCAGAGGCGGGACACCTCAAACAGCGGTCATTTCACCTGGGCCTGTAAGGCCCACGAGGCTCGGAAATGCAGACACAGCCGGGCGGGGTGGCCAGGAGGAGCGGCCAGGGCGGGCAAAGGGCGAAAGTCCCAGGGGTGAGTGCAGTTCTGTCCCCTGAGCCTCGGGAGGCTGAAGAGGGAAGGGGGAGGCAGGCGGGGGGCCGGGTGGGGCGCGCTCCGCTGAGGGCTCTGAGGGACAGCTGCCCCCTTTCTAGAGCCTTAAGAATCGGTGCAGGTCTCTGATAAAAGTCATTACAGCACAGGGCTCTGCGACTGGGCGCGAGGTCAGGGAGAGGGAGAGGGCTCGGGTGGGTGGGAAGCGACCGGTAACCACGCCCGTTTGCTCCTGGCAGCCTGAACTACTTTGACAGCAGTAACCAGAATGTTCCCTCGTACCAAAGGTAGGTCAAGGTGTCAGGAGACTCCCACAGGCTGGCACAGGATAAATGGGACACTAGGGCTCAGCGGCTTAATAATTTACATCAAGCCTACTTGCAGCAGAGCTGCTGGGCCCGGGGGGAGAGGATGGTGCAGCAGCGAGGGGCTCCTAGGGTTCCCGTCACAGGGCCCAGAGTTGCCTAAACCCAGACTCCCAGCTTAACATGGCTTCTAAGAGGAGGGAACGTGGCCATCGCACCTGTAGGCCAAATGCCCTGTCCCTCTATGCCGGGAAACACGGTCACCTATGAAATCACTTGGCACCGGGCCACGGCACAGAGAATGCCCAGTGGATCTCAGCCGACTGGACCCACGGGAGTCACCAGGAACCCGAGTTACTGAGCGCCGGAGGCTATCTGCTCAGCCTGAAATACACAGGGCGTCCCCCAAAATGTACACCCTCTTTAACAGCTGATGGCTCAACTGATGATTCTTTCCCTTCAGATTTAACCCACTGGAATTAATAATGGTACTGTGAATACATTATTCTGGGACACCCTGTGTTCTTGATCTGAACGGAAAATTACGTCACATGTACCTTTTTGGTGGATCCGTTAAGCCGCCCCTGTGGCATTACAAACATCAGCGGTCTCCAGTCAGAACTCATTACCTGTCTTCATGCCGAGAAATGTGTTCTCGCTTCCACCTGCACATCACTTATCCACGGAGGAGGGAAGCATTTCCCCTTCATCTTCTGTCTCAATACTACGTACTGAATAATCCAGAGGGGGCTCCCCACTGACCCCCAGTCCTGCCGTTTCTGCTCTGTCCGTTTACTGCTGGCCCTGGCCTCCGGGGCCTGTCTGTCGGTCCCACGTGTCTACACGGCTGCTGCTTTACCAACTCTGGGTCCTGCGCTGACCCTGCTACCCTCAAGCGCTCGGGGGGCCTCCTCTCCCTCCGAGCCCCAGCGACGGGTGGACCTGAGAGGCATCGCCGACCGCCGTCCTTAGGACAGTGATTCGCTACCATTTCCCCAGTGAGCCCTCTCCTGTGTCCTATAGTAGTTTTATAGTTTTCTGCACAGAGGCCCCGAGCCTTCCTTTCCACATATATTTCTAGGTATTTCAGTCTTTATGGCTGCGGGAACTAGGACCCTTTTCCTATTATATTTTCTCACTGATTATTGCCGACTTAAAGGAAAGATGGGCAGCTGGACCCTGGGCCGCTTGGCGCCCCCGGGGTTCGCTCGCCTGCAGTCCTAGGACTCCGACGTCAATTTGGAAAGTCGTGATTTCACAACATTGTTAATTTCTATTATCAACATGCATACGCTGCATTAGTGGAGAACATCCCTTTTGTTTCTACCTTATATCAAATGCTTAATTCAGTTCTTATTTATCAAAATGCAAGTATTCAAAGCAGTGAATTTACCCCTGGGGCGGTACAGCTTTGCCCGCATTGCTCGGTTTTCCCCCAGTTTTCTCTCCGTAGCTTCTACTTTCTTCTTTACTGAAGTGTAAGTACTGATTCAGAAAGTGTCTGCGTAATGCCACTCTGAGCAAGACCAGTTCGGCCACTGTTCTCAGGAAAATGGAATTTTCTACATGATTCTGATTCTTCTGAACATACACAACTAGTTCCTCCTTTCATTTCAGTGCGATGACATGTGACCTGGGTCTCTTCTTCAAGTTCACGGTGGCCCAAGGTACTTATGGGTCCTGCGCACAGGCCCACTTTCTCCACGAGACCCGTCATCTGGGAGCTCGCCCACCAGCGTCTGGCCTCCGTTTCCAGACTCCAGGTGTATTTCAATCCCACTCAACATACTGCTAATTGGACCGCCTCGTTTTCTTACTGTATTTAATCAGTTTTGCTTTGGCTTGGCTGTGTTCTTTTGAATGCAGGTTTATTTTTAAACTGTTTAATAAAAGTAAAATCCATTTTAATCTCATTAAGGAAAAAGGGAACTTCATCTCCTACGATTCCCTTGTTTCGCAGCAGTGGTTTCTCTCCAAGCTCCACATCTTTGGTCCATTTCTACTGTCAAACAATTATTTTCATAGATCCCATGATTTGATTTGTCTCATTTTTTTCCACATTAGTTGTCCTTAAATTGGATTTTCTGGTCACTGTCTACCCCGTTCAGATGACTCAGGACTGACTTAAAAGCAGGTCTCCTGTATCTCCTTCCAGAGAGAGCGGCCGGGCTGGGCAGAGAGAACACAGGGGTTGGTCTTCAACTCCCCCACCGCGTGCCGAGTCGTTAGCCGGTGCCCCTTATAAAGACCGTGAGCAAGTTAGTTCTTAGGGACTCGGCCCGCCCTTATCTCCTAACGGGCACTCGGTCCGTTCTGCTACAGGCAGAGAGAGCCGCAGAGAGACCGAAGCCCCTTTGAGGGAACACAAGCCAGAGTATATTTCCACCGCTCGGCTGGATACGGGATAGAAGCAAGCAGAACATTTCATGAACGTGAGATGCCAAGAAGCAATATCCACGCTCAAGGGCGTTCTCCAGGAGATTCAGACAGATGCAGCTCACCCCAGGACCTCTGCCCCAAGCAAAGCCCGTGGGTGCTAAGAGGCAAGAACAGGTGCTCAGAGCTGCCGCAGAAGCTGCGCGTGGCCGTGCGAAAGGCACTCGGAGACGGAGGGCGAGAAAGGGGAGCGGGGACCAGGCTCGCGGGGGCGGGTCTGCAGGCTGTGCGGCCGCAGGAACTTCGACCAGGACCGGGAAACGCTCCTAACGTCAGGATGCCACAGGACAAGTTTAAATGCTACGTATTTAAAATATTTTAAGTCAACATAAAAGGACAGGTTATCTTATGATTATATAACTCTATAAAAGACAACTTTACAAGAAGAAAATTTCTAAATTCATAAAGGGCTTTTCAACCACAATGTTTAGTAACAGCTTTTCATTTGAACTACTAAATGCAACTGTATTTTGTCCTTTAACCAACATGTTAGAATAGAAAGAAAAGAAAAAGAAAAACAAAAAAAAAACCACAACAGGCTACTAAATCAAAGTTTTCATCTTACCCTGAAAAATCAGCAGAATATTGTCCATAATCAAAGATATAGACTCTAGTAATTTGGCACACTATGAGGTATCCCAAAGCAAACACAAAACAATATCTGGAAAACAAAAATAAGCTGGATTAGTGAAAATAAAAGGTTCATTTTGTTAAAGAATACATTTAAGTAACTTATCAGACTATGTGACATGGCTGGAAACCTCAGTATTACTGGGTCTGCTCCACAATGGCTTTCTTCCATAAATGATGGAAACTCTTTCCTAGTTCCCGCTTGTTTACTGGAATCCTGCACCGTGGTCAGCGGTGAGAGCATTCGCCTGCTGCCTTCGTTCACTTTTTCCTTCTGGAAGGCCTCCGTGCACCCAATTCCGGACCTGAAAGTCACGCTCACAAAAGCATAAAACTGCGAGTACTGGTATTTGTTCTATTAATTCCTCCTTCTTTCCGGAAACCAAAATTTAGCCAGAAATATCCAGCTGACAGGTACATTAAACAAACCCTTAATAGGACTTTTTAAACTTGTCCTCACCAGTCTACAAGCACACATCCTTTGTGTGCATCAGCTGTGCCATTGCATTGAGGCATGAAAAGGCAGTGACTTTCACAGTCTTAAAATGCTTGGAAGCGAGTCACAATAACTAAGAACATAGTACGGGGGAAGAATTTACATGGCAACAGAGGAGAACACAGACCGAGAAGCAGATCCTAGGACATAGGACACCACGTAAAGGGCAGGCCGCAAGGCCAGTTAGCGGGATGGATGGACGGACGGACGGATGGATGGATGGGGGGTCACCCAAGTAGTTCACGACCTGGGTGGGGAAAGGGTGCTGGACCTGCATGTGCACAATTCTAGGCAGATTAGAGAATTATATCCAATACAAAACCAAAACACATAGAAGCTGTGGACAAATATTCAAATGTGCTCCAATGGGGGAAGGACTTTCTAAACACACACACACACACACACACACACACATATATAAATAGAAGAAATCAATAGAAAAAAACAATATGTTTTGCTAAGTTAAAATCTTAAACTTTTCACGAAGGCAATTCAGGTGGTTTTATGAAAGAGCCCTTTCAAACGTTAGACAAATCGGTAATTTGATCTGTTTGAACACTCCTGAGCAAAGGAAAGGGAGGAAAGCTTCCTGATGCAAATGTTCTCCAAAGTTAACATATTCCTGACAGGCACATCTGATGAAACAGCACATACGCATACTCACACGGTATTGACAAACCAAACTGAAAATAATTTCTTTAAGTCATGTGGCCGATTGCACTTTCCAAAGGTGGCTGCAGCAATATCTCCCAGTTCATAGGCTCTCCCACAACCTGACCGGCTCGCCCACCGAGAGGAAGTCCATTTCCTTTCCCACCCTGAACCCAGGCTGGCCCTCGACCTGCACTGACCAGTAGATTATAGCAGCAGTAACACGTTGCTACTCCCAGGCATAGCCCATAGTTAGCCTGGCAGTTTCTACTCCCTGCCTTTTGGAAGCTGGTTGTCAGGAAAGTGTGACTATCCTGAGGCCACCACACGTACAGGCTCTGGAGGATGGGACAAGGAAGAAGGAGGGAAGGAGTGAGCGAGACAGGGAGGCGCCGAGCAGGGTCAAGTCATAAGTGTGAGGAAGCTGATGCCAGGTGAAGAAGAGGTATCTGCGCGGTTGAGCTTTCCCTAAATTCCGGACCCACAAAATCATAAGCAAAACAATGTACCCATCTGTTCCAGGTCACTATTGGTGTAGTGACATAATCAGAAGAGAAATCAGTGAAAATAGGGTGCTATCAAAATGAAAGCCTGAAACAGCCCTGGCTTTAGGACAGAGTAGCAGGTGGGAGCAGAGAGGCCTGCAGGACATGGTTAGCGAAGACTTGAAGGGCAGTGCGGAAACTGTAACTGGAGGCTAGCGAGAAGGCAACCCATGCGACATAGTGGCAGAAACTGGGTAACACTGTTGCTTGTCCTAATAGGGAAAACAGGACGTATACCTAATAAAGTGCCAACCGGTTTCTTTTACATGCCTATGACAAAGTATGGCTAGAGAGAGATGAACTAAAAAAGAAAGGTGTTCAGGTCTTTGAGCTTAAATTGAGAAAAAAACCGAAAAGGCTCAGGACATCTTCCCAGTCAGCAAAATATTCTTGAAGTAATCAAAGTAAATATGAAGTCAGGGGTACTCTCCGATGACACCTCAGAAAGATTTAAGGGCACACCTTTCTAGAACCTCTCAGATTAAAAAAAGAATTTCTAAGAATCTTAAGGGCCTGCCTCTTAGACAAGAATGTTTGTAAGAATATTATGGGTGTTGTCCCACAGCCCTTTCAGAACAAAATAAAAGGAGACTGTCCAAGAGATTTGTGGGTGCAGCTTCTGTCTAATGCATGGCCTTTATTATTATTTTTTCAATATATCTTTATTGATTTCAGAGAGAGGAAAAGAGAGGGGGAGAGAGAGAGAGAGACAGAAACATCAATGATGAGAGAGTCATTGATCGGCTGCCTCCTGCACGCCCCGACTAGGGATCGAGCCCACAACCCGGGCCTGTGCCCTGACCGGGAATCAAACCCCGATCGCCTGGATCCTAGGTCGATGCTCAACTGCTGAGCCACGCCCGACTGGGCTGCATGACACTTATAATCAGATACACAGGAAGCCCACATAGTTTTTAAGGGGGTTGTACAAAATTAGACTGAAAGGGAGAGACAGTTCAACATGAAAAGAGATCTTTAGGTCCCCAACAATCTACAGGTGTGTAGCAGCTAAGAAAGCTACTCAACTGCAAAATCTGGCCATTTCTTAAGAAAAAGGAAGGACAGTTCAGGGTGTGGAACCGAGAGCCACAGAGAACCACTTGCAGGGACTAGGCCTGGGGCCCAATCAAGGAAACAGTAACAGGTGTCTGTCTGGATTTCACAATTGCTATGGGCCAGAAATTGCTAAGTGACTTGCTTTCCCCTCCTGTTTTAACAGAAGTGGCTACTACAGTTCCTACAACTGTTCCTCCATTGTATACTGGGTACATGAGGGACCAAAAACTTGCCTCTTTAGTTTCCTGGTCCTCAGACAGAGAAGACTTGTACTTCAGGAACCACACACAAGAAGCCTCATTCATACTAGACCTGACTTAGATCACAAGTTAGAGATCTGGAGCTCAATGTCATAAAGAGGTAAGACTTTAGGGATCTTGGGAGAAAAGTGAGTACATGTAATGTAAATTGTGGGGGATGAATGTAAATTGGGGGGAACGGAGAACAGACTGCTTCCAATAACAACCCTCCCTGCTGCGCATGTAGCTCTGTACATCAAGAGTTGGAATATAATTCTCCGCCCTTTGCTTCTGGACTGGTTTATGAATACAATACAACGGAAATGATTTCCAGAAACTTCAAGGCCTGGTCATAAGGAGTCTTGCAGCTTCCCACCGGGTTTCTTGTAACGTTTATCCTTGGCACGCTCTCTGAGCCCAGCCGCCGTGTGTGAGCAGCCCACGCCCATGTGGAGATGCGACGCGTGGTGCTCCAGTCACCAATCCCAGCGGACCTCCCAGCCAACAGCCAACAGCGACTGCCCTCCAAACAAGAAAACCATCTGAGATGTCAAGCAGTCAAAAGCAAATGACTGCAGCCCCAGCCAACATTTAACAGCCACCACCCCAGACCCTAAGCCAAAACTGTCCAGCTGAGTCTAGTCAACACGCGGAACCATGAAAAAGAATAAATTGTTGTTAAGCCACGAAGTTTGGGGTGGTCTGTCATGCTGCAATAGACAACTGAAATAATTCCTTAATAACGTTTAGCACACTAAAAGCAATAGTAATTTAAGAAACTTGGCCTTAGTCAAGTAGGATTTATTTGATAAACGCGAGTATGATTCAATATAGGAAGACTAGTAATATATACCATCACAGTGATGAGTCATAGGGGGAAATAGTTATGACGGACACTAAACCTATGTCTTCTTCTCTTCTTTAGTTACATTTTTGTTCTAGATAATTTCATTATGGGGGATATAACTTGAAGCTTTTACACTGAACACCAGACTCATCTGACTGCCGACTTGACGTTGCCATATGAATATCTAACAGTATCAAACGTGACTTGGCCAAATGAGCACTCTTGATGAGCAAGTTGTTTCTCCCCAGCCTTCCCATCTCATAAATAACAAACTCCACCCAGCTGCTCGAGCCAGAAACAGTTGCTTTGTCTGTTTTCTTCAGGCCCCACAACCAATCTTCACGATGTTCTCGTTGTCTTTGTCTTTCAACAATGTGACTACAATGTATCTTGGTGAAAATCTGTCTGTTTATCCTACTTGGGGTTTGTGGAGCTTCTTGGACCTGGAGAGCAATATTTTTCATCAAATTTGGGACACTGTCGGCGATTATTTCCTCAAATGCTTTTCTGTCCCGTCCTCTCTCCACCCCTCTCCTGGAGCTCCCACTGCTCGTACGTTGGTACACGTGATGTCCCACGGTCTCCGAGGCTGTTTGTTTTAACTCGATATTGTTTTACACCTGTTCTACAGACTTGTTAATATCTATTGACCCATCTTTAAGTTTACTGATTCTTTCTTCAGCCATCCCAAACCACTAGTCAATTTTTCATTTTGGTTATTTACTCTTCAACTCTAGGACTTTCATTTGGTTCTTTTAATAGTTTCTGTTTATCTACCGATATTCCCTATTTGTTGAGTCATGGTCATCGTATCTTCTGATTCTTTGAACCTATTTATAATAGCTGCTTTGAAGTTTTGGGGGTCATTTAGAGACAGTTTTGATTGGCTGATTTTCTTGCTCTGTTTCTCCACAAAAAATGCTCTAGGGGTCACCGTGTGTCTGCCTATCTCAGAGGTCAGCCCCTGATAAGTCAGAGCTTGTGGTCAAACACCTTCAGCCAGTAAGGCTTCTGCCCTCTGCCGATGTACCTGTGCGTGGGTCAGAGAGCTCACTTAATGGCCCAGCAGTTTTCAAGTCTGCCTCAGCTTTTCCTCTCCCCCAGGCCTCCGGGCCTCCCCTGCCCATGGATGCAGCCTCCAGCCAGCCAGGGTTGTGTAGGGATCTTCTCAAGTCCCTTTGCAGCTCCCTCATTTCCAGGCTCTCTCTGCTCAATGCCCCAAACCAAGGCAGTTGCCAGCCCTGCCCTCGCAGAACTACTCTGCCAAGGAATGAAGCGAGCGGGTAACCTGGGCAAGAACACCACAGATTCCCACTGTTCTCACTCAGAAGTTGGCAGCTTTTCAGGAATACGTGCTTCTCAAGTTGGTGTCTTCCTTTTGGTCCATTTGCAGAGCCCTCAAAGGGTTTGGGCAAGTTCATCCAGCTTTCTAACTGTTTTGGGGGAGACAATGTCCCCACCTCTTCACTCCTTGATAGAAGCTCCATCAATTAAAACGGTGTTTCGGAGGCGAGCATGGAAACACTGTTTCTGTGGCAGGTAAACTAAAGTTCCAACACAGATCTAGAAGGTCAGAAACGTATCCACACCTTATGAAGTCCTGGTGGCAAAAAGAGACTGGCAGCCCTGGCAGGTTTGGCTCAGTGGTTAGAGCGTCAGCCTGCAAACGGAAGGGTCCCGGGTTCAATTCTGGTCAAGGGCACATACCTTGGCTGCAGGCTCGATCCCTGGCCCCGGTCAGGGCACGTGCAGGAGGCAACCAATCGATGTGTCTTTCTCACATTGATGTTTCTCCCCCCCCACTCTCTCTGAAAAGCAATGGAAAAAATATCCTTGAATGAGGGTTTTTTTAAAAAAGAGATTGGCAGAGCTCACTAGGGAGAGTGAACTGAGTTTCGTCAACGGGAAACCATCTCTATATTTGCTATTCTAACAGAAGAATTCAACAATACTTCTAAAAACCACCTTCTTTACCAGCAAAAGACATCCATGCTGTCTTCACACAAGAGTCAGAGTTCCCCCTTCTGCCCCCAGTCGCTTTAGAAAGCCACTGTCCTCTGCAGGGCCCACGTTAGACCCCTCCCTGGATACAGAGACACCCGATGCAGGTGCCTGGTGACCGGGACACACTCAGGTCCTTCCCGGCGACCTGCAGGTAACCGCAGGTCCCTCAGGAACACTCCGCTGTTCCCGGAGGGCAGGGCTTGCTGGCTTATCTGCCCCACCCTCCGGCCAGGCGTCCTCGCAGCAGGAACAGAGAGATCTCAATGGGCAATAAATATAATAAAAGTCGGGAGGGATTGTGTTTGTTCTTTCATGAAGCTTTATTCATGAGAAAAAGGCAAGGAGCTTAGCTGTGTTCACTAGACCAGGTGCAAACAGTGACGCCGAGACAGGGAGCCAGGCGATTCTTTCCTGTTCCCGCTGTGTTTACAGACGACAGACATGAACCCACCACCCAGCTATGGTTTGGCCTTTTTACAAAATCCAGCTTTTGCTCCCACACCTGGCTCAGGAACATAATGAAGTCAATTGTCCGTGACAAAGGAAATTTCCAAAGTTGGTTCAAATATACATAGAAAACTGGGTTTTTGGCTGTTGGTAATATGCAAGATTCTTTTCTCTTTCAAACTATAGACTTTTAGAGTTTACGTCAAGATGGAAGACCTCTGCTCTCCCCTTCTCTTCCACGAGGCGGCCAGGCAGCATCCCCAGTGGACACAGAGATGCAGATCTTTGCGGGGCCCTGACTGGCAAGACTATCACCCTCGAGGTCGAGCCCAGTGACACCACTGAGAATGTCAGAGCTAAAATCCAAACGAGGAGGGCATCCCGCCTGACCAGCAGCGTCTGGTTTTTGCAAGCAAACAGCCGGAGGATGGCCGCTCCCTGAGACTACAACATGCACACAGAGTCCCCGTGCACTTGGCGCTTGTCTGCGGGGTGGCATCATCGAGCTCACCCAGAAGTACAACTGCGACAAGACCGTCTGCTCCAAGTATTATGCCCACAAGAAGTGCAGCCTCACCAACAACCGGCGCCCCGAGAAGAAGGTTAAGCAGGGCCCCTCCACCTCCACTCAGGCCCGCAGAGCGGCCTCCTGCCCAAACCCCATGGCCCAGCAGCCTCAACAAAGTTTCCCTTTCACTGGGGGAAAAAAAGAGTTAAAACCTTGGATTCTAGTTCAAAACATCATCTAATTAACAGTCCCCAATTCTGGTGATAAATACGCAGTAACAGAAATTTTTAATAATATCAAAAACTACATTGGCCGACAATGTAATAATAGAATCTGTGGGCAACTGAGACACAATTGTCCACAAAAAAAGCACCAAGCGTTCAGCCTCTTCCAGCTGCTACTAAAACCAGGACTCTAGCCTGGCCAGCATGGCTCAGTGGTTGAGCGTCGACCCATGAACCAGGAGGTCACGGTTCGATTCCCGGTCAGGGCACATGCCCCGGTTTCCGATCGATCCCCAGGAGGGGGCATGCAGGAGGCAGCCGATCAATGACTCTCTTCATTGATGTTTCTCTCCCTCCCTCCCTCTCTCTCTCTCTCTCTCCCCCTTCCTCTCTCTGAAGTCAATAAAAACATATTCTAAAAAAACACAAAACCAGGACTCTGAAGAAAAATGTTTGGAACAAGCTCCACATCACCCCACCACTCCCCAGCCCAAAGGTCCTGGGCCTCCACCACGCAGGAGACCAGACGCTCTTCCGAGGCTGCATCTGAATAAAGGCCCCGATCTCCCTCCGCCGCACAGAGGATCACTGGTCTTTCTTCTATTACACTCAGGGGGGAAACGATTTAGGTGAGTAGAAAAAGAGAAAAGTGGTTTGATTAATTCTGTAAAGGCCTTAAAAGCAAGGAAGGCCACGCGAGTTTAGTTTCCCACGGTCCACCCTTGGGCTTGCAGCGCAGAGGTGGGAACAGGAAGACCCGGCCACGGCTGGGCTGCGCTGGGCCGGCCAGGGCCCCTCAGGACCGGGGCCTGGAGGGGGAGGGACCCTCCGTAGCCTGCCCCTGGCTGTGGGTTTCGGAAAACGGTCGGCTCGTGAGCAGAGTCGCCTGGGCTGTGCTCAAGCACACGACCTAATCATTCGATAGGTCTGCTGCGGGCCTGAGGGCGGGAAACTGAATGCGGCTCAGTCCCTGGCCTCTCAGGTCCCCGGGAGGCCAGCTGGCCGAGCTCACGGACTCGCAGGCGGCGCTCGCCCCGCTCCGCCCGGGGCTCTGCGGACTGCGTGTCACTGAATCTGGTTCGCCCTTATCTTCACGCCCAGCATCTCGAAGTCAGGAGTCCTCGCACAGCCGGGGCCCGCAGTCCTTTCCAGCGGCGCAGAAGGTAACGGTACACGTGACAACCAGCGGCTCCTTATATTTAATGCAACACAGTTTCTCTCATTTAATCGTCACTGCAACCCTATGCGGAATTATTATTACTACGCCTAATTGGCAAATGGGGAAAGTGAGGCCGGAGAGGACAGTAACTGGGACAGCGAGGCCAGCTCTGAGCAGGTGAGCAGGAAGGGGAGGCGGGCGGGTGACTCCGGCGTCAGGGTCTGAATGGCAGCGTGTCCGCCGCCCCGAGCCAATCGGAGAGCTCAGCGGAACATGAGCCCTGCAGGAGCCGCGCCAGGTGAGGGTGACTCATCCGGTCAGGAAGGGGGCCGGGGGGAGGGCTGCAGCCCCGAGGTCACCCAGAGACAGGGCTCTGAAGGCTGGCAGGAGTTCATGCAAACACAGAGGACCAAGTGGCAGAGTGGCGTGGGCGTGTGTGTGTGTGAGAGAGAGAGAACACACTGGGTCCTTCCGGCCGGGACTGGCCCCCCTGGGGAGGGGTTTCCCTCCAGGTGCACAGGAGGGCAGGGCAAAGTCACCGGCCCGAGGCCCGAGCCCCGGGAGCCACACGGAGCCTGAGGCAGGGCCGAGCCAGGGCCGCCCGCTGTCTCAGGAGGCGGCTTGGGCAGCAGAGAGCAGGACGGGGCTGGAAGCGCTGGCCAGGCGCGTGGGCTTCGGCACCAAACTCGCACTTTCGAACCCTGAGCCCACTGAGGACGCACTGGGGACAGTGTGTCACCCTCCGAGTGGATCCCAGCACAGGGGGGCCGTGAGAGCCCAGGAGAGCGCACCCCGAGTTACCGTGCATCCAACACGAAACCTGCGCTGAATGAGCGTCAGCTGTTCATGGAAGTGCAGCGCCGAGCAGCCGCTCGCTGATCATTAAAGTTGCCTGCCGCCCTTTACCGAGGTCACGTTACTCGTTTCTTAACTTTTATCACTCTCCCTGGCTGGATTTTGTTTTCAGTCCTTTACGCTTTCTCCACATTTTCAAGCTCCCGTGTCTAAGAAACAGCTTTGCCTCCTCGTCTCAGCGACAGTTCTCTAATCTCTCGAGTGTCGAAAGGAAACGATGTTCCACTGATATGTGGGTTCTCTACAAGGTTTTTTTACAAATCTGTCTTTATTGTTGAAAGTATTACAGAAGATTTTAAAAATATGTAAGGCGAAGGGCGCCCAGCCCAGCGCACCCCGGGCTGTCTGTTACCTGCTTCCGAAGGCAGGCGCCCTGGCCACCCCACGGTCGATTTCCAAGCCGGGAGAAAACAGCAGGCCCGCCGCTCCCGGGGCCTCGCTAAGTTGCAGCGACAACTCAGTGTGCACCGGAGACCCGCGGCTCGCTTGCTGTCGAACCTTTGGGCCGAGACGCCCGCCGGCTTTCTGGTCATCAGATGTCCTCATTAATGGTCTGTCTCTCCCTAGCTGCTCTAAATGAAGGCTGGTTAACAAGCCAGCAGCAAGGAGGTCATTTTTTTTCCTACACAAATTAATTTATCTAAACATATTTTAAAGTTATATTTTGATATTAAAACAGTACTTTAAAATCTATATTATGTATTTTGATAAATATCACCTTCAAGCACAGCGTTTATAAAAGTCTGAACAATTTTAAATAAAGGGGAGGGACGCTAGGTATTAAAATCGCTGTAATTCGTATGTTTATTTAAAGGTTAAAACCTTTTAAAAAAACATCCCAATGCTGTATCCTAACAAAGGCTAAGAAAAAGCTGGCCCCAGCCCCGGCCCCAGGCCTCAGTGGTCCTTGTAACTCTTTTGAAACATAAACCAGGATGTTTATCCTATCTGGAGAGCAGATGAGAATCTCTTTTTGTTTCTCCAACATAAAATAAACAAAAGCCTTGGAAGAATCTTGGTAAAGAAGCGATCTGACAACATACGATCCACCATGACCCCGGAGAGAGATAGTCCAGGGTCCGTTTTCACCGACTCCCAGGGCTGACAGTTCCTGGGTCTGGACCCTGTTCAAGCGGCTTCACCTGGAACCTAAGCTTCCTCACCTGCCCAGTGGGAGGGACCCCCCCCCCCCCCCCCCCCCCCGCCCAGGACTGCAAGGTGTTGGTAAAAAGCATCAGCGAAGTGACGGGCACCTGGACATCACCCCTCATCATTTGAATTCCAGGGTCAAAGTCCAGAGACTGCGTGAAAGCCGTGTTTCTAGCACAGGGAGGACAAACCTGCCCCTGTCGGTGTATTTGCTGTGATGACACAGCAAGGCAGCCTCGCTCAGCAAGGCCCCGTTCTCCAAACGGCCTCTTCGTTTCTTACCTAACGTGAAAAACACGCCCACCTTTTATGTAGAAGTGTCGTGTTACGACACACGACTGTGTCCATCATTCTAACAGAGGGTTGGGCGGGTTCTTAATATGTCTTTCAATTCAGCAAGAATTAGGATCTTGTAGTAAAAGTGGGACTGATTTCCCAAAGTACTCAAAACCAGAAGATGGGTCCCGTACTCTGCCAATGAGAAGTATTCTTATTTTAATTTTTTTCATATTTTTATTTCTTTTTAGAAGCATTCTTATTTTTTTATTATAATTATCCAATTATTTTTAAATAATAAATGTCATTTTTAAAACAGAAAGATACATCATCTAATTGGATAATAGCTTCAAACTCTCTTTTGTTTTGTAACTGATTGATCGGAGTGTCAGCCACCGGCCTGACATTTAGACAGACCTGCCCTGGCAGGAGCCCATATGTGAGTAACCTGTGCAAGCTCCTTTCCCTCTAACACATTCAGATAAAGAGCAATGCCCAGTGTAACGCCTCTGTTTACCAAGGGGCGGGCGCTAGCCTGTTTATCACCACTAGATTAATATAACCCCCCACTTCCTGTAAAACCTTAATCCGAGGGGCCAAGCTCCCTTACTTGCTCAAGGATGGCTGGAACCTCCTTAAAGAGACCCTGTAACACCTGGAAATAAAATTCAGAATTCAAGTACCATTCTAGCGACTTAGCAGCCTAAGGGGTTCTGACTCACACCCTTTCCCGAGGGCAAGGTTTTAGGGAGGGATGCTACGTCCTACAGACTTTTCAGAGATCTCACAGGACGGGGACATCCTATTACCTGTCACCAAGTAACAGGTGGTCTTTCCTATGGGAACTAATAATACTTAAAAACCTGAAATCCTAAGCACCATATGCCAAAGGCCACCGCATCCCTTTGGATAAAGGGACCTGCACCTTCACTGGAATGAAGAGAGCACGAAACACACACACCTGCCCTGGCTGGCTCCCTTTACCTCCCCTCCTTTCTTTGTAATGACACATCCTCAGAATCACAGTGCTGACCGCCTAGAAGGAGCACGGTGCAGAGGGCAACGGCCAGCCCTGTGCACCCAGACACACCCAGGCCCCGCCCCGCGCCCACCGCTCACTCACCCGCCTCTCCGGGAAGCAGGCCCGCCGCGCCCGCCCGCGAGGGCTCAGCGCAGTCCCTGGTACACAGCAACTACCGCAACATTAACCAACGGGAGAACGTGAAGTGCGGACTTTAGAACTACTTGTGGTTTCCCCATCGAAATTCAACTTTAGCCCAACACCACCACATGGGCGGCGACCTTCCTTCCAAACCAGCGCAGGCTCCGGTCCACAGAGAGCATCGAAGAAAAAAGCCTAAGAGTCCGGCTTCCTTCCTGCCACAACTGACAGTCCTAATGTCCCCAAGTGACCATGCATTTCGGGGGCGAGGACCAGCCTGCCCATCACCTCTGGGCTCCTGGACCCAGCACAATGTCTGCTCCAGCTGGCGGACAGCGGAGCCACGGGATGGCGGGTTCCGACCACTTTCCTGCAGCTCTTACAATACCCCGCGGTTTTACTCTATTATTTCATCTTTTCTGTGTCTTCCTCGGGTCAGCTGTCTTGTTGAACGTTACTTGCCGAGTCATAAAGAAAATCCGACAGCTTAGCTTCTCGAGATCAGCAGGTTTTCCACCCTCCCCATTGTAACCGCCCCACATTCCTGTTCTTTATTGTTAAATAACCGAGCTTCCTTGTGCTGTGTCCCCAAAGTCTGAGACTTTTCCCATAGGAAACAAGGTTTCCCATAGAAAAGTGAAAAAACAAAAAGCTAACATGAAGGGTGCTTAGGTTCCCACGCCCGTCCACAAAAGCCTATTTAGCCCATCAGAACGCCACAGAGGCCGGCCAGCCTGGGCGCCTCCCAGGGAACATGCCCCCCTAACTCCAGGTGGGTAGCTGGGAACACGCCTCTCCCCTCTCCCTCGGTAACCCCGGGGGAGCGCCTCTCCCTCCACACACGCCCGCCATCCCGTCCCTCCTGCCGAAACGCCTCTGCCTTGCTCTCTCCCACCAGGAAAGTCCTCTGCACTCTCTCCCTGGCCGGCCGAAGCCTCGTATCAAATCCGAGTCCGTGTCCTCCAGGAAGACCGGCCTGAGTGCCTTGCCCGTGGCTCCCTCCCGCTTGGACACAATGCACTCGGCCCCCGACCCGCACCTTCTGCATGAGCAACGTGCTCCAAGTCCAGCGCTGACCTCCGGCCCTGGAGGCACGTGTCCTGCAAGCTGACAGCCCAGCGTCCAGGTCAAAGAAACAGGACAGTGAGACAGTGTCTCACAGCCCAGGGAAAGGTGTCCGGTGACATGTGTCTGGGAAGGGAGGGCCCGGGACCAGGGGCCTGGGGCTGGGGCAAACTTTGGGACTTACACTGAAGCAAGCAAGCTCCCGGCGTCTCGGCTGTGCTACAGAGAGAGTCCTGGCAAAACAGTCCCCCTCCCTCCAGCTGACAGGCCCGGAAACAGGCCTCAGCAGCTGCTCCCGACCTCGGGGTCTCGGGGAACAGGGAAGTCATCTCAGGTAATAAAGATAAATCACCAACCATTTTCCCATGAGTGATCTTAGAACACACACACACATGCATACACACGCACACACACACATATATACGCACGCACACACGCAGAATGAACTCTGCAGGCAGCTCTGAAACCCAGCACGTCATCAAAACCAAGAGGAGGCTCACCCATCCTTCCTCACCCTACATCTCGGGATGTGACTCGTAATATACTGTACTCCCCGCACTAATTAAGGAGAATTAATGTCCTAATATACAGAACACTGTATCCCTAAACACTCATTTTCTTTTTGTTTCCATCACCTAAGATTTCCCATTTTTTTCTCCTCAAAAATTTCAAAGCTTATATGAAAATATAAACTACAAAAAGCATCGAATTCTAGAATAGATCAAATTTTAAAGGTAAATTATCTAGAAATGGATCGGAATAATACAGCCTACACGAGTGTTCAATAAATGAAGCTACAAAAATGAAGCCCTTATTACCATATTTTAATTTGCATGTGGACGTGTTACAGAGACTGCGACGGCCACACCAGGGCCATCTCGTAGGGCACATAAGCAGAGCGAGCCCTGGATTTCTCCGCCGGTCAGTGCTCGGGGAAGTCCGAGCTGGCATTTTATTTTAATTTATTTATTTTAAATATATCTTTATTAATTGCAGAGAAAGGAAAGGAGAGGGAGAGAGAGAGACAGAAACATCAATGATGAGACAGTCATTGATTGAGCCCGCAGCCTGGGCATGTGCCCTGACCGGGAATCGAACCCCGACCGCCTGGATCCTAGGTGGACGCTCAACCGCTGAGCCACGCCAGCCGGGCCGAGCCTGCGTTTTCAAGACCGAGCCCTGCGGCTCAGAGCAGCGGCCGGCACACGCCGCGCGCAGTCAGGCTGAGGGCGAGCCCAGAGCCGGGCCGCACGGGCCTTGGAGCAACACGCGGGATGCTGTACGAACAGCCGGTGTATTGAAGAGAAATTCTTAAGGTGTGAGCCGTTAAAAACATTTTAAATTAATGTAAAGGCCTAAGCAAAACATAAAAAAAGCACATATGGATCGTGAGCGGAAAAGAAGGCAGGGTAAGTCGAGTGGGTTTCATCTCACACACTGATGGGCACACGAGGCTGAAGGAGTGAGAGATTAAAATGCACACTTTGTAAGGTGCCCACCTCCTGTTTATAGCCTCCGCTAGCAACTAATACGTCAGGCCGTCTCCCACCCCAGTACGCCCACCCGACACTGAACCCTGTTCCAGCGTCAGCAGCACCTATGGGAGCAGCGCATCCCTCTGGGCACTTGCTGCAAAGGGTGACGGCGGGACTTCCTGCGACCGCGTCTCCAGGGCTGCACTGTCCTGTGACCACAGGAATGTTCGCCTCCATGTCCAGCACAGTGGCCACAGCCCCCTTGACGACCGAGCACCGGCAATGTGGCCAGTGTGGCGGACGCTTCAGTTACTTTTAAATCACGGGGGCCCGTGTGGCGAGTGGCAGGGCAGGTCTACGGAACCGTAAGCGAACGTCACAGGCTGCCAGGGCCCTTCGAAAACGAAACAGTTTCCTTTAACTAGATACGAAGTTACTAACGTCCTGATTTAAAAGCTTATTTCTTTAGTTTATGCAGTAACATAGAAACCCTCTATCCTTAGCAGGCTAATCACGTTTTCCTTCCATGATCCAGATTAAAAACATACAATTTGCCCGGCCGGGCGTGGCTGAGCGGTTGAGCATCGACCTAGGATCCAGGCAATTGGAGTTCGATTCCCGGTCAGGGCACATGCCCGGGTTGCGGGCTCGATCCCCAGTTGGGGACGTGCAGGAGGCAGCCGATCAATGACTCTCTCATCATTGATGTTTCTCTCTCTCCCTCTCCTTTCCTCTCTCTGAAATCAATATATATTTTTAAAAATTAAAAACATACCATTTTTCTATCAGGTATTAAATACGGTTACACTGTGAGCCTGTCATAAAGGTTCAAAGCTGCTATACCTGAAATTCCATCAAAACATTTTACTCTTATAGAAGTTAAAACACCAAGAACTTGCTCAAGCCAGTGCCGCTGGCATCAGGAGGAACTGAGAGGAGACGGCAGGACAAACAGAGGGCGCCCAGCGGGTCAGAAACCGGAGGCCAGTCAGTGAGCTGTGGCCACACTCCCTGTGTAAGCTCCTTGGAGTCACGCGTGTGCCCGGGAATTGGGAACACAGTGAGCCTGCCAACGCGGGTATTAGGACCCGCTGCTGCGCGCTGCCCCGGGGCCTTCAGCCCAGTACGTTCACATATGTGCCTCTCTCCCAAATTCCCGCCTCCCCCCAGACTCCACGCTGCACCACGGACACTTTCAAGCCAACAGGCGCTTGTTCAGCAGAGACTCACCGAGTGTTCGCACGTGCTCAGCACCGCCTTAGCGCCCAAAACGCATGCACTGAGCTGCGCGTCCCTAAACGCCTCCCACCTCCAGGTCCCTCCATCAGAAAACGGGGCTCCCATCTACCTACTGGGCGAGCCAGGAGCCGGGAGCCACCCCCGACCCGTCGCCCCACCTGCACTTCCATCCACCACGACTCCCTCCGAACGCACCTCCAATCCCTCTCCAGCCCAGTCACCTCCCCTCCCCACGCTGTCCCCTACGTGAGGCGCGTGTTTGTAACCGGAGGCAGTTTTGTGCCCCGAAGGACACTTGGAAATATCTGGAAACATTCGTGGCTGCCACAGCCTGTGGGGGAGGTGCTCCTGGCGCGTCGTGGGGGGGGGGGGGCGGCTGGGCCTCCTACAGAGCACGGGACGGCCACGCACTGAGTTACCCAAATCGCCGGCCTGCAGTGAGGACAGAGCTGGGGCTGAGGGCCCTGCCGCAGGCGCCCGGAAGAGGGATGCACACCGGCGACTTTATTTTTGCATTTATGACAGGTCTTGAAACAAACATCGCCACTGAGGATACTTATACTAAAACTCTACTGGATCAGCCGCATCGGCGGGAAACACGTGTGTGCAGAGAAGGCGAACACTTACTTGTGCATGTTCTCCGCTCCTATCACGACCATGATGCAGTAGGAGACTCCCGTCTGCACGAGAAAGTGGAAGGCGTACCTGCAGAAAGGGAGCGCAGGTTAGACGGGGCGGGCGCCGATCACAGCAGGTCGACACAGTCGAGGCTTGAACGTGCTGAGTGGAGCGCAGAACAGTCTCAGACAAAAATACAGACTCGTGCCCTGGCCGGTGTGGCTCAGTGGTTACAGCATCAGGCCGCCCGCCGAAGGGTTGCGGGTTCGATCCCGGGCCCTGGTCGGGGTGCAAGCAGGAGACAACCAATCGATGTGTCTCTCTCGCATCCGTGTCTCTCTCTCTCTCTCTGTCCCTCCTCCTTCCCTTCCTCGCTCCCTAAAAATCAATGGGAAAAAATATCCTCGGTGAGGGTTAACAAAAAACATAAAAATTAAAGACTCAAACCTCCAAAGCCTAGAACCCAGTGAGCCTTCTGCAGGGGGAGGCCCACAGCGCAGCCCCAGAAGAGCTGGGAAAAGGAGAGCAAACCCCGGGCCGCACGTTGGGTGCCTGGCTCCCGCGTCTCCAAGCCGCGTGAGAGCACCGTGGGTCTGGGGATCCAGGGCCACAGCTCTTTCCCAAACCCACGGCGCAGGGTGAAAATCAATCCGGACTTTGGAACAGTCCTCACAGGGAAGCAGTTCTTGGTTTCCCCAAACTAACTTCCACAAGTCCAGCTTTGTACTTTCCCTTTCCAATGTTACTCACAAAACAACAAAAATACTAAATATTAGAATTTACTAAAGAGCACACCCCCCGAATCTACTTATTTGGAAAACATGACGGTTGAAGTCAAATGAGCTTCCTTACAGAAATCTAGCGGGTCCTCAGTTTGCAATGGCCCACCTGCAGCCAGCTGGATGACACAGTGGATTTCTAACATTCTAAGGAGCAAATCCACCCCTGGGTGAGACGGCTGTTTGTCCACCCATTTCACAAAACTCGGGCGACACACAATTGGGATCTCAGGTTTCAAAATCTACCCCAGTGGTCCCACATTATGCATCAGGTGCACACATACTTCCAATTTCCTCTCCCCTTTAGGGGGCATGAATAATTTATGAAAACATTTTCAAATCGTTATGCACGATTTGAAGTATTAATAAGGATCTTAACCCATGATTAAAACCACTTTGAAACCCAATCATTATGGAATAACTGGCACCTCCCACGTGGAAATGGTACCTAAATTTTTGAACAGATTTTTCCATAGAAATCGTATAAATAAGAAGTAGGTTCCATGGCAGGAAACACGCACACACACACACACACACACAGAGAGAAAAGCAAATATGAGCATAAACTGAAACAGAAGGAAGCTAAAAAATGTGATTGAAACACACACTTTCAAATGAATTACCCACCTCCGACTTCTTACCAGCACCACAACTAGCGGTCTTCATGTGAAAATGCTGAGGACTGGAGTGGAACCCATTCGGGACACTGGTCTTACACCAAGAGCGTTCTGAGAACCCTTCGGGACATATTTTTTCTTTTTTATGGGTATATTTCCTTGGGACACAAGGAATCTGTGACAACTGTAGAAGCTGAGTCTCATCTCTCAAACAGGCCACTGTTCCTTATATCGTGGTAGTTGCCCAGGGCAGGGTTCCCGTGGCAGGGTTCCCGTGGCAGGGTTCCCGTGGCCGGGCTCCCATGGCCGGGCTCCCGTGGCCGGGCTCCCGTGGCCGGGCTCCCCACGACACGGTTCAATCTTCCACCCTGTTCACAAGACCGCTGCGGGAATGGAGTCCCTGACTACAAGCCTCCCCAGACACACCCTGAACACTGACGTGCTTATGCGTGGAACGTGTATCCTGGGACATGCTTTGGAATACTCCAGAAAGATAAGTCCAGGAAAGGGCAGAATAACAACGGTGGCATTTCAGTGAGCACTGAGGCCAGGTGCCGGCAATATGACCGTCCGTTATATTCCTCTCGGTTACTTTGTATTTAGAAAGTTCCATCATAAAAAGTTCACACACACGCACGCGCACACACACAGCCGGGGCACGATTTACAAGTTTCAACAGAATCACCTGAGAAACCTAAGAAAACTGATGATATAAATGTGATGCTGCCAAGGAGGCGGAAAAGGCCACGCTTAATCTGACCCAAGAGCTCGCGTTTAAGTCTCAGGACCACACCCAGCAGTGGACTGGTCACTGGGGGAGAGTCTGATTTTTCACGAGTTTCTAGGAAACATTTGCAATCGCCAGAGGCAAAAAAACAGATTAAGAAATTACATCTATTCCAACCCTCACAAGAATCAGAAACATCCTAAAGGAACAGAGGCGTTACCCTGCCGGCCACAGAAAGCCCTGCACCACGGGGCAGGCGGGCACGTTTACGCCCTCGGGGAAGCCGCCTCTGGGGCAGAGCCTGCGGCCTGCGGCACGAGAGAGCGGGGCGGCCGCCGCGGGAGCGTGGGCCCCGCGCAGGGGAGCCGCAGCCCCCGCGGGGGAGAGGGAGGCGCGGGGAACACGGAGACCCCTCCTGAGGGGCTCGGCTCTGCTCCCGAGACGGCCTCTCTCCTGCCGTCTCTGCCTCCCAGCCAGTCACCTGAACAAACACGCAGGTGGCATTTCCCGATGCCAACCCTCCGGGCAGCCCTGAGGGAACACGCAGAGCGACTGAAGGGTCATAAATAAGAGCTTTCCACCACAAATAATTCCTCCCACCAAAACCAAACAAAAACCTCTTTCCACTGACGGAAGAGTCTAAAAAATGGCAACAGAGCTCTATCAATGGGCTTTACCAGGCTCTGAGAAGCAAGCCACTTGCACAGAAATAAAAAAAGTTATTTTAAATGGTTTATTTGTCTTGGCATAAAAGGTTTGCAAAAGAGGTGAAAAGAACTACTCATGATGGAATAAAATGTCTCTGTTCTTCCTCTGTCCCTTTTCATAAATTATAAATAGTAAATTTTCCTCTGAGCCCAAACTGAAGAGACAGGGCCCATTCTCCACTCTTTTTTTTTTCCTATTAAAAATAAAAATTGTAAAACCTTAGCCATGGCCAGTGTGGCTCAGTTGGTTGGGCGTCATCCGTGCACCAAGAGGTTGCCGGTTCCATTCCCGGTCGGGGCACATGCCGGGTTTCGGGTTCGATCCCCTGTAGGGGGGTGCAGGAGGCAGCTGATCGATGTTTCACTCTCACATCGACGTTTCTCTCTCTCTCCCTCCCTCCCTCTCTCTCTAAAAATCAATACAAATCTTTAAGGAAAAAACTATAAAACTTAATAAGTAAATACAAGCACAGAGCCCTACAGAATGTATCTTTCTACACACTCCATTCGCAAAGACGTCCAAGTCTCCATTTAAATAGGATCAAAATACTTACCACCCAAAGCAAAAAAGTGCAAGGTAAAGGCCCAAAAGAGTAGCAACGACATGTCTTATGAACGAGCTGGTTTTACTCGAATGAAGGTAAGTCCGAAACCAAAGGGCTGCCAGCAAGGCTAGGAGCTGGCCCGCGACGAAGTTGACCTGTAAAGAGAAGTTAAGACGCCGCATTAGCAACACAGGCTGGGATTTTTCATCTGATGTCATCTTTCAATTCTCAGGACAAAAAACTACATAAAATTAAGATCCTCCAGTTTACAAAGGGAACAAAAACAAAACTCAGGGGCCCCCGGGGGACGAGAGCCTCCCGTTGAGAGCGAGGGGCCCACGCACAGTCTGTGCTCCCCTGGGCGTGGGCAGGGGCCCCGCGTGGCGAAGGCCGGGAGGGGCCCCGGGAGAATCTGGAGGACACAGGGTCAGACGCAGGAATGGAAGGCACGGGCGCCCTGTGCCGTGAGGGGAACAGAGACCTGTTGAATGACTCAGGCGACCCTGTGACCCAGAGAAAACACGAGCTCCGAGTTTCTCCCCAAATCCCCGGGGTCCAGATCTGGGCAAGGTCCCTGAGTGTCTGGGGAACGCATCCTCTTGGCCTGGAGTTTGCACCCACCCCTGGCAAGGAGTCAAGGAGGCTGCCACCGGCACTGTGAAGCAGTGGGACCCAACGCCTCGGCTCCGGGGGCTCAAGGACGGGCTCAGGAGGGGACGAATGGTAACAGGGAAGGAGCCTTCGGAGAGCGGCGGGCCCACCACCGTCACGTCCCGTCCCTCCCGACTCGCGAGGAGCTGCGTGGCTCTCGCTTGCAGAAATGAATGAAACGCACGCTGGCGGCGGTGCCCTTTCCCCCCCCCCGGACATTTCCTTCACCCTAGAAAAATAATAAAGTAAAAGGCTACGGAACAACACCGTTTATGGTACTTAACGACTTGAGGGTGATCTCCGTTTCTCTCTTAAGGAAAATATGTCTAAAAATCTACAAATAAAAGAAAAAATCCATTTGACATTAGGAACTTGCACAAAGAATGCAACCAAAAAAAAAAGAAGCCGCCACGGATCCACGGAGACATCTCTGCCCAAAGACAGGCCACCGTGTGTGTCTCCCTGCGCTCGGGAGACGACCGGCTGAACTGTGCTGCCTGTCACCAAGAGACGACTGTTCTTGGAAACAGACTCAGTACCGGCAAAGTGTCTCCCAACAGGTTCTCAGTGCCTTTCCACCCGACAGGGACCCAACGGTGGTTTTTCTAATCAAGCCAAAAGTCCATCTGAAAAATAAATATTCCTGACGTCCATGACTACTCGCATCTTCAAAGCTTCTTGCGGTTTAAAACCTTTCCAACGATCTCTAATTCAGCAAAAACGTACAGAGCACCTCACGGGCAAAGCCCAGGAAAGGAAAGAATGCTTACGTCCCAGGGCCGGCGGGGCGACGTCGGAATCGAATGAGACGAGCGACCACGTACGGACGCAAGGAACTGTGTGTCCCCCGAGGGCCCACGGAAAGCGCTCGAGAACCTCACGGAGGAGAGGCATGAAGGGGGAGCGTCGCAACGCGGGTGACGCAGGAGTCCTGGTCACAGCTGACCTCCACCACCGTCTGAGGTCGCCCTCTCTGCCTCCCCGTTTATCTCGTATAAAGCAACGCGTGACGCCTGTGGCAGAAGCAGGCCCGCCGACGTGCGGACACCTGTGTATCTGGGCCTTGGACTCCCAGGGCCCCAAAGGGTAGGGAGGACCTGGGCAGCGAGCCGGGCGGAAACTCGGGGGGCGGGGGAGCAGCTCACTTCCTGTAAATAAAAGAGCACACGGGACACCCAGGCGCGGGGTCCCGGCCTCGGCTGCTTCACGCAGAAGGTGCTGGAATACACTGCTGCTCAGAGAACTGCCCTGAAGGGGCTGAAAGGTGAGACCTTCCCCAACCGAAACCGGCTCCGTCATTCCTGCGCGGGCGGGGCAGGCTGGGGAGGCAAAGAACACTGGGGAGGCGGAGGGCGCGAGAAGACTGCCGCAGCCACGGCGAGCGGGCACCCACCGCGCTGGGCTCCCCACGCTCACGCCTCGTTTAATCCTTCAAGCAACCCGCAGTTTCCCCGTTCGACTCGACCGACTCCAGGTCACGTATAGCGGGTCCCCCAGACCGGGCCAAGCCTGGCTGACTCCGGGCGGTCCCTGGCTGTCTGTGCGTCCAGGGAACGTCTGAAGGTGAAATCTCATGGCTACCGGCGAGACGTTTTACCGAGATGCCACCTGCAAAATACCACCGTCCTGTGCACCGCGACACCCACACACGGCCGGCGGATCCAACGGAAAGGGCGCGAGGTGGAGTGCGGGCTACGGGCCCGCCCTCTGCCCCGGCTTTCTGCTCGGCGGAAAGAAGTTTAGATGAAAAGACTTCGCACGTTCTTTTTTCAAAATATTTCCGTGAAAACATACCTACGCAAAGAACCTGGTGCGTCTCCAAAGATCATTTGGGTTGGGGGGTGTAGGAGGCAGGCAGGACAGACGGAGGGCGCAGAAGCCAGGATGGAAAATCTTAGCTGATCTAGGCCGGAGTTGACGATCCTGGAAGCTGCCGCCCCTGGGTTTCCCCTGGGGGACACCCCTGGAAGGACCCGGGGAACCTGGGAGTGGCTGCCCCTCGGGGGGCAGGATGGGGTCCAGGGGAGACTCCTTCGTAGTAAACCACCTTCCTGTGTATTTCGCACTATGGGCATTTATTATCTACCCCCAAATACGCGAAGTTTTAAAAAGTGATATACGCCTGTTTTCAGATTTCCAAGCAAAAACTTGAGCACCGGGACTTAAGACCCGATTGTCTCGTGTCCCTGCCCTGCGTCTGCGTTGCTGGTTCCACCCCACTCAGCGTCAGGCCACGGCAGCCAGGTCTCCACGGGCATAAACATTTCAAACACCATCAGCCCGCCGCCCTAGAAAAACAGCTCTGCAGGCATAAAGTGAGTTAAACTCCTTTAACTGAAGGACTAGGACCTCCCCAGAAATCGTGGCAATGAATTCAAACCAAAAATCGGGGAATCTGGTTTTCATAAGCACCATAAAAATCTACAGATTACCCAGTAAAAAAAAATGCACAAAGCTCAGACGGACACTTAACCGAGTCTTCACTGCACCCGCCTCCATCCCGCCTTCTACCAAATCTGCCTCTTTCCTCCGGGTCCCCGCTCTTTGGGAAATGGGGTCACTTCCACCCGCTCCTCAGCGAGAAACTCTGGGACCTTCACTCACACTCTGGGCTTCCGACCCCCTTCAAGGCTGCTCCGTAGGGCACCTGTCACCTGGCCCATTAGTCTGACTTTCCCTTTAGACCGCGAGCCTCTCAAAGGCTGGGAACAAAGCGTGTTCATGTCTGAATTCCTCCCCACCCCAGGGTGCAGGGCCCACCTGCATTTGTGCTTCTAATTCCCTGAAAGAAAAGGGGGGCAGCGGGGAGGGAGGGGGGCAGATCGTGCCTGGAGCATTTGCTTCAAGTCCAGGAGAGTGGACTTACGTTAACACAGCAGCTCAAATGTATCCCCCACCTTTCCCAGGGGCTTAACGCTCTTAGTATTAATTGCCACAATTAGAAAATTGCATAACCGGAAATAAAAAGTGAATATATGCCGATAAAAGTACGTTCTGTCCTGCACTCAGGACGCGCTTGCCGTTTCGTACAAAGCACAGCGCAGACGTGGCGCTTCCCACACTCGCACAACTTACAGGCCGCAGCAGGCACAGGTGACCAGCGACGAGGGCGGCGGCTAGTAAGCAGGGTGCAGGCCGAGGCCCGGGGTCGAGAACCGGGGGGAGGGGCTACTCGCCTGCCTCTGGGGACCACGGCCTGCCTCCGGAACTGCCGCGGCTGCCCACCCTGCTCCACGCGAGGAGACCGCTGCTCGCCCGGCCTCGGATCCGCCTTCTCTCCGCTCCTCGCGGGACCACGGCACCGAGAACCGCCCGGGGAGAGCCGGCTCCCGGGACCCCTCCTCCGAGCGAAGTTCGGCGTCACTGGAGCAGCCAGACTCCCACGCGTAGCCCCGGGCGGCTCCCGACGTGGATCCTCAGACCACACACCCCGAAAGCGTCCAGCTTCCCGGACGCGCCGCACCAGAGGCAGGAGGCGGGCGACCCAGCGAGACTGCAGGATGCCCGCGGGCCAGGCCATCAGGGCGCATCTCATTCAACGTCAGCCCGAGCCGGCTACGGAAGTCCCGCGAACTCAGAAGAAAGCCGCTCCGGTGGACCCGAGGGATTGAAAGGCGCTGGGTTAGCCGCACACACACCTGCTGGACTGTGGCGCTCCGGTAAGGCGGGCAACCGAAGCAAACGAGACACGTGCAGCCCGGGGCGAGTAATAACGCCCCAGAGCGTCACCCAGAGCACAGGCAAGGGCCGCTCCGCCTCCTGTCTCAACACCCGCAAACTTACTCTGACCCACGACTAACAAGAGCTCGTCCCTAAACAGGAGAGGGGGGATAAATACAGGAACAAGGAACCGTGGCCCCGTGTCATCACGAGGGTTTGGAGCTCCAGGGGGCTCACATGCCTGTGTGTGCATGCATGTGCGTGTGTGTGCATGTGTGTGCGTGTGCGTGCATGCGTGTGTGTATGTGTGTGTGTAGCCCAGTATCTGTCTCTTAGGTGGTTACAAATAATAAACCAGAAGACTTTCTGAAGGAAGCGCAAGGAGTCTAAATTCACTTTGACTGGATGAACAATCCTAGTGCACCCACACAACAGGACGTCACCGAGCAGGACAAAGAAAGGAACTACCGTGACACCCACAACACAGATGACTCTCAAAATAATTACATTGTGAGAAAGAATTCAGAAAATAGGCCTACTGTACAATCCTATTTATGTAAATTACTAGAAAATGCAAACTAATCTCTCATGACAAAAAGCAGACCAGCGGTTACCGGGGGATGCAGGGCAGGGAGAAGCACCCTCTACAATAATCTCATAGATGTGTTTACTTATTTATTAAATTTGCTAACAAAATTTCATTTTCATTCCGTCATTCATTTCCACTGGGACTATCGGAAGCATTAGCCCAAGTAAGCAGAGTGTTCCTTTCTGAATTTAACTCGAGAGCGTACATGTCCAGGGGCCTATGTGACACTGGGGAAAAGATACCTGCCCCCAAAAAAAAAAAAAAAGTCAATTTCAACCCTCCTGTTAATCTTACAAGGCTTCAAATTATTCGAGAAACTCATTTCTCCTGAGCTGCCTCATTGCCATCAGATTTCAGTTCAGTACAATATCCTTTTCCAGATACGTTCACTTGATTTTGAAACTGTACTGCCTCCCACCAAAAATAGCACGCTTTTCAATAAAGATCATGCCAATGTAAAAAGAATTCATTTTTAATGATTCGCTGGGACCTGAGACACCTTGCCTGTGGAACATTAACCGTTAAGTACTTAAAGGACACCTTATCCAGATGAGCCGATGCAAGCATTTGACTTCTCACTTTTTAAAGGATTGTAAAGGTTTCAGACACTGCTACCAAAAAGAGAAATCACAATTTTTATGCCTCTTGATGTCCCTCGCTGTAAATTATCCTACAGTAAATCATTCAAAGAATTACTAGAAGGTACATTTCAGAGATTTTGATCTGTTTTATTATATTCCTTAGCACCTATTCCTGGCATGTGACCGACACTTAAATACATGATGTTAAGCCCAGGCCGGTATGGCTCAGGGGTTAGAGCGCCGGCCCTCGCACCAGAGGGCCGAGGGTTCAATTCCGGTCAAGGGCAGGTCCCTCGGGTGCAGGCTCGATCCCCAGACCCAGTCAGGGGGTTGGGGCACCTGCGGGCGGCAACCAATCGACGTGTCTCTCTCTGCCTCCCTCCCTCCCTTCCACTCTCTCTAAAAGCAATGGAAAGACATCCTCAGGGGAAGATTAAAAAATATATGTGTGTGTGCGTGTCGTTAAATGCTTGCAAACTCACGTTTTATGTTTCAGATCGCCATATTTTTCTAAATTTGTGTGCAATCTCTTCTTCCTGCCGCCTGATGGTATTTTAGCATTAAGCATGAGAGAAAGGCATTTTTGATATAAGTCCCAAGTGCTTGCCTTCCACACTACCCGGGGACACGTGGTAAATGAGCCCCAGGAGAGGATCTCCGCCCCTGAGGGACAGGACGCCCCGAGGCCGGGATCCGCCGGCTCCGTCACCAAAACTCCGGCCCAGAGTTTCCGCGCCGGGGCCGGGAGGAAGCCGCAGCTGGAGGGCCATCTGCCCACCCCGCGTCCTATCAAATATTTACACCAACTCCCAGGTGACTGCTAAAGAGCCCCAGGCAGCTGGTAAAGTCGCCATCAAAGGCAGCAACCACGGATTGCAGGAAAGCAGCTCCGTTCCGAGTTGTGCCTCAAGTAATGTATTAGTAATGAAACCTAAGACAGTCACGTCGGTAAGCAACGTAAGGTTATCCCCAAAACGTGCTTCTCAGCCCACATTTCTAAGAAGGGGCGGTAGAGATGGAATTGGTGGGCTGGGAACTACCCATTGCACGTAATTTTTAAATGTTTAATTATTTTAAAACATGAATAAATCATCAAGAACTTCCTCAAAGACGCCGTAAGAAAGTGGAAAAGCGGCTACACGGTGGGAGGAGATGCTTCGCAGCAGGGACAGTGGGTGGAGGCTTCCAGCCCGAAGCACAGCGAGGCCTCCAACGGGCGAGGCCTCCAACGGGCGCGGCCTCCAACGGGCGCGGGCCGCAGGCGCCTGGCCTCCGGGTCCCTGTGGAGCCGCCGGGCCCACGAGCGAGGCGCACGGCCCTCGTCGCGCTGAGCCTGCCTCTCGACACTCGGCGCGCTGGAACGAGAACCTGTCCGCACACAGGGAAATCCCGTTTCTGCAAGTGCTTCTACGTAACCCATTTGTTTAAAAACAAACAAACAAAAAAAACTTGCTGGTTAGACTTCCAAGTGGTTTGGAAGCTTAAAAATTAATTTAGTATCATTTTCCTAAAATTCAGAAGTACCATCATCATAAACTTTCAGGCCGTGCAACGAAATGAGCAATGCCTGCGGGGTGGGCACCGCGGGCCACGGGGCAGACGAGGCGCACCCAGGTCCCGCACCGAGCGCCCAGCCTCGCGGGGCGACAACCTAGGGAACCAGCACTTCCAAAGCCGGGCGCCGGAGCCCCGCCTCGGCATCCAGGCAGCGCCAGGCGTGGGGGGCGCGGCGGGGGGCACACTCTGGGGGCACAGGTAACCCCCCCGTGCAGTCAGGTGCCCAGATCGAGACAAGGCGACTCCTAAGGGGCATGGGCAGGACGAGGGAAAGGGAGTGGACACGTAACTAAAACCATCGAAGGAGAAATTAAACACGTGATCATTTAAGAGAGAAAGGGAGAGGTCTCGTCGTTGTTCAAAAACCAGAGATTTTTCTATGTTGTTTCCAACTCAAGACGCCTCCTCGCCTAAGGAAATAAACAGGTGCATGCGCCGGGTGTACCGATGAGGAAATTCACTGCAAAATCGTGACAGCCAAATATTACACACAGCCGAGGGATAAACAACCACGCGCCCCAACGACCGGTCATTAAACAGGCCCTGGGAAGCAATTTCACAGAGCGGGAAATGACCACCGAAAAGTAAGAACAAAACGTTACAAGAATTTTATATTCAGCGTGAGCCCAACTGCATACAACACAACCAAATCCCGTTCCCTATCAGGGTACACGACGCCTGGTGAAAGTACAAATGAAATCGGAAACGTGAAACACACTGAGCTGTCCCGAAAGGAAAGGAACCCCCGGTCCTGTAAATCAGGGGACAGTTCAACTCGCTCCCGAGGGTCAGCGCCGAGCGGTCACCGTGAACCACTACAAAGACGGTGGCCGTTGGCTGGGGCCTGAAAGGAGGGCTCGGAGCTGGGGCGGGTGGCTACGGGGACCGCCCGGGCCCGTGGCCTGACCCGCGGCTAACCCTGAAGGTGTCCGCGTGTCCGATCACCGCTCTCGGCACCTCCGGACGTGCAGACCCCGCCCCAGCGTCCTCCTGCGGGTTGGCCTCCGTGCGCAGGAGCCTCCCAGGTACCGACCTGAGCGGATACGGGGATTTTTTATTTAGGGGGATGTTCTCCGTCTCTTCACTGCTCTTCCCAGCTTTATTCTATAAACTTGCATTTTGAGGGTAAAAAGAAAGAGCAGAAAAATTATGAGATCCCTCACTTCACCCACGTCTCAGGCTGCGGACGAACTGGAGTTGGGTTTCACTCGCCGGGTCCTTCTGTGAAAATCACGGTTTTGCTTGGGTTTCGGTCCTGGCCGGTGAAAAGCGAAAAAGCCTGGCGCCCGCTTCCTGGCGGTTTCCGGAGGACATCCTTGCATTTGCGGGGACGGATGATCACTGGAGACACCCAGCCTACCATTTCTGATCAGCCAAATGGCACCAACAATACAACAGTGCTTCATCCATAGCTACCGTTCCTACGTGACTGTTAACGTTCAAACATACAGAGATAAGCATTTAACTCAGAGTGAAATCACCTTATATATTTATCAGTTAAAATGCATGTACATGACTTATTACAAGAGCAGAATGATACTAACACTCATGAGCATAAAACTATAAACAGAAAAACAGATGAGCTGATATGAGGACTGGGAAAGGTTCGCTCATGACGACGTCAGGAAGAACATTATATCCTCTGAGCCAAATGCTTACAAATTTTTTTACGGTCAGAAGGAGATTAGATTATCTTACAATTCTATTACTTATAAAATGGTTTTTAGTGCACTAACTTAAAACAAAATAACCTTTCAGAACTGTGTTCGATTTTTATTGGGTTCCAGTTAAGTCACGAAAAATGACCTTTTTAATGAAAAAGCTCTACCTGGGGGATTCTACCGCCTTTATTAGCTCTGCCACCTCAGTTTCAGAAGCAGCAGCCGCCTAAGCTCACACACGGCAACGTCCACAGCGGACCAGACATTCACAGCAAAAGTATGTAAGAAATAAAGAGGAAGCAAAGCGCCACAGAGGACGGGGGCACCCAGGGCCCGTTTCGTTCCAACTACCAACCCGAGCAAACAGTCTTCACAAGGTTTTAAGAAGAAAATTTCTATTGTTTTGAATCTATGAAGGGAAACGAAGGTTGGTAGAACCATTAGAGGCCTGTCGATCATTTGCAGGAGCTGGAGACGAAGAATGTTTGAGACCTGCCTGGATAATATGCAGCTTTAGCTCAGTGTTGATTTTAACACCCAGCCATAGACACCCGGCCGAAGACGGGGCTTGCTGGGCCCCATCTCCACGCCTTACGTAACACCGGCCGGCATCTTCCGTGGGTTCTCCGTCACGCTCTTTCTCACACTGACATGCAGCCGGCCGGCCGAGGGCCACGAGTCCACGGAGCCTAAAGAAATGGCATCGGGGGCACGCCTGGTGGCTTCTATCACTGCCGCAACTGCACTGTTTATGGGAACACGCTCACTACTGAATCAGCACCTCTTTATTTTTAGTGCATATGAGTAAATGATGCTGGCAAAAAAGCAATTAATCACGCCAACCCTGTGATACTCTGAGAGGGTGGGACTCGGACACGAGTTTCCAGGTGCAGTCACCATCCCAGGAGAGTGAGAAGCATCCACCAAACGCCCACGAATCCCACATCAGAAGACTGAGGGGCGCAGATCCCTAATTCCCTACAGGGCCTTTGTTCAAAAGCCGGCCACGTGATGAAAGAAGGACTTGTCTCCAATGATCTCAGAGGGGGCCACGGAGAAGTGGGGATATTCAGACCGCTTCTGGATTATTCCAGAAACTCTGTGAGCCTCAGATGACAAACTCACAGCCACAGCTATCTAGGAACGGAGCCGGCTGCCCTGAGAAAGGAGCCAGCTCCCCATCCCAGAGGCATTCGAGTAGAAGCCACACGAGCGCCCACCAGAGTTCCCAGAGCACCTCGAAGCACAGGTGCAATGGCAACGACCACCGACACCCATCGGTGCCCTGTGCACAGACGAAGCCAGGCTCAGGAGGCCCACGCGGCCTGTGAGCGAGGCTAAGGGGCAGAACCACAGCCTGAACCCGAGCTGAGTCCTGAGGCCATGATCTCCCCACTAGAATCTTCATGCATGAAGCACGTTCGCTGTTTCGGCAGCTCCATCATCAGACCTGCCCTCTACCCTCTGGCCTGTGCCACACGGGCCTCACCCAGGGCCTGGCCTCACTCGGCATTTCCTGGGAAGGGAGCCTGCCCCGCTCTCCTTCACAAATAGTTCCTTCACCTACAAGTTGCACTTTGGCTCTGAGTCACCAGATACATTTATCCTGCAAGATTTTGGCTCAACCGCTACTTCGCCCTGACCAGTCCAACCCCAAGTGACAGCTGTTTCTCCCTAGATGATTCCAGACCGTGGTGGCCGGCCCTGCCCTCCCACGGAACAGGACTGGAGCTGGGCGCGGCCCCAGATAGGAGGCGAATACTAGCCACCCCCACCCACCTCCTCGCCGTGACCGAGGCCATGTGACAAAGCTCCAGCAAAAGGAATGTGGGTTGAAGTGATATGTATGTGCCACTTCTGGCCAACAGCTGTGACCACAGGGGTCCTTCCCCTCCCTGCCTGCTGGTGACCGGAGTCTCCACATTCTCCAAGTACGATCACCAGACGGATCGGGAGCCGCAACACGCCCCGTGAACGGGCCCCGACCCAACCCACTGACTCAGGAACTCTGGCCCCAGGGCCCAGCAATCCGTGTTTCAGCAAGTGCGGCAGGGATGCTCCTCCAACCTCAAGCTTACGGTCAAAGGCCTGGAGGAGGGGCTCTTCCTCCGGGAAGAGAGGGAAACTCAGCCCAGAACCTGGTGCCCCACAGACGCTGCCCGGGAGCCCAACGGCCTCAACCTGGCTGGTGATAAGGCCCCACCCTGGTGCTCTGCCTCCGAGCAGAACAAGGCGTTGGAAGGAACACAGGCCTTCCTACGACCAGCGGAACAGAACTACCCATCGATCTGGACCATTTACATCAGAACTGTAATGTGAGAAAAATTAATTTCTCTTATCTTTAGGCCACTGACGTTTTTGGGACTCTGTTACATGGCCTTATCCAAGCTAATTCCACATATCTCTCTTCAGACCCTCATTTACAGGCTGTATAACTGTCAGTTTTCCTTGCCCCCATAGACTAGAAGCTGCAGGGCCAGAACCCTGTCTTACCCCCTCTGCATCTGTCCAGGATCCAATAAAGCCTTGCCCTGCACCCCTGGCTCAACAGACAACATCTACGTATCCCTCTGCACCTTCACTACTAACATCTAAAGTGACATCAACTTCCTTTGTTAAAAATGTTCCCAAAGGCCTGGCCGGTGTGGCTCAGTGGCTGAGCGTCCACCCATGCACCCAGAGGTCACCCGTTCAATTCCCGGTCCAGGCGTGTGCCCGGGTTGTGGGCTCGATCCCCAGTAGGGGGCGTGCAGGAGGCAGCCGATCAATGATTCTCTCTCATCCATGTTTCTCTCTCTCTCTCCCTCTCCCTTCCTCTCCCCCTAAAAAAAAAAATCAATAAAAACGTATTTTTTAAAAAAACCACAAAGATCTGAGATCCTCGGTGGAAAGACAAACACACCTAAAAGAAGGCATGTGAGATTATAAACTACAACATACACATTTAAAAATATAAAATAAAAATGTTCCCGAAGCAGCAACATTCACTACAGACTAAACGTCCCAATTCTACGGTGATTCTCAGAACGACGCCGGTCTGTCAAGGGTCCGTCCCCAACACCACCCCGGCCTGTCTCCTTGGTCCCCAGCTGCAGAGAGGGGCGGCCTTTGGCCCCGGCTGTCCGTCCCCCCTTCCCCCCGTGTAAGTCACAGCGAGCGCAGGACCCCGGGGCCCCTGTGCGGCACCCGGTCCTGCTGCCACGGCGACCGTTCCGCAGCGAGAGGGCCGAGCCGGGCGCTAACCCGCGGTCCCCACCCGGCCCGGGCGCCGGGCCCCGATCCTTTCCCCTCCATCTGACAGGAGCCAAACTGCTACACCTGACATCCGCCGGATCTGGGGGAGGGACAAAGCGGGGAGAAGTCGTTTCATATCCACAGGTCCCTGCTTCAGTGAAAACGGCACAAAAAGGAAACCGACCAGGACCAGCCTTGTTCCGCTCGACTCTCCTCCCCGACACCCTTTCCCGGTTAATATTCCAGGCAGCGTTTGAAAAAACTTCTCCAAGTGTTTCCTAGCGAATGTCATATTCCTAACAAAGCTATTTCATAAATTACTGTCCAGTCCCACGTGGTAAAGCTCTAGGGCTTACGCCAAAAGCCTTCTCAGGACAGTCTCGTTCTCCATGAATCTGTATTTCCTATACCTTAAAAAAGAAACGGACTCTAGAATGAATCCCTCCAATCCACATCAAAGCTTTCAACACGGATACAGATCAGTGATGCCCAGAAGTCTCTTCAATTGTTATTAGTTTATCAGAATTTGCACTCAGATCCAGTGGAAGGCTGAAGCTCAATGCTGTGAAGCCAAATTTACCAACATTGTCCTTGGTAAATTGTGTCTTTAAAAATATCTTCCAAGAACAAAAGGGCACGTTACAGGACATGTACAGGGACCAGGATTATAATCTTAAGATCCAGGGCCCCTTAACCTTAACTGTCACCAGAGATACTGAGCACAGGCCGAGGGAACCTCCTCCCTGCCCCGCATCCCCTCGGCTTGGCTCGGACACCCAAGCTCTACGTCACTTCTATTCTTGGGATGGAGCTAAGATGAGCAGCTGTGCGGTCCTGGCATGAGAAAGGCATGCTGACCCTCACAGTGACACACACTTCAGATTAAGCGAAAACTCCAAAGCCTGAACAGCCTGAACAGCTATCACGGGATAAAAGATTCCGGCCAAAATTCAATATACACTCTTAAAAAAACTGAAAAGTTGATCAGGGCTTATATAAGGTCACTGAGGCCTTTCTGAACATGACTTTTTCCCCCCACTAGCCAGACTTAGTTTTATTTTATTTATTATATTTTTATTTTTTAAATATATCTTTATTGATTTCAGAAAGGGGAAGGGGGAGGGAGAGGGAGAGAGAAACATCAATAACGAGTCATTGATGAGCCGCCTCCTGCCCCCTGCTGGGGGTCGAGCTGGAAACCCGGGCATGTGCCCCAACCGGGAATCAAACCGAGGTCCTGGATCCTAGGTCAATGCTCGACCACTGAGCCACACCGGCTGGGCTAGACTTATTTTTTTAATGCCACACCCCATAAAAGAGCCTTCACAACTCAGATCAATTGACATTTGTAACAGTGGACCTGCGGAAAGAATGGAAGGAGAGCCGTGTGAAATTCCGACCTTCCCACCGTCAAGACTGTTCCAAGAGCCCGGCCGGGCGTGGCTCAGCGGTTGAACATCAACCTAGGACCCAGGAGATCGAGGTTCGATTCCCAGTCGGGGCACATGCCCGGGTTGTGGGCTTGATCCCCAGTAAGGAGTGTGCAGGAGGCAGCCGGTCAATGACTCTCTCATCATTGATGTTTCTATCTCTCCCTCTCTCCCTCTCCCTTCCCCTCTCTGAAATCAATAAAGATATCTAAAAAAAAAAAAAAAAAAAAGATTTTTCCAGGAGCTGACCCTCACTGAACGAAAAAACTAGTCAGATCAGATTTAAAGTTCTGTTGGCCAATGTAAGGATGAAATCACTAAGTGATGAAACACAAGAATTACATCTTCAACCACTGCATGACACGGTCTCCAGGCCTCCCTTCGCCCCCACTGCCCTGCGGGGGCTGTAACCTGGCCTATCGTGCTCCGAATAAGTCTCAGGACAGGACAGCCCACTTCAGACGAGACTGACCACCACCAGCTCTAACAGAAACTGCCACCTACCCCCTGATGGCCAATAGGCTAAGTCTGGCCTAGGTGTATTGTTCAGGCTGAAGAAAAGAAAACTTTCAACCAAAAGTTTTAAATTACTGTCACACAAAAATCCAGAATTCCAGCTTCCCTTGAAAAATCAGCATTGGTGACCATCTGCAGGAATGAGTGGGGGCCTCCCAGATGGCCACGCTGCCCAAGCCTCAGAAAGAGGCTCATTTACATTCATGCTCTTGCCTGGAGCGCCCCGGAGGTTTTCATGTGGAATTATGTTGGATTAACTACTCCACCTGCCCCATGACCTGCTCAGCTAACACCTCACAATAAACAAAACCCCCAGGGTTTACTCGTAAAATGTCATGCTAGTCTCAGGCAACTGTCCTACACAACTGATTTCTTGGACTTCACTGCAGGTCTTTAGATTTGTCTTTGAAACCTACTACTGTTCACTTAGATGTACTCAATTCAGTCACTATTTACTGGGCACCCAGGAGACCAGTGCGTCTGAAACTAGTGGTTTTGCAGAAGGCAGAGCCTCTCTCTGTTCCGTTTTGTTTTAAATTGATTTTTAGAGAGAGAGGAAGGGAGAGAAGCATCGGATGTGAGAGCTAAACAACGATCGGCTGCCTCCCGCACGCCCCCTACTGGCAACCCGGGCATGTGCCCTGACCAGGAATCGAACCAGCAACCCTGTGGTGCACCGGATGGTGCCCAACCAACTGAGCCACACTGGCCAGGGCTCTCTCCATCCCGTTTTAACTGGGTAACATCACTGGACCGTCTTTCACATGTTGGAGTTTTTTCTGTAACTTAATTTCCAAAAGAAGATGAAAGAGCTCACAATTTTTGCTTGTTTGTATAAGCACAAAGCTACTTTGTTTCACATATGTGCACTGAGTAACTTAAAGACATCTAACGTTACATATTATCTACAACCCTGACCTCCCACAAACACCGAGTTTCACACAGAAAACCTGTAAAAGGAAAAGCTTTTCTACGGGATTATGAATCAAACGGCAAGGATGTCCCATGTTTGTCCGATGTCCGCATAGGAGCGAAGCATGCGGGCCGGAGGCCTGGGCCTGTGTGGAGTGAGGTCCGTCTGGCTGGCAGCTGGGGTGCGAGGGGGGTGTCCCTGGCTTCTTCACTCCACAGGACACTGGCCGCCCGAGGAGGACCCGCTGATGACACCTGCCGGCCGATAGCCAGGCGGCCCCGGATGGGCTGGCTGAAGGACCAGCGAGGACACGGGGATGTCCCCGAGGAGCCCTTTCGGAGGGACCCACCGAGGGGAGAGGGCGGGCACGGCAGCCTGTTCTTTGGATAAAGACAGTCCTGGGCAGAGCCTCCTTGCTCCAAGTGTCTGACAACGGAGCCGATAAAGCTTCCTTCCGATCGCCCCTTACCACCCGCCGCAATCCTCGTGCCGCTGAGAAGGCTGGTCCCTCAGGTACTTCACGTCTTCTTGAATAATCAGCCACAGCCCCCCCAAATCGCCGGCGCTCTGCGCACCGCCACGGGAGCAGCCCCCCTGAAGAAAGAAGGCAGCCGGAGAGGTTACGCGGCTTCCCTGACCGAGCGAGGCCCGCGGCGCCGTCCTCGGAGAGCCTCGCAGCTCAGGGCCTGACCCCTGGGGGCCGCGCCGCTGGCCAGGGGCACAGCGGGGGCCGGCCGGAGGCGACCCGGGCAGGCAGAGCGCCCTGCGGCCCCGCTGCGCAAACAAGGACGACCTTAGCCACAGAGAGGTCACTGTCTCCCAGCCCGGGGGGGTGGGCGCCAAGGAAAGACAGTGGAAAAGGGACGTGTTCCCAGGAAAAAGACCCCTGAAGGCCCCCCACCCGAGCATAAGTCCCACTCCGGAGCTGGCTCCCATCACTCCCCAGCCACCTGGCGACTCCTCCTGGCAACCGTTGTTCGAAAAGGTTGGACACTCACGGCATTAAAACCACAGCCACGTTGCCTCTGCACCGTGAGTCCGGCACACTGCCTGCCACACACACACTCAGGTACTTGCAAAGTGGATCGCTGAAAACGCACCGGCAGACTGGAGAACGCGGGCGACGGGCTCAAGCCTAATGCAGGACCGTGAACCCCAGCGACACCCAGGACGCGCTCCCTCCCAACGCCACCCACAGCCCCACGAGGCAGGCCCACTGCCGCCCGTTTCACAGAGCAGGAAACCGAGGCTTACAGAAGAGGGGTCAATGCGGAGGCCACACAGCTGATACGTGCAAACCGAATTTGAGGCCGTCTGCGCCCCTCACCACACTGGCCCCGTGCACCCCAAACACGCTCTACGCCGAGGACGGTCCAAGCATGAGATATGACACGGGGAAGGGGAGGCCCCTGTTCTTAGAGGAGTCCGTGGCCCGGCAGCGAGCCCTGCAAAGGAAGGAGGCCGGTCAGGGCAGGTGGAGGTGGGACAGGGTGGGAGGGGGCAGGAGGCCCTAACCAGCAGGGCAGCCGGGGCACAGGGGACCCAGAGGGGGGCCACCTATCGCTGCTTCCTAGAGTTGGAAGTACTCACATTTGACAAGGGGCCACTGGAAAGACCCCAAAACATGAGCCCATGACTCCTTCCCGAGACGGGCAGATGTGGGCGGTCCTGGGCCTTGGCTCTGCAGGCAGGGAGAAGCTGGTGGGCCCGGGCAGGGGAGTCGGGCAGGGGAGCCCCGATACAGAAACACTGCAGGGGCGTCAAGAACAGGCAGCTCCCTGAAGGCTCCACCAGGGACGCCCCGGCCGGGGCTGGAAGGACGAGCTCACCCCCAGTGTGTGCATCTTACACTCAAACAGGGAGGGCCGGGCGGCTGGAAAGGACGGGGCAGGTCGGTCATAACCAGCTTGGTGAGGGAGGTTCAGGCTTTCGCTAAATACTGAAAAATACAGGGTTGCTGGGCCAGAAAAGGGTGGAGGGGATCTCAGGCGGAGGAAACGGCTTCATCAAAGGCATGGAGTAAAATACAGGGAAATGTACGGAGGGGAACTGTAGGTAACCGAGCACGCCAGCGGGCCCGGGTTCAAACGCCAGAGGGGGCACCTCTGTGCGCAGGGCTCGGGGCAGCCGCCCCCGTCGGAGGGAGCGTGAGTGTGAGAGGCGGGGAAGTGGGGCTGGGGGGTCTGAATAGCACGAGAGGAACTGGCAGCCACACTTCGGAGGCTCGAAGCCTCTCCTTCAGGCCGCTGGGCCTCAAAGGCAAGCGCAGAGTCAGGTGGGACGCGGCTCTCACAGGGCAGGCCTCACATTTAGACACGTGACGTTTTCTACACGTGAGGCTACACATACAGTCCCTGGAGACACAGGGATGGGGCTGGAAGGAGACATGGACGTCACTCCCCTGAAAACTGTCCTGTCTCAGGGCCATACCACCTAGAGTGCACCGGGATTTTATCTTCCCCAAACCCTGCGATTATATCATCACAAGTACACTGCATTGTGTTTTGGAGGTTACATGTTAATTGCTTAAAGGCACACATTTAAAAATACATCAGAATTGTGCAACTCCTTAAAAATAGAGAGTCTTTAAAACCGTGACCAGGTAGCTCTCTGCCTCGTAAGGTTGGGGGAAGGGGTGGGTAAGAGGGAGCCTGGTCATAAATGCAGGTTCCCGGCCCTCACCCAGTAGGTCTGGGTGGAGAGCATCTCTTTTTAACAACAGTCCCAGGTACTGCTTCACACAGGTGGTCTCGGGGCCAGGCCTTTTAGAAACACTGCAGCTGGAGGGCACTGCCCTCCTCAGAGGCGGCCCCGGCCCCGCCCTTAGTGCTGGGGGCAGAGCCCCGAGGCCAACGGCTGCGAGAGTGAACAGGAATTAGGGAAATGGAAAGGCAGGAATCCACCGTCCTTTCAAAACCCATGACTGAGAAGGGAGAGAGAGGGGACCTGCACAAAAGGCTCCCTTTGTGTTCGCCAGGTGGAGAAATGAGCGACATGGCAACGCACACATCAGCGCTCATGATGTTCCGGGTGGGGCTTCAGTGCCCTCGGGAGCCACTGTCTGCTTTACTCTGCCCCACAGTGCCCACCGCCCGACCGCCCGCCGAAGGAGGCGCGGGCAGGAGGCGCAGGGTGGGAGGGGGTGTTCATCCCCCCCTTCCCCGCCTCCCTCTCTCGAGTCCACCCAGGCTGGCTGGCCCCTCCCCGGAGGCCTCGGCTCCTCCCGGCAGGCAGCCCCCCAGCTCCCCTGGGGTTCTGCTCCCCGGGACTCTCCCCCGGGGCTCCCTCGCCCCTGCGGGCCCAGTGCAGCTGGCACGGGGAGACTGTCGCATTCCTCCCTAACCCGCCCCATGTTAGTACTAAGTGGTTCTCGGGGTCTCCTTGGTTACCTGGTTCAACCTGCCTCCTGCCAGAACCCTGACTGATACGTGTAACAGGAAGCAGGACACAAACGCCAAATCCAAACGCTCCTTGTCCCAGTCAGACAGCAGCCACATCCGCGGCCTTCGGGCCAGGTGACCCGCAAGCGGCGCTGGTGGGGGCGGGAGGCGAAGGAAGGCGGCCGCCCCTCCCGGCTCCCGGCTCCGGCTCCGGGTCTGGGCCCACCTCCTGGCACTTGAGCTCTGCCTCCCGTTTCCTCGCCTGCACAGTTGCCACAGCGGCTCAGGCTTCCCCGGGTCATTCATAAAACCGTCATCGGATGGCTGTTCCAGGGCCGTTTGTGGCTCACTCCACCCGACAGAAATCTCGCCAAGTTCTCTCGCTGGGGAGACCCACCTGTTAACCCGGCGGCGGGCAGGAGGAGCCGCGAGAGCGCCGCTGTGATCATTTCCCGGGGAGGCGGCCCCACAGACCACAACAGACGAGACGGGTTATTGCACCCAGTGAGGCAGTAACGACATGGGGGGTGTTTTTAAAGCAGGGGGACAAAGGTCTCCTGAAGCTGCACGGACACAGAAAAACCACTTTTGACTCCAAATTCAAGACTGGACTTTAATCCTGTTTAATCGCCTCCGGCGCTGGGCCGATGGCCGAACCTGAGCTTCAGCTTCCCCTCCTAAAAAGAGGCCGTAAAGGCTGAAAATGGAATACGTTATGAACTTCCCGAAAGAAAAATACAAAATACAGCCCTAAGACTTCATCATTTATACAGAGGAAGGAGCTGTGTACCGAACAGATATAGGAGTCAGGCCCTTTACACACTTGTTGTTTCTTGGGGTTTTTAAATCCTCACCTGGGGATGTGTTTTTATCGATTTAGAGAGAGCGGAGGAGAGAGAGAAACATCGGTTGGTTGCCCTCTGCGTGCTCCTGGCTGGGCACCGAGCCCATGGCCTAGGCAGGCGCCCTGACTGGGCACTGAGCCCACAGCTTTCGGTGCGCGGGGGACGCTCCAACCCACGGAGCCGCGCGGCCAGGGCCCGGCAGGTTGCCGGCGTCTGCGCGACAACTCACCGGCAGGTACTATTTACGGTCTTTCCAGAATCAGAAACGGGGCTTCAAGGTAAACGCAAGGATCTGCCAGAGCGCGCAAGGCTGGCAGAGCCCGGTTCCAAACCCCGACGCGGCGTTTCCGCGACAGCCCCGCGCGACTGCTTCCCGTCGACAGAGGGACGCAGACCCGGGCACGGCGAGCCCCAGGACCGCGCCATTCCCAGGGCACGCGGCATTTCGCTGAGCCGGCCCGGGCTAGGCACAGGGGCGGTTTCCGCTCCCGCTGCTGAAGACGTCTTCCTTCCGAAGGTGTCAGTCCGCTTCCCCCCGTAGGTTTTTATTTATACTCCCTGCAACGCGGTCCAAGAAGAATGCGCGGCTGTTTCTTCAGTTGATGAAACAAAGGACTGCGGGGCGTGGAAACTAAGCGCAACACACACTTTACGCAGGAGAAAACTCCCCCGTGTGAACGAGCGAGTGGCGTCGGGTTCAAGCTCCCCAGCGCCGTGTCCTCCTATGAGCGGGACTCCCCAGCAGGTCACCCCGGGATTCCAGAGTCTCCCGATGAAGACGGGTGCTCCGTGTGGGTGTAAAAGGAGACGTGAGAGACAAATTAGCTAAATACCGACGTCCCGAATCTAGAGCACTCCAGTGACCGTTTTAAAATAAAGTTAATTCTCGATCGGATTCTTTGGCTGCCATTCGCCTCCTTCTAAAAGTCATGTCCTTAAAAAGGCTCAATACCAGGGCTGCACTTATTTCTTCATCTATAAAGTGGGGTTTGTCAAGGCACAGACCGGGGGAGGGTTAAAGAGGCTGATGTTTTAAAGCACCTCTTCCCTGATACGTTACTTCATTTCACAGGCTGTCTACACAGCACGCGGTGAATACACAGAAAAGGTCCATCAGCAAACTGCCCGAGGAGAAAGGACTTCTCTTCCCCGCCCACCGTCGACGACCAGCAGATGGGCGCTGGGGACGTTCTCCCCCCCCCTTCAAAAGCATATTGGCCACCCAGACCTAAAACCATGACCTACCAAATTATTTGCCACATGTTAAGACTATAAACTAAAACTGACTTTTCACTCAAGGTCAAATATATTTTTTTCCTGGAGCTAAGTAAAATTCAAGCCTTGAATTTAATCTGACTTCAGAAGGCGTTGTGAGGATTCGATTGCATAATATAATGCAAGTGGATTACTGCCTGATTTTGCAGGATCCCTAACACAACAGGTTACCTTCCCGTCTTCTCCCTCCTCCAGACCTTCCCAAACGCCTGCATCTCCTTCTTGTCCCTCCTCTCACCCAAAAAGTTGAGTATATCATCCCTAAAACGATGACCCTGCCCCCAAACAGGGCTGTCCAAGGAGCCCAGTCTCATCCCTAACTGGCCGTCCGCCAGGTCTGCCGTCGGGCCGCAGAGGAAACTGACTCCAGTCTCACAGTAACCACAGCATCGCTGGGAGCAAGGAAACAAGACGGTTACAATCGGGGCAAACAATGTTTCTTTGCAGATGTTCGTTAATGTATGTTAACTAGGCTTCCTGTGGTGATCATTTCACAATATATACAAATATGTTGTACACCTGAAACTAAGATAATGTTACACTGTCAATTATAACTCTTTTTTAAGGCCAGCCGTCCCTCGTGCACACCTGCAGCAGTCTGCAGACGCTTCAATCGCATTTTCCTGAATGAAGAAAACCTGGCCTCTCCTGCGTGGTCCTCACCTGGGGTTTCTGCGTTGCTGGTTTTGCAACAGGAAAAGAGCTAACAAATCACGTCTTTCTAAACCCCAGCCCCCCCCCAAAAAAAAAGGAAAGAGAGAGAGGGAGCGAGGGAGAGAGAAGAGGGCTCAGAGCAACCTCAGTCTGGTAACACAGGTAAATCAAATGCAACAGAATATGCTGAGGTTACGAAAAATACTTTTTTAAAAATAGGTTGATCTGGGACATGCAGCTATTCTCTTTTGCTTGGCACCCCTCCTTTTGGGGTCTTTTGAAAATTCACCACATCAGCAACTACTAAAGGACACAATTAGTTCGCTGCTACCTGACGTCCTCTCCCCGGCACCTCGGGGCCTTGTTTTTGGCACAGCTCTCCCTTAGTCCAAACCCTCCTCAGAGCCGCCCTCTGCGTGTCCCTTGCGTGATTACCGCCCTAATATAAATGAAGTCACCTGGAGGCAAGGCCTGGCGAGGGGAGACATCGGATGTAGATATTTCCTATCTTTTTTTTTTTTTAAAACCTCACCCAGGAAGGGGAGAGGTCAAGAGGGAGAGGAGGGAGGGAGAGAAACACCCATGTGAGAGAGACACACAGATCAGTCGCCTCCCACATGTGCCCTGACTGAGGCTGGAGACTGAACCTGCAGCCCAGGCATGTGCCCTTGGCCAGGAATGGAACCCGTGACCTCTGGTGTGCAGGCCGATGCTCCAACCACTGAGCACACCAGCCATGGTGACATTTCCTATCTTAAAGCATCACAGAACCTCACTTGATACTAGCTTTTACATTTTTATTTAAATTCAAGGCCTACTGAACAAACACTATGGTTTCCTCAAGGTCACACTGAAATTCCAGGAAAGATTAAACACCCAGGGGTCTAAGGCAAGATACTTTGTCCCTTTTCCTTGCCTGGTCTTACTGGGGGGCTTTTTTGTTGTTGTTTAGGTGTTTTGTTTTTTGTTTTTTAATTTATCTTTACTGTTGAAAGTCTTACAGGTTGTCCCATTTTTCCCCCCATTGCCCCCCTCCCCCTCGCTCCCCCCCCCCAGGCCTTCACCCCGTCATTGTCTGTGTCCATGGTTGTGCTTAGTGCATATAACTTCTCCGGTTAATGTCTCCCCACCCCCTTCCCTCTCCCTCTGAGGCAGGGCCGGCTGTTGCAGGCTGCGGTGTCTCTGGGTCTATTTAGTTCGTCAGGTTCTTTCGTTCACTAGCTTCTCCTTAAAGAAGGCCCTTCAGCATTTCCTGCAGCGCTGGCCGGGTGGTGATGAACTCCTTCAGCTTTTCCTTACTGGTCTTGCTGTTGAACATTCATTTCCTCCCTTCTCTCCTAACTCCCCGGCAACGCATGTTCTTCCACAGGATGGGCCGTAAGTAAGTGGACAATTGTGAGTACACAAAACACAGAGTTTATTCTTGTATTATTATTTATTGATAATTATATTATTTTCCATTCCAACAACTGTCGACCTACTTTTGCCCCCGCCCTATATTCCATATATACCAATAATTTCTATCATTTCATAAACTCTACACTCTAGTAAAGAAGTTAAACTATTTTTCTGGTCCCAAGGCCCTTTTCTTTCTCTGAGATCAAACAACAGCCTTCATCATCTCCTAAATTTTCAGAACACTGTTCATTAGTTCATATCAAATTAACACACTAACAAGTTATATTTTTACACTTCGCATTTCCTGATTTGTCTTTTTCCTGTTAAATCACACAATTTGCTTACAACCCAATCTTAAGCTTTCTCTAACTTGGGCTCAGTAATTTCCATATTACAAAAATGATCTTCTATTTTGCTCAATTTTAAAATAATGGCTATTCATCCAATTTTACAATAAGAGTTTTAGTTATTCCAAGTTTTTAGTTATTAAAAAAAAGTCAACTCTGGAAACAATTTATCATCACTGTATAAAAAGTTAAGGTTTTTGTTGCTATTAACTCAATATTATTAAGACGTGCTTAGAAAAACAAACAATCCAATTAAAAAATGGGCAAAGGACCTTAATAGACACTTCTCCAAAGAGGACACACAGAGGCCTAAGAGACATATGAAAAGATGCTCAGCATCACTAATCATCAGAGAGATGCAAGTAACAACCACGGAGACACATCGCCTCACACCCATCGGGATGCCCACCATCAGCACATCGACACACCAGCGCTGGCGGGGGCGCAGAAAGGGAGCCTGGTGCACTGGGCACCCCTGCGGAAGGCAGTTCGGAGGGTCCTCAAAGAATTAAAAATGGAGCTGCCTTATGACCCAGTGATCCCACTTCTGGGTGTATATCTGAAGAAACCCGAAACAGTAATTCAAAAGAATATATGCACCCCTGTGTTCACTGCAGCATTATTTACAAGGGCCAAGATTTGGGAGCGACCCACATGCCCATCAGTAGACCAGTGGGTAAAAACCTGTGGTACATATACAATGGAATATTACTCGGCCGTAAAAAAAATGAAATCTTACCATTTGCGACCCATGGGTGGACCTAGAGGTATTGTGTTAAGTGAAATAAGTCTGTCAGAGAAAGACAAACACCATACGATTTCACTTATATGTGGAATCTAAAAAACAAAATAAATGGACAAACAAGATAGAAACAGACTCATAGATGCAGAGACCAGACTGATGGTTGCCAGAGGGGCAGGGGGAGGGGACTGGGTGAAAAAGATGAAGGGACTGAGAACCACAGATTGGTAGTCACAGAATAGTCACGGAGACCTAAGTACAACACAGGGAATGTAGACAACAGTATTGTAATAATTCTGCATGGTGCCAGGTGGGTACTGGAAATACCAGGGCATCGCTTGGTAAAGTACCTGACTGTCCAACCACTATGCTGCACACCTGAAACTAACACGAAATAATATTGCGGGGAAAAGACTTGCTTAGAGAAAACAACTCAAAATACTATACCCTTGGCTCTATAAATTCAGAGTGGTCCCAAGAGAACAAGGATTGTCCAAAGGACCAGATCAAGACTGTAGATAATAAAGCAGGAAAGTCAAATCCTCAGTCCTGCCACCTTCCCTGGGTTCCCCTGCTTATTTCAGGACTGAAAAGAACTTGCTCTGGATTCCTGAGATGTTTAAAGGAGTTCATTAATATTAAATCACCTTTAAAAGATAAGCTTCATATAAATTTAAAGCTATTAGCCTAGAAAGGAAAAATTTCATGGGGGGCGGGGGGGGGGAGAGAATGTGAATATACCTTTCTCCCTAAAATAAACCTTGCTCCTCATCAGCAAAAAAAATTTTAAACTGGTATCTGCCCTGCACTTGCTGACCCACCGGCAGCAACCTCCTTCAGCCGAGGTGAAACACATAATACACCGAAAGGTCCTTTGCTGCGCCTCAGCTCGGAGAGGAGACGCGCCACAGGCAAACCCGGAGCTCTGGGCAGCGTGTTCACAGGCAGAGAGGCGACTTTCTTACAGCACAAGATCGATTCCACTGCCGGCCCTTTATTTACTCTATTAGCATGATACACACTGCAAGTGTTCAAGATGTGTGGGGCACAGGTATTTTACTAGGAACCAAAAGTTACGACTGAAATACAAGTAAAGAATTCAGATATGACCACAATGTCACTAAAGAATTCAGACTTGAACATAAGGTCGAATCTTTCTGTACTCATTGGACATACTCAGTCTATTTAAAAAAACAGAAAACAAAACAGAGCACAAAGCAGTTAGTTGTGCATAACAGGAGCGGTTACCATCTCGCTGCTATGAAACGTCGTCCGGATACAGAGGAATCCTGTATTATAAGCGAGGTCCCTGATGACATCAACGACAACTACGCATGCAAGAGGACAGCGAACCAGGGTCCTCTGTAAAGTGCAAACACTTCTGTATCAAGTAGGGTCGAAGTGACTTTCAGCAAAATGTTCAGTTCATTACCTTAAGCTCTGGGCTAGAGCAATTAAGTATCTATCCCCCCAGCAACTTCCCTGAACGCCACTCTGACAAAATACTTCCAAAGTTTCTTTCCTGAGTAATCAAGATACTGCCTTACCCATCCCGATACTGTTTCACAATAACCCTAAGGCCTTTCAAACAAACAATTGGCCTCATTTAAACGCCACCCTTCCCTACACAGTGTCAAAGGCTTTTTTGAAGGGTGGCGTCTTCTAGCTACAAGGTTGCAACTTTCTCACCTAGAAATCCTTGGACTAGTAACTCACTGGGACTTTTCTTCCTAACCTCTGCCTTCCCCCAAACTGTTGCCTTCCTTAAATTCGCCAGGCTGAACGCGAACCGTCCCACAGCGCGGCTCGCCGACCCCTGCGTGGGTCTCCTCCACACCACGCACACCTGGCTAGCGCCCTCTCCACCTGGGCACATCCATCCTGCTCCCCCGTGGCACAGCGGGTGCCACGCGCGCAGGCCACAGCCACCCGGGTTTTCCCGAAGCCCAGCCTTTCCACGCTGTCTACACCCGCGCCCACACGCGCTGGAAGTGGCTTCGCGGCTCCGGATCGCCGGCCGCCCGACCGCCCGGTGCTCGCAAGCCCCAGGTCCGGAGCTGCTGAGGCTGGGAGCAGGGCCAAGCAGGCACGAGCGCACGTCGGTGCCCCGGGCCACCCCCCCGCGGGCGGCACCGGCACGGGCTCGGGCGGGTGGGGGCTGGGTGGGCACGCCGGGGAGGGGCGCCCGTGCCAGGCGGCGGGCGGACAATAACAGGCGAGTCGCCCCCTCCCTCCAGGGGCGGCCCCGCGCCCCGCGATGGCACACGGCCCCGGGGGGGGGGCCGAGGGCGCGCCGCCAGCAGGGCCGCCGCGGGTACCTGGTCGATGGGCAGCTGCACGGCGTTGCTGAGGGGCTGCAGCAGGGTGGAGCCCGTGGTGCTGGTGGTGGCCATGGCCGGCCTGGCGCTCCGCCCGCCGCGATCCGCCGCCCGCGCGCTCTGCCCGGCGCCGCCGAGGATGGGGATGCGGCCGGCGAGCCTGCCCCCTGGCCGCCCGCGGTCGGGGCGGCGCGGGGCGGGGCGGGGAGGGGCCGGGGGCGGCGACCGGCTGGGCCCTCCCCCCGCGCCCGCGCCCGCGCCCCGCGTCCCCGCGCCCCTGCGCCCCCGCGTCCCCGCGCCCGCGCCCGGCCTCCCGCGCGCCCGCCCCGCCCCCGACTTCCAGCAGCTTCCAGCGCCCCCTCCCCACCGCGCGCCCCCGCGCCAGGCGGCCCCGCGGCCCAATGGGGGCCCGCGCCCCGGCGCGGCAGCCAATCAGGGGGCGCCGGCCGCCGCGCTCCGCTCCCCGCGGGCCCGGGCGGAGGGGCGGGGGGCGCACGGGCGGCGGCGGGAGGGGGCTCGTGGGGGGCGCCGTCCCGGGGGGCGGGGGGGGGTGCGTGCTGGTCTTCGCCCCTCATGCCCGGTCCCTGCTCCCCGAGGATCAGCGGCCGGCTCACCTCCCTCCGGGAGGGACCGTGGACAACAAAGGGCAGCCGGGGGGGGGGGGGGGGGCGCCAGACAAAGGAACGACTGGAGGGGCGCCGTCCAGCCCGTCTGGGGAAGTTGGGGACAAAGCCCGGGGCCGGGGGGAGGGGGGAGACACCAGAAAAGTGACCTAGATAAGACTCCCTTTGTCTGCAGGGTTGCTGTGCAAAAGCCCAGACTTGAGACCAGCTCGGGTTGGGTGCCCCTCGGTCACCCGCAAGCCCACGCGGGCCTCCCCGGGGGCGGGCTCATGGCGGGGGGGGGGGGCTCACCTGCACCTTTGGGACCAGCGCGGGCCCGAGGGCCTGCCGTCCTCGCGAAGGAAGCTCCGCATCTCTAAGGTCCGTGCACCCCTGAGGCCAGTCCGTCCCCAGACCCTTCAGCCGTGGGCTGTGTCCACGCGCCGCGATCTGCTGGTGGCTCGCGTGCGCCGCGTGTCTGACCTACCTGCCCAAACTTACAGAAGGCCGACCGCGGGCACTCCTGGACACGGCGAGTGTCCGCCCTTGTGAGGAGACGGCGAAGGGGGAGGAATGCGGCAGGATTTCAGGGGAGCTCGAAATTCAAGGGTTGACCGGTCTGAATTTTTGTGGGGGGGGGATCAGTCGAGGCTGATGAGAGTTTGGCCACCAGCTTTCATGCGCTAACGCTGCTCTGCAGGTGCGTTACCACCTGTGCGGTCCCCCCATGACGGCAGGTGTGTTACCACGTGGCCCCGATCTGCCCGAGAAACTGAGTCACAGAAACCGCAAGTAACTTGCCCCGGGGCGCACAGCCGAGAACGCAGAGAAAGGGCCCCGGCCCCGGTCACCTACCTCCAGTGTCCCGCGTGGACGCGAGGCCCTCCTTTGTCACACTTCAGCCCTGCGTCCAGAAATCCCCGTCGGTTAGCAGGTGTCCCGGTGGAGTCTCGGGAGACCAGGCAGCTCGGGTATGACCAGGGACTTGGGCGGCTAGTCACCCTCTGGACCTCGGCTGTCCCTCTGAGAAGGAGCCGTTGGCTCCGTCCTGTCGCCCGCCTGTCGCTCTTGGTCACTTGGCTGAGTGCCCAGCCCCAGCCTGGCAGGACCCGAGGCGGACCGAGGCGGACCCTGGGCGGACGGGCCCGGCCCACCCGGCGCGCTCAGGGCGCGGGAGTCGGGGAGGCGGCAGACCTGTTAGAGGGACCCCTCCTTGGCCATAGTCATCTGGACTCTCTCTTAATATATCCTTGGGGAATGTTGGGCTTCTTTCCCTTTTTTTTCCAATTTGGGGAAGTACAGAGAAAGCATACAGAAAGCGCACAAGCCCAAGGAAAATTTGAAATTTAAAAAAACTGTTTTAAAAGCTTAAAAGGTACAGGTATTGGGAACATACTAAACCTAAAGTATCATAAGGAGCCGCCTTCGGGTCCGGAACAAATGATGTCGAAACAAAAGAGTTGCCTTAGGCTGGGTGTTTTTTTTTTTTTAGTAGCAGGTGATAGAACATAGTTCTCTATTTGGGGTGACTACAGAAGATTATGTTAATATCTATAATGGATCTTAGCCATCTGGAAAATTTAGCTATAGGTAAGATATCGTGTAGTATTTATTAATAGTAATAGCTTAAATTTTGGAGTCCGACAGACATAGGTTTTCAGCTGTCTCTCTTATTTGCTGCAAGATCGTGGGCAAGTTACTTAACCTTTCTAAGCCTCTGTTTCCTCATGTGTAAAAAAATGAACATAATACAAGCAAAAATTATATTTCATAAATTAAAATTCAAAAAGTATAGGTCTTACCCACACGAAGAGCTGAGAGCTGTGCTTGGTGCATGGTAAGACTTAAAACATATCAATTATCATCCAAGAAATGTAATTCTGAAAGTAGAGACTTTTTTCCTCATATCAAAAACACTACGTCGTGCTTTTAATGAAGAAACTTGAGACCGTATTTTAAGCTAGTAACTCGGTGATTATAGCATAAATTTGATGCCAGCCTTCTGTCCAGTTTCTGCTAATTAGACCAAAAGCTCTTAAGCTGTGAGGAAGGGAGAAAGAATTGAACTAATTCTGTGTAATGCGTCACTGTGCTACTGCGGATGACATCCAGCCCGTGAAAGTGGTTCTGACATTCCTAATTCTTAAAAGCAAACATGTATTGAGCACTTGCTATGTTCAAGGAACTGTGTAGGGTTCTGTAAAGAGCAAATGAAGCTTATCGAAAGGAGAAACAGTCACACGAACAAAACAGGGAGTGAAGTGTTATCAGAAAAGTACCTGTCAGGGAGATCGCTTTGTAAGGCATATAAATGTCTAATATGATATTGTATGTCGACTGTAATTGGGAAATACATTTTAAAAAAGAAAAAATACCAAATGAGGTCTTTTATTAAATATTAAAATCAAAAGAACATGTCTAGGAGAAAGAAATTTGTCTGAAAGTCGAGATACCAGAGTTTTACTCCTGACTCTTCCACTAAATAGCTGTGAACTTGAGAAATCCTCTTAACTTTTCTGCGCCTTATCATGTGGACGACAGTAACTGTGCAACCTCACAGGGGTGTCGTGACTAAGAGCGTGAAATTCATAGCAGACGAGGTTATTTTAAAGTATATTAGTAATATTAGTGTTAGGAAAGGAATTTCGACACAGCAGCCACATTTTAACAAGTTACTAATTTAGGCCAAATCCTAAGAGCACTGAGCAGAGTTCGGGTATAACCCGGTGACTGTCCACCAGCATCCTTGTCCACTCGGACGGCTCTCCCCTCCTAAAACGCCTCCAGTAATTAAAGATTGCTAAAATGAAAATTTCCCTTCCCAACTTACGTTTAACTTTGAATGAACCACCCAGGAGAAATGAACCACCTGCCAAGCTGCTTTTGTTTCATAAAACGGTATGTGTCGTGAGATTAGCATTCTCGGGCAATGATTTTGCCTATTCTGTGCCCTCGTATCCTCGAATGACTTTGGCAACGCAGGGCCTTGAACCACACACGTAATAAAAACCCCCGCCAGCCGGCTGCCATCCTCAAGCCCTTACCAGCTAATTCTAACCTGAGATCAAAAACTGAATTTCAGAAAGTCACCCGTGAAGGCCTAACGCGTTTCAGTGAGGGCGTCACACTGTCGCGAGGGCCAGAGATATCGCACAGGAAACAGGAGGAGGCCGGCTCGGAAGGCCCGCTCCGCCCCACCCCTGACAAGGCCGGCGCGGCAGCAAATCGCTTTATCTTCAGTTTCACTGTCCATACAGTAGGATATTTAAAAGCTAAATAATTTCAATGGTCCAAACTTCCTAAAATCATACGATTGCCAAGAATGTCTAGAATTTTTCTCTCTCCCCCAACCTACATCTAGTCTCGGTTTATTTGTCAAAGAGATGCAAACGAAACGAATGGTGAAGACGGTTTGATAGTTACATTGTTTTCCGATGGCTGGCTTCAGGGCTGCCTCTACTTTGTTACAACCTCTCTTCTTGAAAGTGCGTATTATTCTCAGTGACCTGGGATGATGTCTCTGTTCCATCTCTACACTTGGGGCCACGTTCCATTTTCCTCATAGGTTTATTTGGCTTGTTTACCTTTATATGCCTGAGTCTAGTTCTAGTTTCAATTAAAAGAGCATCCCTACCCAGCTCCTGTGGTTCAGCGGTTGAGCATTGACCTAGGATCCAGGCAATCAGGGTTCGATTCCCGGTCAGGGCACATGCCCGGGTTGTGGGTTCGATCCCCAGTCGGGGGCGTGCAGGAGGCAGCCGATCCATGACTCTCTCATCACTGATGTTTCTCTCTCTCTCCCTCTCTCTTCCTCTCTCTGAAATCAATAAAGACATATTTAAAAAAAAAAAAAAAAGAGCGCCCCCGTCGTGCTTAGTGGCTCCAAGGATGCCTTGTGAAACCCTCTGGTCTCCGTGCATAGAAAACAAAGTACAAACTCCCCTGCTTCCACACATTTGCGTAATGGCATTTGTGTTGCAATTACAAAGCATCCGAAACGTGTGTCACAACGCCCACCAGGCTGCATCATAACCCCGTCCCCACCGGTCCTTGGTTCCCCTCCCTCAGGCACCACGTGGGCCTTGTTTTCTCGGGGCTGCCTGATAGTGCAGGTTCCTTCTGTTTACCTTTAATTATAAGAAGAGCTCCCTCCCTTAACTATGCTGACACCCACCTCTCCTCTAAGTGGGCTGGTGCCTGGGGGGACTCACCCCCTTCCGGTGCGGCCGTGACAGAGAGAAAGTGGGGATTCTCCCGCCCACCCAGAGTTCTGTGTGGCCCCCCAAAGCCCACGGCTTTCAGTGGATTTTCCTCTTCTTGGTCACAGGTGTCAAAAAACGTATTTGGGGGTAGGTATTTTCTGCTTAAACTCTCCCTCCGTGGCTGTCCTTTCTGAGAGGGGTTTGCTCCCTGACACAACCCCAGGGCTGGAGCCCGAGGCCGAGCGGGCTGGGGAGTGGGGACGCGTCTGCCTCGCGTGCAGTCTGCGGTTGCCACATCCTACCCCGCTCCCCGGCGAGACGCGCTGTCCCGGACAGGTGACTCTTCCGGTTAAACACGAGGCACCTGCCAAGAAATGCCCTTACGATCAGATAATGGCCTGGTTTCGATTTCATCAAATTATCTTTTAATTTCATCCCACTGAGAGCAGGCAGCTCGTCTCTGATTTGGTTTCTGTATGTCAACTCACCTGGGCTTCACGGGCTGGGCGGCACCGCGCAGTTCACGCGAACTCGGCGCACCGCCAATGAAACCTGTAACGGAGGAGACGGTCCCACGGTGGCCCCCGCCGATGGTGTCAGCAGATGTATAAAGAAGGGGTTGCCGCTTCCAAATGAGGCTGCAGGTCAGGTGGAAATACCCCCCATGGGAGCCCCTTTCTTAGGGCCGTCCTCTGAAATACTCCCCGACTTTGTTGAGGCATTGCCGGGGGGGGGTCATATAAAGCACCGTGTGAGGAGTTGGCCACGGCACACGGGCACACGGCACACGGGAACCGGGCTGCCTGCGTTTAAAGCTGGTTATGATTTCCTTGATTTCGGAAACGTCGTTTAACCTCTTTGGGCCTCAGTCTCCTCGCCTATAAAATGGGAATAATAATGGCCTGTGCCGCTCAAATAACTTAATGTCCAAGTCAAATTGTGAGCTCTCGGTGAATAGCAGCCACACACACACACCCCCCATCACCCTCATCGCCCTCAGCGTTATTACCAGAGAAGCGGCAGGTCTCAAGGACATGGCCTCACTTCTCACGGGGACCGGCCACCAAGCCGAAGGGCCCGTTAACAGCGGAAGGGTGGTTCGGTCGGCGTATCCCCCCAAACTGGGAGGGGACAGGCGCGCCCCGGGCGCAGACCTGGAGCACCGAGGACATTCGTGATCTGTTCCAGGCCCGTCTCTCTCACCTGGAAGCACTGACAGCTTTATATTTACAGAAACAGAGGACAAGCGCTTTTGAACTTTTTCTTCCTAAATCCGGAATACACTGTGGTGAGTTAGGTTGTTTCCTTTTTTAACTGTCAGTGTCTATTCTGAGCCTTTACAACCTGCGCGATGGAAAAAAGAGGGGCCAACGGTAATTTATACAAGGATTTCACGGGTGAGAGCTGAGCAAGGGGACGCACCGTCTGTAACCGGGAGTCTCACTTTGTGACACATTTAAGAACGACTCCTCTGATCGATGAGTTTGCAAATTCCAGGTCCCTTTCTGCACAGCGTTTCTGTAAATACCGTCCCCGAACCCGCACGTATTGGTCTTTTTTTTTTTTTTTTTTTTTGGTTGGTGTCCAGCCGGTAACCAGTGAAATGATCTCGTGTTATTCTAGGGCAGGAGCCAGGAACTTGACCGTGTCGCACAGGCTGTGCCACTCGTCTTGTGTAAAAGACTCCAGCGGCCCTGGACACTGGCCCGAGGGAGCGCTTGAAGCTGGTCCCTTCGGTGTCGCTTGAGTGTCACTGAGGAAGGAATTAATGGAAGAGAGGGAAGGGCCCAAGCCTGCCTGGTGCCACCCACAGGCCGGCGTCTCGGCGGCTTCGCAGGACCAGCGTTAGGAGAAGCACCCAGGGCGCCGGTTAAAATCCAGATTCCGGGGCACCAAGCATGGGGAGACCCAGGTGGAGAGAGAGGGCCGGGGAGGGCTGGGCGAGCATTTCCAGGCCGGCGCAGGGTCTGCCCTTCGCAGCGTCCATGGGTGATTGCTCAGCACACACTGAAGTTCGGGACCCGGTACTCTAGGCTCTTACTGTGTTACCTTTTTTTTTCTCACCTGAGGATGTTTTTTCCACCGCTTTCCAGAGAGAGTGGAAGGGGGAGGGAGAGAGAGAAACATGCATGTGAGAGACCCATCGACTGGTTGCCTCCGGCACGCACCCCGGGCCCGGGTCGGGGACCCTGCTTGCCACCAAGGCACGTGCCCTTGGCCTGAATCGAACCCAGGACCCATCGGTCTGTGGGCCGACGCTCTAACCGCTGAGCCAAACCGGCCAGGGCAAGAGCTTCATTTTAATGAACCAAATACAGAAATAATTCACAGGTGCTGACTCTTACACCAGAACAAGCAATTTCACTAGGTTTTATGAAGTGTCTCCTTCCGATGTACAAATAATAAATCGGGAGCCCTTTTCCCGTGCCAAAACGTTAATTAAACCCACGAGTGCTAGATTAGTACCAGTAACTACGACAACTCACATTACCAGGTCCTCTTTGTGATTCAAATGAAACAAAAATCAAATGCTCAGAGTAAATTCTTGGTTGCCACGTGTAAGAAAGATAAAGATATCAGTGTTCCCCTATATTCCTGACGACTGTGAAATATCAGAAACCTGCCAACGCGGAGCCCCTGCGTTTGAGGTCCAGCGCCGGGCAACGCACCGCTCAGGTGACAGAGCTTTGGGACCAGAAGAGAATTTGGGAAGCAAAGAAAATGTGTTGGCCGCAGTGCTCAACTTTCAGAAACGCATTTAGACCGAGACCTGCGAGTCACGTGCGTGTCTACAGCCTGCCGAGGAATGGCGAACCGGGGGTCTCCTTGAAGGAAAAGAAACTATAGACAAATGCTAGCAGGTCATCCAGGGGGGATTAAAAAGAAGCCATTAAGAGGCCCTAGATCCATGCAGGCATTCTGTCTTGCTTTTATTTTCTGAATTTCATTTTATTTTTATTTTTCATGAAATAAAACGTGTCCAGGTTAAAAAATCAGAGAGTGTAGACTTTACCAGGAAAAGGAAGGCTTCCCGCCCGGCCTCTCCTCACTACCGGCTTCTGCTTCCCATTTTCAAATCTTATAATGGTTCCTATTGGAATTGGCCTCCGTATTTCCTTTGTAAAGGAAATATTTATATTGTTCTCAAGGCTTTTTCTGTGACGGCTCTTTCCTGTCCTCCCTGAAGCGCTACCCTCCCCAGATGATTATATCACCATCTGGGTTAAATAAATACTCGGCGTTTCCATTATTATGACCTCACAAATGTTTGAAGGTGAGTCACACAATATGCTTTAATTACGTTTCCTCCACTGCTTTGCATTTTTCCCGGAGTTAACATTTGCCTTTTCTTTTTTTTTTCTTCATTCACTTCTCTGTGTAACCCTAATTCATCTCCAGATCCTTCCACACGAGTCTAAAGCTCCTATCAGCACGGTCACGTGCAGGGGGTGACCTGTCAGTTCCGTGATTTTCTGGGGGCCCTGTTCCTCCATTGTCCTGCTCCGCTCTGGGTTGGCTGCTCTCTAAACCCTGAAGCGAGCCTTCAGACGAGAATTTCCCTTTGGGTCATGGAAGGATTCCTGTCACATCTCTCCTGTTTTGGAACACAGCCAGGACAGGACACAGCCAAGTTCAACACCCAGTCACACCGCTGGGCTGTTCCAACAGGAACCCCACCCCCACTGTCACCTGCTGTGTGGTCCTTACTGTTCAACGGACCAGATGACATGCAGTCCCAGTGGGGCAATGTCGCCCCAAAAGGACAAAAAAAATGTTTTGGGGGGATGGAGAGTCCAAAAAAAACATACCCTTTTAAAATATAGAACTCACATAAGGTACGTAAACAGGTATACGGTATGTCTGTGGCATTAAAAATCCATGGGTGGGGGTAATTAGAGGGGGAAAAATGTCTAAAAAGGCTCCTCATGGGAGAAAAAATTAAAAATTTTAAAAAGGCTGAGAAACGTTGAGATAGTCCAGGCGTTGCTGCAGGGAGCCGGGGAAACATGGTGTTGGCGTCCTAGTGTTTAAGCGGAGGACGCGGCCATCGCCTGGAGCGCCTGCCAAGCCGGGGCTAGGATTTTAGGTCGAAACGCTTCGCACTTAGAACCCTGAAGACTCCGCTCCACGGCCTTGCGAGTCCCGGCGGCGCGGGCAGGAAATGCCGCTTTCAGCCCTGGTGCTCGGGGTGACCCGCTGGGCCTTCCCTCCTCCTGCTCTGAAGGCTTTGGGATGTTCTTTTACCGCTGACGTTCTGAACTGTTAATGCTCTGTCTTGGGTGGGTCTTTTCTGTTCACGTTGCCGGGTGTTCTGTGGGCCTTTCATTCTAGAAACACGTGACCTTCGATTTTCGGAAATTTTCTCGTTTCTCTGATAATTTTCTCCCCTTTGTTATCTCTGTTCTCTCTCTATGAATTCTTACGTGTAAGGTATTGGACTTGCCGGATTGAGCCTCTCATCTAATTTTCTCTGTTTTCCAGCTCTGTTTTTTCTCATGTAAGACTTTCTCAACTTTACCTTCTAACCTTTTCCTGACTTACTGATTTTTCCCCCTTCAAATATTTTTCATTAAATCTTTCACAAAAATTACATACATTTCCCTCATTGAAAATTCTTGTAATGGATAAAACTAACAAGATAACAATGAAATATGTTTCACACATTCAAAAATTTCATGTTATGAGCAAGGGAATTTGTACAAGAGGAGACCAGCCTTCAGGACATGACCAAATGGACGAGCACGGACAATGGGCCCATTAACTGGCTCTCGGAGGTTCACTGTTCACATAACCACTGAGTCGCCCACTCACGAAATGTAAGTGGGACATTAAGAAAAACGAGATCCACCTTATGTTTCTGATCTTCACAATCCCAGTGCTAGACTCATACCAGCAACTCCATCAACCCTAATAGTCAAATGTTTCCAAAGTAAAAAAGCAAACAATACTCAGCCGGCCGAGCAGGTTTCGCGGCAGCCGTGGAGTTGCCTGTTCTTACCAGGAGAGTCTGACCATCATATAGTAAAAGAGCCTGAGTAATAATTAGAGAAAACAGCACGAGTCATAAAGAACACCAAATAAATAGCACTAAGAGTAAAGCCTACACATAGAAAGCCTGGATTTGAACTGTGTGCGAATTGAATTCAATGCCCATGAAATCATCCAGCTTTACGTATCATAAGACATAACACCGTATCGAAGAATGCGAATTCACATAACAGAAGTTTTCAAATACCTAACTCCAAGTTAATATTTTTACACTTGCTAAGAATGAACATTTAATTAGAAAAGGAAAACAGAAAGAAACACACATACATCTTTATGAAAAATATGTCATACGACACACGAACAATGTTTAGATTTAAGTTTTGAAGCAAGTTTACTTTTTCCTAAGTTACAGTTGTGTCAGCAAGTCTTTCTCACAAAGGTTTCTTAACAAGGTAGAAATTTTGAACAATGTTTCCACCTGTGGCCATTTGGATCTGTCAGAGCTGTGGCACAAGATACAATTGTGCTCAACCTTAAAAAGTAGCAATGAAAGCAGCAAGGCCAATGGTAGGAGGTTTTCCCTGCAGTGTTGCCCTTTTTCTGCGGATACGGTCCAAGCCTTCCAGTGGATGCCAGAGCCTCGGGCAGTATGGAACCCTATATACGCTATGTTTTGTCCTAGACCTGTGATAAAGTTTAACTTATGAATCAGCCACAGTAAGAGAGTAACAACAATAACTAGTAATAAATAGAAAATTATAATGATACACTGTAATGAAAGTTATGGGAATGTGATCTCTCTCTCTCTCTCTCTGATGCCCAATCTGATAACCGAGACAGCTACTAAGTAACTAACGGGAGATGCTGAGCAAAGTCACATCCTGGGCAAGATGAAGTATTTCTGGAATTTTCCATTTACTTTTTCAGTCTACACTTACGTTAACTGAAACCACAAAAAGCAAAACCCCAGATAAGGGGGAGCGACTGTAGCCCCAATATAAGGTCAATCACCCCACATAAAGTATAAACTCAGTGATGCAGTAGAGGAAAACCAGAGCTCGCAGGTGACAGAATACAGAAGATGCCTTCTGAGCTCAGGACTATTCTAATTTACACACATGTCCCCACCTGGGGAGTTAAATACATCTCACCCAACCCAAAAGAACAAGCGCCATTAGCATTAATGGTCCTGGTATTAGAAATTTTAGGAACTCCACTTTTGCCTTTAAAACTTCCACAGGTGACAAATCAAGATGAAACCGACTTACTGATATAACTGGGCGGCTCCCTGAGTTTTTGGAGAATATTGAAAATTTCACATGACGTGCCTGAAATTGACATTTCCTTAAGTATTAGTTGTTGTTCATTTATTTATTTGTTTACTGGAGAGATACTAGAAACAAACCTGACAGCGTTTCCATGAGCCGCAAACCCCGTGTCCTAACCGTCTCCGCTCAGTGCACGAACCTTCACTTGATTCCCACACACACTACAGGAGCTTCGGCGGTGGGAAAGCACGATCCGCAGACAGAACGTTCTATTAGCTGAAATTCTGTTTGTCCATATAAATGAAACTTAAAGTATACTTTGTTACTGTATCAGTGGGTCAAATATCTTCAAAAACAGAGGACGCCTTTGATGTTTCTAGTATGACGGTAGATTGAGATTTAGACAGACACGACATAGACAAAGACCGAATTAAAAGAGAGGGCTTATTTCCATCAATAAAACGGGGGCTCCTTTTATGCCCCTCACTTTAATCTTTCAGTAACAAAACATGCAAAGCAGACCTCTTACAGCTCCGATCTGAAAACTGAGCAATGTTAGAGGGAAGGAGAAAGAAGACTGAAGCTCTCTGGGCCTCTCCTCAAAACCATTAGCGTCAATAATAAAGTCAGACATGAAGCTTATTAAATGACCATCAAACTGCTGAGGGCCTCAGACAGGCTTATCATCTCGGCCAAGTCCCCCGCGAGCGTGTTGCGTTAGCCACAGGGAAGCTGGGCGAGTGTGGACAGACTGATAGGAAACCACCGTGCTGCTGAGGACGGCGCCCAGCCGAGTGCCAGGGCGCCGGGGCCCAGGGCATCCAGGGCAGGGAGAACCCCGCCAAGCGCGACAAACACAAGGTAAGTGTGAGCCAACGAATTTGCTCCAAATGTCGCTTGTAACATTTTTGGACCCAAATTACTAAATTGTTTTTCATAGCTGCAGCCTGATATGCTATCAAGCATTTTTTTTTAATTTGTAGGAGCTCATATTCTAATTCCTAATTTTTTTTACATGTTACTTCTAGAATGTAAAATTGCGTCAACATAACCAAATATCTAACCACTGGCTTTAGAACAGGAAAAGCCACCTACAGTCTTCCAATTTAACAACTGAAAAACAGAGGCACAGAGAGGTACATCAACCTGCCCAGGTTTACACAGCAATTGAGGGGCAGCCCTGACACTTCAAGACAAATCTTCGTGGCCAGAGCTCTTTCCAGACTAGGCAGAGCTCCTGCTCAGAACCACGATTCTTTAGATACACACCTAAAAATATTAAGAATAGGAACTTACTATCATCTAATATCCATCAGCATTCAAACTTCCTCGATTGTTCTATAAAAGTCTTAGTTATTCTTGTTTGTTTGAATCAAGAGATAGTCAAGGTCCCTTGCTGCATTGGGTTAATATCGCTCCCTCCCTCTTTCCTGATTTCTTTCTCTCTTGCTATTATGTCACTGTTGCCGTTGTTGGAGAAGTTGGGTCATCCATCTTCTGCAGACATCGGCTCTAGAATTTTCTGCCCTGGGCTTGGCCAGCGCCCCCTGAGGCGGCATCTAACGCCCGCTCCTGGGCGCTCGCATCAGCGGTGGTCAGACCCACACAGCCTTTGGGCGTTTCTCATCGGATAATATCAGATTGCTCTGCGGGTGCGGGGTTCGGGGCCCGATGCTCCCCATTGGCCTTCGAATTGATGGTTCTCACAGCTGTGACTTATTTTTAATGCTATGAGACCTCGGATCATTCGGGTTCCCCACCTAAAGCCCAGTTTGCCCACAAATAGACGCACGACAGAGCACAGGAGAAAGAACGGGGACTCTCATGTCAGCTTGCTGGGCATCGAGCCGACACCTCCAGACGGCCGCCGGGGCCTCACTTCCCTCGCCTGTAAGACGGGATGTTGCGAGATAACTGAGTTATTTTCCGACTCTGAGATTGGGTGGCTGCAGTTTCCCCGATTGTCCCGGGAGTGAGCCGGCTCCAGGATCAACGTTTGGCCAGAGCCTGTGTGTCCGCAGGTCCCACCCACCTCCCTGTCGAAACAGCCTCGAGGGCGAGAAAGCTGGGGCGACATTTCTGCTTTTCCTGCCGCTCCGTGGACAAGATGTGGCCCCCCAGCTGCGGAGGCTGCGGGTTCGAGCGGGAAACCAGCGTCGCCGCCCTGCAGGCAGGGGTGGGAACAGCCCTGTCGGCTGATCAGCCCCGTGGCTGTCGAATGCTGTCCGACAGTCGTTAGCGAGGCGTTTCAGAGGCTTTAAGAGAAGACAGTCCTGAGTGTGCGCCATCGGTGAGGCTCTGTTGGCTAATTCTGACCTTTGCCTGACAATAGCTACAGTATTATTACCCTGTGGAGACCCCTGGACTTTTCACCAGTTATCTTACTTCAAAAACTATTGCTATACGTCCTATATTTCTCGAACTGTAAACAAAATAATACATTTTGCTTACTTTTAGGCGTATGATTTGCAATATACACGTACCCTGTATGCCAGACAATTGACAGGCCCACAGGTCACTGTCTAACATGCACGCTCACGAGGGGAAATATTGCCCCTGGCTTTCAGTTAAAAGGAAAAAACCATGTGGAGAGAGCCTGGGACAGGCACCGGGTTCCTGCTGTCTCACGAAGGCCTGGGTTGGAAAGCTGAGCACAAAACACCCGTCCCTCCCATCGGATTCGTCGGCAGAAAACCAAGCGCAGCCCCGGCCAGCGCGCCCCGTGGTCGGAGCGCCGGCCCGTCTCAGGGGTCACGGGTTGATCCCCGGCCAAGGGCACGAACCTCGGTTGTAGGTTCGATCTCTGGCCCCAGTCGGGGCTTCTACAGGAGGCAACCAATCGATGTCTCTCTCTCTCTCACACTCCCCCTCCCTTCCTCCCTTCCACTCTCTCAAAATCAATGGAAAAATATCCCCCGGTGCGAATTAACAAACAAACAAACCGAAAAAACAAGTGAACATCCCACCGACCTTTTATGAGCCAGGGTGTCCTTCAGGATCAGAGAAAAGCGTCCCCGTGGGAGCCAGTGACATGACCACTTAGTTTCATCCCGCAAATCTAGACGCCCCGAAAAGGTCTGGATTTAAAACCCTTCAGCCGCGAACCTTCTATCTCCTCGACACCTAGCGGGCAGCTGCTGTCGCCTGTTGAATTCTGACGTCACGCGCAGAACGAGAGGAAAGGCCGGGTGCGAGGCTCAGGGACGAGACCTGGGCCACCTGCGAGCTGCCTCGGCGGAAGCAGGTTAGGAGAACGCCTGGTTGCTTAATATATAAGTTATTCTTTTGAAATATCGACAGCTGACACCTACTCAAGAAAGTAAAGCAGCGTGAGGTTGAAATTTTCTTCTGCCCAGCCTAGCAAAATACGCCTTCACCGACGCGGTTTCTTTTCTTTAATGTCTTTATTGATTTCAGAGAGAGGAAGGGAGAGGGAGAGAGAGAGACAGAAACATCAATGATGAGAGAGTCATTGATCGAGCCCGCAACCCGGGCCTGTGCCCTGACCAGGAATCGAACCCCGATCGCCTGGATCCCAGGTCGACGCTCAACCGCTGAGCCACGCCCGGCCGGGCTAGAATATTTATTTCTCAGATTTGGCTTTTTCCACTGGAACATTTGAAAGTCAATTTTACGTTAGGGTGGATCCAATCTGAACGATCCAAACTGAAGGGTTATTTCCATCTTCTCCATGATTATTTGAAGGGCACCTTTTCGAACCTTCCTTTTAGTCTCTGACATCAGCCTTCCCCCGAAGTGGCTTCATTGCTCTACTTTAGTGCTACTTTCCTCCCTAACACTCCACAAATTACCTGCATTTTTCTTTATTAAAAACTGCACGCAGCTGCTCCAAATTGGGCCAATCTCCTTCTGCCGGGCAGTGCAGCTGGGAAATCTAACCTCTCAAACGCATTTGGCTGCTGCCAAGTTCAAATCCGTCCACCTGCGCCTTTCTCCTTCCCTGGGTAATAAGCTTGGATCTTTTTGGAAGGTGCATCCTCGGGAGAGGTAAGAGAGGCTCTTTCTCTCGTCCGCCTTAGGATGAAGTAATTCTTGGCAGTGAGCAAGCAAAGCCTTTCCTGCGGGTTGGGATTTGCACCAGGAGCAGCACCGGGGGGAATTCCGAGAGCTCGCTCAGAACTGGACCCTCCGAGCGTGAATGAGGGGTTATGGCGAAAGGGGAAACATCCCATTTTCATGAGGGTGGCGCAGTGTCCATGTGTCCTCTGAGTGTGCATATGTTTCTCTCTTCCGAGTGTGCTGACAGGTGAGATTTCTAATAGTATCTTTAGGAGATCATTGCGTAACTGAGGGTGGGCTGGTCTAGGTTAATCTGTCAGAAGAACTTTTTGCTCTCATTGAACTAGATGGTAATGGTTTGTTTTACTGTCTGGGAGTGTATCCGAAATATCTGCTATTGTAAATTTCCATAAGTTCATGTGTAGCTTTTGGACTGTAAAATTTTCAAGGCAGGATTCATGAATCCTGATGCAACTATGAAAGAAATACACAGACATTGTAGAATGTGTGGAAAGAACAGAAAGGCCAAAAAAAATCATCAGCCAAAGGCATTTAATATATTCTGAAGGGTGCAATTGAAACAGGTGGATAGCCCGGCCGGTGTGGCTCAGTTGGTTGAGTGTCATCCTGTGAACCAAGAGGTCGCCAGTTTGATTCCAGGGCTCCATCCCCGGGGGGGGGGGGAATGCAGGAGGCAGCCGATCGTTGTTTCTCTCTCATCAATGTTTCTCTCTCCCCCTCTCCCTTCCTCTCTCTCTAAAAAAATCAATACAAACATATATTTTTTTAAAAGAAACAGATAAACCATCTTTCTTTCTGACTTCATGCTTTTTGGAGATACCGTTTTCCTGGGCCGCCCACTATGTTACGGAAATAATTCTAATCTGCTTTGAGATCCAAGCCTTTTGGCCCCTGCTGAGGAGCATCTCAGCGCATCTCAGATGGAAGGTGTTTATCTCACAGCTGAAGCTATTTTAATGGCCTTTCTACATAAAATGTACTTTTTCAACTGTGTAGTTTTGTCTTTTAAAAGTACACTCTCCCTGTGAAGGGCACAAGATCGCTGGAGACACCTGGAGTAGCTTAGAAAGGATAGCATGGATCTGCTCGGTTAATTTAGGACATGGCCGGAAAAGTCACGTTTACTTGTGCGGCTCTGAAGTTCTCCAACATTTCTCCTTCGGAACTGAAACTCCACAAACAGGCAGGGAAACTGCAGATCTCCTAGGAGGGTGAAGTCATCTCAGGGAAGCAAGAAGATATGAGATGTGAAATGAGCATTCGGGGCTGACCCATAGCTTACGTGACTATCCAAATGTTCAGTCGTGGTTTTAAATTGAGGACATTTGGAGATCCGCTGGGCCACTCCTTGGAACACCTTGAGAAAAACCGCTCTGCCAGGCACCATAATTCTCAAGGCCGCATGGAAAGCTGGCAGCCAGGTTGGGTCGGGTCGCCAGGACGCAATAAAGCAAACCCATTCATCTCAATGCTCCTCGCGGAATTACACAGCGTCTCTCCCTCTGCCAATTTGTCTGCTCGCCGAATTTTATTGATCTCTTGGGATGGCCAAGCTGAACTCTAGCTTCCGAGGTTTCCCTGTCGATATCCAAGAACTACCTGCCTTTCCAAGAACTTCACTCTGCTTCAGATGTCAGTGGGTTTCAGGAGTTTGTCTGAGGCGGGAGAGACCCAGAAAGACGGGTCTTTTCTATGATGTGATCCAGCGGCACTTCCCACCAGCAGGAAAGAGCAGCTTCTGATCCCAGACAGGTCCAGGGAAGGTGCTGGACACTCTCCCAGTAGGACAAAACCCTGCGCTCACTCACTGTACCAGTTGTGTGACTGTCACAATAACACAGTCTTGAAAATAAACACCAAAAAAATTTAAAAATAAAATGCACAGCTTTCTGTAGACATCCTTAGGCCCTGTCTTCAGTCTGCCCAGCCTAGTTTTAGCAAAAAATCCTGCTGAGTGATTTTAGCAAGAATCCTCCAACCCTCACTATCCAGTCACTGTGGACATCTGAGGGCTCACAGACCTAAACGTAAGGGCTAAAACCATAGGCCCTTATAAGAGAACGTAAGAGGGAATCCCTGTGACCTTGGATTAGGCAACGGTTTCTTAGCTATAACGCCAAGAGCAGGAGCAACAAAAGAACAACAGATACACTGGGCGACACCAAAATGTAAAACTTTTGTACTTCAAGGGATACCATCAAGAAAGCAAAGAGACAATTCACAGAATGGGAAAACAATATTTGCAAGTAATGTATCTGATGAAGAACTTGTATCCAGAATATTAAAAGAACTCTTATACCGAAGAACTTATAAGCCTTTATGCATCGCCCACGGACACAGACAATAGGCAGGTGAGGCTGGGACGGGGAGGGAGATGGGCAGAGGGGGGCAGAGGGGGGGAAATGGGGGGCGTCTGTAATACTCTCAACCATAAAATAAACTTTTGAAAAAGAAATAAAAGAACTCTTAAAACTCATACAATAAAAAGACAAGTAACTCAGTTTAAAAATTGGCAAAGTTTCCGAATAGACCTTTCTCTAAAGAAGGTGTACACATGGCCGAGAGACACATGAAAAGATGCTCAGCTAATGAGTCATTAGGGAGATGCGAATCAAAACCACAGTGAGACACCGCGTCACACCCACCAGGATTTCTAAAATAGAAGAGACAGACAAGCATTGGCAGGGATGCGGGAAACCGGGGCCTGCGCGGGCTGCTGGTGGGAATGTAAGATGTTGCAGCCGCTTTGGACCGCTCGACAGGCCCTTGAGAAGAGAAACGTCAGCGACACTATGTTACACGATTCTCCTCCTCGGTGGGTACCCTAGTGTACTGAAAACCGGTTCACAGGGAAACGTGTACTCGAATGTTCAGGTTATTCCTTATAGCCCCCAAGTGGTAACAACCCGTGCATTTATCAATGGACGGATGGACGGATGGACAAATAAAACGTGGGGTGTGTATCCGCACAATGGAATATTATTCCCTCAGGGAAAGGACAGGGGCAACCTTGAAACATTGTGACAGATGAGAGAAGCCAGGTGCAAAGCCAGAAGCCGCGTGATTTCAACCAGTTGAAATGTCCAGACCAGGCAAAGCCAGAGGCAGGAAACATCGCTGCCTGCCTGGGGCTGGGGGGGGGGGCAAGAGATACAAACTTTCTCTGAGGCGAGGAAATGTTCTGGGTACCACTCTGCGAGCAGACGGAAACTCTCGGCCTTCCCTCCCCTCCCCTCCCCTCCCCTCCCCTCCCCTCCCCTCCCCTCCCCTCCCCTCCCCTCCCCTCCCCTCCCCTCCCCTCCCCCCTCCCCTCCCCTCCCCTCCCCTCCCCTCCCCTCCCCTCCCCTCCCCTCCCCTCCCCTCCCCTCCCCTCCCCTCCCCTCCCCTCCCCTCCCCTCCCCTCCCCTCCCCTCCCCTCCCCTCCCCTCCCCTCCCCTCCCCTCCCCTCCCCTCCCCTCCCCACCTCTATCGGGAAGGCGAGGGCAGGGCGGATAATGGAGCTAAACGCTCACATCCACCACCGGACACCGAGGTTCCGTGTCTGGAGCGTATGGATCAGAAGGACAGTGCTCTGCAAATTGTTTTAAAATCCAGAGGAATTTTCCAGAAGAAGCAGCTGGGAGCGTGCAGGCTGTGGAGGGAGCGTAGGCAAGGGATTGCTGTCTAGGATGAGAGAGCTTTTCAGAAACGTTTAACCTATGCACCAGCGTCGCTCTGATAAAAGTAAACTTTCAAACTTCATGCTCAAAGTTACTAGGTTGGCGCCCACTGTTCCTGGGCCTGTTTTTAAGCTTCCATTCCACACACGTGGGTGTGTCTACAACAGACGGTGTGTTTCGCGAGTTTTTAAGGGTTAGGAAGCTGTCCTCCGGGCGCGGCCGAGCGTGGCTGCCCTTCTCACCAGCCTGTGGCGGGCGCGTCTCACGGCGAGCGTACCGGGCCTGTTCTCCCGCGTTTATCCCAGTTTCTCTGAGGCAGCGGTTCCCCTTGACACGCTTGAAGTTTCCTGACGATCCTAAAGAGGTTTAGTGTATGCGTTAGAGCTACTGAGATTTATCATGTTAGAGACTGAAACTGAGAAAAATTTAAAATATGTATTCATTCGCTCCTTTGAAAGAGAAGATTGGGAAACTGAAGTTTAGATATTAAGTAACTAAGGCCACATCCTGGAGACAGGACTCAAATCCAGCAGAGTTGTCCCCCCTCCCCGAGGCCCTCGACCTCCTGCCTGGGCCTGGCAGGGACCCTGGGATGGCTTCAGCTTCGGGGCCGCCTGGTCTCTGTGTCCTGAGCTCTATGGGCAAGAGGTGGGTGGGTGGGGGTCCAACCTGGGGGAGGACACGTGTGAGAAACGAGGCGGTCAGGGCGACGGCCGCTTTTACAGGTTGATGTTCAGTGGCCCTTGCTCCTTCCAGGACTCCACCCCCCCCACCCGCACCCCGATTCAGTCCAAGTCTCTTGTTTCACTTTTAAAAGCAGAGTTAGGCAAAGATGTCACCTGCATTCTCCAGATAGTCATCTTCTCTCCCTTCCTTTTGGCCCGGCTCAGACAGACTCAGACTACTCCACTCAGCAGAAACCCTGTGCGTCTCTTCTCTGGAAGTGGCCGCTAGGACCAGGGCCCAGCTCGTGTATGACCTATGCCAGTGATTTCCAGCCTTTTTCATCTCATGGCACATCAACAAGTTACCAAAATTCTGCGGCACACCAAAAATATTTTTTTGCTGATCTGAAAAAAAAAAAAAGGTGTAGTGTTGATTCCTTGACACGGAACAGCTATTATTGCGTTGGCTGTTGACTTTTTTTTTTTAATCTAAGGGCAAAGAGGTCAGTGCCCCTGACCACACAGTCAGGGGTTGCATGTTTTAAAAATTCTTGCTGCACACCAGTTGAAAATCGCTGATCTATACACATCGGGAATATCGCCTCTTAGAGCAAAATGATTCATCGGAGTAATTACCATGAGAGGGTGGAGCACACGCAGGACACCCCTGGAGTCCACGGTCGCTGGGAAGGACGATGCAACATTCCAAGTACATGACCAAGTGTCATGAGGACTGTGCCTCCCTTCGAGGCCGCAGAGTGTCCATATGTCTGAAATACACACTCAGTCTACAGGATGGACCTTAGACATATCCACGAGGCCTTTGGACTTCCATAATCTAAAATATATTGGCTATCAGCTTCCCCTGCTTCAGCTCCTCCCAAGTTCTGACCTCCTGTCAGCTGCTGATTTATGCTTTTACTCTTTCCCCGGAGCCTGCGCACAGAAGCTTCGTGTTAACTGATCTGTACAGTATCCTCTTTGCAATGAATTATTGCTTTCATATCTTTATTCCTGGATAAGAAATCGTTTATGTAATAATCAGAAGGGCCCGGCCGGATGTGGCTCAGCAACTGAGCATCGACCTACAATCCGGAAGATCAAGGTTCGATTCCCAGTCAGGGCACAGGCCCTGGTTGCGGGCTCAAGCCCCAGTAGGGGGGTTGCAGGAGGCAGCTGATCAATGACAATGAAGATGCTCTTATCATCGATGTTTCCCCCCCTTCTCTCTCTCTCTCTCTCTCCCTCCTTCCTCTCTGAAATCAATAAAAGATATATAAAAAAAAATTTTTTTTTAATCAGAAGGTAAGTTAGACACCCACGGGGGGAGAAAGAAGCTTTCCTCCATCCTTCAAGCCTCTTTCGGCTGGTCTAATGATTAAATCCACAGATTAACGAGAGAGAAATAACCAAATTTAATTACGTACGTGCATACGGGAACTCCCTATACATGAGCAAGTCAGGGGCGACCACGTACCTGAGAGGTTCAGAAACTAAAGTGAGGTGTGCGTGACATTCTGAGCCACGGATGAGGTCAGGCGCTTTGGAGCCTCAGGGGGGAGGAGGCCACTGCAGGACACTCGGAAGAGCAGGTGTCCAGTCACCACCAGTTCACCCGGCCAGATAGGTCAAAAAGTCATCTCTCATGGGCTCTGATTTTTGGCAGGGCCCCTGATTCCGATTCTTCTAGGTAGTTGGGAGGAGGGGAGCAGGAGTTTCTCTTGAGCCCACAGGGTCTCAGTTGCCTTGAGCTCAAAACAATACACATACCACAGAGGCACATCTCGGGGTGACTCATTCTGAACCCCTACACACCCAAAGGGCATCTTTAAAGTAAAAATTTTAGAGACTTTTTTGGGGGTATATAGGTGTGTTTTTATGAAAACCTTGTAAGGTAAGATTCCCACCTTGTGGGTAGGAAAAGGGCACTCTGTGAAGTCGTTTACAGGATTTTACAGTGACTAAAGGGGAGAACCGGCACAGGACACTGCCTGTTATAACTCACTCCCCTCCTCTCCTCATGACTTCCAGACGGTAACACTCGCCAGAGGTCCTTCCTGGACTCCCCGGAGGCCCAGGGAAGAGCGTAATTCCATCAGGGGCCAACAGCCTTCCACTCACCACAATCTAGGCTGCAGCCTCAGCTCCTTCAGTCTGGGTCCCATTTCTCAGCGGAGTAGGAACTCTGGTGGCAACGCTGCATCTGCCCCTGCTGCACTCTGAAGTGGAGTCCTGCTGGTTCCAAAAAATGCAGCTGATTTGGGCCAGAAATCTCCTAGGCGTCATCGTTGAGCTGCTCTTCCCTGGGAGCGGAGAGGGGGTCTTGATCGGGTTTTGGCCACTAGGAAAATTTGCTTCTTGTGTTTGCTTAAGTCCCACATCTGAGAGGAACATTATAAAGAATTACCCTTAGGCTGGGAAAGTGTGAGTGTGTGTGTGAGTGTGTGAGCGTGAGTGTGTGTGTGAGTGTGTGTGTGTGAGTGTGAGTGTGTGTGAGTGTGTGTGTGTGAGTGTGTGTGAGTGTGTGTGAGTGTGTGTGTGTGAGTGTGTGTGAGTGTGTGTGTGTGTGTGTGTGAGTGTGTGAGTGTGTGTGAGTGTGTGAGAGTGTGTGAGTGTGTGAGTGTGTGTGTGAGTGTGTGAGTGTGTGTGTGAGTGTGTGTGAGTGTGTGTGAGTGTGTGAGTGTGAGTGTGTGTGAGAGTGTGTGTGAGAGTGTGTGAGTGTGTGTGTGAGTGTGTGTGTGAGTGTGTGAGTGTGTGTGTGAGTGTGAGCGTGAGTGTGTGTGTGTGAGTGTGTGTGTGTGAGTGTGTGAGTGTGTGTGTGTGAGTGTGTGTGTGAGTGTGTGAGTGTGTGTGAGTGTGTGTGAGTGTGTGTGAGTGTGTGAGTGTGAGTGTGTGTGTGTGTGTGAGTGTGTGTGTGAGTGTGTGTGTGAGTGTGTGAGTGTGTGTGTGAGTGTGAGCGTGAGTGTGTGTGTGTGAGTGTGTGTGTGTGAGTGTGTGAGTGTGTGTGTGTGTGTGTGAGTGTGTGAGTGAGTGTGTGTGTGAGTGTGTGAGTGTGTGTGAGTGTATGTGTGTGTCTGTGTGTGTGCACTCTCGCCATAGCCCTATCAGGCCTCTTGCACTTCGGGCTTCATTCTTCGCAGCTGAGTCCACTTGGCCAAGGAGGCCGAGATTCTCTGCTAAGAGGCTTATGGGTAACGGGTCTCATCACCGGTTGTCACCGGGATCGGACTGGTTTCTCTCTGGAGTGAACTGGAGAACTGGAGCAGAGTGCCTGTCGGTTCCACCTGAGAGGCTCCGCTACAACCAACACCGGCGATTTAATCTCACTGATGCCCGGTCCCCACGCCTGCGAGCTGCGTGGGCCGGGCAGCGATGGGTTGAGCGTGGGCTGGGGGGTCAGGCTGACCAGCTTTGCAATCTTCGCTCTTCCAAAACTGAGCCCGCGTACGAGGCTCACTCCCTGCCCCCGCGTCCAGGCCATACGTGGTCATTCTGGGAGGCTCACTTAGAGCCATCTGGGAGCAGAGGAGGAGAACCGCTTAGGCACGGCCAACAGAGAGCACGGAGCAAGTGTCATTTACGGTGGCTGCTGTGGCGTTTACTGGGCTTCTTAGAAATGGCGGCAACCAGGTTGGGCCGTGTTTTCACGGCTCCTCTTAACGACCATCTCGGCCTGAGGTGGGTCAGCAGCATTCCCCTTCTCTAAGATCACAGACGGGGACAGCAGGTGACACTCGCTGAGGACTTGGCCTTTCTACAGAGCCTCATGCTGCATCCCAGCTCCACCTGGGAGACCTCTGGAGGGTCTGAGGGGATCGGGGTCCTCGCGTCACCACATTCACACAGGTGGCTCCCTCACCCGCCAGGACGCCCACTCTCCTCCCGTCGGGGCCTGGACTTCAGACGTGGGGATTAGCTGACTCCGTTCTGCAAACGTACAAAACTGATCTCTCTACCCGGCCCCCACCCTCTCGGAACAACGGCCCTGCCTCCCTCTGTCTTCTAGAAAGACGCCTCTCAGCGCCCAAGGCGAACGGTCTTTCCTCTCAGGAATGTCTGTCTTAAGGATTTCCCAATCGCAGGGTCTGATTTCTTTATGTAACAATAACGCCAACGCTATTCCCGGCTGGGCTCCGACTCCGTCACCGGGGGGCTCGTTTACCGGCATCCTTGGCATCTGTTGCTATAATTTAGCTCAAACTGGGCTCTTCTCCGCCGCCGTATTGTCAGCCCCGCAGTGTCTTCCGGGCCGCAGTTCTCTCCTGACAACTCCCAGTCGTCTTAGGTTCTCGGAGAACAGCCACCGGGCAGCCCGGTCTCGCCGAGGTACCAGGCACCCCTTTCTAAAGGCCTTTCCTTTCTTTTTATAAACGTGGCTGGGCTCCGTCTCCCTTAAACAATTCTGTTGCTCCTGCAACGGTAGGTGTCTGCTGGGGTGACTGTCCTTGCCGCGAGTCTCCCTGTGGCTGTTTCCTTCGACGTGCTTCCTTGGCGCAATGCCGCTCCGGCCTCCCTGGCGAACGTCCTGCCGAAGAGCACCCACCCCGCGCTGCTGTGTGCGGCTGGCGGCCCCAGTCAGGCCTGTGGCAACGAGACCTACCCGCGGCCCCTATCAAGGCAGCGAAGTACCAACCGATCTCATTATAAATGCATTTTGTCTAATGTGATCTTTATCTTAGCAGCTTATCCTAAATACTGCACTGGCTCGATTTTTCTAGGGAGCTTAGAAAAAGACTTCAAATAAGACTATTCCATTATCGGCATCCGATGGAGACCATCATTGTTACCATCATTTGGAATCCTTTGCCACAAAGAAACCTGGAGGCAAAACGCGGGAGACAGAAGAGATGGGACGTTGGAAAGGGTGCCCCCGTTTCAGATGGAGCCACGGCCGGTGGCCCTGAGGGTGGCCCTGCGCTGAGGTTCCAGGTTCTCCGCGGCAGGTAGGACCCACCCCCCGCTCCTCTGCTGCGTCACCTCCCCGCGACTGCTTCCGGCTCGCCAGTCAGGTGTTATTTGTTTTTGTTGGTGTGGCGTTTTGGGTTGTTGGCCCTCACCCAAGGATATTTTTTGTTTGTTTTTATTGATTTCCAAGAGAGGAAGGGAGAGGGGGAGAGAGAGAAACATCCACGATGAGAGTCGTTGATCGGCTGCCCCCTGCGCGCCCCCCGCTGGGCATCGAGCCCGCAACCCGGGCCTGTGGCCTGACCCGGAATCGAACCCTGATCGCCTGGTTCATGGGTCGACGCTCACCCGCTGACCACACCGGCTGGCCAGGTGTTAGGTGCAAGCAAACGCCTGAGAAGCAGCATTGCCGAATAAGGAGAGACCAGGGACAGGTGATGGCATCTCGGGATCAAGGCAAACCTGCTCCCAAAACAAACAGCACAGCCCACACATCCGGCAGCTCCTCGTTCCACCTCAGGTCACCCCAGTGCCCCCCGCCCGGGGCAGCTGGCCCTCCCCTCCTCCTGCGGGCACGGCCGGGTGGGGCCGCGGGGCACCGCACTCAGGCGGGCACGCCCACGGGCGCTGGGGAGGCCGCCGGGCATCATGCGGCTTGTCTGGGAGTAGCCTGGGGTGTGCGGTTTGGGGGAGGAAGCCACCCAAGGAAAGCGCCGTTCTTCTCGCACCTGAGAAAGGGCCCATGTCACAAGCACGTGTGCCTCACGCGCTTGACGCTGACCTCGACCACCTGGCCGAGGCGGGCGGGCCAGGCTTCTCCCCGACAAAGTCCCTCCGTGCCCCCGACCACGCTGTCCTCTCCGGAAGGAGGCCACTGTGCACCCCACACGCGGAGAGAGGGCTGTGCCCCCCCCCCCGGGGGCAGCACCTCTACCTAAACCGCCTGCAACTCCTCTGCGCGCGGGGCTGTCCCCTCTCCTCCCCGGCACCCAGGGACCCGATTCCCTTCTCCACAGCCCGCCTTCCCCAGAACGTAGAATAAATGATTGTACAGCGCGTCTCCTTCTCAGATGGCTCCCTTCACTTCCCAGGGTGCCCTCAGCCCCCCGTGTCTCCGCAGGGCGTCAGCGCGTCGCCCTCCTTCGCTGACCAGTGTCCCACCGTGTCGTGTACCCCGTGGGCCTGTGGAAGGGTCTTTAGAGAAAACGAAGCTCGAACGGAGCCCCGAGGGCGGGCCCTGATCCAGTGTGACTGGCGTCTTTACGCGGAGAGGAAAGAGCGCACAGACGCCCCGAGGGACGGGAGCGAGGGCCAGGGAGAAGAGAGAGGCCTCCCGAGGAAGCGGCCCTGCCGCCCCGGCCTCGGACCCCAGCCGCCACACCGGGAGAGATCACGCTCTGCTGCCCGGGGGTGGGACGTCGTCGCGGGAGCCCCAGCAAACCGAGGCCACCCGACTCGGGCGGAACGCAGGCAGGCGCAGGGGTGAGGTACAGCTGCTGACCCGCCGCTGCAGGCTGGTCACGTGGGTCTCAGCCTAAGGAGCGGGTTCCGCGAGGCTGCGCGTCTGAGTCTCGGTTCCAGGTCAGGCCTCCGCCCGCCGCCTGGCCGGGCACCTGCCCTGTGAGTCCTCTCGGCCTCTGGCTCCCTGTTTACATAATGAAAGGATTTCACTGGATCACCTCCTGGCTCTCGGTTTCCAAGTCCATGCTCAGTTAAATTGTTAGAAACCCCCACTGGTACCCGTATCCCAGCTTCTGCGAAGTGTGCTTTGGGCAACACTGGAACTGAAAGATCCTGGGAACCCCCCCCCCAAAAAAGAGCTAAGAAATTGGGGAAAGCCTGTATTCTGTATCCCACTTTTTGAAAGACCTAAGGCCCATTCTCACTTTAAAGAATCTGAAAAAATAAGGCCCACAGGAGAGGAAAGAAAACGGCGGCTCTCACCAGCATTTCCCAAGCGGATGGGAGCCCAGGAGACTTTTTTATAAACATCCCGAGGTGCTAACACTCCACAGGCCTCGCTTGGACAGGGCCGTCACTTCCAGTGCTAAAGAAAAGGGACCCTGACACCCGTTCAAACAGTGAGGGGGACTTTATCCCGGATGCCTGCACCGGCGTCAGCCCTGTCACAGCGGGACAGAGATCGGGCTCAACCCCAACACAGCCTGGGCTGTGGGCTCGGACCCCAGCCGATCGACGACTCATCACTGATATTTCTCTCTCCCTCCCTCTCTCTGAAATCAATAAAGACTTTTTTTTTTTTTTTAATGTAAAACTTCCAACTACTGTTCATCTGAGTTCACTCAGGACTTGAACATGCCGGTTACAAGAATGGGAAGCTGACTAAGCCACTGGGAACGAAGTTATATTTCCACCCTGTGTTTAAAAGCTTCTAATTGTTTTATCTCTGTCTGTGCCGAGCACTGTGAGCGTCAATGGTTGGTGCGTCTCCATCAAGCTGGCTGCAGAGCCTCTTCTCACAACGTGTCTGTCCACCCACCACCTGCTGTCCCTGGTGATGACCACCTAGGGAGGCCGAGGCCACGGTTAGGAAAAGACTGAACTGTTTGAAGGTGACCCTCCGGGGGCCCTGGCTGGTGGGGGGAGGATCTTCCCGTGGAATCTCCACCTGTGCAGCCCCGGCTTTGATTTCTCTCCCTGAGTCCAGAGAGCGGAGGTCAGCGGGGAGGTCAAGTGTTCCCATCGATTTCTGGATTTCCAAACTCCCTTCCATTTTGGCCTGGTTGCTCTTTTGTTTCGTTTGTTGTTTTTTGTTAATCATGACTCGAGGATATTTTTCCACTGATTTTTTTAGAGAGAGTGAAAGGGGGCCGGGGGGTGGGGGGGAGAGAAACATTGACGTGAGAGAGACACATTGATCGGTTGCCTTCCACACGTGCCCTTGACCGGGAATTGAGCCCACAACCCTTTGGTGCCTGGGCCGGAAACTCTAACCACTGAGCCGCGCTGCCCAGTTACTCTTTACTATTTCATCAGCTCTCCAGTGCTTTGGACAGAGTTTCAATAATAATTATCTGCAGTTCTAGTTTGTATGAGGAGTTTGGGGCCTGAAAAAATAGCCCCCCATAAGGAGAAACGAGAAGTCCAGCCTCCCACCAGCAATAATAAACGCGCTGGACGCTTCCAGAGCGCCAGTCGCTGTTCGGACAGTGTCACATCTGTTATCTACTTGATGAAACGGGGGACGGGCTGGAGCCGGGAGCCGCCAGCTCTCGACCCCAGGACGGCTGGATGCAGATCATGGAGCCCGGAGAGAACATCCCGGTCACCCTGGAGGAAACGCTTCCAATCGATAATGGGCCGAAGAAAATATCCTTATAATCACTTCTAAAGAAAGAGGCTCATAGCCCGGCCAGGCGTGGCTCAGTGGTTGAGCGTCGACCTGGGATCCAGGCGACGGGGGTTCGGTTCCCGGTCAGGGCACATGCCCGGGTTGTGGGCTCGATCAATGACTCTCATCATTGATGTTTCTGTCTCTCTCTCTCCCTCTCCCTCCCTCTCTCTAAAATCAATAAAGATATATTTAAAAAAGAAAGAGGCTCATGTCCTTCGCATATTCTTTTAGCCGCTTATTATGCGGCTGACATTTTCTTGGACGCCAATTAGGTGTCGATTAACCTGCAGGGGAATCAGAACACAGAGGCGAATGGAGATGACCCCTGACCCTAAGATCGCAAGTTACTTGGCAAAAACCCCTCGGCAGGCAGCGCCCTGTTACCTAACTCAGTGCAGGGCTAGAGATGAGCCCCGGGGGGGCCTCCCCAGGCGGAGGGGTGGCGAAGGCTCCCTGAGAAGGTGCAGCCTGAGCTGGAAGAGCCGTCTGGGTAAAGGCTGGGGGGAGAGGGTGCTCCGACGGCTGACACAGCCAAGGGCCCGTGTTGAGCAGCAGCGGGATTCGCACGTGTGCCCGTGAGGAGCCCGCTGAGGAGGCAGCCGCAGACATCACTGCCCTTCACTGTGACCACGCGGGGCCCTACCTCGGGCCCTGAGCCTCTGGGGCGGGCGCATGCGCTGGGGTGTCTTCCTCCAAGTCTCCTAAGGGGCCCCTGGTGCCCGGGACGGACCGTGATCTACAGAGCCACCCGGGAGGGGCCCCGAGCTGGAGCCACCCGTGTCCCGGCGGCGGGAGCTACCAGGCGGCGAGCTTCCCCCGGGACAGAGGCGAGTAGAGAGCCGCGGCCGGGACCAACCGCGCGGAAATGTGCTGACCACGGTGACTGTCGCACTCCTCCTGACCAGCACGAGGTCCCGGCTAAAACTGGGTGACGATTATGAAACGGCGGCCCCTGCCTTACGTAATTCAAGTCCCTGGGATTTGCTCACGAAGGGAATGAATGCGCTTCTCCTGCGTGAGAGCTAAGAGCCTAACACTTCCCCAGACACGCTGAGCGTAAAACAATGAATCCGGGGACATCAGGCCGGGCTGTGAGAACACAGAGCTCGGCTCAGCATTGCCCCCGGGCACCTCGGCTGGGTCCCAGAGCCCCCTCCCTCCTGCTTGTGGAAGGAGGTAGAATATACGCCTTTACTTTGTTTTCTGAACAAGGGGGTTGTCTAGCCAGGGAATCTAGTGTTGCTTCTATTTTTAGCTCTGTTACAGTGTATCCATGTTAAAGGCCTCAGGCCCTTCAGGCAAAAGTAACAACTGAAGGTTAAATAAAACCCGGGAGGAATTAAAGCCGGGAGCCGGCCCTGTGGGAACCTCTGTGGGAACCGAGAGTCCACAGCCTCCAGCGGCTCCGGGAGCTGGAGCCAGGCTTCGCTGTCAACTCACTGACCTTCGGTTTTGGCCACAGTGTCCGCGTCAGTGTTCGCTACAGTATCTCACCAGCTAAGGACTGTTTCTCTAGGGACTTTCACTAGGATTATATGACAGTAAGATAGTAACAGCGACACCACAGAAAGGTCACAGCTCCCCACAGTTTTCTTTCAAAAACAACATAATAGCATCAAAGTAACTTGTCAAGGGAACAGTCATCTTAATACAAACATTCATTTTTTTTACGTTTGTCTTCCAGTCTCGGGCCATATGTTGTGACATATCATAGCACACAGAGACTTTTGCAGTCTGCTCTTAAATCTTTATCTCGTAAAATGTTTTGATGTTTATCCATACGTTTAAAAACGAGCCTTTTTAAAAGGCTGCGCGTGGACGACGAACTGTAAGTTTTCAGACGTTCTCGCGTGGTTGGATATTTTAGTCACAGGCAGCGTCTGCTGTATTAGAGAACATGCAGAGAACCAACATCAGTGTTTTCCTTCACCATAGAAGTGCGCTGCTTTCTATAAGGTCGCACAACTTTTAGGGCGAGCTAAAAGCTCCAGTGTCATCAGATCATCTCCTGCATAGAGCACTTGCACTCTTTTTCCTTTTTATAACTTGGTGTAAAATGTTCCCTAAGAAAGGAAATAAAGAACTGAGCAATTCTAATAATAAACTAAGCACATGGACGCTGCCTGCCACCTGGAGGAGCTTCGATTCTGTCCCCACGTATCAGCTCCATCGCTTATGGAATAATTAGAAATCTCCAGGACATTCCAGAGTGTCTCCCCCTCTCCGCCCTATCCCACCTGAGAAGGCCGCACCTTCGGCTCTGTGCTCAGTGCCTTTTGTAAGGCAGAATACAAAGCAGCCTCCACAAACACAGTCCAGCTCCAGACCTTTTTTACAGAATTATTGCCCGTATCCCACAGGAGAGGCGATCGGGGCTAAGAAGGCAAATTACTAGCTCAAGGCCATAAGGCAGTGCTTCGGCTAAGCCAGGGTCTGAATCCTTTTGTGTTTCTCCAACGATCATGCTTTCTCCCACGCGCCAGTGGCCCCAGCTGACCGCAGAATTAGCCCACCCGGCATCGCTCTAATCCACCAGCCCTACCTGGGATCGCTCTAATCCACCAGCCCTACCCGGGATCGCTCTAATCCACCAGCCTCAAGACAAACGGAACGCTGCGTATAGACTCTTAGGAGCGTTCATGTGATTTCCAAGGATGAGTTTGGTGGGATGTGAGGCCCTCCCCGTGTCTGTCCCAGACAGTGGGACGCCATTAAAAAATGAGACCATGAAAAAAAAAAAAAAAATGAGACCACGAGAGAGGGACCCACACCCTTGATGTGGTCTGGGCCCTGCCTCCACCGTTGCTCAGGAACCTCGTGGAATTCTCTCTCGCCAGCTGATTTGATTAAGATTCGAGAGCCATGGATTCGTGTCCAGAAGTGCACTCACCTAGATAAAATCTTCAGGGAAGTCAGCTGTGCTAATTAATCAGACAGCTTTTCTTTCTGATGCTTTATCTTTCAGTGCTTTTCCAACATTCCCTTTAAAATCCACTGTGTCTTTTCATTCTTTTTGCTTTATGCCACTTAATGAGATCTTGCTTTGGGAGTCAAGCTAAACAATGCTGTCCTATGAACACACGTCCGGTCATGTGACGGGCGACGGGGGCGTGATCCTGCTCACAGGCGCCAGCCTAGCAGCACGGCCTTCTCTGTCTTTCTGGTGCTGGATGGAGCCAACATCTCCGAAAAGTTTTCTAACCTAGCGATTGGAATATTTGGGGCTTACTTCCATTGGGGGGGGGGGTAAGGAACACTAATTACTCAAGTTTCCAAAGTAAATGTTCTCGTCACACCACATTCTGGGTCCCACACCTTTGGGTCCTGATGCCGTGCCGGGGATGGGAGGGTTGTTCACAGAAGTCGTTCTGTACTGACACAGACGAACTGTCTTAAACATACACAAATGTGCCTGCAAATCCCCAAACACATTCCAACAGCCTGAACCAAATGTCATCCCAGCTCTAACACCCTCAGCAGGGTCCCCCGCGCACAGGGCTGGCGTTCTGTCATCGCCGACACATGGATCCTGCATGTATCTTGCTAGGTTTATACCTGAGGCTTTTATGCTTTGGGGTGTTGTTTTAAATGGTTTTTTTTTTCCAATTCCAAATTGTTTATTACCAAAATATAGAGATGCGATTGGTCAGGTTTTGCATATTGGTCTTGTATCTTGTGAACTTGAAAAACTCACTTATTCTAGCAACTTTGGTGGGTTCTTTGGGAATTTCTATAGTCTTGTCATCAGCGAGGGAGCAGTTTTCTTTCTTCTTTCCTGATCTGTACTCTATTTCTTTTTTTTAAATTTTTTAAAATATGTTTTTATTGATTTCAGAGAGAGGAAAGGAGAGGGAGAGAGAGAAACGTCAGTGATGAGAGAGAGTCGTGCTCCCGACTGGGGATCGAGCCCGCAGCCAGGGCATGTGCCCTGACCAGGAATCTCCCGGATCCTAAGTCAACGCTCAGCCGCTGAGCCCCGCCGGCCGGGCTCTACTCGCCTATTGCTCCGGCTGGAACTCCAGTGTGATGCTCAATAGAAGTGGCCACAGCAGGCGCCCTGCCTTCTCGACCTTGGGAGAAGCGATGAGCCTTCTTACCATCAAACATGACATCAGCTGTAGGTTTTGCACAAGTGCCATTTATTGGGTTGACTTCGCATCAGTTCTCAAGCTGAGACGGGAAACGTCACAGCAACGTGGTCACTTCGGGGACTTGGACGCCTCCTGGGATAAACAGCCATCTTCTCTGAGCTTGAGAAACTCCGACTCCTCTGGGCGTGACCACCTGTGAGGGAGCAGCGGCCTCGGGGAGACGGGTGGGCACGCAGGTGTGACGCCCACCTCCCTGCAGCCAGCACGTCTCCCCTTGTTGTTCTTGCCATTCATGCCAGTTCTACAGGCTGAAACCATGTGAGTGGACACAACTGAAATCCACCCACGTGGCCCTCGTGCCACCCTAACGTGGTTCAAGGGGAGCGACGCACCCAGCCCCCGCGAGGCCCCCCCAGCGCGGAGGCGGCCGGGGGACAAGAAGCGCTGACCTGCCGCCCAGGCCTACTTGATATTCTGGGGACAAAAGCAGCAGTGGCCGAATCCTCAGCTGAACCTGCCGGGCTGCCCCAGGCGGAGGGGGCTTGGCAGCGAGGCCAGGAAGTGAAACAACAAACAGCCTCCAGAAAGCTCTGCAAGGGAGCCCGGGAAACGCAGTGGCCCTCTGCTGCCCCCCCAGGAGCGTCCCTGGGCCAGGGCTCCCCGGTAAGTAGGCCACCGTGGAGGGCACCGGGGGGCCCGGCAGCCCGTCCTCCCCCGCAGGGCCTCCAGCACCTGCCAGCGGCTGGTCCTAGGGTCTGGCGTTGCCCACCCACGGGTGCAAATGACTGTCCCTGGTGACGGCAGACCAGGGAGCTCAGTCCCCCTGTCAGAACCCCAGGGAGTCATTTGAGGAACTCAGGGGTGGGGGGCACGGGAAGGAAGGGAGTGCAGGCAGGGTGGGCGGGCCACAGACTTCCTGGGCAGCTAGAGTCACAGAAACAACCTGAAGTGTGTTGAAATCAGAAAGGAAGGGGACCTGAGAAGTCTGGCCCATTGTCTCCCAGCACCGAGGAAGAAACGGGAAGGTGTCTCCGTGAAGGGTGTCCCTGGGGGCAGAAAAGGACATGGCCCCCGGTGGTCCCTGCATGGAGGGGCCTCATCATTGTTGTCTTACCCTCCTGGGCTCACCTCTCATACAGAGTCCTGCCCGGTGACACATACACACACACACCCCGCGGCGCCTGCGGCTTCAGAGAGGAGGGAGCGGCCCCGGGAGGACCCACTGTCCAGGCAGCTGGCTCCTTGCGGTTTCTGCTCCGTCAACAGGAATGCTGCCAGGTGTTGTCCCAGGTGCCCTGCAACCCCACAGGCCCTTCACGGCAGCTGGAGATTTGCAAAAGCCCCGTGACTGTCCCAGGCTCCGTCCCAGAGGGCCGGCCGTGCTGGGGTGGCTCTGGCTGCACAGGATGTGTCACAAGGATGAGCAGCAAGGACAGGGGCATGGAGGGGCCTCCTCGCTGCCCCGGGGTGAGCCTGCCCCTCTGGGCCAGGGCCCTTCAGGCCTAGGACATGGGGCGTGGGCAGAACCCCAGGGGCACCTGAAGGTGGGGAAGCCACAGGAATGACACCAAACCTGCGGGCGGAGAGGAGCAGTGGGATGGAGGCAGGGGGCAGGTGGGAGGCTGAACGGCCTGGGGGTGAGGGGCAGGAGGGACAGTGACAGTAACCTGGGGCACATCTGCTTCCCCATGTCCCAAGGAACAGGGAGTCACTGTGAAATTCACCCCTGCAGCTGTCTGAGATGCAGATTCGAAAATGCCTGTGAGCAGGAGGGAAAGGCCCCCCAAAAGGGCGGGTGCTGGGGTGGCAGGGGCCCCGGGGGAAGCCCAGCGGCCCCAGAGCAGCTGTGGGAGCTGCAGGGACCCCTCTCCAGCCCCCAGCACATCTTGCGATGAGCCTTCAGCCACCTGGCAGCCCCAGAAGCCGTTCTGGGACTGTGGTCGCCATGGTTGGAAGACACTGAAATGTCAGGAATGTCAGACTGAGTGCTTCCTGCTCCACGGGCGGCCAGGGCTGGGGAGGCTGGAGAGCAAGTGTCAGAACGTTGCTATTTCCAGTTCATAATCCTGCACGCGGGCGTGAGCCCCTCCATCCCCTCCTGATGCTGGGAGGGAGAGTGTGTGTGTGTGTGTGTGTGTGTGTGTGTGTGTGTGTGTGTGTGTGTTAGAATGACCAGAGCCAGCCTCTGGGCTCCGTCCAGCTCTACCAGCCTCGCCCTGTGCCCTGTGGCCTCAGGCAAGCGGACACTCACACTCCCCTCCTCCCCCCACTCGACCTCTCTTCTCTCATCTTTAAATAGGACTCCAACCCTTCAGAGGTTGAGCAAGAATCAAGGGACATCATAGACGTGACGGGAGGCTGCCTCGCGTCCCTCCTGAGGATGAGTGGTGTGCATACATTCATTTATTCTCCATGATTCATTCATTCACTGAAGAGATCTTGAGCCAGGAGCTGAGAAGTTAGTGGTGAGGAGCATGGATCGGCACGGCCGCTGTCCTCGGGAAAGTGACATACAAACATGTCAATGTCTAAAGGGCAAGGACAGCGAGCCCCATGGGCTGCAATAAAGCACAGACACGGGTGGGGGGAGGACCAGGCCGCAAGCCCAGGACAGTCCCTGAGATGGGTCCAGGAGGAAACCTGGAAACTTGCCCGAGGGGCAGGAGCCAAGGCTTATAAGCCAGAACGAGACTGAGAGCCTGGGAATTTGTCCAAACAGGGGTGGGGCCGATGGCAGCAGACGGACAGGGGCCTAGAGGCAGGCTGCACAGTCCTTTGGGGGACGAGCAGGACCATCAGAACCCAGTTCCTGGGGCAATAGGGAGCCAAGGTCACATGAGGACCCCACACTGGGAGTGGGGGCCCTGAGCCTCCGCCAGGGTGGAGGCTGACAAGGGAGCCGGGGTCCCTGCCCAGCATGGTCACACCCCTGTCCTCCAGTGCCCAGCTTTAAGCCTCTGGTTTGGGCTCTTATCTCCGGCCCCAAGCACGACCCAAGGACTCTAAAACTGGCCCTGGCTCCCGACTTTGCGCCTCCAGGCCGGTGGAGGTCAGAACTCTATTCAGTCCCCTTGTACCCGCTCCAGGCAGCGCTGGCCCCTGGGCCCGAGCCCCAGCCAGACCTTCCCTGGGCCTCCTGGAGGGTGTGAGCAGCAGGTCGCTGTCCGCCTGGGGCTTCCTCACACATCCCTCGCTGGGAACCCCGTGAGTTTCAGAGTCTGGGGCAGGGACCATCTTCTGACCCAGGCTCAGAGGTTCCAGGCCAGGTGGCAAATGTGTGTGGAATGAATAGAAAAAAGGGAGAAAAACAGAGGGCTGATCATGTTTGGAACCAAGATGCTCCTTTCTGTATAAATGAAGTGATTGAAGAGACTCAGAATTCCCAGCGCAAATGGAAATGGCTACCCTCCCAAATATCTTCTTCTAGAGGGATTTCTAAAAGATTGACACGCGCCCTGGGCCGTGTGTTAGAGCGCAGGCCCGCACACCCTGCGCGTGTGTGGGAGGCAACCCATCCCTGTGTCTCTCTCACATCAATGTTTCTCTCTCCCTCTCTCCCTTCCTCCCTCCCTCTCTCCCTCCCACTCTCTCTAAAAAAGCAATGAAAAAAATATCCCCGGGGGTGTGAATTAAATAAATGAATAAATAAATGAAAGGTTAACACACACTCCCCTAAACAGATTTAACATCTGGGCCCTACAAAGAAAACAAGCCTGGCCAAGCCCTGGACATTCATGTCTTACCTTTAAGTAGTTCTGGACACAAAGCACTCGCCTCATTTAAACCTTATAGTAACACTGAGAGGCAGGTGCCCTTTGTGTGCAAAGGAGGGGACGCTGAGACTCAGAGAAGGTGGGTGACTCACCTGGGGCACACAGCCAGTGGCCAGAGGATGCAGCCGACACCCTGGCTGATGCTCTAAGCGGAAGGTCAGGCGCTTGACCTTGGAGTCTGGCTGGTGCAGCTTGGTGTTGGTTAATTCTGTTAAACTATTAAACGAATTGGCTCCTTTTCTGTGTCTGATTCCCGGCGTTGCAGGAGTCACGAAAGGCTGGTCCAGGGCTCCAGCCACCCCCGCCCCGACCTGTTCCCCCAACACTGACGTCAGCAAAATCACGTGCTAGGGAGGCGAGGTCTGCAGCTGGCGACCTGCCGGGGGCGTGGTGGTTGGCAACCGGCCGAGACAGGACCCAGGTTCACACCCTCCATTTCTGTGTCCAGGGAGTGAACTGGCCCTGGGAACAGAAGGAGACACGGCAGCCGCTGACCTAGAAGAATCTGAGGGCTCCCAACCCCTCCCCTCACCCAGACGCCCATCTGCAGGCCGAGGTTAAAGATCCAGGGAATCGCCCCGGGGGGTGGGGGGGCCAGGGAGACAGGGCCCCCAGCCGAGTCCAAGGAGGGAGCGGGTTCTAAGGGCAATGCCGTGGGAGACGGTGCCCAGAGCCGGGTGCCGGGGCCACATCTGGCCTGTCCCACGTACAAGCTGTGGGATTCTGGGCTTCATGCCTCAGTTTCCCCACATATAATGAGAACATAATAGTAGAATCTCCCTCCGCAGGGTTATTATGAGAAGTAAACGAGGTACAGCAGGTGAAATGTGTCAGCCGGCGCCTGGCGCAGAGTCCTCATGACTAACCGCCGGCGTTATTGAGAGGAGGCAGTAAAAACGCACAACACTCATGTTTCACTGGGCAGCTGGTGCTGGAGAGATACCAGGACTGGGTCGGAAACCCCTCTGATGGGTCCTCGTGTAGGGAAGCTTGGGGGGTAACCTGACGTGGCGAGTGAGTTGGGGACGGGCACAGGGTTCGGGGTGACTTCGGGTGGAAGCCAGTGCTCCACGTCCCAGGGAGAGCCAACCAAAGACAAGCTCTAGAGGGACAGTGACCTTGTCCCATCCCAGGGAAAAAGGCCAGAGTTAGACAGACAGCCAGGCGGGCCTGAGCGCGTCCCTCCTGGGACTACCTGCCAGGCAGGGAGACAGGATGACTCACGGCTGGGAGAAGCCGCTGGGGGGGGGGGCGCGTTCACCTAGGGTGGCCTTGGGGGAGAGGAGACGGGGATGGTGACAGGGGCAGGCCTGAAGGTCAAAGCCAGCACAGTGCTTGGTGAGGGGCTGGAGAGCTCCCTGTGGGACAGGGTGGAAGAGGGGGTCTTAGGGACAGGTCAGAGTGAGAAGAGGGAAAAGGAGGGACCTGTGTTTATGTGGGTGTCAGGAGGGCCTCATGGCCTGAGGAGCCAAGCAGAGGGCACAGGGCTCCACGCTGCAGGGGACCTGGACCTGTGAAAGGCAGGGAGTCCCCAGGAGGCCCTCTGGGGGGAGAGGAAGGCTGGGTTAGGAATTGTTGGGCCTGGGCCTCTCTCCTAGGAAATTGGGTCAGAAGGAACCTCTCAGCCGACTGCTGAAAATCGTCTTGACTAGAAAGATCAGAGACGGAGACAGACTTGGGCAACTTTAAGCTCACTGGGGTGAGGGGCGAGAAATTATCAATTAGGCGGCTCCCTAATTTAGAAAATAGGGAAAGTGAGGACAAGCCTGGTTGGCGAGACACGGAGCTGGGCTTTCCCTGTGGTCCCTCCGTCTCCTCGAGACCCTGGCCTCTTGATCCCCTGAAAGGCCAGGAGGCAGGGCTGGTGGCCCCTCGGGATGCTCAGCAAGCACCTGTTGGATGAATGAACCCTAAATATGTGTGTCACGCACTCCCGGGAGCTGGTGGTTTGGCACGCCACGGTAACGATTTTCCAAAATACCTCGTTCTAACAGCGTAAGTTCAACTTCTCTCTTCTTTAGGTCACTGATTCAAGGTCTCAGAGCATCATGCATGCCCTGGATGGGCACGGCGCCCTGGATGGACAGTGCCCAGCATTGCCAAGCAGCTGTCCACACGGAGGGGAACACCAGGCCCCAGGACCCGTGTGACATTTCATGGTTCACAAAGCGTTTTGTCACAATTCCAGTGTCCTCAGCCCTGGAGGAGTCTGAGCTGAGAGACGTGGAACAGAAGACGGTCACTGTCTTGAGATACAGAAATGACCAGGAGAAATTTACACCACGGAGCTGTGCCCGACCCGGGTCCCCCTGCGTCTCCTACCCGGTCAGTGGGTGACATCAGTTCTCCACCATGTCTGAAGAAGAAAAAAATAGGAGACAAGGGGAGACGCTCACCCCCACACCTTCGGCGGCGGGCCTCCTTACAAAGCGCTGAGCCTGCCCTCGCCTCCCCCTGGAGTCCAGCAAGCTGGGCCCAGGCAGCCGCCCGCCGGCGCCGAGCAGCCTGGTGCTCCAGTCCCGTCCCTGCGGTGACTCTGACTCTGACTCTGACTCTGAGGGGGTGAGTGAGGCCTCCTCTGAGCACCTGAAGCTTCACTCGATGCTTTGGAGGAGTCTCTCCCTCTCTCCACCGGGTGGGGAGAGTTAATTAGTGTTTGCAGAGACCAGCCGGCTGGGTCAGCCCTCACTCACTCCTCTCTCGGGCAGCATCCCCGCCCTGGAAGGTGACAAACCAGTTGGCTGCCGGCCTCTGTCAGGGTCGCTCTTGGAGCTGGGGTTGTTTATCTGCGTCTCCGGTTGGTTTACTGCCCAGGTTCCAAACCTGTGCAGGGAGATGGCATCTCGGGTGGGGACACTGTGACACTGGACCTGGACCCGCCCTCCCCCTCCCACTCCCAAGGAGGCAGCCGCCTACGGGGTGTAATTGGACAAGCTTCTGAGAGGCCTCCCACTGCCAAACAGGACTGCCCCTGACTCTCCCCGGGGGCTGGAAATCCCTCCACTAAAAATCCCTCCCGGGGCTCCGGCCTTTCCGCTGAGGTGCAGGAGCCGTGGAGGGGACCGCGGGCGGGAGTGGGGCGCCTGGCCTCCATCCCTCCGTGCAGGGCGGCTGCTCCTCGCCAGCCTGGCGACCTGGGGTGAACCCACTGTCTCTCTCATTTCATTTCCATCTAAAATGGCACCACTAATGCCCGTCTCCCAGGGCCGCGGCAAGGATCAGGCGAGATAATGGATGTGAAAGCCACGTGCGCAGAAACGTAAGGGGAATTATTTCACTAAAATGCTAGTCCACAGGTTGGCTAAGCCCCAGCGGGATTAACTGCCGGCTCCCAGGCCAGCAGCACCTGGGGTGGGCAGAACACGGGGGTGAGGGGGGCACAGGGGGGAGAAAGTCTCCAGGAGAGGAAAAGGGAGGGGCCCTGGCACGGCTGCAAGAGTTTTAGGGTGAGAAGGGGCTCAAGGCCTTTCTAGTACCACAGGCGCCCACTGCCAGCCCCCAGCCTCGGCGCCCCGCTCTCCTGGCGCCCAAGGGTGTGAGGACTCGGAGACTCACCCCGTGAAAGAACCAGTGAGAAAAATAACCGAGTGTCTGGTCTACGCAGACCCATCACTCAGGTAATTCAGGCACAAAGGCTGAGTGTGGGCGGAGCGCCCACGTGTCAGCCCCGAGGAATTACTTTCTTTGTCAGAATTTCCCGGGTGATCGCCTTGCTTTGCTGGGCGGAAAGAGCCAGCCTTCCATCTACGAGCCAAACATGTTGGGCCCCCAGAGACGAAGGGCCCCTTCCCTGGGCTGGGGCGGGGAGGCGGGGAAACCAGGCCGGGCCAGAGCGCAGACAGCGGGGCGCGGGAAGACCGCGCACCGAGAGGCATAAAACCCGGAGCGGGGCCCTCTCCCTGCCCCCGGCTGTTGTCTGGACCCAGCGCAGTCCCCAGGCCACGGGGAAGCCGCTTCCTTGGCCCCAGAGGAGCTCACGCTTGACGGACGCCCTCCAGGTAACCACAGAGGACGGGCATGGAAGGGTCGGGCCTCCTGGCAGGGTCCAAGTTGACTCCCAGCTTCCATCTTTCTGCTGGAAGACAAAGCCCCCAGCAGGCAGCCTTCTCTAAGCCAGGAGACCCCTCCACCCCTACCAAGCCCCCCGCCTGGCAGCCCCCTCATCCAGCCCGCCTGGCCTGGCACGTGGCCTGTAACCATAGACTGGACGGAGCAGGGAGCTCCCCACACCCCTGGCTGGGAGTTGGGGGGCAGGCACTGAGGTTGGGCTCCTTTGGCCTCTGAAGAGAGTGAGCTGCTGATTCGGTCCCCTCCAGACCGGGGTGAAGTCTACGCCTCCCGGCAAAGCATCAGCTCCTGCCCCGTGACGTGACGTGTGACTTGGCTCAGCCTCAGGGGCCTCGGCCCCAGCTGCTGGGAGCAGTCACGTTGCTCCCACAGCCACTGCAGGCCCTCGGAGAGCCGCTAATTAAGGCCTCACCCGGGCCCTGCACCCGGCCATCAGGAGCTCCAGCCGCTCACTGCCTGTCCTCTGTCCCTCCGGACTCTGCCACCTCCCCCGGAAATGGCATCGACTTCCTCGATCTGCGTAAACAAGAATCCTGTTTCATTCAAGCATCAGTGATTAATTGGAAGATGTTCTCCGAACAATGCACTGGGCTCCTACCAGATGGTGGAGTTAGAGAAAACATGCACGTTCCCTGATGTCAGGGAGTCAAGAGCCTCGCGGGGAGGTGGCAGGAGACACGAGAGTCAGGGGGCAGCCGAATCAGCGGCGTGGACACGGTGCTGGCTGGTGGAGGAGGCCTCCCGGTGACGTCATCCTGAGCCAGGCTGGAAGGGAAGGTGGGCGGGGCGTGGAACAGGGCACGGTAAGGTGCCATTTCACCCCCTGTGATGGTTCATTTCATGGGTCAACTTCGGCTGGGCTGAGGGACGCCCAGCTGGCTGGTAAAACGTTACTTCTGGGTGCGTCTGTGGGGGTGTCTTGGGGGAGATGAGCATCTGAACGGGAAGACTCGGTAAAGAAGACCACCTTCTACCCAGGACGGAGGGGTCCCCGGGGGTCTTCCCACCCTGCCTTCCTCCAGAGCAGAGGCCCTGGGCTGTGTCCTCCTAAAATGCTTCCCCAGGCCGGCTCACCCCTCCCTCGCCGCACAGACAAGTGCTGCTCACCGCAGGGCCTCCGTCCGGGCCTGCACCCTCCGGGGCCGCTCCCTGGCTCCCAGGTGGCGAGGGTCTCCCGCCCTAATCCCTCGGCCACTCTCCAGCACCTTGCTTCCCACATTACGTTGTATTTGCTTGTATTTGGGCTTCTGCACAGGCCTGTGTGTCTGTCTCCCTCACTAGCTTGGGCCCCCAACGTAAGACCCACGGAGTTCAACCCTTGCTGCTGGATGGAAAACAGAACCATCTCTTGAGGCCCCTTCCAGCTCTGAGGTTCTTTGTTTCTATGTCTGTGGACTTTAGAAATTGCTAAACTTGGAACTTCCAAGTAAAGGAGGGGGAGGCAGGAAGCCTGCCCTGAGCCCGGGCCCTGTGGCGCTCGGCACTGCGCCGGCCGAGCCCCGCTCCAAGGGTGTGAGGCGTGCGGAGTCCTCGCTCGCTGCAGAGCAGACGGCGGAGGGAAGCCAAGTCCAGCCGCGAGCCCCCTTCAACCAGGCCGCAGGGGTCATCTTTGGGCTTCTTTTGCGCAGGTGTTAGTGAAAGTAGCATTTCCGCTCCGGATTCATTTATTGAGCAGGCATTTCTATACTTTGTGGTTCCACATCTCATGTCGTGTTCCAATAAGTCAGAAAGCAAAACACGAGACGCGCAGAAGAGAGAGCGGAGCCGTATGTTTGCTACCTCAGTGGAGCAAGGGCCAGGGCCTGGCCCGGAACGACTGACTCCAGCATCACCTAAGATCAATGTGTTTGGATAAGTAAATATACAACAAAATTCCACAAAATATATATTAAAAGGAAGACGACAGAAAGGGAAAATACGTCACTGAGATACCTGCAAAGAGCTATTAACGACGTTATTAAAATTGATGTGACGGACAGGTCTCGCCCCTCCAAGAAGTGAGCAAAGGCGCGTCCAGGCGGTGACCCCAGGAGCCACGGTCGCAGCCCACGGGAGCCACGGCGTGGCCTGGAGACAGGCTCAGAGCAGTGATGAGTCAGAGCCCACACATCCAAGTCACACAATGAGCCCGCGCCTGTCCCTACACAAGTAAAATGGATGTAATTACACCTACTTGGCAGGGTTCTTCTGAGGATAAATGAGAGGGCCTGTCTCTAAGGCGAGCGTTCAAGGATTATCACCATCATCAGAGGGTAAAAACGCACAGCGTCTCTGGCGATCAAAGACACGGAAATTACGACAATTTGAAGGTGACACGGCACATCTACTGAAGCAGAAAAAAAGAGGTACAAATTCAAAATAAAAGGCTTGAACAAGAATATTCAAAGCAGCTTTAGCCATAATTTGCAAGCCCCAGAAAGAGCCCGGGCGGGTGTCCGTCGGTGGATAAACAAGCTGTGGTGTCCTCAGGGGACCGAACAGTTCTCGGCACCGGAAGGAATGCGTCACGGAGACACAGTAACGGGTGGGTCACAGAGTCACTATGCCGAGCGAAAGTCGCCTGACACAACAGATCCATGCTGTACAATCCCAGCGACACCAAATCCTGGAACTAAAACACAAATAAAAATTTTAAAATGGAATCTATGGGAGAAAGAGTCAATGGCTCTCAGCGGATGGGTCAGGGATTGACCGGAACGGGGCATGAGAGAGCCTTCTGGAGAGAGAGGAAAGTTCTTTCTCAGGACATGGGCTTTCATGAGCATTTGTCCAAGCTCAGCAGAGCTACACTTGAGATCCACGGGCTTTATTGCGGAAAAGCCCCCTCCAAAGGGAAGCTGCACTCGCGCTCTCGCGAGCCGCGCCGAAGGATTGAGGGACCGCGGGCCTGTGTCTGCAGTTTCCTTTGAAATATGTTAACAGCAAGGATGAATCATTGGGCAGCTAGGGGGGCGTGTGGTAAAGCGAGCCAAGGAAAATAGGGGAGGGTCTGGGTGGTGAGTGTTCGCTGTAAAATTATTTCAACTTTTCTGCATATTTGAAAATTTTCATAAGATAGTAAGACCAAAAAAAAAAGAAAAAGAATATTTGTAGGACTCTGGTGGAAAGCTAAACCCATTTATTCTACAGCAACCCTGGAGATAGTGTTTGGGTCTCTCTGTGGAACATTCTAGCCGTATGTCCATCGTTCGACCCAGCACTTGTCCTCCGGGTAAAACATCACAGAGAAATAGCTGAGAACCGGCAGGGGGACACGTAAAAACCAAAAAAAGCTCATTTCAGAACTACGTACAATGGTGGAAAACGGGAATCACCGCGAATATCCGATGGTAAGGGGATGGCCCGCTGGTGGTGGCACATTTGTCTGGAACGCGATGAATTATGCAAAGGACAGCCGCCCGTCACACGCACGATTCCTCCCGACGGCCCACGGGAGCAGCTGGCGAGAGAAGCTGCTGACTCGCAGGGAGCGAGTCTCGCGAACGAGCCCCGGGCGTGGCTGCTCCTTCACTTTCAACAAACACTCGTTCGGCTCCCCCCGCGCCAGGCCTGGGGTCGCAGGGCTGGCCCGTGGGCCCGGGTCTCGTGAGGGGGACGTGGGCTTGCACGTGGACAGTGACAGTGAGAGTGGCCAGCAGAGGCTCGAAGGATTTGCTGCTGAGATCTTCGGAAGACACGTAACTGACATGACCTGAGCTCGGTCCCCTGCATTCGGCACTCGGCCCGTGACGTCTTGTGTCATCTGCGCGACGGCCCCGAAAGCGAAGCCCTGTTCTTCCCATTTGACAGATATGGAGCCGAGTCTGGGACCCTAACGTCAGGTGACCACCGACTTAGTAAGAGCCGGGTCCCCTCGGAGAACAAACGGCGTTCTCCTAGTTTTTTTCTTAGACTAAAACCGCTTTGGATGGGTCTTATTTTCAAATGAAGACTTTTTGTCTCAGGAACAATGGTGAACTGTTATCTGACAGCAGGAGGATCGGCCACCTGCCGGCCCCGGTTCTGAGGAAGCAGGACGCTTACGACCGGACAAAGGGCAAATTTATATTCATCGATCTCTCTTCCTGTTTTAATCCCAGTTTATAAATAACAGTGGCCGTGCCTTGGATTTACTCTTCCGGCCTCCAGGAGAACCTGGGCGCAGGGTGACCCCTGGGGGCCCAACGTGTTTGTCAGAGTCCTCGAGTGCCGAGACCAGGCTCGAAGGACAGGGGGACGTCCTGGGATGCTGCGCGCGCATCTCCGGGCTGCACCCGAGCGAGCCCGCTGCCCACCTTCCCTCGGCCCCCGCCCGGCCCCAGCGGCACTGGCCTGGCCGGGGGGACGGTACACAGGGGAGGAGAGGGGACAGGAGCGTCAGAGAGCGGACAGGCGTCACAGGGCCCTGGACACGACCCCGGCGAGAGCGCCGGCTGCCTCGTGGGGGTGAAACACAGCTGCAGGCGGCTGACTCCGGACCCAGGCTCTGCCACCTCATCTCCGATCTGTGACTTCCCATCATCGTGGAGGGAAGACAGGGGACGTGGACCCTCAGGGGTTATGACCAGGCCTCGAAGTGGCACCGGTCACCTCCGGCTGCCTCCTGCTGGCCAGATGCAGCCGGGTGGCTGGATCTAACTGCAGAAAGGCTGAGAAACGCGGTCGTCTTGTGAGCAAAGGAAGAAAACAGAGTCGGAGCCTCTGGCCAGCGCCCCGTCCCCGACCCTGGGAGCCACCCGACTTTAAGTGACAGCCTGTCCCAAGCCCCCTGCACCCCCCTAACCCCCTTGACTTGTTTTTTCCTGCTCTCCTTTCCGTGGCCCTTATTTTTAAATGTCCTAGGTATGTATTTATGATGCCATCGCCAGCCATGCCCCACGAGTAACGCAAGCTCCCCCGCCAGGCCGGGGACTTCGGTCCGCTTTGCCCACAGGCCGGAAGAGCTCCCGTGGCTGCCGGACAGTGAGCTCCGGGCGTTCGCCGAGCGCCCGCACGCTCCGAGCGCCGTCTCTTCCCGGCTCCATCCTTCAGCCATCACCTGCCCGCCAGCAGCTCGTCTACCTTTGAAGTTCAGCCATGGCCTCCTCCCCCAGGAAGCCCTCCGCCATCCCCCTGCGCCCCGCAGAGCTCTCTGTGGCTTGGTCACACCTCATGTAAGGGTCTCCTGAGCACTCGTCCCACAGCCCGCGGTGTGAATCTGCGCGTGTTCCCCATGAAACCATGAGGTCCCTGGGGACCTGGCCAGACGGGACTCCCTGGTGTCCAATGGATGGAGGATGGATGGATGGATGATGGATGGATGGATGGATGGACGGACAGATGATGGATGGATGGATGATGGATGGATGGATGGATGGATGGATGGATGGATGGATGGAGGGAGGATGGATGGATGGATGGATGGATGGATGGAGGGAGGATGGATGGATGGATGGATGGATGGATGGATGGGGACGTCGGCCATCATCACCCTGTTCTCGCCATCCCTGTGGATGCTGGAAAGTTCCCTGATGAAGGTGGACAGCCAGTGGGTGATGAGGCCGTGGGTGCTCTGCCGGCTCCGCAGGTGCCCTGCCTCAGCCCCGCCTCAGCCCAGGGCCATGCGCAGCACATCTCGCCTTTCTGGTTCTGACGAAAGCCATTGGCGCAAGGATGAAACCGAGAAGACCGGCCCACACAACGCGTCCCATTTCCCAGGCCGTGTCCCGCCCGCTGGGGAGACAGGACAGATGTGTCCTGCACAGAGGGTGAGATGCTCAAGATTGTCACCACCGTCCTTCCAGGCCATCGGGGCTGGCAGGGGGTCTTATAAAAGCCGCTTAGCTGGCCCTGGCCGGTTTGGATCAGCGGTTAGAGCGTGGGCCCGAGCACTGAAGGGTCCTGGGTTCGATCCCGGCCAAGGGCACCTACCTGGGTTGCAGGCTCGATCCCTGGCCCGGTCAGGGCGCGTGTGGGAGGCAACCAAGCCACGTGTCTGTCCCACATCGATGTTTCTCTCTCCCTTCCTCTCTCTCTGAAAAGCAATGGGAAAAATATCCTCCGGTGAGGTTTAAAAGAAACAAAAATCACTGAACTCAACTCCCTGTGACAGGGATCCGCAGATCGAAGGCGAGCGGCTTTCCTGACGTCACAGTGAGATGCGGCATCACCGGCACTACGCAGCCTGGGGTCCCCTCAGCCAGCGCCGCCCGGGCCCCCAGCCTCCCTTCTGTTTGCGGAGAGGCCTGTCTCCTGAATATTGTGACTGCTTTCCCTCCCCGCCCCATCGGGGGCTCGAGCGCAGGGGTTAGCTGCATAAACATCTGTAAAGCGATCGAATGCAGCTCAGACAAACCACAAAACTTACTAGGAGTCCATCGGGGTGAGACTCAGAGCCCTGGAAGCCCGTGAGTTCACGGCGCTGGCGGAAGCATCGCGGATGGTGGGAAGGGTGCGGCCCACTGGGGACCAGGCTCAGCCCCCCCCCCGGCCCTGCCCCCAGCCAGGCCAGACGCACCTAGCGGTCAGCTGCGCTCGCTCAGGACTGTCCGACCGCGAACAGTTGCCGTGTATTGACGGCCCAGGTGCTTGGCGTGAATCACCTGGTGCTCTCAACCCTCCCACAAAGTGAGAATCAGCATCTTCACAGAAAAAGATCGGAGCCCGGAGCTGGGGAGGGGCCTGCCGGAGACCATGCCCCTGTAAGCGATGGCCCAGGGCCTGAATCCAGTCTGCCTGGCGCACAGCTTATCCTTTCCGCTGCCAAGCTGGACGTGAAGGGTCCAAATGCTTTGGGCCAAATTAGCGTCACTCCTGGAGGAGCCAGAGACACTTGGGTCCTGAAACAAGACGGTGGCCCGCGGAGACGGAAGGGGACATCTCCTCGGATCCGCGGGCGAGGTGTCTGGTGGAAGCTCTGCACTTGATGGGTTCTGGGCTGTTCCAGGATCTGGTGGGATCGGGGCCACGGGGGCAATAGGAAGGCGATCCCGCCAAGGCCCAGGATGGCAGAGTCCACGTTCACGTCCCAGGCCAAACTGTGCCAGCCTGACTCCTGAGCTCGACTCGCTTGAACTCTCCCTGCCTGTGTCTTTCCGGCTCAGCTGAGAGGAGCAGGAGAGAAGGCGAGAGGAGGTCAGGGGTCCAGCGCCCACCCCGCCCCTCCAGGGGTGTCCTGCTTGCGAGCTGCTCCAGCTCCCCTCCGAGCCTGTTTCTTTCTTTTTTACGTAATTCCTTCTTTTTAAAAAATATGTTTTTATTGATTTTAGAGAGAGAGAGAGAGAATAAAGGAAAGGGAAAGAGAGAGAGAAACATCGGTCAGCTGCCTCCTGCACGCCCCCCACTGGGATTTGGGCCCACAACCCAGGCATGTGCCCCGACAGGGAATCAAACTGGCGGCCCCTCCGTGCACAGGGTGACTGACGCTCAGCCAGCTGAGCCACACCGGCCAGGGCCAAGCCTGTTTCTTGATGAGCACCCCTTCCCGGCCTCACTCCGGCCTGACACCAGCCTGACACACGCACATGTGGACACACGGACAGACACACACACGCACTCTCTCTCCCCCCCTTCCCAGATCTATTTTACAGGCAAAAAACCAGAGCCCAAGCAGACCTATAGCTTTCACAGTGTCGTCCGTAGGGGCCTCCAGAAACCATACTTGGCTCCCAGAAAATAAGGGGTGAATGAAAACACATGTCCACACAAACACCTATGCACAAGTGTTCAGACAGCACCAACCACAATAGCCCCCAAGTGGGAATAAGCCACGTGTCCGCCTGACGAATGAATGGGAGGACAATTGCGGTCCATCCATCCTGGGACATGACTCGCCTGAGAACGGAAAGGACTGGTCCCCGCACAGCGTGGGTGAGCCCTGAGAGCGTTGAGACACAGGGTGTGGGCTTCGAGGACAACAGGTGGCGCCACCTGCCTACAGATGACCAAGCACTGAGGACTCAGGGGACGGGACCAGTCCAGCCGGAAAGTGCAGGACCCCTTGCTCCAAAACCACGAGGACCCTCCAGGTGGCGCCAGCAGAGCGCCCGCCGAGCCCAGGGCTCCCTGAAGCGCAGGCACAGGCCTCACCCCGAGCCAGCCTGCCCTCAGTCCCTGCCCCACAGATGCCCAGACACGCAGAGCGGACGCATCCCTGAGCGGCTCCTGACCACGGGCAGCCTGCCCTGGGCCGTGTACCGGGGACCAGCACCTTCAGCGCTTCCCGCTTTGCTGCCTCCGGCTCCCAGCCTCTCGGGGACGGGGCAGGGGCCTACCTGCGCGAGAAGCCCAGCGCCCCTGCCTGGCCCGCGGCGGTGACCCACAGATCCGTCAATGCCCCCTGCACCGAGGGGGACATCTGCTCACGGCCGGGCGCTCTCTGCAGGGTGTCGGGCTCCACGGGCCTCAGGCCCTGAGACTCCCCCGGCTGCAGAGCCTGTCGCTGTCTCGCAGAAAACCAGAGGCCACACCGACAGCTGGCTGAACTGCCTCCGTCCCTCAGGCAGGTCTTATTTTTTCAGGCAGGTAGGAACCGCAGACAGGCCGGGAGGTGCTAGAATGTCAAGGATGAGAAGTACTGTTTGGTTTTCATCAGGCCTCAGAGACAGACGAAGCGAATTCATCGACGGGTTCGCTGTGAGACTCACGGGGTCGTGCTCCCTCTGTTATGGCGAGAATTGTGTCCCCAAAAATGTGTGTTGGATTCCTGACCCCCGGAGCCTCAGAATGTGATGTTATTTGGAAATAAGTTTGTTACAGATGTAACTGAGGTCATGCTAAGACGGAGTGTGGGTGTGGGCGTGGGCGTGGGTGGTCTCTGGGGTCCCTTCCATCTCGACATCTCTCATCCCACCCTCAGTCACGTTCCCACCTTGTCCCCAGAAATGAAATCCCAGGGTGTGCACATACATGTATGTATGCATATGTATCTCACACATGTGTGTTCATACCAGTGTACATTTACACACGTGTACATCCCAGAATATGCACATACATAGACATGCCTGTGTGTGTTTGCATTGGTATGTATGTGTATCTATGTCTTACATAGTTTAGATTAATACACTGGTTTTTATTTGTGTATCTATCTATCTACACACACACACTGGTATGTGTATGTGTTTATACTGGTATGCATGTCTGTGTGGGTTTAAATACATACTAATGTAATATACATGTATTTTATGTATGTATGCATATGTATATATTGACATTTATGTGTGTATGTCTATATTTGCTAGTAGGTATGGAGTGTGTTTGCTGGTATGTACTTACGTATGTGTTCACTGGTACACACACAGACACACACAGACACACACAGAATGCTTTTAGGTGGACCATACACCCTCCAGTTCCCAGTCCCCACCCCTCCCTTTTGCCCCGCAGCAGTCCCCTCCCTGAACTTAATTTGCAAGTGAGGTGGCAGAGCTCTGACTCAGCAGCGCCACCCCTTGGTCACCTTGGTGTTTCTGGCAGGACGGGATTGGCCACCAGCACAAGGGGACAGAGGCTCTGAGGGGAGACCCCAGGGAGAGGAGGCTCTGAAGGAGGCCCCCAGGATCGCAGGGTTCTCAGCTGACCCCAGAGGCCAATTTGCAACTCTGGAGATGGACTCAAACTCGCACCTTCTGTGAGTCCGTGAGTCTGGACGAGTGAGGAAGGGCGAGCCCCAGAGGAACTCTGGATCTGAGAGACCCTGGGAGGGGTGGAGAAGGCAGGTGACAATGCCCAGCACTGCCTGCAGTTTCTGCGGCTTGTGGGGAGCGGCTCCAGTCTCACACTCAGCCCGGTGTCTGACCCCGCAGCCAGGCCACTGAACTGGGCGACAGCCCAGGGTGAGGGAGAGTTTCCCTTGCGGGGTGGAGGTTGGCGAGAGGTAATCCAGGGGAGGGGAGGCGCCAGGGCGGGTGGTGCCCAGGACTCGGGGGGTGAGCTGCCCCTGAGGACCCTGCTGTGGAGGGAGGTTTAGGAGAATCAGGCCAGGGAACCAGCCTCGCAGGATGTGACAACGTCTCCCGAGGTGGCTGACCGGAGAGGGTGGGTGGACCACAGGGGCCAGAGCTGGAGAGGAGCCAGGGCACCGGGCACCACTGACTCCCACAGCGGGAGCCCCTCGGCCGCTCCCACAGGCGCTGTCGAGAGCTCCCTGCCCCGCCTGCCACCATCCCCATCGCATCCAGCTCTGGCTGCTACAAAGTCCCCTGTGGCCTCAAGCCGGCATCTGCTTTCTCCTCTGCCTTCGGATTCACCTAGTAAGCCCCCTCCTGGGGAAGAGGTGCCCCCCCACATGAACATACCTTGCCTCCTTGTGGGTGAGCCGGGCCTGGCACTCCTGCCTCTTCTCGGCCACGCCGCTGGGAGCCACGAGCCCCGGGGAAATAAGGGCCTTACCGTCCACCTGGCCAGGGTGCAGCGTGGATTAGAGATGATGCAGAATGCCTGTTAAAACACCCATGCAGGGGTCAATTATTAGCCCGTTTCCCTGTTTACAGTGAAAAAGCCAAGCCTCAAGCAGCTTAGGCAGCGAGCTCCAGGCCCCACCCGCTCCAGGCCCCAGCTGACAGGGCAGAGCCGGCACTCAAGCCCAGGTGTCTCTAGCTCTGGTCACGACGCCTTTGGCTCTGCCGCCTTCCGCAGGGTGTGAGGGGCCACGTCTCATCGTGTCTGGTCCTCAGCAGCCAGCACAGCTCCTGATACACAAACCCTAGGGATCCATACATGCTGGCCCCAGGCCCATACCTCTTTCTGCCACCCCAGGCTTTCCCTGAGCTGGGTGAGAGGCCGAGCCGGGGCCGTCGGAGGCTGAGTGAACCCTGACCTTGGGAGGTGGGGGGAAAGGTGCAGGGCTCAGGAGGAACGTTAGCCTTCCTGGGGCGCAGCACTCGTGCCCACCAGCAGGGGGCGCTGCTGCACCATTCAGGCACCTGCTCTGCCCATGAAGGGGCTGGGGCGCATTTCCTTTGCCAGTGAGGCTGAAGCTGTGATCCTCGGAATCTGCAAAATTCCGAGTTTGTGGATGAAAGAGCTAATGTGCATATGACAGAATAAAAATATATAGAGCGTGAAATTGACACTGAGGCATCTCCCTCCTCTTTGGGGAAAAAACACCCTTCCTTTGGGTAGGAGCTGACTTGCTGATTCTCTGAGGGACTCAGCGGGCTGTGCGCTCTAGTTGCAAAAAAAAAAAAAAAAAAGTGTAGCATTTAACCAGGAGTGACTGAGCTGCACCCGTGTGTGTGTCCCCGGGCAGCAGGCCCTGTGCGGGGGTGAATGAGACCCCAGTGATGCCAGTGTCCCTCCGAACAAGCCTTAATTACAGCACTGTGCTGTTGACATGTACAATATATCAACATTCCCCAAGCCAGGATTTGGCACACGTGGCCCAAGAAGCATCCCAGGGGCTCCGCTCTGGGGGAGTGCAGCTGAGGGACCACTATGCTGGCATTTCTGGGCTGAAGATGCGGGGACCTATGAGCAGGTCTGGAGAGCACGGGGCCATGGACAGAGAGCTGTGGGGGTGGCCCCAGACCACAGGGTGCCCTTGGGCTCTCACAGAACCGCCTCTTCCATGAAGGCTCGCCCAGGGCCCAGGCAAAGCCCTCTCTCTCTCTCTTTCTGGTGCCCCCCCCCCAAGCCTCCACTTTCTCTCCCTCGCACCCTCTCCTTGGGAATCTATCCAGGGCCGCAGCCTTAAGTAGCTACTAAAGATGCTTCCAAGACACCATTACTGAGCACACAGATGTAAAATAAGTAAGCAGACGATTTGTGGTGATTACCCAAATCAACACGTATCATAAAATCACATAGGCCCAGCCGGGCTTGGCAAAGCGGTTGAGCGTTGACCTAGGATCCAGGCGATCAGGGTTCGATTCCCGGTCAGAGCACAGGCCCGGGTTGCGGGCTGCTGCCGATCAATGACTCTCTCATCATTGATGTTTCTATCTCTCCCTCCCTCTCCTTTCCTCTCTCTGAAACCAATAAAGATATATTTTTTTAAAAAATCACAGAAAAACTGGCAAAATCTGAGTAAGCCCTGTGGGGGGCACCAATGTCCACTTCCTGGCTTTGATGTTGTACAAGATACTAACATTGTGTAAAACTTGATGAGGGGTGGGTACATGGACCTAACTGCACATATTTTACAACTTTTTACAACTTCCTGCGAATATGTAATAACTTAAGAGTTTTTTTAAAGTGTCCAGCCCACCCTTCTGTCCTGCGCTCCAGGCTTGTGCTTCCAACCACGGTTCCCCAATGCAGACTCCCCCGGTTTCCTCAAACTAGTGTGGTGGAGGGACCCCCATCACCCTCCCGCACCTAACTGCCCCCTGTGGTAGGGGGCGGAAGGGCACCAGGTCTCTGAGCAGTAGGGTGAGACCAAACCTGGGTTCGGCAACCTCGGTCCTTAGGAAAGAAGTCAGAGTCAAGACCCAAACTATAAGAGAACATTTATTTGGTAAATCAGAGAGGTGGAAAAGTAATTCCTAGAAGAAATGGGCTTAGGAAACGGGTAATAGAGGCAAAGGAAAGGCCCTGGGAGCTTGGGAGTGGGGAAGGTAGTGGTAATGCTAATGGGTGGGGAGGGAAAGGGAAGGGACAGGCTCCCGTGTGCTCTCTGGAGGGAGAGCCACTGGGTCCTCTGTCCTAAGGGTTGTGAGGGAGGGGGAGATTTTAGGGGAGGCCCCAGGGGAAGATCTTAATAGAATATTCAGCAGTTTCCCAGGTGTGTCCTTTCAGGGTTGTGGTCTCTGCTGATGGATTGGCGGCCCCAGGGCAGGGGGTCATTATCCAGTGCAGCTGGTCCTGAGGGCAGCTGTGGCTGGTTTTGCTGCTTTCCTGGGCCTGGAGCTGGAATACAACTGAGGCCTGGATGGTATCTCTAGGTTGGAAAGGCCAGGGGGTCCAAACCACAAGACCGGTGATATGCTAGGGGAGGAAAGGCCACCTGGGGGCGAGGTCCCACCTTACAATCGTCCGTTGCTAGGCACCCAGGGCTTTCCACCCCATGACCTTCTGTACCTGGCCCGCCCTCCTTGCTCTGCTCACGTCTAACGGCCTCCCACACCCCCACCCACTAGCTTCTCCTGGTTCCCAGTGTTCCCCGTCCCAGGCCTGTCCCCAGCCTGCTGTTTAATAAGCCTTTTAACACAAGAGCCAGCGCATCCTTCGCCTTGGGGCTGCGTACCTGCCCGGTATTGCTGTGCCCTCCACGTGCTGGACCAGGGAATTCCTTCAGGTGGTGACAGACTCCCTGACCTGCCTCTGGTCAGGCTCCTCTGAGCCTCTGGCCTTCGACCTTGGTGTCTGTCCTTGTCAGGCCTCCGTTGCCCAGTGACAGCAAGAATCCAGTTATGTCAGATTAGAAACCACCGCCCCCTCTGGTTTCTGACCAAATGCCTCATTCCCCACCCCCATCTCCCCACCCCCAGCTGCCTTCTGCTCTCCTGCCCGCCTCCAGCAAGATTCCTGCCAGAGCAGTTTAACCAGCCTCACCCCTGACCCCTGCCATTTCCTCTGGGCAACTTCCCCTCCCCTGACCCCATCCTGCTCCTCGCTGTAAGGTCCCGGCTTGTCCGTGGCCCTTTCGGAGTTGAGCCCGGTTCTACCCTGAGGTTTCTTTCCTCCTATTGAAATAGTAGCTGATTACAGTCTATTTTTCCTGCTGCCCAGCTCTGGTTTTCTTTGACAGTATCCAAAATCCACTTCTTTCATTGAAACTTTGTATCCATAAGGCTTCAGGAGCAAAGGGCAGACGCCAAGGGCCAGGGAGAGTGGAGATACTTGACTTGAGACAGGCTGTGGAGATGGTCTAGGACTCAAACCGACTGGAAAAACCTGACACTCCGGTTTCCAGAATCAGATGGAGCTTCAAAAAGAGCCTGACCATCCGCTTGGTCAACTCCGTCCATCAGCTCCCTGGCCCCACCGCCTCCGTCTGCTGGGGGAGAGGCCTTCCCCAGGTTCTCTCTCCCCGTTTGCTTTCTCTTCTGAAAAATGGGGACGGTGGGGCCTGGAATCACGCTTCATGGGTCCAACTAGACAACGTTTGCTCCGCAGAAGGCGCGGTGCGCGGTCCGTCCATGCGAGTCCGTCCATGCGGGCTGGGCTGGGCCCCCCCTCCCCCCCCCTCAGGCCCGGCTCCCTCGCAGGGCGCTTCCCGCTTTCCCCCCCTTCTGCCTGCTGTTCCCAGAACCAGTTTGAGTTTCCTGCTCCTTAGCTTCTCAGAGGGCAGTTGGCGCAGCAGAGGCGTTTGCACTTTGCGGACCAGCAGCGGAGCCCCAGCGGCACGGGGGTGTGGACCCGCATGGCCTCTCCCAGCCTCCAGTTCCTCCCGTGTGGGGTGGGTCTCGTTGCGCTTGCCCACGAGAAAGTGGGTGAGAAAGTGAGGGGAGCCATGTGGCCTGATCCCAGCTGTGCCCTTTCAGCTCAGGCCCCAGGACACAGTGGCTGAGGCAGATGACTTGATGGAGCCCCCCCCCCCCCCCCGCTGACGGCAGCATCCCCCGTTACACAGCCCAGACCTGGAAGGCGGGCTCACGAGTCCGCTTACAGAAGAGGAGCCGCGGAGATGTTGGCTGCACTGGGCCAGGTGCTCCTGGAGTCGGACCAGGGCGTTTCCGCCTCAGCCGGGCTCTGGCCTTGGCGAGGTCCCCAGGAAAGCCACTGCCCGGCCAGCTTCTGCAAGTGCCCGAGAGCCCGCTGCTCCCAGGGACAGCAGCTCTGTCCCCTCCCGCTGGGGATCAGTCATTTCATGACTCCATCAGCGCTGAGAGAGTGTCTTAATGAATGAGCTTTCGACAGCAAGTCATCAATTAGTTAAAAATTGCACTTGATCGATCTTCCCATGAGGTTTGGCTCCAACCACTTCTCGGAAAGAGCGGAAGCAGCGCCGTCTCAGTCTCCATGTCGCGGGCTCCTGCCATGTCCACGGCCAGGGGGAAATCAATCTCTTTAAGGCTGCGGAGAAGAGATAACGTTACTTCATTAAACCATGCTCCTTTCATAAGTTATTTTAAGTCAGCAAATCAAATGCTTTAAATAAACTGAAACAGTTTCATTCAAATAGCTTCCAATCGGGCAGTGCCTTGTGGTCATTAAGGGTTAGAGGTGGGCACAGATGGGGCACGAGAATGGCAGGATAGAAATCACACAGCAGGCTGAGTGGCAGCTGGAACCCAGGGGCCTCCTCCCAGATGCTCGGCCCAGTGCAGTAGTGGCCAGGCCACAGCGCCTCCTGCTGGCAAGTCCTTTCCTCCCCCTGGGCCATTGCTGACCATTGTCTTCTCTTCTGGTATCTTGTGACAGGGATCGAGAAAGGCCAACCCAATAGCCATCCTTCCTTATTAGCTAAACCCACATTTAATTCAAGGGAGCAACGTGTCCTCTCCAAAGCTCAACTTCCCTCGCACCCTAATGCTGTAAATCCCCGGGCAGCTCAGCTGCCCTCAGGGAGGCGGTGGAGGGCAGAGAAACATTGTGTCATTTTGTAATGAGTCAACTGACAAACCTTTGAAGTAACATTTTATTTTCTGCTACTAACAGTGGGGACTAATAATAGAAACTGAGCCTAACTCTAGAAAACCAAGAAAGAAACGTTTGCACACCTGAGTAGGGCTTTAACATTTGCATTCTGCAAATTTTCCTATGAAACTACAAAGTTGCACATGCCCTGACTGGGAGTCGAACCTGCAACCTCGCAGTGCACAGGAAGACACTCGACCACTGAGCCACACCAGCCAGGCTGCCAGACTTGGTCTTGTAGCTGCTCGCACAGATCCGTGCCTGCGCCTCTCCACTGTTAAATGTTTGAAAGGGCAATGCGGCCACCCTAACCCCAGACCCCAACACGCTGCTTGTCCCAAGGGGGCTCCGGGAGAGTCATAAAAGTCAAAGGTGCTGTGTCCGAGGCTGAAGTCCATTGCCCTCCGAGGGTGTTTTTGGAAGACCCGCACCAAGCGAGCATGGTTACCCCGCTCCTTCCATTCATTCCTCACCTGGAGCGCACTGAGCACAGAATAAGCCTGGGCTGGGGCCCGTCGATGAAGCGGTGCCTGCAGTCAGGGGCCACACAGCCTGGGCAGACGGACAAGCGGACAGTGAAAATGCAGAGCGGGAAGCCATCAGGTGGAGGCGAGCCCAAGGGGCAGAGGGAGCACCAAGGAACAACTCCCACCATCTAGGAGCAGGGGAGAGGGTGCCCAGGAGGCCTCCGGAGGGGGCATGTCCAGGGAGGGGCGTCTGCTCCCAGGCAAAGGGGATGAAGGTCCCGGGCATGTGATATGCGACTCTTGGGCTCAGGGACATGCAGGACTTCCCTCCCTGCTCTTGTCCTCTCACCCCATTTGCCTTAGATGTCTGCACCTCACACAGGTAACTTGGGGACTGAGTTTGAGCGCTGGAGAGTCACCCCTAAGAGGAGACTTGAGCTCTGTAGGAAACACAGCAATGAGGCTGTCGAGGGGAGCACTGGGCTCCCAGACAGAGCAAGAGAAAGTGGCTCCAAAGAGGCACCTACATCCGAGTGCAGTGACTTCGATGGGCTCAGACAGATGATGTTTACGCTCGGGATCCAGCTGTGGAGACAGAACAGCTGCTGTCAGGTGCTTCGGGCACCTCTGAAGCATGTTCTGAGATTTCAGAAAACCACGTGAGCCCACGCTGTTTAAACTGCTCCCCCCACGGAGGCTTCGGACTAAAGCAGCTTTGTTCCTGCTGAGTGACTCATGAATGCCCTTTGAAAGGGAACCACACAGACGTGTTTTGATGGGGAAATACAGCCATCAGACCGTCTAATTTAGGCCAACAAGGGCAAACCCGCCAGAACTCTCAGGCTGGCCTTTCCCGAGAGGGCCGTGTCCTGGGCCCAGGCCGTAGGTGGGGACATGCCGGCCGAGGAGGGACAAGGCAGACCGGCTCTCCCAGGGCTGCGAGTCTTCAAGAGTCCTTCCCGTGGAGTCGGGGGAGCTGGTGTGGATCCGGGCTCTCCCCTCTACCTGCCGTGTGCTCAGAGCCCCGCTGTCTTGCTCTGTAACCTCAGGGCAAGGCCACTGCTCCTTCGGTTAGAGGAGGAGCCCTGTGAGTGGCCCTCACTAACAGGCGTGGGTCTGCATCCGGGGGAGCACAGCATGTCCCCAGGTGCCTTGCCCACTCTCAGCTTCTGAGGCCCTTCCTCTGCAGTGCTGGGCGGAGCCGTACAAAAACCGCCCATGGAGGGTCCAGTGGCCCTTTGGGACATAGTGATTTACTGTGAAATGGTCTGGGTTTATGCTGATAGTGCTCACACGCAGATGCACAAACACCTGTTCATTGGGCTCCTAATACACACACACACATACATACATGGGCTCCATGCACACACACACACACACAGATACACACATGAGCTCCATATACACATACATGGGCTCCCAATACACACACATGGGCTCCATCACACACACACACACACACACACACACACACACACAGATACACACATGAGCTCCATATACACATACATGGGCTCCCAATACACACACACACGTACACATACCATATGTTCCTAATGTTACCGGCGAGAGGACGAGATCTCGGTTCTTGTCTCCTCGACGTGAAGGAGAGAATTCACTTAAGAGACAAAGTGCAGCGAAGCAAGAATTCATTGGCTGCAGCGAGAGCACACTCAGGACAGTGGAACAGGGGAGGGCTCAGCCCAGCAGAAGCAGCAGGAGGCCCAGGCTGGGCTGCTCTGGCTCCCTGGGAAGTCAGGAAAAGGGGCCTGGGAGACAGGTTCAGGGGGTGAGCCCAGGACTAGCTGCCGCTGCCCATTGCCCCCCTGGCTGCAAGTCTCCTGGAGGCCTTAGAGTTTAGAAGGTGCGGCCTGTGGGGGGGGAAGAGAGGGAAGGAAAGGCCCAGGCGTGTTCTCGGGAGGCAGAGTGTTGCTGGGTCCTTTGCCTTGAGGCTATTTTTCTTTCTTGCAGGTGGGACCCTGAGGGGAGGTCCCAGGGGAGGTCTTAATAGAATACGCATCCGCTTTCCAGGTGGGCTCGGTCAGGGTCATGGTCTCCGCTGAGTGGTTGGCACCAGGGCGGGGTCATTAGTCAATGCAGCTGGTCCTGGGGTCAGCCGTGGTGTCACTGGTCTGGTTTTGCTGCTTTTCTGGGCCTGGAGCTGAAATCCAGGGGAGGCCTAGATGTTGGGTGGAAAGGCCAGGGAATCTAAACCGCATGACCAGCGATATGGACGGTCAGGGGGTCCGAACCGCATGACCGATGATATGCTCGGGGAGGAAAGGTCACCCTGGGGACAAGGTCGCAGTTTTCCCAGTTTTGCCCGTTGCTGGGCACCTGGGGCTGTCGTCCCCGGTGACCTCCTGACTCGGGCCATCGTCCTGTCTACCTCCGGCCACACTGATGGGCACACACACAGAGCAAACAACTAACAGAGCGGAATCCACACAGCCCTGAGCTGCAGCTCCCTTCCGACCATAAAGAAAACCCCGGAGAATCCAGAGTTAACATCAGTCTCGTGGTGCTTGTACGGCTGTGGCTTTGTAACCGCAGGGCCTGGGGACAGACACAGCTCCAGGAAATGGGGCTGGTTTGCATCAACCCTGGATCACTTCTCTGCTGCCTTCAAACTGGGGAGATCCCGAGTCCTTGATAAAGGGAACCGACTGCGAAATCACAGGAGACAGTCACACCGAATGTCCACCAAAGACACACCTTCTAGTTTATCAAACCCACCCAGAACCCTTGGTGAGGTCGGAGGGGTACTAACTCAAGACACTAATGTCAGCTGACCCCACAAAAAAGCCTAATACACATGCAGCTCCACGGTGACTGACAGGAAGGCCCCGAGCCCACAGGCTGCACATCCTGCCCAGGCCTCATCAATGAACCAGTTTTAAATTTAGACTTCCTGACCAGCCTTTGCCCAAAATCAGGTAAAAAGCCAAGGGTTTCCACCGTCACGGGGCCTAGAGGGCCACCGCAGAGCCCTCCTCTCCTTCAGGGTCATTTGCTGACAGGCACCGAGTGTGAAAGAGACGAGGGCCCAGGGGCACGTGAGCCCCCGGGAGGCTCCTGGGTCTGGGGGGGACGGGACCCTCCAGAGGAGAGAGCAGGACGTCGTGCGGAGGGAGTCACAGGGGTCTGCAGTCTCGACTTTTCTGTATTTTTTTTAATCCCTGGTGCAAATACGTCCATTCAAAGAACAAGTTCAAAGCAACTACTAAGGCCAGGCGTTGGGGCTAGAGAGCTGAGCGGAAATCCCTGTGGAAACTCACAGCCTGGCCGGGGGAGCCACGTACAACTTGAAAAGCACAGTAATGAAGCGATGAGCCAGGTACCGAGCGAGCAAAGAGCAAGACGCGCCTGGGCCTGGGCGGAGGGGAAGGTGGTCTGTGCTGAGTTTTGAAGGATGGAAGGAGCTCACTGAGCAGACGGAGCCAAAGGGCCTCCCCGCTGGGGAGCAGGCTGTGCCCAGGGGGCAGGCGGCTGGAAGCCACAGCAACTGGGCAGCTCAGTGGTCTGACCCACTCCCCAAACTGCAGCCAGAGAGCTCTTTCAAAAATGCAGATCTACCCAGCCGGTGTGGCCCAGTGGCAGAGCGTCGTCCTGGGCACCAAGAGGTCTCCTGTTCCCGGTCAGGACGCATGCCCAGGTGGCACACTCGATACCCAGAAGGGGGAGTGCAAGAGGGAGTGGATGGATGTTTCTCTCTCATGGATGTTTCTCTCTCTCCTTCCCCCTTCCTCTCTCTCTAAAATCAATAAAAACATATTTTAAAAAATGTAAATCTACTTGAAATGGGTCTGCGGCTCCCTGTTACCCCTAAGCGACCTCCCAAAGTCCTTAACAGGGACCCTCCTGCGTTCTTCATGACCAGGCTCCCGCTCGCTCGCTCTCCTCACTCACAGGCCTCACTGCCCTCCAGGGGCTTGAAAGCACTAAGCTCTCTCACCGCTGAATCTCCTACGATCAGCTTCCGACCCCTAGTGATGGTTGCTCACCTCTTCCTTTGTATCAGGGGCCCTCCCTGCACCCGAGGCTGGGTGACACGTTGAACGTCACTGGGCCTGCTGGTTTAAAGCTGTCCTCCGCCTTCGGTTGCCAGCTCCAGGGGACCAGGGACCTATGGGGTCTGAGATAGAACAGGAACTGTGAATGAATGAGGGGTGAGGGATGAATGACCGCAGGGGGTCAGTGTGGCTGTGTCTCTGGAAGCATGAGGACCGATGAGAAACGGGCTGACGGGTCAGGCAGCCTAGACTGCGAAGGGCCCTACACAGCCCACTGAGGACTGGATTTTAGTCACAGACTATGGGGGGGTCACTGAAAGATTGTTAAGCAAGTGCCACAACTGGACTGGCTTTTTTAGAAAATGTTTTTAAAACCCTCACCCAAGGATATATTTTTATTGATTTGAGAGAGAGAGAGAGAAACATTAATTGGTTGCCTCTTGTACAAACCCCAACTGGGGATTGAACCTGCAACCCAGGTATACGGCCTGACCGGGAATCGAACCCACAACCTTCTGGTGCGGGACAACACTTCAGCCAACTGCGTCACCTGGCCAGGGCCTGGATTGGCCTTTTCAAAGGGTCTCTTCTGGAAAGATGATCCCGGCATCCATGTGAACAGGATGGCGACATTTCACTGCTCCTGAGCACTCCAGGCTGGGCTGCTGTGTCATGTTATGACTCAGGGCACAAAGCAGGCATTGACCGGCCTCTCTCCTCCTGTAACAGCTCTCGGTCACTCCTCGCTGTGTCTCGGCTCCGGAATAGGGATCTGGCTGACCCCGTGTGCCCAACCCGCCATTCCCACAGGCCCGGCCCAGCCTTCCTGCCACATGCTGGGTGCTGCCCAGGGCAGGTTCCAGACAGGACCCCGGTGGAGACTGGGAGCCCAGGCCCAGAGCTGTTATGCTCGGAGCCTCATGGAAAATGTGAACAGGGCCTGAGCAAATGGCACTGCTCAATTCTTGGCATCTGTGAGTGGGACTCACCAAAACGCGATGCAGAGCTGGGAGTGAGGTCAGCTTTGGCCGAGAACCTCACACAGGGCGGGGAATGTGTGGGGGGGGGCACCGGAGCAAATGCAAAGGGGTGGGGGAAGAGTCCCGGAGAAACCCTTGGGGAGAATGTGCCTGACTGGCAATCTAGAGGCCCCCCCCATCTGATACCTGACCCTGGGGCGCCCGAAGCAGATCTCCAAACGCTGCTCCCCAGACAAGTTCAAAGACCTCAGGAAACAGCTCACAAGCCCTTTCCAGAGTCGCAGACATGGCCTCAGAGACACCAGGAATTCCACAGAACTGAGAGAGTGAGGTCTCTGTTCAAGGCCATGGCCAGGTCTCTGATATGACTCAGGGTTATTACTTCTTTTAAAATATATCTTTATTGATTTCAGAGAGAGGAAAGGAGAGGGAAAGAGAGAGAGAAACATCAATGATGAGTCACTGATCGGCTGCCTCCTGCACCCCCCAGACTGGGGACCGAGCCCGCAACCCGGGCATGTGCTCTGACGGGGTATCGAACTGCGAATCTCCTGGATCCTAGGTCAATGCTCAAACACTGAGCCACACCCAGCCTGTAGCGTTATTATTTCTGCTTAAAGCAAGAAGTAGCTACAGCTCCGAATCCCACAGGCAAACCAACCCCTCCTGGTGGCACTTTCGGGTCCCCGGAGACATTCCTGCTCTAAGATCATAACTGTGTGACTGGTTCCCTGGGGACCTGAAGGAGTTAATGTTCTGTGGAAGGGGCTTGCTCACTTCTAACCTCACTCACCTCCAGGATTTGCCCCAACATAGGAACACGCTTGGGGAGAAACCCCAAAGTCTTGGTTTTAAGTGTCTAAGATGCCAGGTAAAGCTCCCCAAACTTGCTTTATACCTAAAACCTCCTGGAGCACTTATTACACATCCCGATCCCCAGGGCCCCTCCCCTGAAGACTGATTCTCTGGGCCCACAGTAGGGCCTCCAGAATCGGGGTTTTAATTTCCAGAGTCTGGAAATTCTTACGACTAGGTAGGTAACGGCAGTGCCTTCAAGCGGCGGGGACGGCAGAGGGGATGGGTGGGCCAGCCGTGGTCATTCCCACCACACCCCAACAGGTACGCAGCGACCACAGTGGGGAGCAGGCCGTGCTGGCCCGGGCGACCACAGGGACCAGGCCACAGGAGAGGCCAGTGCTGGGCACGAGGACAGCAGGAAGGAAAGTCCCCGGGGAGGGAAAGAAGCGCTCAGAACAGCGCTGGGAGGTGGCGGGTTTTGCCAACCCCTCTGCATTCCCTCGAAGATCACGAGCTGCCCCCCCAATAAGATGTTCTACGTGAGGCTTCTGAGGCTCGGACTGTGAGTCACCCACGGGAGGGTTTGGACAGGACCCGCTCAGGGCTTAGCCACAGGATGAAGTAAATTACGCCGCGGAGAGTTGGGGAAAATGTAAATTTCAGGGGGCTTGCTCTGCCCTCGCTACTCAGATCCTTAGAGCACCGAGTCGCAGGGGTACCCCCGCGTGGCTCTGCGACCTTGAGCTCCTGTCTGGGGAGGAACAAGGGCGTTTGCCGGTTTCCGTGCGGGCCACCTGGTGCCTCTGGAGATGCCGTCCGCCTCCATCCGCATTCCCGGAGCCCAGCCCAGGGCCTGGCACACAGCACATGATCCGAGAACGCCACCGGGTGGCTTCGAATCTCAGCCCTTTATATGACCGGAACGTGCGGCCTCCTGGCACTGCGATGGAGACGTCAGCTCCCGCGACCCGAGCAATTTAAAAATATATGTATTTGTATTGATTTTTAGAGAGAGAGGAAGGGAGAGGGAGAGAGAAAGAGAAACATCGGTGTGAGGATAGGACGTCCATCCGCTGCCTCCTGCATGCACCCCGTGACCGGGAATCAAACCAGCAGCCTGCCCGGCCGGTGTGGCTCAGCGGTTGAGCATCGACCCAGGAACCAGGAGGTCACGGGTTCAGGTCCCCATCAGGGTGCATGCCCGGGCTGCGGGCTGGATCCCCAGCAGGGGGCGCACAGGAGGCAGGGATGGACGCTTCTCTCTCATCGATGTTTCTCTCTCCCTCCCTCTCCCTTCCTCTCTTTCTAAAAATCAATGAAAACATATTTTTTAAAAAAACAAACAGCCACCTTTTGGTGCCCAGGGCCAGCGCCTGAGCAATATTTGATTCTAATTTTCTCTAAAGCCTCAGGAGATGCTTATCCGACTGTGGCAGGAGCCACCATCCACCCACGCGTTATTTCAGCGCCTCCCTCCCGAGGCGTCTGGATTCGCTCCACTCTGCGCGCAGTGACTCAGGCCCGGCCCTGCAGATGGATGAGCTGGACCCAGATTTAATAACCAGCCAGCCCGGGCGCCCGCACCCCCGCTGCCCTGAGCGTGGGCTCCTTCCTCGGGGGGCAGCCGCTCCCTTTCTCCAGCTCAGCAACCTGCTCTCGGGTCCCAGCTGGAATCAGTCAATGAAACAGCCAGCGGCTGAGCTGCCCTGACAGCTTCAATTATCAGCTCCGGGAACAAAAACAAAAGGATGTCAGAGGCAAAAAGGCAGCAAAAATCAGGTCCCCCTGTGGCGTGAATAGTGGAAGTGAGTTTTTCTTCTAAGTTTTGGCTCCATCTGGGGAGTCTGCTTCCCGATAGGCATTCAAAAGGTCTTACTTGACCATTTAAAAATCATAATAAATGGCACAAGCAAAGATTTACCTGTGACAGACTCACGCTAGGTTTTCAAGAGTGGGATGTAAAAGGTACGACAATTAATAGATTTTTATTGAGTAACGACCACGGGCCAGGTGTTTTACCTAAATAATCTCCAGTTCTTATAACAGCCCTGCTAGAGATGAGGTCATAGCTCCCTCCCCAGGTTCCCGTCTTTCCGAGGAGACGCTGAGGCCCCAGGAGCAGCTTGCTCACCGTAACCCTCAGAAGGCGCAGAGGCGGGACTTGGACTTTGGACTCCAAACCCTAGAAGCTACTTTTTTTTTTTTTTTTTTTAGTCTTTAATGCTTTTCTAACACTAATTTGTGTTTGTTTTGGTAACAGCTTTACTGAGACATGATTCACGTAACATACAGTTCAACCATTTAATAATTCACGTACCATATAATTCAACCATTTAAAGTGTACAGTTCCACGGTTTTTTAGCATATCCAGAGTTTCGCAACCATCACCTAGGTCAATTTTGGAACATCACCCCAAAAAGAAGCTCCGTACCCCTTCATTATCACCGCCCTATTTGCACTACACACTCCCCCCCCCCCCCCCCCCCGTGGCCCTAAGCAACCAGGAATCTACTCTCTGCCTCTATTTTGGATATTTCATATCAATGGCATCACGCAGAGGCGGTCTTTTGGGCCTGGCTTCTTGCACTTAGCACGATGTTTTCAAGGTTCCCCAGTGTTGCAGCCTGTGTCCCTACCTCATTCGTTCAATCACCAAGCGAGCGGCGAGGTGGACCGCGGCAGAGCATCGCACGACACAGGCCCCGACCCATCGCTAACACAGGCCCCGCAGAGCGGCTAAGGCGCCGTGGGAGCGGAGACCAGGGGCCGGGGTTCAGCTGAGGATCTTCAGAAACTTCCCGGAGGGGGTCTTGGGGTTGATCCTGCAAGGTGACCAGAGCTTGTCAGATGGGCGAGAAGAAGGCTGCTCCAGGCCCAGGTCCTGCGATAGGAAATTCTCGATGTGGTTCATGAACAGTGAGCGCTGGGTGTGGCCGAGTGCTGGTGACAGGGTTGCGGGCTGGTGACCGGGTTGCGGGCTGGTGAGGGGCTGGAGGCTAGAGCGCTAGGGAAGCCGTGAGGACCTTGGGGGCTATTAGGAGATCCCGGCAGACACAGAGCTTGGGGCAGAGAACCGCATTCAACTCACTTAACACAAAAGGGCCCTGCGAGTCGGGAAAGTGGAAAGTTTCAGGCGGTTAGAATGGAGTCAACGAACAATCCTGGGAAGGGACAGATGGTACTTAAACGTGTTAGGCATGTGGGCCATTCGATATCTGTCACAGCGACTCAACGCTGCCACCACCGGCGACACATAAATGAATGAACAGGTACGGCTGGGAGCCAGTAAAACCGTATGAACACTCGAACCTGAGTTTCATACAGTTTTCATGTGTCACAATATAGTTTTCTTTGTTTTCTTCAACCATTAAAAAAATGCCCAGCTCGGCCGGCATGGCTCAGGGGTTGAGCATCAATCCATGAAGCAGGAGGTCGCGGTTCGATTCCCCATCAGGGCACATGCCCAGGTTTCGGGCTCGATCCCCAGCAGGGGCCGTTCAGGAGGCAGCTGATCAATCATCATTGATGTTTCTATCTCTCGCCCTCTCCCTTCTTCTCTCTGAGATTAAAAAAAACCCATATTTTTAAAAAATGCCAAAATCATTCTTACTACAGATGAGGCCGTCCCTGGCCTCTGGGCCAGAGCTCGCTGACCCTGGGTCAGGGGGAGGCCGGGAGAAGCCTGGGCCAGACTGTGACTGAGAAGTTTCAGCCTTCTCCTGAGGCCAGTGGGGAAGCCGGGGGGTTGCCGGAGCAGAGATGGGGGACAAGGGGAATGCTGTGCCACCTGCAAACCGAAGGGTGGGTCTAAATCCAGGGGGAAGAGTGTTTGACGCAAGGAAATAAATGATTGCAAGGACTGTTCACAAGCCTCAGCCAAATCTATTCACACACAGGCTGCTAATTAAACTATTTTTTTTTTGCTTTTCCACCCTCTGCAGGCACTTTCTGTGTTGTCCTAAGTACCTGAAAAGAACAAATGGCGTTTTCATAATTAGCCTAAGACGATTTTTATTAACACAACTTGCCCTTGGGTGTATAGTCCAATGTATCAAGGTTTCATCCTATATGGGCTCCATCCCACGAGCATGACTCAGGGTGGGAAGGTCCAGGTGCGGCCTCTTGGCAGGGAAGGTGCAGTTATACTCAGCCGTGGGCTGGTAAATGTTTAACAACCTGCTTCCTGAAAAAAAGTGTGTGCAGACATGCATATGTTTAAGTTAATGTCATTCTATAAAGGGCGTATAGCACCCCACTTATAACTAATCACAAATTACACGCTATTATTTGTTGTAAATCCCATACAGCTAATTGACTTTCACGGGGCGTGTTCATTGATTTTTGCCGAGCTCTTGCATTCATTGAGGTGTCTGCAATTCAACCACGACTTGACAAAATAAAACTACGAATAAGTGCTTGGTTATAATCCAGCTCATCAAAGAAGTTGCTTGTGTCATTGACGAATGAGTGTAGCTGCCCCGTGAATGTTGGTTGATGCTTTTGGTTATGTTAATGGGTAAGATAACAGTGAAGTCCTAAAGATGCCTGCTGTAATCTCACCCACCAGTCAATGACATGCGCGGCCTCGTTGCCGAATCGCAGGAGTCTGCAAACGCTGAAAGGGTCTGACCAAAAATATGTTCACCATTCACAATGGAAGGCTGCAGACACAACACACGTTTGGTCTCACCTGCATTAACACCTTCTCTATCACTTTATTAAGTTTAGGCAATCAACAAAACAATAAAATAAAGCCTTGGTGTTTAACATTTGCCAATTTCTGTGGTGTAAATACTTCCACCATGGACAATTTCAAGCTCCCAGAATGCACAGTTGGGAAGAGACGTGCCTGGCTCACTACTCTGGTAGCATTTCCACCGAACAGATACAATCGACGACTTGCAAAATTCCTGAAAATCTAACAGTCCGTTTTCTGGAATCAGCTAGAGCTGGCTCTAGCACAGTACAGACTACAGCTCATTTTTCTAGAGCTGAGCATGTCACCTGTAGAAACTGCTTTGTTAAAACAAAATAAAACAGACCTCAAGTATCTCATTGTGAAGCTAGCAATAAATAAATTGGTTGGTCATCTAAACGTACCAGCTTAAAAAAATAACATTCTCAAAAATTAGCTCTAAATGTCATCTAAGACATGCTTACCCTCAAGCGTCTAGGCCCAATGGTTAGGCTCCTGGCAGCGCTAGGGCCCTCCTGGCGGTTGGTTTCCCTCCTGTGCCCAAACTAACGTAAGACCTGGGTCAGGCGTGGGCGCTAGGGAAGGAGCCTTGGAAACCAGCTGGTCCATTTTCTTTCATTTCCAAAAGAGTTGAGTCCAGAGAGGTTAATTTACTTATCCAAGGTCACAGATGAGCAGAGCTGATAACAAAACCTAAGTTTTCATTTGTAAAATAGTTTCTGCTGTGCTAATTTCCCCCCCACAAAGTGCCCAGGTGAGGTCACCTTGGTAAATGTCTTCAGACTTCTCTCATGTGGGGATAAATTAGTCCCTTCAGCAACACTGTTTCGGGGAGAGTATTATTAAGCTGTGGAAATCAAACTTCTGGTTATGCTTACCTGCCTGCGTCGTTAGGGTTGTTGTGGTTGGATTTGTTTTGTTTTTTCTATTTCATTACACTGTTTACCTTACTCTTTTAAGCACAGATCTGCCCATTCCAGGAGTAATCATTTACAAATTAACAGCAAGTGAACTGGATAAATCCTGGGTTAAAACCAGCCAACCCTTGAGCGAATTTCAGAGATAAGAACGTGTTTTACACACTTTGATCTGAGGGAACAACTCAGGTTCTTGAGAACCACAGGAGGCAGAAAATTCCTTTGGAAAATGGGCTGTTGGCCAATCTCAGTGGGCTGCTGAAAATTCCATTTTCGAGAGGAGAGGTTTTTTTCCCCCCTCTTCCCGGGAAATGACAAGTCTGAAACCCCATGTTTCTTTTTTTCATTTTTTTGTTTTTCTTAAAAAATAATACAAGTCTACAACCTCTTATCCGAAACCCCTGGAACCAGATGTGTATGGAATTCAGAATTTTTCAGATTATTAAATAGGTAATACAGCCAAAATACTAGATAATCTGTCACCCCCAGTGGGGTCTGGGGCCAATACTCCATAATCAAACACATTTATATTTTGTAGCAAAACATAAATATTCATGAAAGTGGGATGAACAAGACTATAGATAGCCTCATGTCAGTTCATTTCAGGTCAATTTTACCACTCCAAGTTAATTAGTTAATTTTAAAACTTGAGATTAGGAAGGCAGTTTAGATTTTAATGTCCTAGATAACGGGGTATAGGCCTGTGATGCATTAAAAAGCGTGTGCGTGTGTGTGTTTCCGTGTGTAAGTTTTCTTGAGCCACATTACACTTTTTAAATTAATTGTTGGAAACGACTCATTCTCATTACATTAACGTCAGGGACGCACCAGCTATGTTTGCTCTGATCTTGCTTTATTTTGGCTCTTGCACTGGACAGGGTTTCCCGAAGTTCCCAGGGACGGCTGGAGGGATGCACTGCTCAGGGTTGCACCCGGCCGTCCTCTGCGCCCCTGAAGCAGTGGACTTGGCAATGACGTCCCTCCCGCCTGCTTTTCCCCCACTTGTCAAATGCCACGCAGCTTTGCAATTTTATTTTTGTGGCTACTAAAGGGAGGACCCTTCAGTGCCTGAAAAGTTATATTACACTAGAGAAAAGGAGAACAGGGGTCGCATATAAAGAGAACAGAAGAGCGCCAAGGTCGACCGTGTCCTGTGGGGTCTTGAGCGCCTGATTAACGCTGCACTGCACGCCCAGAGCAGCACTCCTTTCTCTTCTTAAATCCTCGGGCCAGTCCTCCAAAAAACAAGACTTGAAAAGGTATCCAGGATATTCTGCAATGTCAATGAACAACAACAAAAACCCCACATGAAACAAACAGAAATAAACAAACAGAAACCCGGTAGCTGCAAAACTAGCTTGGAGGGACCAGAATCTGCCCCGAGTAGGACAGGATGTGTCGATATAAATAACATGGAAGGGGCTTGAATTGTAGCAAGTTGCAAATAGAGGAAACCACGAAAGGCACTAAAAGAGTAAAAAAAAAACCCACAACAAAACACATAAAGGGAGAATAAAACAAGAAATGCTACAGTTTTTAACATTGTAACTTACCGTCTAGTGTAGCAATAACCGCTCTCCACCAAGGGCTATGTCAGAAAGCTAAGTTCCACAGGCAATGCTACCAAAATACCAAAGGCCATACATAATGTCTGACCCAAGCTGCCACCTCATATAGCGAATTCTTACATGGGAGCTTGAAAAAGATCGTTGACTGGCCCACTGTCCTGCAGCCTCAGGAGCCGGCCTTGTCTAACATATTGAATTTCCAGCGTCTCTCACACTTCCTCCTTTTCAGATACACAAAAGGTTTTTGTGAAGTTCCTCTTGGTTTTACTGCCGGCCGCTACAGAAACCAAGCCGCAGGCCTGGTGTAGAGTTATAGGGTGTGAGTTTATTTGGCTAGGTCTTCAGAGCTTCTGGGTTTTTAGAAATAACGACAAGTGTTTCTTTAAGAGCTGTTAGACGAAAATCTGCACTGATTCAGACTCTTTACTGGGCCAGTTCCGTATGAGACTTGCCCGATATTGTCGCCCGTTTTCTCTGAAACCATATGAAAAAGCTCCGTGACGCGGTTATCTTCCCAGGGTGGGGACTGGCCTCGACCCTAAGCCCATTCCAAGTAACCTGAGGAAACACGGCTGGAACATTTGCTACGAGACCCTAAGCACCCCGCAGGTCTCCCGGTCAGGGTTTGAGCATGGGTTTGAGCCCCGCTGGGCCATGCACGCGGTGCTCTCGGGCACCCGGTCGCCTATATCCACCATTCCCCGGCTCTTTCCCCGGCCCCGGCCGTGGGGACCAGGGGAGCGCACAGAGCACAGCCGCGCTCTTCGCGGGCATTTCCTATTATCTTTGCAGAACCACAACCTGGTGGCGCGCGGCTGCCCGGGGCGCGCAGGGGGCGTTTGCCACGCTAGGCGCGCGCCCAGGGCTGGCCGCACCGTCCGGTAGGGGGCGAGCTCCGCACACTTTCTCCCCGGCCTGGACGGGCAGGCCCCGCGGCCCTGGGGGACCCCGAGACAGGCTCCGAGCCCGGCTGAGGGGGGGGGCAGGGATGAGGGGGTGGGCGCATCCTGCGCGCGCCCTCGCGGAGCCGCGATGGGGCCGGGGCCTGGGACCTGCCCGGGGGAGCCCGACGCGGCTCTGCCCGCCGCCCGGCCAGCCCCGCGGGGCGCGTCGTCGAACCCGGGCGCGCGGCGCGGGGTCCGAACGCCGAGACAATGCGGCGCGCGGCGCGGGGCGCGGGGCGCGGGGGGCCGGCCGCGCGCCGCCTCCTTCCTGCCGCTCAGCTTCCCGGCGGCGGCGAGCGCGCGGATTGGCGCCCGGCCCCCGGCGCCGCCCCTCCCCGCGCCCCGCCGGCCGCCGCCCCCCGCCCCGCGCTCCCGCCCCGGCCCGGGCCCGCCCCTCTCGGCCGGACGCGCTCGGGGCCCGCGGCGGGTGGCGGGCAGTTCCCGCGGCTGGGCGCGTCCGCTCGGAGCTCGCGCGGGAGGCCAGGCGGCGGGCGGACGGGCCGGGCCGAGCTGCGCGGGCTGCGCGCCGCCCCTGCTCCGCCGCCCGGGCCCGCGGCCGGCCCTCCCGCGCCCTGCGGCGGCCCCGGCGGCCCCGGCGCGTCCCTTTGTCCGCGGGCGGCGTCCGAGCGGCCGGAGGGAGCCCGCGCGGCGGCCGAGGCGGCGGCGATGCCGGACCAGATCTCCGTGTCGGAATTCGTGGCCGAGACCCATGAGGACTACAAGGCGCCCACGGCCTCGAGCTTCACCACGCGCACGGCGCAGTGCCGGAACACCGTGGCGGCCATCGAGGAGGTGAGCGCGCCCCGGGCCCGGCCGCAGGTAGCTGCGCCCCGCCCGCCCGCCCGGTGCCCTCCCGCATCCCGGGAAAAGTTTCTCTCCCTCCAAACCCGGACGCGGCCGGCGCCCGGGGCCCGGAACAGAAGCCCTTTGTTCCGTGTCGGTGGCTCGGGGGACGCGGCCGATGGCCACCTCGGGCCTTTTAAAGACCCTCCTCCCCCCGCTCCCGTCGCGGGGCCCGGGCCTGCGGGACCCCCAGCGCGCCCAACTTTGGCCCGAGAGCCGGGGCGGGGTGAGCGGGCCGGGTCCCCGCGCCCCTGCCGCCCCGGGCGCCCGCCTCGCGACTGGTTCCAGCGCCCCCCGGGGCAGGTGTGCGCCGCGAGCCCCGTCGGCCCCACCTTCCCGGGGGGACCGGCTGCCCAGAAGGGTGGGCACCCCTGAGCCAGAGGGGCCCGAGGGGCTCCGCGCGGCGCCCGGGGGAGCGCGGGACGCGGGGCGCGGTGCGCGGGGCCGGGCCTCACGTCCAGAGGCCTTTGATAGCCGCCCGGCTACCTGCGCCTTACCTGTTACCTCTGACCGCCCGCCTGGCAAAGGCCTGGTTCTGCTGAAGGTGCAGAGTCATCGCGCCGGGTGCTGCCCAGGGAGCCCCCGCGTCCTGCGGAGGGAACTCGCTCGGGTTGACGGCCGGCCGCCCGCGGGGTCCGAGGGGCAGCGTTTGTGAGCCCAGGGCCGCCGGCCAGCGACCCACTGCGGTTGGGGCAGCTCCTCACCTGAGCCCTCGCTTCCCTTACGGACCAAAAGGGCCTGGGATGCGCCCTTCCCGGGGCCGTGGCGAGGGTCGGAGGCCCTGCGGTAAAGCGCCGAGCACCCCGCCTGGGTAACCGGTTCACCACCCAGACGTGCGCCAATGTTGAGAAGATGGTTACATTTCTCTTGGCCCTAAAACGGGGGCCCTGGAGGTGCTTTAGAAGGTGACTGGGCTCGAGTGAGCGCAGGGAGGTGACCAGGGAGCTTTAAGTTGAGCCATGGCCTGTCCCCCCCCCCCAACAATGACTCTGCTGTTAGGAACTGCTTGGGGGGAGAGACCCAGAATGTTTCTCGTAATGGAAATTTTTTCCTTTGTAGACACCAACGGTCAATATAGGCTAAGTCAAAAGTAACCGATTCAGCATTCTGCCTGTTTTAAGTGCAGCCGGGGCATCTTCCCAGCCTCCCTCTTCCCTTCTCTCTCTCTGATTTTTTTGGCAGAGGAGAGCTGTGTGTAAACCTTCCGTGGTGAGTTCTGTGATCCCACCTCACTTAATCCTACCTGTATCCTCAAGGCTGAAAAAGAACACCTTCGGCACTGGCCAGTTTCTCAGGGGTTAGCGCAGCAGCCCGGGAACTGAAGGGTCCTGGGCTGGAGTCCAGCCAGGGGCAGGCTCTGTCCCTGGTCTGGGCACTTGCGGGAGGCAACCAACTGATGTGTCTCTCACGTCAGTGTTCCTCTCTTTCCCTCCCTCCCTCCCTCCCTCTTTCTCTCTGTCTCTCCCCCTTCCACTCTCTCTGAAAAGCAATGAAAAAATATCCTCAGTGAGGGTTAAAAAATAAATACTAATAATAATGCCTTCCAGTGAGGCAGGCAGGAGGGCCGTAAGAAGGTTTTTTTTGTTTTTGTTTTTCAGAAGTGCTGGGCAAGAGAAGAGCGTTCGTCATGTTTTGAAAATACACCATTAATAATGTTAATGGAATGATTGCAACCAAAAGGGAAGCTGACTATTTCTTAAGGGAAGGAAGCTCTGTACCCAGGGCCTTTAAAAGAGCCTGATTGTGTTTAAAGTTCTGTTTCTTTTCCCCGCTGCAGCTTGTCAGTTAAATATTAGTAACCGTGCCAGATGTTGGGAAGCCAGGCAAATGGGACTGGCTATGACGGTTGGCATAGCCTCTCTCTGATTAATTTCGGTTTCCAGCGTGTCATTCCAGAGCTCTTTCTGTCCGCCGCTCAGGGGCTTACCCTTGGAGCTCAGTTACTGAGCAGATTAAAGAGGCTGGATTTGGGCATTTTACTGAACTGCAGGCTTTCTCCACACCGCTCTCTAAGCACAAGAATTGCTTAACGTCTCAAATATGAAAAAAGTGAACTCATTACAGGTCTGTCTCCCTAGAAGCAAATCCAGTGTGTGTACCAGGACGATGGCACGGGCGAGCTTGGATTTATGAGAACAAAATTGGGAAGTTGTTTCCTTTCTGAGAGGAATCACTGTGGAGTCATTTAAATAATAGTCTTTCCAGCCCGGCTGGCGTGGCTCAGCGGTTGAGCATCGACCTAGGATCCAGGAGATTGAGGTTCATTCCCAGTCGGGGCACGTGCCCGGGTTGCAGGTTCCATCCCCCGCCGGGGGCGTGCAGGAGGCGGCCAATCAATGACTCTCTCTCCCTTCCTCTCTCTGAAATCAATTAAAATAAATATATAATTAAAATAAAATAAATAAATAATGGTCTTTCCAGGCTGTTTACCAAGCCGTGTTCCATTTATGGTTTTATTAACCAGCAATGCCCCTATATTTTCGTTTTAAACACACGCCTACTTTTCCTACTGAAAAGAGACTCGAGGGTGGGTATGTGACATAAAGTTACCGATTTAACAGACATAAGTTAAAATTTGCATTCTCGGAGCCCTATGTTTGAACAAATGAGTCATGGAATTAGTAAACTAATTTTAAACTGATTTAACCTTGGTGAACCTGTTGTTTCCAATATGGGTTACTGTCTGCTAAAATTCACTTTACAACTGAAACGTACTTTTCCGTTGATATGCACACCTGTGCCTGGGCTCTAGCACCTTATACTGTGCGTTTCACATCTGTCGTACATATGCCTCACCCCTGCTTTTTTTTTTTTTTAATATATCTTTATTGATTTCAGAGAGAGGAAGGGAGAGGGAGAGAGAGATAGAAACATCAATGATGAGAGAGTCATTCATTGGCTGCCTCCTGCATGCCCCCGACGGGGGATCGAGCCCGCAACCCAGGCATGTGCCCTGACCGGGAATCGAACCCCGATCGCCTGGATCCTAGGCCGACGCTCAATCGCTGAGCCACGCCCGGCCGGGTACCCCTGCTTTTATACGTGAGGAAACTGAGGCTCAGAGAGGTTGGTTTGCTCAAGGTTACGGAGCCGGAACTTGAACTTGGCTCCCTGCTGTTTTTAGAATCCAGTTGTTAACACTGGATTCTCTAAGTGACTCCTGTGTCACATAGACCTGGGTTCCAGTTCAGAGTCCACCACCTGCCAGGTGCGTGCTCTCAGGTGAGCCGCCTGCCGTTTCTGCATTTTCCTCGGTGCTCAAGTCTGGATAACAGTACCCGTGGACCCTTGTGGGGAGGGTTTGGGGAGCAAATCCTCAGCGCAGTACCTGCCAGACGATTGGCTTAGGGCATGCTAACTGCCTGACAGATTGTAGTGAATCCACTGAACCCAGTGAGGACCTTGGGCCCCAGAGTGGGGTTTGCGTGAGCGGGTAGGGAGGTGGGGGGAGTGGGTGGTTAAATGAGCGAGTGAATGAACAGCTCCTCTACCTGTTCACCCATGCTTATTTTGTTAACTGGTTTGTTCTCTTGGCAACAGGTTAGCACATAGCTGTCTCATTTTTCACTTGATCACTTTCTCTGAGCGAAATAATTATTTTGCACAATTTTAGCAAAGTCTGGTGCTGCCCTATGGAGTACACGCTGTGTTTTGGGAAATAATGGGGAAAAAATAGCGGTGGAATAAATCTGAAAAGTGGGCTTCCCCCCCTTTTTTTGGGGGGGGGTTGATTTTGTCTGTTTCTTTGTGTCTCTGGGCACTTTGAAATAGTTTCAAAACAGGTACAAATTGTATCCACACCTAGAATGTTCGTGGGCACTGTTACACTCTCCTTCAGAGCCCCATCCGTCTGCCTCGCTTTGGCTTCGTTGCATATGTGGCTTTAAAAATAAATTAGATGTTGACTCGTAAGTAGTAAAATTTAATCTTCCTTCTGGGGCCATGACTCTCTCCGCTGTTGCCGTTGGTTACCTTGGAAATCTCAGTGCTGTCACAAGCGCAGGGTTCTAACTGCAGGGGTGGGGGAGCGTCTGGGTCACACTGACCCCCAGGGGCCTCGCCGTCCTTAGAGCCAGACATCCCTTCCAGCGGTGAGAGTGGGAACCGGGCCTCTGGGCTTCTCTAGGCGAGAGTGTGATTTGGAATCTTGGCCCTTTGTGACTTGTTTGAGAAACGGCTCTTCCAGATCCCAGACTCGCCGACTTTGAGCCTGTCCTCGGAAGGATGTCACCTTCTTGCCTGTGTGTTTGTGTGTTTGGAAATGAGGCTCTGTGGTCGAACGGGGCCACCACACAAGGCCGTGTTCTGAAGTCTGGATTGATGTGTTGGGAAATTTTCGAGTCACTCAAGGAAGAAAAGACCTTCTCTTACGTGGGCCCCCTCCCCCTTCCCACCGCTTTGATTTCTTTTGTTCTTGTGATTAACGGTAGAAGTAAGGCTGCTCCTGGTGGGTTCCAGACCCTGCCATTCATTCAGTGTGTATGGAGTCCTGCTGTGCTAGGTGCTGGGATTAGAATCCAAGAGGAATGAGTTGTCTCTGAGAGAGCCTGCAGCTCAGTGGGAGGGACAGACGCCCTATAAACGAGTCAGTGCGGTCAAACCTTGGGAGGGCTGGGCCTACAAGGTTGTTCACAAACACACCTCAGGATGGGCGTGGCCAGGTGTGCCCGGGGCTGTGGTCAGAGGCCTTGTGGGAGGGCGAGTGATTGGGTTGCAAAGTCAAGGTAGTCACCACCACCTGCTCTAGTCACGAAGGTGCCTGGGTATGGCCTTCCCTGTGGCCTCCCTGCCTTAGGTAAATATTGGTCCACTCCTGACATGGCAGCCAGCTAGGCCTCTGGGTGGATTTTCCTGGCCACCCACTCCACAGAGGGCTGCTGAGGCTGAGAGTTTGAGCAACGCCCGATTCTTCTCGCACCCTGCGTGTTTGCAGGCCCTGGGTCCTCTCTTCACGGAGCACGGACACCCCGAGCCTGCAGCGTCCAGCGTGGGAGCCTGAGATAAAGATTCCATTTCTCAGCTGCACCGTCTGAGTTTCAGGTGCTCGGCAGCCTCGCGTAGATTTAGACCATTTTCCTGAGTGCGCAGGGCTGGTTCAGACCATTGCAGTTCAGACCCGCCTGAGACCTGCTGAGTCAGCCCTGCAGCTGAGGAACATCCCAGGTACATTGTGTGCACATCAAAATGTGAGAAGCACGTTCTAGCTGAACCCTGGCTGCACACGGGAAGCACTCGGGGCGTTTTGTAGAAGAGAGATGCCGGCCCCTCCCTGACATTCTGGCTCCGTTGGTTCAGGTGGGGCCTGGAGCACTGGCTTTTTTTCTGTTTCCTGGCACTGAGAGTTTAGGACTTTTTTAATTTGTCCCAAAGTTGCTGAAGCAAAGTTGGGATGACCCATTCTGCTTTTCTTTACACCCCCCAATGCACACACACAAAAAAACTATTTGTAGGAAGAAATGGTTTTGTACGTGGGAAGAAATGGTAAATTCAGGACTTACAGACGAGGGTTGGCTCTGTCACTCATCCTTTAACAGGTTTGTGCAGACATCCAGTCGAAATCAGTGGGGCATCTCCTTTGAGATGGTATCTGCACGGATTTCCAAGTAGACCACAGGGCTTTTCCTGTGGCTTGTGGTCCCCCCTCCCTCCCCCTCCCTGCCCACTGTCCTGCCCGCACAGAGCCATCCAGTGGCCCCTTTATGGCGCTTCTGCAGTCTCCGCGGACAGGCCCGTGACAGACAGTTTTGGATGCTGGCTTCTTGCACTGGGTCATCCCCCTGGGTCCTTGCAGTTCCAGCCTGATTGCTCTGCCCTCAATTTCTCTTTTATTACAGGAATTTAAAGCCTCTCTAGCGTCCTCAAATGAAGCATTTCCTGTAAATGCCTACCCTGTAGATTTACCATTTTGGGTGAAAGTGGCCGTCTTGGGCACTGCCCATGATGTCCTTCCGCTGCACTGGGGGAGAGGTGGCCTAATCCAGAGTTTCTGAGCCCCCGCTCCAGGGCCATTCTCTCCGCCCTCCAGCCTTGGCTTGGACCTTTCTCCCCGGTGTCGGTGTCGTACAGGGAAAGGATCACCTGTCTGCCTGTTCCCTGCCTTTCCTCCCAGGTTTTCTCCGCATCAGCGCCGTCCTAAATGCCGTATAAGCCGCCCCTTTACTCTTTCCCTCCTTGCTGGCTACTCCGATCTTCACAGCATCTTCAGGTGATGGGCCAGCAGGGCCCCATCCCACAAGGCCTGGTCCTGGGAGGGGTTGGATTTTGTTCTGATGTGATGGGAAGCTGTCAGTGGGAAATAACACGATCTGATTTGCATTTTACAATCTCACAGTGGCTGTTCCAGGGAGAATAGGCTGGTGGGAGGAGCGGGGAGACAGTTTTCAAGGAGACCTAGGGGTCTGCATTGTTTCTCGGGAGGTTGCATTTGAAACGGCGCTGTCCTGAGTGTGTCTGAGGTACCCAGAGCATGGTTGACGCGCAGCCGGCCACCGTTGGGTTTTTTCCTCTTGTATTTTTTTTTCTAGCATTTATTGGGCGCTTACCGTGTGCTGGGCATGCTCTGAGTTCTTCACACATATCAACGATTAACTTGTTTAATTATTACAAACACACAACAAGGTCCAGAGAGCCTGAGCCACTTGGCCAAGATCACAGAGCCAGGGAGCGGTCGGGGCAGGATTGAGACTCGAGCCTGTTGCCACAGGAGCTGTTCTCTCCGCCGCCTCCACCCTGCAGAGCCAGGCCCAGCAAAGGCCTGCGCGTCTGTGCCTCTGTGACCCCACGCCCTTGGGCTCTGGTTTTCCTAAGTCGCCTCTACTGGAAGATTTTCCCGCTGCTTTGGGTCCTCTCTGCCGCCTCTGTCCGCGTCGCTGCGGAAACGGTTCCGCTCCTGCCTCCTCACACCTGGCAGGAGGCCTGTCCCACTAACGGGATGCTGGTGACGTCAGCTCCCGTCCCGCCCCAGGCGCTCTGTCGGTTGCTCTCCTCACGCTGCCAGGAAAGCGGCGGGTGAAGGCGGTTCCCCCGGTGATGAAGCCCCTTGTCTCTCAGGCCTCGAGCCAGGCGGTCGGGGTCCGAGGCCTCTTTCCCCGGCTTCCGGGAAATAGGCACATTTCTTATTACAGTTTTGTTTTTTTCTTAAACACTAACTGGAATGAATGGCTGACATTAAGCCCCGTTCCGTGTGAAGGACGGTGCTGTGTTTTTAATTGGTTATTATTTTTATTTAATATGTTTTTATTGATTTCAGAGAGAGGAAGGGAGAGGGAGAGAGGGATGGAAACATGGGTGATGAGACTCATTGACCAGCTGCGTCCTGCATGCCCCTTGCTGGGCATGGAGCCCGAAACCCGGACGTGTGCCCTCACCGGGAATCCAACCGCGATCTCCCGGTTCATGGGTCGGTGCTCGACCGCTGAGCCGCGCCGGCCTGGCTGGAATTGATTATTGAATCCTCTCAACAGTCCTGAGGTGGGGCCTGTTGTCCTCTCTGTTTCGTAGTTGAAGAAACCGAGGCTCAGACAAGCTACACGGCCCCGGGTTCCTCTCCCACAAGCAGCAGCCACCTGAGACAGGCATCCTCAGCGTGTCCTTAGGGGCCTTGCTCCGGTCAGTCCTTCCGTATACTGCCCGGCCATCTCCTGCGGGTCTTGTTGCCTTTTAGGTGTCCCCGTGGGTCTCCTCCGTGCAGACCAGTCCCATCGTGGCTGAGGTGGTGTGGTGGCCAGGCTGGGTCATCAGACACCAGCCCCGGGGAGGTACTTAGCCTCAGAGCCGCTGATTAAGTGGCCTTCGCTGCCTTGAAGTAAATTAAAAGGACAGGTCTGGCCTCACGAGCACTGTCCCAGCTGCCTTCAGGACCCCAGGGCCCGGTGGGCTGTGATAAGATCCGCACAGTAGTCCCTGTGCGTCAGCAAGTCTGTGTTTTGAGCGGTGGCCCCTGAAGGCTGAGTCACGGACCCGGCGTGTCTGGGCAGCTTGGGGCCGAGCAGTCAGTGCCCGCTGGCAGTTCGGGAACTTGGGGAGATTCTGGGAGGAAGAGAGACTGTTCAGTCCCGGTAGTGCCTTCGTTCCTCGGCTCGCCCTGGCCTGTCGCCGGCCTGCTCCCGGTCCTTGAGCAGGTGATCTCACCGCCGCAGGCTCCGTAGCTGAGACGAACCGCAGGGGTTCCAGCCGGACCGTTCTGCGTCCTTGTGTTCCTGACCGGCTCCTCTGCTCTCTCTTTCTCTGGGCTCTTCCTCTCTGTGCTTTTAAAGAGGGTAGCGGGGAGCATACACTTTACTCTTTCGTTCCCCCCTTTCAGGGCCCGTCCCCCCGTATGTCCCTGGAGTCCTGTGGGGGTCGGCCCTGAGCTGGGATCTCACCGGGTGCGTCGCTGGCTGAGGTTGGGAGAGGGGCTGTGGCGCCCACGTCACCTTGGGGTGGCGGCTTTCGCAGTCTTAGCTGCAGTCCTTGGCCTCGGTTACACCTTCACTGTGCTTCGCTTCTCTGGTGGGAAGCAGGCCATGGTGGTGATCACAGGGCTTCACGGCCATTGAAGAATTTGGGCTGCCGAACTTTAGGTAAATACTGATTTTCTCATGTTGAGGGTCTAAGGGCCTCTGCCTGGGGTTTGGGGGGAGCCGGCACGCTCAGCAGTGGAGCACGTGGTCTTCTTCACGAAGCTGCGGTTTTCACGTCAGCTCTGCGGCTTGGTTCCCGGTGGAGCGGAGAGGGCGCTGGGCAAGGGGCTGGAAGAGTGATTCTGGCTCTAGCTGGGCCTCCACCTGCCTGTGTGACCTCGAGCACATCGCTGCCCTGGATATGTGGCCTCAAGGTGGGGGGTTTGGTCCAGTTGACCTCTGACCGAAAACCCCGTGGTCTTCGTATCACATAGATTGTGTTCGTAAGGGCTCTGAGTCAGTCAGCAAGCAACGGCCGGCTTGTAGCCCTGAAGAGAAAGCCGAGTTCTGAATTACACCCGCAAGTTGGTTACAAACAAAACAAACTTCTGTGGCCTCCCGAGGCACTTATTTTTGTTGCTGTTGCATTTTTAAAAAATGGAGATACAACACAGACACCATCACATCACCCTTCCTATAGCGTCTGGGCGGTGGCCGTGTCAGGATACTCACGACACCGACACCGTTCCGCCGCCACCAGGCCCAGGCCCAGGCCCAGAGCACTTGCGTCGCCCCCTCGCTTCTTGACAAAAGGTCACTATTGAGGTTCCCGGCTTTCCTCTCGCCTGGTAAATTCCCCAGGTGGTTTTTCTTTCTTGGCAAGTGGGAATGAGGTGTATCTGCTCCTTAAGCCTTTGGGCTGTCGGAACCTGCGCCTCTGTTGGCCGGGGTCGCGGGCTGCCAGGTCGCAGGCTGCCAGGTCGCAGGCTGCCAGGTCGCAGGCTGCCAGGTCGCGGGCTGCCGGTTTGGGAGGGGTGCGGCCGGGCCGGGCCGCCAGCAGGGAGAGCAGGGCGGACACCCGAGGAAGGCGGGCAAGGCGGCCGGCACCTCCTCCGTCTCCTCTCGTCCCTGGGGAATGAGTTGCTGACCCTGCAGCCTACGCAGTGTTCAGAGCTTAGCATCCCCACCTCCCTCCTTTTCGCTGGCTCCTGTCTTACTCTCACCCATGGGGTGTATTTCCAAACCTTTGGGGCCCTGTGTTTTCTTTTTAATTTTATTTATTGATTTTAGAGAAAGGAAAGGGGAGAGAGAGAGAGAGAGAGAAGCATCGGTTTGCTGGTCCCCTTACTTACCTGTCATTGCTTGTTTCTTGTATGTGCACCGACCTGAGATTGAACCTGCAACCCTGGCGATCAGGGCGATGCTCTAACCAGCTGAGCTCCCCGGCCAGGGCCTGTGTTTTCTTTGCTTTTTCTTTATTTTTGTAATCTTCACCCAAGGATATTTTTTCCATTGCTTTTCAGAGAGAGTAGGAGGGGGGTGGGGGGAGACAGAGAGAAACATGGATGTGAGGGAGACACACTGACTGGTTGCCTCCCACATGCACCCCGACTGGGGCCCGGGGCCAGGGATCGAGCCTGCAACCGAGGTACGTGCCCTTGGCTGGAATTGAACCCGGGACCCTTTAGTCCGCGGGCCGACACTCTAACCGCTGAGCAAAACCGCCAGAGCTGTGTTTTCTTTTTAAAGGCAGGTCTTCCAGAGGGGCCTGGAGGGAGGGAGCTTTGACCTGGGATTTCAGGCCAGGCGTCGTCACAGCGTCACACCCGAAGCTGCGGCTTTGGTGATGACAGGTAACGCGGCTCCTTTCCTGCCGCGCGGCCTTGCTCAGTTTTCAAGAACCGGGCTCGCTGTCTGTCTTCTCAACGTGATTTATTGTCCCCTGTAGCTGAGCTAGAAGGAGCTTAATTTCTGAAGCGCGGCTTCCTTCCTTACGGTCGGAGAAATACGGAGGCTTGATCGATCTTGTGGCAGAACCGCTTTAGTCGTAGCTGAAACGAAATCTCTCGGGGCCCCTGTTTCGTTTGCTCTTTTAATTTACGAGCCTCCCTGCGTCCCTCCAGGCGTCTGTCGCGAAGCCGTGGCCCTTCCGTCGCGGTCAGTCTGTCGGGTCTCAGCTGAGGCCTGTTCCTGCCCCTCAGCACCTGCCTAAGCTCCTGACGCTTCGTTAGATGTTTGGTTTGAATTAGGGAGTAACGGCGGCAGCAGATGAGTGTTTCAGAAATTCGTTAGTTCCCCGTTTGCCATCGTTCCCCTGTAGGGTCCCCTCCCCGGACCGCGAGGTGCCGGGGGTAGGGCTGAGTATTCTTCTCTGGGGAGCCGCAGAACCCAGCACGCGGGTCTCAGAAACCGTCGAATGTCGAGGTCCCGGGTAATCTTTTTAAGTCTGCGACTGTCTGCCTTTCCCTTCAAAGGTCTGCTGTATGTTTAGATTTAAATGTTTAACCATTGTCACCCCAATAAACTTAATCAAGTGTTAAAAAAATCAAATAAAAATAAATAATAAGTGAATAAGTGTGTTTCATTGGCAGTCGCAGGGTTGTCGTGTCATCTTTGAAACGATTAGAGGACCAGGAAAGTCTCTCTTAAGGGTGACCAAAGTCTCTGCTCTCTAAAGCACCCCAATCGAATACGGTTTCTTCACTGAACGATTTACCAGTGGTGTCCTCTCCTCTGTGGCACCTTCCCGCACGTACCCCGTCCGTCAGAGCCCTTCTTTCCTGAATTCGTAAAGCAGTTAGTCTCTGACTGACTTTGTTCATCTCTCTAATCCATCTGTCCATCCATCCATCTGTCCATCAAGCCATCCATCCATCATTGGGACAGACCTGGGACGTCTGCTGCCCCTGTGGTCCTTCGTTATCGGGGCACACGCTGGCTGTGCCCTGGGAAGGACTCGGCGTTGTGCGCCTGGTCCCGCAGTGGCCGAGGCCGAGCCTCCCTGGACCCACCGCCGTTCAGCGAGGGACGGCTCAGGAGGCCCAGGGACGGCTCAGGAGGCCCAGGGACAGGTCAGGAGGCCCAGGGACGGCTCAGGAGGCCCAGGGACAGCTCAGGAGGCCCAGGGATGGCTCAGGAGGCCCAGGGACAGGTCAGGAGGCCCAGGGACAGCTCAGGAGGCCCAGGGTTGGCTCAGGAGGCCCAGGGACGGCTCAGGAGGCTCAGGAGGCCCAGGGACAACTCAGGAGGCCGGCGCCGCTCGCCCCCCGCTTCCTGTGTTTGTTCTCACTTCCTGACGCCGGCTGCAGGCTCCTAGGAGCAGGAGCTCTTTTTTCCCTTTTTCTTTCTTTTTTTAAAATAAGCTATTATTTTTATTTACACTTAACTATTTTCAAAACACTGTTGGGAGGGATGGGCCGAGAAACCAGCCGCCCAGAGGTGTGATGACTTTGCAAAATAAGATCCTTAGCGGCCGCCCTGGGACTCGAACCAGGATCTTGTCAATAAATAGAAATTCTGGGACCCAGAAGCACCCAAGTATCTGGGAGCCACTCCGTAGACTTTTCATTGAGTCTAAAAATGTGTGGTGTGGCGTGTGTGGGTGCAGGTGCAGGAGGCCTTCGCGCAGCGTCTGTTCTGGAAGACACGGTGCCCTACGCGCACTGCTGACTTTGGGGATGACTGCGGAGGACAGATAATTTAGAAATATTTGCACATTACGTCAGGAGGGTTCATGGTTCCCATTACTATTAATACGGTGGTATTAGCTGTTCCGGGAAAGGTGCTCTTTATCCGTAATAAGCAGCTAATGGCAGCCAGCCCGGGAGGGAGCCGGCAAGGGCGCAGCGCAGGTGTGGTTATCATTTAAATGGGGGCGGGGGCCGGGGGGGCCTAAATCCCGCTCCCGAGTCCTGTGAGGGGCAGGGTGCTCTCCGGCCACATGACCTTGGCATTGTCATCTTGAATTCCTTATCTTTGGAATGAAGCATCTTTTCACGTGGTCGGTGTTTCCCGCGTGCCACGGTGACGCTCCGGTCACGAGGCCGCGGCTCCTCCTCCTCCTGCCCACGCACCCGGTTGGCCGCGAGGAGAAGGGGAAGGGATCCCAGGTGGGCGCCAGGTGGCACCCGGGCTTCGAGTCCGCCATCACACTGCCCAGTTTTACAACGTCCCCACCCTTTCGGGCGCTGCGCTTTGCTCTTTGGCTTCAGACCCCTCTGGGGAAGGGCGCGGGGGGCCGCGGGGCACTGAGCCCCTGAGGGGCTGGTAGAGGGCGTGCCCGCGCCCGTGCTACGCTGGACGGAGTCCTCTGCGATGGCCGGACGGCTGGCCCGCCTCTTTCCGTGCGGCCGTCACCTGGACAGGCGACACCGTGGCCCCAGCTGAACACGGGCTGTCTCGGGATCTCAAGACGGGGGGCGCCCCCCACGGGGCACTGCAGCTGGAGTTTTAGTTGTGCTGGCCCAGGCGGGAGTGTGTCCCTAGTCCTATTTCCTGCTGCATTCCTGGGACATTCCCAGGGTCCCCAAAGGCCCTCACCGGCTCCAGCTGCTGAGGTGGGAGGTTCGGCCACTTCCGAAGCCAGCACAGCCCCCTCCCTGCTAAAGGCCTTTCCCCCCCAACACGGGGACGCCCGATCGAGGGCAGGTGGGAAGTAGACAGGATGCAGGTGACAGGCAGAGGAGGGTTTGCTCTGGGGCCTGAGACAAGAAGCCCCTGGGAGGAAAGGAGCTATCGTTGTCATTTCAAAATTGTGTCCCCTCTTCCCCCTGGGTCCTTACATCTCAGATTTGGGGACAAGGGATCCAAGCAGGTTCAAAGATGGAAGGAAGGGTTTCACTGGTGGAGTTGGTTGGGGGTCGGCAGCACGTGTGGGAGGGGACTCCCCTCAGCCTCGGGGAGGGGGGGGGCTCCCATGCTGTGCTCTGCGGCTGCTCCGGGGACATTGGAAGTCAGCCAGGCTTCGCTCAGTGGCCTTAACAGGTGAGCATTAGCCCCACCCGCCTCGTCTGCACCCTCCAAAGTCTCTCGGGCCTGGACAGAGGAGTCTGCCCATCTGTTGATTAACCGACCTGAGGACTGACTGACATGAGGACTGACTGTGGGTCTGCCCTGGCTGAGCTGGGCCCTGGGGCAGCTTCGAGGGAGGGAGGAGAGCTGACCGCTCTCCCGGGTGTGCTGCCAGCCTGGTGGGAAGGGCCCGTTGTGGCTGGAGAGGACTTTCGGACCCGTGTGGCCAGCGTGGTTCCTGCAGGAGCCCGGACCCTTGTTGGATCTGGAAGGACAAGCAAAGCCTGGCACAGACAACCACCAGGGATATTTGTTGAGTACGTGACAAGTAAATGAGAGAGAAGGAGATGGTAGAAAGTGTTCTAGAACAGGGACGGGGTAACCGAGCCTGGGGGAGGGGGCGGGTGCCTGGAGAAAACGAAGATGGTGCAGGGCCCTGGAGGGCTGTCCCCACCTCCAGAGGGCTGTGCTCACCTGTAGGGGGGCCACGGGGCGGAGCGGTGCTGGGCTCCCCGTGTGTGAGGAGTGGGAGGTGGGAGGAGGGGCCTGGCCTCCTCTAAGGAAGGTGCTGGCTGAGAACAGCTCTGATCTCCGCAAGGTGGTTGTGTTTGTTTGTTTGTTTGTTTTCCCCCCAGATATATCTTTACTGATTTCAGAGAGAGGAAGGGAGAGGGAGAGAGAGAGAAACATCAATGATGAGAGAGTCATTGATCGGCTGTCCCCTGCATGCCCCTGACCAGGGATCGAGCCTGCAACCCGGGCATGTGCCCCGACCAGGAATCGAACCCCGATCTCCTGGATCCTAGGTTGATGCTCAACCGCTGAGCCACTCCTGGCCAGGCGTGTTTTTCCCCCCATAATGTCCATCAAGGTCTGCAGCTTCCGTCCAGGCGCCGGGCTGCTTACAGATGTGAACAGAGCCCTGGACTTCTCGTCCACGGTTTCACAGCGTAAACAGATTCCTAAAGGAACCATTACAATGCGGTGTGATCGGTGCGGTTGGATACAGAGACAGTCGCCATGGCAACGCCAAGTCACTGGTAACAGGCTCGCTTGCCCAGGGTCTTGCAGGGAGCCCAGGGACAGTGATGTGGCACCGAGGAGCCCGCCACTGTGCAGGAGTCTCAGCCACTGTGGGCTGAGCCCCGGGTCTCCAATCGGCGGCCGCCCGCTTGTTCCCCTGAGGGCTGTCCTGCAGCCGGGCCGCAGGGTGGTTCCCGGGTGGATGGAGGGCGAGCGGAGGGATGGAGCAGCCTCTGCACGGGGCCTGGGCTCTGCGGGCACCGAGATGCCCACACAGTCTCCGCGTCTCCTGAGCTACCTGGAGAGGATGGTCCCAGTTCCCAACTCGGCTGGGAGCCAGGGCGGGTGTGGGGAAAGCAGGCGGCGTTTTCCCCATTTGAGAGAAGGCTCCCAGGAAAACGCCTGCGTTTTCTAACCACTGGCAAAGCCCTTTCAGTCAGGTGGACGGGATCTGGGTGGGCCCTGGGGTGAAGGCAGGCGGGGCCGGGTTGCTGTGCCGCAGAGCGCAGGGGCCGGAGCCGTGGCGTTGTGGGGGCCCCGCAGCTCCTCGCCTCCTGACGGCACTCACCTGCCGTCTCCAGAGGGGAGCTTGCCGCCAGGCTGGTCTGTGGTTACTGTCTGTCACTTTCCCTGCCCCACTTCCTTCCTTTTTCTCTGCTCACCAGCCTGGGCAAGAAGGTTCCCTTCCTACCGCAGGATAGGCGGGGGCATTGCTCTCTGCTGGAGGGGTTTCTGGTGGGATCCTGCCCCTTCCGCCCCTCTGGCCAGGGCTGGCCATCTGCCCAGAGCTGGCGGCATCCCCCCATGACCCCTCCCTGGTTCTTCAGGCTCCCCGGCTTCCTCTCCTTCCTCTTGGTAACTGAGCTCCTGGCCTCGGCCCAGGAGACAGGCTCTGGAACTTACATGAAGTCAGGTCTAATCCGAGTCCCAGGTCTGTGGGCATCTAGTGCAGTGGAAAGAGCCTGGGATTTGTACCCTCTTGGGTCTCAGGCGAGCATCAGGACTGCTGTCTGCTCGGTGAATGCACGTGTGTGGGACTGTGACCTTGTAGAGCACAGAGGCCTCTCTGATTTGATGGCTCACTGGTGTTCTGTCGATGTTGCCCTCATGTGTCTTAGAGGGAAAGGCCTTTGAGGACGGCCCTGCGTTGTCTTCTGTGACCTAAACTCCCTGCCCTGCTCTGCTCTGGCCAGGCTGCCCCCTGACCATGCCATGGGCACTTTGGGTCCTTCAGAACCATGGCCTGGCCGTTCCTCTGCCCAGGACCACCTCCTCTCCTCCCAGGCGGTCTGCACGCCTCACTCATTCACCCCTTTCAGACGTCACCTCAGGAGGCCGCGCTGACCACTGTTCAAACCCGCCCCCTACCCTCCTGACCGCCTCTTTTCCCCACAGCACATATCACCTCCCAGCCTCATACTTGATTTACTTGTTACGGTTTTGTTGTCTATCTCCCCTCCCCCACACTGGATTATAAGCTTCATGGGGCCAGGGATTTTTACTCTTATGTAATGATACAGCTCCAGCCCCCAGAATTGTGCCTGACACACAACACACGCACAATACATGTTTGTTGAAGGAATGAAACTGGCCAGCAGGTTAGCTGAGATGGCAGCTTCCAGGAGGCTGGTGTGACTGGTTTTCGGAAACCTTGTTTCTCTGGCCGCAGGTGTTACTAGTTTATGGAAACTTTGTTTCTCTGGCCGAAGGTGTTACTGATTTATGGAAACTTTGTTTCTCTGGCCGCAGGTGTTGCCGGTTTATGGAAACTTTGTTTCTCTGGACATAGGAAGAGACTTGATTCTTAGAAGGTACTGTTTAAAAAGTTGAATTAGTGAGTGTTTACCCTTAAAAGAGTAGGAAGATATTTGGATGGTTTGGTCGGTTAGGAAGCGCACTGTGACCGAGGGTGGAAGGCTGCCTTTGCCTTTTCCTCTGGAGGAGGGGACCCCAGGGCTCCACCTGTGCCCAGCTGCAGTCTCATTTCGGATCCACCTCCAGCAGGGCTCCGAGGATCACCGGTGTGTTTCCAGTTGCTGCTTGTTAGGAACTGATGTTGCCTATCTGTGCTCCTTGTTTTTTTTCTACTCGGTGGGGGGGACCAAAGTAGTTTCTCAGTAGGAATTCAGAAACGGCTTTGAGACTGCCTGAGTCATCTCATTATTATCGGAAAGGGCTGGGAGGGTAACCCCCAGGGCTGCTCTGGTGATAGTAATCCTGTCCCTGGGACTATTATAAGGAAGGCTGGTATTATGTTGGGACTTTGAAGAGTCTATCAGATAGTAAAGGAATTGAGAAACCCTGGTAACCACCTGCCCCGTCACCTGTCTTCCTGTGTGTAGTCTTATCTTGTGGGAATTTATTTACTTGTTAACGTTAAGGTCTCCAAAATAAACATCCCCCAAATGGATACCCAGGTTACAGAGTTCCCTCGATGAGAGGCTTTTATGCTTCTCTGTTGTTTTCTCATTTGCAGGCCCTGGTAGTTCTCCAGTGTTTATAACCTCTTTTCAGAAACAGGTTTTTATAAATTCTTCAGATTTCACTCTTTTGCTAACACTGCTAAAATGTGTGTGGTAGCCCGGGACCAGTACGCGTTTCAGGAACGCAAAGAGGGACGAGAAATGGTCCTTCCCCACGCGGCGTCTGTGTTACTCAGCCCATGGGATGATCGGAGCATCTGCTTTGAAAACGGTTGGGCCTGGGCTCGGATACCGATTTCACCAGTTAACACCTGCTGGGCAGATACGCTCCTTACTAATTTTTATTTAACAGCCACTCACTGTGTGCCAGGGCCTACGTGCTTCACAGAAGCCACATGCATTTAGTCCTTTGGCAGCCCCGTGGTAGGTGCCGTAGTCGCCCCCGTGTTTAAAGAAGAGGAAGCCCGGACACAGGTCCCAGGACCACGCAGCCAGCGGTCAGACCAGCGTTTAAACCCTGGCCTCTGGCTCTTGAGCCCCTGCTTTCTGTCACTTTGTCTGCTGCCCCTCAGCGTTCTGAGCTGGAGCTTCCTGAATCCGAAAAATGGGAGAACTGAGATGGCACTGCCTCGGCACGGGCTCAGCGAGAATAGGTGCGGAGCCATAGGTGGAGCACGTAGCCCAGGGCCTGGGGGGGGGGGGCTCGCCGCAGCTGCTGCTGCTGCCTAGTGGAGGGGGTCAGAGGCTACACAGATGGTACTGGTACCATCTGTGCTGGGTGTCCTCACAGTGCTGGTGACAGACATGCTTCCTGTGGGACACTAGGAAGCCCTGGGAAGGGGGAGGAAGACCCGTGACTCAGCGTCTGTGCAGCAGGCTCCATCCACAAGCTGGGCCCTTGCCTGTTCGAAAGCCCCGGGTTTGAGCAGGTGGGTGGGTGTGGCAGGTGCAGGAAGAAGGCTCTTTCTGGGGGTCCAGTGGGGTGGACTCTCGTGGAGCAGGGGGTGGAGTGGGGTGGCGGGCTGGTTACCCCCTGTGGGGCCGCGTGTCCGAGGGCCCTGCGGAGCCCACCTCCGGCCTTGCAGAGGCTCTCTTAGCTTTGCATGTTGTCATTTTCTTCTCTGTCCTTGGAAATTTTCTCCCACGCCGTCCTTCCAGCGGGCTCTGGAAATGCCCCGTTTTCTGTGACTCACTGGTTGGACGCATCCTGTTTGGGGAAGTGTGGAGGGGGGACTTGAGAACGGGTGAAGTGTGCGTGCTCCTAGTGGTGGGCACAGGTGATTGGTGCAGGCGGGAAAGGTTCTGCTTTTCTGTTCCCCCTGGAAAGCCCAGTCCCCCTCTGCCCCCCGCCTCATGTCTGGCTCCTCCTGAGCTGAATTTCTCCAGATACTTTGCTTCACTGACTAGACCTGACGTGTGCCCACTGGAACTGTCCCTCCTGTGTCGTAGGTGGGAATCTGTGTGAGGCTGCAGACTGGTAGGATTAACCGGATTAGAGATGGAGTGGGGCCTGGGTTTTACCTTGGTTTGTTTTTAAATATGTTTTTATTGATTTTTTTTTTATACATAGAAAGAGAGGAAGGGAGAGGGAGAGATAGAAACATCAAAGATGAGAGAGTCAGTGATCGGCTGCCTCCTGCATGCCCCCTGCTGGGGCTCGAGCCCACAACCTGGGCATGTGCCTTGACCGGGAATCCAACCAGTGTCCTCAACCACTGAGCCACACCGGCCGCCTGGGGCCTGGGGTTTTAAACCTGACTGAGTTAGGTGACCTTTCGAACCAAACAGCTGGGCTGTCTTCATTGCACCAGGTGGCAGGGAGGGTGGCCGGGAGGGCGGCAGGAAGGAGTGTGCGCCAGGTGCCCGGACAGCGCTGCTCTTTCGAGCAGCAGCAGGTGCGGCCCTGCCCCCCGGGGTGGCGGGGGCACGCGGTGCGGTGGGGGTGGGGGGTGGCGGAACGCTGGCCCTTATCCTCGACGGTCTGAGGTTCCCCTGGCAGGCTGCCGGCTCCGTGTTGAATGAGGGCCTGACTTGTTCTAACAGAGGCCGCACGTTTTAGAGCGTCTCCAGCCGCGCTCTGTGGAGCCCCAGGCCCTCTGGCAGGCGGATGGGAAAGCTCACTGCTTTAGGGAGCGAAGTAACGGGAGTGGGAGGGGAGCCCGAGCTGTGGGGACGGCAGCCAGGTGAGGCCCAGGCGAGGCGCAGGGGTGAGGGGCAGATGGCAACGTTTACAAAGCCTGACAGGCTGTTTGGTCCCTGGGGGTCCATGGTGGTGGTGCCCGGAGAGCCTCTGTGGAGGGCGAGGCCGGTGAGGCCTCCCGTGAGGGCGAGGGCGAGGGCGGGCGGAGTGGCCTGCAGCTTCTTGCCTCCTGGGGGATGTTGGCACAGTCCAGAGGCGTGTTTGGGCGTCATAGCTGGGTGAGGGGTGCTGCTGGCATCTGGGGCTGGCTGTCCCTCAGTGCCCAGGACAGGCCCTGATGTCCCCAGTGCTGTGTTGAGAGCCCCGGGCTGGAAGGTTAAGTAATGGGAGGCTTGGGGGGGGCATCCTCTGCACCCTAACTGCCCGTGGGCCCCAGTTCCTGGTGAAAGGAGGGAAGGGCTTGGTGGGCCCGAGTTTCTTTTCAGGTTAAACAGGATAAAGGTGAGTTAGAAACGTTCGTGAGCGGAGGCTTAACCAAGCGCCATGAATTGGGGATCGGGGTTTCACGGCACCCGGATGTATCCAGTCAACCGAGATCTTCAGTCCGTTAACGTGCGGACCCTCGTGGACGCCCCGTCCTTGTCTCCGCCTGTTACTTTTCTGCGCTTGCACCTTGTGTATGTAGAACACCAGTGACCTCCTTTTGGGGGTGTTTTGATCCCTTAACTTTTCTGATGTGCAGATTAATAAAATGAAAACGGCCTTGGTACTGACAGAGAGAGAGTGCATTTAATTTACTTTTATAATGATCTGTATTTAAAAAAAATCTTAATTCAGTGTCCTTAAAAATAGGAAGACTTTCCACTGGAGAGTTAAAGGGAAATTTAAAGATTGGTGGAATTAAAAAAAAAATCCAAAGCCACCTATTACCCCGTTGTTGTGTGTGTACTTGCTCAGGTGCATGCGTGTGCTTGCGTGTGTGTGAGACGCACACCAGGCCTTTTGCTCTTTAAAATCACGCCTGCCTTTATAACCCGGCAGTTACAGTCCTTTCTCCCCCTGCTTTTCTTGCTCTTCCCCCTTTCCTGCGTTGGATGAAAGGTGCTTATTTTCTGCTGAAGGTTGTTGACTTCTCGTTTATTTCCTAATTAAAGTTCTGCCTTCGCTGAAGAGCTGAGACTGTGTCTTGTTTGTGGTGGGGGCTGTGGGAGGCTTTTGAGTGAACAGGACAGGGACAGGGCAAGATCCGAGTCAGAAAGAGCCCTCGGAGGCCGGCAGCCGGGCAGACAGGACAGCCCGGGCGAGGCCAGTGCGAAGGCTCAGACCGTGGGCGGAGGCCTGAGCCTGGGCAGGAGCCGGGGACGGGAAGGGGGACCGGCTCCTGAAATAGGCCGGAGAGGCCAAGTCTCACCAACCTCTTAGCTCCGGGGGCTGAGGAAGGGGCGGGAACCCAGGAAAACACCCAGGTTTCTGGCGTGAGTGGGCGGAAGCTTAAAACAGAAAGGGAGGGGAATCCCTGTTTTGTGCGTGCTTTGTTAGCGCAGCTCTGTGATTTTTACTTTTGAAAAGTGAAAACGGAGGAGTTTAACAGGGCCCGAGCCCTGAGGCTGCATTGAGACCTTTCCCAGGGACACTGCAGGCTTGAGATAAGAGCATCGGGATGGGGCTGCTTCCATGGGGCTGCTTCCGCTCTGGGACGTAGGAAGCATCTGTGGTCTGTCCGCTGCAGGATTGGACGGCCAGGCTGTGAGCCACGGGGAAGGAGAGGGACCTGTCCGACCCAGGAACGCATGCTGCACACAGTAGGCGCTCAGTATTCTGCCTGTGGTTCAAGGAGTCGTTGTCTTGAGTAGAACCAACAGACAGTCATGTCTCTTCCCATCCAGATTGAGCCTGAAAATGTATTTATTCCAGCGTGAAAGTGAACGGGAAGGTTAGGAAGTTGAGGCGGAGGGGCGCTCCTGCTCTGCGGTTCCGTGGATGTGGTTCCGTGGGCTGGCATGGGCTCACTCGAGAGCGTGTGCTTCCTGTGGTTTTCCCTCTTCCACAGCTGGAGGTGCCTCCGGGCGCTGGTGAGGAGCCGTGGCTCTGGCCTCCCACCCCGGGCTTGGGTCCAGGGCGCAGCGCTTGCTCGGCCTGCTCCCAGCTTCGTTCATTAACTGCGCATAAACCACAAGTGCGAATCCCGTGGGGCTGCCGCGTGCTTGTTCTGTGCCCGACGCTCCTCTCCTCTGGTCTCCAGTAGCAGCCTCTGTGTTCCCTTAGCCAAGTCGCTTCCTCTGTCTGGAGCCTCTGTCTCCCCACCTGGAGCTCCGGGCGGCCGGGCCAGGGGAGCCCCGTGAAATGTGACCACTCAGCTCCGACGCTGGGGCTTGTAAGCAGTGCCCTGTGTGTGCAGCTCCCGTGGGGCTGCGGCCCCCTCGCTCACACAGCTAGCTGCCTCTCCAGACCGTGCAGGCCGATCGCTCTGCCTGGCTCAGGCAGGAGCTCGCTCATCCCCCGGTTACTGGAAAGGCCTTTCTCGGGGCCTTTCCTGATTTACAGTCAGAAATTCCTGAGACGGGCAACCACGGCGCTCGAGTGTTTCGGGTCGAGTACAGCCGCGTTTGCGTGGGGCGGGATGGCGGGGTGGTGGGGGGGCGGGGGGGCGGGATGGCGGGATGGCGGGCTGCACCCGTGAGCCTCGTGTTCAAGTACCCGTTTCCTGCTTCCAGCTTCATCGTGGTCTCATTGACAGCTAACAAGTTTACATCTGACAGTTCGAAGGACTCTGACAGGTGCCGCCACAGGCATGATATAAAACATTTCCATCACCCCCCAAAGTTCCCTCCTGCTTTCCACTAACTTTCTGTGGCCTGGGAGCTTTTCTTGGTAGATCCCTTAGTGTTTCCTATGTGGGTGACCCTGTCGCCTGAGTTTCAGGTTCACCTTTCTGGCCCGTTTGCCCTTCACTTACTCTACTTGCCGTATTGAGCTCTCCGGGCCACGCAGTCCCGCGCTGAGGGGCCACGGGGGGCGTGGACATTCTTGTCTGGCGGCTGGTCTGGGGACAGTGTGCAGTCTTTCGGTGTCGAGTGTGACGTTTGCCGGTGTGTCGTACAAACCCTTGAGCAGATTCTCTTCTGTTTGCAGTTTGCTGAGCTTTTCGGTCGCGAATGGCTGTTTGGTTTGTCAGGTGCTTTTCTGTGTTGGCTGAAATGACCATCTGGTTTTCCTGTTTAGCTTGGGAACATGGTGAGTGACGCCGTGGCCGCCCTTCGGGGTGGAAGCCTGTGCGCAGGGCGAGCACAGGTTTCGTGCCAACGTCGAATTCTGCAGCCCGTTGGAGGCGACAGCAGTTACTGTGCACAGCGGGCCCCTCCGGGTCTGATCTGCGTGCCTACAACTCTGCCGACCTCATTGCTGTTCCACTGTGTTTTGAGAAGAGTGAAGGCATCTGTGTGGGGGAGAGATGTCAACAAACCCTCGTGGCCTTTATTACATGCCAGACGCTGGACTAACACGACCTCTTAGTTCTAACAGCCCAACAGTGTGGGCACATCCCCTCCCTTTTACAAATGCGGACGCTGAGGCCCCTCTTCTTGGAAGGTAACAGAAGTAACTTTCGCGTCAGCTGCCGTTAACTGAGCACCATTCATGTGCCAGCCATTCCAACCCATCAAACATCGAAACGGGCAGCATCCTTGTTTCTATAGGAGGAGAAATGGGAAGATTTACGCAGCTTTCCCAAGGCCACGCGGCTGGTGAGAAGCAGGGCTAGGTGTGGACCTGGGGCTTCCCTTTCCATATCGAGTTCCTTTCCCTCTATTCCTGCTTCTGGGGTTGGTTTATGGAAAGGACTTAAGTCAGGTTGGAAAACTAGACAATTTCCTAGACCAGTGTAGACAAGATTTTCATAGCTCGTCTTCACAGACCTTTCAGGATGAGCACAAAAATACACTCCAACACAAGATAGTGTTGGCACGCATATTTATCTATTGAAACAACAGTCTTCCTTCTTAATTCAGCATGTGTCCGAGAAGGTATCTTATTGATATCGAGCAATGACGTTGCAGAATTTTGGTTGGACTGTTTTGCATGTAAACCGCTAATTCGTTGTTTGCCTAATAGCCTCCAGTAGACAGCTTTCTGGTAGGACGTTGCCCTGTGGCCGCTGTGTGTGCTGAGCTGCGGTCTGACTCTGAGTTCCTTATACACAGTTGAGTAGACGTAGACATACCTGAGAATGAAATCGATTTAAGGAAATGCTCATGCCTCTGCAAAACCAACAAAAAAACCAAAATAACTTTCCTACTGTGATGGGTGTATGTTCAGCTCAGCCAGCATCACTAAGCACCTACTTCATGCCAGACACTCTGCCAAGTCAAGGAAAGGGAGATGAGAGGGGTGATGTGTTGACCTGGGCTTCGAAGGGCGGATTCATCAGGCAGAAAAGAGCGCTGAGGGCCTGGCGGCAGGGGGTTCCCTGGTCGCACATATTAGGTCCTAGTAAGTTTACTGTTTAGGGGAGCATATTAGACAGACTAAGAAATTTGTTATTGGATGGGCACATGTCAGTTTCAAGCCTGATTTCCATATTTGATAGCTTGTATTTCTGGGCAAGTTAGTTAACCTTTCTTAGCCCTAGTTTCGTCTGTGCGGAAAAAGGAGACGGGGATACAATGTATATTTCATAGGTGGGATACAATGTATGTTTCACAGGTGGGATACAATGTATGTTTCACAGGTGGGATACAATGTATGTTTCACAGGTGGGATACAATGTATGTTTCATAGGTGTTCCACGCATGTTTCTTGTCTTGGAGCTGAGGTCAGTGGGGGGGGGGTGCACTGTGCTGGAGTGAAACTTTATTTTCCTGGCCAGCCCGTCGAGGTGGGTGTTCCGTCTGGCCTGCGAGCTCTGGGCACGGGCTCTGGTGGTTTGCAGATAGGATCTCATCTGGCCTGGACCCCGGGGAGTGCAGGTTCAGGCTCTGGCTGGGACTGTCGGTTGCTCTCTGGCACCTCTCCCAGAGCCCCACATGGGCTGTGCTGAGTAAATGTTTGCTGAGCAAATGCACTGAGGTTTCTCAGCCACCTCTGGGCACCTGCTCCTGTCAGCCCTTCCTTCTGGGAGGATGCACCCTCGGGGAATCGGGTGCTGCCCCCCCGACCCCCTCACCCCGTGCACAGTCAGCACTGCAGCAGCCTGTCCAGCCTGCGGCCTGGGACTCTAGTGTCTTGTGTCGGATCAGTGACGCTTCTTTCTGCAGCCTGTGGGGAGAAGAGCTGGAGGCAGGGTCACTGTCAGCGGGAGGTGGTCCAGAGGCCTGGGGCCCCTCATACTACCAGGATAGATTTGAGGAGAGAATCCACAGTTCATCACCGTTTGTCACTCTTTTCTGTTTTCTTTTCTGCTCCAACTCTTCTTTCTTTTCCTCCCTCCCGTATGGATGAGAACTGCCCTGTCCGGAGCAGCATGATTTTGGGGACACAACTTTCAATTGTGTGATGACTGTTAGGTGAGACTTACATGTATTCAGACCATTAGGTGTGAGATCTTGGTGAGCATTGGCTCCTGAGTGTATATAACTGAGGCCCATTGACATAAAAAACAAATTTTTTGCTCAAAAAAGTTGCACAAGCAGCCTCGTGTGCTTCCTTTATTTCGGTCTCCCCTGAATGACACCTTTAGGTATTAATGGAGAGAAGGCGCATGGATTAACAAAGTCTTGTAATTCAATTTCTTTTTTAAAAATGTTTTTTTTTAATTGATATTAGAGAGAGAGGAAGGTAGAGGAAGGGAGAGAAACATAAATGTGAGAATCAGCAATCGGCTGCCTCCTGCACACCCCCTACTGGGGACTGAGCCCTCAACCCCAGGCATGTACCCTGACCGGGAATCAAATGGTGGCGGGGGAGACAGGGGACCTTTTGGTGCAGGGTTCGACGCTTAAGCAACTGAGCCACACTGGCCAGGGCTGTAATTCAGTTTCGAAAAATAGGAATGTCTTGCCTTAGCAAGCCTTGAACAGTTTTTTATAATGCACATTTTTGTTCACAGAACATAATCACAGCTGGTACAGGAACTCAGATGGAAAATGTGACTGAGCCAGAGAAGGAGCTGTTAAAATACTTTGTTTAAAGGCATCTGCTTATTGTATGTCATGCAGATGCATTTAATTAAAATACTTTCAACATCTAGTTTGCTGGAAAAATCAGATAGACTACATTTTGCAGGGAGGTGGGGGTTGAAAATGAGGTAGCGTTTCCAGTTAGAGAAGTTAAGCTGTTTGTTTTTACCTGGACTCGTTCAAGGCAGGATGAGCAGGTAACCGGGTCACTCGGGTGTGTGCTCACTCACTCACTCACTCACCTACTCACTCCCTCCCTCCCTCCTTCATTCATTCACATGCTCACTTGCTCATCAAGCAACGTGACTGCATCCTGTGCTAGTTGCTGAGAATTCTGTAAATATGGGCCTCCCAGGAAACAGTGTGTTAAAAAGAGCCAGCGAACTCTGTTCCTCAAAATGGGCAGGTGGTGTATGTGTGCTCGTTTTTGTGAAGCATGGATCTGAAGTTTCCTTTTGGGAAAATTTCTTTTATTATAAACTCATCAATAAAAATCTTTGATTACATTCAGGCCTTCACATGTCGAGTACCTTAACAGGCCGTTAAGCTAGGATTAAGTTAAAATGCTTGATTTTGGACTATCGAGTGAATGTTAACGTCCACAGGCGGAGAGGGCCGTGAGATCCTCGAGTGGAATCCTGGGGTTTCACGGTGCAATGGAACAGAGCCTTTTGTGAGAACACGGTTATGGCTCCTCGCTCAGAGCGCACACAGTTAACACTCGTGGGGGTGGGGGGACATTTGCTTGGTTAGGGGACAGAATCACTAACTGGGTCTCTCGGATGGTGCCACAGTGTAGGCGATGCTTAATGACCGTGCCCCGAATGCTTGGCCGGGCGCGCCCATTAGTGTTTGTAGACAGAGCGGGAGACAGCTTTGATTGTATTTATTTCCAGGATAATTGGGATGTGTGGCGATAGGAAGGAAAAGGTTTCAGTGGGTCCTTTGTTGGGCCTAGTGAAAGAAGGGCGAAGACTTGGTTCTTTCTGCGGAAATGAACTGCTGCCGTGAGTGGTGGCGGGACGGAGCCTGAGTTCATTTGCACGTAGCCAGCGTCCTGCGTGGTGCACAGCGTGGGCTGGGTGTGAGCTTCTACCTGTTGGTGGTGCTGTGGCCTTGGTTACTTTGTAACCACCTCCAGGGGGGTCTGGAGGGTCCAGTGCGAGGCCGCTTGCTACAGGGTGGCAAGAATAACAACATTGTTGCTCAGAGATTCCAGGAGTAATGGAGCTGGGATCCTCCCGAGCTAGAGCCTCTGGCTGGAGGAAGGCTGGTCACGCCTCTAGGGGGGACGTGTTCTAGACCCTTGGGTGACTGGTGTGGAGGCTTGAAGTTGCTGCTGCTGCTCGGGGCTCAGGAGACACTGGGGGTGGGTGGCGAGCGGCCCGCAGGGCCCCTCGGCCGCCTGCCGTGCTCGGTGTGGAGCCTCAGTAAAAACAGACCCTGCGAGATCACTCACGCGTCTATTTTGGGTCGTTTCTTGGAGTGACGACAGTTACCTTTTATAACACACACGTGGTTTCTAAGATGTTTTGCACATGTAAAGATCACCTCGTGTCTTCCTGACGTCTCTGTCGAAAATAGCACCCGCCTCACTTCCTGTGTGTTCCTTCAGTCCGAAGACATGTATTGAGCACCTACTGGGTGCTGGTGATACAAAAGTGCCTGGCTCCTGCGCTCCCATCGGCCTGCTGTCTGTCCTCCCAGCAGTCGGCACTGACATGATCAGCTCCCTGCCTGTCTTCCCTGGAACGAGGCTCCACGTGCCACACGCCACGCGCCACGAGGACAGAGGCCGTTTTGTTGGCCACCGGCTTCCTGGGGCCAGAACAGTCCTGGGATAGGACCGGTCTCAGTAAATACTTTGTTGTGCTCATTGGGGCCCAGATGCAGGAGAGGTGAGCCCACCTTCGATGGTATAATAAAGCTTTAAACACTAGTGTCCAGGGGGTGGTTCTTTGATGGGAGGGGGCGCGCCCTCGGGTGGGGCGGGTGCTCCCGGGTATGGGGCCTTGGTCCTGCCCCCGATACACTGCTCGACTTTGGGCACCTTCTTACACGCGAGTAAAAAACTGGATGGGATTCTCGGTAAAGTCTCCTCGAACCCATACCCTCTGGACGTTTAAAACAGGTGGACTTGACCAAATTTTCACTTGCTCGTAACTTGTCAGTGACCCGCCTAATGTGTGAGATTTTTAATCATTCACGCGTGGGTAGGGTTTCATCTTGGATCCAGCATCTGAACCACCTGCAAATGTCTTCACTCTCCTAACCCTGCCCCTTCCTTGCTCTTCTCTCCTCGGCGGCCGTGGTCCTTATCTGCCCACCCGGATCCTTCAGCCCCGGTGGCTCCCCAGCCCAGGGCAGCTTGTCCGGGGGAAGTCCGTGCGTCAGCCCAGGCCCGCGAGGGTGTGTGCGGGAGACTCATCGGTGATGTTTTTAATTGAGAAGCGGGATCTGCCTGACTGCAGTTGGTCTGTTCCTGAGCCTCAGTGGCACCTGCTGCCTGGTCTGGTGCTGGGCAGGCAGCAGCTGGCAGTTTTGATGGGCTGAACTCTCTGCTCCTCAATTAAAAAGGCCGACATGCCCGTTGCCAGGGAGGTGCCACCTGGGGACGGTTCCAGATCACCGGTGCCCACGGAGTCTCGAACGGTGACGGTCCCCATCACAGGTGGTCAGTTCAGCTGTGCGCCTGCCCTGGGGTTTCGGCCGCGTGGACCCCGTGCCCGCGAGCGCCTCTGCCGGGATTTCCGATTTGAGTGCGTCTGTGGGTTGGCTGTGTCTGCTCTGAGGGTGTCTAAGGCAGTGTGACTTGGCGGGAGGGACCTGCATGGGCATTGGCATTTGTGTCCCGGGGTTCAGATCCCACCCTTGCTGCCGTCTGGCTCGTGCCTCCAGCCTTCCAGGCTTGCTCAGGTCCGCAGCACCCTCCTGAAATGCGGAGACGGCACAGTCATCAGTCAGAGGGAACTGCTGGGAGAGCTCCTGGCCGGGCCGGGCACAGAGTAGCTGTGTGGTGAGTGGGAGCTGTTGCTGTCGCTTTTGCACATGCTCACAGTTCCTGTCGCCGAATGTTCGCTCTACGCTGCGCTGAAGTCGCCCATCCAGGAAACTGTCACTCTTTGGCCCTGTCCCCACTCCCTACACACACACACACACACACACACACACACTCTCTCTCTCTCTGATAACCTCTTCGCGATGTGTCCCCTGGCTCTTAAGCTTAATTGTGCTCCACTTATCTGAGGTCAGACTTCTAGTCACCTCCACCATCTGGAACCGATCCCGGCGGCGGAAATCAGCAGAGAGGCCTCGCCCGGCGGCCCTGGAGTCCAGGCCGGCGGTGGGTGAAGCGCTGGCCGACGGCAGGAGGGGCAGCCGGCGGCGGAGAGAAGAGCCCCCACTGCCGCCGTTCCCAGCTCTGCCCGAGCTCAGTGCTGGCCGGGAGCCCGAGGCTGGTCCCTGTGATCACCTGTCACCGAGAACTCTCCCCATCCCCGAATCCAGGCACGGAGTTTGTGTTACGTAATAATACTGCCTTTCGACTTCAGTAATCCCCTCACCTGCATTACCCAGCATCTTAGACTCCTGGACTTTGAGGCCTAAAAGAGACTTTGTTTTGGCTTCCTGTGGACAGACCTCGTGCTCTGAGATGGGCCGGCCCAGGTGGGTTGTCCCGGGGCAGAGAGGTTGTGCCGGGGCCAAGGCCACACAGCCAGTCGGTGGGGGAGCCGGGCTGACCCCAGGTGTGTGCCCGGCCCAGGTTTCCTCCCTCTTTACAACCTCTGGGCTTCCTGCCTGTTCTGCTGTTTTGAGGCTTTGGTCTCAAAGCTCCACCCCAAGAGGACCTTAGACGCGGAGTGAACTCGGCATGAACTCGGTCTGTGCAGCGGGCTCTGTGGCTTTGCCCTGCCCTTCAGCCCCTCCCTGTCTGCCCTCCTGTCTCCAGAGGGCACCGGGAGCTCTTCTCGGCAGGAACTTTCGTCCCTGGGGTGGCTGTGGCGTCGGAGGGGTTCACCCTCTGCTTGAGGCTCACAGCCGGACTTGCCTTGTCCCCAGATGGGAGTGACCGAGGGGACAGCACAAGGCCACGTCCGCCACGACGCTCCTCGGGGAGCCGCAGGAGGGCCCTGTAGGGAGGGCCTTGCCGAGCTCATGATGCAGACGCATCCTGGGAAGGAGGTGACAGGCGGGCGCGTATGGGCCTCAGCGGAGCAGCCCGAGGGGTGGCACAGGGCACAGAGCGGCTGCCTGTGTGAGGCTGGGGGCCGGGAACCTGCCTGAGAGCTGGACCCTGTGGCACGTGCAGTGTCCTTGGTCCCCGGCAGCCCCCCTCTTCGGCAGTGTCCCCGCACGGGCTGAGTTGAATTGGATGGGTTGCCACCTCGAGCGGAGGAGAACAGGACCTCCTTGGGGACACCTCAGGGGACGCCCGGGGCGCCTGGTCCGAGAGGGGGGGCCCTGGAAACAGACCCCTGGTTTCCTGGGTTTTGTCTGGGGGCTGGTCCCGCACAGGGTCTGTGAAGAGAGCAGGGGACATAGAGCTGCCCTCTCCGCCCTCGGAGGCTGCGTGCTGCGGGCCCGCGCCTGGGGGGCACCCGTCGGGGGCAGGTCTGGGCTCACGTCTCTCCCCGTTTTTCTCATTTGGAAAATTCACTGAACTCTCCTGAGCCTCAGTTTCAGCAGCTGTAAAACGAGGAAGCTAATACCCTGACTGCCTCAGGAGGCTGTTAGGAAGCTGACGGAACGCCCACGATCTCGGGGCAGGAGCCCCGTCGTAACCGGTCTCAGCGTCTGACGTGCGGCCTGGCGCGGAGCGTGTGTCCGGCGTCTGCTGGGCCAGGTGCCCTACCCGCACGGCCTCCACACCGGGAGCCGTCACCAGGACGGCGGCCGATGGCATTCGACCGCAGACGGTGCTGGGTGTGGACCAGAGGAGTACGCGGCGTCGCTGCCCCCCTGTTTCTAGGAGTCCCCGCGTTCGCCCAGCAGCCCAGGCGCCATGGCGGCCGTGGAGACGGCAGACCCCTGGCCCCGGGCAGTGGTCGGGGACCTGGATCCGCAATCACTCGACAAACCCTGGCGTGTGCGGTTTCCCGGTCCCTCGGGGGCCAGAACGATGTAGGGCACCCCGACTGGCCGCCTCTCTCACCAGCTGAGTCCACAGACCCGGTGGGAAGCGGGAGCACCGGAGAGGAGCAGGCCGTGGGCCGTGGCGCTCAGGAACGCGAGTGGTGATCGGCTCAGAGAATCAAACGCTAACTGCTGGGGCTGGAGGGGTCGTGGCGCTTCCATTAAACAACCGCCACGGGCCCTCCGAGACCAGAGCTCCGCGCTCAGCGTCGCAGCTACAGAGACGGAAAGGCCGCGGGGCTTCCCGGCAGGGAACTGAAATCAAGTGGGGAAGTCAGAGCTTCCACGACCGGCTGTGGAGCAAGGCAGGCCGACCGCAGCTTCTCTCAGAGGTGGCATCAGAAGACGCCGGGAGCACAGGGGGGCGGGGGGTGACACGGAGGACGTGGCCTTTGGGCGGATCGTGAAGGTTGAGGGTCGTCCTTTGGAGATGCGGTGGGAGCGGGACAGGCATGGCGCAGGTGCACGCGGCCCCGCAGGGCGTGAGTGTTGATGACAGGGTCAGGGGACAGGGGTCAGACTGTGGCGGGTGAGTCTGAGTCTGTGAGTGGAGGTGGCCTCGGGTGTTTCACCAAGTCTCTTACTTTACAGAGAAAGGAGCCGAGGTCCCGAGAACTGGACTGACAGTGGGGACGGACACTCGAGGTCCCGAGAACTGGGCTGACAGTGGGGACGGACACTCAAGGTCCCGAGAACTGGGCTGACAGTGGGGACGGACACTCGACATCCTGAGAACTGGGCTGACAGTGGGGACGGACACTCGACATCCTGAGAACTGGGCTGACAGTGGGGACGGACACTCGATGCCCACCCTTAGATGCTGCATTGGGCACAGTGCCATGCACGGGGCCATTTCTTGGGACTCTCCTCCCAGGGGTGCTGAGAGCCGGGGAGTGTGGCCAGGTGGCTTGCCGCATGGGTGTGTGCACCCAGGAGCAATTGAGAACTCAGAGCAGAACCACTGACCCCAGTGTCTGCTGCGTGAGTGGGGTATGTAGGTTTAGTGACCAGGGGGGCCATGTGCATTTTCATTTTTTATTTTAAAATATGTCTTTATTGATTTCAGAGAGAGGAAGGGGGAGGGAAAGAGAGAGAGAGAAATATCAATGATGAGAGTCATTGACCGGCGGCCTCCTGCACGCCCCCTGCTGGGGATTGAGCCCCCAACCCTGACCTGGAATCGAACCGTGACCTCCTGGTTCCTAGGTCGATGCTCACCCTCTGAGCCGCACCAGCCGGACAGCAGGTGCGTTTTTGCATAACCTCACCTGGCTTTCCTCCGTTCCCCCGAGACTCTGGGACCCCGGGGGAGGAGGCGAAGGGAACAGCGGTGGGTGGGGGAAGCAACCTTGAATCCCAGGGACCCTCGGCTCTGCGGTGGAGAACAGAGCGCTTGGCAGGAAGTCGGCGTGGACAGCGGCTGCCTTGGGGCTGATGTAAGAGGAAGGTCAGTGTCACCGAGAGATTAGCAGCTGCCCCTCCGGCCAGGGAGCAGGCAGGAAGGGAGGTCGGAGATGATTAAACAGGACCAGGGGCGGGCCTGGGCGAATGGCGAGGCGGCTTCGGAACAGGAAGTGTGGCCAGCATCTCTTATCTTTCAGTAGCTTTTTTTCCCCCCAAAATTATCAGGTTTCTTTTTTTCAATACGTTTTTATTGGTTTTAGAGAGAGAGGAAGGGAGAGGGAGAGAAACATCCATCAGCTGCCTCCTGCAGGCCTCCTCCTGGGGATCAAACCCACAGCCTGGGCGTGTGCCCTGAGTGGGAGCTGAACTGGTGGCCTCGGTTCATGAGACGACACTCAACCGACTGAGCCGCACTGGCCAGGGCTCATCGAGTTTCTTTCGTCAGTTTTATGTGTTTTTTAATATATCTTTATTGATTTCAGAGAGAGGAAAGGAGAGGGAGAGAGAGAGATAGAAACATCTATGATGAGAGAGTCATTGATCAAGCCCACAACCCGGGCCTGTGCCCTGACCGGGAATCAAACCCCGATCGCCTGGATCCCAGGTCGACGCTCAATGGCTAAGCCACGCCCAGCCGCCTCATCAGTTTTTTGTAAGGAGCCAGACTGGCTCCTTGGGGCGAGCTGACTGGTATGCGTGAGGGTGTAGCCGGCAGAACCCGTGCCCTCCAGGGAGCACTGGGCGGAGAGTCTTCCTCAAGGTCAAGGCAGCGACGAACTCCTGGCACAGACGCTGGCTGGTGCTGTGTTGAGCGGCCGTGGGGCCAGGTGGGGCAGACGGGGGTGATATTGGAGCTGTTAGGGTGTAAGGAAATCAGGAACCAGAGGTCTAGAGAAACTTATTTTAAAGGCCCTTGGGAGGAAATGGAAGAATTTAGGACTTCGTGCAGACAGCGCCTGGGTCCTAGTGCCAGCCCCACACCGGCTAATCTTGACTCTCAGACTTAGTAGTTCACTGCAGTCCTGCAGAGGGTCCGAGCTTCCCTCAGCCTCAGCCCCTCTGGAGGGAAACCGTGGTGTTTAATAGTGTACCGAGGATGAAGGAATGATCCCAAGGGCATCTAGAGGCTTGAAAAATTTTTGCAAGTTGTTGAGAAGAGAGAGCAGCCATGTGAATCAGCTTATTTGACGTGTAGTCGACATAGTAAACTTAACCAGTTTTAAGTGTGCGATTCAATGAGTTCTGTCAAATGTATCAATCGTGAAACCCCCACTACAGTCAAATATGGGAGTCCCGTCACCCCAGAAAGTTCCCTCGAGCCCCTCTGAGGTCCTTGCCCCAGTGCCGGCCCCGGGGAGTCAGCCCCTGCCCCTGGGAGTCACTGATCTGGGCCCTGTCGCTACAGTTTTGCCTCTGTCAGAGTTTCCTGTACGTGGGATCGCGTGGCCTGCAGCCTTTTGCATCTGGCTTCTCAGCACGGCGCCGTCGAGGTCCGCTGTCCACGGCTGCCTGCACCCTCAGACCACTGCTAGTTCCCGGGCCACGCGGAACGGACAGGCCACGATGTGTGTCAGTTCACCCCCGATGGGCGTCTGGTTCCTTCCAGCGTGGGGTGATTATGAATAAAGCTGTTACGAGTCTTTGTGTAGATAGACGTTTACTTTTTTGTCTTAAGGAAATACCTAGGAGTGGGATTTCTGGGTCATTTGCCGAGTGTGTTTAACTTTATAAGGTGCGGCTACGTCGTGGCCAGACTACAGATGGCGGCCACTTTTCCCCTTGAAAGCCCAGGAATAGCTGTGTAACCTGGACGTGAGCAAATGATGGCAAACCCACGACCCCGACGCCTCTTATCCGCTCCTCTGCCCGGCTCTCCGGGAGGATTCCGAACCTACAGGGCCGGGTGGGCCACCGTGCTCCCGGGGACCCTCGGGCCAGCACAGGGAGGGTGTCGGGGGCCAGGGCAGCCACACGGGGCCAAGGAGGCGGCCGAGCAGCTTTCTGGTGAGGAGTGGACAGCATCCCTGGGAGGCTGGACCAGCACCGCGTGGTTTTAGCTCTGGACCAGGGTGGTGGGAAAGGGCTTAGGGAGCGCAGGGGAGGGGGTTGAGGGGTTTCCCCCCAGCATTGGAGAGGGCGGTGGCAGGAGTCCAGTGGGTGCCCCTCCTGGCCCTGGACGCCAGGTCATTAGCAAACGGGTGAGGAGCCGGTTCCGGAAGCTTCTCTCTCCGTCTGCTGGCGCTCTCCTTGCCTTTAGTTAGTTCAAAGCCAAATAAACAGCCTCAGGGCAAGTCACTTGAACTCTGAGCCAGTCGGCTCTCCTTTGAAGTGGGGGAAGGATGGGATTTCGTAAGCTGCTGTAAACACTGCGTAAGACCACTGGCGGGTGGATGCTAGCGCTGCGGGGAGACGGGGCTGCAGAGGCCTTTCTAGACGGCACGTCCCCCGCTGTCCTGGAACTAAAAGGTATTTCAAATGGCGAGGCCTTATCCGAGGAACACAGTAGCTGCATGGTCAGAGCTGTGGAGATCATCCAGCCCACCCATCACTTTAACAGGGTGGCCGCTGGTGGGGAGGTGGGGGTTGGGGGGTAAACAGAGCTTGGACCTCGCTGGACAGACACGCATGCAGGAGGTGGGTCCCCTGCAGGTCTGAGTGGGGCGGGCCTGCCTAGAGGCCTTGCTTTATAACTGGGCTTTGCACCCCCAGGAGTCCACAGGGCAGGGGAGGAGGGGACAGGCCGCCACCAGGTGCTCACGGCTCCCCTTGCCTTTAGAGCTGGGGTCCCACTCTCTCCTCCATATAACCCTAAGTGGTAAAGCTGGGAGGGGATGAGCGATCACCCTCCGCCAAGCTGGCCCAGAGCACCCTGCTCTGCCACTTGCCGTGTGGCCCTGCCTTTGCCCGAGTCACCCCTTTGGAGAGTCAGAGAAAGAATTTAAATGTTGATGGGGGAAAAAACACACAAACTTATCAGTGAAAATGAAAGGCTGCCTGAGCTACAATGTTATTTTTTCTTAGAGTTTCCTCATCACAACCATTATAGACCTGAAACTATGTATCCTAATGAGCGCCAGTGTTTCTGAACAGCCGCCTTACTTGACACAATGTAGCTCACGCCCCTCTGAGAGCCAGAGAACGCTAATGGTGGCTGCCAGTTAGTGTCGACGGCATGCCCGAAACTATGGGGCGGTCTTGTCCCATGAAGCAGGTGTCGGTCCTCATTTATAGATGAAGAGACCAAAGTCAGTCGGTGACGTGACTGTCCCAGGCCACACGGCTGGCACGTGGAGCCCGGACGAATCCACGCCCGTGTGACGGATTCTGACCCAGGGCCTTCGGACCGCCGCAGTTCTCCCGAACGCCCCAGCGCTGAGGCACCAGGACTAAGGCCCGTCCTATTGGGTTCCTGTTGGTGTCTCCTGTAGGTGATATTGCGGGGTAAGAGAGGGGGGCGTTAGAAGGGAGCTTGAGGACTTGGAATAATGTTTTTTCCCCATTTTCAATGCATATAGTGCCCAAAGTCCCAGGTCGCAATTATGAGAAGTACTTTTTGGAAGAATGCAGAAAACACAAAGGGGGCAGCCATGGATGGCAGAAAGGCCCCTGTCGAGGGCCAAGGTGGATGGTAGAGCCACATGCTAAGGGGACCAGGGGTGGGGACAGACCCACAGAGAGGGTGTGAATGACGGTGTCTTCGGGCCGACCCCCAGAGCCTCTGGGAGCCGAGTTCTCAGTACCCCGCCTTAGCACTCCACCTTAGTAATCTTCCTTAGTGCTCCACTTAGGACTCTTCGTCGGCCTGGGGGCTCAGAAAGAAAACCGCTGTCTCAGGCCTCCGCTCCCCGGTTTATGTTACTGTCCTGGAGTCCCTGAGGCTTGCCCCTTGTTTCCTGGGGAAATCGGCCTGGCTTGTGAGTCCATTGTCTTCTGGGACCGGGACAGATGTGGAAGGCTGACCTCACTCCCAGCCGAAGGTCACCTTCCCAGCCTCGCCGCAGCTCCCGCACCCCAGGCCTCGCTGGCCCAGCTGGGGGCCCCGCCCTTTCTCCTCCCACTTCCTTCAGGGATGAGGGACACCTTCTGTTCCAAGGTCCCCTGTTTTGTTTGTGGTCATTCCCCTGAGACAGCCCGTTTCCTGCCTTGCGTCCGACCTCAGTCCATCCCAGGGGCAGAGCTGGAGTGAGACAGGGTGGGGGCTGTCTGGGCACCCTGGCGGGCGCTCCTGCCCTGCGCCTCCTCCAGGAGAGGGCACCGGGGCACGGACGGTGGGAGGGCCTCTGTGCTGCTGGTGTGTCACTGCCGCCTGGCCAAAATCCACCTCTCCATTTCACCTGCCCCCATCTCCCAGGCACTCCTTCCTCCCTAACCGAAACCAGGATGTGTGGCGTTTTTATAGCACTGGAGTCCCCTGTCATCTGCTTCCATTTCTCTGAAGCGGTCTAGTAAAATCCTGTGCTCGCGGCTGCCATCTACAGTGACAGGGCTCAGGGAGCGCAGGTGGCTCTCGGTGCCTCGGACCTCACGAGCCCCGAGGCTCCTGATGACATGACGCAGCGTCCGCGCCTGCTCTTTCTCCGCCTGCCGCTCTCACGCCGGGAAACTTCAGTCGCAGCTGCCGAGAATTGGGCCCGATGGGCGCCCGGTGGTTGGCGGGGTGGTTCTCGTGGGTTGGGCCTTTGGGCTTCTCACCCGTTTCTTCTCAGCAGCATACACGTCCCTAAACATAAACAAGGCCATCTGATTTGGCCTGCTGAAGCAATTTTTATGGCGATCTACCCATCGTATGTGTACCTTGCAGCTGTGACTTTGGTTTTTGTCCTGGGTGGGTAGTTTGTTCCCGAGGTTGTGCGGCGCTCTCCTGCATGAATGAACACAGGACAGTTCATCACTTACCACCTGCGGCGGTTGGGTTTGTCCCGAGTTCGGCTGTTTGGAGGAGTGTCGCGGACACCCTCCTTGTCTTCCGCCTGAGTGACTGCGGTTTTATTAGACGATCCCTAAGCGGGCCCTTCTCCCGAGCTTAAGGGGGGCAGAAAGGGTTGCAGCTTCGGCCAGAGTTTCTGTGTCGCGACTACAAACCCGGCCGGGATCCAGAGCCAGCGAGGCCTGAGAGGAACCGCGCAGCAGCGTAGGTGTGGCCGGGCGAGGCTGCCCGTTAGTTTACACAACAAGCTTTGCAGAGTAACTTTATTTTGTAAACAAGACGGGAGGGCCATGTCTCAGATGTTTCAGAGGAATGGAAACAACTGTTTTCAACCACTTTGAAAGCGTCCCTTTGGGTCCCCAAGCTGTTCCGTTTCCAGCCCCGTCCTCATTTATCCCTGGGAGTGGCGCCCCTCGGCGCGGGCCCCGGGCCGCCTGTGCTCTGCGCGCTTTCGCTAGAGGCTGCCCAGGTGGGCCCTTCGCCGGACACTGTGACCCCCCCGTGGGAAAGGGGCCCTCGGGAGGAGCCGCGAGCCTGCTCCCTCCCGGTTCAGGCCTGCGCTGTCCAGCCTGGCAGCCGCTGGCCGCAGGTGACTATTTAAGGTTCCGGAGCTGTTTTTATGTAATTGACTTTTTCTAGCACTCAGTCTTAATCATTCGGACTTCTGACCAGGTTCAATCTTAGTTTTCTATAGATACAGGGCATCCCAAAAAATGTGCACACACTGCAACAGCTGATAGCTCAATTTTGAAAACGAAATGTATTATAATAAACGCCGCCTTTATAATTATTCAAAGTGTGCGTATGCTTTTTTGGGGTCACCCTCTATGCCCCATAACAAAGGGTGGGTGTTTTGAGTGGGGAGGTAATTGCTTTCCCCTTTTGCAATTTTAATTAGAAATGACCTCCGCTGCCCGCCTCACCGTGATGTCCAAGCCCTCACAGACCGTAGGGACGCAGCAGTTCCTGTTGAGCCCGTTCCCGAGCTCAGGGAGCAGCACCCCTTTAATGAGGAGGGTGAAGATTCCGTCCTCGGGCGTGTTTTTCCAGGACTTTGTGTAGTAAGTGACCAGGGAGAGTGCGCCCCACAGGGTAATGCAGGAGGAAATCTGTCAGAGCTCACGGAGTTGTAAAGCCTGTTTCATCTGTGACGGCCTGTCTGCACCTCCGGCTCCCGTTTTCCTCGGCACAACTCAGCCCGACCTCTGCGGACAGAAGTGGCTGTGCCGTCCGTGGGGCTGCTGGAGACCTCAGCGCTAAAGCCCGGCTGAGAGGCAGGATGTGTCTCCCGGGCCGCTTGCTGCCCTGCGTGGAGCCCCAGATGGCCTCCCAGCCGTGGGCCCCAGCAGATCCCTCGCCTTCGGGTAGCCTTTCCCTGCACCTGCTTCATCCTGTCGGCCCAGACCCGTCCTTCTCCCTGTGGCCTGGACGACCTCCAAGTACGGCTTTCTTCCCCCTGCTAAAAAGCCTTGGGTGGCTGCCCATTGTCCACACTCAGCGGGGACACCGGAGCCCGGATTCGAGCCCCCGCCCGCCTTCCTAGTCTCATGCCATTTACTAAGCTGCTTTCTGAGTCCTGGTCTATGCCAGGCTCTGCTGGGCGCTGGGGACACAGTGATGAACCAGCTCCCCTCAGAGGGGAGTGTTAGGAAAGGTCAAAGGAAATAGTAAAATTAATTTCGTGAATAGCTTATTGAGCCTACGATGTCCAAAATGTCATCACGTTCACGTGCGACACCAGCCACATCTCAGTGCTCAACAGACGTGGGGCTGGTAGGTTCCACGTGGTCTCGAAGCGAGCGGACAGGTAGAGAGGCAGGCGGGTGTCATGCGAAGCCCTGGACTCCGGCTCTGTCTCTTCAGGGGATTGTCTTTCTAGATTGTAACAGGTACTGTTATGGAGCATCTCCTGTCCACGAGGTGCTGGCCGGGCACCCCCCCGCGGGGAGTCATCTCGTCTGTGCAGTAGCCCTGTGGTTAGTGTCACTGCCCCAGTTTACAAGCCTGTCTCCCTCCCGGCACAATCAGAGGCGGCCCCGTCGATCTTCTGTGGGGCTTCACTGGTGAGGGGGAATCTCGCCTGTCTCCCTTGTGGCCGTGGAGCTGTAATTAAGCCTCCAGGTTCTGTAAGCCACTGAGCAAACAGTGTCGGGCATCTCCACTCGGGCTTTACAAGAGCTGGACGCTGCGGCTGTGTCGTGGTCGGTCTATCAATATTTGTCGAATATTAAATACATAAGTGTGCCTGTTGAATCGTATGACCTTGCAGAGTAGGTATTGTCACTCCCGCTTTTGGAAGGGAAGCCTGAGGCTTGGCAAGGATGGGGAGCGCGCCTTCCAAGCCAACAAGCAAATATGTATCTGGGTCTTTCTGCGTCCGGAGTGCGGTCGCCTTCCGCGAGCCGTGCGTAAGGTGGCCGCTGTGGGTGGAGTGACGGGGCGCCCTGCCTCACCCCGCACCGGCCGCCCTCCTGCCCCCGTCGCTCCCTGTGCCTGGGACGAAGCCCAGACACAGCGGCCAGCCTGGCAGGCTGCACCTCCTGGAGCCCTGCTGGTTCCCGGGAGCACTGAGACTTGGGTATAGTGGAGTCGGGCCAAGGGGCCCGGTTTCCCTGCCGAGGGCTGAGGTCCAGCAGGTGGTGTGCACGGGGGCAGCATCGGGGGGACGGGGTCAGCGTTTAGTGACGGCCGATCCTCATACACACTGAGGATTATCCCACAGAGCAGCCCGAGCGGCCTCCAGGGTGGCTCCCACATGGCCGCCCTCTGGTCGCCGTGATCTGTGCCCAAGCCCTGTTTTCATGAGCATATTCTCTGTATTTCAGGCTCTGGACGTGGACCGGATGGTTCTGTACAAAATGAAGAAATCCGTGAAAGCGATCAACATCTCGGGCCTGGGTGAGTCCCCGCCTTGCCTGGGGTTTCTGTGGGAAGCATTGTATCCCTGGTCCCAATGCCGTGGTGTCCGTCACCGTTAATTAACAACCTACAATCTCCTTTTTCTGGGCATGCGGGTTACAGAGGCGAGTTGGGGTGTTCACGCGTTAGAAGTATTTCTGCTTTGCTCTTTGCCCAATCCTGGTGTGGAATTGTGCCCTGGGCCCCCCAGCCCGCCCCATGTACACACACACACACACACACACACTCTCACACTCTCACACTCTCACACTCTCACACATAGATTCACACTTCCATACACTCACACATGGACACACATGTACACACACACACATGGATTCACACTTTTATACACTCACACATGGACACACATGGACACACATGCACACACATGGATTCACACTTTCATACACTCACACATGGACACACTCACACATACACACACACATGGATTCACACTTCCATACACTCACACATGGACACACTCACACATACACACACACATGGATTCACACTTCCAGACACTCACACATGGACACTCACATGGACACACATGCACACACATGGATTCACACTTTCATACACACTCACATGGACACACATGCACACACTCACACATGGACACACACACACGCACCCTGGTCTATGGGCTGGACCGAAAGGCCTCAGTATGTCCCCTGTGCATACAAAGCAGTAGTGTCTTACACAAAGCAAATCTATTATGTTGGCTCTCGCTTTTCAAAAAGATGACGAGGAACCAAGCTAGAGGTATTTTCTGGAACGACTATGTACAGTTCTCCTGGAGTAGTTATTATTGCAATTCGTTGAGGAACTGTTGCTACCATGATTTTTCCTATTCTCAGGAGACTGCCATCCGACCTCTTTAAAAAGCCCAGTTCATGTTTGTTCTAAAACTTTTATTAGTCTAAAATTTCCTGAGCTTTGCCTCAGCCCAAAGGTGTTTTTCCCACACCGGGAAGTTAAAGCTAATATTTTTTCAGTTGTGTTTGACACCTCAGTGGGTGGAAACATTCATCTATCAAGAAGGAAGCAACCAGAGACTTTCATTTTCACTTCTCATGGGGCTGTTTTAAAGACACACGGAGCTATTCTTGCTGAGAGCAGGCTCTCTCTTCTTCACTCTCCATCCGAATGTCCTAGAGAAATTGTCACATCTGTGAAATGAAACATACGAAGAAAGAAACCCTAATGTCCCCTCAAACCCTCCCCATCTCCTACCGACAGAAGAAAATGAGAATCAGCTTCGTATGTGTTTCTCCCGGTTATTTGCAATGCTAATTAGAACATGGCTATTTAATGCAGAGCTTAAAATTAATACAGAGAGTTTTCCTACTACAGGAATCATATACAGTTGACCCTGAACAACATGGGTTTGGACTGCAGGGGTCCACATATATGCAGATATTTTTCAATAAATATACAGCCTGCTGTCTGTATCTCCAGCTTTCACATCCTCAGATTCAACCAACCTTGGATCAAAGACAGGATTTTCTATCTGTAGTTGGGAATCCGTGGATGTGGAGGGCCGGCTGAATGCGTCGTTCTACATCATTTCATACGAGGGACTTGAGCATCCACTGGGGGCCTGGAACAAACCCCCCGCTGACACTGAGGGACCGTAGTTAAGTGTTTCGGGAGTCAAAAGTTATACGTGGATTTTCGACTGCACGGGGGTTGGTGCCGCTAACTCCCGCCTTGTTCAAGGGTCATCTGTAATTAGGGTAGAGCAGGTCCAAAGAAATAAATGCAATCGTTTAGGAAGCGAAGCTGCATTGTGCATTACGAAGGTACATCTGGTGTGGTTTCCTACCTGTTAACATGAGAAAATAGGTTAAGTCCTAATAATCCTCAGTGTTGGGCAAGAAGCCGTGAGGCTGGCACCCTGTTGCTTTGCGTAGCATCGAAAGCTGGCACCCAGAGCTCTGGCAAAGCCCTTTTGCAGGGCACATCAAGAAAAATAAACGTCTTTGTACAGGAGGATGCTCAGAGCCGCTCGTTGCGTTGTTGCCGATCACAGTGAGAACGGAAATCCTCCTGTAACTGAATTAGGGCGGAGCTACGTGATGGAATCGCGGCAACACCGGGGAGAATGCCCGTGATGAAATCTTCAGGCGGAACAATGCAGGACTGAAGATGCGTGTACATCGTGTCTGTGATTAAAAAAAGAATCGGAGCTTTAACACAGGTCGAAGACGAGAAAGTTCATCTGTGTTGATGTTTGTAAACTTGAGAATGGAATATTTCTTATAGGCCAGGCATGTGCTCAGTAAATACAGTGGGACCTCGGTTCCTGAACTTAATTCATTCCGGAAGGCTGTTCAAAAACAGAATCTTTTTCCCCCCCCATTAGAAATAATGTAACTTGACTGAATCCGTTCCAGACCCCCGAACGATTCCGTTTTAACCTTCCCTATATACAGCACATGCCTAATGCACTGTTTATAAATAAGCACTTTAGAAACAAAAAGGACATGAAATGTAAATGAAAATTTAACAAAAAGGGAATGTACAGTGAAAGGTGAAAATTTAATAATAATCAGCAACAAAAGCAAAGAAAAAAACGAAAATATTCACGGCACAATTTCCTGAGACGTTAACAACGCGAGGTTGGGAGGTGAACTGACTCCCACTCGCGAATCCTCTCCTTTGTCGCCTGAGAGACACGTGACTGGACAGACAGGTATCAGCACGAAAAGGCTGTCGGGCTGAGAAGCGGGTTGTTGAAGATGGGAGATGTTCGGGAACCTCGGCTTGACTGCACTTTGCATAAACTTAATCTCACGGCAGCTCTGGGTTAGGTGCTGTCAGTAAGCCCGTTCCTGGACGTCCCTGAGGCAGTTGTCACTTCCCCGGGGTTGTGTACCCAGCAGGTGGAGGAGCTGAGATGGGAAACCAGGGGCGCCCCACAGCGTCCACCTGGACCGCCTGCCCGGCAGGGCGTGGCTGAGGGTGCCGTGCGCAGTGGAGGGAAGCCGAGCGGGACTGCTGCGGGGCCGCCCCGGGTGTCATCCGGCTGAGCCCTGGCGCATCTCACGAGAAGACTCTGGGTTGTTCCGGTGGATCCCAGGTGCAGTAGGAGTCCGAACGTGATGGGTGTGCTCACGGGTGAGCCCCAGGTCACCTCAGGGAAGTAGCTGTGTTTCACAGGAAGGTGGTGGTCCCATCGTTGACATGGAAGAGCAGCGTCGTTAGAGGAACCTCAGCGGGGGAACTGAAAGCCCCGTAGGTGGGCCCTGGAGGAGCGGGGCCGCCTTAGCTCGGGCAGGGTCGGGAAAGGGATTCCTGGAGGCAGCTTGCTCTGGGATGCGGAACTGAGACATGTCCTCGGTTCCTCTCTGGAGGGTTGTTTCAGGAGAACAGGTTTTGACTGAAAGATGAGGGAGAAGTTGGCTGGTGAGCTGGTCGTTGGAAGGGTTCCGGTAGGGCTGGCGGCCTGTCTCTAAGGAAGCTGGGGGTGGGGGGCACTCGAGATGTGGTTCTGAGATTCTGGTTATCTCTCCTGCTGGTGAGTAACGATCGGAATTCAGATGGGTGACTCGGTGACTCGCAAATCCCTTCAGCGGTGATCGACCTCTGAGTCATGGGAGGATGCTGGGCTGAAGGGACGCAGAGATTGGTGATGGTAGGATTGGTGACCTGCAGTCCCAAGTATTAACATGAGTCATTTTTAGGGTCATTATATCGTTTGGTAGGGAATTTAAGCTCCTCTAGGCTAGGGGCTCTTTCAGCTGGTGTGCTGGGTCTGTGGACACACCCAGGGGAGTCTCTGTGCACCCCCAAAAATGCATGAAAAATTACGTAAAGGTACCTTTTCCTGAAGAGATCGTCCAAAACATTGTTCTGATTTTTATTGGTGTCTGTGACAACCAGACGATTAAAGAGCCCACAGATCGAGCCAAAACCCATGTTTTACAGGCATGGATACCGTCCCAGAGTTGGGTGTCTGCCCTGCTTACTGTGAAACATTGGCTGCACTGTTCAGCAGATGTCACCAAACCTGTTTTCTCATCTGTAAAATCCCGCAGAGGTGTCGTAAAGATGCAGCAGCGTGCATGTGTGCGTGTGCATGTGTGTGCAGGTGTGCATGCATGTGTGTGCAAGTGTGTGTGTGCAGGTGTGTGTGTGTACATGCGTGCATGTACAAAATCTCCCCTCCGGGAATGGTGGCTATTACTGTGAGGCTTTGGAGACATTGATTTTCCAGGGGCTCCCATCCCTGAGGAATGCAGACCTGGGCACCTCAGCACGCCCAGTCTCGTGGGCTGTGCTCCCCGGGAGGTGGGGGTGGGGGTCTGCTGAGCATCTGTGAGTAAAGAGAATTGAAGCCCTCAGGTCTGAGGAGGTGAAAACAGAGGGAAATGGGTGAAAGCAGTCTGCAGTGACCCGATGCCCATCCTATAATGTAGCCGATCAAATCGCTTTGGCAGCAAAGGGCACCGACATGACTGGGTGTAACGTGTCTAACAGCCGGGAGCCCACACTCAGCAGCGCTGGCTCCCCTCCCTGCGTTGCATGTGGACAGGTGGGGAGTCTGGGCTAGCGGAGGGCCCGGCGGTTCTGCCGCGTGGGCTCTGCCCCCTTCGCCCGGAGGCGGACGCCCGGGTGAGGCAGGCGGTGCGCTCAGGGTTAGACTCAGCCTCTGCTGGACTCCGAAGGGCGCCCGCGCGAGCTCCTCTCCCAGGCCTTTCCTTCGCCCGGCGCCGTGTCCGCGGCGTGCTGTGCTCCGGCGCCCGGACTGCATTCCCGGTGGGCTCATTCATGCTCAGCCCCGTCTTGCTGAATTGTGTTGGCAGCTACCAGTCTCATGTAGAGGTGCTGGGCTTAACTTATTCGCCCAGATTTCCAGCTGCCATTTTTTTGTCGTTAATGTACGGTAAGAATATGGGGTGATCACAGAGAAACGTTTCCGTAGCCTTTAGTCACCTTGACCTGTTGACTCCGTTGCCGGCTGCCCGGGCTGGACACAGCCGGCCTAGAGACATTCCCGTGGTAACGCCCGTAGGACTGATGGTTTCCATGGGGTCAAGGGGTCGGCCCAGGAGAGACTTAACGGAAATGAGGTTTGAATGAAGTTTGGGAAGCAGAAAGGAGCGCAGTGTGTTGGGAAAAGCGCAGGAAATGGCAGGTTACAAAGCCAAGCAGTGTGGCCAGGAGCAGGGGGCTGCAGGGTCCTAGTCAGGGCGATGCTGAGACTGAGGCCGGACGGCCATCAGCTGCCTTTCTCCCTGGTGATGGCACTTGGTGTCTGTTGCTAGTGTGTGTGCTGGGCTGGAGGATTGTAACACGTTCGTGTCAGCCCAGAGCAGAGATGGTGACGATGGGATGAGCAAATGAGGAACCAGTTCCCGGGGTGGTTGGAGGCCCGTTGGAGGACTGGGCGTCAGGACACATGAGTTCACGTCCCAGTTCTTCTGCAAACCAGCTGTGAACTTGGGCAGGTCAGCACCTTCTCTGAGCTTCCGTTTCCTTGTCTACAAAGAGAGGATTCTGGACCGGGTCCTGTTCCAGCTGAAAAGACCCAGTTGTGGGCATGGTGGCCCCAATGAGGGTGGGACGTGAGGCCTGTGCTGCCCAGGGATGGTTTTGAGAGTCAGGAGCTGGAGGCAGGCAGGGCTGTCAAACCAAGACAGTGTTCAGGGCTCCGAATGCCCGGGACTCCTTGTTCCCCTGGGGTTGGTACCTCCCTGTTCCTGCTGCTTCTCTGGAGATTCCTACCGGACCTTGGAGCCCCAGCGCAGTATCTCTGAGTCCTCAGCACCCAGCACACTGCCTGGCAACTCTGCAGGCCGGCGATGCACGATCCATACACCCCGCCCTGGACATTGACCGCACACGTCTCTGTGTCCCGGCAGTGCAGCCACACCCTGGTGCGGGCCTGGAAGCCATGCGTGACGTGCTTGAGGTGGACTCGAAGGCGGTTGACTGGCCGTGGGTTCCCTCCCGTCCTCTGGCTGCGCTGGGCCGGTGTGCTGTGGCCTGTTGAGTAAGGAGTGAAGGGACCACCTCTTGTTCATTTTAGCTTCAGCTACACGCACTGGGCCTTCTCCTTGATATCAGTATTTCAAATAATCAAATAAACTAAAGAGCACACAAGACCCAGCCCCTTACCTCTCAACTCAGTACGCACACGTGCGCGTTGGCCCCCTGCTAGGTTTTTCTGTGAGGGTCTCATTTCGTCCCTTTGAATGGATTGGCGGGAAGCACGACTTCTGTGCAGGGAGGTGGGTCATGGGAAGGCTGCTGGGCTACGCTTGGGAAGAAATAGGGTCTTACCTATGGCCGAGGTGCCTCAGATTCCCATTTCCCCGAGTCCCTCCCACCTCAAAGCGTCTTGGGTCTGGATCTTTAATAAGAAGCAGATTAAAGATATATTTGAACAGGGGGAGGTGGAGGAGTGAGCTCTTTTTAGAAGAACAGCTTTCACCATCCTGTAAATAAAAGCTGATAGCCCCAGTTTGGGTTCTTTCCAGAAACTTGATTCCCAAGCTACTTATTTTAGGTTCTTATTTTAAATTTGTTTTTGGCAAAAGAAAAATAAAGGCACTCGACTGCTTTCTGTTCTGTAGGAGGCAAAGCTCAGACCCGGGAGCCGGCGGTCAGGCAGTTAATGGGCACCGATGGGGGGTTGCCGTTGTCACAGTGTGCTCCGTGCCGGGCTTACGGGAAGGCCCGCCGGACACGGGCTGTGGTCTTCATCAAGAAGCTTCACATTGGTTTGCGGGAAGAGAAATCTGTGTTAAAAACCTCAACTAGATCTACATGAAGAGTTTCCACTCACCTAAGCTGGGACAGCTTGAGCGTCGGAAGGGGATCGCAGTGGATGAACACACTTTAAATATAAATACGTGAGATTATCCTGATCCAGGAGATGTGGCGATGAGATCGTCACGTTACACGAGATGATGATGGTGACCGTGACCAGCCAAGGAGCCTCCTTGATCGCCATGGGGATTGCTGGGATCAACACATTATTTTAGAGATTTATAAGAGAAAGAATTAAAAAAAAAAAATACCCACAACCTACATCAGTTGAGAAGCCCAGAAGGAGGGACAATAGAAGTTCGCTCGTACCTGGTGCAGGGGCCTGAGGCCCTGCGTGTCTCTCCTCTGTGCCAGGTTCCTCTCTCCCACAGGTGCTCGGGGGCTGGGCTGCCGCTGCGTCGTGGTCAGAGGATGGATTTGGCCCATCCCCACCTCTTACCCACTGTGTGATCTTGGAAACACCATATAACCCAACTGAGCTCCACTGTATTCCAAAGATAGTAGGGATGCACCAGGCATACCGCATGTGGTTATCAGGTACATTGAACGTCAGGCTTAAAGGCCACCTCGTAGGCGCTAAAAGCGAATTCCCCGCCCCGCCCTGTGGGGTTGGTTCACTTAGAGCAGCCGTGAGGGTCCAGGCACCGGTTTGAGGGGCTCCACGTGGCTCCCAAGGCAACAGCAGCCTCTGCACACGTGTTGCTCTCCCCCCAGTGGGGTGACATCACCAGACGTCTGCTTGCGGCTGTCGCTCCCGTCTGAAACCATGCTGGAATTGCCCGCATCGTGGCCACCGGTTTTGAAATAGTGAAATAGCATGTGGTTGGCAAGGCACTGCCCCCCATGGTTGACCACAGGCTCTAGATTTAGAAGGAGAGTGGAATGGAAGAGAGAACCGATCTGTCCCTGGAGCGGAACTTTTACAGTCCCAAGCTCAGGTCCCTTGGTTTGGGCAAGGCGAGCTATTTTTAAGGATGAGCCACAGGCCCGTGTAGCAGGAGAATGGGCTCCGGGTCAGACAGCCCTGGGTTGGACCCGGCTCGGCCCCACTCTGGCTCTGTTTCCAGCCAGAAACATCCTCTGTTTCTTTGATCTGTACCTTAACCTTGTGAGTCTCTCATGGCAGGTCCTTTGCCCTCGTGTGGCTAAGACATAGCCCAGGGAGCGTGAATGACTTAATGAAGGCCATACTTGTTCCTGGGGGTGGGGAGGGGGCATGGGACTGGAACCCCGATCCCCCAAGGACTCTTCTGCTCTGCCCACAGCCTCCATGTGTGTTTCTGCTCATTTGCTGCGTGTAGTCTTAGAAACGCATTTAATTTGTGCAGATCTCTCAGACCCTTTTTAGGAATGTCAAGAAATAGACAGTCAAGGAAATGAATTTTCTCTTGTGTGTGTTAGATCCATGTAGGGATCTCCTAAGACATTTAAATGCCACTGGAGGTCAAGGGCAGGTGCCTCCCTGGTAGGATGGGTGGGCACCTTGTTCGTGGGTCCTAGGCGCCTGGCTCCAGGGCAAGGGTTCCCCAGCCCCTGTACAAACAAACGGTCCTGCGTAGAAAGGAGACATCATGCTGTGTGGCTTTGGACCAGAGTCTAGAGTTTCACACTGGACACGAGCCCCCGCCTCCTGCGGAGTGGACTTGACAGGTGACACCTGCCGTGATGTGGGCCAAGGAGGAGTCCTAGGGGATGTGGAAGGCGTCGGGTCGCCTTGGGGGGTCTCACCCAATGAGCTGCAGACTGTGGGGCTCCTGGAGGCGCTTTCCCGATTGTGCTTTGGGGGACCTGCGGCCGGCACCGCGGGGTGTTGTTGCAGCAGCAAAGCTATTCCTGCTCCCGGTGCATCTTGACTTTTCTCAGATTTTTATTCTGCTCACGTGTTCGATTGTATCCGCAGCTGAGGAGGTGGGGAGGTGCTGCCCGGTGGGGGGGCTGGCGAGGCCCTGCACTAACGGCGCGTCTCCCGCCTTCCAGCCCACGTGGAGAGCGAGGAGCAGTACACGCAAGCCTTGGAGAAGTTTGGCGGGAACTGCGTGTGCAGAGACGACCCGGACCTGGGGAGCGCGTTCCTCAAGTTCTCAGTGTTCACCAAGGAGCTGACGGCACTTTTCAAAAACCTGGTGAGTGTCCTTCTGCGTCCGCTGCGGCCCTCGGGCAGCGGGTGAGACCCTGCAGTCACCGTAGGTCAGGGGTGGGGACCTTTTTTCTGCCGAGGGCCACTTGGATATTTATAACATCATTCATGGGCCATAGGAATTTATCAGCTTAAAAATTAGCTGTGAACAAAGCTCCTAGATTTGGTGAAGTTTGAGTCCTGCCTGCGGTTGCCTGTGGCAGGGTCAGACCAAGTGATTTTGAGGGCTGTGCACGGCCCGTGGGCCCGACGGTCCCCACCCCTCTGTGGGTGGCGAGGGAGCACAGAGAGGCTAATTAGGGCTTGTTGGATAAACTAGGAATGAATGTCATAGCTCGTGGGGTCCCGAAAGGAATTATATATTCTGTACGCATTAGGTCACTTTGGAATACATTTTAGAATTGTAAGATTCAACAAGGCTTTCTGCATTCCGTTTGGCGTGTTAAACATGCTCAGCTGTGAGATAAAATGAATAAACGCATCCGTCTTTCTAAGGGCCTCTGACTTCAGTCTTTAATTGTTTTTAAACTCTGTGGAATTGGCTGTTTCTGGTAATTGCAGTTGGCATTTCAACTTATAATATTTAATAAACATGTTTCAGATCCGTCTTACCCAGCAACCTAACCTCTAATCAAAACACAGAAATTGTCATGAATATTTAAAGGCCTTTTCTTTTCTCAAATGTGGAACCTGAGTCTCACTTTTAAGCAGGTGGAAGTAGGGAGCTGTGCTCCTTGCCTGCGGGGGGCGCCGGGAACGGGGCGCCGGGGAACCGGGGTGGACGGAGCTCCTCCTTGCGCCTGGCAGCCCCGGGCCGCCCTGGGCCTCGTGGTGGAAACGGAATCTGAAGAAGTGGGCAGCCCGCGAGGGCGTTTGTGGCCGCCGGGCGGGGGTTTCTCCCACGAGGGGAATGTCCACAGGGATGGTCCCGGCGTCTCTTTCCTGTTTTTCTCCCCCAGCTTCTCCCAAAGGTCACGGGCGACCAGACCAGGTCAAGGACCCAACAATGCTTTCTATGTAGGTCGCAAACAACGGAGCCTTTTTCATTCCTCTTGTCAGCAAGTTCATAACAAGTGAAAAAATAGGTCCTTGTCCTGGGAATGGTGATGGTGGCGGGTTTGTAAGTCTGGCCTCAGCGGGGCGGACACGAGTTAATAACAGGAAAGGGGGTGGGGACCAGGCTCTCGGTCTGTCTCCCTGTCTCCACTTGTAAAATATCCCAGTTGGAAATGGTAAAAATAAAAAGCCGTTGCTGTGCTTATGTTTTCCACTTGGCTTCATCCCACATCTCTCGGGGCTCTTACCAAGTCCGTCGCCTGTTTATTACGGCCCCACACGGGCCGACGGCAGGCCCACTGAGCACGCAGCCGGCCCCTTCCAGCCCCGCTCCCCGGGCACAGGCGGGCGGGCGTGTTTGGGTCTCAGCCCCGAGTCAGGCGGGAGCCTTTTACTTTTCATTCCTTTTAACTGGAGAAACCAAATGGCCCCAAGAAGGTGCTGACGTGGGGGGTCGGCCAGTGAGGGACTCAGCCTCACCTCCCCACCCCCCGCGCTCGCTGAGCTCCAGCCAGCTCCTCGGCGTCTGGCTCCTGACTATGAATGAGCAGCCTCCAGAGTAAGAGAGACCAAAATAAACACAGCAGGGGAGCAGAGGCAAGGAACAGGCAGGAGAAAACTCTAAAGAGGCCGTGTTCCAGTCCTCAGAGAAGCCGGCACACAGCAGCCAGCCCCAAGAAGCGGGGAGAGGAGGCCCGGGAGGAGGCCCGGGAAGGCCCGGCAGGCGGCCCGGTCTGTGCCCCACCCCAAGCACTGTCTTCATCCAGGGGATCCCCACTGGGGTCTTGTCAGCTGTAAAATGGAGACGACAGCATTGTACCTGGTTTTGTGTGTAGAATAGGGCCAATGCTTCTGCACGTGGTAGCTTCTTGAATCCTGTAGCAATCCCATAGGTGAGCCAGTGTCACCCCCACTTTATAGATCCGGTAACTGAGGCTTGGGTGGCTTAAAGAGCTAACCTGTCTCCCCGGGGGGCTGGGAGCCCTCGCCAGCCTTCGGCCGTGTGCCTGCAGGTAGAGAAGGGTCCCCAGTGGAATCCTGAATGAACGGCCTGGTACAGAGTTACCAAGGTGAGCAGCTGCGCAGTCAGACAGAAGAAGCCCTTTCTTTTCTTGGTTTTCTGCAAAACTGACAGCGGGGCCGGGCCTGGCTGTAGGTGCCCACCGCCCCGCGGCTCTGCCCCTGGGGCACGCGGAAGTCCCCGCGGTGCAGCGAGTCCCAGGTGCCACCGCGCAGCGAGCGCCCCCTGCAGGGAGCACCGGGCTGGGCGCACCCTGGTGCCTGTCTTTCCTTCAGCCATCTCTCCGCGTCCTTAGCTATCAAGGGACAGAGTGGGGAGGCCGGTCCAGGTCTTAACTCTCCTGCTCGCTCTTCCTACTGTGGTATTTAAACTCCTTGCGGGGAAAAGACTGAACCGAAGGGGAGGAGACGCGGGGAAAGTGCAGCACAGGGGGGATGCAGACCGGGCCCCTGCCGCTCTGACCACGAGGCGGCCCCGGGCCTGGGCTTCCTTAGGGCAGGGCGGGCAAACCATGCCCACTCGCGGGGCCGCTGGCAAGGTGAAAGGAGCACGTGGGAGGGTTTCATAAAGGACCACCCCGCCCGCAGGTGACACATTGCGATGTGCCGACTTATTAACGACCGGGCGACCTTCCCTTTTAAGTCCCCGTGCATTACTTCAGTTTCAGCTTTTACTTTATGGAGTTAGGGCTGTTGATCCTATTTCCTGGCAAAGATCAGAGACAGAGGGACAGGCAGACAGACAGAGACAGAGAGACAGTCGTTGGAAGGCCAAGCGGCCGCCTCTACCAAGCTTTTGCTGAGAGTGAGCTGCTGACGGGAGGAGTCTCCTTTTTTGGCATTTTGCATATACCGTTCTCCTATTTTTGGGCACGTCTCTCTCCTATCTCTTATTTTTAAAGCCTCGCTTTTGCTTTTCCCCGGGCGTGTAGACCTTTCGGTTCTGCGTGGCTAAGATTCTCGATCCTGCCTCTTGTCCAGAAAGGGCAATAATGGCCCCCTGCCTGCTCTGGGGGGTGAAAGAATGCTCATGAACCGCCTCCAAAGAAAGGCCAACTTCGTGCGAAGTGAGACTTTGTTCCTCGTGGGTGAGATTCTCACCTTTTTGAGAAAGTCTGTGGATTTTCCCTGCAGCTACGCAGGATGAAGGAGGGAGCCGGCAGCTCTGGAGCTGTAACGTGTGTCACCCCGTTGGCAGAGCCAGCCCAGCTTCCTAGGTGCTCTTCCTCCGGCCAGATGGATACAAGGCTCCTGGGAGGATCTTCCAGGGGCCATGTCTGTGCTGAGAAGTGTCTTTTTTGTTGTTGTTAATCCCCACCTGAGGATATTTTTTCTATTGGTTTTTAGAGAGATTGGAAGGGCGAGAGGGAGGAGAATGGGGAGCATTGATGTGAGAGAGAGACATCGATCGGTTGCCCCCTGCACGTGCCCTGACGGGAGGCCGGGGATTGAACCTGCCTTTGACCGGGAATCGTACTCATGACCTAAGCGGGCTAAGCTCTAACCACTGGCTAGGGCAAGAAGTGTCTTCTGAATGAATGAGAGGCTGTATTCAAGGACACGTCCCCGAAACAGCTCTTGCAGCTCTGCCGTCTCCGTCTCTGAGGGCAGAGGCTTGGCAGTGAGCTGCGTGCTCTCAGGCTGCAGGGCCTGCCCTGGGTTCTGCAGGGCCAGCGCGGGCTGAGGCCAGCACGGACCCCGTGGGAGGTCCCCGGGGCTGAGGAACGCCACTTCCCTCGTCCTGAAAGAGGAGCTGGGACGTTCCACCAAGCAGCAAGGCTCTCTTGGGGGCGAGTGCTGGTGCGGCTTTGTCCACATGCTGAGATCAGAGACAGACATAGAGATACAGAGACACAGAGGCTCAGAGGGTTTCCCACCTGCTGCTCTGGTAACAGTACCGCAGGGGCTTCAGTCTTGCGTTACATAGTAACTGATTCTCCGTGTTAATAAAGATGATGATGTTGCTTAGCACAGAGACCTTCCTCCCAGAGGCCCCCACCTGCTCGGCTCTTCCATAAACTTCCCTTCAGCTTCTTTTCCTGAAAATGTCTGTTATTTTTAAATGTCTTACTTTTTTCTTCTTCTTATTAAACAGACACACTGGTCATAATGTCATCTTTCAGGGAAGACTTGCCGTGGTTTGGGGCATAAATGAATGTACTGAGCAGAAATTGAGAGGGAACCCCAGGGGCTTGTGTGTGGTATTTGGAACTATCGGTGACAGACTCTCTCCATTTCCGACAGCTGCTTTTTAATGTTCCCACTCTCCTCCCTACCGATGGCTGGTTTTCACTGCTGTCGGTGCCGGTCTCTGGCCCGGGAGCTGGAAGAGAGGAAGACTCGGCTTGTTCAGCTTGTGTGCAGAGTAAAAGTGTGAATGGTTTGAGTGGGGAGGGCAGGAGGGCTGGGCTTCTCTAGTGGAATCGAGCTCGCGATGGGCCCCTGACCGCTGCCACGGGCACCTGGAAACCAGCCACTGATGTTTGAATCTGGCCTAAGACATGGTCGGAAATTCTTTGTCTTAGCCTCCCAAGGTATCTACACTGTGAGGTGCTTCCCATGCTCATTCCAGATTCTAGTTTACAAGGCACTGAACAGGGTTTGTTCCATTTGCGCCCCCAGGAGCCCTACCCTTGCGTGCAGGTGGGATCAGCTGGGGCTTCGTAGACATGCAGGCTCCCGGCCCTCCTCGCCCTAGGCCCACAGAACCAGGACTCCCACTTTCATAGGCCCCGCAGCCGCAGGGCGTGAGTAGGCATATTAAAGTGTTATAAGCACCACCCTGAAACAGAAGTTCTCAAAGGGAGGTCCCTTGGGCCAGCAGCACCCTCATCATCACCTGGAAGTGGTCAGAGGAGAAATCACAGGCCCCGGGCTGCACCTGCTGAATTGACGTCATCTCAGACTCGAGCGCATCGGCCACCCCCGGTCCAAGGTAGACCGCTGCTGTCAGGGGCCTCTCCCTGAGATTCTGATTCACTTGCTGACCTCGGCGGTCAGGAACCAGCTGCCCCTGCCCTAGCGGTCTGGCGCAGTGGTTGGAGCGCTGGCCCGCAGACTGAAGGGTCCCGAGTTCTGCTCTGGCCAAGGGCACGTCCCTGGGTTGCAGGCTTGATCCCGGCCCTGGGTCCGGGAGCGTGCGGGAGGGAGCCAGCCGATGTGTCTCTCTCACATCGTTTCTCTCTCTCTCTCTCTGTCCCCCTTCCACTCTCTCTAAAAAGCGATGGAAAAAATATCCTCAGGTGAAGATTAAAAAAAATAAAAGAAAGAAAGCAGGTGCCCTAGAGGACAGCCCGGTGACGTGCTTCTGACTCACCCTGGGGAGACTGAGGCCAGCAAACACCTAACCTCGGGCTCTCGGAGGCCGTACATTTGCAAAGGTGCTTTGATTTTTGGCTGATGACTTAGTGATAGACTTTGCCGCTGTGCGGGTTTTGGAAGAAGCTGTGGATGGCGTGACTCCTGGGTTCTCCTTGCGGCCCCGCCTCTCGGAGCTGGCCTCACGGTTTTCAGCGTGGGGGTGGGCAGCCGTTTCACTGTCTGATCTCCAGTGGGAGGGGGGCCAAGGGTCACTGTTCCCCCTCCATTCAGAACCTGCAGGATCAAAGCTCTGTAACTGCCGGAGTCGCCGCGTTGAAGGAGCAGCCGGCTCAGCTCTGCCCCCTCCCCTGGTGCGAAAGCAGCCAGTGGCCTTGGCAGCCGTCTGGCTTTGTTCTTTCAGTTTGTGTGAAACACCCAAGACTGGTGTGGGCTCCCCCCGCTCCTTTCTAATTAAACAGCCCATCAGAGTGGCTCTCCTGCCAACAAAAGGGGCCGGGACGCGTGTGTTCCCGAGACAGGATCGTGCGGCAGAGCAGACCTGCTCGTTGCCTAAGTCAAGGAGAAGACAGCGCCCTGGTTCCCCCGGGGTAGAGCCGATCCGTGGGTGGTAACCAGCGACCAGAGCCAAAGGAGCAGGGAGACGGTGCCCTGAGGGCTGAGCGAGTGTTCGCGGGAAGGTGGAGAGATTTTAAGAGGCTGAAAGTGACAAAGCTAGAGTCAAGGAATTTATTTTATTTTAATTTAACTTAATCTTATTTTTCATTAATCCTCACTGAGGATATTTTTCCTATTGCTTTTCAGAGAGCGTGGAAAGGTGGGAGGGGGAGAGAAACATCGATATGAGAGAGACACATCCATTGGTTGCCTCCCACAGGAGCCCCGACCAGGGCCAGGTATGTGCCCGTGACAGGAATCGAACCTGAGACCCTTCGGTTTGTGGGCCCGCTGAGCCACACTGGCCAGGGCTAGAGTCAAGGAATTTTAACCCCAAATGAACAAAGTAATTAGGAGGAACAGCCTAGAAAGGTGGCGTTGGCCAGCTCTGCCCCCCATCTCCTTGTCTGCTCTGTTTGCTAATCAGCTGTTCGTACTGAGGTTGGTCGTGATCTCGATCTCGGGTCGCCCTGCCCGTCCGCCTGCCCCACGGGCCCGGCCGAGTCATTTCCGTCTCCTTGTGAGATCACAGACCTGACTCACCTCGTGGGCCGCCCAGGTGAACCCAGGGAAAGCTCGGGCAGGAAGAGGGGGGGAAGGGAGGGGGGGTCCTCTAAAGATTGCCTGTTAGCTGTTGGTGTCAGATCCATACTTAATGGCAATGATTAAGATTAATAATTTGTATTCAGATCATTCATGCTGTTTAAAAAAAGCCATTTAATGTGATATACTTGTTAAACGGAAGTCAGCACAAAGGAGGAAGCCCAGCGCTTGCTGGACGCTGAGGAAAATACTCCTGGGTTTACTCCGGGATCATCTAATTCTTCCCATAAGTCATAAAAATGTCATTACTCATAAACTGAGGCCCGCACTGCCTGAGCCCGCGGATGTGCAGCGATCTTTGGCTGCGGTCGGGCTCTCCCGGCCAGGACGCGAGGAGGCTCGCTCCGAGGGCTGCGGCTGCCGGGACTCCCTGACGCACAGCCGGGGGTTCAGAGCCGCCTTCCCCTGCGGGGCTCAGGGCCCAGGGCTCCTGCCAAGACTGAGCGGCTGGGCTCCGGGCTCGTGTCTCCACTGGGCGGGCGGGCGGGCGGGCGGACAAGAGCAGCGGTTCCCGCCGCTCACCGCGCAGGCCTGCAAGCTGGAGAGCGCGCAGATGCGGGGCACACGGCTGGTGACGCCTTGGATGGGATTCTGTTTATGTTTGTAACAGTGTTTCTTTTCCTTTTAAAGCACATTCCCTCTGCTCTTTTTTAAAAAATATAATTTTATTGATTTTAGAGAGAGAGGAGGGGAGTAGGAGAGGGACAGAGAGAAACATTGATGTGAGAGAGAAACACTGATCGTTGCCCCCTGCCCTCCCCTCCCCCCCCCAAACTGGTGACCTTTCGGTGCCTGTGGTGACACTCAGCCAACTGAGCCACACTGGCCAGGGCTGTAACGATTTCTTTTAAAAAACCAGCTTCATCGAGGTATATTTTACATATCATAAAATTTACCCATTTCAAGTGTGCAAATCTGTAATTTCTAGTAACCGACCAAGTGGTGCATCCATCACCATAAATTCTTTTGGGGGACATTTTCTTCCCCCCGAGGAAGGTCTGAGAGTTAATCCCTGTTCCTGCCCCCAGCCCTAGGTAACCACTAATCTACTTTGTCTCTTTTGTAATAATTTTGCTAATTATTTTCTGATTAGAGAAGTAATAGTTTCCTATTTTAGATCATTTGAATGACTCTAAAGAGAAAAGTAGACTGGAATGAAGGGCAGAATCCCCTCAGCCCATCTGGAAGCCGCTTCCCTTTTCTCTGCTCACGTGGCCGCTGTGTCCCTACGCCTGTGCCTTTCCACGCTTCTCCATACTGAGTTTTTTTTGGTGTTTTTTTTTTTTTTGCCTGAACACCCTTCACCCCATGTTGCAAAACAAAACTCTCCCTATCTGGCCCAGCCGGCGTGGCTCAGCGGTTGAGCATCGACCCATGAACCAGGAGGTCGCGGTTCGATTCCCGGTCAGGGCACAGGCCCGGGTTTCCGGCTCGATCCCCAGTCGGGGGCGTGCAGGACGCAGCCGATCAGTGACTCTCACCACTGATGTTTCTCTCTCTCTTTCCCTTTCCCTTCCTCTCTCTGAAATCAATAAAAACATTTTAAAAAAACAAACAAAAAAACCCTCTCCCTGTGTCTTCAAGGTCTTTCTCATGTCAGTTTGATCAGCCAAGATTTCCCTGGTGTCCAGACTAAAAGTAGTTTTCCCTTCTCAGAAATGCCACAGTGTTTTATTTATGGCTCTTGGAGTTTTCCCAGGGCAGCTGACTTACCGAACTACGTGCTTTATCTCCCCTCCTGAGCCACGAGCTCCGGAAGACTGGGGTCCCCTCTGATTCGCTTCATCTCCTAACCCCCCGAATATCTGCGGCTTCATCTCCCGCCGCTCCCTGAGGGCCTGTGCGCCTCTCGCATACCATTCCTCGCCATTGTCATGGCTGTTTAATGTAGCGTCCCCGCTAGACCGGGGGCCCTGTCACCAGCACCTGGAGTGAAAGCGAGCCGGCAAGTGTGTTTGGATAGCCATAGATTTTCCCTCGTTTGCATCTTAATATTTCACTCTAGGTACCAAAGCTGGGTAACTCCTCTTACCCCGATACCTGTCTTCGGCACCTTAGTTCTTACTTGAATTAAGTAACAATTAGTCTTAAAATAGATGCATGAGCCAGATTGTGATTGATGGTCTTTCCCCCTGCTGCAGAGAATCTTGTTTTTCGCCCTCACTCATGGCAGACGCTCGTGCTCACTTACACCCCTTGTAAGAAACCTACTGGCCTTCTTCCTAGAACTACAATTTTTTTTTCTTTTTAACTTTAGACAGAGGAAGGGAGAGGGAGAGAGAGAAACATCCATCGGCTGCCTCCTGCACGCCCCCTACTGGGAATTGAGCCCGCAACCTGGGAATCCGAACCCGTGACCTCTTGGTTCATGGGTCAGCACTCAACCACTGAGCCACACTGGCCGGGCCTAAGAAATATGATTTTTAATCTGCAAGCACCTTGTTTGTTATTTCTGCCAACCCATTGTGAACTGAGCTGTTCTGAGCCTTTGGCTCAGTCTCCCACCCTGAGCAGCTCTGACACCCCCACCCCACCCCCCACCCCGCCTTCAGCTATTTTCACACCCCTTTTCTTGCATGAGGTTTGCCCAGGTGTTATCAGAGATTATTCACCAGCCCGGCCTTTCCCTTGTCATCCTTCCAGTCGCCCACGAGACCTCGCCTTAAACTCAGCTTTTAGGAATTTAGAAATTTAACTCTTCAGGCTGATCCTGGCAGGTCCTAGCCGGTGACGCTGAGCCGTGGAGCGATGCTAGGTGCGTGACAAATGCTGAGTTGTTGAAGCAAGACAAACGTTACCCCCAAAAAGGCATTTCTACAGTGAGAGTCAGGAATTGGTCACTTATTTGGCAGGACTGGTGGGTAGTGCTGGCGTTGCGACACACCTTAGTGGTATTTTTCAAGTCAATTACTTTCTCCATTTTGACATTTAATGTACTTAATGTACTTTGTGGTGTATGGAAATCAAATCCCAGATTGCCGTAAAGACCATGCATATATTTAGTCTTCCTATTCTAGGTAACTGTACTAAAAATAGTTTTTTTCACTCCATTGTGAGGATGAACGTGCGAGATTCCCAGGTTGTTAGTCTTGTCTTTCCCCCTTTATAGGCCTGTAATGGGGGTGGTGTGACCCACAGTGGCACCTAGGCCGGGACCCCAGCGGTGCCCCCGGGCAGCTGTGTTGACTCACGGGGGTGGCCGAGCCCGGGGCGAGAGGCCCCTGCGGGGGCAGGCGCGGAGCCTGTGCCTCCCATCCCTTCTGACTGCAGCTCTGTGCCCTGCTCTCTGCTCGGATGCTGGCGGGTGCCCGGCTTTCTCTGGGTGTCCTCCCGGCGTAGGGGCCTTGCTGCGGCTCGACGTAATCCACGGTGACAGCTGGTGAGGCCACCAGCCTCCTGCCTTCTTGCTTCCAGGAGAACAGGGACCTCAAGACCCCTACTTCTCTTCTCTCTCTGTCTCCTTTCCCAGAAACACGCATGCACACGCATAGACGCGCACATGCACACGCGTGCACACTCACGTGCACGCATATTCTTAGGCCGCAGAGCCCCTCAGTTCTGCTTTCCTTCAGGGCCCGTCGGGGGCTGTGCTGCGGACATTGGGGTCTGGGGGCTGGGAACCGAGCCCAGCGCGGCCCAGGCCCCGCTTGGAGGCCCGACAGCAGGACCCGCGACCCCGTTTCCTCCGGCGCCTTTACGTGGTTCTCGCGTGGGCTGTTTTGAGATGTTTTCTCGTTCGCCGTAACGGTTGTCTTTTCACAAACTCGACGGTGGGCAGTCACCGGAAAACGGGTGCCGGTTGTCGTTCGGCATCCACTCGTTCGCGAGAACGGGTAAGGCCTTCGTCCGCGTGCGGCCGGCTTCGAAGTGAGGGCGGGTCGCCTCTGTCTCTCGCCTTTGCCGTCCAACTTTCTATCGCAAAGGAAACTATCGCTTCTGGTTGTTTTTCAGATTCAGAACATGAACAACATCATCTCCTTCCCTCTGGACAGCTTGCTGAAGGGGGACCTGAAGGGAGTGAAAGGGGTACGTACGGATGATGACCCTGCTCGGGGGCGGTGTTCGTGGGCCCGTCGAGGCGGCTGCCGCGGGTGGGGTCCCTTGGCCGCTCTCAGCCCTGACAGTGGCCACTCGCAGGCTTTCTGGGCGCCCGCAGGTGCTCTGCGTGGGGCAGGGGGAGGGGGACCTGCAGGGAAGGAAACGGCTCTTGGGGAAACCCGGAGCGTTTTCTGGTCTTGGGTCTGGTTTCCCAGCCAGCATGTCACTGACCGACCCCTGGGAACTGGGTCCTCGCAGGGACATGGTTTCCTGATGGGACAGTCTGACCACTGAGGCTCGAGCCGGCTGCGTTTTCAGTCCTCCAGAGGATGTCCGAGGCTTAGGAAGGCCGCGCACACACGGGCGCGCGGAGTTTCACGAGTGTGGGAGTGGGGGGCAGCGGGGCTCCGGCTGTGTGTGGGTGCCCGCTGCTGAGCACCAGGTTGCTTTGGCACAAGCAGATGTGCCTGAGCTCTTCGGAGGCCGAGTGCTTTGCTTGGATCTGCATGGGATTCCCAGGGCACATCTGGGCACATCTGGAAGCCCAGCCTGGCCTCCGTGGCTCCTTCCAGACGGTGCTGGGAGAGCTGTTAGGGCTGGGGGACCGGGCTGCTGAGCCATTTGGACACCCAGGAGTCGTTCCACTGTCCTTCTGGGGCCCAGTTCACATCGGCCAAGTTAGACAGGAAAACGGGAAGGAAGGGCCCACGAGGCAGAGGGAGGAACACGCAGGTGTATGGACGTGAGGCTCTAGTGTCGCCTGGAGCCGTGATTCGGCGGAGTGGGGGTGAGGCTTTCAGGGTGGGCAGGGCCGGTGACTAGAGGGCCTTAGGGCCAGGCTGTGGAGCTCAGTCCTTGTCATAAGGCCAATGAGGAGCCAAAAAATAGTAAAAAATAAGCCCTGCCCCGTGAAAAGCGTTCACTCTCCCTAAAGAGCCCTGTTTTACAGAACGTGAATGGATGGGGACTGTGATAGAATTTCTGGTAGCTCAGGACGTTTCTGAGCCAGATTTTCTCCGAGTGCGAGGTCCTAAGTTCCAGGCAGGAGAGAGGAACCGGGAGACGTTGGGAGAGGGTGGCTGGCTTCTGTAATCATTGGGGAGATCCCTGTGTTAACAGAAAGAGTCAGAGAGAGAGTGAAATAATTGTAGGTTAAATGTTGTGTCTTTCTGGGTTTAATTTTGGAATAATCCTAGGAGAGGGCCGGGTGTGGGTGAAACAAGATGAATTAATACCTGTTACATCTGGGTGACGAGTCCAGGAAAGGATTCTCTCTCACCTTTCCCTGTGGGCATTACTTATTCAAAAATAAAATTTTCAAAAAGAAAGAACAGGGGACCCCACCACTAGTCAAGTGCCAACCTGTACTCTGAGTTTTTTATTTTTCATACGATCATAGGTGTCACCTGTCACACAAATCAGTGCTCCCCTCAGGACTAGTCCAGGATAAGCAAATGCATCTTGTCTGGAGGTTAATAATCAGCCCTGTTTGATTTATGCCTCTCTGTTTACAGGATCTGAAAAAGCCTTTTGATAAAGCTTGGAAGGACTATGAAACCAAAATGTGAGTGTTTCCATTTAAAAAAATAAACATAGCCTAGCCGGTGTGGCTCAGTGGTTGAGCATCGACCCATGAACCGGGATGACGGTTTGATTCCCGGTCAGGGCACAGGCCCGGGTTGGGGGCTTGATCCCCAGTCCGGGGCGTGCAGGAGGCAGCCCATCAGTGACTCTCATCATTGATGTTTCTCTCTCTCTCCTTTCCTCTCTCTGAAATCAATAAAAACATATTTAAAAAAATAAACATAGGTACTTTGAGATTTTGATTTTAAACCCAGCTTTTATGGCGTATGGTCTAGATAAACCCTGATCCAGGGAAGACTTCACCTAGAACTGTGTTGCTGTGGTTGGTTACGGTGCCCGACGTTTTCGTACCTGGTGTCTCAGCTCCGCGATGTTAACTACCCCCTTTAAACAAGCGTTTTCCTTGCCCCGGTTATAATGTCAAAATGGTTACAGGGCGTCATTTTCAGGGAAGTTTCACTGAAGAAAGTGGAGGCCAGTTTCCCCCCCGCTTTATCACTGCTGGTGACAGGCACCATTTTTCGGACCCCGTCTCCCTGGTGATTTGTGGGAGCCGCCGGCCCTTCGTGGGGGTCAGTGTTCCTCTGTGACACCAGTGCCCTTGGTTCCAGAAAGCAAGAGGGTTGTCCCTTGACTGCTCCATCTCCACCTGCCTCCGACCCAGGTCGGGCACCCAGTAGGTGCTTAGGAAGACAGTATGTGCTTAGGAAGGATTGTTGAGTAAATTCTCGACAGAAAGGCCAAGTTTGACATTTCCGTGACCAGCCGCGTTTTCCTTGCGGGTAGCGAAGGGGCCCTGCGTGTAGAAGGCTCGGTGAGGGCTCATTGCCCCGCGCACTGTGTGGGCTGCAGGCTGCGGGCTGATGGCGCCCGCCTCCCCCGCCCTTTGCACCCACAGAACCAAGATCGAGAAGGAGAAGAAGGAACACGCCAGGCTGCACGGCATGATCCGCACGGAGATCAGCGGCGCCGAGATCGCCGAGGAGATGGAGAAGGAGCGGAGGTTCTTCCAGCTGCAGATGTGCGAGGTGAGGCGCGGCCGCGGGGACCTGGCCCTTCTGGGGGACAGTCCGACAGTGGAGGTGTCTGCCACACAGACCGGGCTGGGAGGGACTTTCGTGGGGAGGGAAGAGCGAATGGAAAGCGTTTCCCGCGAGAACCCAGCATCTGAAAACGAAGGGCTGCTGCCGTGAAAGTCGTTTTCCAGCGGTCCAGCCGTTGCCCCAGCCTGACGCCCTCAAGCTTCGTAAAGGCCGGGCACGTTCGCGTGTGACACGTTTTCAGTTGCCCGGCATCAGTGAGAAAAATGGCTTTCAGGCTTTTATGTGAAAGACGGGGACCATTTTTTCTTCAGAATGAATTTTATAAAGAAATTCAGTATCACTCAGGGCTCATGTGAATGCAGAAGATAGGAGAGATCCTGTCTTGCTTTCTTCTTACTATAAAAATAATATATACTTTTAAATATTGGTCAATATAAAGTATGTATTTTAATATATAAATTATGTATTACATATACATGTACGTGTACGTCCAAAGTGTCCCAAAAAATGTATACACGCTTTGACTAATTATTAATTCTAATGGGTTAAATATGAAAAAGAAACATCAGTTGAGCTATCAGCTGTTAAAGCGTGTGTACATTTTTGGGGGATAAAAATCACCCCAAACTTTACTTCTGAAAGACAGCCCCTTTGACATCGAACTAAACGTGTTTCACACGTCCTGCCATGTCCGCTATAGACACGATTTGTATAAACCGGGTGGTCCCCTGAGGCCGATGCTCTGGGACTTATTTTCCCGCGGGTCGTGCGGGCACCTGTCTGTGCCGGGAGTCTCTGCTTTGTTGGCTCAGTGGCTACATTGTATCTGTCGGTACAGATGCGCCACTTCCCTGTTCATCTTTGTTACTTTGTAAACTTCTGTGGTCACCGCCTTAGAGTGAGTTCCTGCTAATAGAATTTGTAGGTCGAAGGGCACACACACTGTCAAGTTTGACACGTTGCCCAGGGTTGTTAATCACGTGACCGCTTGGGTGCACGCCAAGCGTCTTGTTCAAATAACACTGAACTTACACCAAACTGAAGGAGGGAGAAGGAGACGTACAGGCGGAAGGGGAGGCTGTAGCTGGCTGATTCGGGGCAGCGCCCCCTCTCCGCTGGGCTGCGGAACAGACCTGGGGGAGCACTTGGCCGTGAGTCTCCCAGGTCGCGGCCGAGAGTCCTGTGTGGTCAGCGGTGGCCCCCAGCGCTTTCGGGCCGTCCAGGCTCAGATGACACATCCTTGGGGTCCTTTCTGCCATATCCTGACAGTGGGGGGACGGGGAACTTATGGGGCCTTTGTTCTCTATAAACCTTCAGCAACGCACAGGTGTGTTTCCTGATGCTGGTTTTGTGGATCCCTGGGGCCTCCTGATGTCTTCCAACTTGTTAATGAATTCTCCAAGTTAAAAACAGCTTTAGTTCATTTCAATTTAAAATTTGAATTTTATAACAGTCACACTTTATTTTTAAAGTATCAGGGAAGTGCCTGAGGTTTAGAGACGTGCTGACAAGAGTCTCACCTACAAAAGATTAGCAGTCAGTGTCCTAGGGGAAGCTGCCCGAAGAAAGGGACCTGGGGTGGGAGGCGGGGGACAGGAATGTGCACTATGGGTAGGTCCCGCTCGCTCAGCCCATCTTCATTCTTCCTCGGAGCTAGAGCAGAAACCTCTCCTCTCGGGTCAAGGTCACTGTGTCATTACCAGGAGTTCCTGGCGCTTACACATTTAATTCCCTGTATGTCTGATAGTCCACAGGGCAGCAACCCCAAAGGAGCATTTAGCGGTGGACCCGGGAAATACTGAGTCTCTACCGCGAGCTCCCCCACAGCGGACGATCTCAGAGGAGCAAGAGGTGGTCTGTGCTCCGCTGCTGCTGAGCTCAGGCTCTCGCCGACCTGTGACATTCCTTTGTTGTTGTTGTTTTTTAAACAGTATCTGCTGAAGGTCAATGAAATCAAGATTAAAAAGGGCGTGGATTTACTTCAGAATCTGATCAAGTATTTTCATGCCCAGTGCAAGTAAGTTATTTTTCCTTGTTACGATGCTATTTCAAATATTTCTCTCTTTATGTTAAATTCTCCCAGGTCTATAGCAGCGATTTTCAACCTTTTTTTACCTCATGGCACATATGGGATGAAAATTCTGCGGCATACCAAAACATGTACTTTTTGCCCATCTGACAAAGAAATAGGTTTAATTTTGCTTCATCCACTCCAGGCAGCTATTGTGTTGGCTGTTGGCATTTTTTTATTTGACAGTCTAAGAGAAAAGAGGTCAGTGCCCCCGACTAAATAGTCAGATGTTGCATATTTTAAAAATTCTTGTGGTGCAGTGGTTGGAAATCGCTCGTCTACAGTCTTGTATTGGAGGAATCGACACTCATTTAGCAATCTGCAGTGGAAGGACGGAAGGCTGGACACTGCTACCCCAGGGGTGAACCATGAACACTTGTTAAGTGAGAGAAGCCAGATCAGAGGCCACTTGCTGTGGGATTCCAGTTGGGGGAAGGGAAGTAAGGAATGGCTGCTCATGGGAATGGGTTTTGGGGGGTAACCCCGGTGTCTGGAATTAGGTAGTGCTGGTGATTGCACCGCTTTGTGAGTATACTAAAGACCACTGAATGGCCTGCTTAAAAGGGTGAATTTATGGTCTGAGAATTACATCTCAATAAGAAAACAAATAAGGCCGGGGCAGTGTGCTCAGTGGTTAGCGTGTTGGCCCCGCCCACCAAAGGGTCTTGGGTTCGATTTCCGATCGAGGGCACATACCTGGGTTGCAGGTTCGGTCGTCATCTCGATCAGGGCGATTGTGGGAGGCAACCAATCGATGTGTCTCTCTCACATCGCTCTCTCTCCCTCCCTCCCTCCCTCCCTCTCACTCTCTCTAAAAATCAATGGAAAAATATCCTCAGGTGAGGGTTAACCAAATCCCACACAAAACAAAACAAGTATTTATTGGGCTCCTGCTGGTGCTCAGAGTGGAGGCTGTGGATGGATGGGAGAAACCCGAGGTCGATGCTCATACCTGTCTGCTTGCCTCTCCCCAGCGGCTGTGCCCCCCACTGACGGGCCTCTGCCTGCGCTGTCCCACTGTCCCCTTTCCTAGAGTGTCGTTCTGTTCCCTCTGTGCTTCCTCCAGCACCTGTCCCTTCCTGAGACCTCGCTCAGATGTAACTGCCACTTTGAAGTCCTTCTGCCCCGGCCCTGATGCGATTACTTGTCTTCCCGTATCTCCGGGGTGACGTCCCCTCTGTCGTGTGATGCCTCCCCCTGACCTGTACACTCTTGACGGAAGGGGCCGTGGTGTTGACTTTTCCATTCCCCAGCTTTGGAGGCCAGGCTTTTCTAAGACAGCCGAGGCCACTCGGCAAAGGGGGAGGGGCTGAGTGGTCGGTCCCGGGTTAGAGGAGGGAGCCGAGCTTCGGGAGGCAGCCCCCCAGGCTGGGAGCGGCCCCCTAATGCGCAGGCTCCTCCAGATGGTTGTTTTACACACTCAGAACCCTGCCTTTGTGATTCACACGCAAATGGCTTTTTCATTCCTTACCCTCGGAACCTCGTGTGAGGCGGTTTAGGAAGTGGGTCACTTCCTCGCTCATATTTTATTTTTAAGAAGCAGCTATTCTTGGATTTCCCTATTTTTTTCCCCCCTTTATTTTGCCCAAACTGATGAGTTGGGTAGCAACAGGCCACTTGTGGAAAAGTGGACTAGCTGGCCTTTTATGGGCAGGAGCTCAGCAACCTTTAAAACAGATGCACTGGCCGTCACTTCCGCTCCGGATGAGTGAGTGTGAGAGTGTGTGTGTGTGTGTGTGTGTACACACTGCGGGCTCTTCAAATCACTCCAGTGGCTTTGCCTGTTTTAATTCATATTTTAGGGGACAAAATGTGGAGCCCAAGTGAGTCAGCCTTTGGGCAAAGGAGCCTGTGTCCACGCAGTGCGCATCCATGCGGGGTTCCCTCGTGCTCCCCCACTTAGCGTCCGCGGTCTCCCCCCCGGGGGGAGCACGGCTGTGCTTGGCCCGCACTGCGCCCCGCGGGGAGGTGGAGCCGCTTTCTCGCGGCTGCTCGTCCCTGCGGGTGTCAGGAGGCCTCCTGAGCGCACGAGGTTCTGGGAGCCGCAGTCGGGGGTTCCCCCTTAGACTTCATTTTTTATTTTTGCTTGCAGCGGTCTCGAAGAGCCCTTCATGTTCTTTGCCTTTCATTTCATTTAAGGAGAGAACCTGCCTCTCTACCTAGTTCCTGGGTCTTCCTCTCCAGCGGGATCTAGAAACAGGGCTGTCTTTAAGACAGTCACCGCAAAGCAGACAGGAACGGGCCGTTCCAAAGTGGGAAAGGGTGACGAGTGGACCTGTGTTTTGGCCAATCCCTGCTGAGAACCGCTGTGCCAGCTGCTGCTTGGCAACCAGGAATGCAGAGGTGGGGGGGATGCAGAGGTGGGGGGGATGCAGAGGTGGGGGGGATGCAGAGGTGGGGGGGATGCAGAGGTGGGGGGGATGCAGAGGTGGGGGAGATGCAGGCCCAGCCCGGAGAAGCCTGTGCTGGAGGCGGGGCCGGGACACAGAGCACAGACAGGCCCCCGTGGTGTGGTGACCTGTCCTGAAGGCCACCTGCTCGGTGGGATGCAGTCTCTTCCCTCCTCAAAAGGGTTACACACAGCACACGTCAGAGGGAACTGTCGACAGAACCTCAGCCCAGCCTTGCTGCCGAAAGCTCGTCTGGCTTCCCTTGTATTTCAGGACTAGTCCGCTCCTGAGCCAACGCCCTCGCTGCCTGCATCAGTGGAGTCCTGTTTCCATCAGAAACTGAAAACGTGGGGCTTATTTTTTTAAACATGTTCTTATTGATTTTAGAGAAAGAGTGGAAGGGAGTGGGGAGAGGGAGAGAAACATGGACGTGAGAGAAACACATCATTTGTTGCCTCCTGTATGTGTCCCGAGGCCGGGAATCGAACCTGCAACCCAGGTACATGTCCTTGACTGGGACTCGAACCCAAGACCCCTCAGTCCTTGGGCCGACACTCTAACCACTGAGCCAGACCAGCCTGGGTTTGGGGCTCATTTTAATGGGTCAAGAAAAAGCACAGCTCTTTTGGCTCATTGCAGTTCCTTCCCATCTGCCTCTTGTAGTTTTGAGTGTCTTTGTACTCTGGTAACTTGTTTGCGTTCTGTTCATACAGCCCCAAGGAACTGCATAGTGGTTTCAGTCACTTTCCTTTAAAGACGTTTTCTCTCCATTTTACAAAATTGTTTTGCATGAGACATGATCTGTGTTTCTTCTCTTTCCCTCCCAGTTTTTTCCAGGATGGCCTGAAAGCAGTCGAAAGCCTCAAACCTTCCATTGAAACCCTTTCAACGGATCTTCACACAGTAAGTAGCTTCCTCGCCACGTCAGTGTTGAAACAGTTTTTATGCATCAAATGCTCTCAGATAAATGTTGCTCCTGTCAGACCCGGAGCTTGCTGCTGGGCCCCCAGAAGCGAACAGCCAGGTAGTGCCACGCGGAGCGCGGGGTCCCCGCTCCTGTCCTCCGTTGGCTGGGGAAGGTGTGATGAGTGAGGGGACAGGCGTCTCGGGGATGTGAGGATGCCCCCGGAACTCCAGGTCTCGCTGTACCTCAGTCATGCCTCTCTCTGGTTTCTTTTCTGAAGATCAAACAGGCCCAGGATGAAGAAAGAAGACAGCTTATACAGCTCCGGGACATTTTGAAATCAGCGTTGCAGGTTGAGCAGAAAGAGGTGAGGGGATTTAATTTTGAAGGATGGCTGCTTGAGGCTGTGTCTCGAAGCCTTTGGGGCTGAGGAAGGAGACGTCCGTGTGTGCCAGGTGCTCACAGATCCTTCTGGGGCTGATCGAGCAGCACTGGGACATTCAGTTGGTTCTTTAAGTGTGGTTTTATCAAACCGCCTGTTTAAGTACGTTTATTTCACGGGAAAGCTTTTCCTGGGGGCATGGCCCTAGTGGCAGCGTAGGAACCTTTCTGCTCTGTCGGGTGGGAGACGAGTAGCTCTTAGCATCTCCGTCAGGTGGACACTTCAGTTACGTTACTGGTTTTCCACCTGACCTCTGGTTTCCCTGCTCTGGGAGCCGTGGATGCTGCCCCCGTGGGCGCCAGCAGGTCGGGGCGGCCCTCCAAGCCTTCGCCCCTGAGATCGTGTGCTATAAAACGTGGAGAGCAGGTTCTCTTACGGCTGCGTTCTGCGGGCAGAAAACCTGGCCACGTCTCTCCCCACTCTACACACGAACACACCCACGGTGATACTTCGTGCTTTAGGGGCTTATTTAAAAAAACATTAAAATAAATGTCTAAGGTAATTTGATGATACATTTGCTACAGTGTAGATATTGTAATGTGAAGTTTAACATAAATCCACTTCCTTGTGATAAAGGAATGTGTCTAAATGTATCAGTGCAGCCTTTCGATAAATAACTGTTAAACTACTTAGTAGCCATCAGATTCACTGTTGGTGGTTTGTTCTGCTCTGTTTTGTGCTAAGTTCCTGTACTATAACTAAATATTGTTGTTTTTCTCCCAAATGCATTGACCTTTTGTGACCGAAGTCTAGGAGAGTAAGTAGTTCAGTATTTTAATAAATTGGAGAATTTTGCATGCTTTCTTCACAAACTTCCAAAAAATGGTTTCCTCCATTTATATATTAATGACCAGAGCATTTTTAATTTAACCCCTTCTATTCCAATAGCAGTGGGTTTTATTAAAGGCTGAAGAATTTGAAAACACAAATATTGGTGAAGAGGAAATTTTCCAAGTTTACTGTAGACCCATTTGCTGTCATTCTTGGTGAAAATGAAGCAGCCCCCTATTCCCCCCCAGCCCTGAGTAGCTGAATTCAACTCTTCCCTCTGCTCACCCCGCCCATGATGTGAGTTCATAGGGCACATTCTGTTTGAACGGCTGGTTTCAGTCATACCCTACTCGGCTGGTTGGCTGTGTCTTCGAGCACACAGGCGCTTTTTCTGCATCTCGACCTTGAGCGACCTTGAGCAGCTTGAGGGCACCCTCATGCCTCTGGTGCCTTCCCACCACCACGTGGCGGTGCCTCGCTGCTCATCAGGAAAGCTCTCGGTAAATGTGGGTCAGCTGAGCCAGAGATTGGCAGGTTGAGGTGGTTTGTTAGTGACTTCCTCCCAGTCCAGAGAGTATACATCCTGATGCTTTGATAGCCCCAAACTTTCAACAGAAGCAGGAAAAGAAACAAAAAAAGACCTTGGAATGTGGAGAAAATAGTGGCTTAACTGCCTAGGAGAGAGGGCGCCAGGTGTGGGAGCGGGCCCATCGGGGCAGCCGCTCTCCCGGGCATCGGTGGGACCGTCGACAGCGCTGTTGTCCGACAGCCCAGGAAGCACAGCTCTGGACTGGACAGAGGCGAGCAGATGCCGGTGCTCGGGAGCCCTGGGCGCAGCGTGAGGGCCGTGTTTGCCTTGGCTGTGCCCGGCCAGGAGGTTTGGGAAAACGCTTTTGTCAGAAGGCTGGTTATTTATAGCCTTGCAGAAAAGTGAAACAAATTTACCAGCACAGACTAGACGTGTTGTGGTTTGTTACTTTGTGTTTCTGTTGACCAGCCCGTCTGCGCCAGATTGCACATGGGGCCCCGGGCAGTGACTGCCCCCGCTTTTGGCTTTTGGCTCAGACCGAACCCCCCGTCTCCTGGCTGGGAATGTGAAATACAGCAATTCTCTGAAACACAGAATAGCTTCTGTCTGTCTCACTCTGTGTTCTTTTTGAAGATGGCTTTCCATGTGTGTGGACACAGTTGCAAGGAATGACCAAGTGTGTATAAGTTACATTCTGTATGTTTTAAAATAATTTTTACGATTGGAGTTCCATCTTGTGCTGCCCCTCGGTGACGGGAATGGACATTTGGGGTGTTGGTGTTTAGGTTCTCATTCGCCATTTTGGGGTTCCCTCGTGTGACTTAGAAAACTGAAGGTGTTGGTGGTTTTTATTCAGCGTTATAAAAACTCTAATTACTGCATAATTACAGATCATAAAAACGAGGGAACGTGCCCCGAGGAAGCTGCGTTGATGGTTGGTGGGAGCCGCTCTCTTCGTTCCCACGCTCATTTGACCCGAGCGAGGAGACTGTGCCATTGTGACCTCGCACCTCCCAATGACTGGCATTCATAGTTTGTTTTTAGTATTTAGTAAGAGAGGATACTACAGTTTGATTTTTCCATAATTATGAAATTTTTCAGGCTTATAGAAGAGGAAAGCTTGTAGTGAACCACCTATATCTGCCCCATTGTTTTAACGTCTGGGAAAGATCCTTTTGCAAGGTTGAAACCGTCTCTCTGCTGATATTGCAGGGGCCTCCTCCCGCCCTCCCCACCTCTCAGTGGCCCCGTCAGTGGCCCTCTGCGGGGACGCGTCTCACGGCAGCCGGCGGGTCCCCTGCCCTGACCCCGGGCTGGCTGCGGGCTCTCTGCTCTTCGATGCTGAGAACCCAGCCGGTGCTGCCGGGGGAGGTCTGGGCCCTGGGAGGTGGGCTTGTGGATCTCAGTACCGAAACCCAGGGATTTTTCCGCGCTGGAGGCCGCGCGTGCTGTCTGTCCCTCCGTCTCAGCTTTGCTCCCCCTTGGGAAGTGTCCTTGTCTGGCAGGAGGCGGCCGGATGGCATGTGCTGTCCCGGGGGCCGAGGCCCATCACCGCATGGTTCTCTTCTCACTCCAGCTTTTCTGGCCTGGCTTCAGGTTTGCCTCCATTTTTAATTGATTCAAGAAAAGTCTAGCCTGAAGAAGGAAACCGTCATTTCCTCCTTTGCTCCCGGCACCGGCGGATCCTGCTGGAAGGAGGAGCGTCCTTGGTCCGCCGAGACCTGTGAGGAGCTCTGATTAAAGGCGACCCGGGGACTGAGCAGTGTGGTCACGTGACCGCACACTCACTGGCGCCGGGTTTCCCTCCCCGATCAATAGGTACATCTCTTGCTTGTGCAGTTTAGTCTTTTGACGGGTGTATTTTTAGTCTTTTGCAGAGATTCAAATAGGTGAGCGCGGTTCCTCCATTTCCCGCACTGCGTGTATTCCCGGGGATGTTTAAACCTGGGATTGCTCTGAATTTCTAGTGCTGATGTACTGCCCTTCCGAGAGGCTGTGGCAACGGGGACCGTCCCCACCTGTTTGCCCTCGGCGTCAGGAGGCTCCCGTGGAAACGAGGACCTTTCTCCTGTTCCGGGCTCTGTGCTCAGGCTTTGTTTTCAGTTCAGCCATGGACCCCCCGAGCACACTGTTGACTTCTCGGGTGAAGATTTTTGTTTTTGCAGAGCCAGCCCATATGTATTTCAGAGTTAAAATGTCAGTGCTGGCCTGGCCGGTGTGGCTCAGTGGCTGGGCGCTGACCCATGAACCAGGAGGTCACGGTTCGATTCCCCGTCAGGGCACATGCCCGGTCGCAGGCTCGATCCCCAGCAGGGGCCTGCAGGGGGCAGCCCATCCCTGACTCTCTCTCATCATTGATGTTTCTCTCTCTCCCTCTCTCTTTCTCTCTCTGAAATCAATAAAGACATTAAAAAAAAAAAAAAGTCAGTGCTAGACACCCATGCTTATGGAATGGGAGGTGCCAGTATTCCTCAAATTGATCTGCAGGTTCCTTGCCGTCCCCACGAGGATCCCAGCTGCCTTTGCAGAAACGGACGGGCTGATTTTAAAATCCACACGGAAGTGCAAGGGACCCGGAGTAGCCACGACAGTCCTGAGAAAGAACCCAGTGGGAGGGCTGCTCTCACCCCCAATTTCAGAGCTCACCACAAAGCTGTGATAACGGAGACGGTGTGGTGCTGGCTTAGGACAGGCCTGGATCGATGAAACAATTCAGAGTCCAGGAGCAAAGCCTTATGTTAACGGTCAATTGATTTTTTTAACAAGGGCGCCGTTCAGTTTCAACAAATGGTGCTGGGACAACTGGATGTCCACAGCAAAAGAGTGAAATTGGACCCCCTACCTCACACTATTATCAAAAATTACCTCAAAATAGGCCAGAACAGATCAGAGGCCTAAACGGAAGAGCTAAACTTTTAGAGGAAAACGTAGGTATTGGATTAAGCATGATTTCTCAGATGTGACATCTGAACTAGACACAATAAGAGCTTCATCAAAGTTTAAAAATATTTGCTTCAAAAATCTCTTTAAAACTGCCAAGGATCCAGGTGACTGTAACTCTGACTCAGGCCTACCTGTGCCTCCTACCCGTGGCCTCTGTATCTCAGCTACGCCGTTTGTCCACCTGTCGGGCCTGTGCCCTCTCAGTTCCGATCATGTTCATTGCCGTGGGCGGTTCCTCCGTCGTTTGGGCAGTGCTGGTTCCCCCAGGGACAGTGCTCGGCCTGGCCGTGGAGATGAGACCGGCCCTCGTCTCTCGGGACACCCCCTGCGAGGACACGTGGTGTAAGGGAAGGAGCATCGGGGCGCAGATTCCCTTCCCCGCTCACCCTGGCCCCCGACACGCTCTGCACCTCCAGCAAATCGCTTGTTTTCCTTGCGCGTCTATCTCTTCTATTTCCAAGTGAACTGGATGGGGGGCTCCCAGCAACAGGTAGGGCACCTGGTTGGCCTGTGAGCTCAGGTCCACGGTTTGCCCCCCTTTGTCTCCTTCACGTCTGCCAGGATTTCCAGCACCGCCCTGGCAGCCCCTTTCCGCTCCCGCCCGGGACTTCTCCTGTTGCCTCGTGGGCACAGCTGGGCACCTATTAGGTGCCCAAGTTTCACTGATGATCTTGCCCTCGAGAAGCTGGAGGCTGGCGTCTCCCAGTTGTGGGGACTCCGCCAGGTTCTCAGCTGTCCGAGTGGACGGTCCACCCTGAGGCTGAGGCGGTGAGGTTCAGGCCACGGCCCTCTCCGGGGACCGACGGGGTCCGGGAGGGAATATTGTTCAGTACCTGCCCTGTACAGGTGTTCACACGTGTGACCTTCCTGTGTTCACCTTCCTTGCTGGGTGGTGGTTTCCTGTTTTCCAAGGAGGAAACTGAGGCAGGGAGTTTAAGTATCTCACCTGAAGAGGCAGGACATCGGGGTTTTTTGTTCATTGGTTCGTTTTGCCTGAAAGGACTGCTTTCACCCGACAGGAGTTTCTTGCTTTTACCGGGGACTTAAGGCTCGTAATTAAGTAAAAGCTTGTACCTCCCAGAGGGCTCGCTTTGGGCCAGTTTGGGGGTGCTGGTTTTTGCCATTTCCTTCTCCAGCCCGGTAGGTGACACTTATGAGGCCCTGGATATGAAATCGTGTGCATGTGTGTGTGTAGTGAGAGGGGAAATTTCTCTCTTAAAAAAAAAAAAAAAATGTTTTAAGGGCACAAGTTTCCTTTGTGTCTGCTCTTTAATCATTGGGACCTGGACGGGAATAAAGCGAACTTCTGACCCCGTTTAGGACTCGCAGCTCCGCCAGGGCGCCACCTACAGCCTGCACCAGCCCCAGGGGAACAAGGACCACGGGACCGAGCGCAGCGGCAGCCTGTACAAGAAGAGCGACGGGTAGGCGGGCGCGGCGGGCTGTCCACGCACCTCCCCGCGCCCGCCTCCGAGCGGCTAAACTCTTTTATTTCTTCTCGTTTATCTGGAAGGATCCGGAAAGTGTGGCAGAAAAGGAAGTGTTCCGTTAAAAACGGCTTTCTCACCATATCACACGGAACCGTAAGTATCTCCCTTACCTCGCGGTCTCAGCTGTGGTGGCGAGGGACGAGCTCAGTGGGCGAGAGGACGTGGTGGTCCTGCGTGTGGCCTGCGTGTGGCCTGCGTGTGGCCTGAGTGTGACCTGCATGTGGCCTGCGTGTGGCCTGAGTGTGACCTGCGTGTGACCTGAGTGTGGCCTGCGTGTGACCTGCGTGTGGCCTGCGTGTGACCTGAGTGTGGCCTGCGTGTGGCCTGCATGTGACCTGAGTGTGGCCTGCGTGTGGCCTGCATGCAACCTGCGTGTGGCCTGCGTGTGCCCTGCGTGTGGCCTGTGTGTGGCCTGAGAGCGACCTGCGTGTGGCCTGCGTGTGTCATGGCGTTAGGGGTGCATTGTAAAGACGGTCCCTGCTGAGAAGAGCCCCTTTGGGTTCCCGCTCCGTGTGGCGCCCCTGCACCCCATTTATGCTTTCCCAGCCGAGGGGCCTCGTTAGCCTCATACCCAGCAGTGGGGCAGGGCTGGTGGCCAGGGGCCCTTCATCCAGAGCCCGAGACGTCCAGAAACAAACCAAAGCCAGCACGCTGCCCGCCGGCTGCCTGGGTCTCTGGAAAGTGAACATGGAGCTTGGGCCTATCTCTGCTTTTGCGTTCAGGGAAAAGCGTGCAGGTGGTCGGGGCTCTGGGAACCGGAGACCCCGGGGGGAGATGCCAGAGATTTCACTGGAGAGTCTAAGGCACGGCCCGGGCTGCACCAAGTCCTCCGCCGTCCTGCGGGTAGTTGCCCATGTGGGAAACTGAGCCCTAAATGTCAGCCGGTGGAAAACCAACCTTTAGCCCTGGCGGGTGGCTCAGCTGGTTAGTGTCGTCCCAAGCGCCAGGGTTGTGGGTGTGATTCCGGGTCAGGGGACATCCCTAGGTCAGGGCCATACGGGAGGCAATGGACCGATGTCTCTCTCCCTTCCCCTCTCCTTAAATTTGATAAAAACATATCCTCTAGTGAGAATTAAAGAATAAAATAAGCCGGTCAGAGTTTTCTTCTGAAATTACCTCCTTACCCTCTGCCTTTTGCTTCTTTGGACAGAACAGGCTATTTTTTGACACTGCAATAGTGGTCTTGACACATTTCTGACAAAAATACCTTGTGGTCGCCTGTTACCTTCTGCGTCTGCAGGGGGCAGGCGGGGGAGCCCGTGTGTGAGGCAGGTCGGTTTTGTTGAAACTTAAGTGACAGATGGTTGGCGTTTAGGATTATGAGCCTGTTCTCTGTCGTCACTTCGGGAAGCGAGGGAATTATTTCTCTATCATTTTTGTGCTGTGAGATTGCTTTTCCTGGAAGTGAGTGTTTACGCTCAGAAAAATCCTTGTAAGATGAGAAATTGATCCGGGTTCCCGAGTTGCCCAGCCGGCCGTCTGTGTGTCAGCAGGAGTCCGGACTGAATGTCTTGGGCTTTAGCCAGGGAGCATTTTGGTCTCAGGGAGTCCACTGCCCTTGACCTCAAAGCCAGCATCGCCTGTCCCCCGTCTGGCTGGGTGTCCCTTAGAGGGAGGGCAGGGGCCCTTGGTGGAGCCGAGCGTCAGGGACGCGCCTGTGTCGTGGGTTCCTGCGTAAAGTCTGCCTTCTGGGGGCTATCTTTGCAATCTAGGGAAAACCCTGTTCTTGCTATATTTTATTTTTTAGGAATTTTATTGAGGAGGAACGACACTGTCTGGTTTTCCATTCTCTCCCACCCATCTCCATTTGTTTTGTTTTTTCAAACAGGCTAACCGGCCTCCTGCAAAGCTCAACCTGCTGACCTGCCAAGTGAAGACCAACCCCGAGGAGAAAAAGAGTTTTGATCTTATTTCACGTAAGTTTGTTTCTCAGACGCTGTGCCGCAGAGAAATCATCACGAGCCGTCTGCCAGGCCATCAGCCCCCTTCCCACGTGCATTTTAAAGCACCGGTTCCGGAGAGAAATGCCTGCATTTCAGGCGATGTGGGCGCTTCTCTCTTGCCTCGGAGTTATCGGCCCGCCCGTCTGGATTTGAGGGCGGCCCCGGGCTCTGTGGGCCTAGATGCTCGTCTCAGCTCCCAGCCTCGTTCGCCTGTTTGTAAACGAGGAGATTATAGGAGATCAGCCCATAAGCCCACAATCCCTTCCCTTCCTTGTAAAAGGAGACGGTCTGCTGCCCGGGCTCCGTGCTCTCTCGGGGTTAGAATGGCTGCACACGAGAGGCACCGGCCTCCAGCAATAAAAACCGATTTCCGTTGTTGAAATCGGTTTGCCGTCCGGCCGCAGGCTCGGTCTTTCTGCCTCTCGGGGGCGCACAGGAGACTCGCCGCGGAACCACCTGCCGTGGCCGCTGTTCGCTCAGCATCCCCCACGGAAGAGGGAAAGGACAGTGAGGAGTCAGGAAGCAACAGGCCAGCCGCTAGGCGGGTGGGTGACGGTGGTTGTGCCTCGCTGCCTGCCAAGCGTGGATTACTGCCTGCTGTAGACGTGGGGGGCAGTCCCGGGCAAGCCTGGCTCCGCGTGAACACCCGGGCAAGGGGATGTCGGCCAGGACTCTGTCGGCATCTTTGCTCCGGCACCTAAGGCATCATGGATACGTCCAGGCAGAGGCTTGCGGCCTCCGATCCAAGGAGGGCTCTTCACGGCTGGTGTGAGGCACCGTTGAGAATTTGCTGCTTTGTTGTCATCTTCGAGAAAAGCAACAAGCTTTCGGGAGCATAAAAAGCACTATTGCCCGGCTGACGTGGCTCAGCGGTTGAGTGTCGACCCGGGGTCCAGGCAGTCGGGGTTTGATTCCCGGTCAGGGCACACGCCCGGGTTGTGGGCTCGATCAATGACTCTCTCATCATTGGTGTTTCTATCTCTCTCTCTCTCCCTCTCCTTTCCTCTCTCTCAAATCAATAAAGACATATTAAAAATAAATAAATTAATTAAATTAAATAAAAAGCACTATTCCCGGCCGATGTGGCTCAGTGGTTGAGCACCAACCTATGAACCAGGAGGTCACGGATCCATTCCTGGTCAGGGCAGGCAGCGAATCGATGTTTCTCTCTCTCTCTCTCTCCAAAAACAATAAAAACATTTTATTTTATTTTTTAAAAAAGCCACTATTGTCGTGCAGGGGCAGGCACGTGAAGGCCACGAGGGGCTGCTTGATTTTACAGGAATCCTGCCTCCTGCAGCAGAGTTCCGCTTAGCCCTGAGTTAGTCATAAGCCACTTCTTTGTGGACTCGTGTCCGGGTTACTGTCCGGTCACGCTGATGGGACTCCTCTCCTTTGCCGCGCAGATGACCGGACGTACCACTTCCAGGCCGAGGACGAGCAGGAATGTCAGATGTAAGCGCTGCGGAGGTGCCTCGGCCGGGACTCGGGGCTGCCTGGGACCTGTCACAGCCTCTGTTCTTCTTCCAGATGGATGTCTGTGTTGCAAAACAGCAAAGAAGAAGCTCTGAACAACGCCTTTAAGGGCGACGACAATACCGGAGAAAACAACATAGTCCAGGAGCTCACGAAGGAGATCATCTCCGAAGTCCAGAAGATGACCGGCAATGACGTGTGTTGCGACTGCGGGGCACCAGGTGACCCAGCCCCCCCCCCCCCAAGATATTTAAATCCCAGCCCCAGAACCCGGGTTTTTCCCTTCCATTTCAAACAGAAAGTTCCTGCATCGGAGCCGAGCTCAGGCCCCGGCACACAGGCTCCCTGAGCTGTGCACAGACCTTGGGGGGGGGGGGGGTTGTTTGCCTCTGGGCTGGGGCGCTAGGATCCTGTGAGGAGGGCCTGACAGAGCTGAGAGGATTTCCATGCTTTTCGAGAACACTGGTGCCCAGAGGGAGGGTGAGAGCGAGGTCCTCTGGCCTTGTATTAACTGCCCAGGCTTTTCCGGGGATTTGGCCCAGGCGCCGTTGGTCGAAGGTTTGCAGTGACTGAGCCGCTGACTAGTCCGCGACCCTGCAAGAGCCTGTCGCTGTCAGGTACCAGTGTTGCCTCCAGAAAAGGAAGGCGTCGCCGGGACTGTGTGCGGGTCCCTGTCAGCTGCCCACAGTCCGTAAAATGAGAAGTTTCTCTCTGCGCTTTCGTAAAGCCGGTTAGGGCTCCTTCCTAATGCACATAGCGTATCCCTGTGGACTTTTAAAAGTCTACGGAGCTGACCTGCTCTTCTCATTAAGATGGAGAGATGGGGGTTTGGGAGAGCACGGAACAGCCTTTTCCAAACATTTATAGAAAGAGAAAGACTGTGGCTGGGCCAGAGGGGTCAGTGACCGCGTCACTTCTAATTCTACGACACTTTTTATAAACGAGCGATGACAAGAAGAGATCGGAGAGCTGAGAAATGCCGGGAGGTCCTGTTCCCGGAAGGCTTTCTTGGGGGTAATTTGAGGAATGACCTCGTGGGGTCTTGGACCCATTTAAAAATATCTTCTTAGCAGGATCTTTAAAATCTCTTTGGATCTTATCTCGAGGAGAGTGGTAAGCATCGAATGGTGCTTTTGATTAAAAAAGATCAGGATAGTGCTTTAAAATGTTTCCCTGGGGAAGTCCAAGCTGTGTGCATTTCGTTCTAAGATGCTAAGACAATACAGGTGATGTAAAGACCTGGAATAAAGTCATCTAAATGTCACCCGTAGCTACCGAAAGCCCGGTGCAGCTGAGACGATAGAGTAGGTCCAGTTTTTATAACTTGAACACTTAACAAAAGAACGCCACAATTACCTAGTGACCCAGGCTGCGATATTTACCTGCTGTGCGTTTCCAAGGGCAACAAGCAGCTCCAAAGAGAACTGCCCTTGTGGGCCGTGGTCTTGCGCTCAAGTGCGTTTCATTTTGGATTCCCCGTTTTCAGTGAATTCGGCATTCGTGGTCAGGCATGGTACCTGCTACGTGCTGCCGAAGTGCTGAGCCCAGAGCCCGGCTTCAGAGCGTAGTGTGTGGTCTCTGTCACTGTAATTAGCGTTTGTGGACGCATAGACCTGCGCGACCTAAGTCGGCTCAGTAGACTCTGGCTGGCCTCGGCCTCGGTTTCCTCTCCCCGCTTTGCCGGCACGACCAGCTTGGCGATGGGCACGGCCCCTAGAGGGCACTGTGTCCTGTTTCTTGTTTGCCCGGCACCTGTCACCTTATGAATGACAGGACCAGAAGGTGGAGGGTTGGGAAGAGGGAGAGAAGAGACTCGTGCGTGTGTGTGTGTGAAGTGTAAATTGGCGACGCTTCTGGTGGAATGCAGGTCTGGCTGCATCAAGGATCCAGAAAAATGCTCACGCTTGGAACTCCATGTTCAGCGGCTGTGCAGGAGGGTGTCCTGGCCCCTGGCCCTCTCCTCACTGCACGCTCCAAGCTCTCTGATCTCTTTGCAGACCCCACGTGGCTTTCCACCAATCTGGGCATCCTGACCTGCATCGAGTGTTCGGGAATCCACCGGGAGCTGGGCGTGCACTACTCCAGGATGCAGTCCCTCACGCTGGACGTCCTGGGGACATCCGAGCTGCTGGTAATGTTCAGATCCTTGACTTGGGGATGGAAATACACGGACCTGGAAGCTAACGTTTTAGTCTGGCCTTTGAATCCATGTTGGCTTCCTGGCTTCCCCTGGGCTGGCGGCTGTGATGTTTGCCAGTGGGTTTGGGCGCTCACAGACTCGCTGATGATTCCTCCCCCCGCTCCTAGGAGCTGAGGTCGCTCTTAGTGCAAAACTTTATTCTTCAATGAGTAGAGTGAACCGACGCTCGAAAAGGAGCGTCCAGACGGGTGCGAGACCCTGGAATGGGACGGTGGTTTGGTCTCGCTCACCCCCATTCATTAAACAGGCGGAGCCCGAGGCCCGAGGCGGTCAAGGACTCGTTCCCCCTGAGTCACTGGCCAGCTCCTGCCAAGTCTGCGGTCACTGCTTGGCTCCGTCTCCAGTGGGTTTTTCTTCTTCCCTTCGCTGTCGACCTTGGGGAGAGAGATTTGTCTTTGCTTTTATTGCCTTTGTTTCTGAGAAAGGGAAATCTTTCATTCTTGGTTCGGTGACAACACGTAGCCCCACGGTGCAGTTGGTGTCGGGGCCGGCGCGTTTTCTGCGGGGTGGCTTTCTGAGGACTCGGGAGCAGGGCCCGGCGCCCAGGGAGCGCGTGGGGCGGCCTCCGACGGGAGCTCGTGGGCACTGTTTTCAGAGTCCGCGACGGCTGGTTAGACAGCTGCGTTTGAATGTTTTCCTCGGGGCAGCTGGGCGGCAGACAGTAAATAGTAACTGTGTATTGATTGCCATTGATTTTAACGTCAAGAGCAATCGTCTTGACAGAAAATCAATTCCCGTGGTCAATAGACCTCTCAAGGGGCCGTAAATCTTATTGATGAGCGCTCTGGACCCAGCATGCCTGAACTTGTAATACATCTGAACTACCTTGTCAAATCCTCAGTCTCCCCAAAGAATCACTTTGTGGCCTTGAAAGGAACGCGGGAGAAACTGGAGCCCTGGTAGCCCAGTGAGTAACACCCCTGATTAGTTCAGGTTTAAAACTAAGCCTGGGCAGGACCCGAGCAGTGTATTCTCGGTCACCCAGCCCCTCCTGGGTCTCACTGGCCCCGTGTCCACCCCGAGCCCTCAGAGTCCTGGGGATGGTGCCCGGGAGTAGAAGACATGTGTGTCAGGGCTCCTGCCCACCTGTCCTGCTGGGCCCACCCTTTCTTGCCGTGACCCCACAGCCTCTATCTGCAAATGCTTTGCTCTCATCCATGGTTCCGAGGGCGCCCCGTGGGCTGAGTCGTTCGCTGGGACTTGGCTAAACCCTGAGGCGGCACGTGTCTCCACGTTGGACGCGTGTGACCTGTGGAGGGGAGGCTCCCTGGACCAGCTGTCCCAGTATCCCAGCCAAGTCCGAGCAGCAGGGAAACGCTCGCTCTCTGAGTCCCGGGGAATTCTCCTCGCACCCCGCTGCCATCTGCTCTCACGGATGGGGAGGCGTGGGGGCCCCTCCTCACAGGGTGCTGCGGCTGTCCCGTCACCTGAAAGCCACTGTGCTTGGCTCGGGGATGGCGTCCACGTCATAGAGACAGGTGGGGCATTAGGTCATGCCTGACCCTAAGCAGGGGCTGGGACACAGGTTCAGCGCTGGGTCTCACGCTGACTGCCCGAGACGTTGGCGCCGTGGTACGTGGGCCCTGTCACCTGCCGACCGTCAGGCTGTCTGGGGAACCGCAGTGAGGACTGGGGTGTTGCCACCTGACATCAGCTGAGGTCAGAGGCGGAGTGGTTAGTGCTCGGGGCTTTGGGCCGTCCGTCTAGAAGCTTTGTTCACTTACCAAGGGCAAGTACAATTAGGAAGGCTCCTTGCCCGGGTACGGAGCGATCCCACAGTGCCTGCGGTCCTTCGGTGTCCCCCTAAGCCCTTCATTGTTCACGTTACCGGGAGCTCGAGCTTCAGCTGCCCCTTCAGCCAGTTTCCTGGGAGAGAGAGGAGGCTGCTGAGGGGCAGCCTGATCCCCCAGGACGGCCCCGAGCGCCCTCTGTTCACACCACTCATTGAAAGTGGGGAGATCAGAAGTGTCACCCCCGCCCCCCAACCCCATTGCGTCATTTTCAACACGGAAGTTAGGATGCCTTCTCTCCCCAGCCCTGGCCTCGGGGCCCCCTTTCGGCTTCTTTGTGTCATTAAACACTGAAGAGGCTGACGGGGTGCCGAGTGGGGTACTGGGGTGCTGGATAGATGAGTAACTCTGGGTATTTGTGGCTCCCCTCACAAGGGGACCGGTTGCCATGCTGCCAGGGAGGCCCCACAAAGACAAACCTCAACATGTATCCCAGTATCTGGCATCGGACACAGTGCCGGGCGCTGGGCGTGAATTAGTGCGTCCACTCGGCTTTTAACACGGCAGGAGGTTGGCGACCGCATGGATTGCTTCCATTTGGAGCACGTACATCACGTTTTTAGTGCTTCCGTCTCCTGGATGCTTTCACCCGAATTGTTCCGTTTTATCATTCTGACAGCTCGTCGAGGGTAGGTATTGTCCCATCTTGCTGATGAAAAGTCGAAGCTCAGGCAAAGGGACGTGCCTGCAGCCCCAGCGCCAGTCAGAGGGGCCGGGATATGAACCCGAGTCTTGCTCGCTGGCCCAAATAAAGGTGGTCAGATCCGTTTCGGGGGGAGCGCAGGGTTTGGGGCGTGGGTAAGGATGGCCTCTCGCCTGGGCCCGGTCCCCACCTGTCCCTGTGTGGATCTGTCCTCTGCCCCGGGCGTTTTAGGAGAGCACGCCTCTGGAACGGGCCCGCGGCCTCTTCCCTCGAGTTCTACGGGTTCCTTTGGGGTTTGGGTTTGTCCGTCTTTATTAAAGGCAAACCACTTGATTGCTCTATTTCTTAGTGGCCACTAAATAAGTCAGGAGATGGATGAGCCGTGGGGCAGGGGGCGCGTTAATAATTGAACGCCCTGAAATGGGCTGTCGTTGCAGCTCGCCAAGAACATCGGGAACGCGGGCTTTAACGAGGTCATGGAGTGCTGCCTTCCTGCCGAGGACCCGGTCAAGCCCAACCCGGGCAGCAACATGTGAGTACGCGGCGGGCCGTCCCGCCTTCTGAACACGGGCTGCCCCGGCCCCGCGTCCTGAGGCAGGAGAGGAACAGGTTTGGGCACATCACCTGTTTCGTTAAGGAGTTAATCAGCCTGCGTTGGTGGTGGTGGTTTTTTTAAGTCACCTTAACCTTTGGGGGCGTCCCAGGAGAAATCTGGTGCGGCTGCTTTTCATAGGAAGGGGCCGCAGGAAAGCCGATGCGGCCGGGGCGCTGGGTATGGGAAGGGGGCAGGCCAGTGTCGCCCCTGCTGTGGTGCGGGCTCTACACGCGCCGTCCTGCCCGGGGAGCGGAGTCCCTCCGGCCTGAGGTCTCCCCACGTAAATTCTGAGACACTGAGAGGGCTGGTTGTCCCAGAAACATGATCATGCATCACCTTTCCCAGTGTCCTTGCAAATGCGGAGTGTGTTGTTTCCTTGTTCATTTGTTTTACTGTTGATAACAAGACCCGGTTGAGAAGCGTTTGGGCCTCATGGGGCAGCAGCTGGCCCACCGGGGCCGAGCTCGCAGCAGGGGACCGTCCTGCCAGTGTCCTCAGACAGTGCAAACCCCCAGGTCCCACGGGGCTTTGAGAGAGAGGTGGGTGGGAGTCCACCTGGTCCACGCCGTGCCGGGGCTGCCCGCGTTAGACCCCAGGCCTGGCTCGAATGGGTGGCCCATCTGCCCGCAAGAGGTATGGGGTGGCGTCTCCACTGGAGTATGGCGCCCAGTGGGGCAGAGGAAGGGGAGAGGGAGGGTGAGGTCCCCAGGCCATCGAGGCGGCCCCCGCGTTTGGTGAGTGGAGCAAAGTGTTGGGGCAGGAGGGGGAATGAGAACTGAGTGGTGAGAAAGTGTAAAAATTCACCTGTAAGGAGCATTTCCCTTGGCGTAACCTGAGGGAGAACTGGCGGCACGGTCGTCCTGGGGACATCGGGCCGGGCACAGGGAGCGGTGGCTTTAGGAGAGTGTGGCCCTTGGCAAAAGCAGACAATTTGGATTTTTGGAACCGTTCTGGGGGGTGCGTCTTTGGGAAGCGGTGGTTGCAGGGTTCGTGTTCTTTTGTGTTCGGGCGAACTGACTTGACACAGTTGGGAGCTCAGCCGGCCGGAGGAGTGAGCAGGCGGCCGTGACCGTGATGCGCCCTCTCGGCGCCGGGTGTCGGGTGTCTCCGGCGAGCCCTCGCTTGGTGTTGGATCGGGTCGGTTCCTGTTGCGAACGCTGCGTTTCCTTGAGACAGAATAATGTGTGGCTTTAGGCACCAGGCACGAGGCTTACAAAGTGGCTGTCCTCTCTGTGAGTTCGAATCTGTCCTGCACAGGGCCTGGAGTCCCAGCTCGTTCCCGGTCGCGGGCCCAGGCGGCCGTGCGAGCTCCTCCGGGCCCTTGCCCTCTGACGGAGGCAGGGAGCCGGCTCCCCCCGCCCCCCAGGCAGCGGGCGTCGGCGAGACGGCGCGTCAGGCACGTGGCAGGGGGTGACGCGGGTGCCACGTGCTGAGTCCACACTCCTTGAAAAACCAGGCTCCTCTCGGGTCAGGTTTCAGCTGGAGGGTGACCAGAGGTGAGCTGGCTGTTCCCGGGGTCGCTGGGAAATGTCACCTTCGGTGTGACACGGTCGTTTGCTGTTTGGTTGACACCTGCTCTCAGCGAGGTGCCCGCGTCCTGAAATACTGTAATATTGGTCAGTTTTTAACAAAGCACGTGATACGTAATTTCTTCCGACTGCCAAAGGTGCTTGACAAAGGCAGAGGTTTTGTTTACTCTGGGGCTAGAGGATTCTTAAAAACGAATACCGTCCGCCGGGAACTCTACCATATACACGTTACAGATATTCTGTCTGTATTGAGACCCCAAGCCCCCGACTTTGGCACAAATAAAAGGGCCGTTGGCTGTTGGAACAGAGCCCCTTCCCCGTTTACAAGGCCCTTGCGCTTGCTCTCAGGAACGCCAGGAAGGACTACATCACTGCCAAGTACATCGAGAGGAGATACGCGAGGAAGAAACACGCGGACAGCGGGGCCAAGCTTCACAGCCTGTGCGAGGCCGTCAAGACAAGGGATATATTTGGGTTACTGCAAGCGTATGCTGATGGTGTGGATCTTACGGAAAAGATCCCGCTGGCCAATGGACACGTAAGAGCGTGGCAAGGCCGGGAACTAGAAATGCCGACAGAGTAGTGGAGTTCTCTGCGGGAGGTCGGCACTGAGTTCCAGGGGAGCGTTAGCACCCCCTGGGCGCTCGGGGAGCCTCGTGGCTGGGCCTCAGCTGCAGCTCCGGGGGCCTTGCGGGGGAGGAGAGCTCTGCCGGCCCGGTGCACCCCTTTCCCCACGGGAACCCACGTTAGGGAGACGTCCCCCAGTTTCCTGAGGAATTTTCTTGAGAGGGCGGGGGTCTCCCTGTCAGGATCCACCAGTGTCACAGTCAGTATGTGTCCTAACTCCTTCCACAGGTGGAATGAGATATACACTCACATTCCCTGAACCCCAGAATAAAGGCACACGGGGCTGGGGTTCCCCTCAGCAGCTGAGCCTGGAGCCTTCATGTTCGGTGTCGGGCTGAGAGAGAATCAGGCCATGGCGATCCAGGGCACACGTGCTCGGCTCTGAGCTGGGCCTTGGCCAGAGAACGTTGCGTATATTACCTCCTGCTCTCGCCCCCGCCCCCCAAAACAACCCTCATGTGCTCCCTTCCCCCCACTCACCAGGACTTGCCTTCAGAAAAGGCCGTGGTGGTCATGTACCCCCTAATATGAACTGAAGACAGTCCAGGTGGCAGCCTTGGTGGCCTGATCTATAACTATAGAGTGAAGAGCTTTAACTCTTGTTAAAATACACATTTATATATATTCAGGGAGCAGGTGTAAGAGCTGGCGCATGGGAGGCCAGGGAAGTCCCTGGAGCCTTTGGACTGAGACCCCTGCTTACAGGCTCTCGTGAGGTTAATACAGGGACAGGTTGGGGAGGAATCTGAAATGAGACCCCCGAGTTCCTTGTTATTTCCTCTGGAGTGAGGAGAAGTGGGACCCGTCTGTAAATTGCAGGTTCCCACGGGCAGGGAGGCCACCGTGGAGGTCACAGGGCAGCTCCGGGGTGAGTTTTCTGAAGGAAAGAATAAAAGGCTCTTGGAAGCGAGTGTTGGACACAAAATGGCACGTTCCCCCGGGGTTCTGGAACCTCTGTCTGCTCTGCAGGAGCCGGACGAGACCGCCCTCCACCTGGCTGTCCGATCTGTGGACCGGACGTCGCTGCACATTGTAGACTTTTTGGTTCAGAACAGGTAGGTGTTCGAGAATCAGAGAGGCGTTCGGTTTGGTTCTTGGGGTTTCCGAGGGAGGAGGCAGGTGTCGTGTGGCCGAGATGCTGGAGTTTTCCCAGGTCCAAGCGTGGGTTGTGGGACAGGACGTGTGGCCGGGGCGGGTTTCTGTGCGACCCTACAGAAGCCTGGGGTGTGGGGGAGGCACCCCTGAGAGGTCCACAGGCTGCAGCTCCAGTGTCTGGGACTCGGGGAGACAGCAGGCCCCGGAAGCAGCCTGACCATGCCGCCCCCCCCCCCCCCCCGCCAGTGGCCGAGTGGCTTGTCTTATGTCCAAAGCACACAAGTGCCTTTCTGGGGTGACCTGGTCTTGTTTTACGTTGGAAGAACTTCAGAAATCTCACAGTTCCCCCTGGGCCTGTTTGCAAGGCCAGGCCATGGCGAGCGGGCTCAGAGGAGCCTTGGGACTCTGGACTGTGGAGAAGTGGCTTTTGCCTTTTATCCCCCCCCCCCAATGTTTTTATTGATTTCAGGCAGAGGAAGGGAGAGGGAGAGAGATAGAAACATCAATGATGAGGGTCCTTGATGGGCTGCCTCCTGCACGCCCCACACTGAGGATCGAACCCGCAACCTGGGCATGTGCCCTGACTGGGAATCAAACCCCGGCCGCCTGGTTCATAGGTCAACAGCCGCTGAGCCACACCGGCTGGCGCTTTTGCCTGTTCTGCTGAAAGCGTCCATAAGATGGGAAACCTCGCCGTCCTCCTGTGAGACAGGGCGGGCGAGTCTCTCGGGCTTCCTGCAGCCTCTGGGCACTGGGGGGGTGCAGGGGGCGAGGTGGCAGGGACGCTGTGGTCCAGGGCCACGGGAAGGCGGTGCCCCCTCGGCCCCTGCCCAGGTGCGCACAGTTGCCCGGCTGCCTCCTTGGCCTGCTCTGCCGTCGCGGCTAGTTCCCTGGTGGCCTCAGTCAGGGGCGCCCCACGCCATCCACGCAGCGGGGCCGGCGCCGGCCCACCCACCGTGCAAGAGGACGGAGTGACCCCGAGGGGTGCTGGTGGCCTCGCCGCCCTCCTGCTCACGTCAGCCCCCTGCCTGGGCAGCCTGGGCAGCCTGGGCCTCCTCCTGTGACTCGCTGTCCTCTCCCCCCTCGCCGGCCAGCGGGAACCTGGACAAGCAGACGGGGAAGGGAAGCACCGCCCTGCATTACTGCTGCCTGACCGACAACGCCGAGTGCCTCAAGCTGCTGCTGCGTGGGAAGGCCGCCATCGAGATCGGTGAGCGGCCCCGCCCCCGCCCGCGTCCCCGTGGTGGCGCGGGGAGCGGTCAGACGAACGCTGTGCTCCCCTGGGGGCCGAGGCCCCTGCACGGTGCCCTCTGAGGAGGGGCGGCCTGGCCTCCCTTGGCACGTCCCGCGGGGCCGCCGAGGGCTCGGGGTTCACGGGCAGCCTCCCCCCGTCCTAGGCTCCCTCTCGTTGGCCGGCACCGTATGGGTGATGCGGGCAGATGAGGGGCCCTGCAGCTGCCCCGGAGGCCGTGGGGAACTTGGACGGGCTTTGGGGCATCGCGCCGTCCTGTTCACAGCCCCCACCTCGGATCAGCCCCAGCCCTGCTGGCTCCGGGAGGGCAGGGGCACCCAGTGTCCTCCAGGAGTGACCCGTGCCCGCTGGGCCTCCACCCCTCCCGCTGCCGGGGACCCTGCCATCCAGCCAGGCACAGGCTGGCCCTGCGGCACCCAGCTGGGAGGGGGCATTAGGAAGGGCTTCTGAGGCCCATTGGAAGGGGCCCAGGAGACCAGCGGGAAGACACACACCTGCTCGAGCCAGGTTTCTTTTTTAAAAATTAATAGTCAAGCCTCGTGGACCGAGGCTTCTTTAGAAGAAAGTCCACAGTTTCAGCTTTGTGGGCAGTTAAAGGGAGGGGTGACGTTTACTATAGCCCGACGCCCGCAACCCCATGGGCAGAGCTTCTGGCGAGAGAATTGCGGTGACCTGCTTTATGTGACTTAGGGTTTGCACACTGATTTTCGTTCCCTGGCGGCCACTACCGTGGTTCGATTTTCACGATTAGCGTAAACCTCGTAGAACCTCACCGACCGCACGCGGCGGCAGTGCTGAACGATCGATCGTAAGACAAACTCAGCCCCGGCTGGAGCAAGCTCACTGTGGATTTCATCAGTCGTGTTCGGTTTAATTTAGGGCCGCTTCTCTGTATCTCGTTTGTCTCGATATCAAGGCTTCACTTGTTTTTGTCGCCCTGCCTTTTAGCTAACGAGTCAGGGGAGACGCCGCTGGACATCGCCAAGCGCCTCAGGCATGAGCACTGTGAGGAGCTGGTGAGTCCCTGCCCGTCGTGGGCGTGGATGGGCGAGGTCCCTCTTCCTGCGGCGGGTGTTCCCTGGGCCCCAAGGTAGGGTCCTGGGCAGATCCCAGTGGCCTAGGTGGGACAACTTAGAAAACCAGGCATTTGGGGAGCCTTACAGAGGTTGTCAGCTGGGCCTGTGCTGGAGGGCGGGCTCCCTGCCTTCCCCCAGTGCTCCCCCTCCTCTTGGATGTCTGGGTGGCCGCTCACTTCCCGGGGCTGAGTCCTTCCCAGGCTGAGTGCTTCCCTGACTGAGAGCCTTCAGGTTGAATCCTTCCCGGGCTGAGTCCTTCCTGGGCTGAGTGTTTCCCAGGCAGTTTCCTGGGCTGAGAGCCTTTAGGCTGAGTCCCTCCCGGGGCCTAGTCCTTCCCGGGCTGAGTCCTTCCGGGGCTGAATCCTTCCCGGGCTGAGTGTTTCCCGGGGCTGAGTGTTTCCCGGGCTGAGTGTTTCCCGGGCCGAGTGTTTCCCGGGCCGAGTGTTTCCCGGGGCTGAGTGTTTCCCGGGGCTGAGTCCTTCCCAGGCTGAGTCCTTCCCGGGCTGAATCCTTCCCAGGCTGTTTCCCGGGGCTGAGTGTTTCCAGGCTGAGTGTTTCCCAGGGCTGAGTGTTTCCCTGGCTGAGTGTTTCCCGGGGCTGTTTCCCGGGCTGAGAGCCTGAGAGGCATCACCCACAGTCCTGTGTTCTCCTCAGCTGACCCAGGCCTTATCTGGAAGGTTCAACTCCCACGTTCACGTGGAGTATGAATGGCGGTTGCTCCATGAAGACCTGGATGAGAGCGATGACGACATGGATGAGAAATTGCAGGTCTGTGCCGGCCCGTAAAACATTACGAGTCCTATAATAAGCTCCATTCAGAGCAGCGGGGCTCCCAGCCTGCAGTCAGGGCAGAAAGCCGGTGTGTAGGAAAGAAACCAGGCTTTACCTTTGGCTTCCGCTGATCTCAGCAGGGTTTGCTCCTACCCCTCCTATCTCCCGGCTCCTACACACGTTCAGTTAAAGGAACGTTAACGATACCCTCCCAGGCAGCTGCTCACATTTTCACTGGGAGGAAAGACAGAGGAGGACTTTGATCCCAGGGGCGTTAGAGGAAGTCGCACGCTGTGGAATATGTGACTAAGAGCCAGGTTTCCCCCGGTCAGTGACCGTGTTCACCTAGTCGAGCTTTGAAACTGTGACTGAAATCATTGAGTGACCCTCAGCGCTCATTGGGTCCAGCGCTTTCCTTAATCAGATGGGGTGCTGAAGCCTAAGAGAGAGGTCGGCTTGGCCACGGTGAAGCAGGTATTTAAAGGACTGGCTTATGGCCCGGCCTGTGTTCTCCGTGGTTGAGTGTCGCCCCAGGAACCTGGAGGTCACAGGTTGATTCCTGGTCAGGGCTCACGCCCACGATTCAGGCTCAGTCCCCAGGAGGGGGTGTGCAGGAGGCAGCCGATCGATGTTTCTCTCTCTCTCTCAAATCAACAAAAACATATTTTTCTTAAATATGAGACGTGGTGAGAGTGAGTTTTAAACCTCGCGGCTCTTGTGTAACGGTGGAGAGTCGAGTGCACCGCGCCCGAGTGCAAGTGTACACGAGGTTGCCACCAATAAACTGAAAGCCGGGACCGACAGGTCGGTGTGCCTGCGTTTCACGCGCGGCCCACCATCCTCTGCAGCCCAGCCCCAGTCGGCGAGAAGACCGGCCGGTCAGCTTCTACCAGCTGGGGTCCAACGCCACGTCCTTGGCCAGAGACGCTGCCAGCCTGGCCAAGGACAAGCAGAGGAGCTTCGCGCCCAGCATCCTGCAGAACGAGACCTACGGAGCCATCCTGAGCGGCAGCCCACCCCCCGCCCCGCCCGCAGCCCCCGGCACCGCCAGCGCCCCCCCACTGCCCCCGCGGAACCTGGCCAAAGGTATCGTGCTCTTGGCAGCCCAGCCCCTGCATGACGTGTGCTTTAGGGTTTTTGTCTTGGGAAGTTTGTAGTTGGCCTGCCGCCCACCAGGGGACGTGGGGCCGGCATGGGGCAGTTTTTCCTCGGGCCGTTCGTTGTGCGGGTGCGTTGCTTGCCGCCTGAAGGAGCGCCGTGGTGCGTGTGTAGGGTGCCCCGTGGTGGCAGAGCATCTTGACTTGGGGTCTCGTGCTGGGCGGAGGTGTGGCACCTGCGTGACTCGGGGATGCGGGGCTCCCCGGGTGGGTCTGAGGGGTGGGCTGGCTCCTGACGCTGGCCCGAAAGCTGTTTTCTGGCACTTCTCTCGTTGCCTTCTCCGCTCCCCGGCCCTCCCTCTGCCTCTCTCTTTCCATTTTTGTGTCTCCCCTGCCTGCCCTTGGCCAGCTTGTGGTACCTGTGAGTACTTCTTATCTCTGTGGTCCTCAGGAAACAAAGCATAGAAAGATGCTAGCTTGGGGAGAATTGTAAAACTGTAAAAATACAGAGTAGCCTCCGTGGCCCCACCAGCGCCCGGGGAGCCACAGCTCGCTGCACTCACTCCGTCACAGGGCAGTGAGTGGGACTCAACAGGTGCTGTTTTTGTTTTTATAAAGGTGGAGAATGAAGCCCCCAAAGTTAAGTAACTTGCCCAGCACTGAAGCCCAGCTGGCCATAAGGTTCAGCCAGTGGCCAGCCCAGGTCTGGGCTGGGGCGGCCAGCCGTGGCCAGTGGTCTCGGGGGGGCCCAGGGAGGGACAGGAGCCCCCATGGAGCATGATATCCAGGCGCCGAGGCTGCTGTGGGCTGCGGTGGCCACAAGATAAGTCCCAGATTGCGTTTGTGTGGCAGCTGGTCCCTGGGAGGGGAGCGTAGGTGAGAGGAGGTGGCCCGGCCGAGGAAGGAGTTGGTAGGGGGCCATCACAGTGGGTCTGCGCTCCCACGTGGCTGGGCCTCCCCTCCCCCTGCTGTCCTGGGTCTGTCGCAGACCCTCCCACACAGCACAGGGAGGCCCGGGGAAGGCCAGTGAGCCTGTCGTCCGGGTCACAGAGTGGAGAGCGGGCCCTGTGCCAGGCAGGCCGCAGAAACCAGCCTGCTCACCTCCCCGGCCGAGCCCACCTTGCCCGCATCCCAGGCAGTGTCACATCCAGCTTGATGGGAGATCCCTGAGCTGTAAGATCAGGTCCCACAGCTGCTCGTCCTTGGTGTCACCCTCTCAGCAGCTGGGGGGCCCAGGGCAGGTGAGCACAGCTGTGGTTGGGTCCCTGGAGGCCTCTCACTGGCTCCCCCATCTTTCTCTCATGGCCAGGTGCTTGCTTTAGTATTGTCACCTCCACCCCCTCCTGGCTTTTGCTGATGGGGTGCTCCTGTCGGAAGGACTGTCCTTGCTCTGCTGGCTGTAGGAGAATGGGTGCTGTTTGCCTTTATTTCTTGCTTTCCTAACATCTTAGAGCGAGGGTTTCGGCTTTTTTCTTCCCCTATCTTTCTTGCGATTCTGGTGGTTAGTTTCCTTTCTTCCTCTCACAATTGCAGCTCACCCCTGCTGGCCCCCCAGAGTGTCTCCCCGTCTCCATGTAGTCTTGTCCACACCTGGTCCAGTGGGGAGGCCACATACAACACCTAGGAGAGGGAGTTGGCATTGTCGTTCCTGTACCAGGCAGACCTTGTCCCCGGCCGACGTGCGAAGGCTCCCCTGGGCCCCGGGCCTGCCCTGTGCTGTGTGGCCCGTTCCAGCTCCAGGCCCAGCCCCCATGGGAGCCCCGCGCAGCCTCAGAAACGGGTCCCCACGCACCTGAGCCAACGCCACCCAGTGAGGAAGAGCACCGAGCTCGGTGGGGCAGAGGAAGGATGGTGACCAGGGCAGTGTCATCTCCCTGCTGTGTCCCCCGAGCTGCTTGGTGTCACCTCTGCCGATTTCTAGCCAGAAATATGTTTGCAGGAGGAGGAGAGAGCCCCTCACCTGCTCTTTGAGTTGCACACTTTCCCCATGTGCTCCACCTGAGGACAGGTGCCCCCCCCCCCCCAAGACCATGAGCCCCAGGCCCGGGGAGGACCTGATGGGTGGGGGAGAGGTGCTGAGGCTCCAGACCTGAGTGCAGTGCTCATCGCAGGTACTCATTTCCTTCAAACAGAGGTTATATTTGAGAATGAAACCAGTAAAATTGCAAAAACCAGCCCCAGGAGCATCACCCGACTGGTGTGTATCGGTATCTGTCTTCCAGGTACCAGAGAGGAGAATTTTTAAGTCAGCCTCTGCCCGAGGTCTGCACGTGGCTCTAGAAGGGCCCTTCTGGCCGTGTTACGAGGGAGAGGGTCAATAATGCAGTGTTCTGTTTCTGTTTTTGTTGTGTGCCTGTGCGTGTGCGTGCGTGTGCCCGCGTGTGCGTGCGTGTGCAGCTCAGACAGCCTCCTCAGCTAGCGCCCTGTGGAAGACAAACTCTGTAGGTGTGGACGGTGTAAGCAGGCAGCGATCTTCGTCAGATCCGCCAGCTGTCCACCCACCGCTGCCCCCTCTTCGCGTGACGTCCACCAGTACGTTGTTTCCTTTCTCCTTTCCGCCAGTGGGCGCGTAGACCTGGGCGGCGGGGGGAGCCCCGAGGAGCCCGCGGACGCTGTGCGGGCCCCGGGCTGCGCGAGGGACCGCGGCCCTCACGTCCCTGAGCCTTTTGGCCCCTCCCCAGGCGCAGACCCCCGTCTGTCGGGCCCCCGCCCCGGGGCTCGCTCACTGCCTCCTGTCGCCCCAAGCGCTCCGGCAGCTTTTATTTCTCCCTTCCCGCGGCGTCCCAGGGCCGCGTTTCCTTTGGCCGTTGGGCGGGCTCGGTGTTTGGGCTCAGCCGTTTGGGTTATAGTCTGGCCTGTGTTTCTCTTTAATGCCAGCCTGTGGGTGAAAGTCCCAGAACCTGGGGGACAGGCCGGGAGAGGCTTTTCTCCAGCGAGCAGAGCAGGAGGTGTCCTGGGGTGAGGCACTGGGCTCCCTGGGTTTGCTCCCAGAGCGTCGGGAGCTTCCCCTCGGCTTTTTCCCACCTGCCTTAACCTCGGTGAAGATGGGAGTCCGGGCCGTCGGTGCCACGCGTTTGTGGCTGCGGGCAGAGCCTGGGGGTGAGACGGGGTCATCCAGCTCAGCGCATCCAGGTCACACAGCAAGGGGGCGCCCGGAAGGTCGTGGGGGGACGCAGCAGGTCCTAGGGGGCACCATTACCTTCCAGAGCCCACGTTCTGCCTCTCGGTCTGGCGTCCCCGGGGCTATAGATTTGCACGCTGGAGTCTGGCTTTTGGCTTTTCCTTTAGAGCAAAGGAAACACGAATGAAAAAATAATAAAATAAAGGCAGACCCTCGGCTGACTCCCTCCTTAGTCGCCCGCGCCTCACCCCCGGCTGCCCTGGAGAGGAGCTGCCGATCCTCAGGCGGCAGGGTCCAGAGGCGGGTGTCCCCCTCTGCAAGGACAACGGGATGCGAGGGCAGGGCCCTCGGGGAGAGGGCGAGGGGGGCAGGAGGCCCGGGCTCAAGGCCCAGCGCCCTGTCCTACCTGCTCGGCGACCCTTGGTGAAAGCACGTCCCGTCCCGAGCCTCAGCCCCCTGGTCTGTGGAACGTAGAAGATGAACTGTCCTGCCCCCACGGGCCACGGTGGAGCCCCTGCAGGGCGGACTCCTCACAGCCTGCGCTGAAGTTGACCTCGCACCCTGGGAAATGGGTCGGGCCCCTGGGTCCGGAGGCAGAAAGAGAATTGACCCCAGAAGGCCCGACTCCCCCAGGGCAGGACGTGGCCGGAGTCGGGCCTGGGGCCTCAGCTCTGCAGCTGCTGCTGCAGGCCTCAGGGTGGAGAGCGGGAGACCAGCCGTCTTGGCTTCTCCCTGGGGGTTCTCCTGGAGAAAATGCTCACGGGCTCATAGGAATGTTTTAATCCTAACTCGAGGCTTGGAAGGACTCCCGCCAGTACTGTGTACTGAAAATGTGGGATGAGAGTCCGCGTTTTCCTTACGAAATAGAGATGGGACAAAAGGCAGCTCTTAACGGAAGAGCCTCCTGTGGGAAGGCCGGGAGGTGGCGCCTGAGGCCTGACCCCTGCGTTCCCCTCTCCCCTCTTCTCTCTCCGCAGACCCCCTGGCTCCCACGCCGCCCGCGTCGGCGGCAAAGGTGCCCAGTGCCATGGAAGCCCTGAGCCAGCAGAGCAAGCTGACGCAGCCCGGGGTCCCGCTGGGCAAAGCCACCCCCCCGCCCCTGCCGCCACAGCCGCCCAGCCGCCTCCCGCAGAAGAGGCCCGCTCCCGGGTAACGGCCCCTCCCACGGCCCCTCCGGTGCTCACGACGGCCACCCTTGCCTCCTGCATTCACGGAGCTTCCGAGTGGCCCCAGTACTTTCTCTGCCGGGATTTCTGTGCAAACGTGAAATCGTCCGTGTTTCTGCTACTGTCACCTCTGAGGTCAAGGGACACGTAACTTGGTGTCAAGTGTCTTAAACATAATTTATCGAGAATTTTTAAACTGTAGGCCTGGCCAGTTTGGCTCAGTGGTTAGTGTTTGCCCGAGGACTGAAGAGTCCCGGGTTTGATTCCGGCCAAGGGCACGTGGCTCTGTTGCAGGATCAACCCCTGGCCCTGGTCAGGGAGCGAGCGCGAGGCGGCCGGTCACGTGTCTGTATCACATCGACGCTTCTCTCCCTCTCCCTTCCTCCTCTCTCCCTTCCACTCTCTAAAAATCAGTGGAAAAAATACCCTCAGGTGAGAATTAAAAAAAAACCTAACCCTTTCACACACCTGTCTGTCTTACACCCACGTAATGAATTTACGTCGATTTCTCTGTAGTACAGACACTGGGGTTTGGGGAGTCGGAGGCCTCAAGGCACAAGGTGTTTGGGTTGTTTGTTGCTCGCTCGCGAGGTCACCTCGACCGCGGACCCTCCGCAGAGACGCCCTGGCCTTTCCTCTCTGCGGGGGCTCTGCCTGCTCGCGCCCCGGCCCCTCAGCCTCAGTGGTTTAACCAGCGAGAGCTCGCTTCTCGCCCACACAGTCCTGCCGTAATCCTGCCTGTGGAGCAGCCCCGAGGGGTGAGGGGGGCCAGGCCCGTGTGCTGCTGGCGGCACCACCTTCGCCGCCTACGTCTGAAGGGAAAGGGGCCCTCGGAAGCTGTGCCAGCTGCCCCGGGTACCGGGAGTGGTGCTCGGCTCCTGCCACCCAGCTGGTCCCGTGGCCCCACCTGGAGGCCGGGGCTGGAAGTGCAGCCGCGGCTCCGCCCGCCGGAGGCCAGCCTTCTAGTTTCCGCCTCCCTGTTGTTTGCTTGTTTGTTTGCTTTTTAAATTGACTTTCTGGGAGGTTTTCTCAGATGTATCTTCTCGGTTTTTAAATTGTTTCCTTTCTGCTATCGTATCATTTTCAAGTTAACAGTGTCCTGTCTGCTTCATGGAGTCACGATAGAGACCTTGTGACCCACAGAGCCTAAGAAACTTACTCTCTGGCCCTTTGAAGAAGTTTCTCAGAGGGTCAGGACGGCACGCCCATGGGGCAGGAACACTCCCGGCCTTGGGCCTGGCGCTGGGGGGGGGGAGGGATTTGGAGGACAAGTCATTGAATCAGCTCAACCGTTTCAACCTGAACACAGACGGTGCCTTTATAAAAGGGGCGGGGTGGAGGGCAGGTAACATGCCTTCAGGCCTCGGGTGTCAGTAAATCTATTTTCCCTTCTTTGTAGGACTGACAAGTCGGCCCCACTGGTCAACAAAGGCCAGCCGAGAGGACCTGGTGAGTATTTCATTTGGAACTGGGCTTTATTTCCCTCGGTTAGTGGAGGCATTGCGGGGCGGGGCGGGGTGGGGTCCAGCCCTGGTAGCCCCGAGTGAGGACCCAGCTGCCCCCCACCCGCAGTCACCCGCCCTCAGTGATCAGGGCCCGGCTGCCCCCCACCCGCAGTCACCCGCCCTCAGTGATCAGGGCCCGGCTGCCCCCCACCCGCAGTCACCCACCCTCCGTGATCAGGGCCCGGCTGCCCCCCACCCGCAGTCACCCGCCCTCCGTGGAGCCTCTGATGCCGCCGGAGCTGCTCGGTCCCGTGTCCTGCAGCCCTGTCCCTGGCTGCTGCTGGGGGGGGGGCTGGGATGGGAGTCCCCTGGCGGGATCTGCGGGTCAGTGCGAGGTGGCCACGTCTGTCACTCTGACACCTGCACACTCTCCAAAGGCTGTATGGAAGTCACAAGGCTGTTTGGCCTCTGGGGAACTTTTCCCTCCACACATGAGGAAATCTCAGGAAACCTGCCTTTCAGTCCTGGCGCTGTGGCTTTTATATTGTTTCTGTCTCGCGGTTGGGACTGTGGGGCGTATTGTGAGCTGATTCCTTTCCACCCTAAAGCAGCGGATCTCCCTGGGATGGAAGCCCTGGGTCCTCTGTCCAGCACCGCGGCCCTGCAGCCCCCGGCACCCATGCCCAGGAAGTCACAGACGGTAAGTGGGCAAGCCCCTTATGTGTTGCCGCTTTGCTTGGGTCAGGAACGAGCAGGTTAGACCCCCAGGGCCCAGAGGCAGCAGGCCTCTCTCTCTTCCCCCAGTCGGGTGGGGCGGCTCCTTCCTGGGTACCCCATACATATCTGGGCAGGATGCAACCCCAGAGTTCGACAGCCGGTGGGCTTGGCCCTCTGACCGACCGCAGCTCCAGGACACCTCAAGCACACATCAGGCACCGGCTGCCATGCTCCCTGCTCTCCAAGTCCCCCCGGCTCCCTCCTACAGATCCCCCTTGCCCCTGAGCTCACTGAGCCGCCCCATCTTGATTTGACACCTGTGGGCTCCCAGGCCTGTGGCTGGGACCCCTGGGTCCAGGTCTCTGCCCAGGAGCAGGTGCCTTCCTGCCACTCTGACCTCTGACACCCCCTCCCATCCAGACCAAGCTGAAGCCCAAGCGGGTCAAAGCCCTCTACAACTGTGTGGCCGACAACCCGGACGAGCTGACGTTCTCCGAGGGGGACGTGATCGTCGTGGACGGAGAAGAGGACCTGGAGTGGTGGGTGAGTCGGGCCGGCCCAGGACGGGTGCCGAACCCCTGCGCGCCTGGCGGGGCGCTCCCTGGTGAGGCCCCCCTGCCCCAGCGTCTCAGGCCTGCCGGCCACTGTGCCCGCCTGGCTCAGGTTCCACGTCCGCGTGCACCCGCCTGAGTGCGCCTGACTGACCCCCCAGTAAGGAAGCCGGGGCCCCTCCTCATTAGGGTGGGCAGGCCACCTGGGCTGCAGTCTCTAGAGCATCTGAGGGTCTGAAATGAGGCCCCTCTGCTGGAGGCCCTGAGTTTCTGGGTGGTGCTCCCGTGCTTTGGAGGCCCCGAGTTTCTGGGTGGTGCACCCCCTGAGTTGCCCATTTGGAATGGGGCTTGTAGAGAGAGCTGAGCTCGAGGTGGGAGCTGGAAGGAGTGAGCATGGCCCTCCCCTGCCTCTGGTGACCCTAAGAATCCAGACTCAGCATTCACAGGCTGGGTGACCTGGGCAAGTCTCTTATGTCGCTAAGCCGGAGCCACCTGGCCTGTCAAAGGGAGGTCACCACTGCCCCAGGGCGGACATTGTCCAGCAGGCCCCCAAGGTGAGGTGGCTGGACAGAGTGAGCACAGTGGGATTAAGTAACCTGCCCGAGGTGTGAGCAGAGTAGATCCTAACGCCCGCCCCGCTCTGTACGTAGAGCTCAGGTCGTTCCCCGTGGTCGTGAAGACCCCGGCCGGACTCCTGCAAACTGCTCTGCTTTGTCAAGGGCGAGGACCAGTGCTCCCGACACCCCAGCTGAGCCCCCCCCGTGTGAGCTGTGCGTTCTCTGCTCCGGGGCCTGTGAACTCGGCGCCCGGCCACCATTGCCTCCCTCCAGGCTGGGCTCCGGAGCCTTCTTGTGGCCTCTTTCCCCTGGAGGGATCTGAGTGTCTGTTGGTCCAGACCTCCCTCCATCCACCGTGCCACACACGACATGGGCAGTAGAGGGGCCCCCGCCCCCAAATCCCCAGGGGCAGGCTCGCCCGGCCTCTGCTCTGGCCCGCAAGGACTGAGGACCGTGCCAGGACTCTTGACTCCCTCCCGGTGCCCACCCCCCTCAGGCCCTGAAGCAGCTCCGTTTTCCACATTTGCATACAACCCACCCTCGGGATGGGGCGCCCTCCTGACAGCAGGAAACACCCCTTCATTTCAAAACCTGGGGAGTGCGCAAAGGTAGAAAGAAGCCAGCGGATGCTGCCCATCATCTCAGCTCTCCCCCCTCCAAAAAACGTATTTTTGTGATATCCCTTCTACTTTTATTACCTGCACATTTTACATTGTTGAGATCATACTGGACGTACAACTTATACAATTTCCCCAGAGCAAAAATAAATGGGTGTCCTGAAGTCTCCGTAAATGCGTGGCTGTGACTACGTTTAAATAGGGCCACGTCCCGTTTGCCACTTTCTGTGACTGCAGCTCACAGACCTCAGACACCCAATTTCTTCATCCATTAAAGGGAAAGAAAGGCAAGTGTGGGTGGCGGTCGGATAGCCGCCTGTCCCCAAGGCAGCCGGGACTCGGGGGCGGGGCTCCGTGCAGACACGTGCCACGCCTGGGACGGGAGCTCCTCGCGGAAGGTGGGCCACGCTCCGCAGTGAGGCAGAGAAAAGGGGAAACCAGTTCAGGCGCTTTACCCAAGTGATTCCTTTTCCGAGGAGATTCTTCTGAATAAGTGGGTGTTTTTCTCCAGATGCTACAAAGTTTCCACCATTTGGAATTTTTGTAACAACCTAAACTTTGTTCGTTTCAGATCGGCCACATTGATGGAGACCCCAGTCGGAAAGGAGCGTTTCCTGTATCTTTTGTGCACTTTATTGCTGACTAAATGGCTACTGAACAAACACTTAACAGTTATGTTCCCGTTTCGTTGTTGGTACCCAGACTCTTGTCAGATGCCAGTTTCATGAACTGTACGGTAGACCACTTGTCTGATGCCACTGTTCTGTTTTTCAAACTCAAAGGCAATTTATATGTACAAATGAATTGTTTTTATAATTTGTGATTTTCATGAAACATTGCTATACTTTTATTAGGAAAAACTAAATTACCTAAAAGGTGAGCTGAAAAGTTATTTTAACTACAGAATCAAAGATCCTGAATCCACAGAATTAGCTGAACCTGAAAACATTTTAAGGCTCGGAAAGAAATTCTTCCTGCTTTCCTCGGCCCGTTCCCGACGCCGGCGACGTCTGGCCTTACTATTGTTTAGGAAGCCAGTAAACTAAATGCTATCTGTTCACTTTTATAGACTTTTTTTTTTTTAATGCCTTTTTAAAATTTCCTTTGAAAGCCACCCAATGTTTATCTAAAGCACCTTGAAAACTGACACATTAGCAATGTACTTTCCACCCGATTTGTGAGGTTGCAGCTATCAGTGTATCCTGCATGTGTGCGTGTATCCTGTTGTGAACGATCCTACCTAACAGAACTACCAATAGCTTCTCATGGCTTACGATAGTCACAGCTCATTCATTCCAGGTGATGTACAACCGCATTTCCCCAATTTGGTTAAAAACTAAGGGTGATGGATTGCCAAGGAGCTCTTTCCACTCGTTTATATGCGTTAGGTGTTGTGGAAATTGCCTTCCTGAGCTTCCATCATCTCCGATAGCTCGTGGGGCGGCCCCCGCTGTGGCCACCTACCTGCTGTTTCCTATTGAGTGTCCCACTGCCTTTCCTTCCTAGCTCATGAGAATGTCTTAGTTCAGTGTCTGGTATTTATCTCCCACACCAACAGGAATGGTAGTTACACTGTCTTGAAATTTAATCCGTCCCTTTGTTTGTAATCGAGAGCATATCACAAATCTATAGGTCCCGGGTAATGAAACACTCCGGGACACCCCAGTTTTACTGCTGAAGTCTTCATACCCTTCTTTAACTTAAGCTACTTGGGCTGGGAGGGGGGTTAGGTTGTATATGATAAAATCAGAATTCATTCGTCTGATGGACTTGACTGTCATACCTCTACTTAGTTGTTGTGAGCGTAAGTTCATAGGAGGGACGTTGGAAATTTGGCGCTCTGAGGATAAACAGGCACACGGTGCCCACTCGGTGCCCACTCGGCTCTTTACCGACAGTGGAGGAGCGAGCTGGCGTCGGCTCGGAGAGCGAGCTCCAGGCCTGGTCGCGCTGTTGTGATGGTACCTTTGAGCGAAGCGGCCTGTCTCTGTCACGCAAGGCTCTTCCTATAAGTGCACAGCTTCTGTTTTTGTTTTTAATCGCATCTTATTTTCTGTTGCTGTTATAAAGGACGACTGAACTGGAATGTTTTATGATGTGTGGCAACCGCTCTTGCCATTCAAAGTCCTGGGTAAAATGTGTAGATGTGGAATCAAAGTCTTTTTTTTTTTTTTTAAGCACTACATCTATTTCCACTAATTGTTGGTCGTTTGGACGCTTTGTTCAGTTAATTGCCTCATAGATTTAAGAAAGCAAACCTGTACTTTGCACAGCGCACTTCTTACACGTATTTTCACACGGTCCTCCGCATCTGTATCTTACAGTCAGCCTTTGGACGCCTTGGTGCCAGCTTATGTATAAGGAATTAAGGTGGATTCATGTCCACATTTGAATGCCATTCCCAGATCAATTTATCAGGTTCCCTGGTACATAAATATCTAGGAAATATTTTTCCAGCCTACAGCTTGGTGGTGCTATTGTGCAGTAATTAATAGGACTCTTGCTAGAGGAGAAATTATAACCTTTCCTGCTAATGTTCTTTCCTAGTTATTTGCTCTCTGCAAATGGAAAAAAAAAAAAAAAAAGCAAGTGAGAGGAAGGAAACCATTGTAGATAACTATTTATATTTCAGGTTTATGTTTCATGAACGTAGCCGCAGGGTTCTGGCATTTTGGTGCCGTTTCGATCAGATCTACTTCCAGGGACTCGGACTCGGAAACGTGTGCAGACCGCAGGCACTGTGCGGTCCGCTGAGCGTGGGCAGTGCGCGTGCGGCGTGGAGAGCTGAGTGTACGATACCCAATCCCTCCGCTCTGTTACTTTGGTCCAGTTGCAGCGCAACTGTATATATTGTATAACCTAAATCAATCCTTATTTTCATTGTCGTTAATGCAGTGATTTATAACTAGAGCATGTTTAATGAGTCTACTCTCCCTGTTAACTAGTCATTTGACTAGAAAAAAATAAAATACTTTTAAATGGACATGGTGTTATCTTTGTTTTTAATCCTGCAAGCGTTGTAGAAACTCCTTTAAGAGAATCCACTGGCCTACTGTACATGAGTTTTAAATACTACTTCTAACATGGGCAAGTCATCTTTATCTTAACTCTGAGATAAAGATCGTGGCCGAGTAGCCCGTTATCCTGACAAATATACTTTAAAATATATATATATGTCTTTATTGATTTCAGAGAGGGGAAAGGAGAGGGAGCGAGAGAGAGAAACATCAATGATGAGAGTCATTGATGGGCTGCCTCCTGCACACCCCCGACTGGGGATTGAGCCACAACCTGGGCATGTGCCCTGACCGGGAATTGAGCCCTGATGGCCTGGATCCCAGGTCGAAGCTCAACCGCTGAGCCACGCCCAGCTGGGCGACAATACACTTTTAAGTTTTGCCTTTTGTGTCTTGAGCTGTTAGTGTCACTGCTTCAAACCAGCAGGACCCTCGTCCCGTCTAGAGCTCCAAGCCAGAGAGACCATGTCGTGGGGAGGGCCACAGAGCAGACCGCACTTGTCTCCCTCAGAACGTTCTTAACGTTCATCACTCACTGAGTACACCCCTGGGGCCCTTAAGGGATTAAGCTTATTTGTGTTTAAAAGCCATGAATGAGGTTTCTTTTTTAGTCCCACTGGGAAGATAACTTCATTGGGTTAACTCACTGTTAATAAGACACATTTTAATAGGAAAACAAACGACCGGTGTTTTATACATTGCGTTTGTTTTTTTTTCCAGAAAATCTAGAGCAAGGGGCCACTCCAGGTTTTCATGCTAGCTCAGCGCTGCAGACTGAGACAGAACTGTTTAGAAAGCAGCCGAGCTCTCCTTCCCGTGATGCCCCAACTTTCGCGTGATGCAGACTCAGGCCTTCTCGGATGTCAGCACAGAGTCGAAAACGGTGGACAGAACCTTGCAGATCGCCTGGGCTTGTTCCTGCATTAAGCGAAAAGGCACAGTGAGAGTTCATGAATCGGTTCCTGGCTTAATCTGACCAGCAAAGGTACAAATCTGCCTGTTAAAACCTCCCCTCACCCTACAGGTCACACAGCTGGCCGGGCTCAGAGCTTGTCCCACATGCTCCTTTCCCACGCCCCTTAGAGACCTGAGCTGGTAACACACAGGACCACGGCCTTCAGGAAGGACCATCAACAATCAGTAAGAACACGCTGGAAAAGCAGGGGCCTCTGCCCCAGAGCACACACCACCCACCCTCACCTGCTTTGTCTACCCTGAGCCTCTGACCCTGGCACAGGTGAGTGCTGCCGCCGGCCCAGCACAGTTCCCACCTGCAGGAGGGCTGGGCAGCTGGCCGAGGGCCACTTATGCATTATTCTGCCAGGGTTTCGACAGAGCGAAGAGCAGCTCTCCAGCCTTTGACAAGACTGTGAAGGGTCCCTGGTTTTGCCACTTTGATGAACAGAGACTAACCGAGGTTAAAGCTAAAACCTCACCAGGCTGTTGCACTGATACACCCACAGGCTGAACTCCTCGTTGCTGGCATTGGTGGTCTTCAGAGCCAGCAAGCTTTTCCCGGCCCCCAGGCCGTGGTCGTAGCACACCAGGCGGATGATCAGGTAGAGGGCGTGCCTGTGCAGAACGTCCTGCGGAGGGTGAGAAACACGCACTGTCGGGTTCACCCACACCAACACGCTCCCGGGCAGAGCCTTCTGTGAGGCCGGGGCAGGGCACATCACGGGTCTGGGAGGTGGCAGTTTTACAGGGTCTTCACCCAAAGGGATGTTCCAGGACCTCAGCTAGGGGGCAGCTCGTCTCTGGGCTCACACCTGGCTCCTTAACTCGACAGGCAGGAGCAGGAGGATCTAAGTTCACGATCAGGCCCTCCAGGCCCAGCTCCCGGGCTGACAGCTCTGAACTGGATGGGAGTTGAAATGCATTGTTGGCCAGCACTGGGGTGTTGGCCTGGGCCCCCCCACGGGAGTCAGGAAGCTCCTATCCATCCACCCCAGGAAACGGGCCACTTAAGACCAGCTGCCAGGAATGTTTGCAAACCCTCTGCTCTGCAAACAGGAGCAGACCTGCTTATAGGTGGACCCTTAACTCCCAACACCTGAAACTCATTTTCCATTTTCCCTAGTAAGTCACTCACATACTGGTCGGATGTCGAGACTTTTATGCCGTACTTGGAAACTCCCATAATAAATTCTTCCTCCGGGGGGACAAAGGGCAGCTTTCCATCTTGCTTCAAGGTAAAAATAAATTGCATGGCAACATTAAACACTGTTACATTGTCTGATTAGTCAATGTTAGTACCTGGCCATCACAAACTGCAAACTTTTTTAAAATGTAGCACATATAGTAGCCCAGGAAGAATTTCTCTGAAGAGGCAGAAAAATCCACCCCCACCCCCTTTTTTACAGTCAAGAAACCTGAGCAAAATTCAGATCAATGTACTCCAGATATATTGTTCAATCCCTTTGTCTGGGATTAACCCTAATTACAAGCTCAGAGACTTCTCACAGATCCCAATAAGGCTTAACTATTTACATTATAAATACTCAGTTTATACTAAGGTCAGCACCTGGTCGGGACACACTCCACGGGAACCATTTCTCAGCCATTTTACCTGGTACCCAGGTGTTAGGCCTGTGGTTATCCCCATGCCCCGGGGCTTTGGGTAGGTAAATACCGCTTGATGAATGGTTACTTTCCAATGAATCAATTAGTACTGTGAGCTCTTCAGAAACAAGCAGAACAGCAGAGAATGCTGGGCGGTTTCCGAGCCTACTGTCCAGCTCCTTCTCCTAAGTCAGAGTACTGCCTACCTTGTCTTCTCTACAGTAAGGCCCTGTTGGTAATCAGCAGATGTTCCAGACTGTAAATATGTTTATGGGACCACCTGCCTACGTTAAAGAGATTGTGGTAAATGAGCTATGTCCACCTGCCTTAACTCTGGGGTGCTCACAATGCCTGGTAATCTCCTGCCAATCATTTCTCACAGTAGGTTAGGGCAATTCCAGGGATCACAAGGCAGGATAACAGTCATGCTACTGGTCAATAACTTTGACAAGCCCAATTTCTACAGTGACAGGAGAAACTGAACATCTTTACTGGGAGGAAAATGATCCCAGTATAATTTGTGGGGGACACAGTAGCAATCTTTCAGTATAACACTCTACTGAGATTAGCTGTGTGCACACTGTTGGAATGACTATGTTCCAAACTAAACCTGGGATACTAACTATTAGCCCTGACCACCAAGAGCTGTCTGTTAAATGGCAAGTTTGGGTGAGTTCCTCAGACAGATCAGACTCCTTCCATGAGGATATGGAACATTTAATGATCCCACTTGCCATGATTTCAGAGAACATAGAGTCTTCAGAGTAACCAACACTCTTAACTGATAAAGGAATCTTCCCATTGCCCTGCTACCCCTTTGCTAATAAACAAAGACACAATTCTACTTACTATTTTCTGGACCTCAGTTCTTACTGGAAATGGTATGAATGAGTAGGTGTGTGAGGTCAACACCACTATGAATGTGATTATTCAAAGAGCTAAAACTAGTTCCGTGGACACAGCAAGGTTTGCCAGACTTTTAAAGACAAACCCATGGTGTGTAACCAGCCCCTCAGCTCCTCATTAAACAAGGTCAGCCAGCCCCAGAAAAAGTAAAAAGAATTGTTTGTGGGAAGGAGCTGCGTCTGTTCTCATGCCACTCAATCATCTGTGCCCAGTAACATTGTAACTGTGATGATAACCTTGTAGCCATGATGATAACATTGTAACCATGATTAAAGCACAGCTTCAGGACATGGCAGAAGAACTGGACACCCTCTTTCTCCAAAGCCATGAGTTTACTCTCGAGAATCTTACAAAATCAAATTTTTTATTTTTTTTTTTACCTGAGCAACATCTATGTAATTTATCAGGTCTAGTGGCCCTTCAAGACTTTTTCCTTCAGACAATTTCAGTCTCTCAATGGCACCAACATACTTTATTCGGAATTCTGCACAGGTGTCTGAATTACTGTTGCTTTGTCCTAAAGGTGCAAGAAAAATCATGGTAAGACTTCAAAAGAAATAGCTGTTAGAGTGGATCCTCACTCCCTTCCCAAATCAGAAACAGACTGGAACAAAAACTAAATTTCCTTACGTACAAAACTTTTTTATAGAATGGGAAAGAACTTAAAATTTCATCAACCTTTTCCTCAGTTACAATATACTAAATATAAAAATCTAAATAGGGATGAATTATTAGCCTTCATTTCAAACAAGAAAACGAAAACGTCAACTAGATAATGACTGAGTCCCTTCCTGATGCATAATTGACACTTGATTTGTTTTTTAGTTTCTTTTCCCTCTTTACCGTGTTAATGCTGAACTTGCTTTTCTGATTCAGGAAGCCTGGCCTACCTCTACCATTCAGCCAGAAAAGACAATTTTTTAAAATTTTTTTTTTTTAATGCAGATGGAATAATGCTGGACAGGAAGTCCCTGAACTAATGGTAAGAGGTTGAAGAGCTATGCGAGCTATAAAACCTAGTTGCTACAAAATCACCAAATGTTTCTGCTGTCTGCCACAGTAAGGGAAACGATGTGATGACTTTTAGGTGATGTTTATGTAATAAATAAAATGCCCGGCCACATCTTTAATATTTTAAAGGCATCTGGAAAGTAATAGGCCTTATGCTTCTATGTTCTCTTTTACATCATGTGTTTCTTCTCTCCCCGCTCTCACCTGCTACAGGATAGGTCTATGATCCCGAAGGGGACAGTGGAAGGAGTTAGACAAATGAATACAGTGTAGTTCCAATTAGACACTAGCTGTTGCTGGGTCAGAAGCTATCTTTTCATTTCTAAAGAGCTGCTCATCTCGGTGGCTGCAAAAGTGTTTTCAGTGTCTGACAGACGCTACGCTTAATCACCACGTGCTGCTGGGGTTTACGAGCTGCTGTATCTCCGGGCCAACGGCTCCCTAACCCTTTTCCTCAGCAAGGCATCTGTCCTACACCCACAAACAGTGTAATCCATGCTCTGCCACCCGGTTTCTTAAAAAGCTATTTTGAAACTACTAAACTGTCACCACGATGTTTCCCGCATGCTTCTGCTCTAGGGCCTGGTAAGAGCAGTTGGCCATGTGCCCCAGCCAAGCTCCATGACAGCAGCTTTCACCAACCACCACACCCCAGCTCACATTCCACCAGATTTCAGGCCATTTCTAAACTCTTATCAGAAATGGCAGAGGAGAGAAAGGAACCCCAAATACACAAGAACTCCTGCAGCCCCGTAAACCTATGTGCGCCTCAGCCGATAAACAGTCCGACCCTCCTCCGACCCTTCTCTGTACCCGAGCTTTTGGTGGAGTCTGTGTCGAGGCTGGCCACAGTGCTGGATCGAGAAAGGCCCCCGAGGCTGGAGTCTACAGACTGAGAAATAACAAACACACGCAGTATTTAAACATAATTAGAAGCACTCTCGCCTCTCAAGTTCTCTACCAAACATTCAAATTATTATCATTAAATCAACACATAATCCCAACTGCTCTTCCCACCACCGCACTGAATAAAGGAGGTGTCCCCACTGCCAATCTGAATCACAGGCAGCACCTGTCTCCTTGCGAGACACCTGATATTTAATTTATATCGTGCGTGAAAATCTATACCTTGCTCTCACCTTATCTCCACTGAACCTGCAATGAATCCTGCACAGAAAGCAGGCAGGTAGTGCTACCCTGTTTAATACATGAGCACAGCCCCGGAGCAGTGCAATGATTTACCCTGGGTTACATCTAGTCACACCCCAGACCTCCAGTCCAGGCAGGCTCCCGATTCCCACCCCAGGGCTCCCGCAGCTATCGGGACTAGCACCAGTTAACACACGGGCCAGGGGACCACAACATAACTCTCAATGCAAATTGCAAAGGAAAACCAACAAAACTATTAAGCACAATACAAAGCGTCGTGTGTGTTAGTGTAGAATTATAGCTACGCGCGCACGCCACAAAACCTGGAAGTCAAGTAGTCCAGCCCCTTAACTGCATGCAATTTATATCACGTAAAAAAATTTTAAAAATTGGTGTTTGTTTCAATGAGACCACTTCCAGGTCCTGTCCCACCTGGGTCAGTGGATTTAAGAATTTCAGAAAGTCTACCCAAATTAAATTAAATCAAGCACAGAATGTGTGTCTAGTGCAAAAACTGAACGTTACAGCACACCCAGTCTGAAGACTATCAGTAGGTCTGCTATGGTCCCTCATGCACTATGGAAGACAAAATTCCCGCTCTTGCCAATTCTAGCCCCTACCTTGCTCTTGGTGCTGATTTCGCTACTTTGGGAACTGCTGCTGCTGTGTCGTTTTTTGCCCTTCCGAAACATTTTCCGCTACGGCTGGATCCAGAGGGGCTCCCCTAGAAAAACCAATGTCGGTTATACCAGGAAAAGCAACTTTAAGTCACTTTAGCACGATAGGAACAAAAACAATCGATTCCTTCCCGTTAGTTCCATCCTCTAAATGAAAACGGAACGTCTGTCTGGGCTACAAAAGTTGGACACTCATTCTTGTTTTCATTATTTCTTTTTAATTTCTAAAAAAAAAATCCAGCCCACAGGACCCAAAAGGGCAAGAAACCTTGTCACACCCAGACGCGCGACAAACACCGTGCTCAGGAGGGACAGTCACGCGTCACAGTCCTGCGGCTGTTCGCGCGCCTGACCCGTAACCAGCCCGACCCGGCGCTGGGGGCCAGCGGCCCGCAGGATCGCTTCGGACACGGGCGGGGCGTGGGGCTGGAGCCCACCCCGACGCGGGGCGCTACGCACGCGTCTCGCCGCCAAGGCTGTGGGGTGGCGGCGCCCCCAGCGAGGCGCGGGGGCTGCGCACGAGCCCGGCGGCCAAGGCGGGGCCCAGCTCCGAGCCCTTTCCAGGCCCTGCTTCCCCGCGCTCCTCCGCGCCAAGGCGCTGGCCACCGGTGGGGGCGCAGGGAGCAGGGGCGCAGGAGGCGCGGAGGGCGTGGGGCGCAGGGGGCGCACGAGCGCAGTCCCCACGGCGGACGCCCGCCCACTAGCGCCCGCGCGGGCTGCAGGCACCGCCTCCCGCAGGCAGACCCTGGCACGCGCAGGGCCCGCGGCGCTCCCCTCCCGCCGCCCTCCCCACGCGTTGCCGCGGCCACAGGAGAGTAGTCCCCTCCCAGACTGCAGCCGGTCGCCAGGGGCGCCGCACCCTCCCCGCTGGCGCGGGCGCGGGCGTGCATGTCCCCGCATGCCCCGCTCGCCGCACCCTCCCCGCCGGCGCGGGCGCGGGCGCGGGCGTGCATGTCCCCGCATGCCCCGCTCGCCGCACCCTCCCCGCCGGCGCGGGCGCGGATGTGGCAAGCCGTGCATGTCCCCGGAAGCCGCGCCCACCCCCGCGCGCCGCACCCTCCCCGCGGGCGTGGGCGTGCATGTCCCCAGGTGCCCCGCTCGCCCCCGCGCGCCGCACCCTCCCCGCGCCGCCTGCGGGCCCGCGCTCCCGAGCCGGGCGGGCGGGTCCCCGCGCCCACCCCCGCCCTCCGCGGCCCCACGCATCCGCCCTTCGCGGGCCTCGCGGGCAGCGCCGCCTCGGGGGCCCGCGTTCCCGGCAGGCTCAGCCCCGGCGCCGCGGGGGCGGGGACCGCACCTCACAGCCGCGGGCCCATCCCGGGGTGGTCAGCGCTGGTTCACCCGCCGCCGAGCAGCGGGTGCGGGGACGGCCACTCCCGTGCGGATTCCAGCGCCAGCTTTTCCGGCGCCCCGGCCCCGCCCGCACGCCCGGCCTCCGAGACGTCGCGCAGGCGCACTCCTAGCCCCACCCACAGGGCCCGCCTCCGAGACGTGGCGCAGGCGCATTCCTGGCCCCGCCCCAGGTTTCCCGACTCTCTGGGCATCGGAACCGCGCCGGCCTGGATCTCCGACCGGAAGTCGAGGGGAGGAGCCTAGGCCCGCGGGCGCGGAAGCGCCGGAAGTTGTGCTCTGGCCGGATGGGATCTTTCCTTCCCGGTTCCCCGAGGCTACGCCGCCGGCGTTGAGAGGCTCTGGCCCCTGGTCCCGCCCCGCTGCTTCCCCGCGGGCTCCCGACATGTCCGCGATCCCCGCGGAGGAGAGCGACCAGCTGCTCATCCGACCCCTGTAAGGGACCCGCGGGAGGGGCGAGCCGGGGGCCGCGGGGCGGGAGGGTAACGCCACGGGCGGGCGGCCCTCTCCAGCGTGTCTTGGCCGTCGGCGCTCGGTCCGCGGGGCCGGGGCGGAGGGGCCCGGGGGGCAGTGGGCCCGAGGGGCCTGCGGGTCGAGTGGACCGTGCCTTTTCCCGGTGTTTGGGAGTGTTCTGGGGGACCCTCGACAGACGACCCCAGAGTTTGAATTCTGGAGCCTTTCTTAGCTGGCCAGCGGCTGCGGTTGCGCGTCTCACCCCTGTGAGAGCCGAACTGCAGCCCGTCCTCAGTTCTTCTCCCTTCATGCTCAGGAACCACACAGGCACTGCGGGAAAGGGGTTTCCAATGACTTGTCAGGCTGTCAGCTTGGGGTCCATGAAACAAGGGGGCACCTTTAGCAGCACAAAAGGACCGATTTAAACACAGTGTCTTACAATGAGTGGTGGGGTTATGCCTGGCGGGAGCGGGCCTGGTTCTTTCTGTGGGAACTGGGCGGGGGGGCTCGGCGGCGATTATTGGGCTGGCTTGTGGGGCTTGTCCTGGACAGCAGGGATCTTGCTCTCCCTTTACTGTCAGTTCCTCAGGTTCATTCTTCTGGCCGCCGTGGCCAGGACAGGGAGCCGGCGTCCTGCGCGGGCGGGGGAGGCCCGGCGGCCCCGTGGTGCTGAGCGAGCGGCGTCGGCGCCCGGCCGGCTCCTGGACGCGCCTGTGGCCGAGGCGGGAGGAGGCGGGACGCGGGGCCGGTTCCGAGCCCCGTCCCGCGCACAGAGCCGGGCGGCAGGCGGAGGGGAGCCCAGGCGCCGGGCCTGCTGAGCGAGGGCGGCGGGGGTGCGGGGCGCCCTCCGCGGGCGGCACCTGTCCGCTTAGCACGGCGGCTCAGCGCGGGCTCCACCGGGACCACGGGCTCGGCGCGCGAGGCCACAGCTGGCGGCCCCGGGGGTCGCTGCTGGCGGGGCCCCGGGGCCCGGGGAGGGGCCGAGCTCCCTGCACTCGCCCTTTTCGGGGGCGTCGGGAGAAAGTACCGGGAGAGCCTGGACCGACGGGGGGCGCTGCCCGGACCGGCGCCGAGCCCCGCCCCCCGGAGCTGCGGCGGCGCCTCGCGCCAGGATCTTCGCGGCTGTTCCCGAGGCGCGGGCACCGCTCGGGGCGGCTAAGGAGCTGTGACCGCGGGAGGCGCCGCGCGGGTGCCGAGCGCACGGAAGGGGCTTCTAGCCGCCGGGGGAAGCCGTGCGCGCCGAGTCTTCAAGGACGAGTAGAGGCTAAAGACGGGGAGACGCTCTTGGTGGCCCCGGGAGAACGAGGGGCGCCGTTCGGGGCCGCCTCCCCCGAGGCTGCGGGTGGAAGATGAGCGGCGGATGGGAGAGGCCGCCGGGCCCGGCTCCCCGAGGACCTGCGGACACATCCAGGAGGCTGGCCTCCGGGCAGCCAGCGGGAGATGGAGGCGCGTGGGGCCCCGGGGAGGCCTCGTCGGCGGGGCTCGGAGGGCGCCCCTGGCCGCGGTGCGGGGGGCGCAGGGAAGGGCGGGCTGGGCGTGGAGCCGGTGGGATCGCGACGGTCCAGGTGCGAAGCTGTGGGAGCTCGGAAGGAGTGGGCCCAGCAGCATCGCGTTGGAAAGAAAGAGCATAGAGTACGGAGGTGGCATCTTCGGAGCCTCGCGCCCGAGGCGCCGTCCTGGGGAGGGGCGGAGGCGGCGGGACCGGGACCAGGACCGGGACGACCGTGTCCCGGCGGCGCCTGCTGAGTGGCCGCACTGCTGGTTTGCTGCTGGTTCACCCCAAGAGCAGAGGAGGTGGGTGGGTCTGGAGTGTGTTTTGGGGACTTGTTTTGTAATAGCATCAAATGTACTGAAATCAGAAGGTGAAAGGAAAGACCGAGTCATAGGTGTAAGAGGCTGTTTCAGCTTGACCTATGTGGTAAGTGCCTGCTGCAATCTTGAAACAATTTTGGAGTGATTACAGGTTTATACTTCAAGTGCGGCTTTAAGAAGTATTATTGAGTAATCTGTGTTACTGCTAGCCACGTTTTCAATACGTGATAGTTTAACCCTAACGTTTGGGGTAAAATTCAGCCTTTCGGCTTCTCAGGTCTGTTCCACCTTCTCGCACAGTTTGAACAGCTGCAGGATCCCTGCTCTCCCCAGGGCTCCTGATGGGCTCTCCCCACACGGACACTCTCCTCTCTCTTTGTAACTCTGTGGAACTCTGTCTGCCTCGAGTGCTGTCGTCAGATGGGACACTGTAAGTTGTGAAAAACTTGGAATTCATTGGGCTTGATTTTTATTGTTTTTATTTTTCCCCTTGAATGTCTACAGTGGAGCTGGGCAAGAAGTAGGAAGATCATGTATTATTCTGGAGTTCAAAGGAAGAAAAATAATGGTAATTATTATTCTGTGGTCGGGTGAACAGTGCTGCTCTGTCAGCACTGGGTGTTAGGTCTTTTTTGTAGCACCGTAGTTACCTGTTTAGCTCCCAGAAAAAGGTCTTAGTTGGTATAAGTAGTCTATGCTGTAAAACGTTAATGCGCAAAGCTAATACACACTTCTGCGTAGCAATTTGACAAAACATTAAGTAAACTGAGAAAATAATAGTCTACGATGTAAAATTGTCAACCAGCTCTCCTGGACTATTGCTTCTGCAAAGCCCCTCTTCCACCGACAGAGGGTGTTGCCATCCTGACTGCCCCCCCCCAGTGGAAGACCCCCCCCAGGAACACGGGCAGAGCTCCAGGGTCGCCCATGCTCCTGTGATGCTGGAGCCTGGTCTGACAGCTTCCACACCTAAGTTAGCATTCAGGCCCAGGGCAGCGGAGTGCGTGTGTAACTCAGGCATGACCGACCCTTAAGAACTTGTTCCCAAATACCTTGAAATACTTACATTGCCCTGTTCAGGAAAGTTTCCTGTTTCTAATCATCGTCTTCTCCCAACAATCAGATCTGGTGGTAAATCTGTAAACATTTAAAATGCCCGCCATCTTCTGATGTCACAGTTCTTGAAAAAGAATTTATTCACTGTTGGGGTGACTACAAAAGCTAGTTGGAAAGAGGAAGTCTTGTACTTTGTGTCCTGTGACCATAAATGTGACCTATATTTTAAATTCGTTTGGGAAGTTGGAATTGCTAATAGCGTGTTTCCCACATTTAGTAAAAATTACGTTCCAAATGCTGGTGTGTAGAGTCATCTCGATTTTGTGTGTGATGGATCAGTTATGATATGGGAGTGAATGCTAATAAAATGTAGAAGTGATTGTGATCTCTCTGTCCATCTCTTTCAGTTGGACTGTGGGATCCACCCTGGCCTAGAAGGAATGGACGCTCTTCCTTATATCGATTTAATTGACCCAGCTGAGATTGATCTCCTCCTAATTAGTCAGTACGTTTTTTTCTTTATTAACAACACTGTTTTTCATAGACTTTTACAATAAAAATCATTCTTGAGCAGATACTGGCATTTAAAAGTATTTTCTACTGGGAAGCATATAGCAGACATCTGAGTCTAGACAGCACTTAATATTGTCATCCCAGGTTAAAGAAATGTACTGTGAAAAAGTTATTTTCCTGTCCTGGAGGAAGTGAGGAAGAGACAGCGTGTGCCTTGGATCATTATAAAACTGGAGACCATGAAAGCCCTTTCCCAGATACCCCTCAAGGTCACTCTTGTCACATTCTGTAGGAACTTCATTTATAAACAGCATTGTTTGGGCTTTATACCCCTGCAGTGCTTGTTATAAATTGGCTGCCAAGAGGAGGTTTGGGCGTGTCCTTCCATCTCTAATTGTCACTGATACAGTATTTTGATGTTTATAAATACTTTCATTATCTTTTTCTTGCACCACGACTGGCTGCATCGTTTCTCCCTCTGCACACACCTCCCCCCAGGAGTTCTGAAAGTCTTAGGATGTGATTGTTACATGGAGCTTTTCTGTGCAGTCAGCAACAGTTTTGTTTCATATGTGTGATGGATTGATACTTCAAGAATTCACAGGATCTCTTTGTTTTGTTTTGTTTTGAAGTTTCCACCTGGATCACTGTGGAGCCCTTCCCTGGTTTCTACAGAAGACAAGTTTCAAAGGAAGAACATTTATGACTCATGCTACTAAAGCTATTTACAGGTGGCTTCTTTCAGATTACGTCAAAGTCAGGTAAGTGCTTTATTAGATTCTGTATAATACATATGGTTCAAATATGGACCATTCTGGTTTTTGGAATGAGACACTTTATTCACAAGGATACTGTTAGTCTTTCGGTAACAACCCATCAAATACCCATTGTGTACCCAGCACCTTCTGGCCTTAAAGTCTTTATGTAGTTTTAACATTCTTCTAAATCTGTAATTTAGGTGAGTTATAAGGTATAACAATGTTCTGTGAATGTTAACACCAAATACATTATACAGAGATATATACTGAAATCTTATTTCAGATTATCTGATCAAAGCAAATTGAGTATCTTAAATGAAAAAGTTCCCTGTGGAAGTTTTTTCCAGTTGCAAGAGGAAAACCTTCTCTGTTATCAGAAAGTTTGGGGCATTTTTGTGAAACCTATAGCACCAATTATTAGCCTTCAAAAGCTTGCTGCTTAATGTGTATATTGCAGGGTTGCTAAGATGCCATTTGTTGGTCTTCATATGTAAACACAACAGAGTGGAAGAGCTGTCTTTGGTAATACATATGCTAGTTAACACTTAAATGCTGCTTTCCACAGGCAGGCACAGTCCTCAGTTCTCAGCACGGTTAACTCACTTAACCTTCGAATGAACCTCACCACATAGGTCCTGCTGTGAATCCCATTTTGCAGAGGGTGAGGCGGCAGAGAGGTTCGGAATTTACCGACAGTGGTCACAGTACGAGAGAAGCTGGGCTTGAGGCCCGAGCAGTTGTCTCAAGCCTGTGTCCTTGACCACCACTCTCTTGCTGTTTTGGAAGGACACTAGCATAATTTTCAGAAGAAAACTTAGGCTACACTTTGTAGAGAAATCTTTTCATGTCACGGTGTCAGAATCCCTCTCTTGGTTCAGTGTGTGTGAGTTTGTCTCAGGAGTGTTGGGATAGAAAAAAGGTTGAGAAACACTGTCCTAAAAAGTACTTTGCCTTAATTCACTATGTGCTTTGCTTAAAATTAGGCTTTGTAGTACACACTAAACATTTTATTACAACTGCAGAGCAAAAAATACACAAAATGTCCAAGACGTTCTAGATAATATAATCCATATAAAGTAATTTAAAGAGGTGATTTCATGGGTATATCATCCACAGTTTCTTTGAGTTCGAAGACTTTTTAAAAATCTTGCCCTTAATTCTTTTTGTTGGCATCTCTAAAAATTTAGCAACATATCAGCGGACGACATGCTGTACACCGAGACGGACTTGGAGGAGAGCATGGACAAAATCGAAACCATCAACTTTCACGAGGTGAAGGAGGTTGCAGGAATCAAGTTTTGGTGCTATCACGCCGGCCACGTCCTCGGGGCCGCCATGTTCATGATTGAGATCGCCGGCGTAAAGGTACTCGCTCCGGCAGCTTCCTCCCCACGAGAAGTCAGTGCAGAGCTGGTGCCACCAAGTGCTGCTAAAGAGTGTTCCCGAGGACATGCAGAGTCAGCGCACTGGGACATGAGAGAAAATCAAGTCGGCACTAGTGTCAGGGTTCATAGCCCAGGGTAGCACTTTCTGTAAGAAGACTGAGGGGAGAATAAAATGAGCATCTCAGAGAGTGAGGGTCCCTCCCAGCACCAGAGGGTCAGCTCCTCAGTGTCCCTTGGGGAACGGCCGGGGAAGCTCTTTGTGTGGCTGCATCTACTTGACGTTGTAACATCACTTGCCATTTGTGTCCTCTCGACGTTCTGGGATCCCCATAGGAGCCCCTGGCGAGCGAAGGGCTGCTCAGAGAGGGTCCTTGCAGCCATCCTTGATGGAGAAGACCAATGGCCATCTCAATAAACGCATGAAAACCAGGGTGGACTAGCAGGTGCCAAGACTGGCGCTAGAGCAGCGTTCTCAACTCTGGCTGCAGGTGAGACTCACTGAGGGAGCTTTTTAAAAACGCCCATTGAGTCAGAATCTGAGGGTGTGGTCCAGGTGGTCTTTATGTGCAGCCAGAGCCGAGAAGCAGTGTTCTAGTGTGGTGTTGTCCTAAACGTTCAGCAGCTGCTCGTAGAGCATGACATTTTTGCACATCGAGTTGTGCTGTGTATTTCTAAATCATTTCTTCTCACTGTTTGCTCAAAGGCACAAAAAATAAGCAGAAAATAGCACAAGCGCAGATATAAATTCTCTTGTGAAATGGGACACACACCCTCCAGTGATTTTCTTCTCCCGTTTTAGACGGTTCCCCGTATACCTCGGTGGACTCCTTTCCTCGTTGTACGTGTTTCTCTGAGGCGTTCGGGGCACTGCTCGAGTTCACCGAAGTACAGGCCTCTGTGGGATGATTCTGGGAGTTGTTATCCCGTTAGTTAGATTGACTAATTGAAACGCTGGATGGTTTATGACCAAACTGAGTTAGACTCAAGGATGGCACCTCAAGTTCATTAGCTGTAGGCTTTTTTTCTATTTAGTCTCACTTTCAGATGTTATGAGCTAAATAGGTTTACTAGTAAAAAATGAAGTCTTCCAAAACCCTAACTTCCTGGCTTTATCTTTTCACAGCTTTTGTATACGGGTGACTTCTCAAGACAGGAAGACAGACACTTGATGGCAGCTGAGATTCCCAACATTAAGCCTGATATTCTTATCATTGTAAGTATGGGTGCCCTGGACTGTAACCAGGATCTGTAAGCAGAATCTTTTCTAGTGGAAAACTACTGTGATCTCATTTTTGTAATATGTTATTGGATATAAACATATCTTCTTTTAGTTTAAAATTTAATTTTTTTGACCTCTCTTTGTAGTTAAGCTCCACTTTCTTGCTGTTAAATGTATGAACTCTAGTCTAAAGTCAGCTGCTGGGATACCTCCTAAATACTCTTGTCTGGGTGAATTACCCTAAACTCGCAGATCTTCTTAAAGGTCGTGCAGAAATGGTGGGGCTGCCAGCCTTTGCCATGGTGACTGTCGTTTGGCCCCCAGCACCTGCTCATTTACATGTGTGTGTCCTGTCTGCTGGGTTGTAAGTCCCAGGAGAACCAAAGAAATTAACTGTCCAGAAGCTGGGGTTGGGGGGAGAGAGCTGAAGAACAAATCAGTAAATGTGCACCGGTGACAGTGACAGCGAGGGCAGGAATCGGGAGAGAGGTCTTTGGGGCCTGTGGTGTGTATGAGAACATCGGGCACATTGGGTTCAGGGTCGAAGAGCTGTTTTCCCACCACCTGCAGCATCCCCGCCTGCCCAGGCGTGAGGGACCGTGTGTGCTGCTGTCCGTAGGCAACGTGTGAGCAAATTCAGTTTGGCTCAGCTCATGGTACACCCAATATGTAAACTGATATTAATTTAAGGGAAGTGATTTTTTTAACCCTCTGAAAAACTTTATTTTCATTAGACGTGGTACTTAGAGAAGTACTTCTCAGACACGGATGTGCTTATGTGTCGCCCGGTGTTGTTCATGTACAGATCCCGATTCAGTAGGTCTGGGCTGGGGCTTAGGGGATGTTCTTCCAGAACTGTAAGAAAGTGTCTGTTTCTGGTTTGTAACAACACATGTTCAAGCAAGTAGCATGTTGATGGAGAAAGGAGATGCTTCGCTTCTGCTTTTCATTGGTGTCTGGGTTTTGTATTCTTTGAGGTTGTCACTCTTGACCCCACTTCTGACGTGTCCTGTAGGAATCTACTTACGGGACCCACATCCACGAGAAGCGTGAGGAGAGAGAGGCACGGTTCTGCAACACGGTTCACGATATCGTAAACAGAGGCGGCAGAGGTCTCATTCCCGTCTTTGCACTCGGGAGGGCTCAGGAGCTGCTCCTGATTTTGGGTATGTTTTTCCCTTTCTACTTGGGAGAGTCCCAAAACCTTGCAGGGCCTGGCCTCGGGTAGGTTATTCTGCCTTCCTGGGCTTCAGTTTCTGCATTTAAAGGTAGGGATTTGGTGCCAATAGAGCCCAGAGGAACAGTGGCTGTTGTGCATGGCTCCTGGGGACATGAAAGGCGCACTTTCTGGTTGGCGTCGGAAGTCTCCTGAATATGCTGCCTTTTTGACCCACCAGTTCCACCTCTGGGAAATAAATGAGATGCACAGAAAATCTGTCAGCAAGGGTATAGTCATGTTAGTATTTTTAAAGAAATATGTCAGTAAATCCCACATTATAGGAAAAAATCATATTACATGTTTTCACATAGTATGTTAAGTGGACCAAAAAAGTAGGATTCAAAACAGTATGTGCTCTGGCCCTAGTTAGGTAGAAATTACATGAAAGCCTGGAAAGATTGACTCTGGGTGGTGAGAAATGGGCTCCTCCCTCGGTCTCTGCTTTTCTTCATTTTCCAAACACCTCAGTGAGCGTGTGTGACTTTTGAAACAGGAGGAGCAGTGGGTGCCCCTTTTAGGGTGTATTTGTATTTAACGATCCTTCAAACCCAGGCATTCTGTGGCTCCTTTGGGGAAGCGCTCTTGCAAAGTCAACGATGAGAGTCCTGAGTGTCTTAGCTTTATGTGCAGAACTAGGTTCTATCGCATCTTACATTAGTAAGACCAGGTTAGTCGTCCGTAACATCTTTAAAATCTAGTTATATGCTTTATTTCTTGATTGTCTGAATTTTAAAAATTAATCATATGTATCACTTATCATTTGAACTTCTCACTCCACATCACAAAATGATATTTGTCTCATAAAATCTCTCAGACGAGTACTGGCAGAACCACCCCGAGCTCCACGATATTCCAATATACTACGCGTCATCTCTGGCCAAGAAGTGCATGGCCGTGTACCAGACCTACGTGAATGCCATGAACGACAAGATCCGAAAGCAGATCAACATCAATAATCCCTTTGTCTTCAAACACATCAGCAACCTTAAGGTGAGTGCTTGTGGAGAAGGGAGGGGGTGGCTACGGCACAGAGAAGTCAGCAGGGGTAGCGGGGCCTGGCGTTCATCCTGGCCGAGTCCTCGCCGAAGTCCTGCCTTCAGCAGCCAGCACTGTCTGAATGAAGTCGGAAGTTGAGCAACTGGCATTGTTTTTTGCTTAAATGTATTTGCCACTTGCGCCACGTCCCCATACATTCTCAATATTTACTGTTGCTAAATAATTTGGATCTTTTTGTTATAGAAATAAAAAGGCCTGATAAGAAAAATACCTTGTGTTATGTATTAAATTTTTCTGTGCTTACTCGAACCTAATCACCTTTTTGATGATTGGCACTGTGAATCCATGTATGAAAATTTTCCTGTTTACTTTTTAAGAGCATTCAATAAAATCTGGTTTTCTTTAATTAAAATGTACATATTATTTCATTCAAACTAATGCTTTAATCATAATAAAATATTGCCCTAAATCATTCAGATTATAAGTGTTCTTCCAGTTACAAATGCGCTGTTCATGAAATGTTGGATTTTAGGTTAATTTCTTAGGAATTAGAGCCAAGTTTTCCCCAGAAACAAGTTAACTTTTTTGGTTAGACTTTTAGGCCAGCTCCAAAGGTTTATGAGTATGAAAAGCCATCGTGAGCCTTTGGGGAGAGTCTTTCAGACCTCGTTTGGGTGGATCGAAGCCAATTTGACTCTTCCCTCGTGTTCCACCTTCCTGCTAGCTGCTGAAAGTGGTCCCCGGGCCCTTCAGCTCCAGCACATGTCGGGAAGGTCAATGAGAACAAACTGCTTTTCATCACTTTGTGTTCTTTTTATTCCTGGTCCGAACTGTTTCAGAACTTGGAAATTGGGCTAAATGTTCACTGGTCTCATCAAGACCCTTTCAGTTGTGTGATTGATTTTTTTTACCTTGCTCTTTGTTATTTATTAAGAATCAGGGAAGCTTTGTCAAGCCCTGGTATTTAACGTGCTTTCCCTTCCTTCCTCCCCAGAGCATGGATCACTTTGACGACATCGGTCCCAGTGTGGTGATGGCCTCACCGGGCATGATGCAGAGCGGCCTGTCCAGGGAGCTCTTCGAGAGCTGGTGCACAGATAAGAGGAATGGCGTCATCATCGCAGGGTACTGCGTGGAGGGCACGCTCGCCAAGGTCCGTTGTGGTCCTGCACCACTGTCTTTCCTGATCACAACCGCAGGGGGGGCCATGTCCTCCCAGGCTTTCCACTGAAGTAGTCTTTTAACTAGTACAGGTTTTGATATTTTAGTTTTTTTAAAAAATATCTTTATTGACTTCAGAGAGAGGAAGGGGGAGGGAGAGAGAGAGAAACATCAATGATGAGAGTCATTGATCTGCTGCCTCCTGCACGCCCCCTGCTGGGGACCGAGCCCGCAACCCGGGCATGTGCCCTGACCAGGAATCGAACCTCGATCTCCTGGATCCTAGGTCGATGCTCTGCTGCTGAGCCACACCCGGCCGGGCAGGTTTTGATATTTTAAAATGAGGACGGAAATAGCTGGAGCTGGTTGTGAGGTTGAGAATTTATGCAGGTGCTGAACAGCATAACCTGATCCCCGGGCAGGGAGGCACATTGAAGTTCAAGACACACCCATGGGGCGCAGTAAGAATAATGGAAAGGAACCCGTTGGGGACACATGGGCACCCTCATCTGGTGAGGACGAGCTTTACTGGCAAGTGTTCTCTTGCAAAACTGTAAAAGGGGTTTGGGCCGATTGCCCGTCTTCCTGTGGATATAAAATGATTGACTCTGAGGGATACAGGCGCTGATGTGCAGAACTTCAGAGGCAGTTTCTGAGCATCCAGGCATCATGGTTCCTTAGCTCCTCTTATTGGTAACTTCTGTTTTATTCTAAAATACATTACAATTGTCTGTCTTCATCATTTTTATTACTTTACCTTATTCTATGAGTCATTTAGACAGTGTTAGCTATGTATTTAAAAGATTTTCAGAGTAGAAATGCATCTACTTTTATGTAAATGCTCTTAATTGGAAAGTTCCTTTCTAGAGCAAGAAAACAGTTGAGAATACAGGTTTGCCTTTCTAATCCTAAGAGTTATAATTTCCCTCCCAGCACTCCAGCTACATTGAATTCCGGTGAATCGGCTTAATTTTCTGATTAAATGTTTGCTTGGTGAAGAAAATCAGTATTTGGTATTTACTAAGTCAGTGGTACTAGCATGATTTTTGTGCTGAAGGTTCTAAATTTAGCAGGAGTTTATGGCTGCACAAAAAAGTAGAAAATGTGCCTTTTCTAATTGGATTGTTTATTTTGTTTTGTGTATTTTTCTTTGTTTTTCACAGCACATCATGTCTGAACCTGAAGAGATCACTACCATGTCTGGGCAGAAGCTGCCACTGAAAATGTCTGTTGATTACATCTCTTTCTCCGCTCACACAGACTACCAGCAGACCAGTGAATTTATCCGTGCTTTGAAGCCGCCTCATGTGGTTAGTCTATAATTTGATTCAGCTCATTGTAGGGGAGGGAGCAAACCCACTTCCCGGCAGCTGGTTCTCAAATCAGACCCCGCCTTCTGTTAATGCAGCACTTTAGACAGGATGCTGCCCTTGGATCCCTCCTTTCAGCTCCCCTCTGAATTAAGCAAGCTGTGCACTTTGTTTGTTTGTTTTGGGTGGGTTTTTTTTAATATGCACGCCCATTACTGGGACTGAGCCCACAACCTGGGCATGTGCCCTGACCCAGAATTGAGCCGTGACCTCCTGGTTCATCGATCGACGTTCAAACCACTGAGCCACGCCAGGCAGGCAAGCTGTGTCCTTTAGTTTCCCCACTTACACAGGCCACCTATGGGTATTTCCTGAGAAGCAGCAGTAGCAATTGTGTCATGAAAGTATCCTGTGCATTTGAAGCTGGTAGAAACTGCTGAAGTCACCTGGTCCAGCGTGAGCACGGGAGCCAAGCATAAGTCTGGCTTCTGCAAATTGTGTATCTTGTTAGTGGCAAAAACTGGAGTAGAAAGGAAATTTCTTTACTAGCTCTTGATATAGTTCCACATAAGGATCCTTTAAAGCCAAACAGAATGAAAATGTCTAAGTTTAATTGACTGGAGGTGCTTATAAGTAGTAAGTTTATCTCTATTTGATACGTTTAACTGATTCACATGAAGGCCATTGTAACCTGAACTAAGGATGCTTCCCTGTGCCTTCAAATGTATTTCACGCAGATTTTAGTCCACGGGGAGCAGAACGAAATGGCCAGGCTGAAAGCGGCCCTGATCCGCGAGTATGAGGATAACGACGAAGTCCACATCGAGGTGCATAACCCGCGGAACACCGAGGCGGTGACCCTGAACTTCAGAGGCGAGAAACTGGCCAAGGTCATGGGCTTTTTAGCAGACAAGAAACCGGAACAAGGCCAGCGGGTCTCGGGAATACTTGTTAAGAGAAACTTTAACTATCACATACTTTCTCCTTGTGACCTCTCCAGTAAGTATCCTGTTAAATGTCAAATATAATTTGATTTTAGCATTGAAAGAAAATCTGAAAACTTCTCTTACCTAGTGGCCACCTTTTAAATTACAACCAAATAATAAAATAGAAATCGGTGAAAGTTAATCTAGTTAGCTTTATGGGAGACAAAAAATCTTTCTTGAACTGTTGCCATTTAAATTCTTTGTGAAATAATGTTTTTCTTCATTGGAAACCTGAGTTTACCCCTAAGACGGAGTGACTACTGCTGACTTGACGAGGCTGCCTGCTACCTACAGGTGGAGGGCTGACCATTTTATTTTCTGAAGTGATCCTGGACTCCCCACATGGGCGTTTTAATTTTTACGACCTGTAGTTTTACATTATTTGCTGGGCCTTCGGTTCTGTGCCTGTGTGAATGCTACGCCATCGTTACTGTCGCAGTCTGTGGTATTCAGACGAACAACTGATCGCTTTATTTATGTAACAGATGCAGGTCGTTCTAAGCGCTCGGTGAAGGAGCGAGGGGGCGGGGTCAGCGCTCAGGCCGCCGCCTGGTGGGACACACCGTGCCCTTCATTCAGCGTTAGCGTGTCCTCACTCCGTGCCAGGCCTTGTGCTGGGTGCGGGGGACTGAAGGTTTACTCAGCAGCAGCCCCAGCCCTCGAAAGCTGTCTGAGGAGAGGGGCATGTTTCCCAGAGCTGGTCACAGCACCGACCAGTGCCCTGTGCAGGTGCGAGAGGAGAGGAGGGGCCTCAGGTGCTGGGAAAGGAGGTGCCACGCCCAGGAGGTGGGAGGACAGCTGGTCTGCTGGCCTGGAGACGTGAGGGACCTGGTGTGTCCAGGAGAACCGGGTGCTACCTTATGCCGGAGCCTGAACTTACGGGGGTGGAGGGAGGGCGGTAGAGGGAAGCAAGGACGGGCAGAAGGAGCACCTTGTGGCTTGAAACTCGTGTTCTCTACCTTCTCCTTTCTTGACTCCTGGTATGTTTGCAAATTGTGTGTTGTGGGACGAGTGTTGTTTTCTAAAGTGTGTGTTTCTAATTCCCACTCCAGATTATACCGACTTGGCCATGAGCACCGTGAAGCAGACCCAAGCCATTCCCTACACCGGCCCCTTTAACCTGCTCTTCCACCAGCTGCAGAAGCTGACAGGTGTGCAGGCGGTTGACGTCCTGTCCTTGTTTTGTTTCTGAATAAGATGATACATCTAGGAAAGAACATTATTTAATTTCGTAATCGTCTCAAAGTTGTACACATTTACTTGTACTTGGTCATATTATCACATTTAGGCGAAACCTGAACATTGACTCATCAATGTTTATAGATCCCAGTATACCTTTTATCTTCGATCCACTTAAAAGTCTAAAAATATCAGTAGTCTTTGCTCTTAGTGTTTAAAGTGCACTTTCGTTTACCTACCCAGATTTCATCTATTTCTTTTCCGTGTTCAGTGGAAATTTTTCTGGTTCCGTTAGAACCATGTGCACAGCAGGTTTTATAGCAGCACGTGCCCGCGGGCCAAAGGCACTGGAAGAAAACCTTCCGTTTTCCGGTCAGGCCAGCGAGGGTTAGGGCCCCGTGTGAACAGCGAGGCGCCGTGACTAAGGGAAAAGAGAGAGACTGACTACAAGTTACCCTGTCGCTTAATGTGTTCCTCATAGTTCATGGGGTAGAGTGCCACTGACGTAAACCAGTGGGAAGAATCTCCTTTTTCACCTCAGAACCTATCTCACATTAGAACGACAGGTCGTAACATAGAAAGTGAACAGATACAATGGTACCTCGGTCTTTGAACGTCTCTGTGGACAAACATTTCGGGTTATGAATGCCATAAACCCGGCAGTCAATGCCTCGGTTTTCGAACACGCCTCAGAAGTCGAACAGGCCACACGGCTTCTGCTGAGGGCAAGATCCTGAGGCCCAGCTGTCGGCTGTGGATTGATCGGTTCTCGAACGTTTCAGAACTCGAACAGTCTCTGGAACAAAGTACATTCGAAAACCGAGGTACCACTGTATGTCTGAATCTTAATTAGAGGTTACTGAGAAAATGAGGAGAGTCTCGTCTTAGTAGAACTGCCCTGTGGGCTGAGCAACCCTATGAAGACAGAAGTCAAAGTGACTGTTCGTAGTTGACGAGTCTCATGTTCAGTGTTACGATGCTGGTGGCTAATCTTTCTACAAACACAGATGCTTGACAGTCACCAGAGCTGCTGTTGATACAATATTAATGTCCAAGGTAAATCCATTCTGGTCATGTGGATTTTTATAATACATGTTGAGATCTTCCCATTACTCTAAGCAATTAATATAAAACCTACGTAGCTGTTTACATCTAACTATATGAATGAGTTACTAATTTTTTTATTGTGTATCAGCTTTATTTCTGCTGTGTCTATAAACAAATGAATAGCTGTGCCTCTGGGAGACTCTCAGAAAATTATTATGTCTTATAATTCTTTCTTTCAGGTGACGTAGAAGAATTAGAAATTCAAGAAAAGCCGGCTTTGAAAGTGTTCAAAAATATCACCGTACTACAGGAGCCAGGGATGGTGGTGCTAGAAGTAAGATGAGACTGTTGACCTGAACCGGGAGGAAGAGGCTTAGGGTTCACAGCGGAGACCTGACTGGGGTGCTGAACACACAGTACAATATACAGAGGATGAATCTAGAATCTTACACCTGAAACCTATAGTTTTATTAACCAGTAAATTCAATTGAGAGGAGTTCACACGTAATTATAGAGAAAATTAGCTTCTTCCCAGTTGGGGAAAAAGATTATTGGCGAATGTAGCTTTCTTTCCAAGATCAGCTTTAAATGTAACTTAGGCATTTTCTGTGTAACACAGAAACTAGCAGCAAATTAAGGCTGGATATCTAGTGTGTGTAGGGAGTGGAGACCTCTCGTGTGATTAAGTCTGAGCTGGTTCTGCGGATCCCAGGATGTCTTCAGTTATATCAAAAGGTCTTAAAATTCTCAGGATAAAAATCTCGTGCTGTTATATTAGAACAGACTTGCCACACAGCACTTCCAAGAGAGTGGGACTTGGGAGACACAAATAAGCAACATTAACGACCCGAATCCAGAGGCAAGAGATGGTTCATTTAGGTAAATTTTAAATTCCTACTGGCAGAATCTGGAACCCAGGCACCAAATGAAGTTGAAGGTTGACTTTGATAGGTTGGCATCTGTTAAGTCAAAAGAAGAACTTTTCAGAATTAATCCTGGAACTGAGTGTCCCAAGGAGGGACTTTGTCTTTCTCTGCCGCAAGGTTGTAGGTAAATTGAATGCAGATTTTCCAGCTATAAGGTCAGCTGTTTTGTTTTTACATATTATTTTAAAACAAAGAAAGATCTGTCAGCTCTGGTCCCTGCAGGTCTGTAATTTAAGTCTAAAATTGATTAATAAGCTAAAAATAACTAAAGAAAGTATCAAAGGGAGGAGCTGTTTATTGAGCACCTGCAGTTTGGCAGGGAATGGTAAGTTACTTAAAATAATACACAAAATATGAGTATCGGAGAAAGAGGAAAAGTATTGCAGACACTGATTGAACATGTCAGACCTGGGAGAAGGTTGTTCTAGTGCCTCCTGTTGCCTGTAAACATCCTCTCTGCTGAGTGGGTACAAATGGCGAGGGCTCTGGCTCCTGCAGTAACTCGCCCGGTCTCAGCCCACCCGGTGGACACGGGGAGCTTGCGTGGAGCACCGGGCGCATGAGAGTGTCACGCACCTTGGGCTTCATGTGAGAAACAGGAAATGTTTAAAAATATGCTTACTGTCCTGTCTGTGCTACTGAAACACAGTGGTTAGGAATTAGAGTTGGAGTCCCAGGACCAGCAGTGACCGCTCGTGTTGCTTTGTGCAAGTTACTTATGGGTCCGTTTCCTCTATAAAATGAAGGTGTCAGGAGAAGTGACTCAGATGAAGCATCTGAAACACTGGCCACCAAGGAAGTGCTCACTGTCCTTTCCTGTTGTAATTAAAAGTAAATTAGAGGAGCCCAGCATCGGTAATTAACTTCAGTAAATAGTTCTTTTTAGGGAAAGTGCTAGAAACTGGCCGTGTGTGTGCCGTCCACAGGTGGGTGGCCGTAGTTGCCACCCACCTTCCTCACCCTGCCTTTGCCTTACAGTGGTTGGCAAACCCTTCCAACGACATGTATGCGGACACCGTCACAACCGTGATCCTGGAAGTGCAGTCAAACCCGAAAATAAGGAAAGGTACAGAGTTATCCCCTCTTCGTTTGTCGCGCATTTCGTTTTATTAATTCTTTTGTGTCCCCTGTAGACAGCAGAATCCTCAGGTGCTTGAAGTCTGATCGCTTTCACCCGACAACCTTTGAGACACTCAGTGCATGCTCGACAGTCGTGTCGCTAACGTTTTACGTATGTGACCTGGGTCTTTGTGCTGTAAAAATCTGCTCGCAGTTAACACTAAGACAAAATCTCTTAGTCCTTTTAAGAGCAACTTAACTAGAAGTTTCGCAGTATTGCTGCCGCTAACCAGCACGTCTATCAGGGAACTATGCTGCCGTGTTCGTGTTTGGTAGAAACGTGTTGCGTAGAATAGAGCCCCCCTATGGTTTACTAAGGAGTGTTTTCAACCAAAGAAAACACAGTGAGGACATCTTGGTGTTGTGTCTTTACGGTGGGCTTTATTTTGTACATAATTCAGCATCACATGTCTTAAGGTGGGTGTGCGTCACTGGCATGTGAGGCAGCCCTGTTTGCTGCTGGGGAAGAGGCCACCCTGATGTACCCTGGCGCCCCCAGCCCTTGCCTTCCGCACAGCAGTGGGTCTCCTTCTCCAGAGAGAACTTTTCCATCTAAAAGTGAAAAAAATAAGCAAGGAGCAGTTCTTTGATTTCGGTAGAAAAGGAGGTTTAGCTGACTGCCTCAGGAGCTGTTTTCTTGTAACCGACTAAGTCTGTATTACAACAAATAAATACCTACACAGATCTAAATTCCCGAGCCGCTGGTAAGCATTTGGATTTGTTCTGAGTGAAGTGAAAATACCAGTTTGCCGCAGCAGCGGGGACAGGTGTACGTTTGCCACTTGAAGGATTCCGCAGTCACCACCTGGGCTCCTCAGTGACTCCTGATTATCGATTGGAAGTTCTTCCGAGGAGTTTGGACACTGAACTCTGCGGCTTTGCTTCCAGGTGCGGTTCAGAAGGTCTCTAAGAAGCTGGAGATGCACGTTTACAGCAAGAGGCTGGAGATCATGCTCCAGTGAGTGTGGGTCGCGGCGGCGCTCAGGCAGGGAGGCGGGGGTGGGGGCGGGCTCAGCCCCGGGCCTGTGTTCCCTCGGGAAAGTGCTTAGAGCCACCTCCTTCCAGCAAACACTCCGGCTGGTTCCCAGCACCTGCGACCTGCTTGTTAGCCATCTCCCTGGGGAGTACGTTTTGCTGTCTAACGTAGAACCTCAGTGTTTTCACGTGGGCTGCGCAGTCGATAAGGGTGGAAACGTTGTCAAGGACAAATACGTCTTAGCCTAGTGTTGCTATGCTTTCAAGGATTATCTTTATACTTCTTAAATGTGAATTCCACATCAAGAAGGCCTTTCTTCTCGACTCTTCTCAGGTAAGTGTGTGAACTCTAAACAGCAGTGTTGATTAGGTCTCCCCCTTCCCCGGCCTCTTTACGCCTGGTTTCAGAATCTTTCCAGTAAACTCACCCTGTAACTGCGGTAGGGGGAGCAGCTACAGGGAAGGTGATGCATTCTACCAAAAACGGGAGGAGGTTTGAATTTAGTTTTAGGATTTCAGCATCGAGCACAGTGCCTTGACCGTGGGAATCTCAGATATTCATTGATCAAATGACTGCATCTGTCTTTAAACTGAACGCTGCTCTGCAGGCTCGAGGTTTATGTTAATGCTTCTGTTCCTTTTCCCAGAACTCCCCATCTTTTTCAGCAGCCATGTCATGTAGTGACTTAAAAAATGGGTTGTAGGCTTTAATGGTGGCTTTGCTTGCAGAGGCTACCACCTCTCTAGTGACTTGTTCTCAGTGTTGTCATTTTAATTTTAAAAGTATCCCCATCAGCCCCAGCCGGTTAGGCTCAGTGGTTAGAACATTGGCCCACGGGCTGAAGGGTCCCGGGTTCAATTCCGACCAAGGGCATGTACCTGGGTTGCAGGCTTGATCCCCGGTCCCAGTTGGGGCATGTGCAGGAGGCAACCAGTTGATATGTCTCTTTCACATCAATGTTTCCCTCCCTTCCTCTCTCCCTCCCTCCCTCTCTGAAAAGCAATGGAAAAAAAAAATCCTCGGGTGAGGATTTAAAAAAAAGCATCCCCGTCATACAGCCTGAAAGCCAGGGACAGTGCAGGAGCAGTGGCCTCCTTTGCTGTTAGAAAGGCAGCAGGTGGGTCCCCAGCCCGTCCTGATTCTCACCTTCGCAGGGGGGCTTTACTCGGTCCTGTGGGTCTGTCCTGTCAGCCGTGGGTTCTGGGTGTCTTAGTCCTATTAGATTATTGACCCCTTGGACAGTCGGGTAAGGCTGTGGGACCTCTCCTGGGGGGGACATGCACACATGCTCGCTCATCTTTGATTTCAAGGGGTTAGATGCTCTAGTCCCCCAAAGCCATTCTTGGGACCCCAGGTTAAAACGCCCCTTTATAGACAATGTGTCCTGGGCTCCGTCTCTCCAGGGAGGGTGACTGCAGCAGCTGTGCTGTGGGCAGCTCTCTTCCCAGAGCCTTCCAGGAGTAGAAGAGCCGTGTCTGCTGCCCTGGAATAGTAAGCTTTTCCCTGCTGCGTCGGGTCGAAAGTCACATGGCCGCAGCTCTTGTGTGGAAGCCAGACGTGGCAATCTCCGTGCAGCTGACCCTTCGGTGTGCCTTCCACCCGGGCCCTCTTCCCCCAGCCTGCTTCTGCCAGCTGCCACCCCCCCCCCCACCCCCCACCCCTCTGAGGCATTAGCAGCAGGAATGAGTCAGGAGCCAGGCTCTGCGTCTTGTTTTCCTCCGGAGGGAAGGGGCCTCCTCACCAGTTAGTTCAGGTCCAGGTCGTGCATATAAAGTGCCTCATGCAGCGCTTGCTGAACAGAGCATTCTCCAGAAACGGTAGCTGTGCATTTTACCTGTTTTTAAAAACTAATAAAGTACAGATCTCAGGATTAATGAAAGTATTCTACTTAAAACTAGGGCCTAGCTTCAGTTTTATTTTCCCCCCAAGTATATAAAACTGCTTCACATATTTATAAGTGCATTTCCACTAACGTTGGGTCTTTGTTTATGTTAAGGGACATATTTGGCGAAGACTGTGTGAGCGTAAAAGACGGTGCTGTCCTCAGTGTCACAGTGGACGGGAGGACCGCTAACGTGAACTTGGAGACACGGGTGAGTGCTGCCCCTGGGCTTCAGACAGGGATGAAGCGAGGCAGGAACAACCTGTGATTTTTTATTTTCAGCCACGCCTCACAAGGTATCTGTGCTTCTTGGCATTTCCTTCCAGTTTTCTCCTGTGGTTTCATTTTTACAAGTTTTTACAAGTAGGTTTACAGTTGTGAATACACAACACACAGTTCATTCTTGTGTGTTTCCATTTAATTATTGCATTATTTCCATGTGAACAACTGTAAGCCCGCTGCTGCCCCGCTGCATGGAGTTCTACGCTCCTGCCTCTTCTGTCCGTCTTGGTGTTTTCCTGGCGCGTCCCCGGGGCAGGCTCCCCACTTTGCCTTTCCGTGGCACACCCGCGCCCACCCAGCATTGCTCGTTTCTCCAGTTGGCTCCAGGTTTTCCATAGGAGCTGCCCTTCCATTTGTACCAGGGGCTCCAGGAGGCTCTTCCAGACACTAGCTTCGAGCATGTGGCGCCTGCCCTGGTCTCACACCAGATCTTGTGTGATTCTGTCACATGCACATGTGAAGAATTGTATTTCCCGGTAGCGTTGTTGAAGGTTACAACAGTGATGCTGAACAAATATGTTTTCCATCTCTTTTGTATGTTCTTGACTAGTTAGGTGCTTTGAGAAAACACTATATTTATTTTACCTCGACAGGAAAGTAAGCTAAGAACATAAGAGAGCCAGTAGAGAACTAGAGACAGGCAGTGACCATAGGACACTGATGTCAGGTCCACTTGTAATTAGGGGAACTACAAATACAAAGCATGAGATACCGCTGTCTGCCTATCCGGTGGCACAAATTAGAGAGTGCTGTGGACACTGGTGGTGAGAGAGGGAAACGCGTTATTCACAGGTGCTGTTTGGGGTGGGCCAGAGGGTCATTCTTTCTCACAAGGCCGTTGGATAAGCATCAGAATCCTCAAAAATGTAAATACCGGCATCTGCATCTCCACTTCCTGGGTTTAACAGAATAAATAGACAGGTGAGCAGATATACATACAAGAATGTCTGTTTCAGCATCAGTTATAACATGAACAAAATGGGAAGAGACCTAGATATCCGAGAGCAGGTGATAGTAAGTACAGCAAACAAGTAATGTGTGGGGTGCACCCTCGCACCTGGAATCCTAAGTGTGCAGCCGTCGAGGTCGACCCAGTGTTGATGGGGAACAGAGTTACACGGCAGCAAGTCCCGTAAGCTTTCCTGTTTTTGTTCTAAAGAAATCTGTGTGCAGCTAGATGTCTAGAAATACACACTAAAATGTTAGCAGTCATCATCAGGTCATAGGATTAAGGGTATTTGTCTTTCCTCAGTTTTCGTATGAGGAATGTTTACGGTAGGATAAAAATACTTAACCAGCACAGAGTATTTTACAGTTGAGCGGTAACTGGAAGATAGTGAGTCTAAGATGTGATGCTGAATGTTGGGTGGATGGCCACAGCCACAGCTCACTAAGGAACCTGTGTTGTGTAGACTGAATTCATGGGTCAAAATATGGGTTTTGAAGTAAATATAGTTCACTAGACTTTCCATTTATTTTTTCCAAAATTAATCTCTAATTAGACCCATTCATTGTGGGGTGAGGAGTCGCCCTGCGTGCCCACAGGCGTGCGGCGCAGGACCGAGTGTGCAGGGCTGCGGGCCTCCCCCAGGGGTGCGTGTTCCTATTAGTCTGTCTCCCACGTAACAGCGTTTCTCCTGCAGACTGTGGAGTGCGAGGAGGGCAGCGAAGATGACGAGTCTCTCCGAGAGATGGTGGAACTGGCTGCACAGAGGCTGTATGAGGCCCTCACGCCAGTTCACTGAGGACCTGTCTCCGAGGTGCGGGACCGCCTTTGGGAGGCTCGAATTGACTTCTGTTCCTTAGAAGGAAATACCTCCGTTTCCCTGGAGGAGCCAATTCACGTGTGATATCAAATGGCTTTTATTCCAACAGCTTGCATATCACTGTTACCAACTAAATTGTCCATTCCTTTGTAACTGCTCAATAAACTGTTACTTTAGAACTTATTGATTCCACTTTAGGCATGTGTGCAGCTCCCAATAAAACTTTAAAAATCTGCCCTGGCCCGTTTGCCTCAGTGGTTAGTGTTGGCCTGTGGACTGGAGGGTCCCAGGTTCGATTTTGGCCAAGGGCACAGTCTCAACCAGCCAACGTGTCTCTCCCACCCGATGTTTCCCTCTCCCCCTCCACTCTCTGAAAAGCAATGGAAAAATGTCCTCCAGTGAGGATTAAAAAAAAATCACTTTAAAAGTCTGCCCAGTGCCCTGGCCGGGGACTCACAGCACCCATGGGTGGGAGCATGTCCTGGGCACCGAGGGCTGCGGGCGTGGCTCCGGCCGGCGTCCGGTTGAGTCCTAGGACACAGCCCCTGCCGGACACCTGCGGCGGCGCTGCGCCTGGACCTGGGCCAGGGTCCGCCTTGGCCGCCCGAGGGAGTCACCGGGGGCGGGAAGGCGCCGACGCCCGCGGAGCTCCCCGGGGGACTCCAGTGGGAGCCGGGAACCACCAGCCCGAGCTGGGGCGCTGCCGCGCCCCTGAGCCACCCGGAACCTCGGCTTCCCCGCGGCCGGGCCTCCGGTTCCCGACCCTCGGGTGGAGACCGACTGCGCCCGTCCTCGGCCGCCCCGCTTCCCGGGCGGGCACCCGGCCGCCTTCGCGCTCCCAGCCCGGCCCGCAGAGCCACCCGCCGCTCGGTGGGGGCGCCCCGCGCAGACGGCCTGGTCCGTCCCTGAGCTGGCCGCGCACAGCCCGCGGGTCCGGAGCGGACGGCGGACAGGCCGAGCCCCTCGCACGCGGCCGGACGGAGGCTGCACTGCAGGGCGGCGGGGGCGCCGGTCCCTCAGGACGCCGGGCCGGCCCGAGGCGGGGGAAAAGTCCACGCACGAGGCGGCCCCAGGGGGCTCCCATCGCGGGGACCCTCCGAACGCCGCGGGCAGGACCCCGGGCCCGAGGCTCTCCGACGGTGCCGGGTGCGAGCCCACCGCCCCTCGCGCGGCGCTCAGGAGGGTGCCAGCCCCGGCGCCTCCTCGGGGGGCCGCTCGGAGCGTCCCGGGGCGCACGGCCGAGGCCGCAGGGCCCCGCCCCCGAGCACCGCCCGTCTCCGCCCCAGCGGGCGGCCGCCTGCCGCGGGGGCACCGCCCGACCCCCTCCTTCCGGGGGCGGCTCCCAGCGGGCAGCTCCCGGCGACGAGGGCCCGAGGGGGGCAGGTCCGCGGCTCGGCCGACCCCGCCTCGCAGCCGCGTCGGGGCGCCCCGAGGGCAGCGCCGCGGCCGCACCTGACGGACGAGAGGCGGCCGCGGGAGGTCGGGCTTCTGCAAACGGGCACGAAGGAGCCTCCCCAGAGGCGACCGGTACCGCGGGTCTGACCACGGCCGGCGCCGCCGAGGAGACCGGCGGTCCCGGACTGCGCAGGCGCCGCTCAACACGCCGCTCGCCCCGCCCCCGGCCGCTCGCCCCGCCCAGATATCCGGCCTGCTCCGCCCCCGCTCGCCCCTCGCCCCGCCCCCCGCTCGCCCCGCCCCCCGCTCGCCCCGCCCCCCGCTCGCCCCGCCCCCCGCTCGCCCCGCCCGGATATCCGGCCTGCTCCGCCCCCCCGCTCGCCCGCGCGGATATCCGGCGTACCCCGCAGTCGGCCGCCTATGGCGCTGTGCGAGGGGTTGGGCGGCGGGAGCGCCCTGGTCTGGCCCCGGGTGTTGCTCTTCGGCGACTCCATCACCCAGGTACCGGCGCTCGCCCGTCCCGCCCGCAGGCCCCGGCTCGGCCCTCAGGGACGGGTCTCTCGGGCGTCCTCGGCGAGGTCCCCCCCGGGAGCCGCGGGCCCGCCTCCACCGACGGCCGCCCCGCCCGCACGCGGACCCGCGGTCCCCCCGTGGCGCCGGCCGCCCAGGAGCCCGAGCGCGCGGGCGGAGCAGTTGAGTGGCGCCAGCGGTGGCGTCCGTGGTAACCGCCTGCGCGGCCCCGCGTTTCCGGTGCCCGCGGTCGCGGCCCGCGCCGCCCTCAGGTCCAGGCCCGGCCCCGGCTGACGCGCGTGAGCGCAGCGCGGGCGCCCCCGGCCCCGGAGGCGCGGGAGGCCGGGGTGGCGCCCCCCGGCCCGGGGGGGTTTTCGGAGCAGCGGCGGCGCGTGTCCCGGCGCCTCCCTGCGGGGGCGGGTCTGTCCGCCGCACGTGCTGGAGTCGCCCCTGCGGGCCCCCTCCGGGCAGCGAGCAGGAGCCGCCCCGGTGCCCGCGGGCGGAGCCGGCCGAGCCCGCGTGACAGGCCCCAGCACCAGGGAGGCGGTGCTTTCACCCAGGGTCCTTTCAGCTCTCAGGGAGGGAAAGAAATTGGGGAGACACGCGCCTGCTCCAGAGGGGGCGCAGCGTAGAAACACGCCGCCGTGGTCCCCCGGTGCGTAGGCGTAACTCCTGGACCGGGTTCCGTGTGACCGCTGGTGACGGGGCCTCAGGGCCGGGGCGCGATCGGCTCGGCGATTCCCGCCCGGGGGGTATAACGTTGCTGCACTTCCACTTCCACGCGGAACAGGTGATTTTATCTCCGGTACAGAGTTTCCTGAGCAGCTTTTCTAGATAAGTGACCGGCCGGGTTCTGCACTAGCCGCCGGCGCGAGCCCCCCCCAGGAGAAGCGGCCGCCGGGGTCCAGGTGGGCGGCGGTGTAGTGACCCCTGCAGTGACCCCCAGCTAAGCAAGGGAGGCCGTCGGGAGAGCCAAGAGCAGCGTCCCGCCTCCTAAGGCGCCCTAATCACACCAAGTACTAACGGGCCTTTCTCTCTTCAGTTTTCCTTCCAGCAGGGTGGATGGGGAGCGGCCCTGGCTGACAAGCTGGTCAGGTGAGCAGTTCCTACCTGATCCTCCAGGGTTGGCTTTTTAAACACATTTTCTTATTTCATGGATTTGAGAGAGAGAAAGAGGAACCCTGGCTGCCTGTCCCACTAATGGGCGCCCGCTCTGCTCTGCGTGGCTCCTGGCCGGGCCCTGGCCGGGGATGGAGCTGCAGGCCTGGGGTGTGCGGACACCACGAGCAGCGGAGCCACCGGCCGGGACCCACGCTTGAGTGTTCACTGATGGGAAATATCAGTGCGTCTCAGGGGGAGAGAGTGGAAAGGACCCTTTCAGTCTCCTGGGGCCTTTCCTAGTCTGTATCTGGGGTTGGACAGGACGAGGGGCAGGCCCCAGGGCTCAGGAAAGCACTTTGCCACCATGTGAAACCACACCCAGAAAGCTGTGAAAAACGCGAAGGGCTCGATCCCAAACCCGCAGCTGTGCACCACGGGGAGGCGACAAGCTCTGCAGTTACTGGGGTGGGTGGGGATGAGTTAAGTGATTAGTGAGTTCAGTTGAAAGAAAGAATATATTAACCCCAAGTTTGGATAGAGGTTTTTTCCTCCAAAATTCTCTTTATAAAATATATCAGGAAATAGTGATTTGGGTATTTTATTTGTCAAACTTAAATATGTGGTAAGGAACTCATTAACAGGGAAACAATGCCCCAATTCAAGAGGTTAAAGCAAATATTTAGAAATGTTTTCCACTTTATAAACAGTGGACACAAGTATTGTTTGGGGTGTCAGTTAACTGATCAGCGGGAATGCTGCCTTTTCCTCCATTAGAAGAAATAAGCTGGATGTGTTATCAGCTTATCATTTACTTGATAACCTTCTCATCGGTGTAACTAGCACACCAAGAAAATATACTTTATTTCTAAATTTGAAACGTGCTTTAAAAAAATCTTCGCTTTCTCCTTTATTTTTATCCCTGAAACTAGAAAATGAAAAACTGACCTTCCCGCTTTTTCTAGTCCTAAATACTTTCTCTGTTTAAGTCGACTAGTCTGAAAACATGAAGCCATCCTTTAATTCCCCAGTTTTCTCTGCTGTGAAGTTGGGGGTGGGGGTGGGGGAGAGTAGCTGACTGCTACTGAACGCTTACCAGGTGCCTGAGACGGTTCAAAGTGCTTGGTGCGCAGGCTCTCTTAGTCTTTCTGACTCCTACGTGCGGAGTAATTCCGTTCCCCTCCGCCTGTTACGGCCGAGAACAGTGAGGTGGAGGCGGAACCAGGTCACAGCTGCGCCCAGGCGGGCGGCTGGGCTGCAGAGCCCCGAGCCTCGGAGGGGGCGGGCGCCTGCCTCCGTGCTGGGGCCGAGTCCACACCGGTGAGCCTGCGTAGTCAGGTGCCTGGAACACAGCACGTGCTTTTACTTGACTAAGCCCACAATTGTTTAATTAGCCCGTTAACCTTTTCTGAACAAACAGAAGTTGAAGAACTGTTCAAATGGCCTGAAAAGCTCCAGGAATTTCAGCAACATGTTTCACCAACATATTTTCAAAACTAGTTAATTTTAGTACGAAAATCTGTCAGAACTGGCAGCTTACAGGTGTGAGCACTAAACGACCACTTAATTAGATGGTTATTTTTTGGAATTGAGAGTAGTTATGGGAAGAGACAGAGTTGGAGACAGTGGTTATAAGGCTGCTGTACCTTATTTATGTAACTTCTCAAAGCCTCGTGTTGAGGTAGAGCACAGAACTGCTGGCTGCTGCTGACCCCACAAGGAGGCCTCACCTGGATGCATTGGGCCCCACCCACAGAGAATATCTCCCTCCCCTGGGCACACTGACATCGCAAGCTCACAAGAGCCTACTTAAGACGTCACAGTGGAACAAAAGATAGAAGCCAGGCAGAGGGAGATACTTTGGTGCGCTGGGCCCATGTTCTTCCACCAGGCAGGACTCCGAGAGGAACTAGGAGGTGCTGGGGCACAGAGGGTTATGTTACAGGGATGCTGGAGGGGTGACTGGCAAGGGTGGCATCTTCTGCCTTCACTGCTGAGGGACCAAACAATCCCAGTGCCCCTCCTCTTAGTACCAGAGCAGACACCACGGCAAACACCTGCCCTTCTATTGGATGCATTCAGTGTGTAGCCATGTTAACACTTGGGGTGAAGTTTTGAAACCTAGGTCCGGTGTCTGCTTCCGCCACTGGCATGGCCCTTGGCTGATTCCATTTTAATTTAACCTAATTCCCAAGCCTGGGAGTTATTAAGCGACGCCTAACTGCCCTGTACTGCCTGCTGGCCAGTAACAAAATATACCAGTGTCCACAGTGACATCTCTGTTTTGTCATCAAGATCTTTGTACGCTCATCACAAAATCATTTTAACAGGTCCACTTAAACCTTTGAAAGTGTATTGACACATTTCAGCGCTTGTTTAGCCTTGTTTTCTGTGCTGCAGCAACTAAAGCATTACGACAGGACTCATCCTGTGAGCATTTAAGAGTGTTCCACTTCTAAGCACTGTAAGTGGAGTTTTTTAAATGGCTGGTCAGCCTTTTGTAATCATTACACACAAACACATTAAGAATCACACAGAAATAAATGGGCAGAGTACTTTTGTTGCTGTGCTCAGGACTTACAAATGCTGAGCACTTCCACAGTCAAGCCAGTCCCCTCCGGCCACTCCCGGCTGTTGCCGGCTTGTAGCCGCAGTTACTCCCCGGTGCCCTGGCTTCTCTCCTTAGCTGCTTGTATGTAGGAATTTGAACCACACACTAAAATGAACCACATCAACTTGCTAATCATAGACTGAACTCCAAGGTTTTTTTAAAAAATACTCTTTATTGATTTCAGAGAGAGGAAGGGAGAGGGGGACTGGGAGAAGCATCAATGATGAGAATCATTGATCGGCTGCCTCCTGCAAGCCCCCTCCCGGGGATCAAGCCCAAAACCCGGGCCTGTGCCCTGACCGGGAATTGAACCCCGATCTCCTAAATCCTAGGTTGATGCTCAACTGCTGAGCCACACAGGCCGGGCCAAGATTCTTTTTTAAAACAATTTTTTTATGGACAGCTTCAAACATCTACAGACATGTCCGTGGTCACAGCTAGTAACTGATGGAGCTGGGATTCCAACCCAGGCCCCCAGCTCCAGAGCCCTGCTTTGCCTTTTCATCAGACCACACGGTACTGGAAGTCAGATCACATGTTTTAGAAGGAAAAAATGCCTGTTTTAAACTGAAACACAACTAATGTATTTACTAAAACTATTTACTCAAAGCAAAACCATGGGGTGATAATGACGGGTTATGAGAACAGGTTTACCACTTGGAACTGCTGTTCCACTCGGGTGGGGGATGCTGATGGAGGGAAGCTATGCAAGGGGATGCAGGAGGGAGATGGGAACTCTGTGCCCTCCACTGTTTTGCTGTAAATCTAAAACTCTAAACAAAGTCTATTAAAAATACATTTATCCCCTAATCAACAAACCATTGTTACATTTGAGCACCTGATTATTAGTGACTTTCTACCTATGATACTTTCTTAGGTTAATACCCATCTGCTGTCAACTCCATTTTAAAAGTACCCCCTGCACCATACATGAAATCAGGTGGTCTATAGACGAAACTACCACCCTTCTCTTGGCAGTGACTCATCACTCTCATCAAGGATATGACAGGCATACCTCTATCTTGAAATGACTTAGAACAGCAACTTAGGAAGCTTTATGTGATTGCTCTTACCAAAGAGAAACTGGGAGGGGGGCACCCTCATGAGGGGTTGGCTATGGGATTGAAAAGTTTTGTCCGCAATTCATTTTTAAAATATTTTTCATTTCAGAAAATGTGATGTTCTGAATCGTGGATTTTCAGGCTATAATACCAGATGGGCCAAAATTATCCTTCCAAGATTAATCAGGAAAGGGAATATTTTGGACAACCCAGTAGCAGTTACAATTTTCTTTGGTGCCAATGACAGTGCACTAAAAGGTAAAGGCATTTTTGTACTTTCCTAGTTTGTTTTCATGTTACAGCAAACTTAAATGTATATTCTGGTTACTCATCTCCTAATAGGTGACATTTTGCCTAATGTCTAATGAGTTAGTTCCCTGAGTACTTATGTGTATTTCTTCTGCCTTTAACGTCTTGTGAATTTTATTCCCAACCTATTTTTCATACATCTGGTTTGTTGACAGACCTCATTTCAAACACCGATGTTTCCTGGTCTTGTAGTGCTGTGCTCACTGTCCGGTTCTTTTCTCTCTGGTTGGTGTTGGCAGCAGAGGGCCCAGGTGTGCACCTTGCACGAGTCTCACTGATGCAGAGAGTAGCTGGGGTCAGCCCCGACCCAGGCGCGGCCTGGAATCCTGGGAGATGGCACCCCAGTTAGGACTGTTGCGGGAACTAGAGAGGGGCCAGGCCGAGGCCTCTGTCTGTCCCCTTCCCGCTGTAGCAGGAGAGCCTCTTCACCATGCAGAGGAAGGTCAGCCTGGACTTGGGGAAGTTGGGGGTCCCCTCCCAGAGGTTTCTCCAGGGCCCCGCTTCTCCCACAGGGACATCTCCAGTGAGGCTGGAGTTGGGGGAAAGACCATACATTGCAGGAAGCAGTCGAGACTGCAAGCTGACTACCTGGGAAAAAGTGGCGTCATATCTTCACTTAACATCTCTACCAGCAGAAGGAAAAAACTCCAAAAATAGAATTTTTTTACAATGGTGAAATTTTATCAAACTTGGGACAGGGAAAAACACTAAGCATAGAAGCAGTGGAAGGACCACAAAGGAAGAAAAAAGGCTTGAGATAAAGCCGCTCATGTCAAAAAACTGCTTCAAAGAGGAAAATGACGCACTGAGAAAAATATTTGCAAAAGTAGGCAGACAGAAGGTTAACGTCTGTAATGACAAAACCAAGAGATACATTAGCTCCAGTAGAAACACGGGCAAAGGCAGGAATAGGTAAATCACAAAGGAGAAGTTTAACAGCCAATACATGTTTTAAATGTGTGAAAACTTCAGTTATCCAAAAAAAAATGCAAATTACAAGGAACTTTGGGGGCAGGCACCAAGGACTTCCCTTGTCTGGAATGCAGGCAGGTGCCATTTACCCCAGAAAAGCCCAGCATGCTGCACCAAGGGGAAAGCGGCATCAACTGTGGGTCCTGAAAATAAATCTCATGTTTTTGAGGGCTTTTTATGGAAACAACTGTTCACGATATAAGGTTATGTGAAAAAATGCAAAATAGGGTCACGTCTTTAATATGACGCCTTTTTAAAAAAGTGTATGTAGTAGCTACATGGGAGAGACTGGAAAGTAGTACATCTAAGTCCCAACAAGTTGTCTCGGTTGTAGAAGGATCATGAGTGGTTTTACTTTTCTTTGTAGTTGTAGCCACGTGTAGTTTGCAGGTGGCCTGCAAGGAGCTTTGTGGTGCTCGCGTGTGAGCCCATCTGGAAGTGACCCTTTGCAGCCACAGCAGCAGTGGTAGCAGTGGCCGGCCGAGTCACTGAGTGCTTCCTCCATGCAGGCATTGACCTAACTGCCTTACAAACCCACCTGGTTCATTTGCAGGCACCTTGTGAGTTAGACCCTGTTATCCTACCAGTGAGGAAACAGGTACAGAAAGGCAGAGCATTTGTCCAAGGGCATGTGGTTGGTCAGTGATAAAGCCAGGAGACAGCTGGCAGTCTCATTCCACAACCGCTCTTATTTCTTTATAAGTTCAACCTAACTAATAACCATATGGCCACAAGTGGAGAAAAGACGAGGGCATCTCCCAGACCGGAGCCAGAGCCTCTGAGGTCCTGGTTTGAAAAACTGCACTTGACCCTTTCCCCGGCTCTGGCCTTGGTGCTGAACAATGTTAATTTTAACTGCCACTTAGACAACTGTGCATTTGCCTGAAGTGTCCACGTTCCCCCTGAACAGATGAGAACCCCAAGCAGCACATCCCCCTGGAAGAGTACGCGGCAAACCTGAGGAGCATGGTGCAGTACCTGAAGTCCCTGGACATCCCTGAGAGCAGGCTGGTGCTCATCACGCCGCCCCCGCTCTGCGAGGCTGCTTGGGAAAAGGAGTGCCTGGCGCAAGGTGAACAGACCTGGGCCCGCGGCCGAGAGTTCAGGTGGGGTGGTGCGCCCCAGCCTGTGGGCTCCGGTTCCTAGGGCACGGTAAACCCGTCTTGGTCTGTGTTTGCAATCAGGTTAAAGAAAAAAGGCGTAGCTTCCACTGTGTCACACCTGAGAACTCCTGATGTAGGAAACTGAGTTGCTTTGGCTGAGTCCGGCTGCCCGGCCTGGCATTTGCTGCCTTGTATTTCCCCAACGCCACGGTGCACGTGAAGCCACTGAGAACTGCGCAGACGGCTGAGCAGGCATCTCAGAACAGTCAGTGTGGTTCTCTGTGTGGTGCTGAGGCTCAGGGAGTCTCTGTGCCTTTCACACTGGGCCACATTTGGGTGTTTTCCTGACTCCCCAGCAGCGGGAGGTGTGTGCTGCAGGTTGCCTTGCCCATTTCTGCCTGTATGGGACCCTTTCTCCACTCTGCCACACCTGTGACACCTCCCTTCAGCAGTGGAACCTTTCTTTTCCCCAAAACAAAGGCTCCCCAGCACAGAGGCACTCAGGTGTAAGGGCAGCTCCACTTCATGAGGGTGAGTGACTGCACGCAGCTCTGGGCACCCCAGCACCAGGCTTCTGCCCCCACATGGTGCCAGGACCTGGCCAGGTGCTCAGGGTACAGAAATGACTAGAGCCCAGTTCCTGCCCGCTGGGCTAGTGAGGGAGACAGTTAAGTAGGTGTCGGCAGCAGTGCAGTAAGTGGTATTACAGAGAAGGTCTAGTGAAGGACTGAAGCAGGACCTGGTGATGTCAAGGAGTCGGGAACGTGCCCTGGGGAGAGTACAGGGAGGAGGGAGCTAGGATGAAAGGCCCTGGGGGTCTGCTCAGACTGGTGTTGGCTACCTCGGGTCGCTTGTCAGGTAGCAAGTCCTTTGTTGCAGGAAATGCTCCTGCTGAGCTGGATGTGCAGGTGTGCGAGTTCGGACTGTCAGTGCTTCTCAGATTGCAGGCCACAGCCCCTTCGTGCTCACATGTTTGCTGTTAGTTACAACATACATTTTTTAAGTGGAATAGAAAAGAAAAAAAATCAGTATCTAGAACACAGGCACTGTTCTGTGAGGTTTGTTTCACTTAAGGGTGTGCGTACTGAATGCTGGTGTTAAACATATTGCTTACTTTAGTTTTAGTCGCCAAGATTAGGAGCCATCGGGCACGGTTCTTGTGTGGTCCAAGATCAGCAGATCAGCATCCCCTGGGAACTGGGTAGAAATGCAAATCCTTGCAGGTGATACTTACATACACTCAAGTTTGAGAGTCACCAAATTAGCCTGGGCTCAAGGAAGTTCTTTTGGGAAACACTCAAGCCCACTGGCTTATGTATTGTCTGTGGCTACAATGGCAGGGCTGACGAGATGCCCAGAGACCATACACATGCAAAGCCTAAAGTACTTACTATCCAGCCCTTTGCAGGAATGTCTGCTGACGCCCGAGTTAGCCCAAGTGACCTCTGTGGTCCCTTTCAGCTCTTATCTTCTCTGGCTGAAAGTCTACAAATGATTTTTCCATTATATCGCAGTAGCTTCTTATTACATCTAAAAGTTCCAGTATCCTGGCACAGCATTCCTCTGCAGCTGTACCCCTTACTAGCCTCCAGACCTCTGTTCAGTGTCCTCAGGAGGCCATGGTGACCACGAAGGCTCCCTCATCCCCGTCCTGTGCTGGGGAGCAGTCTGCAAGGCCCATCCTCATGTTATTCTCCAGGCCCCTTGCTGGCCCACGTCGGGTCCATAAGCCACGCCTGTTTACTGAACTGAGAAACGTCCAGGTCAGAACCTGCACCAGGACCAGTACCCGAGTTTATTGGCTGTCACCTGGATTTGCTCTCCTCAACAGGTTGCAAGTTAAATCGCCTGAACTCGGTGGTTGGCGAGTATGCCAACGCCTGCTTACACGTAGCCCAAGACTGTGGGACTGACGTGCTTGACCTGTGGGCCCTGATGCAGAAGGATGGTCAGGTAGAGTGGCTTGCCTGGTCCTTTTGGGGTGAGTAGGATCACACAGAAGAGACTCAGCTGTGCATGGCTCCAAGTGGGAAAGATAGTCGTCCCTTTCACCAGCGAAAAATGTTGGGGTGGAAAGGAGAGGCTCCAGGACAGCATGTAGCCCCAGCACAACCTCACTGGCTCCTTAGCTGCACGCAGAGGAGCCCCAGTACTGGTCAGGGTGGGCACACGGTGGAATCAATGCGCAGTAAACGGCTCACATTTAAGTGGAACGCTCTATCAGTCAAAATTTGTATTTTGAGATATTGTAGTTCTAATGGCTTTGTTTTTAAGTCTAGAAAGTGCAAAGCTTCTCCTGAGATGGGAGAGTTGTGCTGCTAGAGAAAAGGAAGTTGCTCTTACAGTCCTTTCAGGTTTAATACACTGAGATCCTAGAACTGAGAGGGTCATTCCATCTGAAACAGCAGAGATGAGAAGATGAAGGAGCAGGCAAAGTGCCCTGAGAATCGGAACCCAAGTCTGTGAAAGTGGGGCACCAGCAGGCTAACGGGATGGGGAGCTGTAGCTGCAGGAAGAGACTCGACCCCAGTGGAGAAAGAGCTCACATGGTCAATGCTGCTGAGATCAGGGCATGGGGGCACTGACTCCCGTGTCCCAACAATCGTCGTTCCAGTTCTTTCCTCCTGATAACTTGCCTGTCAATTTAATACCTAGACTAAGGAGCAAAAATAAATTGACACACTGGGCCTTTTCACATCCAGTTTTTCATTTTGTTGGTTACGTTAATGTACCATGTTCACTCGTTAAGCCTCTTCTTTGAACCGCTGACCTGGAAGGACGTCTCAGCTCAGGTCTTCATGGTGGGAGCTTTCGGAAGCTCAATCCACAATGTGCCCATAATCTACACAGGGCGTGGGATCCCTCAATGCGCTCATGCACACAGCACTGAGGCGCTGCTGCGGGGGGAGGGGGTATAGACCAGGGGCACAGCGGAGACCGGCACACACCTGTAACCAAGTCCCCTCTCCTGACAGGACTTTTCATGCTACTTGTCAGATGGACTACACTTGTCACCAAAGGGAAACGAGCTCCTGTTCTCCCACCTCTGGCCTTTGATCGAGAAGAAAGTCTCTTCCCTGCCACTCCTGCTCCCTTACTGGCGAGACGTGGCAGAAGCAAGACCAGAGCTCAGTCTTCTCGGAGATGGGGACCATTAGGCTCAGAAAACGAGGCTGTTAGTTTACAGAACAAAACGTCACCAATGCACCACAATCCCAAGACAACTGATCAAAGAGTATTTTCTCAAGCCTAAACCTTTGCTCCTGACCCTGGAGCAAACACTGACATTTGCTACCAAGATGAATAAAAGTGTTATTTCTCAGGGAAGCTTTGTACCTCTTCTGTGGTTTTGATACTTAATGTTTATTGATCCATGCAGATGTCGCCAATGCCAGAGCCACAACACACACCCTGAGCAGCTTGTTGAGTCTATAAATGGAAACAAGGTAAAGACGTTTTGTTTTTTAAAAAGTTGATTTTATAAAAAATGGTTTCCTTACATTCAGCTGGGAACTGCTTCACTCTCAGACATACACCCACTCACCTTACATCAGATCCCAAAAGTGTAACTAAAATATAAGAATATTGTGACTAGTGAAAAGACAGCAAATACCACAAGGTACAAGTTCAAGTATTACTGTAACAGGTATCTGCATAACAAACGTCCTCAGGGGAAAGGACATCATTTGTCACAGGTTTGGTTAATTGCCCTCGAAGTTTGTAAGTTACCTCATTTAAAACACGTTGGCTGGTGAGCACATTTCAGGACTTACAGGGGAAAGCTTTTAACTATCATTTTAAGGAAATCAGAATCCCACCTGATGACTTATCCTTCACATAGTAAACGCACACCATCCAGAATCCTGAGGCACTAAAGCAGGAAGCAATGGGAACAGCCTTGCAGGCCAGGACCACGGGTGTTTAAGAATCACTTTGTAGGGGCTTTAACCCAGAGGCCACCCCACTTGAGGGAGGAGGGGTCACCATGCGTAGTGGCGTAGCAGGCCCCACCACCGATCACCTCGGTCACAGTCCAGAGCACTACCATCTGCCCAGGATACCAGCCTAGACAGCCAGGACTACAAGCGTGAGGTGACGAGCCAGTCGGGCTGAGCAACTCATCAGACAGCCTGGACAGCAGCACCCAACCACCCAGTGTGACACGGGGCGGAGTCACCCCAGTCTCCGAGGCCCCAGAACCACCCCCAAAACATGTAGCTCTGGGCCGTGAACAAGGGACACTGACCAGCTCCGAGTTTTGCCTTGGGGCCACCCCCAAAGGAAGTACAGGAGTACAAGCTGGCTGCATTCAGCCAGTGCTGCTACCAAATTCCAGTCCATCGGGGTTTGGGCAGAGGACTGCGAAGCAGTGCCCCCCCTCCCCCAGCATGTCATCCCCACAGGACACCCAACTCTCATACCCAGGATGCCGGTGACTTGAACTGTTAAGTCATCCAGGAGGAGCCTCCCAGACTGTACCCCAACTCCACCAACATCGATGTGGGCCCTCAGGAGACCCCCAAGATTGTCCAGATCAAATGCAACCTCTCCTATGGAGACAACAGTCACTCCCCCACCTGACCCCTGGCTCGAGGCCCCCTCCAGCTCCCAGCAGAGCCAGCACAGCCGGGGCCTGCCCCTGAGATGGCTACCGGTTCTTGAAGCTAATGCAGGCAGAAACAGAGCGGCGGGAGGCTGGTGCTGAGAGATGGGCAAGGAGACCAAAGAGAACCGCCTCTCTAAAGAAGTCTTAGGAAAAGTCCTCAGGGCTGTGGACAGTGCTCAGCTACTGATGTCCCAGAAATTCCAACAGTATTAGAGATACATGAAGATCCTTACAAAACAGAAAAACTGCCCAGCAAATTAGGGCCCTAAACAGTTGGCAGGATTCTGTAATTCAACTACCTACTATTTTAACACGTACTGTAAACTACGTTGTTTTAATTCTAGAAAGTACTAACCTTAGAATTCTGAAGGAACATTACCCCAAATTATTCCTGAAGTTAGATGTGTAATTCTCCCTGCTGGAAAAGCTCTGGGTAACACCTAGAACCAGACCCCACATTTGGAGATAATACACAGCTCGGGTTTTTTCCTTTGTCTTTACTTGAAGGCAAAAAAATAAATTATTCTGTGTTCCAGTTGTCCTCACAAGTAGCGACTAACAGCCTCCTTTTCATTACACTTCATGAAAGAAAAAAACTGCTATCTGCCTCATCAGTGCTGCCATCAATACAAAAGGTCAATTTACAAAAACGTAAATACTTATAACCTAATCCAGCTGTATTTTTTGCTTTTGCACCACAGGTTGAAGGACATTTTAAACATAAAAAAAACAACTAAAACCTGAAAGCCTCAAAATAAGCTCGATTCACCTTACCTGTTCACACAGAAAGGGCCTAACCACAAAGTGTGTATGCGAAGGAAGTCCAAACACATGACCAGCATCTGCTGGAAGTCACTTCCTTGTTTCTCCCAGATCTTCACAAAATCTGTGAGTGGCTTTAAGTCAGATCTATAAAAATACTTTGCACACTGAGGTCGAAGAGCTCGGGGCACCGACCCCTAGACTAGCACTCTGTTTCTTTGCTGTCAACGCGATTCTGCCGCTGCAGCTTGAAGGACGAGGCCTTCTCGCTCCTGGTGACAGGGTGGTCCGTGAGATCCTCAAACGACTTGGCGGCTGTGCTGCTGTTTGGGAACGGGTCCTTCTCAAAGCCGTCCTCCTCCATGTGCGAGTCCGTGCTGGGGTCTTCCTGGATGGTGTCCATTCGCTGGTGGTCCAGTTTCGGAGCTGAAGGCACCAACGGCATCACGGGGGCCGACTGCAGGGACTGCAGGGGCTGCAGGCGGCCTGGGGTCTGTGGACCAGGAAAGGGCTTGATGATGCGAACTGATGCCGAATCCATGCTACTTAGCATTTCAACATTCTAGAGAGACGGAGCAAAAGGTGAGTGGCATGTCTTACGGCTCCAGCTCACCCAACCAGCGGCCTCATGCCAAGGAAAGCACTGGGTGAGGTGCCTTCAACTTACAAATGACCCAAAAAGTTAGCTTTCTAATGGCCCGACAGCTGACCATTTGAAGACCCAAAAGAGAACTTATTAACTCTATCAAGTTCAGATCTCAAGACAAAAAAAGGTGTCAAAATATTAACTAAGTCGGTGCTGACTGAGTGACTCCTGGCTATGGCTATGGGGAGGGGCCAAGCAGCACATCTCTATCCATGGTCCTTGCTGTACAGGTCACAGGTCTTTACACCCAACCTAGGTCTTTCTTGCTGCAACCAGACCTCCAAGAGCCACGGGAGGGCGCAGCTGGGTGGCCAACTGAAGGTCCTTGCTTAGCAGGGTCTCACTGTGCAACTGAAAATTACTTTTTGCGTGCGGCACACTTACGCTGGGGTGAGACAGGGACAGAGACTCATACTGCTTATCCAACTTCTTATCCTAGAAAGCAAAGAACAGGAAGGTTATTCCCACAATCAAAGTTCAGTTAGGTCTCAGTCCACACATTGAAGAACTACTTAGAACTTGAGTTGGAGAAAGTGGTTGCAGGTTCAGTGGACAAGAATAAGTTTGTTACATAAACTCTAAGTCCTGCCACCATCCTAGAAGTGTTTCCTTTGCACCTGAAGGACACAGGTCCTTTTTGGTGTTCAGTGAGGCAAGGCTTAAGTGCTTTTTCTGGGTGATTTCCCACCAGGGGCAGAAGGACAGCAAGGGCATCTGCGTTTGTGTCCAGTCCCTGCCTGTGCCAGGGCAAAGCTGGTCATAGGGATGCTGGGGGGGACACTACGGGGACTGTGCCTGTGCTCTCACCTGGCACTGGCCTCATACTACCCAGCCCTCCACGGCCTAAATATTCTTCTCAGCTGTTTCCAGAGTTCCTATGGCCCAAACTCCTGAAGAACTGGGCCTCTAACCTGCATCTTACTTCTGCAGAAGGCTGACCACATGGTTCCATCCATGACCCCATGTCCCTGCCTGTGGCTGACACGTCACGTGACAATGGGCACCAGGCAGGAGGCTGAGCTGGCAAATCTAGGCCCAGGCAAGAGAAGCCAGCATAAACACTCCTGAGAGCCAGGTGTGCTGGAATCTTCCAGGCGCTCACATGGGGGCAGTGCAAGTGGAAGCCTAGGTCTGACTTCCTCATTGCACAGAAGACAGGCCTCACTTCCAAGGGGAGCAAGGGAATGGTCTGTAAGAATAAAGTGCCTGGAGTCCCTCAGACAAAGCCCAGTTCAACTTGCTGGCTGCTCCTCATTTTGAAAGAGAATGAAAAGACTGCTCGCTCTCATTAGCTGGAAGGGTTTGGATACCTGTAGGTAACGCCAAGGTCTGGGAATGCGGGTGTTTGATGTTTGCTGTTATAACAGTCAGCCTGCAAACACTATTGTTTAGACACTCCAGTCATCAGAGGCCCCAAATCCGGCTAACCAGTCTCCTGTGCTCAGAAGTATAAAACTCCCTAGAAATTCTGCACAAGAATAAAATATCCACACACAGAGAGCTAATTCTATTAAGGGACTATCAGCTAAGCTCTCTGCAAGACATGCTTTCCCCGGGATAGCACCAAAACTTCAGGCCAGGTTTTGTTCAGAACAAATTTTATCTTTCCCAAAGATTATACGGCTGAAGTTGCTCAAAATTTTAAGAAAATATTTCATTACTTACAAATGATGACTTACCACACAATGAACAAGAATGCTCAAAGGGATCCAAACCATCAAGGAGAAAACCAGGACAGAGCCCACGATGTTGTCTGCTAAGAACTTCCCTGTGAACAATTTCAAAGAGTGTCATGATCAAAATACGACTCTAAAACTAAATGCTCTGAGAACATTACCGCTGCGACGAATGCCACAGGCCGCTGGCTGGATGCTACTGCTGATTCAGTACAGAAGGGAGCATCTGTGCGACCTGAGACCTGACCATCTCCCACACCACAGGCCCCTTTCCAGAAACAGCCCCGGTGATAGATTAGTAGAGGATCCCGGGAGTAACGGTGGGAACGGAGTCATTATAGAACAAGGCTTGTGAAGACAGTGCTATTGCCCTGAGTATTGTTTTTGTGACTAAACTCTAAATCGTGGGCCCTAGAGGACATAATACATCCTTGCTTCTGCAAAATCTGAAGTCCTTTTTTAAATAAGTAATTCTTTCACCAAACAGGATTTAGATTTATAGTCTGTAGGACTGAACCATGCTTATACCATTGTACGTTCACTAACTACTGATTTCCCTTGTCTAAAGATCTGTGCATCCACACTACAGGGCAGACCTATGAGTCCACTGGTTTTGAAACAACTTTGTTTCAAAACAAAAGTGGTGAATATTTCCATCTTCTGTTGCAGGATTAGAGCATGAGTCTGAAGCCACACTTTCCAAATATCACTGCAGAAACCAGCTCAGATCTAAGCAGACAACCCCCAGGGGAACCACCTACTGAAAGTATTGATGCTCAGCTGATCAATGAAGTCCCAAAATCGCTCGATGACATCCTGCACTCGTTTCTCACATTTGCCCTATGAACAGAAAACAAAGCATTATCCCTAAAAGAAATGCACTTAGAAGCAATGTGACTTTACAAAAGTAACTAACACATGAAAGGCTTCATGAAGTCAAACAGCTGGGCTCTTCTCTGCACAGGCACTAATTTGAGTGTAGTGAGTATAAGAATGGAAGGTAAGCCACCACTGACGCTTGACAGCCAGTCAGTTTCTGTAAGTGAATTAATTTAGAATCACCCGGAGACAAAGCTCGAGAACACCAGTGTGTTAAAGATGAGCGTTCCTGTGAGGACAAGACTGATCGCACCCCCATGGAACACAACCTGAGGCCTGGAGAAGCTCTTGAACGCTAACTTCTGTCCTTGTTTTGCACAAATAAAATTATGTCTCTAGAGAACAAAGGGTCTGACTTGGGTGGGTCAAGCTGCTTCTAGATCTTTCCTATTCGTTCAGCACCTGTTTCAAAAATCAAACCTTCATTTTTGCAATATTATCAATTTTATAACTAACTGAGAAAACCAAGTAATCAGCATCCACTGCCCCAAACCAACCAACTTTGCCAAAGCCCCCGCCCCCCCAAGACTCGCCCAGTCTCTGGACTCAGGGTCCCCGCTCTGGAGAGAGTGCCTGAGTTCCTGAGAGCGCCTAGCCTTTGCTCATAGGTTGTGCACACACTTACTTCACTGTACAGACTCACAAGATCGAGCGGTGGGGGAGAAGGACATGGCAGCACCTGTGTTTTGGTTTCCTTCCATTTGCAAAATCGAGTACTAACAATAAAAAAACTTCCCACGTGGCTGGTACAGAAAACTATACATACTCACATTCATGTCACAAAACCCCACTGTACAGGGCTTCCCTTTCCTCAAAAACAAGTTCTTCTCCTCAGCGTCGACGTAGGGCACACAGCGGCCCTCGGCGTCCCTGCAGCACACCTTGCACGAGTTATCCGTCTCTGAAACCAACAGGCGGACAGCTGAGTTTTCTTAGACCTGTGGCTCTCCTTCCCTGCTCTCCCTGCTCCCATGCCCTCGAGGAGGAAGGAAAGCACTTGGTTTTTATTTCAAAAGCTAATCCTATCCATATTCTACCCCTCAAGGAATAACTTCTGAGTTCACGCTCCTCAGTCCTGAGTGGAGGCCACAAAGAAAAAAAGTTACACAGGAAAGTTTTCCCAAATGAGTAAAAATCAAGTTATTCTCTATTTTATAATGCAAAATGCTTCTCTTCGTCCCAACGTTATTACACTGCTGCCTACAACCCCTGGCTTCTCATGTCAAGGACACCCTAGGAGGCCAGGGCTCCAGCTAGACAGAGCTGGAACAGAGCTGCCACCCTGCAGGTGCGGCTCTGAGTGACCCATGTGACAGGAGCACGGGGGGCCTGTGCGTGACTCCCTCCACAGAGGCCAGCCTCTGAGAGCATGTGGGGACAGGAACAACAGAACATCAGATAAGCCGCTGGCACCCATTTGAACAGCAGAAATGCCCAGCAAGTCAGCTGGCAGTGAGTCAGGACAGACTTCACCCCGGGGCAAGTCAGCATTTACAGTCACTGAGATCAACCGGGACACTGAAAACAGGAAAAACTACTTGGAAGGGAAAGGAGACCTGCCATTCGTTCATCACGTTTCCAGGGCCTTTACTGTGTCCTGCTGGGTACCCTAAGCCCTGTGCCACTCACTCAGTAGCATTTACTTGGCATCTCCTGTGTTATCTTCTTTTACACGTTATTCCACCAAGAAGACCACTGACTCTGCTGTATGGATGCTGAGTTCCCTGGTTGTGATTTCTGGGTTCGTTGTTTTGAAATCAAGAGAACTCTCTCTGGGGTGGGGCAGGAAGCTCAGAGCCCAGTCAGTCCCTGAGACCCAGGGGCTCCTCAGACCCAGGGGCTCCAAAAATAACATGGAAACCTGAGGACAAGTCCCTGACAGCCTAGCATGATGTCGCCAACCATCACATCACCAAAGAGGCCCCTGGCCCAAGGCATCTGGCAGGGAGCAAAGGGCAGCAGGCCAGCCCGGCAGGGGCAAGCATCCTGATCAATGGCCAGTCCCGGAATCAGCTCTCTCTTGAAGGAGCATCACAGTCTAATGCCAATGGGACATAGCTCCTGCTGCTTTCATGGTGTGTATGATACAGGGAAGGAGAAGCGAAAACATACCTCCACCCAGACATCACCCACAAAATTCCCTCCTACCCTAACCCACACCGGCCACATGGTCTGAAAATGTGGCAAGAAGGGTGAACAACAGGACGGTTTTCACAGATAAGGTGGAGGAGCCAGGATCTGAATCCAGAATCTGTCTGTTTCCACATACCACCCTGCACCCCATGACTGCACTGGGCTCTCACCCTGTCCTCAGCAGCAGTGAGCGGCTGACACTGCTGGGCCCCCAGGTGAGGGATGTGGCTGGGCAGACACAGGCTACCTTCTCCTCCCCGCAGCAAGGCCATGGTGGGGACACATGCTCACCATTGCATGCACAGGACTCCAGCTGCTGCTCCCTCTCGCAGAAGGGCACACACTTCCCGTCTTTGCACTTGCCCAGGTCCAAGCACACTGTGTCATCCTCGGCGTTCCCAGGCGGGGGGCACTCACTGCTGTTACCTGGAAGCACCAAAAAGATCTACAGTAGAGTATCATTTTGGCATGTTAAAAACATAGACACAAAACAGTACATTGTGTTTCAAGTATATACACATATCCAAACAAACGTTAAACACGTTAGAAGGATGCCTCAGAGAGGCAGGAGAATGAAGTGAGAGAAATAAAGCGTAAGAAACATAACGGGTCTGCTCAGACCACTGACAAGTGTGCCACGAACTAAGGAGCATAATCAACTCAGCTCCACACAGGAGGTGAAAAAAGGGTTGTTTGCATACAAAGGAAACAATCCTGTTTTCCAAACACACACATCCCCACTTCGGCAGTTTTCCAAGAGAACCATCAGGAGGACATACCTGTGCAGTAAGACACGCCTTTGCAAGTAGCGTTAATGGCCTCTTGGCACTTCTTCTGGGCGGTCTCAAACTGACAGTTTTTACAGCAAGGACTATTCCTATCACTGCAGAAGAGCAGACAGGGCAGTTCAGTCAAAGGACAGCCCACAGCGACACTAGTCATGTTACAGGGCCCTGAAGCTCGATCCCAGGGGAAGGGAAGGTCTGGCGGGGTCACCCACTCCTGCATAACTGACTCGCCAGGGCGGGCACCACCTGCAAGCACTCCGTCTGCCGTCCTATGTGGAACCTGGCAGCAGCAATACAGAGAATAGGAGCAGGCTGGTCCAAAGTGACTCGTCTTTAAAACGTGTTGTTGTCCTTGGTTTTCATTCGGTTAATATACTTAATATAGTAATTAAAAGAAAAAACACAGGCCTGGCAAGGCAATCAACGGTCAAGAAACGAGGCAGCCCGAGCCCTACTCCCTATGAGTATTTACAACGTTAATATGCACTGGAGGCAGTCGAATCTGTTAGTCCCCATAAACTAAAGCTTTGCCTCTACTTCTAAGGCAGGCGCTAGGCTCTCAGTGGACATAAAAATGGAAATATAGGTACTTTCTAACTTGTAACCTGCTTCCTCCACATTTAGTTTATGCCATTAAAAGGTATGACATTAAACTATTGTATAGACACAAAAAAATTCATTTATGTCCCAGGACTGTCATTTTGGTTGTTTCCAGTACTTTGCTATTATAAAAGAATGTAGCCATGAGCATCCTTGTTAATTATCAATCATCTTCCTTTACATGTTTCCTGAGAGAAGTCTTTGACCTGGGGGACTGCTCTATAGCAGAGGGTGTGAGATTAGGGATCCGTTACATATGTCAAACTGCTTCAAGGAAGCACTTTTGTTGCTGTAAAGAGCAAAGGGGGAAACACACGTGCGCGCGCGCGCGCACACACACACACACACACACACGACCTCTGATCAATTCCAAAGCCCCTGCATTTTCAATCTGCCATGACCTGGCACCCCGCACCCCAGCCCCTGCCCCCCAGGGCAGATGTCCCACCTGCACTGGACACCCTGCTTCAACGTGCAGTTGTTGTGGCAGCAGGTGTCATTGTTCAGGTACATGATGCCAGGGTCACACTCCTCTCCTTCGTCCACCCTGGAGTTCCCACACACTTTGTTGCTGCGTTCTTGGAAACACTCCTGGGCCTTACTTTCAATGGTCTTATAGATGGACTGCTTACTGCAGTTTGAAAACATCTTAAGAAAAAAAAGGCCACAAAGGACCCAAAATAACATAAAAATTCATTCCCACGTTTGCATCACTTCTCTAAACTCTGAATGTGAAAGTCATAATCAGAGCCTCCTGAAGTAGATCAAGGTCATCACTATCACCCCTAAATGCCTGTATATGGAACTGAGTTATCTCCCTCTGTAAAATGCTAAAAAGCTATACCCCCAGCCAGTCCATCCAGAGGATGAGCAGCCTGGCACAAGGGGAGAGTCGTGAGCTCCACCAGACCATAAGCCACCCCATCCTCGGGCATGGCACCACCATGCCTGTGACAGTGAGAACTAGACACAGACCATCGTCTTCCTAGACAAAACATTCAGGCGTGCAAATGGTCGGTTTCCAGTTTTCTTCCTCTTCTTTCCCTGGCTATTGGTATGAATGATCCATGTTTAAAATCTTTAGGTAGTTAACCTTCCTAAGAGGCTCAGTATTACATGTAGTCTATTGAAAGATTAAATTCCAAACTGTTACCTAAACATTTTCATGGGTCCCCAAGGTTTTAACAGTCTGAGTTTTCTAAGGTGACCAGTGCCTCAAAAGGAGCGTCTACCCTAGCTTCCCCTCTAAATCTGGGACGTTTGACCAGGAGCTCTAAAACAGAGTCCATTTTCCAAACCATTTGACATGATGAAGGAAAGAGGTAGAGACCTGGGGAAAACTCAGTATACTTATTTGAGGTGGGGTCTCCACAGTTCTCTGCAAATTGCTAAAATAGCTTCACTTTCACCCCAGACAAGAGCCACAGAGCCCCTGAGGAGTGGAGAGCACAGGAATCTCCAAAGGTGACAGTGACCACTGAATCCAACAAAAGGAACACTGTCAGAAAGCTATCTAAGAGCCATCACCTGAAACAGAAATACAAACTGGACATTTTTTAAGGATCTTCTAATTAATTGTTATAGTAAAGATATGTAAAGGGCCTGGCTCCAAAGAGAAGCCAGGACAAATACTTAAGCATCTTTCCTGATTAGAGACGACTCTCTTAGCCCCTCCCCAGCCCTAACTCAGCAACAAGAGCAGTATGCTTTCCTCACACTGATGTTGCTGTTTAGCTCCAGGTACAATGACAGGACCAGAAACCTATGAACACTCTTAAAGTCTCTGAAATTGTTGACAATATCTCAAGAGTCAACTCATGTGCTCTATCAGAAACCCTCACTGGTGAATTGTTCATGTATGTACTCGATACACAGATACTATGTGCCATGTACCCCCACCAGACACTGGAGACAGAGCCATGAAGAAGACAAGGGCCCTTCCCACAGGAGACTTAGAGTCTGGCAAATTAAGTATTTTGTTGCAACAGTTTATGAAAACATGCAAATTGTGAAGTACTGTAGAGTTTAAATGAACAAGTTTAAATGAAATGATAGGAAGTTTTAACTTAAAGCCTAAGCCCACCAGTCCTGCAACCTCGAACTCTAATACAAGCCTAAACTATTGCTAATTTTCCCTATAGCTCAAATCTACATGATTAATCTTGGTAACAAACAGCCCAAACAAAAGCTTTAACCAGATTTAGATGGAACACATTTCACTCCAAACACACAGCCAAGTTTCACAGTTCTTTGTCATTTGCAGTCCACCCCTCAAATGGACCTGTTCTGAGCTCTCGTTGTAATTAAATAGCCGCTCTCTCTCCTAGCCACGTCAGGAAGTTCCACAAGATACATACCTTATTGTTCTCGTGATCTCCACTCACAGCTATGGGATACATCACGAATTTTCCTCCCTGGTCCTCATTTGGGGCACATTCTGCTAGACCATCTGGATCATGTTCTGCTCCAAAATTGTGCCCCAATTCATGAGTAGTAACCAGGTCAGCTTCCTTAAAGATCATGCGAAGAAAACATTACTTCCCAGTACCCAACCTGCACCAGCTTCAGCCAGTGGGCCCTGCTGTCTTAAATAGGGTGTTGATTAATCGGATCCTGAAAGAATCCTTAACTCTGCTCAGGAAACAATGGACTCTGCTAAAATAGCCACCTTCCCACATTCCCTTGAGGGTTTGGACAGCCACGAGACCCAGCTCTGCTCAGCCCGCTGCACACTCTCACACCAACCAGCGGATGGGCGGGGCTTCCAGACCAGCTTTGAAAGCTGGACAGACTACGCTCTTTGTCGTCCTTTCTACAGCACAGAAGGAACCACGAGGTGACAACATGAGGACAAAGGCCTTGTGCTTCCAATGGCTGAGCAACAGTGGGGATGACGCTGGACCCCAGAGCGTCTGAGCTGCTGGAGCCCCATGGGACGCTGTCCATGAACTTCTTGACTCAAGCCAATACACCCCTTACTTAAATCACTGTTTACTGGATTTTCCGTTATGTGGACTTTCTGGAATATGTCCAACACATTCCTAATGGATATATCTGGGCAAAAACAAGATTCTAACATCTTCCAGGGGGGAAAAACAGGTCACATACAAAGCATGAAAATGGAATGACTCCAGACTACAGAACATGAAGCGCTAAAGGAGAGTGGAGCAATGCCCTCCCACTGGGAGAGCGCTGGGGATGCACCAGCTCAATGACCAAGTTTCAACGGAGCCCAGCCCACGTTGCTCAGTGGCTAAGTGTCCACTGAGCATCCACCTAGGATCCAGGAGGTCACAGTTCGATGCCCGGTCAGGGCACATGCCCGGGCTACAGGCTCGATCCCCAGCAAGGGGTGTGCAGGAGGCAGCCGATCAATGACTCTCATCATTATGTTTCTCTCTCTCTCTCTCTGAAATCAAAAAGGATATATTAAAAAACAAAAGTCTAAGAGGAGGGTAAAGACATTTTTGGATATGCAAATCTCAAGAGTGTGCCTTCAGGTCACCTTTCTTAGGAAGCTCCTGGAGGATTTATACCAAAATGAGGGTTTAAATCAGGAAGAGGAGGAACATGGGCCCAGCAAATGAGAGTCTGGGTGTCTTCAGAGAGCAGCTACACTGCAGGGCCAGGAAAAAAGTACCCACAGAGCAGAGGCAGGATGAAGGGCTCTGGGAGGGCACCTCTTACAGAAAAACAATGACCCAGATGGGTCTTGAAAAAGTCTGACTGGTAACTTTTATTTTCTTCTTTATATCTTTTTTTTTTTAATATATCTTTATTGATTTCAGAGAGAGGAAAGGAGGGGGAGAGAGAGAGAAACATCAATGATGAGAGAGTCATTGATCGGCTGCCTAGCCCACAACCCAGGCATGTGCCCTGACCAGGAATCGAACCCCTATCTCCTGGATCCTAGGTCGATGCTCAACCACTGAGCCACGCCCAGCTGGGCTTCTTTATACCTTTTATTTTCATGTTTCTCACCAAAGAACGTGTTTCTTGAGGCAGAAAAAAATAAACCCACCAGTATGTATTACTCTTTTAGAAGATACTTACATAAATATACAGTAACTATAAAAAACTAAAAATCTATCCTTTTAAAAAATAAAAGAACATACCTTTGTAAGAATGGTTTTACCATAATTTTTTGTGCTGGTCAAACCACTGTTCAGATAGATATTTTTCTTTCCAATTGGACTATAATAAGCTAAAGGAGAGAGGAAACAAATTGCTTGTTCAGTGCAGAATTTCAACATATGCTAACCAGCCTGCTAGTCCCAGTCACACAACAAATGGGAAACTTACCTTTTGGACAAACACCTCCGTGGCTGTTTGCTCTGGGTGAACCAACGTAAGCCAGTCCGAGAGTTCCCATCTCAAAATCCTGGTAGGTGAAAAGATGTGCTAGGCAGACTCTAGATGCTTCTTCAGCTATATCAAAGCTAAATTGCTTTTAAGAAGAAGAGTTCTTAATTAGATTAACAATGACATATCGAAAGCTGTTTCAACCATATATTCCAGAACATACCATATGAATGCAGGTAAGCACCAAATAGTGTGGGCAATGTTCCTCATCCACAGCTCTCGCTCACCTACCTGCTTTGCTTTGGTTTTACAATGTACAGGAGTTATAAATATAAACGTATAGGAAAGCATATATACTTAGTTTTATGTTACTGAACTTAAGATTAAAATCCACTTAACTGAGCACTGGTGCTATGGTACCAATTTTTTTTCCTTAAAAGGGCTCCATATATTACTTCAAAAACCTCCACTATAACAACCCATATCTCCAACTGAAAAAGACCCTGATTTTTAAAATGCTTAAAATGAGCGGCAGGGTCCTTGGCCAGGTAGCTCAGTTGGTTAGAGCACTGTCCCGATACACCAAGGCTGTGGGTTCGATCCCACGCCAGGGCACATACAAGAATCAACCAATGAATGCATACATCTCTCTTTCATCAATCAATCAATCAATAATCAATCAATACAATGAGAAGCAGGAAAGCCCTGTATGAGGAATAGGTGTTCCCAGGAGATGCCACCCTGGGATTTTGACAATTCTGTGGTAACAGGGTGAGGCTTCTGAGAATCTACTAGGCGTCGGAGAAAGAACTGGAGGAGCATTTGTAGAGTCAAGAGGTTCCCTTTTGTTGCCCCTGACACAAACAGAAAAGCAGACAGGTGTAATGGGTCAGCTGGCCTAGCAGTCAGGATGTCTGGCACTCCATCCTGACTGTCATTAATAGTTATATAATTATCCATAAACAAGTCCTTTAACCTTGCTGTTGCAGGCTGAACTATGACCCCCAAAATTCTTATGTTGAAGTCTTAACCATCAGTACCTCAGAATGTCATTGTATTTGGAGATGGGGCCTTTAAAGAAGTAGTTAAGGTAAAATGAGATCATATGGGTGGGCCTAATTCAATCTGACTGGTGCCCTTATAAAAGGAGACTGGGACCCAGACGGTGTGGCTCAGCGGTTGAGCATTGACCCAGGAACCAAGAGGTCGCCGGTTTGATTCCCAGTCAGGGCATATGCCCAGGTTGCTGGCTCAGACCCCAGTGGGAGGCATGCAGGAGGCAGCCAGGAGAAGACGGCTGTCTACAAGCCAAAGAGACCTCAGGAAAAAAACACCCAGCTGACACCTTGATCTGACTTCCAGACTCCAGAACTATGAGAAAATTAATGTCTGTCGTATACTTTGTTACTGGCAGTCCTAACAGACTAGGACCTTGCTGAATCTCTTTAGAAGAGTAACGGTGCTATTTCAACTTACCTCTCGGGGGAGCTAGTGGGTCAAATTAGACAAGGTATGTCGGTGCACTATACACATAGAACACCCTAAGGACCTCAACCTGGATAGAGCTAATAATATTCTGTAATTCTATTCAAGCTTTGAAAACTGGACTTCGGCCTTGTGAGACTTGCACAAGGGAATTCAGATGAACTACACTGTGCCTGGACTAACCCATGAAAACAAATAAAGTGTTGTTTTAAGCTGATAAATTTGTGGTAATTTGTTAGAGCACCAAGAGGAAACGAATATACTACCAACCTATTGAAAGATAAACATATCATTTCATAGGAGGTCATTTTACAAAGCAAGAGGATACACAAATTCAGACACTGAAATCATGTGGCAGACGGGAGAGAGCATATCCTGTGAGGCAAGAATCCATATGGCAGTGTTTAGGTTGACTACTTTAAATCACCAGGATAAAAACACAAAAACTTAACATTCTTGAACAGAACGTCCAGATCTCTGAGTTATAAATCTACTGCCTAATTCATTTCCATATCGTTTGATCATTACTGACCTAAGAGACTCATTGAAAAGTTCAGAAAGACCTGAACAAACAAAATGGTACAAAAAATTTATACCCTGGGTATCAGCCAGTTTTCTTCACTGGATCCTCACAGATACCAGGGATGAGCAGCACTGCTCTGGAGCACTTCTCACTCGCACAGCTTTTTTGCCCCTCTTGCTGGTGGCCCTGCTGCAGGGACAAGGTGATGGCCGGATCAGCCGAGTGGGCCGCTCCTTGTTCCAAGCACCTCTCCTAGCATGCCCCTTCATCATGCAGACACGACCTCCCCGAGAAATCACGTCCAGGGTTCCTCAACGTACCTCAAGCAACATCTTCACATCCCAAGCATCCTTTTCTTCATTTGGATAACTTTTTGCCATGTTATAGTGCCTTTCACCTGGTTTTACTTCTTGTGGAGACTTGAGAATGCGAATCTATACTTAAAGGGATAACATACTTAGAACACTTCAGAAAAAAAATCACAAACTCTGAATACTACTTTGTTCAGACATTCAAAAAAAGACTATGATTCTAGAAAAAATATGTTATGGAACCAGAATCCATGAAATTCTTCAGCGTTTAAAAACAATGAGAAGCATATGATATGGAAAACCTGTCAATAAATGATTTATAAATTTATAGAAGTACTCCAAATTTTCATTTTCTCAATTTAGTTGGGAAAAAAAAAAATTTAGGCTGCATTAGCCTAACATACTTATTTTAACTACAGTCAATGATGCAGAGATGCAGGTCAACAGGATGTGCACCACCAGCTACCACAGGAGTAAAAGATGAAGAACAGGGGCTATTCCTTGTGCATGTAGTACACACACATATTAATCCTGCTTAAAACAAAGCAAGGAACAAAGGCATGCTCCGCACGGTCATTCTGGCGTCTCCTGCTCTGTCTGCCTGTGGAAGGCATGCTCTGGTCTGTTCTGCACCACGTGGTGTGCTCACTGGGGTGGGCCTTGCAGTTCTGGTGGTGGGTGGTCAAGGTCAGTTCTGGGATGAAACAAGAAACCCACAGTGACTGCCCATCTAAACCACAACTTCCAATCCATCTGTCATCATTAAAGAAGCTGATATTTGCCCTGACCGGTCTGGCTCTGTGGTTAGAGCACTGGCCCTCAGACTGAAGGGTCCCGGGTTCAATTCCGGCGAAGGCTCAATCCCTAGCCCTGGCTGAGGCCTGTGTGGCAGGCAACTAACCGATGTGTGTCTCTCATCTCGACGTTTCTCTCTCTCCCCCTTCCATTCTATCTGAAAAGCAATTGAAAAAACAAAATCCTCGGCGGAGGATTAAAAAAAAGCTGATATTTTTATCTCCTATATCACACCTATTTTTTCACCCGGTTCCAAGTTCTAAAGCAACAAAGACCTTTATTTACTGGCCCCCTAAAACTAAACAAGTTGCAGCTGTTTAAACAAGTGAGGCAGCTTGATATGAACCAGTGGGATAATCACCGACATATTCATGAAATGAAGCAGCACGATCTACAGAGCACGGCACACCACCACTGTGTCAGAGACACACATGCTATACATGCACAAGGCCTCTGGGAAAATACACATGAAGCTAGTGACATGGATGTCTCTGGGGGAGGAAACTGATTTGACGACGGGCAGAGATGAGGAGACTTACTTTTCACTGGTTTTTGTATCGTGTGTATATGTTACCTATTCAAATAATAACTTAAAAAAAGAAAATGCAAGTAAAAAAATGGAAAAGGGAAAAATAATTATCTTAGTTTTATGCAAGTACTATAGAAGTTTAACATTTATAAAAATGATGTATAATTTCAAATTTGTTTTTAATCTCTAAATTCTATCTATAGAACCTATAAGAATATGGTTAATTTGGTACAAAGAGCCTAGAAAAAATAGAAACAATAATTTCCATATCAGAGATTCTGTCCAAAGCAATAACCAATGCCAGAACAGTCTTTTTAATCAGTCACCAATTTGGAACAATTTTTACTATGAGATATTAAGATGACATTGACACATCGTGGCTGGACATACTCTATTACCAGAATATAAGAAATCAGGAGATTTAGGGGAAAAGAGATCTAATGGTTCTGTATGTATAATGCCTTGCAGTAGTTCTGAGCAACTTTTCTGACTAAGGATTCAACACCATGTGCGAGGATTCTAACTAAAGACAAAAGGCATAATCAAAGACAAAGGAAACGAGGCAGGGCCCCTGGCTGCTGTGGCTCCGTTGGTTGAGCACCGTCCCATGTACCAAAAGATCAGAGGTTTGATACCTGGTCAGAGCACATGCCCGGGTTGAGGGCCTGGATCCCCAGGAGGGGGCATGTGGAGGCAGCCGATCAATGTTTCTCTCTCCCTTCCTCTCTCTACAATCAATTAAAAAAACATATTTTAAAAAAGAAAACAAGGAAGGGAATAAAAAGGCCATGAATTCAGAGAAAGGAAAGATCGCAGCAGCAAAAAAGGCTTTCTGCCTAAAGCAAGCCTAGGAACAGAAAACTCCATAATCTAGAAATAGTATCAAAAACACTGTATAATTTACCAGGTGAGAATTACTAGCATTTGAGAATATTTATGATTACATTTGAAAATAAGTTTTGGGGTATGAATGTAAGTAACAAATATGTGTATTATATAACTTAGCTGAGTAATGTAAGCTACATCCATTGATAAATACCTGCTCTATCTGTATTCCATAACCTTTAAAACCTGCGTTGTCCCATGAAGTATTCCGATAGATGTCATCCACTCTGTCAATTAGCTCTATCTGTGTGTATAAAAGAGAGAGAGAGAGAGATTATGTATATTTTTACTACTTGCAATGTAATAAATTCTGCAGGGAGAAAAAACATCAGTTTAGAGAAAATGCCATTGTAAAAGTTTCTACCAATTACAAAAACTAACATAAAGATGTTACTCCTTATCGCTGACAGTGCTAACAAGGAAGTTATTCCTAGCCCCAAATAAAGTGATATTACCAGAGTAAAACAGCGGTACCCCTTATTACAAACCCAAGTAACCAACTGTATATGGAACCAAAATACCAAGTAACAGGCTTTTTAAAAATAACTGCCATTCCAGTCAGCTACAAAAATGAGAATAGTCAATCAATTTACCTAAAATATTCTCTTCTAAGAAGTACTGTCTTCACTCTGTCTCATGGCAGGTTCCTCAAACACCTTCCTCAGAAAGAAGTGTCTGGGACTGCTACGCCTATTCCCCAACCCTCACAGGGCAGAATTCAGCACCGAGGACCAGGAAGAGTACAAGCCAGAAAAACAGGGTTTTACCACCCTCCTTTCTTCTGCTCGCTCACTTGGGAAGGGGGTGAGGTAGGTAGACAGGGACAGCCAAGGACGGTTCACACCACATAACAACACACACTCATTACCTATCTTCTCACAGAGAATTTTTTATTGTTCAAAACTGGGTAGATGAGGTTTGTTCAGGCAACTGTGAAGCACGTTATAGGTAGGAAATTGTTCTTTGCTTATAGTAACTGTAAGACTAAGAAATGCAAATTTTAAGACTAAACCTCTCATTATATTCATATTCTTGGTATAATGAACAAAGAAGTAAATTAAGAGGAGCCCCTTAATACAAAGCCCTACTAAGAAACTTTTTCAAGAAAGAGCTCTCTTACGTAGGAGCGAGAATTACAATGACTTCACACACTGCGCCTATTAACTTCACAATGGATTCTTTCACTTCACATAGAAGGGAAGGGAGCAGGGCGAGGAGGGTATGAGAGAGAATGGGAAGAGCGAGGCAAAGAGAAAGACATCTTTACTGCGCCAGGCTCTCGGTTCATGAATAGCTGCATTCTCTTACTTCCTAAACAACATTTCTGTCAGTGCCAAGTTATCATGACAAATGAGGTCATACTAATAAAAAAGGTCAATGAAATTCTGACTCCCTTGACTTTTCAAATTGCACAGTAAATGCTTAAAAATTCAGTGTCAATACATCTGTAATCATCCCTTCACATCTTAGCCCTACAGTTGGTTATGACCATGAAAATCCCATCTAAATGCAGATACTCCAACAATTAGCTATTTTATGACACAAACCAAACTGACTCTCTTCTCTGAAATATGCATATAAGCAAAAATAAAACACACAGGTTCATACAAGTACTTTCTCTACTCTAGAGCAACATTCATGTCACCAATAAGATCACTGCCATTATAACAGTAATGTTTTCAAAGAATTCACTTGTATAAAGAGAGCTCTATGTAACGAACTCTCCCAAAACCTAATATGCTTAAAAATTCTAATGTGCAGAAAATAATAGTTCAAAGGTAAAATAGTTTTTAAAAAACCTGAAACTAGAATCTCTATGCAGTAATGTAAGAATCTCAAATATTTTATGCAATAATACAGCACCTGAAACATCCGGTTTCAATTTTCAAATTACAGCAGTCCTCTCTTAAATGAAATTTGTCTACCTATGCTGAGTGTTTTTGTCCAATCATTCCCCAGTACCAAATACTTACTAAGTAATTTGTAGTGGTACTCTCTTCCCCTCTGCCCATGTACTTGTAAAAGCGATGATCTGCCACCACCAGTAATTTACACGTGTTCTTCATGGGATTGGGGTCGGCTCTTCTCCTCACCCGATGAACAAGCTCTAATATGAATTTGTACGCACTATTAAATTAAAATTCATCAAAACAAGGAGTTTTTTATAGTAACACTTTAAATCTAGCATATTCTTGAAACAAACATTACTTAAATTTAGTTTCCTTACAGGTATCTTGAACAAAAAACAACAACAATTTGAAGACAGAAAAGTGAAAAGTAACATGAGGTTTTAAAATTGTAGAATTCAAAACCAAGAAAGTGTCTCTATAATTTTTATTTTTAAAAAATATATTTTTATTGATTTTAGAGAGGAAGGAAGAGGGAAAGAGTGAGATAGAAACATCAATGATGAGAGAGCTTGATCAGCTGCCTCCTGCACGCCCCCAACTAGGGATTCAGCCCGCAACTCAGGCATGTGCCCTGACTAGGAATTGAACCTCGATCTCCTGGATCCTAGGTCAATGCTCAACCACTGAGCCATGCCTGGCTGGGCTCTGTAACTTTTAAAATGAAGCAACTTTAAAAAGTACTTAAAAGAAAAGTGATCACCTATTTATTTCTCCGCTATGAAGCTCTCACTCTATTCTAGAAATCCACGAATTAACCAAAGCAATGGCAAAAATATCAAGGTAAGCAAACATTAAAAATTAGTTTGTGTTAATAGGTTTTCTTATCAAATAACCAAATTACTTAAGAATTTATTTATATACTTAAATGCTGTAATATTTTCCAAGGATTTTAACAATGAGGACAGTAGACTATTTCCCCAAAGTGTTTGTTTTCAAACAACTCTAAATGAATCTGGCCCAAACTGATTAGCTTCTTCTTTCTAAACATTAGAGACCTCCCTTGCAACCAACTAATTTCTTACAAACTTATCTAAAGATTATCTTACAACAGTATTATCTTGTCATTTTCAAATACTTGCAAATAAAAAATTAGTTGCCCTCAGATTATTTAACTCCCCTTTCCGCAATCTTTTCTTAAGTCCAGCCTTTATTGTTACTATTGTTTTCTAGTGTTTTCATTCTTTACATTATAGGCAAAAGAATTAACATAAAAATTTCTGAACAAAACTATTTTCAAGCCAAAAACTAGTTACTTGACAAACATGTTTTGTTTTGTTTTTTAAATCAATTAACAACCACCCCTACTGAAGACAGCCGTAATGCTTGTTTCCTATCTGAAATATACTTACCATCAGGGGGCTCTCTGTCTACCAGCCCTTCTGGAAACAAATCTTCATTTTCCGCTTTTATGTAACCACACACTTTTGAAGAATGCAAGCGTGAAACATTCTTGATGTCTTCAGATTTATAAACTAACATTCTTTTGTCTGTAGTATCATTAATTAGTCTCCAAAGTGGCTAAAATGGAAAAAATATAATTGAGATGAAAAACATAAAAATTCCTAAATATTAAATTCTTACATCCTTTCCTTATTTTTAGATAATCTTTGTTTCCAGGCTAAGTAAAGTGACTAATCATTTTATCGAAAATACACCTTTTCAATTTTTATCAGAGTGTCTATGCTGATAATATACAGATTATTCACCCTTTGATTTATCTGTATATGAAAAGAGCATTATTTTGCACAAGTTATGAAATCTTTTAGAAGACCCAGAAGAGAAAATGCACATCCTTTCCCATCCCTGATTTGTCAGCACCGACTGTGCTGGCACTGCTCTAGGGGATGGACATGTAGCAACGAGAGGCAGCTGAGGTTTCTGTTCTTAAGGCGAGTACACAGGTGTCGTATTATTATTATGTAGTACTCCTGAAATTTATGTCATTACCAATGTTACTCTAATAAATGTAATAAATACAGAAATGTGGAAATACACATACGCTAATAAGAAAGAGCTCGCGTATAGATTTACCTCTATGTTATACTCTGCCCCATCCGTGTTGATCCTCACTGTAATATCATCATCGCCTATATGGGCTAGAACCCTAGAGGCGGGCTCACCTTAAGAGAAAAAAAAATTCATTATTAGAAATATTTGTATCAAAAAATAAACTATGCCCTACTGCCACTAACACTCAACAAAGTCCTTCATCAGAGTGCATGTGCCCAGAGGCTGTAGACCCCCACTATGAAAAAAGCCTCAAGCAGTGAGAGACTCCCCTCCTCAGCAGGAGCCTCTATTTCAGTAATCTCTCTGCCTCCAGCTTCTTATGAGAACTATCTAGAGTCTGTTACAGAACAAAACAAGGTGTACAGTTCCTTCTGGAATAACTCTGCCTACTTTGGGGTAAGAAAGAACTAAGAGGAAGCAGAAAACATACTCTGGAACACAGAGGTCTTGAACTAGACTATTTGACCATTTTAATGCCATTTTTTTCTTATTGTAAAAAAAGTTCCAGAAGTAAACCACACCTGCTAGTTGGATACATTTTCTTCAATAAATACAAAACAGGATCAAACAGCCAATTATTTTATCTCCTAGCTTCCCTGTTTAAAACCTCACAAGGGTAGTATACAACGCTTCTCTGAAGAAAAGAGGTTAAATTCTTATCACCGAGAGGAAATCCATTTTGATCATCAAAGCAGCCAGCTGGCACGACATGCTGGTGATACCCATATCCTCCTGGCTGAATGCTGCGGCTTCCAAACAGATAGCTCAAGGAAAAGAAGGAACAGCAGTTCTCTGGTAGCTCTTCTCCCTCCCCCCAGAAATGGGTATGCAGTCAAGTGGGATCTGGACAGCGAGCCCCCTAGACACAGGCAGGCAGACAAGCTCCATACTCACCGACCACGTGTCCGCTAAAGAAGTCTTGCCACTTGACACTGTACTCGCTCTCGTTTTTACCATCCACCACCACAACTTTGAAATTTTGGGAAAAGCGTTCAGTACTTGATGTCAAGTATAATTTAAAATGCCTGAAGAAAGAATGCATTCATATTTTACTTTAAGAATATACAATGGAAGCCTAATTTCCATTCAATTAAACTTTCTTAAAAAAGAAGCTGACATTAATAAAATGCTATGCAGGTTTTAACTAGTATTTCACTAGGTACTTAGAGCTTTATATCTCCTGTAAACACAGAGACTAATTTATTTAGCTGTCAGAATCTGGCAGACCAAGAGCACCTAGAACTGGGCAAAGATGATTCAAACAGCTTGGGCCCGCCAGGCGTGGCTCAGCGGTTGAGCGTCGGCCTAGGATCCAGGGGATCGAGGTTCGATTCCCGGTCAGGGCACATGCCTGGTTGCGGGCTCAATCAATGCCTCTCTCATCATTGATGTTTCTGTCTCTCTCTCTCTCCCTTCCTCTCTTTGAGATCAATAAAGATATATTTTAAAAAAACAAAAAAAAACAGCTTGGGTGTTCATCTCTGCTGGCGACTCTGCAGAACAAGGAAACACACACAACTGGATAGTGTAAGTCGGAGTCCTGTTTATCTTAAAAACTCATTAAAAACTGGTATTATTAGATACCATTTATTGAACACCTACTCAGTGCTAGATGCTCTGTATATGTTATATCCACTCCACACAGTAAAAACTGAGGCTTGGAGGTTAACATACTTAAGGTTATACAGCTGGCAAACGGTGAAACTGAAAGTTGAACGTGGTTCATTTCAGAAGCCTGTACTACACTGCCTGTAGCAATCAATCGGATCTTACTGCTGTGCAAAATTAGTAAATGCCAGTTTTCTGTATTTAAAACCACTCATGCTTTTTTCTCCTTCTAAAGAGAACTTATCTTTAAAAAAATTAACCCACAATACAAGGAAAATAAATACAAAGCAAAAACAACACAGGCATTAAAATACACACTGCAGTTCTTTAGTTGGCTTAATATTCTTTTGTTTTCTATGAGTTTCAGTCTTGACTTAAAAACTGGGCATGGTGAGAAAGAATTTTCCAATCATTATTTACAGAGTCCTTTCAATGTGCCCACGAACTCCAAAGATAAAGAAAGGTATGTTTTTCATCTTAACCACAGGAACAAATGTTGTCAGCTGTGGTGTTGAAAATATGAAATGTTACGTCCCCACGGGTCTGCATAAGCCTACACTGCCAGCAAGAATCTAGACTGAAGACTGTCTCCATGGCAACAAATATTTTTAACATTTTTGATAATAACAAGGTAATTTTAGTTTGCTTGTGGCTTTTTTTTTTTAATGGTCACAGGGAAAGACAATAGAACATTATTTCAGAAACCCTGGAACATTTTCTCCTGCTATCCTAAAGCATATCTTCCCACACACTCACAGGTATGACTTTTCCTTCCCATCAGTTAAGCTGAGAACTTTGAAAAGAAAAGTATCTCTATTATAAATGTATTATTTAGCTTTAGAGCTCTCCAGGAGTCTCAATACTACTTTTACTTAATGTTCTTTCCAGAAAAATCACTGGAATTGTACTCTTCATTTTCTACACTAATAATCTGCTCTATGGTAAAGATGAGGGCCAAGTGCTAGTAAAATTCCTGTGGTTTTTTTTACTGACTTTCCAATCTTCACCTTTCAGCTATAAAGCCTCCAACAGAATGTCAGATTTATACTTTACTCTCTCAAAATTATGTGAAGTCATATACTTACAAAATTCTTTTAGCATTTTCATTTATCTTTCTGACTTTTAATTTAAGGATTTACAGTAACTACAAACTGGTATCAATCCATCTGAATTAACATTTTCTATTTTTTGTATATATCACAAAAAAATCTAGTTAATATCCATCACCACGCCCGGCTAGTGTTGCTCAGTGGGTTAGAGCATCATCCAAAGGTCTCAGGTTCGATTCCCAATTAATTAAAATTCTTTGTTAGAATTTGATAAACATATTATTATTACTTAAATATATCTCTATTGATTTCAGAGAGAGAGGAAGGGAGAGGGAGAGAGGGATAGAAACACCAATGATGAGTCATTGATTGGCTGCCTCCTGCACGCCCCATACTGGGGATTGAGCCCGCAACCCAGGTATGTGCCCTGATCAGGAATCAAACCTCCATCTCCTGGATCATAGGTCAATGCTCAATCGCTGAGCCATGCCAGCTAGGTGATTAACATGTTATAATTACCACCAATGACATCTCTGGAATACCTATTTACTTTTTTAAAATAATCATCAGTATAAACTTTCGAATGAGCAATATATACAATGTAAGAATAATGACAGACTAATTATATCAATCACAAATCTATAAAAATGTAACCTCCCAAGATACCCTTATATACCTGAAACTAGTATAATATCGTATGTCAACTGTAATTGAAAAAATAAATAACCTATGGGGGGGGACTTATTTTTCTGCTTTTGCCAAACCAGGTCCCATTTGCCCCAACATTTTTCTATGAATAATTAAAATTACCTTTTTAATGCTGAAAAAGTCAGTAGTGTTTCTAAATGTGTTGATGCCTGTAGATCTCTTTTTCTTACCGAGTGCTGTTGGATATTGGATAAAGAGAGGATATCGTAGTCTGAGAGCAAAGAATCAAGCTTTTCTGAAATAAAGGCCAAAAAATTATTAATACCTAAACCTACTAATCAATTGCAATATTACTAAAATGAGCGAGTCAGACAAACTCTTCCTAATGTAACACATTATGAACTGCCCAACACATAATCTATGAAGTATTCTTATGAAAAACCACAAATTGAACCTGAATCTAATCAAGATCTAACTTCTAGTTTTGAAAACATAAATGTTGAATGTTGCCAAGTTAAATAACCTTAGTATGCAATCAGCCACACCCAGAATGTTAGAATTCCAGCAGAACAGATGACCCAATGTCTTCAGAAAATAAATGGCATGGGAAAGAAGGGATGGGCAGAGACTTAATAGACAAGAATAGGGCAAGCTAGCCAATGTGTGAACCTTTTTAGGTCCTAGGTCAAACAAACCATGGAAAGATATTTGTGAGAACGAGGGAAATATGAACATGAGTCCATGTTCATAACAGATAATGATAATTTTGATATCTCAACAAGTATCATATTATGCAGTGACCTAACTTCTAAATTAAAGGCATTTCTGGCTTGTATGTTTAAAATTCCTAAGACCAAGGTGGCCAACTCAACCTGGCAATTGTCAATCTGGGCTACATTAGTTTCTTATCAGTTGATGTGTAACAAGAAAGAGCAACAAACGTATTAATGGCCTGAGCAAACCAAAACTGGGAAAGTAAATGTTTTACAGAAAAATCACATATCCCAAATTAAAGAACAAAAAGTAATAATATCCCTATTTTGCTGCTCTAAACAAACACAGCAGATTATCAACCCAGTAGATACCAGGAAGTAAAAGTAGTAAAACCAAATTAGTCCCTGGGAAAAATCAACATTAATTATTTTACCAGACTGACTTGGAACCCAAAAAAAGTAAAGATCACTGCCCCAAAAATGAAACAAGCACGAAAATGTTTTTATTTGATACAGAGCCAGATTAAACAATGTAAAGTACGTCTGCCCTATAAGTCACTTGTCATCAACAGCAACTCTGCTGCCTCTTCCAAAATCAGGAGAATTTCCGAAATACAATTTTGGTGACTTAAGTCTCTGTAGAAACTGTCTAAAAATATTTGAGCTGAGGCTTTCCTTTTCTCTCAACAAATATCACTGCAGAAGCAATGGTATTCAAAATCATTCCACTGGACTTAGGATGTCCTCAAAATAGAGCAGGAGCTTAAAATACAAGTGAATTGCTGCCGAGGTTAAATATGCTCACAAAACCATGTGTAAAATAAAGAACCGATCCAATACTCCTCTACTTCTTCCCCTAAACTTCCGAACTGGTTCGTTCATCAGTTCACTCATTCACTGCTAGGTGCCAGGCACTAGGCTAAGTACTGACAGAGAGCCTTAAACAGAACCAAGTTCTTGCCTAATGCAGCACTCATCTTAGTGTGGGAGACAGACATGCACAAGCAAATGCAAGTCAGTGCTGTGGACATTAAAGCAGGACACAGACACAGGGCGTGGGAAGGGTCAGTTTATAAAGAGTGGTCAAAGAGGAAAAATGGCCCAGCCAGCGTGGCTCAGCAGTTGGGCATCAACGTAGGATCCAGGAGATCATGGTTCGATTCCGGATCAGGGCACATGCCTGGGTTGTGGGCTTGATCCCCATTGGGGGTCGTGCAGGAGGCAGCCCATCAATGACTCTCTCATCACTGATGTTTCTATCGCTCTCTCTCTCCCTCTCTCTGTCATCAATAAAGATATATATTAAAAAAAAAAAAAGAGGAAAAATACCTCCTCCCTGTGCAACCTTGAAGACATCAGGGAGTAGACATGCTGCTAAACAATCAAAGTAAACTCATTCAAAGTCCACTCAAGGGTCTAACTGAAGATAACATTACACAAAGTAGCAGCAAATTTCACACTTGCTGAGTCTCACCATTTTCTGTTAACAAAAGTTCCTTTTAAATTTAATCCAAAGGAAAGCTGTTTAAGAAGACATCGATCACTTTCATGTCTATGGATGGTTGTGGAGGTCTGGCCTTGCTAATGTTTGTAATGCTTAGCAGCACCAATAAAAACCTTCAAGAAACTTACCATTTATTCAGCAATTTTTTAGTGTTTCCTACAAAACACTATGGTGGGTGTTTCATGTTATCTCCACAAACACCCCTGAGGCATTATCCCCATTTTATAGATGACAAGATAGACTCAGGAAGAGGATCACAAAGCTAATGTAGCACAGAACTGGGATCAGAGCTTGGGCCAGCTGGCCGGAGACCCCAAGCTTTACTGATGTCATACTTTTTAAACTTCTTAAAGATAGCCTAGCTGTCCTTGGACCTTCTACTTCCTGCTCTCCTACTTTTTGACAAGTCAACCAAACATGACCTCACCTCCCTCTGAATTCTGAAACACTGTTTATTCCTTTCTTCTGGCACTTTTGAGTTATATTTGTTTTATCTCACAAATAGATTGTAAAACGGCCAAAAGGGAGCTCCATATTGTCTGTCACATACCCTACCTTACACTACCCAGCACAGAACCTTGCACAGAACAGCACTCTTGTGTTCGCAAATTGCACAAATGCTCAATGCTGAGGTGCTGATAGGATTCTTCACTCTTCCACTTCCTGATACAAACAGGTTGGTACATGAACTCAGTTTCATTCAAGATCACAATCACTCCTACTGACTGAGAAACTCAACCTCAATACTGTAGTTTCACTGTCAATATTACAGGCCAGTCGTTCTCAGTATGCTCTCCACCAGCAGCATTGGCATCCCATGGAATTGTTACAAAGGCCAGTTTTCAAGTCTCCTACTCAATCAGAAATTCTTGGGGTGGGGCTCAGCAAACTGTGTTTAACCTGCCTTCCAGGTAGTGTTGATATACACCTAAGTTTGACAACCACTGAACTAGGCTAAAGTAAGGAAATAGCTCAAAGTTGTTCACTGTTCAGCCTTGCATTATTTTTATAAACAAAAATCAGAAACAAGGTAATAACTGTCAAATAGATAAGTTATGGTACTTTTTTTTTTTAATTGTTCTTAGGTAGAGGAAGGGAGGGAGAGAGAAACATTGGTGTGAGAGAAACATCGATTGATTGCCTCCAGCACATGCCTCAACAGGGATTGAACTCGACACCAGGGTATGTGCCCTGAATAGGGCTTGCACTAGCCACCTCTTGGTGTATGGGACAACGCTTCAATCAACTGAGCTACACTGGCCAGGGCAAGTTAATGTACTTCTACATAACAAAAAAATGCAATCATTTAAAATGCTCTCGCCCTGGCTGACATGGCTCAGTTGGCTGAGCATCGATCATCACATGCACCACGAGGCAGCCGGTTAAATTCCTGGTCAGGGTCCACGCCTGGGTTGTGGGCTCCATCCTCAGCAGGGAAAACGCAGGAAGCAGCTGATCAATGTTTCTGTCTCTTTCTCCTTTCCTCTCTCTCTAATATCAATAAAAACATATTTAAAAAAAAACACTTTAAAAATATAAATAAAATGCTCTTAAAAACAGGTTTTTAAAACATGGGAAAGTATTTGTTATAACATTAAACAAAGGCACATTTTCTTAAAAAATACTATTCATATTGCATGATCTTAACTATGTATAAAAATAGGCTTAGAAAAAAATAACAGTAAGATAGTAACATCACTGGTTATCTTTAGGTATATTTTCTCTATAAAAAGCACCTTTTAAATGTAGCTTGCTGAAGCACTTTAAAATACTTAACTACTATGCTTCCATTGTAATTTGTCCTCTTATAATAACTAGATGGCTCCAACTGCATGTTCTGGAGCCGTTCCAAACTGCATGGTAAAAGCACTGCCCCATCCAACAGACTGATCTGCTCTTGCTCCTGTCCCTTCACTAGCAACTAACCGTTTCTCAGATACTCCACGTTTCACTGCACTTCACTTCCCAAATTTCCACCGATTGTCTCAGTTTTCTATAGCTTTTTCAACAGCATTTATATTTCCCCTACTTCCCAAAAGCTTTTATCCTCCATTCATATCCAAATCTCTCAAAAAACAATATAAGCAAACCACTTAACGTCCTTAGTTCAGCGCATGGTCATAATCTCTCTTTCAAAAACTCCACAATAGCTGCTCCGCACTCTCTAGAATGAGAACACCTTCCTTGATTTTTACGAATTACTCCAGCAATCACCCTAAATTACTGAGCTTTTCTCATTTCAGCTGGCTACAAACACAAATCAGAAAACAGCAGACCATTCAAAAGGTCAGAGAGAGTACTATGATTTCGGTACCCACTCCTTCCTCTTCCCTGCCACATGCTGTGGTTTCCCTCACTTGGCCTCCTGTCTAGTGGTCCTTAGAGACTCACCCCTTCCTCACTGCTTCTGTATCTTTTCCTTTCTTGCATACACATTCTGCACTTCCTTTTACCCCTTTCTACCAGACTCCATCTACTCATTTATTCAATATTTATTGAAAATCTCCTACCTTCCAGGTACCAGGGATATAACTGAGAAAGAGAAATATATTTCTGATATTGTGACACTGGCAGAAAGACCACTACACAAAAAAATTATTACAAAGTATGTCAAGCACCAAGGGAGAGGAGGCTGTATGCAGGCAGTCAGGGAGGGATCAGGAGCAGGAGCCCCGCCTGGGGACGGGTGCTTTCTCAGGAAGATAGCCTGGACGCTAAGACAGGATGAAAAGGAAGCCAAGAGGAGAAAGAAAGGAGACGGCTCCAAGCAGAGGGCCACGGGAAACAGCACAGGACACACAGCAATGAAGGCCACTCAGGCTGGAGCACAGAACCACACGGGACGTGAAAAGGGGTAAGGCTGGAGAGCAGGCAGAGGCCTGGTCATGAAGGGCCGTGGAACTAAATTAAGGGTTTTGGTCTCCGGATAAGGACAACAGCTGTGAGTCAGAAATTTCACTGGGACTGCAGGGTGGAGGGAGAGTGGGCGAGAGGGGAATGGAATGGGGCCTGGGAAACCAGCTAGTAAGCTGCTGAGCAATCCCAAGTGCAAACGATGGAAAGACCCCCTTCTGCCTGGGGTACCTGGAAACACGGTGATTTAAAAAAATCCACTGAGATTTAAAAACAAAACAAAACACGGGAAGGGGCAGGTTTGGCCAAGGGGTTTATATTGAGAGGACAGCTGGAGTTCCATACTACAACTTGTCCCTTACATACAGTTGGCAATTACACTGTTCATTTACACAGAACTTTTTTTTGCTTTAGGTCATCATATGTTTGCAATCATGTCACTGATAAGTCATAAAATGGTTTTAGGTAGAGAGAGAGCAAATCTGTTATTGTACGACTTTCAACATTGACATCAGTGGTAAAAAGCAGCAAAAACTTTGTTCCTCGTACATGTTCTTCAAGAATAGAGAAAGTTGGACCCTCAGGCCGGCACTGGCTTTGTAGATATAGATGTAAATGTAAATGTGGAGTGGCCTATGGGAGATCTGATAAACCTTCCACTCCACCCTTCTCTTATGCCTAAATTGTTTCATTTCTGGGATAAGCTTTTAGGCCATTGACTTTGGTACAAAGACATAAAGTATATCCATATTTCTTTCATCAAGCCCAGAGTTAACATTTTAAAGATAAAACCAACTCTTAAACAATGAAATGTTAAATGAGCGGAGTCTGGGAACAGGTGTGGACTTTTTACTTAATTTCTCTTTTCTTTTTGCAACAAATTGCATTTCCTGGAATGCACCTTGCAAGTGTAATGCAGAACCCCTGTAGCACTCTGCTCACCATTGCTCTGCCGCGTGGAGTACCAAGTGTTCCCCCAAAATGACACTATCAGTGTCATACCACTACTTCTGGTGTCAGGAGTGGAAAAGATAAAGCCAGGACGGCTGTCGAGTGTTTATTCTGCTTGTGCAGAAGACACATGAACCTGACTACTCTTCGGTACTCCCCCAAAACACATAGGACGGGGTGGCCTGGCCAGCTTACTCTGCAATAAGCCACAGTGTGGGTGAATCCCTCCTTGGGACACTGAGTACTTTGGACGTGTTATATTTGAAGCGCCTGTGAACACCAAGGTGGAAGCATCATGCGGACAGACGGATATGAGTGAAACTTCAGAGAACAAGTCTACGTTTGAGATAACATTCATCAGAATGTGTACAAATGGTAGGTGAAACCAAGGCAGCAGATGAGACTTGTCAGAGCCTAAACGCATGTTAAAAGAAAAAAAGAGAGGTGTGGGGAGGAAGATATTCATGTCCTTGGTTGGCTTTAGGACTAAGAAATAAGGGGATACATGAAAAAGCACTTCATTTCACTCCCTTACCTCAGTGAAGCCTGTCCTGCCCCCTTTTCATACTTTCCTCAAATTATACTTCCCACTAAAAACACTCACCATCTCCCATAAATACAAAATGGTGAAGAATCCAAAAATCAACCACACCTGGCCTTGAAGGACACCTACACTTAATGTTCTGGAAAACCCTGCAAAGGCCAACAGGCTTTCTCATTTCCCCACCATGTCTCTGTTAAACTCTTCTCTTCATTCTAGTCTAGAAATCCAGTTCATCTCTGACTACTACAAAGCAGAGGTGCATTAAGTCTCCCCTGGAACAGTTAGGGTGGTTATGTGTTTGGGTTTCAAAAGAATGCAGCCTGTAAAAAAATTAATATCAAAAGAGGAAGCCAGATGTCAAAATACCAAGCAAAACGGTGCTGTCAATGAGAAATGGGCAGTGCAATTTGAAGAATCCCCACACCAAAAACCTCAAGGTAAACTTCTAAATAACATCTAAACTTCCACAGTTTCAGATGCAGCGCTCATCCCTCATCTGTGACCTACATGCTTCTTTCCTCCCACAACATCCTCTTTTTATTAAAAGCAACATAAAGGGAAACCACTTTTGAATCAAAGTGAGACTTATACACCCAGCTGCAACTCCAACAAGATGTCATCATGACTAAGCTCACATGATTCGTAACTTTCCTAAATTGTGCAATTCATAACAGTTCAATTGAAATCCTTCTGGGTGACCTATGAGTACTCCAAAGCCTGGATCCAAATCCCTAATCGATATTTAGAACTACAGTTACAGTGACATTTATAGGATAAGTAAGCTAATAAACAATAAACCATGCTCTTTAACTAAGAAACTATTCATTGGTCTTGACCAATTCAATCTAAATAATGGTACGGTTAAGCAACAAATTATATCCCGAGCCATTAAAAACACACAGAGAGTCAATTCTCTTAAAAAGAAAAAATACCCACAAGATATATATTTATCAGTATGTGAACCTGACAACTCACTACACCTAAGACTCATTTTTTTCTGCTTTATTTAAAAAACTAGACAGGATCCCTAAGGTTAACTTCAACCATCTCTAGGTGCCCCATCAGGAGTGTCCACCTTTCCCTCTTTGCCTACCTAACCTTAAAGCCTGGGCTCAAATACCACCTCCTTCAGGGAGCCTTGCCTAACCTTCCCAGGCCAGGTTCCACTTCCCTTCATGATGCCACCGCCTGCCAGACTCTGCTCTTCCAGGTTGTTTCAGAATTGTGTGTTTAAAGCTCCCTACTCCACAGCCTCAAAAGTGTGGTGAGGATGGATGTTTTCTGATTTTATTTCCAAAACCACACCTAATACTTGCACACAGTGTGTTCTTCAAACATCTGGTGAATAAATGGGTAAGTCCCTGCACTTTCTGGCACCAGCCTTCTGCACTTTGCACATTAAAAAAAAAAAAAGGCCAAAAAACCCCCCTTATGATCTCTGAATGTTGCTGATAACTGATCCGGAAAGCAAGGTTTTCCTCTATGCTATGTGCATCCCTAGGATTCATGTTTATCTTTCCACCTGTGAAAAACAAAATAAAAGTCAAACAAACAGTTGTGTTTAGAGTGGTGACAACTTTAATATCTCACAATACATGTTTACTCTTTACGTTAGCAACAATCCCTATAGAGTGGATCCTCGCCCTACCCCTTCGCTTCATCCTGACCATCCCTACCCCAGTTTCCCTCCCGGGGGCTTGGCTTATCCCATCTCAGCGCCTCCTTGCAGGCATTCAATGAGTCACCTGCAACCCATCTAGCTAGAGAGAACCACCAAGCTGTTCACCTGAGAACGCCCAGCACCTTCAACACCCTCCCTCCATGACAACTGTCCATCAAAGAAGGAAAAAGACCTGCCAGGGAAACGAAACTTAATGAGCCATTAAGAAAATGGACGTGGTGTCAAGATCTGCACAGCCCCGTATATTATTAAATCCTGGTGGGATCCGGGGACCGACCCAACCATGAACACTCAGGGAGGCTAAGGCTGTGCTCAGAGGGAAACGTTTCTCCCTTTCCTACTAACTGATGGCACTCGGGCGGCAGCTTCCGACGGACGGAGGACCCCGCGGACAGAGCAGGTTTACACCGACCAGACTCCGAGCCTCTCCAAGCTCCCCCATGCTTAAAATCCAACCTCTTTAGAAAACCCAAATAGGAAGCCTCTCCTTTCTACGCTCAAAACGGACCCGGTGGGTCATCCCTGCTCGCTTCTTGGACACATTCAAGGAAAACATTCGCAGCAGCAGCAGCTTCACGAGCGGCCGGGGCGGGTGGAAGCGCTCCCGGCCCCAAGCGCCTCCAGCAAGTTACAGCCGAAGGAGCGGAGCGCGAGCGGACGGTGTTCACAGGCGCAGCCGCCGCCCGGCGGCGAGGCGAAGAGGCCCTGGCGCGCCCCCGGAGCGGCGCAGCCCCGGCGCCCAGGCCCGAGCGGCCGCCGCGGGCCGGGCCGGGCAGGCCCCGGGCCCCTCGGCCCCTCCACCCGCGCCGGCTCCCCGCACCCCCCAGACGCGACCCAGGGAGCAGCGCCCCAGGCCCTCCGCCGCCGGGGAGGCGCCCCCGGGCCCGCGTCCCATTCACAGACCGGCCCGTCGCCATTCCCTCCCTAAACTCCGAGCCACACCCCCTCAGACACAGAAAACTTGGGGACGCGCCGCAGTCGCCCGCCCCCCGCCCCCAAACACCTGCTCCCGCTTCCCCGCTCTGCCCGAGAGCAGCGCGCCCCGGCCGCCCGGCGCCGGCCCGAGCCGACTCCCCGGGTCTTTACCGAGTCGCTCGGGGGAGCCCGGCTGGTCCGGAGGTCGCGGCGCCAGCACGAAAGGAACCAGGCTGGTCAGCAAGAGGACGCACTGCCTCATGTTCCCGGGCCGCCGCGTCCGCGTCTCTCCGCAGCCTCGCCGGACCGGGGTTCGGGGCGCCGTTCACATTGGGGGAGGAAGGGATCCGCCCGGCCCGGCCCCTCACACCGATCGTTCCTCCCGCGCCGCCTACAGGAAGACTGGAGCCGGGCTCCGGGCTCCGGAAGTGCGGGCAGCGCTCCGAGGCGCCGGCTTAGCCCACTTCCGGCCGCCGCCGCCGCCTGCACCGCCCACAGGCGGAAGCCGTGCCGCGCGGCATGCCGGGAGGCCATCGCGCGCCCCGCCCCGCGCCAGCGCCCCGCCCCTTCCGCCCCGCGACGCCCCGCGCTGACCCGGCGGGACCTCGCCTGTGTCCCCGGCTGCCCCCGTCCCCGGGTGACCGCGGCGAGGGGGCGGGAGCCGGGAGCAGGCCCGCGAGGGCGCGTCCCGCCTCTGGTTGGGATCCGTTTTCCACGTTACCGCCGCGGGGTGCGGGGCGGACGGGGGGGCGCCCGGCCGTGTGCGCCCCGGGGATGACCCAGAGCCCGAGGGCGGAGGGCGCGGGGCGGGGGACCAGCTCCCGCGAGGCGGCGGCGCTGGCCCCGGGGCGCGCGTCGGGGCGCAGACAGGGGTGCGCTGGGCCTCCCGCGGCGCCTCCGGCCTCCGTCCCGCGTGGCGAGAGGGCGCCGTGGGGGGAGCAGCAGCCGCCCTTGTCCCCGCGCTCCCGGCGCAGCTGCAGGGGCGGCGCCGCGCTTCCAGAAGCCGCCCCGGAGCTCGCGCGTCCTCCGCGGGAGCGGAGCTGGAACCTCCGGCCGACCCGCGGGCCCAGCTGGGAGCGCGAACGCGCGGGACGGCCGCGCTCTGCCTGCAGCTGCGTGTCCGTGGTTCGCAATAAACATCCTAGTCCCGGCGCACACTACTGTTTTGGTTCAGCTGACGTTTATGCAAGTAGGACATCGCACATTTCCCGCACATTGTATGCGGGAAACGTATTTATACGTTTGACTGGTAGTAGAGCGCGCGATAAAAACTACCCGCAAACAATGCTAAGAGACGGCCTCGTCTCCGCCACGAAGTGGTAGGTAGGTAGGGGTAAAGGGTTAGTCGTGCCCAGGCAAGTTTCAAGGCTAGTTCCTAGTAAGATACAGCTCTGGTTTCAGGTCGGGCTCCTGGTGGCCCCAGCGTCTCTTCCAAGTTACTCATGATCACCGGCCTCGTGCATTTTTGGCCTAACTGAACCCGATCTCTTCATTAAACACACACTGATGGCATGCCTAATCAAAACATAAGCCAGATTTCGCCTATACATTTTTTAAAACTTCCATAAAAATGTGACAGCTGTGTACTATTTTTTTAATACAACCCAAGCATCGTTTTTGTCCAGTTTATAACTTGAGTAGATCCTGGGTTATATTTTTTTGGTGTCCCCAGTTCTACCATGTCTTCCTCATAGAAGGCACTTACTAAGGTCTGTTTAATAAATGCCATTTTTAAACTCCGTTTTCTTACTCATCCTCGGAAGCCCTAGATTTTCAGGGACAGTCGGGATTTCAAGTAATCTTTCCTATTCACAAGTCATGACCCAAGTTATGATTTCCAATTTGAGGTTTGTCTTTCATTTATGAATTGTCCATACCTTTAAGATAAAGGAGCACCGCGTGGGGGAGATAAAGAGCCAGAGGAACATGCTAAGGGGCCCACTGGGTAGAGGAACCAGTTGTCTAAGCCTGTGGTCTTCAAACTTTTATTCTCTTATCCCCAAAAGATTTTTTTAAAATATGTGCCCCCTTCATACATTTAAAAAAATTTTTTCATCATAAATATAAGTAGTTGCAAAGGATGGAATGTTCAGAGTAATGTAAATGTACACTTAAAATTAGAACTGTTATGGCATTATTTTAAATTTCCCCAATGGAATATACATATCTGAGATATTTGATAGCCACTGTGGTAGCCAGCCTCCCAGATGGCCCCCAATAATCCTTGCTTCCTGATAGTTGCACCCCTATAAAATCAGTCACCTTCCACACTGGACCATGGTGGGTCTGTGTGACCAACAGCATACAGCAGAAGGGATGGTTTTCCACTCCCAAGGTTAGGTCATAAGAAACTGTCTTCCATCTTTGGAGCTCTCTCGCTTGCTTGCTTGCTCTCCCTTGAATCACACACTGGAGGAAGCCAGCTTTTAGGTCGTGAGGACATGGAAGGTGCATAGGAACAGAGGTCAGCAGCCAACAACCAGCAAGTAACTGAGTCATGCCAAAGACTATGTTAGGAAGCCTGGAAGTGAATTCTCCAGGCCCAGGCAAACTTTGAGATGACTGCAGTCCCCCCACTCAACAGCTTGACTACAACCTCATGAGACCCTGAGCCCAATTAAATCATTCCCGGCCTGGCCAGTGTGGCTCAGTGGTTGGGCGTTGACCCATGAACCAAAAGGTTGCCAGTTTGATTCCCAGTCAGGGCATATGCCCGGGTTTCGGGCTCTGTCCCCAATAAGGGACGTGCAGGAGGCAGCCGATCAATGTTTCTCTCTCTATATCCCTCTCCCTTCCTCTCTCTCTAAAACAATAAAAACATACTTTTAAAAGTAAAATAGAAAAAGGGCAAATATAAAAGCATGCAACAATATTTTTTTTAAAAATCACTCCCAGATTCCTGACCCTCAGGCACTGTGGGAGAGGACAGATGTTTATTGTTTTAAGCTGTTAAATTAGGGGTAATCTGTTACACAACTATCATCACCCTCTTTTTAAAAAAATACATCTTTATTGATTTCAGAGAGAGGAAGGGAGAGGGAGAGAGAGAAACATCAATGATGAGTGTCATTGATCAGCTGCCTCCTGCATGCCCGCTGCTGGGGATCAAGCCCAAAACCTAGGCACAAGCCCTGACCAGGAATCGAACTGCAATTTCCTGGATCCTAGGTCAATGCTCAACCACTGAGCCATGTCAGCTGGGCTGTCATTGCCCTTTTAAAAACATGAGCCCTAGCCAGGTAGCTCAGTTGGTTAGAGCATCGTCCCAATACACAAAGGTTGCAGGTTTGATCCCTGGTCAGGGCACACGCAAGAATCAACCAATGAATGCATACATAAGAAAAACAAATCGATGTTTCTCTCTCGCACTCTCTCTTCTTTTCACTCTAAAATCAATAAATAAAAGTTAAAAGAAAAAAGCGACATGAACAAGTTGACTGGACGCCGGGTTCCTCTCCTAAAACCTGAAGTGGTTCTTTTAATTTAAAATTTAATAAAGATAAGCAAAAGATGACTTGAGACTTACTGATCCCATGCTGTTAAATGAATTATACACAATTTAGATACTTACTGCAAGTGAACTTAAGAGTAAAAAATTTTTAAAGAATATTTATAATTATTAAACACAGAGAGCCGCATATGGTTCTAGAACTTTCACCTAAATGATCAAAGACCTGATTGGTTCTGGCTGAGGCTTTTGTTTTTTCCCCCCTTCTGTCATCATTCTAAGTCTATTTCTCTTATTAAGTACTTTTTTCCTATACCTATCCCACCAGTTCTCATAGATGTATAGAGCATTTATCACTCTATTTCTAAAATACTAGTTATTCCTACATCCATACGCTTATTTGCCAGTTAATAAACCTGTGCGAAGTATGAGTCAACCCACAAACCTCTATCACATGAGACCCACTTGCAGGAATATACCTACATGCAAAGTCATGTACCAAGAACTCAAGGGTTTTGTTTTGTTTTAATACTCACCCAAAGATATTTTTTCCATTGTTTTTCAGAGAGAGTGGAAGGGAAAGAGAGAGAAACACATCAACTGGTTGGTCCCGATGTGCCTGGACTGGGGCCAGGGACTGAGCCTGCAACCGAGGTATGTGCCCTTGGCTGGAATCGAATCCGGGACCCTTCGGTCCGTGGGCAGACGCTCTACCCACTGAGCCAAACCAGCTAGGGCAGAACTCCAGGTTTTAGTCCAGAAATTTTAACCTACTTCAGATCCTTTTAGAAGGAAAAATGAAAAATGTATTATGCATGAAGAAAAGCAGAATACTTGAGGATTCTCACTGATCAAAGGAATGTTTTTAATGGGCAAGAATATAACTGGACCTACTTGAAACTGGAATATTTTCCCCAGGTTCAAAAAGGAAAGGAAACCAGCCATTTCATTGAAGATATTATTTCAAGAAGATTCATTTCTAAAATTTCAGGAACCATTTCTCTCCATATGTATTTCTCATGACTCCTTGTGAGGCATCCTGGCCTTTATCACAGGATGACTTGCATCGGCTAACCTGCACATGGTGAACATGGTGAACAGAGCTATCATACCTCCTACCTATTGCAGGCCATACAAAATATGTAGCTGCCTCAGTTCTTTTCCTTCTAAATCCCTTCTCTCCCCCTTGAGATCTCAGACTAATTGAACCACATGAAAAACTGAACATAGAGAGTAGATTGGGTAAGGAGAAAAATGGAAACTTGTGCTGGTTTGAAATTACCTCAGGTCTAAAGTGGCCAACAGTCATTACTCTTGGGTTGACAGGCCCCAGTGGGGAGCCCAGCACCAATTACCCTCCAGTTCTACTGTGGCCAGAGACCTTAATTGAAGGCCTGTTCTATTTAGTGCTTTTCAGAAAAACAGTTCAGCTGATGAATGTTGAAAATCTAATAATTCGCCCTAGCCAGTGTGGCTCAGTTGGGGGAGCGTCATCCTGTGCACCAGGAGGCGGCTGGTTCAGTTCCCAGGCAGGGCACACACCCAAGTTGCGGGCTCGATCCCCAGCGGGGGCGTGCAGGGCAAGCTGAATGAAGCTGTGGGCGTTGTCCTTCCCATGTCTCTGCAGGTGTTTTTCGTAACTGTGGACCTGACGGTCAAGGCAACAATTCGAGCCTCCGGGGAGCTGGTGTCCCCAGGGTTTCCCCAACCTTGTTCAACAGCAGCTCTGGCTGGATTTCCAGCTTCTCCTTCTGGAGCAAAACTTCATTTCATTCTTACCCAATACAAAACCCTTAACATGGGCAATGACTGAGAGGGGCCGGGGCAGTGAACCAGAGGCCGCCTGTGCTCTTTAGCGTATACAACCCAATCCCTTTCAGTCGAAGGCCCTCTCATGCATTAGCATCAGGTGGGCACAAGTCTCAACAGTGTGCTGCTTGACCCCAGGATCCTTTAACTGACTTATTTTTACTCCCCTGCTGTGAAACTCACCTGATCTTTACTTTGTCCTTAATCCTCCCATGTACCCAGTCCTGGCCAGGAGCAGCAGCATCCCCTGGGAACGTGTTCCACCTGCACGTAACCTATAAAGCTTGCCCGAGACACACACTGTATTTAGCAAACCCTGCAGGTGAGCCTGAAGCTAGTTTGATCGTTACGGTCTGGAGGCACTGCCAGGCATTTACCATTTAACTCATGAGAAGCAGGCATCTCTCCTCTGGGTCTTGCCGTTTCTTCACCTATTTCGGCAGAATGACCTTTTCGGATCTATTCCATCAGAGAAGGCTAATTAGAAGCAAAGCCATTGCTTAATAGTTTTTTCTTTTTTGAACTTTGCATTCCCAAGTTACACTGTCATTTTCTTTTTGTGTTTGTCCTTGAAAATCTAGGGCAATAGGTCTGCTTGAAGTGTGGCTTTCTTATCCACAAGACTGGTTTCACTTTACTAGAACTTTCTGATTCTGAGATTAGGCTGTCCCGACACTACTTTCCCGCCCAAGTATTCCATGTACAGTCCACAACCCTCTACACTTAGAAATACCTTCACACGTTGGCTCATGGGAAAGATAGGTGTGTACCCTTTAAGAAAACTGAAGCCGAGAGATTAGGCAGTGAAGTTAGAGACAGAGAAACATTCATGTGAGACACACTGATTGGCTGCCTCCAGCACATGCCCCAGCCAGGGCCAGGGATGGAGCCTGCAACCGAGGTAGGGGCCCTTGGCCGGAATCGAATCCCGGACCCTTCATTCCAGGGCCGACACTCTAATCACTGGGAAAAACTGGCTAGGGTAAGGGGTTCTGATTTTAAACTGAAGATGGGGAAGCCTCCAGCTCTCCTCTCTGGGTATTCATTACTTAATCCCTTTAAAGTATTGACTCTGAAGGAGGAGCCACCTGTTATGTAAAATTTCACTAAAAAGTAAAAGGCAAATTTGCCCCAAACTTGATCTCATGATGATCACAGCTTCAGGTATTATAGGTTCTTAAGCACCTGCTGAATGAGTCAAAAAAGTTATGGGGCAGGAGGTTTATACTGGTACTTAATTGTAATGTCCTCAAAACTCAACAGTAATATGCGTAACATACATACATGGCAACTCTCCTTTCACAAAGCTGATCAAGTACCAGTCCTGTCCTCCCAAGTGTATTTTTCTTCTTTCCCAGTCTAAGATCAACAAATCACAGCTGCACATACTATACGATGGTATAGAAGTCCCTAATGCTTCTATTTTGTCAGTGTTCAAATGTAATCCCCAGCCCCAATTATTTTATTAAAATCTAAAGGAAAAACTGCCAAGTGTTCTGACTAGATGTAACATTTAAAAATTCTGATTGCAAAGGCTTAAACCCTCCCTCTACCTGAAAACTTTACTTGCCCTTTTCCGGAGGAAGGTGTCCTCTGCTACTGAGTTCTCAGCAGTGTCCCATGAATCCCCTCTACCTGTGCTAGGAGGCGCCCAACTCAGAGGATCATGAGGAGACACAAGGACTGGGTGCCCTTATCAAGGTGCTAACTCCTAAAGCAGGGGGAGACTAAATGTGTGACTAAAGGCTGAGACTTTGGCAACTCATGACTGCTCAGTTCAGTACTTAACCACTTTTTTTCTAATTCACATTTTTACTGTAATTTTTATTTAAAAAGGAGTCTTACTGAATTGTGTGTGCCAGCAGAATCACCTTGTTTAGCTAGTTGATACTAATATGATGGAGATTGTTTTTGTGCAATTGAGCTTGTCATTGGTATTTTTTTAAATGTTTTTATTGATTTTTGAGAGAAAGGGATATATACAGAGAAACATCCATTGGCTGCCTCCTGCACGCCCCCCACTGGAGATCGAGCCCACAACCAGGGCATGTGCACTGACCAGGAATCGAACTGGTGACCTCTTGGTTCATAGGTAGATGCTCAACCACTGAGCCACCCCAGCTGCGCTTGTTATTATTATAAAAGGATTTCAAATGTTGGGACCAGGCAATTAGATTCAGGTGTTACTAATTTCATTAAATTTTGCTTATTCATTTATTTGTGTAGAAACTTATCTTGGATATTGAGGTCATGACATTTTAGTTAAAACTGTATGTATATCTTTAATTTCCATATAATGTGAAAACAAAAACAGAGAAAATTGGATAATAAATGTTGATTCTGAATTGCAAGTTAATGCTAACTGATAATGCAGCAACTGTATCTGTAGTCTGATTTAGTAACAGTTCAATAAATGCTTTATAGTAGTGGAAGACTCATCTGTAGATTTTCCTTTTTGCTGTTTCTTAGTGTTTTTTTAGTGACCTCAAATAAAGGCAGTGAAGAAATGTTTTATTGTCCTCAAACACATAAAATACATCTGGAAGAATAAATTCACATCTGGTTCATGGATTTTCTCCATGGAGATGATCCAAATTCAGTGTCAAGATCAGAGTTTGTACTCATGGGTTTGCAGAATCTTGTGTGGAATGTGAAATATTTTGTTTGCAAGTAGTTGGGGAAATGATTCAGATGTTCGTGTTAAGTTCTAATTTTAGATATATTTCTCACTCATTAAAAATAAAAAATGTTTTGTGCCTTAAAGAAAAAAAAGTGTCTTACTGATTTAGACTCTTGGGGACCAAAATCCTAGGAATCTTGCTTAAATGAGTATTTCCCCAAGCCCTACGCAATTCTGTCTTTTCACAGTCACATTTTAGGAGATAAAGGATTCATTTTACACAACTTGTTTCTCAGATTATATTTTTTTTAAATAAATTATAAAGGAAATTATTTGAAAACTAAAGGTACTCCTGTCCTCTGACATTCTGTTGAATACCCACTGAAGCATAACTCTACCACCAGCCACAGAACTCTCAATCACGTAATTAAACTGTTCTAGTTTTAAAATGTCCACTTTATTCCATGAACACTTAACTAGGTATCACTTGCATCTGAGGGAGAGCTGGCCCACAAAACTGACCTATGGATAAAACACTACCTCTAAGAAATGTAGTCCAATTCGATACATTTCCAGGCCCCCTACACCAGTGTATCACAACGCAGAAACATGGGGACACTACATCTTACATAAGAGCAAAGGGAGGTACCAATGACCTTCAGTAGTAAATTCACCTGTCCTTTAAAATATGAGTATGCAATTGTTGCAAAGCCATAGTAAATGGTTTATAAAATGCAATTTTATTTTACGTTACTCTGCTGTTACATAGGGCATAACATTTTCACAAGGCTTTTTTGGGACTACAGTCAATGATTAGCAACACACAATAGTGGTCTAAGACTCTCTAAATAACAATTGCTAGACAAACTGGACACCCTCTCACACGTGCACACATCTGCATGGAAAAGTACTACTTTTAGACTTGGATTTGTGGACTTTATTTCCCCATTCTACTGAATTAAGAAATGACATGCACTTTAATTTGTCCAAAGCAATGCTTGTATTCTGGCAGCAACATGCTACTTCTACTATATAGTAAAGTGAACACCAGAACTCCAAAGGCAGGAGGTGTAAGTGAATTTTTATTAGGAAGGGAAGTTGTCAACTGAAACAGCAGCAAATGAAGAGTGAATAGGAAACTCCCTGTTGTCACAGACACACACGACCCCCACCATGTGACCCAGGAGGCATTTCAATTTGTGACCCACAGCCCAGAATTATCAAATGCTTTCCCACTCAATCTAATACTCCAGATTCCCACCAAAAAGGAATACATTAAGAACATGGAACCTTGCTCACCAAAAGGAAACCCCCAAAGAAGAGGAAGGGAGGGAATGTAGAAATAAGAAGTTATGTAAAACACTCCTTAGGCTGAAATGCACTACACGTCGCCTCTTCACAGTAATACAAAACACAGTCACTGGCAGAACTGGTTCAGATTACTTGAATACCGGGCACATTTTTAGTCCTCTACGTGCTGGAAGTTACTTGTTTACGTGAAATGAAGCTATTAATACTTTTCTACAGCAGTAACTGCACACCAGGAGGCAAGACAAACAAATCGGGGACTGGAGCTCTCCCACAGCTGCAGTGTGAACAGACTACAAACAGCTGATTCCATACACAGGGTGGTGGCTCTGCTCTAGGAAACCCAGACGGAGTGAGGAATGGAGGCGTGTAAAAGGTTTCTGGAGGGGAGGGGAGCGCCGTCTGCGTTAGTTCTCGGCGCCCTCCGCCGCGTCGCATTCTTCCCCCGCGCTGTCTGATGTCCATAACTAGGGGAAATCACATCGGTTACTGTTTCCAGATTACACCATTACACCGAGTCCTACTGTCCCACCAAAATGTAATTCAGAGAGCAGTAAATTATTCAACAATAAAGATTATGAGTAAGACTGAAAGTTACAGTTTTCAAAACCCCAAATACCATGAACTCCTCCCCAAAGTGTATCCCTGCAAACTACAATGCACTTAAAAGGGATGCACACATATACGCTGAGTACATTTTAAAGCTTACTCTATATAAGCACTATAATTTCAGAAAAAAACAAGGTAGCATCCTTAGAATTTATTGCTCATTCCCAGCAGTCCAAAGCTCTCTGTGAAAGCACCACTGGAATAAAATTTGAGATTAATAAGGCAAAAACATTTTAGGCGGGAGGGGACCATGGTCGTAATAACTATGTTCAAGCATCTGAAGAGCTAGCTATCATACAGCAAAAAGCCAGCTCAGTGTTGCTGCAAAGAGCTGAACAGGAGTGGGTGACCTAGTTATGGGAAACAGCGGGTGTGCATAAAGACACAGAGGAAGGACTCGTGAACCAGGTAGGACAGTAAAACAAATAAAATCGATCTTTAAGGATCTAACTTTAGGATGAAATGAAGTGAAAATGGAATAGTCAGTATTTATCGACCATAATGAATAGCTCACAAAATGGATTTCTATTAGATCAACACCAAGACACTACCTGAATTTCAGAAAAGCTGGAATCGTATGTAATCTTCAAGTTACTGTTAAGATACTAATATAAATAAAACAAACACCAAATACCCCTGAAGAACCGTCCAAGCAGTAAAGATACTGACAGCACCATGGTGCCTGGGAGGAGTCCAGTCGCTCGGTCTGCCTCCCATCTCCAGAAGCTGTCCATGCTAATCGTTCTTATAACCTCAGAACTACAGAGATTTCCAATGGCTGGGAAGAAAGCACCTTCACAATTCCTCTGTTCATCAAAGTTGAACAGACACGGTGCTGGTATTAAAAAGAATCCTATCTAGCAAAAGCTAAAGCCCCAAACCAGGGCTCAGGGAGGAGAGCTGCATTTGTATTAAAAGGTAGGTAGATTCCCTCCTTCCACATTTGGTCTATGGTTTTGACATGTCAACTTTACTTGAACCTATGAAAGCAGCTAAATAAAGCTCGACCTTTATTTTTTCTCCATTATTTTCTCTTTTATCATCTGCTCATCCAAGTAGTAGGAAGAAAAATGAAAAAACAAGTAAAAAAGACAAACAAGCAGAACAGAGGTTCTGCCTAGAGGCAGAGGAGTAACTGGAGGCGCAGGTTTACTCTCTATCAAATGCCTACGGAACAGTATGTGCAGCCACAAAGCAAGATTTTACTAGAATAGGCACTTCACGTGATTTTGGAGAAACTCAGGCATCTGCACTAGTCCCCACCTGGCTACAGCTGACTCACCCACAGGAAGAAAATACTGCAGCTACCTATACTCTCCACACTGACGTGACGTACTAACGCCTTCATCCCAACGGAACAGCCAGGGATGGGAGCTGAGTAAGAGTTCCTGCAACCTTACTCCCTTCTCAGGAAGGCCCGGCAAATGCCCATTCACCTCGGAAACCTGGCTACGAAAGAGCAGTGTCCTGTACAAAACCCTGAGAAGCACTTAATACTTTTACTTATGTATCTTTATATTCATTTTCTAAGAGAAAATATAGCTGTTACATAACTACCCAAGAGAGGGAGCCCAAAATAAAATGTAAGCACTTTTGTTCCTGAAGGGGAAATAAAAAACAAACTCACTGTGAGGTTGTCCCTAAGCAGCTGCATGATGAGGGTGCTGTCCTTGTACGAGTCTTCATTCAGTGTATCGAGCTCTGCAATTGCCTCGTCAAAAGCCTGGTAAAACATGAACGTCCATGGTAACAATGTTCGCACCAACACAAGCTGGTTAGTCCACAATCACAAACCATTTTTACAAAATAGGTGAACATTCACTTTATGTTCTACTTTAATGAAAAATAAAATGCTGGAATTAGATTCTCGGTTGAAGAACTTGTGAGTATGGCTTGAAACTTACGAAGCTCTGTGTACTTAATCAGTGAGCCGGCTCTTCTTTACCCTCACCTGAGGATATGCACATTGATCGGAGAGAGAGACATCGATGTGAGAGACATCCCGTCCTCGCCCCGACCAGGGATCGAACCCACAACCTAGGTATGCGGCCTGACCGGGAATGGAACCCACAACCTTTCTGGTGTACGGACAATGCTCCAACCAACTGATCCACCAGGCCAGGGCACAAACACTTCTTAGTTCTGTCACAGGACACACAGCACAGTGCCACGCCACATACACTCGTTACCAGTAAGAACTAGTATTTGCAAAATCCTCTCCAGTGCTCCCCCTTTTAGAAGCGCTCTGAGGAATGCAGCCAGTAACCAAACCTGGCAGGTATTACTCTCCATTTCTGCCATCCTTTCATTACTTTGACCATTAGCTCTTTACATAGACACCACTGCTGACAGCCACAGGTGGGAGGGAGCAAGCTATTGAGAGGGGCAGTGGCAGGTGATCGTGGTGGTAAGAAAAAGGAGCAGCCAGCCAAATAAAGACAGTAGAAATCATCCTTGGATATCCAAGTAAACAAAATACCTAGAACTTAATGTATTTGTTATCTCAGCCTTAGTGAAAGGGTGTTTCTGAACACACATCTTACCGTTTTAGCCAGTGTGCAGGCAAGCTCGGGGTTATTAAGGATCTCATAGTAAAATACAGAAAAGTTAAGAGCCAGCCCCAGACGAATTGGGTGTGTGGGCTGCATCTCTTTCTTGCTTATATCAAAAGCCTCCTGGTAAGCTCCTTGGGAATTATCTATCGTTTCTGTGAAGGCAAAAAATGAAATGAAAGACCAGGATACTGAAAATATCCACCCAGTATATAGCATATTAACACCTTTAACATATGCTACTAGCTCCTGGTAGAACCAGATTTTTCTCTGTAGCCTTCAGAGAAAACCAACAGCAGCAAACCAAAACATTATCTTGCACAGAGTATTTATAACTAGTTTATAATATTGTTGGCTTACAATCAGTTTAATAAAAAACCGTAATATAGTCTATTAGAGTTTTCCATCACTGGGGCTAAAACAATTTTCTTCTTTCATGTCTTTTATTTTTATTACTTGGAAATGCAGCAATTAAAAATCATCTGACTGTTATATGTGAATATCATCTTAATAAAGCTGGGGGGCGGGTAGCTATAATACCCCTTCTCAAAATAATGAATACACTTTACAAAGATCTCCACCACCAAAATCCCTATTTTTGTGACTTTCTGGAGAAACAATACTGATCCTTGGAATCAAGATGTATTATGTGAAAAGCAATATACAAAAGTACCAACGTATATAACAAAATCCGCTCTGACCAGAGTTTGATTACTGGCCTAATAAAAATGTCACCTTCCTGAAAAAAAATGTTGCTTTGGAAACAATTACCTAAAAGAAATTAAATGATCCTTTCGTGGCCTGAATGTGCACATTTCCCTTCCTCTGAGACGGCACACTGACTGATCTAGAGGTGGCTGGGTTAGCACAACATGCTAAGGAGCTTCGTTCCCTGGTGCTTCAGCATTACAATGAGTAGGGAGTGTCCCAGCTCCTAGGCCCTAAATACAGACTAGGTACAAATTCTAGAATATTGGAGTATTTTATGCACAGGGCTAGAAAATGCCAATAAGCCAGAAAGGGTGAAATCAGATTAATGCGGGAACCAATGTGCTGTTGTCTGAATGTTCAGTTGTGTCATATTAAATTTTGCTTATTTTCATAGCAACAGAAATTATACATCAGTAACACAGTAAATTTAGTACACCAATTTTGTTACAGAAGGGTTTTATTACAGAAGGGTTTTTTTTTGATAAATTATACAACTGGCAATAATACTCTCATTTCACCTCTCCTCAGAAATTTGGTTATATATAATTAGCAGTCAATGTTATCCTTCAAAATAGGTAGCAGTTAACATGTCTAACAGAAAAAGCACATCCTGTTTCTCTATTCTATATGTAATCTCCTCCAGTTGTCTTAAGTTTCAAGGTGTAACTGCACTAAAGGTCGTAACAAGATCACTCAAAGCACATGCAAAGCACTGTGGCTAAAAATACTGTGAACCAAATTCTAAAGCATAGAAGATGAAGCCTGTTTTCAAAATTTTCTTATCAGATTATAATCAGAAAGTCTGTAAGTTCATTTTTTTAAAAAGAGCACATAATGTAAACTCATGACTGTATTTTCACTTTTGAAAACATAAGGTAATTATTGATTCCAAAATGTTTCTTAGGTTACAAAGGCCTGGAGACCACAGACCTTCTGTCATGTCTCACCATCCTCCCTCCTCCCCATTTTACATTTAGCTTTGCCCATAAGCCACTGCACTTACGTTTTCGATCATCGCCACATGCAACTTCAGCAAGGTACCGGAAGTAATCTCCCTTCATTTTCAGATAGAAGACCTTACTCTCTGGATTAGTTGCGTTGGCTATTAAATACTTATCCAACAATTCCTGAAAGAAAAGGTAAAACATTACACACTAATAAGAGGCTGTTATTACAGTCAAGAACTCATAATGATAGCAGTTAATTGTCAAGTCACAGCAACTACAACACCCCACCCCACACAGAAAGCATGAGCTGAGCGCGGGGTCTGGTGGTTGCCGCCGGCTGAATGCTTTGGTTCGTAGCAAGTCACAGCTTCTGGTGGAAAAGCTGGATTAGCCAAACACTTATTAGAAAGATCTACAGACTCATCCGTCCATTCTCCAGTCCGATTCCCAGTCAAGGCGCACGCCTGGGTTGCGGGCTCCCTCCCCAGCAGGGGTGTCCAGGGGGCAGCCTACGGGTGCTTCTCTCTTCCTCTCTTCTCCCTTCCTCTCTCTAAATTAACTTTAAAAAAAACATGTTAAAATACATATATATCCATGCCTGAAGTATAACATAATCCAGTCAGATGCTTACCTCTAAGCAGCACCATGAATACTGAGAGCCTTCAAATACAGACTTGCACGGTCTGTTCAACTATCATGAACAGCCTGACCAGTCAGGTTACAGACAAAACTAAGTAAAATCTTTGATTTTTACATGGTGGTTGCATTCCTGGTTAATTTTATATGCATTAAAATCATAAAAACAAACAAAAACTGTGTTTAAATGCGAAACAAAATTAGGGTTTGGCCTCAGATAAAAGTTTCTACACAAGTGAATGAGCACCTGGCCAGCCCATCCACCATATAGGACTAAGGGATGTCTAATGTCATCCATCCCCACCCACCAAGCGGCAGCATTGCCCCCCCCCCCCCCCCCCCCCCCCCGATCAGCAACACTGGGTGGGTCAAAGGTTTATACCAAAGTCCTTTGGGAGCACAACTGAGGAAATAACTGTTAAACAACTGGAAGAGGTTTTCTTAAGAAGGCATCAAGTGAGCTGTGTCTTTAAGGGTAAAGTAGGATTTCACAGACAGGCAGAAAGCATGGGGAACACGGGCATTCCAAGACAGAGCACCTGGGCACAGGAAAGGCACAACTGCACAAACTGCTAGAAAGTCACTGAAGATGGTAAACTTTTTAAAAAAAACCTTCCCAAATCACCAAGAATGCATTTTTAAAAGGCACCAAATTTCATAATATTCACCGTGAATTACATCTGAACACTTCAGAAGGGCGAGTGCTGGACCAGTAATCTGGTTCTAGAGTCTGGAGCAAGTTCCTTAGTTGATTTCCTCTTCTATAAAATAATCAAAATATTCTCCAGTTTTTAATAATCTGTGCTAATTCTAAGGTACTCAATCCAAAGGGCAACCTGTTAAGCAGATCAGCTTCTAGATAAAAATGTTTCCTTAATGTTTTTCCTTCACAAACTTCTGTAGCTGGCATGTGGAGCACGTGGCGCAGTGCCTATCACTCTGAGGCGTGTGTCGGGCGGCCATCAGCCGTGGGTGGCAGCACGCTGGAATGGACCTAACCGGCACACACAGCACAACCTGAAAATGATATAGCACTTCTCCTGGAATACTTGTTTGTTGAATTCCTCACCTTTTATCAAAGAGGTAACGTGTAATAGTTACCATCACTCTAACATGTCTAACAAAAAACCTCCCCATTCAGCTCTATCACTGTTTTGTTCCTTCAGCAAAGTTGTTTTGGAAAAAACCATTACCTTGTACTGGTATCTCCAATTCAAATTCAATGCCACAGGATTACTGTTCCCTGATCTACAGCTTCCCTTCAACACAGTAAGACTCTTGTTTCCATTTAAATAACAGGTAACAAGTGTACACCACAGAAAATTCAAAAGCAAAAAATCAAGTTTCTCTCCCTTTCCGGGGTCCTATCGACACCCAGTTCTTCCCCTCCCTCAGGGCACCCATCATCATTAGTTCTGTGTATGTTCCCCCAGGTATCTTATATATTTAAAACCCACGTATGTTCTCCCTCCCTCGTGTTAGCATATTACACACACTGCTCTTGCTTCTCATAATCATCCCTGACCACCCGTGTCCTTGTATGATTACCGCTTCCTATGCGCGTAACACTGCACAGCACTCCACTGCAGGGGCATAAGGTAATCATTTAAATAGTCTCCTCTGATGAACATGTCGGTTGCTTCAAGTCTTTTGATATTTCCAACAATGTACCAAATGAACACTCAATCCGTAGCGTAGACTGTTCACCCGTCCTCCTGGAGGCAACTTCCACTTACATCCCCACTAGCAAAGTACGACTGCTCCCATTTCTCAACAGCCCTCTGAACACAGTGCACTAGACTTTTTTCGTTTCCAATCTAAGAAGTGAGAGTGTCCGACTCTCGTTTGACCTGCAAGTCTCCAGCTTCATAAGCTACAGGTCGTAAGTGCAGTCGAGCACCTGTCTTTGCCCTCTGCCATTTCCTAGTGAAGTTTACCCTACAGATTGGTAGGAGCTCTGTATGTTAACGATTAGTTCACTTCCAGATGTAAGTCATATGAACTTCCCGTACTTAAAGATTTTGTCTGGCAATAAAACTATTAATAAAGTAAGTGTCTGCCTTTAAGGCTACACTTTCTAAAATGTGACAGCTAACCATGACAATCTGCTACCAGTAGAAAACGTTTCAGTAGAACAATCAAGGATCTCAAGATCTCAATACTTCAAGAGCCTACTATCCATTTTAAGATAACTGACAAGATGTGGATTCATTTGAGATTTTATTTGCAGGATTTTAACTAATTATCTACATGCTAATGACTCACAAATCAGCCCCAAACCTAGCCAGGCAATTTACTTTTACAGCTCTGTACCTCAGGTTACTCATCTGTAAAATAGTTAATGACACTCCCTACTTTGTGGGGTTGTTGTGAAAGTTAAATGAGTTAATAGAAATTGCTTAGAACACTGCTTAGTATATACACCTCAATCACCATGCACCGCCACATAAACCTCTCTCAAGCATTGCGATCAAGTGCACGCACCCCTGCATTGGCCACTGGGACTTTAAACTTACTTATTTACATACACACTCTCCATTTCCTGTCCTAGGAAAGGCACGCTGTGTCCTAGTTAGAAACCTGAGTGCCATCCTGTTTCTTCGGCCTCATAGTCACCCAAGCCCCTGGATGTAATTTTCTCCAAGTCCAGACTTTGTGTGGCCAGCTCCTCAGACAACTAAGCAGTGAACACTCGGGGGGCCTGTATATCCTTCCTACCTATAGACCCCGAGGAAGGACGACTTTATATCTCTAGACCCAACAACGTCCCCAGTCACCCAGGCTCGTCAGCACTACCTGACCTCTCTCCCCATTTCCCATCCTAGCCCTGGCTGTCAGGCCCTACTGATGTGACTTCTGCCACAGTATTTTTTTTTTTTTAATTGAGAGAAGGGAGAGGGAGAGGGAGGAGAGAGAAACATCAATGACAAGAATGACTGAACAGCTGTCTTCTGCACGCCCGCTACTGGGGATCGAGCCCACAACCCAGGCACGTGCCCTGACCAGGAATCGAATCGTAACCTCCTAGTTCACAGGTCGAAGCTCTCAACCACTGAACCACACCAGCTGGGCTGCCACAGTATTCTGATCTAATTTCACAGTCTCATTCCTACTTCTATTACTTGAGTTAACTATATCATTTCACCTCAATTAATCCAATAACCTAACTGATCTACCAGGTTTTAGGGTTCTTCTTTCGCTAATCCACTTTATGCTGTTGCCAATTAACCTTAAATTCCATTCTGGGCATGTTAATCCCCTGCTCAAAAATCCCAATGGCCTGTTAAAGAATAAATTTAAAGCCAAGCACTCATGGTCCTCCAGGATCAGACGAACCTAGAGCTTCCATGTAAATGGTAGAGGTACCAATCCTCTTAGCCATAATAACCGCATCTTGCCCAGTGTGCCATACAATACAGTCACCCTCCATGGGCCTGAACACAACAGGAGTGGGAAGCACTGCGTATGACTGACATCAAACCTTATTTCTATTACTGCCATTCCTGCACCAGCAGAAGAGCATGGAGCAACAATGAGGTGCCTCCCGGATTTTTAAATTGGCTCCCCAAGAGGCAAACCATACAGGCATTTGCTATGTCAGAGCTGGGAGCACAGCAGGTCTTGAGTGGGGATGAAAAAGCACATGCTGACACCATCTCCAGCACTACTAAGAGGAGAGGGCACTGGGTCCATGAACAGTCTTCCAACAGTGAGGCACTGTGCCGAGGCTGGATGCAGCCGCGGTGGACTAGTCCTTAAGATCATCCAACTACTGCCTCTGTTTCTGCCATCACCAAGCAATCTTCTAAGAGCTGATTTGCCTGCAAGCAAATAAACATGGCTAGACTACGACTCTGTCCAATTTATCATTCTTGAAGTTCCCCTCAGTGTGCCAACAAATTAGATTTGAAACCCATAAGGCCAAGGGGACAAACCCTGGACCATCAGTGTAAACCACTGTGTTACTCACGTGGCACCCTGCCAAACGAATAAACAATTCTTCCTTATCTTGATGGGGGAGGGGGAGAATCCCTAAAAAAGTGCTAATGGGCCTTCATATCTCCAATTTTTATTTATTAAAATTCATACAACTCTGGAGCATTCATGAATGTGAATATGCCTTCCTGGGAGAAAGGGTTAATTAACATCAACATCTGTGTAGACTAAAAACCACCTTTTATAAAGTGTTCAAACTCTTGAGATATAATTCTATAAGTAACGAAAGACCTAAACGCCAAGACTGGCTGGAATATTTGCCAAATTAATAAATTACTATTAACAAATGTCACCCCAATAAATTTAATAAGTAAAAAAAAATTAAGACTAATATGGCCCTGGCTGGTGTGGTTGGTTGGAGCACCGTCCTGTGCACCAGATGGTCTGGGTTTTGATTCCCAGTCAGGGTGCATACAGTAGGCAACCAATCTAAGTTTCTCTCCCTCTCTTGCCCCCTACCTCTCTAAAATCAATTTTAAAAAAAATAAAAAAAATGAATCAATGTGTAATGATAAACTGTCATCATGGTCAGAGGATAGATATGGATTCCTCAGACACAAAGGGACATGCGCCACTGTGGTTATACTGAAAGTAAAAACAAGCCAGAATAGTCCATGCAATCAAGTGGCTAATTACTTTGGTGGGTAAAAGAAAATAAGGAGCTTAAACCAGAGGATAATCAGGCAATGGGGAAGGGGCAGAAACAGGTAAAAAGAATCCCAGGCTCTCAATAAACACAGAAAAAGCTTTATTTATCTTCCTGCCCAAAATAGTCCTAAACTCTTTCTCCTGGTCTGTAAGATCTCTAGCTACCACCATCCCTTGGCCCAGGCAAAACAGTCACCAGTTAGTACTGCTATCAGCATCCACTAAACACAGTGGTGCTTTTTAGGGACAAGGAGGACCTTTTTGTAAGCACAGTGTACTCCCCTCTCCTCCCCTAAACAACCAGCACTTGAACCCCCAAACAATAAAAATGCTCTTGTATAGGAATGTCCATCATGTCTTCCAACACAGCTACAGAGCTATATGGTTGCATGGTGAAGACACAACAGAAAGAATTTTAGCCTCTGACAAGTAACAGAGTGTGTGTGAACTGTAATGTGCCAACATCAAAGAAAATCAGTCTCTGTCCCCTTACTTCCCCCAAAGCAGCTGAGCCAATTCCAAGTATTCCTAGAAACCAATGTAATGCCCAGTCCTTTGTCTCTGACCTCTGTCTGCTATATTCCCATACCTTAGCAACTGAATAGTGAGTGGCCTTAACAGCAATATAGAAATGTTATACACCTGCTCAAAGATTCCCAAATCTTTAGCCAAGATATGCAAGTTGGGAAGGACACTTAATACATCCATCGGTGACAATACTACGTTCTAAATCTGTCAATCTACACCAAAAACAATTACAAATACACAACCACAGTTTATCAACACTGACAGATCAGTACTAACAAAAGAACCGAGGCAAATATACTTCCTTTCCCTCAGAGAACTTGTAATTTACTAGTATCCAGAAACCACTTCAACCATTGATCTGTGAAGGAAAAGACAAATGATAGTGGGAAAACAAGTTTTTTAAAATGGAAAAAAAAACACAGAACAGTAAGTCAAATCTCAGTTTGGTCATAAGTAATCCATGTGAACAGACATTCTGATACCTAATAAAAAGGAATGTTCTAATAATTAAAATAGGTCAAAACCACCTTGCTGGCTTAGTAAATAGGTCAAGTTTTGCTATATCCTAGGAACTCTATTAAAAATAGTTAATAGGTTCTACTAGCGAAGACACCAGTGTACTTGCACACGAGCTCGGGCTTTTGTAAGACAGAACATTATGTGACAGATGGAATTAAGCCATTTCTACATTATAGAAATTATGTAATTATTTACAGATAAATCTTTCCCTCTATGAAAACCCATGCCACACACATTTACCTCTACTGTATTATATACAACCCTCTAGTCCAGCCTCTAGTCTATCAGCTCCATTACAGGGCACAAAGGAAAGAACAGGGTTAAAAGGAATTTTAGATGCTATGGTAAGAAAATTATTCTGCATTTGCAACTAAACTTAATGGGTTACTGCTAATATTCAACTGAACCACTAGGTGCATCACAAAAAATAACCTTGAAGTGTGAAGTACTGCTTAATAGTTTATAGAGGAAAAAGTAAAAAGTCCTGCCCTGGCTGGTGTGGCTCAGTTGGTCGGTTGTCATCCCAGGCACCAAAAGGTTTGTTTCCTGGTCAGGGCACATGCCCAAATTGCAGACTCAATCCCCAGTAGGGGGCGTGCAGGAGGCAGCCAATCCATGTTCCACTTTCACATCTATGTTTCTCTTTCTCCCTCTCCTTTCCTCTCTCTATAAAAATCAATATTTTTTTAAAATCTTTAAAAAAAAATGATAGGTATGAAATGAAAGGGTATCTATTCTTAGATACCCTTCACAGCTTACCAATAAATACAGAGCTGAATTGGGTGCACTTTACTTTAGAGACAGCTACAAGAGGAACTCGGGACATCGTAAACTCCAGACAATATAAAAGCGAGCCACTCTAGTGAAGGGCATGGATGTGTAAAGGCCCGATTCTCCCCCACTTCCTTCCACACAAGACAGAAAAGGGAAAGTAGTAAGATCTCAGGAGAATGGGGTATGTAAGAGGCTTTACAGTAAAAGGCGGTGGGAACAGAGTATGTACTAATCTAAAAACAGTGAATGACTTCACAGCTAACTAACTGGCTGAGTAACTAAGCAAATCAATGTGCCTTGGTTTCCTTACAGGTAAACAGGTCTCACCGACCCATAATTGCACACAGTGCAAGGAAACAGATCTGAGGGTATTAATGAGCTATAATTTATAACTGACTATGGAACGAGTGCAGTGACATCTAAATTGTATCTTGTAGGATGGGTGTGAAAAGCTTTACAAATAACAAAGCAGTGAGTAGTGGGATGGAAGCAAAATACGGGAGTGTTAGAAAGATCGCGGTAAAAGTTCAAGCATCCTTTAATCAGAAAATACAATGAAATGCGCAAATGTTAGGTGAATGCTTACGAGTTTGGATAAATGTATATACCCGTGTAACCCAAACCCACACCAACACAAAGAACATTACAATCACTACAGAAAGTTCCCTCCTGCCCCTTCCCAGTCAATCACTGCCTCCATTCCCAGAGACTGCTACTTTTCCTATTTTTCACCCATGGACTACCTTTGTGTGCTCTAGAATTTCATATAAACAGAGTCCACTATGTACTTTTTCATGCAAAGCCTCTTTCACTTAGCATGTTTTGGAAATCCATCTATATTGTACTGTGTGTCAGTAGTCCATTCCTTTTTACTGCTGAGTAGTATTCCACTGTATGAATATGTCTGCTTATCTATTTTCCTATTAATGGAATGTTTCAAGATTTCTGCTCTCAGAATAAAGCTGCGATGTTTTATAAGTGAAACTGTGAGACTTAAAAAATAAAAAAGTCTGGTAACTAGCTCTTTGTGAGAACAAAGGTAATCCTTATTACATCCAATACTAGACATGAGGAGGTAACCCTTCCACAGTCATTAGATTTTTGTTTTCCCCCAAACCTGCCTGCACTGGAGAGGGTCAGGGAAAATGGCCATTCTCAACAGCTGCTGATGAAGTATAAATGCACATAATCTTTGCAGAGGGCTATCTGGGAGAGATTAAAAAAAAAAAAAAAAAAAAGTGTATCTTAGGATAAGGGGTTGAGACAAAGGTCATCCTGTCTCCGTCTTACTCCAAGGTCGCCACTTGTCTTGACAGGCTTTGTTCCACACCCCAGAAGGGCTCGGTGGACCCCTTTAATTCCATTGATTTCACCTCACCTCATACCCGAGTTCTTAATGACTCACAAACACCTTACACATGCTATTTAACCACTGCCCAGTTGTCATACAACTTATTAACCTTTTTCGTTTAAGCTTTGAATTAGGATTAGCAATGATGTCTGTATACCCTTCCCTGAAGCCATTTCACTAAAGTCATTATTAGCTTTCCAACGTTTCATATACCGTTGACATGTTCTCCAATCTGAACTTTAGAAACGACTCATTTTAGAGTTGAGAGGAAGTCAGAGCAGAGGCAGAACGGCTAGGACCTATATAACTTTACAGTCCCAAAAAAATCAGAATTGGAAAGGACCTAGAAATTTTAGCCTAACCCTCTGGTTTCAGAATCACAATGGGAGACAGATATAACTCAGTAAAAAAATCTTCTCCAACATCTCTCATTCTATCTACAAAGAGTTTGGTCATTTGGGCCCTTTTAATCTTCTTTTCTCCTTACACATTTGATTTTTAACATTTTCTCTGCCTTTACAGTTCAGTAGCCTCTCTCAGCACAGGGCTCATCAAAGTTGTTGAGTTGCCCACCATGTTCATGTTGAGCAAGTAGTTCTGCCCCCAACCTACTCTTGGACAGGGAAAAAAGAGGCTGGGAATCTCTGCTATTTAGGACCAAAACTTTGCCTATCGTCCATGTTACTTTTACTAGTCTTCTATAACTAGTCTCACCTCCTTCCTCCACACCAAAGTCTCCTTCCTGTTCACCAAAGGAAAAAAGAAAACCTCACTGCAGCACTCATGTTCAGAAACGTCAGGTGTCACGCCTTTCCTCCCTGATTCAACAGACTCCTTACCATGAACTCTGGATGTTGCAAATGCTCACCACTGAAAATCATTCAGAAATCTCCAGTCTCCCCACTGCCAACCAAATGAGGGACATTTCCTCCAACACTTGTATACAGCTCTTACCTTCTTTCCCAGGCTCTCTTCCGACAACAGCTCTCTAGCACTCTGCTCCAGTCACATGGAAGGCCCACCGGGTAACCTCCTTCCTCCCGGAATACGACCCCCACCGTCCCTCCTCCTCCCTCGACGTTCACTCCAAAAACTGGTCTCAGGGAAGCCTTTCCCAAGGTTTCTGTCTCCTGAAGACTACTATAGGCAGCTTGTTCAAAACCACTTTATGAGAATTGTATTATTATGTTTGTGTATTTCTCACATGCATTCCTGGTAAATTGCTGGAGACAAATACCAGGGCTCTCAGCTCTATGCTTCCTCACTGCTCATCAGCAGCGCCTCACACATACTAAGCTCTCCAATACGGTTGCCAAATGGAAGATGGCCTTTCCCAGGATTTTTTTTTATAGGTTGGCCATTAAGTCTCTATTAGACTCAAGCCACTTTACCAATAAATATTTTACTTATACTTCAGATTAATCAAGTTAAACTCTTCTATTTCATTTGGTATGAAAAAACTGTCCTAGCCCTGGCCAGCATGTCTCGGTGGTTAGAGCATTAGCTCTCGCACCAAAGGGTAGTGGGGTTCGGCTCCACACCCTGCTAGGAGTATGTGCGGGGGGCAACTGATCACTGTCTCCCCACCCCCACTCTCTAAAATCAATGGAAAAAATATCCTCAGGCAAGGACTAGAAAAAAAACTGTCCTAATTTCAGGGGATATCACGGATCGAAATGATCTCTATGAATGATCTCTATGGTCTACTCTAATACACCTGGTCTCTCTTTCAAGTAACTTAGCAATTAAGCAAAACTCTCCTCCACTTATGCCATAAAAAACACCCTAACATTTATAAGAGCTACAGAGTAAAACAAATATTCCTTTGGCTCAGAATTAACTTGCTAGAGAACAGGAAAAATGTTGTGGTGATTTGGAATTACTGCAGAGTAAGTAACAAACTTCAAAGTAATCACTGAACAGGGAGAGGCTGAAATATGCTGCGTGAGCCCCCTACAAACCTAGAAAAGATTCTCACTAACATATGGAATTCTAATGCATCTTCCCGTGATAACGCTCAGTGTTGTCAATAGGCATCAACACTCACTACTGAAGTCTATCATCACTTTCAAGGTGGTAAACTTCGTGAACACAAGCAATTCAGTTCCAAGAGCTTTTTTCATAAGCGCCTCCTCTATGCCAGGCAGGGAGTGGAGGCTGAGACGATACAGGTGAGTATAACTAAAGCAAGCAGTCTCTGCACGGCTTTCTTTGCCCTTCACCAGCCATCTCCATCAACCATGATTTTGTTCAGATCACGTTATTGAAAACTAGGTTCAAGATGTTTACAAAAAAATACCTAAATAAAAACTCTGGCCTCACCAATCTGATGGGAGCAAGGAAGAGAACGCTGGAGGGAAAGCAGCATCCTCCCTCGATTCCCCCTTGAAAAATCACCGATCTAGCATGCTGGTCCTTTAAGTCCACCTGAACTACAACCAGGCACAAACACGGCAAAAGTCAGGAAACCTCTTGCAAAGTGGCGTAAAAAAAAAAGGGCAAATGTATATTTCATGCTTTATTGGTAGGAACTCCAATAACATTATTACGCTGGTTTTAAAATTTTAAACACTTATCTTTGATCTAGAGATCCGGGCCCTGACCAAGCTGGCCGCGCTCTCCCGGCGGGGTGAAGGGCGCTCAGCGCTGCACCCCCAGAACCGGCCTCGCCTAATCCACACCAGGAAGGGGTCCGGTTCAGCACCCCGGGGCCCCAACATCAGGGGCACGTTACTAAACACGGAAACTTACCCCGGGAATTGTGTTCCTCAGGCCTAGCTGTTACCTTTTTCACATTTTCCGAACTCCCCCCTTCTCCCTTTTTAACAGGAGAAAAAAGCTCAACAGATACTCTTAGCTGAAAAAAAAAAAATGAAGCGTCTGCTCAGCTTTTCCAAGCAGATTCCCATTACCGGGTTGGGAGGAAAACCGCACATACATGTGTGTCTATGGGAAGGTGGCTGCGCCTTCTTCCGACCCAAGCCTGGAGCCCGAGGGCTGGTGGAAGACCTTCACGGGGGTCCCAGACGCCCTCGGGGGGGGGGGGGGGGGCGAACGACGACTCCCGGCCCGCGCACCCCCGCCTGGAGGCTAGAAAGTTACACCGCGCGGCGGCAACCCGGGGAGGCATCTGCTCCCGCGCCCTGGACAGGCGGCTTCTGGGTCGCAGCCGAAAGCCCACGCTCAGGACAAGGCCACCTTCGCCGGCCCCCGGCCCGCGTCTCCCCGCCGTCCCCGCGCGGCGCCCGCGCGCACTCACCAGGACCGTGGTGCAGATGGACCGCAGCTCCGACTCCACCTTCTCCCGGTAGTCCTTGATCAGCTGCAGCTTCTTGTCGGAGGTGTCGGTCTTCTGCTCGATGCTCGAGATGACCCTCCAGGCGGACCGGCGGCCCCCGACCACGTTCTTGTAGGCCACCGAGAGCAGGTTGCGCTCCTCGTTGGACAGCTCGGCGCCCTGCTCCGTCACGGCCTTCATGCAGGTGGCCATGTCGTCGTAGCGCTCGGCCTGCTCGGCCAGCTTCGCCTTCTGGATCAGCTCCGTCTTCTCCATGGGGACGCGAGGGCAGCGAGGGCGAGCACCGACCGGATCGGAGGAGGCGTGCGGAGGGCCTGCGGGGTGCGGGAGGGCGGGGGCGAGGGCGCGGGCAGGGGCGGGGGCGGCGCCGTCAGACAATGCGCCCGCCGCCCCGGCCGCCCGCCGCCGGCCCGCCGCCGCCCCTTTTGTCTGTCCCCGCACGCGCGGCCCAGTTGAATTTCCCTCCCCCGCCCACGCTCCCCGCGGCGCGCCCGGGACGCGCGGGGCACAGGCGGAGGCGGCTCAGGGCGGGCGCGAGAGGAGGAGGAAAAGGGCCGCGCCCGCCCGCCCGCCCGCCCGGCCGGCCCGGCCCAAGATGGAAGCGGCCGTTGGCTCGCACCTTCCCGCCCGAGCCGTCCCTACGGAGCGCGGCGGCGGGGCCGGGGCCGGGCGCTGCCCAGGGCCGGCTGCCCGCCCTCCCCCGAGGCCGCGCGGGCCGGGCCCGAGGCGCGCCGGGGGCGACCCCGGAGCTCACCTTCACGTCTCCGCGGCCGCGGGCGTCCCACCACTTCGCTCCGCTCCTGGCTCTCGCCGAGGACCCTCCCGTCTCAGCCTAGCCCGCAGCCGAGGGGCGGGGCGCGCGCGGCCGTCCTCCCGCCCGCCGCCCAATGACGCGCCGCGCTGCCCCCGCGGGGTCCCGCCTCCCGCCCCGCCGCTGGCCAATGAGAGCTAAGCGCGCGGAAGGGGGCCCGGGGGGCGGGGCGGGCGGGGAAGCGGCGGCCGGGAGGGGGGTCGGCTCGGGCAAGTTCGGTTGGCCCGCAGGCTGCGGCTCTGGCCACGGGGTTTCCTCCAATTAGATCCAGGGTAAAAGGACGTCACTGTTGCCATTGCGATGCCGCGACCGACTCCCCTCGTCCTGGCCGCCGGCCCCGGCTCCCGTGGGCGCGGCGCGGGCGCCCCGGGCTCGCGCGGCCTGGCCCGCGGGGCGGCGGGTGCGCTGCAGCCCGGGCGCCGGGGCGGCTGCGGCCACGCCCGGCCCGCGGGGCGCACGGGCGGCGGTCCCGCTGCACACGCGCCTTTCTTCCCTCCGCCTTCCCGGTGGTGACAAAGGTCTGGAGCTCGGGACACCGGACCCAGCCGGCGGCGGCGAAGTAGAAAGAATCGCATTCCCGTGAAAGAGGAATCAGCTCCTGGAGAGAGGGGCCGGGCGTATGGCTTTTACAGCGTAAATCCACGCTTTCAGCCGGGCACCCCAAACCTGAAATTCCCCGGTAAAGTACCCCCCAAAAGTCCAGGCAGGTCTCTCTGGCAATGCCAGGTATGATTTTCTTTAAAGGAGAAATGACATTAAGGACAATTTGGAGAAAAACACCCATTATCCACCCCCGTCCCCCCAAAAAGCAACCGGTTTTCTGTATTTCTTTCCAGCCTTTTCAGGTTATGCATCTAAATACATATTTTTCACATCACTGTGTCGTGGGGACACACTTTTTATTTCATGGTATTATGTTTGAGAGGACACTTGAAAAAGCTCAACTCTCCCTGGATGTTGACTTTGACTTTCTCCTAGCGAACGCCCTTGGGAGGCGAGAGAGGTGGCCCCAGATGCCTTCTATTTAGGGTCATCGCTGGCACTTCCCTTTCTCTCTAAACTAGACGCTGCCCTCCAGCCGCTGGCTTCTGTCCTGGCACTTCCCCAGCGCCCTACCCTAAGGAAGGTGACTGTCCTGGGTGTCTGGGAAGTGGCCTTTGTGTCGTCGTAAGGTGAGACCTGCCATCTGTGCTCACTCAGAGGGAGAATGGGTCACTTGAAGGCAAAGAATGCCACGGCCAAGAAAGAATTTCAGATTCCAAGTGGAGACGGGAGCAGATCCGAAGACTCTCGGGCACGGAAGATCTGAGCGTGGGGACAGATAGCAGGAGGTGCCGACTTTCCAGAAGTCTACGCTCCCGCCCAGCTGCCCCTCCCTGTCCTGACTTGTAAAGGTTGCTTTGTGCTTTGACAGACAGGAGAGGCCTGGGCTGGAAAGGGCCTATGTCTTAATGCAGAAATGCCTCACTATGTTCCCGCATTCTAATGGAGGGCCCTGCTGTTATTTCTGGAATCCCTGGGGCCAGGCTGCAGACACACGAATGTTTATGGCCATGTGGGCTGGGGTGGAGCTGGACACCAAGAAATCCCATTGGAAAGAATTTGCATGTGAAGGTCAGATAAAATGCTTTCTGTATGACCAGTCAATTTCGAGCTTACCAGAATTAGAGACCGCTCAGGCAGGGGAGCAACCAGTGGAGGTAGATGGGGGACTTGGCGACTCCAGAGGGGGACTGTCAGGGGACTGACCCTCTGTGGTAGGGAGGGAGGGAGGGAAGGGGTAAGCACACTAATTCTTTGTCAGAAAGTCTGGTCTGTGCTGCCATCTCCCCAGGTGACCTTGGGCAAGATTTTACTGCTCTCTTAGTCTCTGAAATTTCTGCTTTCATTCAATCATCAAATATTTATTGAGCACCAACTCCTATAGTTATGATCATCTGGAATCATGGGTGAAAACTGCTTCGAAACAATGGCACCCTAGGAGATTGTTAAGAATTTTATGAGGGAACAGAGGAATGAGTTCCTCTCTAAGTTCCTCTGCACCTGAAAGAACTCAGGCTGAGAACACCGAGGCTCTGGGAAGTCCCTGCGCACGTAAAGAGCTAACGTTTATTGAGTGATTACATGTGTCAAACACGATTTTAAGTCATTGGCAAGTACGTACGTATTATTAACTAATTTAATCTGCCTAATACCACTGTGAAGTCGTGGCGGTGTTCTGACCATCATCTCCATTTCATAGATCAGGAAATTGGGGCACAGGGAGGTCAGGTGTCCTGTACAGACTCACAGCTCGTGAGTGGCAGAGCCTGGGTGCGAACGGTCTCTGCACCAAAGCCCAGCCATGTAACCACGCCGCCAAATCTTTGCTCAGTGCTGTGGGGACTCTCAGAGAGACCAGACTAGGCTTTGTCCTGCAGGAGTTGCATCCTAGTAAATATAAAACGTGTTAAACATCGTCATTCAATGTGCTGGGAAGAACTCTGGGGAGCAGGCAGCTAACAGAAAGTACCTAGAAGCTGTTGTTTTTTTGTTTGTTTGATGGTCTCGTTTTTTTTTCTAAATTACTTGGGGAGGAGAAGCCGCTGGAGCAGGAGGGAGCACACTGAACTTGAAGCCAGATCTCAGATCCCAGCCCTGCTCTTCATTTGCGGTGTGATCTTGGACACCAGGATCCTCTCTGAACCTCAGTTTCCTAACCTGTTCGATAACCCCTGCCTCTACGGGGTTGTGGAGTTATCACATAGGAAAACGCTGGGCCCACAGCAAGTGCTCAGTAAATATTAGTTTTTTCCTTCTTTCCCTCGGCTTGGGGGTGCCAGGGGAGGGAGGGAGAGGCTGGTCATGCTGCAGGGGGCCTTGGAGCCTTATAACACGTTAGTGAAGGCTTACCTCCCGAATCGTGTTGTAATTAGTGGAGTTAATGGGCTGCAGAATGGCCACATTCAGTCTACATTTCAGAATGAATGAGTCCTCCTGGTTGAGTTTACTCTCGTAAATTGTTTTGGTGGTTTATTTGCCCAGAGCAGTAGGCCATTGGAGAGGGAGAGGGCTTCTCCCACTCCTGCCATATGGCAGATAGTTTACTGACAAACATCTGAGTGGGACTGTTCATATTATTCTCAAATCTTCTGTTTAGAGAGTAGTTGAAGAGTTGCCCCCACCGGCCACTCCACCGGGGTGAGATTCGTGGAGAGCAGGGACAGGTAGGTTACTCAAGGGAGCCTGGTTAGGAACGTCTTCCTGCACATTCCCTGGCTTAGGGCCAGCTCAGGCCTGTAGCATCATCTCCCATCAGGCTTGCAGTGCGCTGGGCTGATTCTTAGCAGGAGCAGCCCTCTGTGCCCGTGGTCGCCCCCTTCCTGGCATCATCTGGACACCCCTCGGCCACCAGCCCTTCTCCATTTCTCGCTGAGTGCTCTCAGGAAAAAAATCAGATTGAGTCATTCCATCATTAAAACACAGACAAGTCGCCCTAGCAGGTGTGGCTCAGCTGTTAGAGCGTGGACCCTCTGACCGAAGGGTCCCGGGTTCGATTCCAGGTCAAAGGCATGTACCTCGGTTGCAGGTTCGATACCTGGCCCTGGGTGGGGCCTGTGTGGGAGGGCAACCAGTTGATGTGTCTCTCTCACATGGATGTTTCTCTCTCTCTGTCTCTCTCCCCCTCCTCACTGTCTTTAAAAAAGATCAATGGAAAAAATATTCTCGGGTGAGAATTAAAAAAAAAAGACCAGTCTATGCCTACAAGGAGCTTGGTGGAAAGCACAGAGGAGGGGCGCCTGACCCGGAGCTCAGGGAAGAGCAGGGACGGCTGTCTTCCTTTTCAGTTCTCCGTGCTCCCAGCCTGCTTTCGGAGCCCACGGGGGTGTAGCAGGGGCTGCTTGGAAAGTCAGGAGAGAATCAAATCACTCCTGGGATTCCCTCAGACATCCACTGCACGCTCTCACCAGATGACTCAGGATGGAGGCAGAGCCAGCTCTGGGGCCAGCCCAGGCCTGTCCCCACGGCTGGCCTGGGATCCCGCCTATTTGTAAGGTCTGTGCAAGGCAATCAGTTGGCAGGGTGGAGACAACAAACCCACCAAAAACTAATGAAAAAGCCCGAGGGGCTGGTGTATCTAGTGGAAAGGCACCCGACCATGCGCTTCAGATGGGCCCGGGACGGAGCAATGAGTCTTAATCGTCGCGAAAGTGTTGGTTAAGCTCTCTTCTGATTGCTGTTGAAGTCACTTTTGTACCATATATATATCTCCAGAGTGTTGGTAGTTTTAAAATAAAGTTTTGGTACATAAAGCAACAAATCTTCAACCTTCTCCCAAACTGTGACTCACCCGCAGACAATTCGGGAGAGCGGAACGGATGAATGAACACGAAGCAGCTAGGGAACAATGCACACTGGGTGGACTGTTTGGCTCTCACAGTCAGTGCTCCGAGCTGAGAGGAGGGAGACGGGAGTGTGGGCTGGACAGCAGAGGAGACGTCGGGCACCAGAAGGCAACAGAGAAAAAGGGGTCGCGACGGGAAAGGGGAGAGCCACCCAGATGACGACAGTCTGTGTTTCCATCCTTCCCGCTGCCCAGTGGAGGCCTCTGGAAGGGCAGGAGGACCTCAGTGGCCCCTTCTTGTGCAGGAGTCAGCTTTGGACAGGGCTGAACTTAGAAGGTGGCTCTGGACAACAGGCTGGAATGCGGACCGTCCAAGGAGAGCCGGGCGTCCGTAGTCCCGAGGTGCAATCTCTTCCATCTCTTCACCTCCGCCTGCCATAACTAGCTCAGCCACAGCTTAACAAGTGCAGGCCGCACCAGGGAGACTGGTTACGTGGACCTCCTGGTCCCTTCAGCGATGTGATCTTGTAAAAAATGCAAGTCTGACCTTTGCATTACTTTCCTGTGGCTTCGTGTAGCTGCAGCTCATCATATTGGTTGGACTCAGAAGCCCAATGGCCTGGGTTGGAACCCTGGCTTTATCCTAGGCAGGTTACCTAATGACCCTGTGCCTCGGTTTCCCCACTTGTAAAATGGGGATTATGATGATATAATACCTATCTCGTAGGGTGGTTATGAGGATTCAGTGAGCTAATAATATTGATCAAGAGCTTTGACCAGTGCTACCTATGTGTTTGTATAGAGTCCATTCAAGATCCTTAAGGTGACCTGTAAGCCTCCAGTGACCTCACCCCCACTCCTTTCCTGTCTTATCTCCCTGCCCCGTCCCTCCTCCTCCTGTGTTTCAGCCCTCTGAGCTTTGTTCCTGCTGTTCCCTCCTCCCTCACATCTTTACCTGGTTAATGACTCATCTCCCAAGTCTCAGAAGAAAGTCTCCCAAGTCTCTTGGGGCTGTCCGTGGGCTCCGCCCCCCTCCCAGCTAGCTGAGCTCCTCCAGTCCTGTGCACTCCCAGCCCTTCAGTAGGAAACAGATGACATCAGTTGTCCTGGGTCTGCTTCCCCACTGGTGGAAGGCACCAGGAAGGTGGGGCTGTGTCTCCCTGACCTGCCTGGGTAGCCCCGGTGCCTAGTGGAGTGCTTGGTGGCTAAACTGGGTGCCAGGAAATGGACAACTGAATGGATGGATTAACAAAGGATGGATGGAGGAGTCACAGGCAAGCACGCAAGGCCCTAGGACAGGGTGGACTGAGGCTGCTACTCAGGATGGCTTCAGGCTCTGGCCCGAGTCCAGTCCCCAGCTGGAGGCCCCCGTGACTTAGCTGGGAGGAGCTGGAAGCTCCAGGCAGCCCCCGATGGCCCTCTTCCCCTCTGTCCAGTCCAGCTCTGTAAACAAACTCTCAATTGCCCTAGAGGCCTGGTAATGAAGAGAACCCAGGGAAATAACCTTTTGTGGAGGAAAGAACCCGTCTGCCTATGAACAGTTCCCTGATTTATCTGGACAACTTCTCTTCTGGATTTTCTTAAACCCAGAATAAGCCCAGGAAAAAAATTTGGGGGCCTCAAACACCAAAACAAACATAAATAAAAGCTTGTTCCATCAAAAGCCACCCCTGGAAGAAAGGAGAGGATGCTACCCGGCTCAGCTGTTAATATGCCATGCGGTGCCTGGAGACAGCGATGGCCCTGATCAATGTTAACGAGCCCCGGCTCCCCGGCCACTCCCGCTGCTCCTGGATCTGAAACTCAGAGACCCGCCAGCCAGAGCAGTCACCCCAGCACCACTCGCAGGATCATACGTGAGCAGATTGCCCAAATGTGTTCAAACCAACACAGGAGCTGTGACAGCCAGAGCCGTCGCACAGCTTCCTAAAGTAAAGGGGAAAAGGCGGCAACTTGTCACTTCTTGGGCCTGTGGGTTTAAAACACAAGACCAAATAAAAGAAAAAAATTTTTCTTAATCCTCAACTGAGGATATTTTTTCCATTGCTTTTCAGAGAGAGTGGGGGGGGGGGGGAGAGAAACATCGATGTGAGAGACACATCGATTGGTTGCCTCCTGCACATGCCACAACCAAGGCCGGGATCAAGCCTGCAACTGAGGTACATGCCCTTGGTGGGAGGCAACCAATCAATGTGTCTCTCTCCCCCTCCCTCCCTCCCTTCAATTCTCTCTAAAAATCAATAGTTGCCTCGTGTGAGGACTTAAATAAACAAATAAACAAACAAAACCATACTGCAGGCCTGTTGCTTCCACAGGCTGGACCTCAGACATTGATCCCGCTTCACCGACTCCATGGGAACCAGACCCTGGACCCAGGACCCTGGACCCCGCATTGGCTCCATAGTCATTGAAACCCAAGGCACCCTTGCTGTTGTCCCTGGAAAGAATTCTCCACAATCTCTGCCTCTCTGGGTCATTCACTCTAGATTCAACATCCTGAGTGGGGCGTCTGGCCAAGCTTGAGTCAAGGGCCAGGCCTCACTGCAAGACCAGCTGGGGAAGCAGATATCTGGAGTATACGCCTCCCAGAGAGAAAGGTGGGCCCTGCCTCCCACTAAGACTCATTGAGTGGGAGTTCCTCAGACAAAGGAAGGGGCTTCAGATGCTAGGCCTGAGAAGAGCCCAGATCCCCCACGATTATACTGGGGCTTCCAGGCTGCACTGTGGTGGAAAGCAAAGGCCACGGGGGCCACGTGAAGGTTGGAGCCTGGGAAAAGCCTTAGCCTGGATCTCATCTTTCTCTCTCTAAAAAAAAGGGGGACTTTGCTGTCACTGACACCCCTACCTGGAAGGCTTGACCTCACTCAAACTTGACCTCCTTCCAGATCCATAAACACCTCTCTCATAGAAGATGCTATTCCACCTCTCGATGGCATCACAGTTTTCAGACATGAATGACTTCATTTATGTATGTTTTATAAAGCTCCCCCAGGGTGGAGACAAAAATTGTATTCATTAAATAGTTAACAAACATTTACTGAGTGTCTGCTAAGCCTTGGGGAGACAGAAGGGACAAAGACAGGGCCTGTGCCTTGGAGAGGAAGGTCGTATCTGGTGCCAGGTGTGTGGAGGTGTGAAGGCTTCCCAGAGGAGGTGACCCGGTTTAAATGGGTCTTAAAGATTAAGATGTTCTTGGCCACTGACAGGAGGGTAAGCAGGGCACCCCAGAGAGAGGGAACAGCAAACAGAGGCAAGTGGGAAGGAGCATGTATTTGGGTAACAGAATGGGTGGCACGTGGTGTGTGTCGGTGTGCACATGTGTGTGCTCCACATTCTCAGGAGCCTTGAATGTCTTTTGAGGAATGGGAATGTATCCTGAAACCATTAGAAACCATCAGATATTCTTTTCTTTTCCTTTTTTAAATATATCTTTATTGATTTCAGAGAGAGGAAGGAAGAGGGGGAGGGAGAAATAGAAACGTCAATGATGAGAGTCATGGATTGGCTGCCTCCTGCACGCCCCCCAACTGGGGATCAATCCCACAACCCGGGCATGTGCCCTGACCGGGAATCGAACCGCGATCTCCTAGATCCTAGGTCGATGCTCAGCTGCTGAGCCACGCCTGGCTGGGCCCATCAGATATTCTTTATTTTTATTTTTTTATTGTGGTAGAAGAAACATAAAATGAACTATTTTAACCATTTTTAAGTGGCATTAAGTACATTCCGGTCATTGTGCACCAGTCACCACCATCCATCTCCAAAGATTTTTAATCTTCTCAGACTGGAACTCTATGTCCATTAAGCAACAACTAACTCCCCCCCCCCCCATCACGGCTCTGGTCACCACCATCTACCTTCTGTCTCTAGCATCACACACTTTTATGCAAGAGAATGGTCTGATGGGATTTTCTGGAAGGGCCCCTGGTTAGAAGCTGCTGCAGAAAACTCCAAAAGAGCTGAGGAGGCGATGGTGGAGGACAGGAGGGGAGGGGTAAGGGAATCTCAGAGATTCTGATGAGATGTATGAGTTGAGAGCCAGCCAAGGTTACTCCAAGCTGTCTTTTTCTATTTTGTTTTCTCTATATTGAACCCCACGCCCCTCCTTGTATGAGGAAGACAGAAGATTTACTATCCTATAAAGTTGAGTTTTAGATAATCCTCTGACCCTATCGGCTCACAAATATTTCAAAATTACAGCTTATATAGATGGCAAAATACATCCCCACATCAATATTGAAGGCTGCGCAGGCTGACTCTGAGAGAGGTTTGAACGTTCCACGCTTTGATCCATCCTTAAAAGAGGAATAATTTACGAGAGGAGTTTACGGTCCTTGGATGTGCAACGGCGATTTGGAACAGTTTCCGTGCTCAGAAAAAATGATTAAAAGACAGCTGGGTACATCGCAGGGCTGGAGCGGATCTCAGCCAACCAGATTCCAGCTCTGTTCTGTCATGAGCGAGTTACTTAACCCCCCTGCACCCCTGTGCCCTCTTTACTGAAAGGGTCGTTGATTAAATGAGCTGATTTGTGTAACAGCAGATGAGAGATGGGCTGAAAAGGGAGGGAGGAGTGAGAACACAAACGTGGTAAACACATTTCGCGTTTGCAGAGAGATCTGTAATTTACATGTTACATTCATTCAATTCCCATGATCTTTTGAGCTTTATCTGTACGCGAGATTTGTCTTCTGATCTTCCCATCAGTCCTCATTTACCTCTGTCCCTGACTAACGGGCACATCTGAGACACCACACAGTGTAGACCCGTTTTACAGATGAGGAAACCGAACTCAGACCAGGTAATGTGATATCTGAGAGCTCCCAGCCAGTGAGTGGCAGGGCCAAGACTAAACCCACATCTCCGCATTTCCCGGGACTGGGTCCCACTCCTTCACACTGGGTGTGCAAAGCAAGCCCTGAGGAGCTGCAACAGCGTCTTATTTATTTAGGAACTGAAATGGTCTATGAAATGATACTTGGGGCAAAGAAATCCAGAATCTCGTCTAAAGTTCAGAAAATCAACGAAACCCGTGACTTGTTGAGCAGGCTTCAGTTGCGTAAGCATAATTCTTAGTTTGGAAAAAATGTGCTTAATGATGGGAATGTACTTAATGCCACTGAACCATATACTTAAAAATGGTTAAAATAGCCCTGGCCGGTTTGGCTTAGTGGTGAGAGCATCGGCCAGTGGACGGAAGGGTCCAGGGTTTGATTCCCGCCAAGGGCACGTACCTGGGTGTCTCTCACATCAATGCTTCTCTCTCTCCCTTCTACTCGCTGGAAAAAAAAAAAAAAAAAAGCAATGGGAAAAATATCCTCGGGAGAGAATTAAAAGAAAAAAAGTTAAAATAGTCAATTTTATGTCCATTTTACCACAATTATAAAATCTGATGATTTCTAATGGTTTCGGGATACAATACCCGTTCCCTCAGAATGTGCCCCACTCTTGCCCGACACACACGCACACACACACTGGGGCTTCCTTCTAGGCTCCCTTAGAAGCCCACTTCTGAGGCCACCTGTCCATTGCTCAATAATGGAGCCGGTTTGCACACGGTCCACCTGCAGGAACCCACCCCTCTCCCGATCCTCCCACTGACTTCCCTTCACGCCTGTCCTCTCTTAAAGTCACCCTCAGATGCCATCGATCCCACCGGCATTCTCTGCAGGTTGCAGCCTTATTGGTTTACAGAGACAATAAATATTAGGGGATTAGAAGCTGCGTGCTCCTGGCTTTTCTGGCGTGTGCCGGCCCTGCGAGCAGGCAGGGGTTGCGGGACAGACGCAGGGCCAGACAGCAGCTGCTGCGTGGGCAGAGCGCCCGAGAGGGCTTTGTCGGGGCGAGCGGCCTCCGGCGACGGCCTCGTGCCTGAGAGCCTCCCTGCGGCTTCAATACCAGTCCGCCCTGCAGCCCAAGATTGTGACCGTACCTTCCTGTCCCTGGCCCATTCCTGTCCGGCCCCACCCCACCTCAGGTAGTATCTTCTAAGCTGGAAGTCAGTAGGCAGCCCCTCTGCCAGCCTCTGAGGGAGGCTTGGAACCAGCCATGGATGGGCACCCGGAGGCACCCTAGTTGTGCGGGGCAGGGGGCAATGTCCACATTTGGTGTCAGGCAGAAAAAAATGCATATCTCAACTCTACCAGTTACTAGCTTTGTGACTTTGGGAAGGTCACCTGCCTTTTCGGAGCCCAGGCCAGCGCTGTCCGATGTGGTAGCCACCCACCCCATGTGGCTACTGCACACGTGGGATGTGGACATCTGAACTGAGATGCACTGTAAGTGTAAAATGAACACTGGGCTTCCTCCCCTGCCGGGTCCAACAGTGACTGGAGACACTGCAGGGGGAGCGATTTCCCTGGCCCCAGGAGGCCTGGGCCTGAGGCCAGCGCAGCTCTGGAGAGGCCTCTGTGGAAGGTCCTCCTGCCCACGCATCACACTCATGGGGACAGCAGATGGCAGGGAGGCCAGGCAGGTGCTGCAGATGGCGGCCTCTTGGTACCGGCCTCACCCTCTACCTGCATGCCTGTGGCGTGGCACCGAGAGAGCATTCCATCTACCCAGACTCGGCCTGCGCCCCGGGTGCCACCACTGGGGGGCAATGGGGTGTAGACTATGCCAGCAGGAGTTTCCAGCTCTGGCTTTGCCACCTCCTGCCTGGGTGACCTTAGACAGCTACTTCATTCAAACGTGAACTTGTTCATTCTTAAATGTACTGGGCTCCAGGGCTGCCGCTGAGCAATTCTCCAGGTTTTTTTCTTTTTTTTTTTGCCTTGTTTCCTGGCAGATGCATCATTCCAGTCTCTGCCTCTGTTGCCACATGGCCATCTTCTCGTGTCTTTGTCTTCACGTGGCATTCTTCTTTCTTATAAGGACACCTGTCGTATTGGATTAAGGGTCTGTCTTACTCCAGTTTTACCTCATTTTAATTAATTATACCTATATATTTCCAAATAAGATCGCGTTCTGATGTACTGGGGGTTAGGATTTCAACACATCTTTTTGGGTGACATAAATTCAACCCATGACACACCAGGAGGAGCTGAGGTCAAAGTCTCCTGCCTGCGCCCTGGTTTGGCTGCTTCCCTCCACTGGAAGCCACAGACCCCTCTCCTGTCAGCCACCCTCTTTGAGTCTGGTCATCACTTTTCCCCTTTGCGCTGGAACTGTATCCATTTCTTATTGTTTTCTCTAATCCTTTCACCATCGTTCTGTAAATAGTTCCTGATTAAACTCTCCTCCAATTTCCCAATTTGTGCTTCCATTTCTGACACAGTGCCTTGCTATCCACCCACCCATCCATCCACCCATCTACCCACCCGTTCATCATCCACCATCCATTCATCATCCATCCATTTATTCATTCACCCATCTATCTACCTACTCATCCATCCATCCATCCATCCATCCATCCACCCACCTATCCACCCATCTGCCTATTCACCTCCCATTCACCCCCTCGCCCACCTACCCCCCCCATTCATTCATCCATCCACCCGTTCACTCTTCCATTCTGCACAGTGCGGAGTTCATTGCGGGTGCCCAGTACATTCAGCAAACACTGAGCATCTACACTGTGGTCAATGCTCAGTCCTGTGTCAGGAATGTAGTAAGTAAAACACAGTCCCTGTTCTCCAGAAGCTGGTGATACAGTCCAGGGGTAAGAATAAAATATATACACTCATTTCCTAAGAGTTCTCTGCATCTAGTGGCCAAAAACCAAAAAAGACACACACAAAAACAAACTTAGAGAATTACTCAGCAAGATTTGGAGTGGACTTAGGAGGTGCATTCTGGGATCTGTTATTTTTAAAATTTGAAGTATTTTGGGTCTGAAATTTTCTGGTTGTCTTCTAAGAGACAGAGAGAGAGAGACTGGAGTAAATAATCAACATGTCCCTCTGGAAGAGACTTCCTCATGGCCAGCTGCCACCTGACAACGTCCTGGGAGGACGGCTTTCCCTGGGCCCCTGGGCCTGCCCTCCCTTCGCTCTCCGGTCCACCCAGGAGGGAAGCAGTTCTGCAACCAAACGGGAAGGGAGGCAGCCAGAAGTGGTTCGCATTCATGGTGCCACCCCTGCAGTGGCTTCTTTGAACAGTCCCCCATGTAACCTGGCAGGGACTGAGCAGGTGGGACAGTGTCCCAGAAGCTCATCAAGGACCTGGGTCTCCTCCAAGGATGAGTGAAGTAGAGTCAATTCAGCAGGCCTTGGGCCAAACATCAATTCACCATGCCGGGCTTGGTGATACAAGGATAAGACACCAATCTGTTCCTGGGGGTCTCATGACCTAGCTGCACTGAGAATGATGCGGGGCGGGGTCTGGGAGACTTGCCTGAGACCATGCAGCCAGTCAGCAGGCATTTGGGGCAAGGTAGTGGTGAGACATATTCGATAAATACATATCAAGTGCCTACCATGTGCCTGGCATGGTCTGGATGCCAGGTGGAGTGGATGAGAGGCAGAGAGGGGACCTCTAACTTTAGAGGCCTCCCCTTGGGGGTGAGAGGGGCAGGCTGTGGGAGGAGGGGTGTACAAAGGCTACCAGGCTTCACCCTCCACGGGCTCCAAGAAGTGCAAAGAATGGAGCTGGGTGAGGACCTTGTCCTACCATTCTTTGTCACTCTGGAACCCAGCACGGGGAACTCTGCAGAATTTAAATGATTCCGAAGCCCTATAAAAATGGAGATATGGGAACAGTCTGCGTTCGCAAGCAGTCAGCAACACTGCCCAGTGGAAAGAGTGGAAAGGCGGCTCCCTCCCCTCTTTTCCTGTCTATCTCTATGGTGACCATTACCAGGACTGGTCAAGGTCAAACGCGCTCAACCAAGCTGCGGTGAATTCTCCCAGGGACTCCGGCAGCTGCATCTTGGGTGCATATCACCCCGTGAAAATCTTTTGTATTTCGCGTTGTGAGTCTCTCTATGCACGACAGCAAAGTCTCTTTGTTAGTACACAAAAATGATAAAAACATTAAATACATGTTTAAGAAAGGAAACCAAGCCATCCTTTTGCCATAGGACCGATTTAATTTTGGCATTTCCCTTCAGGCCTCCGCCTCTAGGCATGCGCATTTGAAACTCAGCGAACATACAATTTTGTATTCTGCTTACGAAGCCTTTTTTTTTTTTTTAAGCATTTGTTCTTTCATATAGATTCTGTCCTTGGGGACAATCTGTGGGCACATCAGTTTTCCTCTGAGGAGCGCAGCACTGAGAAGACAACGGGAGATGTTTTCGTTGCCTGTACTGGGTGTCTGTGAAATGCTTTGTTTGTCCGAGTTCTATAGACCAAGGAGTTAGAGCAAGAACAGAACAGACTTTCCTACAGATTATTCGTATTGTTATCTGAATGGGGTGTTCTCTCTGTTCGAGCGGGAACTTCCCACATAAATCGAATGGACACAGTGTTGTTGGTGAACCCTGGGCTTGCCACTCACTCTCTAGCTGTGGGGCCTTGGGCGTTTACCTAATTTTTTGGTAAAGTAAGGAAGGTGGGTGGCAGCTGTCCACTGGGCTGGGGAGGGGATCACGTGTGATACAGACTGGACTGTGATGCTCAGCGCGAGGTCCCTGCATAGGACTGCGTACACCTGTACTGTGGTGTCCCAGTGTGATGCCGGGACTGACCTTGAACAAGCCTCTCTGAGCCTCAGTCTGTTCATAGTTGAAATGGGGAAATGCAAGTCCCAATGAAACAAAACAAAATAAATACGGAAATGTTTTGTTAATTAAAATGTGTCTGTCCATCCGCCCGGTCCTCATTCCATCCATCTTCCTGTATTTGTTTGCCCTAGGCCTTAGTATGAGGGGTAGACATTCGGGGGTGAGTTCTGAAGTGTGTCCCACAACTGGGACCACAGCTGCTTCCAGGGACTCCCTCCCCGGGCCCCAGCTCCAAGTCCTGGGGTTCGGTGCAGAGCGGCACCTCCTTGCCATGGTTGTGCCCTGCTCTCGCCCCAGGGCCCGCTTCCCTGGGAGCTGGTGTGTAGGTGTTGAGGACTCCAAAAGAGCCAGGCTCCTGAAAAGCAGCAAGTGGGCACACAGTGGGGCCTGGGGACCAACAGGGACAGGCGGCCCCGCCCAGGTTGGGGAGATGCATAGAGCTCTGCAACTGTGGGCTGACAGTCACTTTCTTCCCTCCCTCCCTCCCGCCTCCCCTGACCCACTTTTCTCTCTCATTTCCCAGTTCTATGGCCCCTGAACCCCACCAATAGCCCACAGCCTCCTCCAAAGTCTGTGACCCGGGTGTGGCATGGTCCCCTCCACAGTTCTAGAAGTTTTTTAGAAACTTGAAAGAAAAACGTTTAAAACAAAACAAAATCAATTTTCAAGTTTTGAGCCACCTCTCTTGCAAATACAAACTTTTTAAATGCATGGCTTCTGCTGGGAAAGGAAGTCAGGGGAAAACCATTTACAGATTATGTCCGGTTTTGAAGTGAGAACCGTAGGTCTGAACCCAGCCCCCTAAACAGTCAACACAGCCCGAGGGGAGAGAGTGGGAAGCAAGGCTCACCCCAGGCACAGGGGCCCCGACCCTGCCCCGACCCTGCCCTGCCTGCTCAGCCGGCCCCTCGCCCACGCAGGACCCACAGAGACTAACCCATGGCGCATCTGGGTCTGCCTGTAGTGGGTGGTCAGTGCCTTTCCCTTTAAAATCTTTTTCATTGAGGTGCCACTGAGCACACTGCCGACTGCCCTCCTTTGTGAGCCTGCGCTCCCGGCTCCCATGCTAAGTGTCAGTTTTGGTTTTCACACGGGTGCAATTTCACATCTGCAAGTCCGGCTCTCCCCTGGGTCAAGCTCCTTCAAGACGGACATTGAGATACAAAACACACACACAGACACACACACGATTGTCTTTTCTCCCAGACTTTACTTTCTTCCTTCCCTCGCTTCTTCCTGAGACCATCTCCCAAATAAACTAGCAGCACACAAAGCCTCGTCTCGGGCCCTCCTTCTGGTGGGACCCAACTAGACACCCCCCTATTTCCAATCAATGGTGGATATGTCTAGAGGTTCCTTTATTTTTCTTTTTGGCATGTCGGCCCCCTAGGCGGTACTATGGGCTTCCTGCTGCACCATGTCTGTCACTGGGTGTGACAGGAGGGGGACCTACTAGTACTATGTACCTCAAAATATTAGGCATCCCCCTCAAAGGCTCGAGAGCCTAACTCTGACGTTTCCCTGTACCCCGTTTTGGAGCTCTCCTCCCTGCAGCTCTCTCTAAGCTGGTCTCCTCCTGCAGGTGGCACGATATTCCTTGAACGGGGAGACGTGTCTGGCTCCCCGTGGTACGCAGCTCTCAGAGCAGCAGAGGCGGCCCCCTTGCCCTCGCCAGAGCCTCCGCACGTGAGTCATTCCTGCCAGGGGTGTGTACACTTTAAAGTCCTCTGGGATGGAACACTTGGTACCACAAAAATAGAAGCTCATCAAAGGTGTGCTTTGCTCTCAGCTGGGTGGCTGTTAAGCAGCTCCTAGGAGCCTTAGCACCTTGCAATGGGAAGCAGAGGGGAAGGATGTCAGCGGGCCAGTGTGCTGGGCGCGCACGCACATGCGTCTGTGCGTGTGCGTGTGTACACCCAGGACCTCCTTCCCCTTAGGTGGCAAAAATCACCACCTACTGCATGTGAGTTCTCCTCCAAGAAGCCCTTCCCTGCTGTATTTCCCCTCCTGCCTGAAATACGCGAAATGGAACACGTTAAGGTGCGCGGCGGCTTGATGGGTGAAGACCGCGTGGAATTTCGAGTTAGCAGAGCCCACGATGCACTGCGTGACCCTGGACCAGTCACTGGACCAGTATGGGCCCTATGTTTCTTACCTTTAAGTTGGGCATGATAAAAACATATACAGTGTTAGAATGCTTTGACGTAACAAATCGAGTGAGAGAATGCATAGTGAAAAAAGAATATAGTGAGCGGTAAAGTCTTGCGGGACCCAGAGAGGGCGTTTCTGTGCCTCAGTGGGGAGAGATTTTCAGTTCTTTGTTGGACAGGTTTTGATAGAAATAGAGCGGGTGCTTAGTTGCAAACAATAGAAGTAGGCTCCGGCTAAAAGAAGAAGAAAAGATATTTATCGACAGTGTATTGAGTGGCTTTCAGACGTGCCAGGAGGCTGCAGAGCTAGGGGTGGCAATGATCAGGAGTGAAGGGCTCTGGGCAATGACCACAGTCATGCCACAACTCCACCACGAAACTGGAACACTGGCACAGCCACTTCTGAAAACAGGACAGCGTGGCATGCTCCATGGCTGCTGTGGCCTGGAACGTTCCATGGCCCAGTGGCATCTGGTGCCTTCTGCTGCCAGACTGTTCTCAGCACTTGCTGTGAGCTGGGTCTGAGTGGGCATCTGCGAGGCAGGCCCCAGTCACTGCCTGTGCCCCCCCAGTGGGTGGTGGGAAACCGGCTGACCGGGGAGACCCTTTATCAATAAGCAGGAGCAGCAGTGGAATGAGGCTGGGGGCTGCCAGAGGCCAAGATAAACATCGATGTTGTCACATTATCTATTATTGATCGATGCAAGACTTCCTAACAGATCCTGTTGAGGATCTACTGTGGCCCAGTATCATGGTGGCCACTGGTAGACAAGACACAGTTTCTGCTTCGAATCTAAAAACAAAATCATGTAAATTATGGGATGCTGGGTGATGGAGTAGTTTGTAGCCAGGATCTTTATGAAAATGTGGAGAAATGCTTTGGATATGCTACTCACAAAAAAAAATAAAGGAAAATACCAAATCATTTGTATACTCGATTACAAGGGTATAAAATCAGCGTGTGTAATATCAAAATGGAAAATGGCTATTTGGGGGTTAGGGTATTGGGATGATGGGCGATTATTATTTAAATTTTTTTTTTTCTTTAAGGCAATTGAAAAGAAACGGAGCAAGCTTTCTAACATATATTTAAGGCAAAGTGATGGTAACAGTGCTCAAAGCTTTAACGGTATCCCTGCGCCATACTCCAGGCAAGCCGTCAGGTTGACAGAAGGGGCTGCTGGGCCTGTCACCTGCTTCTTTCCCTTTGGAAAATCGGTTCCCAAGACTCCCGCAAGCGGCCTGTTCCTTAAACCCACTGCAGTGTTTCTTTGCAGCCAAAAGGACTCCTTTACCTGCCTTGGCCAGATAGCTCAGCTGGGTAGAGCATCATCTCCATATGCCAAGGTTGTGGGTTCAATCCCTAACCAATGAATGCATAAAATAAGTGGAACAACAAATCAATGCTTCTCTCTCTGTCTCTCTTTAAAAAAAAGAAAAAGGACTCCTTTACCCTCTGTTCTCCCAGCTCCATAGCACGAGTTTCCTGGCCCAGGCCTGACCCCTGACCCCATCAGGACCTCAGCTTCACATGGATCTGGCAACGGGTATATCCAGAGCAAGTCCAGGGCAAGAGGACAGTGGGTGACACCTGCGCTGATGAGATAGAACTTGGCAAACAGAGAATGAGACCTGGCTGCAGTTAATGTTGCTGACACCCAGGAATATTGTAACAGCGTGGCCTTCGTGGGACTGGGATGGATCAACGAGAGTGATGAAATAAGATGATCTGGCCCAGAACAAGGGAGGCTACGCCACGCACTCCAGCGGGAGAGTTAAGCAATACCTACCGAGGTGAGATGGACTGGTAACCCCAGATTCTCTCAGGAGTGACCTTTTTATCTTAGATCAATAAAAACCTCAGTCTGAGCACTCAGAAACATACTTTCAAGGGCTGCCCCGAATAGTTCATTCGACAGCGCAGGTGCAATTAACTGCAGCTGAACTCTCAGATCCCAAGGCCAAGTCCAAAGTACGAGAACCTCTGTAGGAACAGTTCAGGCAAAGACACGTCGTAGCTGCTGCTTCCTGCTCTGGAGGGGAGCCTGGGAAGGGTGAAGTCTGTTGGGATGGGCCAGGCCTTGCCCTTGCTCAAGACCGATAGGCTTTGCTTTCCTTGGGTTGGTGCCAGCCTGCGTCAGACATTGGGTTTGATGGTGGGCAGGCACGTCCTTCTTTGGGGCCATTGGCAGAACTTGAGGTTTGGGTGGAGATCCTGAGACATCACCAGGCTGGGCTGCCTCCAGGTCACGGTGACTTGAGCCCAAGTGGCTTTTGATTTAGAAGGTGTAGATTCGACACGGCAATTAGCAAACGTGTACTGTTCTGCCCCGATGGCTTTAACTGATTAAGGTTTTGTTTACGTGCGAATACAAGAGTAAATGTTTACTCTACTTAAAAAGTAAACACTTTTGTGCAGCTGAGTAAACACTGGAAGAACATTTCATAGAATGTTGGATGGTCCTGAAGACTCTCAAGTTGAATGCTCTTATTTTACAGAAGGAACTATAAGGTGAACAAATGAATGAATGAAAAATAGTTTGAGCTCCTACATATACTTCTGAGCCTCCTCTGCCCAGGCTGCCTGGACTTCTCTGCTCCAGCCGCACCCTGCTTGGTGGAACGCCCCCTCCCATGGGCAGCGCCCCCAGCCTCACCCTGGCTCCCAACTCAGCATCCACTCCCTGACTTCAGATTGCTGGTGCCTCTCAAAGCCTCCTTATCAGCACAGAGAGATGTAAGTTTTCATTTTCTCATCATGACAGATTTAAGGCACTGTGAGTCTTAAATTAGAATTATTCCCTCGATACTCTTTAATCCTTCATAATACCCTCTGGGCAGCCCTAGCCTTGGGGACAAAGCCATTAGTTATTCTCCATGACACAAAGTAGCTGATGGCTTTCTCGCAGGCCCTGTCATTTTTTTTAAAGGACTGAAAGCCACTGTAGCAGTCCAGTGAAGAGCAAACGTCACTGCACATTTTTGCTTTGCAGAAGTTCACCTGATCTTATAAAGTAAGGGACACCAGCATGTCACATACTAGACTGCCAAAGCCTCCGTTAAGGACAGAGGAGATAGGGCGGGGCCAGACTTTTACAGAGCCACATGAAGTATTTGAGTTTTGTTGAGAATGTTTCACTCTTTTGTCATGCTAATGATGAGTCAGTATCATTTTTCTGTTTGGTCACATTTTTATAAAACCCTGGAACTCTTGTGGACCCTTTGCCAGTGGCACTAACAGATCCAATGGTTCTGCCTTTGACCGCAATGACGGTCTCAGCTTCATGTTCAGCCGGTGACGTAAGGCAGGCAGAAGAGTCTTTTAGGACTGGCATTAGTGGTGATGGACTATTTGAACTGGTAATTCTCTTAAAGCTCATCAAATCCCGTTCTCAAATTTAATAGTGAAGAAAGCTGAGACCCAGAGAGAGGCAGTGACTTGCTGTGTCATTGTTGTTGTCACCATTACCACCAGCATCATCTACCATTTACCTAACGCCTACCAAGCGTATGTATCAGAGGCTACAAAGAAGAAAACGAAGTCTTGCCCTCAAAGAGTTCGCAATCTGTTGAGATGGTGGGTCTTGCGGGGAGTTAGTGGCCCAGCTGCAGCTAGAGCCCGGGTCTCTCTCCAGACTCCCAGGAGAGTGCTCATTCCATGATACTGTGGCCTCTTCTGTCATCATGGTCACATGGAGGTGGGCGTCTAATAAAGTGATTGTGGCCTCAACAGCAATGATGATCCTGGCTCAATGCTCAGTACAGGTGTTGGGGTGTGAGTTTAGCTGGGTGCCAGACAAGATGAGTTATAAAAAACACTAGGGAGGGATCTCAGAGGCCTGGCTTGGATCAAGTGTCCACTTTTGGGCCAATCATCTGGGGCCAGAGGGTGGAATCAGTAAGAGCATGGAAGCTCCTGTCGGAATTAAGTGGTTGTGGTCAGATGAGCGGTTCTCAAAAAGAGGGGTGCTTCTCCCCGAAGGAGGAGTTGGTGCCAGGCAAACAAAAGCAATGAGCACCCTCCACCATTGAGGAAGCACCTTCAAAATGACACTAAGATGTTTAAAGAGGAGAGGGGATCTGCCCCATTGGGGATGAGGAACAGTGCACTAGACATGGCTTTTAGGATGGAAAGTGAAGGGGGCGGTGTCTGCAAAGGCCAAGGCGCAAGAAAGCAAGAGGCAAAGCAGTGCTTAGGAGGCGGTTAAGCAGGAAGTGAAGTTGCCAAGTCAGAAGAGGCTAAATCCTGCAGAAGCGGGTGCCAGGTTTTGAGCTTAATTTGCAGCCACTGGGGCCAGGGTTGCCGGATAAAATACAGGACGCCCAGTGAAATCTGAATTTCAGATAACAAATAATATTTGCACGAACACACACTAAACGTTTTTCACTGGCTATCTGAGATTCAAATTTCATTGGGCATTCTGCATTTTTATTTGCTAAATCTGGCAGTCCTAGCTGGGAGCCAGCGAAGGGTTTTGAGCCAAGACAAGCCTGAAGCTGTTGAGTAAGTCCAAACTCCAGCACCTCTTCTGTCTAGAATCCTGGGCAATGAAAACTTAGGCTCATTACAGTGAGTCAGGCTTTGCCAGCTACTGAGTTTCCTTGAGTTCTCACAGAAAGACTGACTCTCCACCGTGGAGCGCGGGGGGGGGGGGGGGGGGGGGGGGGGGGTGTTAAGTGCGCTCTCTTAATGTCTTCACGCTCTTGGCTCGGGCACATCCATCCTTTGTCACTGTGGTAACTCAATTGGAGCCATAGAATTCAATTAACCAGATGCCCCATTCTCTCGAGAGTGACTCAGGAGTCAAACTCCCCAGGGTTTACTGATGTCACCCATGATTGATTTCCTCCGTAAGCCTGGATATAAACAGAGGCACAGACGAACACAAAGGAATCACACTTTTGCAAATGTGTCACCTCATCTTCTGTCTCCCATCCTTCCTCCATGGCAGAGAAGTCACAGGGCGGGCCTCAGGAAGCCCCGTGGCTGGGGGCCTCGGGTGGGGGCTTCCTGGACAGCTGTGAAGAAAAATCTCATTGGCCTTCAGGCCCCCGGGGGTGGGGTATTATGAGCACACCCCCGAGCACACACTCTCAGCGGTTTTCACCTACGGCAGCGTGAAGCAGCTGGGAAAACACACCCTCCTCGAAGGTCTCAGCTTCTGGCTCCTCTCTTCTCAGCCCTTCACACATTCCCCATCTCAGAGCGATTTTTAAAAAGCAGCCCGAGAGGGAGAGGGAGTTTGGGATCTTGCTCAAACAATCCTAGAAGGTGCCAGAAGCAGCCAGAAGCTTCGTCCTCCACAAGGCCTCCACTTCGACTGCAGCCTCAGATGACTCCTACCCCAGAACTCCCGCTGAAGGTGGTGGCGGCCACCCACCCCCCGCAGGAGGTCCCACAGGCCCCTGTGCTCTGGCCTCTTCCACAGCCACGCCTCTCACCCCAGGCCCACAGCCATGGAAGCCCCGGGGTCCCCTCCCAGCACCCTCCTTGTGGGTCTCCACGCCCTGTGCTCCTTCCTACAGCCTGGGGTTCACCACCTGCCCCTACTGACCTTCAGGCCTCAGCTCAGACGTCAGCTCCTCCAAAAGCTGGGCTTCCTGTCCCCCTCTCCTCCCCCCGGAAGGCGGCGCCCACTCAGTCACATTGCACCCGATCTGTCCATGCTCCTGTTTAACTGTGGAGGGCTGCTCAAGGTCAGTGCATGTGACCTTCATCTCCGTTCTCACGGGGTCTAACAGGGCACTGGGTACCAGACGGGTGCTCAGCACCAATATTAAACTGGTTTAACGAATAATTCCAGAAGGGCATAAAGCAAAAAAATAAACAATGCTCCCCATTACTTCTCAGTCCCACTCCTAGAGGTATTTCCACATGGTTGCTGTTCGTGACTGAGCCCGGGAGTGAGGATGGGCGCACGCCCGGGGCCCGGGGGTGCCCGCGGTCCCAGGCTTTGCCTAGTCCTCCTCCCAGGCAGTGGGCGTAGCTCTGCGGCGTTCTGTCTACCGACTGCACGCCATGCCGTGAGCGAGCAAGGAAACGCATCTGTGCAGCCCCGTCCTCCTCGGTGCTGAAGTGCTCTGCTCCTTGACATTTAAAACAACGCTGCTTTAAATGCAGGAGTCAGATTTGTTAGCCTTTCCCTGGCTTCCTTTCTAGACGCAGCTTCCTGTTCCCGCGCAGGGCTACTTATAGGGCAGGTTTCTAGACATGAAACCGTCAGGACATGGAAAAGATACTTGGAGTCTGTCAAACGCTCTCCAAAACGAAGGCACCAAGTTAAATTCCTACGCACAGCATTTGAGTGTCGTTTTCTAGCAATTTACCACCACGGTGTATAAACACACTTGTAATTGTTCTCAGTCTGAAAAACAAAAATACAGGTGGAGCTGTGTTTTTAAAATATTTTCACTGATGGCTTGTATTTCTTTTTCGTGACCTGCTTAGTTACGACGTCCGTAGCCCATTTTATGTTTATGTTTCACTTTCATATTGGTTTGTAGGAGTCCTTTGTATTGTATGGTTTGTTGTTTGATTTTGTTTATTACCCCTTCCTTGTTTATTTTTGCCACTTACATTTTTAATTTTAATCTTCAGATTTTTCAGTCTTTTCCTGGCTTCTGAGAAAATATTCCTGTTAAAAGGTGAATAAATGAGCAAATAAGGAAATGCCTATGGCACTCATTATTTGAACCACACTGTAGACTTTACAAACCCATATTTATTTTCTACTTTTTTGTTAATTCTCATCAGAGGATTTTTTTTTCCCATTGCTTTTCAGAGAGAGTGGAAGGGACGGAGGAGGGAGAGAGAGAGAGAAACATCGATGTGAGAGACACACATTCACTGGTTGTCTCCCCTTACGTGCCCTTGACTTGGAATCGAACCCGAGACCCTTTGGTGCGAGGGCTGATGCTCTAACCGCTGAGCACGCTGTCCAGGGCTTATTTTCTTTATTAGTCACCAGCAGAGCTCAGAGAGCGATCCTGTTTCCCCAGGTACGAATCGGGGAGCTGGGAGCGGGGGAGATTCGAGCAGCTGCCTGAGACCTTGGCGCCTCGGCCGGAGCAGGCTCAGGCCTCTGACCCAGGCCCCCTGCACCTGGAGGCCCTGAGGCCCCTTCAGGCATCAGCTGCACTTGCTCCATGGAATTTCCTTCCTTCAGCTAAGAGTGCCTGCTGTACTTTCAAAAGGAAACTCTAAATAAATTCAGAGTATGTCCCTTCCAAATAGAGGAGAAAAGTAGATTGCTGAAAAACAGCCAAGCTAAAGGAAGGCAAGATCTGAGAAGAAAAGAAACAAAGCAGGCAGGACCATAGTAGACCTTAAGATGGCAGATGAAGAGATCTTTTTGTTATAGAAAATTTAAATAATCTACCAAAATAAACAGAATATTAAAATGGACCTTGTGCACTCATCACCCTAACACTTAATAATCTAGTTTCATGCATCTCCCTCTTTTTTCCCCTAGAGTGTTTTAAAACAAACGCCAGACATCACGTCATTTTATTCACAAATATTTTAGTGTGTATCTTCATCACATAAGGACTTAAAAAACATAGCACCACAATACCATTATCACAGAAGTGGTATAGTTAAGCGGAAATACATCAGAAATTATACTAAATGTAAATTTAAATAATCTTGTTCAAGACAGAGATCACGACACCTATAAAAACCAACTCCCACTTTATACTATTCACATCTAACACTTAAAGATTCAGAAATGTCCGAAGTAACCCTGGAGAAAGGCACCCGATGCGCATGTTAACCAGATGAAAACTTGAACAGGTGACGAAAGAGAAGGCTGTTTTGCGTAAGCGACAGAAAAGCTGGGCAAAGTTCTCAGGTGGGCAGCGGATGCCGCTTACCCAGTGACGGGGAGGGAACCCGCCTGCGCCGGGGCAGCTCAGGGAGCGCCGCAGGTGAAGGTGCCAAGGCCGCGAGGAGCACCCTCCCACACCCAGGAAGCCTTCGCAGGCCTGAGAAGGAGAGGTGTGCGGGTTCCTGGGAAGGAGAGGGGGGGTCACAATCTCCTGGGAAGATGGACCTCTGGGTCCCAGGCTCAGGTCGAGCTGGGGGGTCTGTATTGTTATTTTTTTAACCCTCACCTGAGGATATTTTTTCCATTGCTTTTCAGAGAGAGCGGAAGGGGGAGGGAGGGAGAGACATCGATGTGAGAGAGACACTCTAACCACTGAGCAAAACCGGCAAGGGCTGGGGGGGGGTCTTTAAAAGTGAGGGCAAGAGTGGGGGAGCCACCAGCAGAGTCCCTTAGCAAGTGACAACTGGCGAGAGAAAGACAGAATAGTTGTGTGGGTCCCTTGGTGTCCCTGCCCTCGGAGTGCTTGTTTGGTGGGTCCTTTCCTGGCTGGGGAGCTACAGGAGGGGGGAGTGTAAGGAGGGGCCACCCACACGGTCAGGGAGAAGGTGCGTGAGTTCTGGTGGCCCTGGGCTGGGAGGTGGCCTCAGGACCCCTCAGGAGGCTCTGACATGCAGACCAATCGGATTTTGCTCTGCTCACTCCTGCTGACGGAAAGGAATTTGAGGACGTGCTGCCTGCAGGAGATTCAGTTTGTGATTCATCCGGACATGTCCGGGCCCATCTGGGAGGAAAGCGGCGTGGCCGATCCCAGTGGAGTCCTACCAGGCACCTAGCTGTGCCACCAGCCCGCTCACACGGCCTGGAGGGAGTGGCGCTCCAGCTCCAGCGGCCTGAGCTGAAATTCAGCCTCACTCCACACAGACGGACAGGCAGACAGAAACACGGACACAGACAACCTTAGGTCTCTCTCTCTCTCTCTCCCACATACACACAAAAATCTATGTGAAACTTAGACATCAACACACACATGCTCACGTTTTAGTTTCACTGCCCCCACACGCACACCAGTCAGGTTTTAGCTGTACTCAGACAGACAGACAGACAGACACCCCTGGCCCCGGAATTAAAGATACAAACTCAAGCACACGCTCTGCTGTTCCAACCACCTGCTGTCCGCTTGATGGTGGGAACCCGCTGGGAATGACAGGCACGGGGTGGAGAGCCCAGAACAGTGGGGAAAATGCTGTCCTGAGGCCCAGGGAAGCCAGAGGCCCTAAGCCGGGGCCGGGGGCTGCTGCTCCCAGCAGGCGGGCAGATGGAATAGACTCCACATTTATTTCCTAAACAGCCAAGTGCAGGAGGCTCTCTCTTACCCAGGAGCTGTGGTTAGTCCGGGTCACTGCAATGCCTGTTCTTGATGCCACACGGGAGGGCAGCCGGTGCTGGGAAAAGCTCGGGCTTTAGAGCTAAAAGGACCAGACAGCTGCCTGGATTTGATGCTTTCCACCCTCCAAGCCTCAGTCTCCTCACCTGTAAAATGGGAATATCACCTTCCCATAGTTGTGAGGATTAAACGAAGCAGTGTTCATAGGGGACAGGGCCTGGGACACAGGGGTTGCTCAATGGATGCTGGTTTTCTTCCTTCCTGGTTTCTCACCTTCAAACTACACCTGCTCACCTGGGCCTTCAGGGCACAGCATGGAGTCAAGGTCAGCAGGGGCCCCACCTGACTTGTCACCACTCTTTCCATCCTCTCACCACCGCCTCCCCCCTCAGCCACGTCCTCACTGGCTCCCTGCCCAGGCCTCTCCTACAGTGAACTCTGTGGGTCAACTCAGAAAGGAGGAGAGGCAGGGAGGCAGAGAGGAGCATGGGGCTAGGTGTCCTGGGTAGGGCAGGGGACAACCTCAAACCAGGAGGGAGCCTGGCAATGTCCCCAGAGGCCACAGAGTGGTGTCGAGATGAACGAGCGAGATGCTGCCCCTGAGGCTCAGAATAAACAGTTGCCCCAATTATTTTATTCATTCCCTTGGTGTGACCCCCTCCGTGATAAAGCTGTAATAGACCCAGTTGTCATAGTTCCATTACCATGTTCTGGGACTATTTCTTTCCATGTGATTTCCCCCCACCTATTTTTTTTTTTAATATTTATTAATTTCAGAGAGAGGAAGGGAGAGGGAGAGAGAGACAGAAACATCAATGATGAGAGAGTCATTGATCGGCTGCCTCCTGCATGCTCCCTGGTGGGGATGGAGCCCACAACCCGGGCATGTGCCCTGACCGGGAATCGAACTGTCATCTTCTGGATCCTAGGTCGATGCTCAACCGCTGAGCCACACCCGCCAGGCTTTTTTTCCTTTTAATCAGGGAAGAACCTGGAAGCTCCTAGCAGACATTCTTTCAACTTTTATTGGCCAGAGCCATGTCACAGGCCCATGCTGAGCCATCACTGGCCAGGAGAGTTTGGTCACTACAGTTGTCCCAGTGCCCTGGTGCTGGGCTGACCCCTCCCCGCAGCACTTGACCACCATGGGTACTAGACACAATCTGCTCCTGCCAGGAGGGAGGAAGGAGGGCCTGCTGTTGGGAACGGGATCTCCTGATTACCCTGTACCCCCCTTCTTTCCAGAATTCCCGCAAGTTGGTGGAAGTCACATTTAAGTGTTGTCCACTTGGAATCTCACAAGAAGCCATAGCATCCTGATTTGAGAAATAGGCATCACACAAAAAATAAACCTGTGGGTCCACAGTCAGGCTTGTAGGTGATGAGCCTGAATCCCAGCCCAGGGCTTCCTAACCCCGTGAGGCAGTCATGCTCTCCGCACGGGCCACCACGCACCCCAAGATGGGCATGGCAGCCGGGCAGGAGGATGCAGCCCAGCCCTACCACTCACATGAAACGTCCCTCCTCTCAGCCTCGGTTTCCCCATCAGTACAAGTGAGGGGTTAGACTGTAAAATTGTTAAGATTCTTTCTAGCTCCAACATCCTTTCACTCTGTACCTTCCACAAGAAAAAACTAAAAAGAACCAGCCCTTCTGTGGCCTGTCAGCACAGAGGCCCCGCGAGGGCAGCTGAGAGCCTCGGCTCCACTATTTCGGGCTCATGAGTTCATCCTGAGGCCTGTGCCAGCCCCTGTGGTTTCCCATCTTTCCATCCTGGTCCCTGTGACCGAATGGCCAAAAATACCGAGCTCCTACAGGCCCGCCACCCGGCCGCCGCCTCCCTGGAGTCGGTCCGTTTGCCAGTTGTAGGTGTGTCACCGATGAGCTCTGGGGACTAGCCACACTCTGCAGCTCAGCTCATGGGTGTGGCCAGGTGGAAACAGCCCATTCAGGTTCTGCCACATCCGCCTTCCAGCACGTTCCAGCTCCATCGAGCTCCAGCTGGGTGAATTTGGCAGGTCAGGAGCCTCTGAGCCTCCATTTCCTCATCTGGAAAAGGGGGATGATTCTCCCCGATTTATAACCTCGTGAGAATTAAAGGAGATAGCCTGGCTGGAGAGGCCACACAGGCTGTGGGCTTGCTCTGCATCTGTTCCTGCTTCCTCTGGACCTGCTCTCTCTGCTTGGTCCCTCCTGGTGACTCAGACCCCTGATCCCACTGTCCCCCCTCCAAACCTGACCCAGTTTCACACGGGCTGTGGCAAGAAGGCCCTTCCCTAACTTGCTTCCTGAGACAGCCACAGAGGGATCCTGTGTGGTCACGGAGGGGAGGGAGGAGTCCTGGGCAGGACAGCAAATCACTCGCTGGGGTCTGAGCGTACCATGTCATAGCCCGGTCCCTGAGCCAGAGCTACTCAAGTCAGGGCGTGGTCTGGGTGCTTTTCTCCCCGGCCTGGTCAGAGGATTGGGGGGGGGGGGGCAGCAGAAGGCAGCCCGCTGGGAGGAGGCTTAGCTGCAGAAGGGCCGTAATGCTCAGCCCAGGGCCCGGTTCACACTGAAGGGTCCCAGTGTGGAAAGAGGCTCAGGATCTCCAGGCCAATCACCCCTGGTCTCCCCTCTCCTGGGCTAATGAACCCCAGATCCTTTCACCTTTCTTCCCAGGCCCTGTCTCTGTGGCCTGTAAATCCTTTAACAGCTTATTTCTGCTCCCCCAGGTGGGTCTGCTGCGTCTTCTGATAAACCTTGAAGAGTTGGCTGTGGCACCTGGCAGCTGGAGTGGAGATGACCTGAGTAGCACTTTCAAACATCTGAGCGATGTGTATTGTAGAGTTTCAGACTGGGAAAAGGGCCCCTTCTTACTCCCCTTCACCCCCGCCCGGCCGCTCCCATCATGACATTTATTCACTCAGTTATTTGATAGCTGCTCACTGACCCAGTGCTCTGGGACCATGGGATAAATGAGGGTGCATGGGGGAGACAGAAGATGCCAGCTACTGCACAGTGGGGTGAGGGCTGGACCAGAGGGATACTGAACCACCAACTAACTGTGGGACAAAAAGGGTGGCAGACAAGGGGACATTTGAGTGGGGCCTTGAGTGATGAATAGGAGTTCACCAGGCATAGAAGAAGCAAAAGAAAACAGGGTAAGGAAAGTCAGAAAAGCGTGAGCTGATGTTTGGAAGAGAGGACAGTAACTGCGCGTGGCTCCAGCTCAGGTGGGAGTAGCGACAGGCAGCAAAGCCGTTTGGGGAGGCCTCAAGCACTGTGCTGAGGGCTGTCACCAGAGCCCTCAGGGGTGAGGTCACCACAGGGGTTTCGGCAGGAGAGGACCGTGATACACTTGCTATCTGTAACTTCAGGTTGGATGTCCTGTCTCCTCCAATTGACTATGAGTTGTTTTATTTCCTGCCGTATTCCCAATGAGTGACCAAATTCCTTGCTCACACACAAGCACATGCACACGCACACACACGCACGCCCCAGCAGCAAACACTCAGCACTTGTTCCATGTCAGGACTTCCTCCCAGGGCCTCCCCTATATGGACTCCTTTCATCCTCACAAAAATCAAAGCACATTCCTTATCCATCCCATTTTACAGGTTTGGGGGGACGCACACAGCACGGCTGCTGAGGGGCTGGCTTGGGGAGAAGCCGGGCAGGCTCTACCCACCTGTGGAACTGCATGGAACCGACAAGACCCAAGGCTGGCTCTGGTGTAGCGTGGGAGCTGATCGGGGCGAGGACCCAGGTGGGGACAATAAGGAGGTTGAGGCCACAGCCCAGGTGGGACGCTGGGGGCCCAGCTAGGGCTGGGGCACCATGACTGCCTGGGGTGGGGCACTGTCTTCTGTGCCCGCCTCTCTGGAAATGTTTATTCAGGCATTTTCTCTAGGTTACATTTTCCTGGCTTGCTTATAGACTTGATTGCACCAAGCCTGCCCTGCTTTTCAAAATTGGGTTCCTGAGCACTCATCAGACATTCACTGAGCTCCTGCTCTGTGCCAGGCCCTGCACTGGCTCGGAGGGCACCCAGATGAGACGCGCCTCCTCCAGCTGAGCTCATAGCTCAGTGGGGTGTTAAGTACATGCCCCCAACGTAAAGGGAGTGGTGACCCCCACCCCTGGAAGGGTCCTTTCCAGCTCCACAAACCTAGAGCTGCCCCGATCTCAGCTGCCAGATACCTCAAGGGTTTTAAGAGACACACAAGGCAGGGAGATGTCCATGGGTCTTGGCGTTGGGCCCACCTGGGCTGAACTCTGACCCCCACACTCACCGGGCAAGCACTGGTTCCCTCGCCTGCCTGTCCCGTAGTCCCTGCGTGGAGCACACAGTCTGTGACCTGGAGCACAGAACCTGCCCTGGAGTGATTCTGGAGACTAGGCTCTCACACGCGGTGTGCACTCGCTGTGCTCAGTGAATGACTTGGTCTCTCCCCTTTCCTAGTTCCTGCCCGAGCAGAAGCCAGCTTTTCTTGAAGACTGGGGGTCCTGGAGCACCCCACCCCACGTCAGGCCTGGAGGACAGCAAGCGAGCCTCACACCGGCTGGGGCATAGAGGAGGGAGCTGCTGGAACACAGGCTGGGGGAGCTGGAGCTGGCGGTGCTGGTCCCCACACTCCCCGAGGTGGCCTGGACCTTGGCTGTCCTTGGCCTAGCTGCCCTTCAGCCCAGGGACTGCTTCCTGCGAGGACCTGTGTCTGTTAGGGAGAGTGTTGGAGGAGAGGGTTTAATTTCAAATGGGGGTGTTGGAGGAGGCTTCCGAGAAAATGACATTTGTGCAGAGACCAAAGGCTATGAGGAAACTGAACATTCTAGCCACAGGGTCGGTGGGCGGAGGCCTGAGTGGGCTGTGCCCGTGGGGAAGAGACTCGGAGGATGGAGTGGGGCTGGCCGCTCGGGGCTGGCCTGACGGGTGACATGAGCTGATGTGTGTGCTACAAGCTCACTGTGGCCCCTCTGTTGGGAGTGGCCTGGTTAGGGGTAGAGGGCAGAGCAGGGAGACCAGGCGGGAGGTGTAGTCCGGTGGGAGCTGAGGGTGGCATGGAAGGGGGTGAGTTCTCCGTACGTGCTGAAGTGAGCAGCAGGGCCGGCTGACGAGCTGGCTGTGAGCTGGCTGGTTCCCAGACATTCCTCTGTGATCCCGTCAATCCCGTTTGACAGATGAGACACACTCACTAGTTTGGTTGCTTGTCGCTGGCCACACGGCAGCCCTTGTAACCAACCGACCTCGGCCAATTCCAAAGCCAAGCACTTGCCATCAGCCCCCCCCCCCATCTCAGCCCCGCCAGCTTTCTCATTCCAAGCCGGTGAGAAATTACAGAGATTGTTCATAAGACACCCACCACACACACGCACAAACCACACACTATATACACACACACTACACACACCAGTATACAACCGCACTATACATGCCACACATACACATAATATATACACACCATACACACAGCACATGCCACATGTCACGTACATATACCACAAATTAGACTGCCACCCCAACCCCCCGGCCACACCACACACACGCACACTGCACACATGCACACAGCGTGATGATCCTGCAGGTGAGCTCGGCACAGGAGCTCACAGACCTGCCCTCTATCTCAGCTCCCAGAGCCATGGCTTTGGACCCACATAAACCTGGTTGGAATCCTGGCTCTGTGACCTTGTAGGACCCGGGGCAAGTAATCAAGTCCCACTGTGCTTCAGCTTCCCCCGGTGTGAAGTGGGGTGACACCAGCCATCTCAGGGCTGTGGCAAGGATGAGCAATGGTATCGAGAGCCAGAGGCTGCTCTTGGGCAGGTGCTGGGTCACAGCTACCTCAGTTTCCCCATTTGGGGCCCTGAAACATCACAGGGGGTCTCTTTGGAAAGTACTCGGAGAACCTCGGGTGGGTGGCGAGCAAGCCTTCAAGTCTGCCCACGAGCTCCCAGGGGCTGTCTCCCTAGGAGACAAAGGCCTGATTCCACCCCAAGGGCAGCTCTGCTGGCGCCTGGTCACTGCAGCCCTGACCCGAACCAGGGCACCGTCAGCCCCGAGCCCCCAGCTCCCTTCAGAGTGGTGGTCGGGCCAGAGCGGCCCCTTGCATTTGGATTTGGCTGTGATTTTTCACCCCCTGCAGATGACTCATTCTGCTAGGAAAGAAGGTTCATCAGAAATGCACATGTTTAGAGGCAAATACTGTATTTTCTTGAAAAACATTCCAGCTGAAGACCAGTTGGAGCATCTCCTCCCCCCGCCGCTCAGCGCTGTCTCAGGGGGCCAAGCTGGCTGGCGGGTTCGCGGGATGCGTTTGGTTTTCTCTCTGCTCACACCTCCGGCAGAGTTTCCTGTGAATCTCGCTGGGCTCCTCCTGAGCAAACCACCTCCATTCGCTCAACCCTCTCCAGAAACTCTCAGAGGAGAGCTGGCGAACACACACGTGCATACGCGTAAACACATGCAGGCACATACGTGCTCACCCAACACGTACACACATGCATGCACACACGCACACGTGCACACACACAGTGAGACACATACACTGAGATGAGAACACTTTCCCTGAATGCCCGAATATGTGCCTATCACACACAGGTAGAAAGGGCGCTGGACTCGGTGTGAGAATATCTCTGATTTCAAATTTTGTCTCTGCCACGACATGTAAAGTCTTGGACAGGACAGTAAGCTCCCTGTGCTTGTGTTTTGCATTTATCAGGTGACAATAGAGGGTTGTTCTAAGTATCAAACTGGACAAGACCGTGCATGTGTGTGAGAACCTGGTCCAGACCAACAGTAAGCAAATAACTGGCATACTTGCCTCTCCTTTGAGAAATTTATCAGCTATTAATCTTTTGGTTTGGGAATGTGTTTTGGAAACTGTTGATCTAGCTGTACACACAATGCGTCCACTCACGTACGCACTCAGCAAATATCTACCCATCATCTGCTCTGGGATCGGACGTGACCTGGTGCTCAGACCTTTAAGGGACAGAGGTCTAGTGCTGGGTCGGACAGGCCCACCCTCCCCTCCGTGAGGTAGCCTGAAATGCCACTCCGCCCAGTCACCCTGCTTTACCCTCCACGTGGCTCCCTGTGCCTCAGGGTGAAGCTCTTGCTGACCTTGGGCCCTGGGGGCTCTGGCCCCGTTGGCCCCTCTGGACCCACATTTTACCTTTACTTCCTCCTTGCTCAGTTCCCTCCAGCAAACTCTCCTCTCTGGAACACACCCCATGTCTTTGCACTCTGTGTCCTTCGTCTGGACTTGCCACTAGGTCTCTGGCCGTCCAGCTCCGACCCTTGCTCCCCTGTGTGTCCCTTGTCCCTTAGACCCCATCCCAAGGCACTGATGTCGGTGTTTGTCACTGATGCTTGACTTTCCCAGAGTTCCCTAGAGGACGGAGGCTATATTTTACTCTCTCTGAATCCCCAGGCAAAGTCCAGGGTCTGGTACAGGTGCTCAACAAATTCAGTTGAATTGAATATTTGTTTTAAGAAACAGGCTATTATTTTATGCCCTTCATTACTCTGCAGTTTTAGTCAGAGAAACTGTCCCCTAGAAACACTCCAGAGGCGGGAAGAAGCACTTGGCTAGGCCAGGACCCTTGGAGCCACCAAGCCGCTGTGGCCACGGGCTGCCCAGAGCTTGCGCCTGTGGACCAAGCGTCGCCCACCCGGCCTCCTCTGCCTGCCTCCCCCTGGCCCTGCGTCTCCTAATTCCAGCTTTGTTTTTGCACCTTGCTCATGGGGCCCTTTGGGCGAGTTGCCTCAATCACTTTGGAAAGAGGAGGGGGTTACATTCCTGAAAGTGTTTACCGATGTCCCAGAGGCCTGCAGGGAGCGTCCGTGACGACTTTCGGTGTTGTCTGAACCTTTCCAACGCATGGCGCATGTCTGCCCACAGCCCAGAAGCCTTTAATAAATAACAACAACAGTGATAAAAATGGCCAGCGCTGCCAGGCCAGGCAGGCTCAGTGGTTGAGCATCGACCTAGGATCCAGGAGATGGTGGTTCGATGCCCGGTCAGGGCACATGCCTGGGTTTCAGGCTCCGTTCCCAGCAGGGGGCATGCAGGAGGCAGCCGATCAATGACTCTCATCTTTTATGTCTCTATCTCTCTCTCTCCTTCTCCCTTCCTCTCTCTGAAATCAATAAAGATATATTTAAAAAAAAAAAAAAAAGGCCAGCGCTGGAGCCTCCTGTGTGCTGGGCACAGGTATAACCTCACACCCACCCCGAGTTAGAGGTCCTCCCCCCATTTTATAGCTGAGGAAATAGGGGTATGAGGGTGAAGCACCTCACCCAAAGTTACATCATGTAAGGCCCACGTGTGTCCCCTTAGCTCTCTGAGGCAGGGAGCGTCATCGATGGGACAGCCCAGCCACGGCCTGAAATCCACCCCGGGAGGCCACGCGCCCACAGGCTGCTCCCGCCTGCGTGGGAACACCAGGGATACCAGGAGACGGGGGATGCAGGTTTCACCTGGGGCCCCTGACACACTGCTGAGCTCTCTCAGGACCACACTGCACCTTGAGACGCTGCCCCTCAGAGCCCCTCCTTCCCTCTCTCCTCCCCCGGGCTCAGACCTGCCTCCCAGTCCCACGGTTCTCCCCCAGTACCCCCAACTCCCGCTCCATTTTTCCTCGCTGCCATTCCCTGAGGAATCTGGTGCATGGCCAAACCCCCCTGACACCTGCTCTTAGAAGACCAGGGAGGACACGCAGCGAGAGCACGGTGGCTGAGGCCTGCTGGCTGAACCCTGGACTCAGCTCTGCCCTTCCACGCTCACGGAACCTTAGCTGGCCCCCAGGGCGGGCTGCCTTCCCTGCCTCTCTCACCCCTGGCCTGTGCACAACGCCTCAGGGCCGAGAGACCGAAGAAAGAGGCGGACAACTCCATCGGTGCACAAAGAGTTTATTAAGACACACAAGGTGCTTCTTGGGGTGGCAGGAAGACGCACGGACGTCCTCCTCACCACAGGGCAGGCACTAAAGGGTTAAACAGGACGGGGCTGGAGGGCTGGGGGTGCCGGGGCAGGATCCACCCGGATAAGGGGACAACGCCTGACATGCTTGCCCCAGGCAGGTCAAGGGCCTGCCCCAGGAGCCAGTGAGTCTGGGCCCAGGTATGGGGCTGGAGGATCTCAAAGGGGTTTCAGGGCAGCAATCTCAGCTCTGGCCCAGGTCCAGCTGGACCAGCACAGTTCTCGTGGGTCAGGCAGCGGTCAGGCAGCAGCCACGTCATGGAACAGCTTCTCCTCCACGCCTGGGGTGGCCTCTGGCTGCGATCTGGCCGATAGGGCCTGAATGCGGGGATGAGGGACTTCAGAGGTGTGCCCTGGAGGGGACGGAGGTGTGGCGGCCCACCATGGGCCCTGTGAAGCAGGGGACACCGCAGGGAGAACAGGACAGAAAGAGCCCGGGCCTCTGACGGCTGTGCAGAGTGGGGCCGTGCCTGCCGGGACTTGGACACTAGAGGAAAGACTGGCATCTCATTTAAGTCACTTTACTGAGTGTCTGTTACACTTGCACAGCGGAATCTAATGTCCCAACCAGTTCAGATTTTAGTCTAGGCTTAGTTGACAAAGCTCTGGATTTTAAAAGGTCTCATCACGGTGGAAGGCAGCCAGCATAGAACGGGCCATGGGTGAGACGCAGGGGGCATAAACGGCTAAGGGCCGTGGTGAAGGGGTCTCGCAGGGTGCCTGGCACATGGACGACCCGGGGACACGGTAGCTGTTCTTACTGTATCTGTTACCATTGCTGCTATTTAAGTCATTTCAGCAGGGACCTAACGGGATGAACAGAAATGTGGAGCCCCGTCTGCCGTGGTCTGGGAGCAAGACTGGAGCCTGAACCAGGGCAGAAAATACTGACCTGAGAGCTGTGGAGCCCTACGTGGACAAGAAAGCAGGAAAAAAGTCAACCCCAAATCACTGGAGGTGCTGAGCCCCACGGGGACGCCCTCCGGCCTGGGCGGTGAATTTCATCCCCCCTTCATGGCCTGGAGGACCCGGGAGGCTTTCTCGTGGATGTCAGTCCCGTGGCAGGAGTCTGGGAACCAGCTCTTCCCCTCCCTGTCCTGGGTGCACCCGCTGACCCTGCTGGGATGGCCAGAGGACAGGATGAAACCAGCTCCCCAGTAAGGTACTCAGAGCACCCCACTTTCACACAGAGCCTGATGTGCCCCAAACCCTGCCACCCCTGTAACTGTGCTGCTCCTGCGGCCTCCCCACGGGCTCCCCCTGACAACTCCGGTTCACGTGGCCATGTCCAGGTCCCTTGTCATCCCTGTGAGGCTGAGCCTCCCCAGATGCCACCTTCTCCGGGCTTCTTGCTGCCCTGGGACCTTGCTCACAGGCGTCTTTCACTGCACAGAAGGGAGCTTGCCCATTTCCTCGCAAAATGTTTGGCCAGAGAAGGGCTCTGTAACTTCTTGACGGCTCACTCAACACGCCTGTCAACAAGCCCCAAGTTACCGAGTGTGAGCAGTTTACCCACACGCTCATGGAGAAAACAACGGGGAACCGCCCAGACACATGTGGCAGAGGCGAGAACCGTCCCCGAGGAGAGGGGCTGTGGGGACAGTACTGACAGGTGACTTCTGGAGGCTGCACGCCAGGGAGGTGGCCACACCGGCTCAAGAGCAGGCAGTTCCTGCCCTGCTGACCACGTCTGCTGTGACTGAGCAGAGCCTGCTGCCAGGACAGAGGGCCATCGGCCCCGCACACCCGCGTGGGCCGTTCGCTTTAGCTGATCTGCGGGGTGGTACAGATGGAGATACTGAGGCCATGTATCTCTGGGGGCAGAGTTTCTCACTTCCTGCTCTGCCCTTAGAACTTGGCCACAAAAAAGCATCCAATGAATGTCAGAGAAGGAAATAAGCCCCCATCGGAGGCCATATAAATGACCTCTGATCCTCTCCTCTCCCCGCTTTCAAAGCCTTCCTACCCAGGGGTCAGTAAACTTTTTCTGTAGAGGGGCTGGATAGTAAATATTTTAGGCTTTGTGGGTGGTACAGTCAGTCTCTGTGGCAACTGCTCAGCTCAGAGACCATATGTCACGAATGGTTGCCCCCTCTGCAGGCTTTTCCCAGCACCCTCTGCAGGCTTTTCCCAGCATCCTCTGCAGCCGCATCTATCGCAGGCCCACTGTGCAGCCAGGGTTGAGAACCGCTGTTCTAGCCCCAGAGATGGGAAACATCTGGGCAGCAGTGACACAGTTATTAAGACCAGAGTGGGTCTCATGGCTGCTCTTTCTTTTTTTTAAAAAAAACCCTCACCCGAGGATATTTTTTCCATTGCTCTTCAGAGAGAGTGGAAGGGGGGGGGGGGAGAGAGAAACATCAATGGGAGAGAGACACATCAATTGGTTGCCTCCTGCACACCCCCCAGCCAGGGCAGGGGATTGAGCCTGCAACCGAGGTAGGTGCCCTCGGCTGGAATCAAACCGGGGACACTTCAGTCCACACGGGCTGACGCTCTAACCACTGAGCCGCACGGGCCAAGGCTCACAGCTGCTCTTTGTAACCCAGCATACTACTATCCCCACCATCCTCTCCCCAGACGCTCTAAAAAGAACCTGACGTCTTGTCTGCTGTGGTGCTAAGCCGGTGGGAACACGTGGGGCTCAGAGACATTTAGAGCAGAATTCAGCTCAAATCATGAGCAGATTTGGAGTTCTGGTGTCACTGTAGCAAAATTCACTAATATCTACACTTGGAAAGTTGTAGCCACCCCACTTTGCCCCACGCTGTCCACTGCCCCACGATGTGGTGAGGTCTCTATAATCCCCATGATCACATGCCTGCAGGGCACATGGTTCAAGTGCCACTAGACAGATGAGCTAGAGGGTATCTCAGGAGGATAAGTGACAGTGACCTGTCCAGGCCACAGGCCAACAAGTGGGCCTTGACCAATCATTTGAACCCAGGTCTGCTTGAAACTCGAAGAGCAAGCTTCCTCCTGTGTTTCGCCAGCTCTGTTCAGCTCATTCCTGGAGGGGCTCGAACCATCAGCACTCTGTCGTCGGGGCCCGCGTCCGGCCTCTCCCTCTGGGCAGCCCCTGGTCAGTGCTCTGTGGCCTTTGTTCCTCCTTCCCCAGAAGTCACTGGCTGTGGCTAGACTGTGCCCCGGGGGCCCGCAGAAGGTCTGTGGGGATCTGAGGCTGAATCTGAGACTTTCCGCTGGTCAGCAACCAGCTCCGGCTCCAGAAACCCGCCTTATCTCTGCGAGAGGCGGATCGATCGTCAGGGAAGACTCTCGGTTTAAAAACCTCGACTCGCCCGGAGCCAAGCTCCACATTCCTCGCTGGGCAGGGAGTCGTTGCTAACGCTCACCACCAATGTTCTTCTCAAAATTGCATGTTTTACAAGAGCTGCTCTGGAAAACATATAATTCTGATGTTGTGAAACTGTTGCATCAACACCGAGTTTCGAAAACATGGAAAAGTTCACCCAGGGACCCCAGGGGGTTTTTACTGGAGGTGGTGACAGCCTGGAAGCCAGGCCCCATACTGTGGAGAAGGAGACAGGCATCTGCGGGTTGATTTCTCAATAATGCCAGAAGGTTGGTAATTGGGGGGTGGGACAAAGAAGAAAGGGAATCCAATTCGGAGACCCTGGGGCTCAGTCGGCCGCAGGCTGCTGAGCGAGTGGCTTGGGCCAATCTTTTTACTTGCGGGTTTGGCCTCGGTGTCTTTGGCTGTAAAATGGGAGGGGTGGGCTAGATGCTCCCCAGGGAGTCGGGTACTGAGGCCCTTGCCTTCTCTTGGTCCCCCTCTGCCCACCTGGCAGGAGAAGGTATCCAGCGAGACGACTCAGGGAACAGTCTGGTCCCTAAGATTCCAGAGTGTCTGACATTTTCCAATTGTCCCTGGCCGATCCCCAGTCTGCAAGGGGCGTCGCTGGGCATTCGCCTCCAGCACGGCGCTCTTCCCCGCGGCGTGAGTAGGAATATTTCCTCAACTAACAGCACTTGGTTCAAGTCTTTCCGGTGCCAGGAACAAAGATGGATTTAAGGCACTTTCATTCTCCCCTTTCAGAGGCAGTTCCAGTTTCTATCGTATCATCCGTCACAAACCGATTACTCGACGGGGGAAAAAACATGGGGTGCAGGGCAGGGACGGGTCACGTTCATCTTCCTTTGCCTTAAAAAGAAGGAATCGTTTGAGATTCCTTGGGGGCCAAGAGCCTGCCAGGGTGCAACCTCCTCTTTGCTCCCAGCAACCCTTCCTGTGCAAGCTGCAACCATTCAGTGACAGTGTTTATCTGGGGGACCCTGGGGCCCCAGGAAACCCAGGCTTTCTTGTTTGGTTCCAGCTGGGTCCTGGCTGACTGCCCCCACCGCCCCACCCAGGGTCTGCTATGGAAGCAGTTTGCATGACAATTTCTGCTCCTGGGTGACCTGGCCCCTTTAAGCAAGTCTGAAAATTGGTCTCAGCCAGCAGTGCCTCTTGTGTGCGGGCATAGGACTGGTCCTGCTACCCTGCCATGTCTCTCCTGCGAAGCACCTTTCTCGTGCCCGGCTTAGTGCCCTGGCTTCCAAGAGTTGCTCTGTTCTGCCCAGACTGGCAATTGGTCCCAGGCCCTCTCCATGGGTGGATGCAGCCTTCTGTTGGGTACTTGGCTCTCTGTGTCTTTCTTTGTGAGCGTCCCTAAAGTCTCCCTCCTGTTGCCCTGGGGTCCTCAGCTGGGGAGGGGCACATGGCACATTCAGAAGAAGCTCTTCTGATCGAGGTTGCCCCCCCACACACCGGCCTATTTTCTTTGCCTATGAGTCTTAGGATTAGTGTCTTTCACCTTGGACCCTTCCAAGCACTGTAGAAACCATTTATTTATAAAGGGAAATAGATGCATCTAGATGTACAAAATGCATACGAATTACTGGATTGAAATGCAGGGCCAGCCCGGCCAGGCGTGGCTCAGTGGCTGCGCGTCAACCTAGGATCCAGGAGATCGCAGTTCGATTCCTGGTCAGGGCACATGTGGGCTTGATCCCCAGTAGGGGGCGAGCAGGAGGCAGCCGATGAATGACTGTCTCATCACTGATGTTTCTCTCTCTCTCTTCCTCTCTCTGAAATTGATATATATTTAAGGGAAAAAAAGTCATAAAAAGTGGAGGGAAAAATGTAGGGCCAAACTGGCCTAAAGACAGAAAAATGGTTGGAGCCCAGCCAGTGTGGCTCAGTGGTTGAGCATCGACCTATGAACCAGAAGATCACGGTTCGATTCCCGGTCAGTCAGGGGACATGCCCGGGCTGTGGGCTCCATCCCCAGTAGGGGGCGTGCAGAAGGCAGCTGATCAATGATTCATCATCGATGTTTCTGTCTCTCTCCCTTCCTCTCTCTGAAATCAATAAAAACATTAAAAGAAAAAAAAGTGGGTAGAGGCTGAAAGTCAAGAAGCCAGAAATCCAGAGAGAAAAGTAGGCACCAAGTCTGGGTTTGCCTGGGCCAATCCCTAATGGCCGAGAATATGGGCTCTAACTGGGTCGCACAGGTGGGGCTCTGGCCATCAAGCCCGAGGCCCACTCAAGGTGGCAGGTGCAGGGGGCTGGAGGGCCTTGTGGTTGAGCGAGGGCTCTGGTTCCTGCGATTGTTTCACTTCACGTGTTCTTGGGTCTGCTCTGGGCACGGTGGGGACTGGGGTCAAAGCAGCTGCAAAACTCCTAGAGGAGTCAGCTGTTCCCAGCATCTGGAAACTCACCTGGGTCCTTCTCTGATTGTGATTGTCAGGTGGCAGCTGACTTCTGCCTCTTCCTTTCTCATTTTTTAAAATATTTTTTTAATTGATTTCAGAGAGAGGAAGGGAGAGGGAGATAGAAACACCAACGATGAGAGAGAGTCATTGATCGGCTGCCTCCTGGATGCACCCTGCTGGGGATTGAGCCTGCAACCCGGGCATGTGCCCTGACTGGGAATTGAACTGTGACCTCCTGGTTTATAGGTTGACACCTGGCAGTGCCAATGAGCCTTCCTATTCCACTTGTTACTTGGATAATAAGCTTAGCCTCAAAGCCAAAGGAGAAAGCCCCAATGCTGGTTAAATCTACCGGCCTGGGCTGTCTGCTCCCCCAAACCTCCAGTCAGATGTTGCACTAACATCGTCCAGCTCAGTAAGGCCGTTTGCATCCAGACAACGGTGACTAATAGAAACCTACCTTTACATTGGCAAGGAGGGTCTTTGGTAAGCAACATTACTTTTGTTTGCACAGGGGAATGGAGCGCATCTTGTGTTCCTTTCGGGGAGCCTGGTTTGTTTCCCCCAGATAGCACTTCCTGGGGCTCCCAGACATAGGAAGCGCCAGCTGTAGTTCATCCCAGAGGCTCCCTGGTCCAACGTTTGCTCACAGTGCACAACCTGCCTTGTTTTTCCCCACCTCCCAGCTCAGAGACAATTTGGTGATGGGGCCACCTGGATTCTAATAACACTCCAAGTAGTCACTTGGGCTTGATGCGTTTGTCCTGGTGCAGGCAGATCCCCACAGCTGGGAGGGCTCCGACTGGCTCTCCCCGCCTCCCCGGTCCGGAAATTAAGGCTGTAATTTTCCACTTGGAGTCCTGGGAATTGGGTTTTTATTGCCAAAGACAAAGGAATGGGTTTCTGGAGTGCTCACTTAGGAAAATAATGCACCCAAGAGAAACCCTGGATGTTTCTAGAAAGGTAGGCAGTAAGTATCTGGGTAGTGTGATCCCCAACTACCTGGGAACACCTGGGGCGGTGGAGAACTCCTGGAGACATCTCTACCAGGCTGCGGTTGACCTGGGCGGGCAGGAAGAACCCCTGTACCTTCAGGATCTAATTGCACCCTTTGGAAACAAAGCCCGCAGCCTTCGGGGGGGTCTCCATGACACCCGCCCAGTGAGGATATCTGGTCTCAAACTTGCATAATAAACTCAGTTCCATTCGAATAACATTGCTGAGGACCTACTGGTGCCAGGTGGGAGGTGGGGATGGGAAAGGATGCAGGTCACGCGGTCACTGACTTGCCTACTGGTCCTTGATTGAGCCCCGGCTACGTACCAGCTACGGGGCTGGTGTGAGGGATACGAAGAGGAATGGGGAGACCCCTGCTTGCCCGGTGCTCTCCTACTGGGTAGATAGACGGATCCCAACAGAGCCACAGCCCAGAGAAAACTTAAATCAGACTTCGGTCCGATCACTGCCGCTCAAAACTCCACGGCGACCTGTGACCTTCAGCACAGAGCCTACGTTCTTCAGACTAGCGCTTTCGACTGATAACGCTCACCGAGCACCGGTCTCAGTGCTTTTACACAAATTAATACAGATTAACTGCTTACCCCTCACACCACCTTCTTGAAATAGGTACTGTCACTGTCCCCATTTTATAGGTGAGGAAACCAAGGCACGAAGAATTGGGAACCCACTTGTCCACTGATGCAGCTAGTTAGGGGCAGATCAAGTTCAGAGTGTGGTCCCAGACCAGCAGCAGCAGCAGCACCTGGGAGCCTGTTAGCAACACAGAAGCCCAGACCCCGCCCCAAGACCTGCTGGACCAGGGTGCTCATGGAAACAAGGTGACCCATTGGCTGTGAGGGGAAGTCTCAGCAGCACCGCTACAGCCTCGGTGTCTGGTTCCCCCACCTGACCCAGCACCTGCCAGCCTCAGGCCCCCACGCCCCCACCTCCAGCTCCAGCTCCGAGGCCTCGCTCCCATATTGCACCCCCAGCTTGCCTGTTGGGTCCCCCCGTCCCCAACAGGTCCTTAATGCATTATCACTCACCAACCAGGGAGCCAGGCAGCCCTGCCTTCCTTTGTGTTTCCTTCTGACAGTTCCCTCCTTGATTCATGGACCATAGACAGCAAGGGAGAGGAGGGGCCTCCCAGCAGAGCCAGCTGGTGCCCATCATCACTGGTCACCCCCCACCCCTGTGCCCATTTGGGGTTGGCTGAGCTGTGGCGGGCAGCACCCAGGGGCCCAGTCTGGTCCAAGGGCCCATGGGCAGAGCATTGCTGGGAGCAGGTGGAGACAGAGCAAGGCTGACCCCTGCCTCCCCAGCATCACCGTAAGGCGACTTCTTTGCCTTCAGTTTCCGCCTCATCAGCTGGGATAATGCTGTGCAACCCGCAGTGTTCAGCCAGTTGACAATGACGGACTTCTGGACAGTCAGAACCAGAAGGTCCCTAAGAAATCAGTCACAGGGAAACCGAGGCCCAGAGGCACCGCGTTCTGTGCGAGGTCAGCTGGCCAGCTGTGAACAGACCAAGGCTGGCTTCCCTCCTCCCTGGCCTTCCTACGGCTCCTTCCTTCGGCGGGAAAATGGGGTCAGGGTGATGGCCCAAGAGAAACGATGCGGATCCCAAGGGCCAGCGTGCGGGGTCTGGATTAACTGTTGGCCCTTGGAGGGGGGGGGGGAAGCACAGCAAAGGTGGCCAATGAGTCGCCCCCAGTCAGCCACTGCTGGGACCTCAACTTGGGACCTCAACTTCCTGGGAGAAGGGGCCAGAGCCCGGGTGAGTGAAGCGAAGTGAAAGCTGGGGTTCCCAACCTCTGACACAGGGGAGGCCATACCAGCCCCGCCCTGACCTCTGAGACGCACACACAGACAGACAGACATGCCAACCTGGAGAGGCGCAGGCTCAGGGATGCAAACCCGCACCCACACAGAGCACACACAGGGCGCACAACTCGGCGATACGCACGGGCCCCCAGGTGCTCACCCCCGCACACCTGCGCCTGCGGGCACACGCACACCTGTGCACAGCCGCGCTGCCGCCGGGCCTGTGCGGGACGAGGCGGTGCGGGACTGGGCGCCGAGCCTCGGCCTGAGCGGGTGCGTGGGCGTCCGCCGCCCGAACGCGCGCGTGGAGAGCCGGGGACCGGCCTCTGGTTAGCCGAGCGCCGCGGTCCTGCGCGGGGGTGGCGCGTTGCCATGGAGACGCGAGCCGGGGATGCTGCGCTGGGAGGCGGGCTCGGGCGCGTGGGCAGTGGACCCGCGATCACGGCGGGAGGAAGGTCTGCGTGGGCGGCTCCCGGCGGAGGCCCTGCCCCTCTGCAGCCTGAGGAGTAGGGGGGCAGAAGGGGAGGCGGGGCGCCTGGGGGGGGCAGAGGGGGAGGCGGGGCGCCTGGGGGGGGCGGGAAGGGGAGGCGGGGCGCCTGGGGGGGCGGGAAGGGGAGGCGGGGCGCCTGGGGGGGCGGGAAGGGGAGGCGGGGCGCCTGGGGGGGGCAGAGGAGGAGGCGGGGCGCCTGGGGGGGAGAAGGGGAGGCGGGGCGCCTGGGGGGGGCAGAAGGGGAGGCGGGGCGCCTGGGGGGGGCAGAAGGGGAGGTGTGGCACCTGGGGGGGAGAAGGGGAGGCGGGGCGCCTGGGGGGGGCAGAAGGGGAGGCGGGGTGCCTGGGGGGGCAGAAGGGGAGGCGGGGCGCCTGGGGGGGAGAAGGGGAGGCGGGGCGCCTGGGGGGGGCAGAAGGGGAGGTGTGGCACCTGGGGGGGAGAAGGGGAGGCGGGGCGCCTGGGGGGGGCAGAGGGGGAGGCGGGGCGCCTGGGGGGGGCAGAAGGGGAGGCGGGGCGCCGGGGGGGGAAGGGGAGGCGGGGCGCCTGGGGGGGGCAGAAGGGGAGAAGGGGCGCCTGGGGGGGGCAGAAGGGGAGGCGGGGCGCCGGGGGGGGGGAAGGGGAGGCGGGGCGCCTGGGGGGCAGAAGGGGAGGCGGGGCGCCTGGGGGGGCAGGCTGGCAGGGGCAGAGGTAGGAGCCCTCATCTTCCCCCGCTCGCCCGGGCTCCCACCCGAGGGGGCCGGGGCCTGGCTCCCGGTGCGGCCAGCCTGCGGCTGCTGCCCCTCCTTGCCCAGGCGGGTGCGAGGCCAAGCTGGGACAGCGGGCACGGCCCCAGGAGAAGGGCTGGCCGTGGGGGGCGGGGGGTGCCGGCAGAGGGGGCAGCGCCCACTGCTCTCACTGGCTTCTGTTGGGGTTTCTGTGGAAATGTTTGCTCGGGCAGGAAAAAAACAAATTGCCATGGCAACCCAAGGTCTTCCCTACCAGGTGGGGCCTTTACGGCAGAACCATGTCAGAGATGCCAGGAATGGGTGAACTTCGGGGGCTGCCCCAGGCTGGGCCCTGGGGCAACCAACGACCTCCCCCCGCAGGGCCAGGGAGCCGCATCCCTTCAAACACTCATTCGCTCACTCACTCATTCAACAAACCCTTCCCGGGCTACCCCAGGCACGTGCTGGGCCATGGGGATACGGAAATTCATCCAGCGCCTCAAGGAGCTCCCGGCCTGGTAGGGAGACGAGTGTACACGATGGGATTCGAAGGGTAAAGGTTTTCACAGGGCAGTGGGAGAATGTTGTGCAAGCGCAGAGGAAAGCTGGAAAGGCTTCCTGGAAGAGGTGATGTTTTTCTGGCCTGGGACAGGGAGGGCGCTCCAGGCAGAGGAAACAGCAGGAGCAGAGGCAGAGAGAACGGGCTCCTCACTCCCAGGCAGACAGGTGCCTAAGGGCCTCACCTGAGGCGAGGCGAGGCGAGGCGAGGCGAGGCCGGGTGGTGCAGTGCGCAAGCTCAGGAGCCAGGCCGCCTGCGCGTGAACTGCAGTGGTGCCACGGGTGACCTTGAGCGAGGTCACCTGGGTGCCCAATTCTCTCGTCTCTGAAGTGGAGATCACAATATTGTCCACCTTAAGGGGCTGTAGGGTATAGGTTAGAATGTAGGAACCACAGTGCAGGGCCTGGCATGTAGTAATGTTGTTATTAATCATCGCTGGTCCCCTCCCCACTCACTGAGTGGCTCAGAGAAGGTGTGAGCAGGGGGAGCGTTTGTCTGATCCTGAAGGTGGAGGGCACGGGATGGGGGGAGAGGGGCAAAGTGAACAGAGGGAACCGAGGGACCCCAGAAGGCTGCTCCAGCCCAGCACCCTGCCTGCCTCCCACCCATTCTACAGATGAGAACACTGAGTCCCGGGAGGGTAAACGACTCGTCAGGACACAGCAAATCGGTGATGGTGTGTTGGTGGGGTTAATGTTCATGAAATGAAAGGAGGCTTTATATCTGATCTGAATAAATAATTTATTTCTGGATTTTAATAATTTAAAAGCCTCCATTTCATCATTGTCTCATCAAAAATAGAAACTTTCTTCTTTTTCACTCTAGATTTCTTTTTAAAGTAGTGCATGGGAGCAGGACCCAGAGCAAGGGCCTCTGGAGGGTTTTGTGACAGGGTCCCTGGGCAGACCCCGAGCCCCGAGCCTCAGGCTAGAGAGGTGGCAGGTGGCCCTGGCTTGGAGTCTCCTCCCTCCCTTAGCTTCAGTCAGTCCTCAGAATTGTGTATGAGGGGACAGCGCCACTGAGAGAGCTGGGCAAGAGGCTCAGGGCCGTGGACAAGATGGAGAGCAGGGGATGGTCAGCACCCTGTCCTCCACTCCCACCAGCCTCCCTTTCCTCATTGCACATCCAGGTCGTGACCCCTCCTTTTGGAGTTGTCAAGGGAATTCAGCAAGTCTGTGTCCATGGTGGTCCTGTCTGTGCCTAGACCTGACACATAGTAGGCCTACAACCTATAGAAATGCCCATCCCTCAGGGACAGGCCTTAGAGAAAAGGCAGGGAACCAATGGCCAAAAGGCACAGGAGAAAGAGGGCCAGGTGATAGAAAGCTGTCCCACAGGGTGTTCTGGACCAGCTCCCTAAAACTACACCAGCCTGGGGCTCCCTTCCCCTGACAGCTCCCAAACCAGAAAGCACCCCCACCGGGCCCACCCCCTTCTCCCAGCCTTCAAGTCCAGACACCATCTTCAGCATCTGTATCTTTGCTGGGGGAGGTTATCCCATCCTAAGCCTGTGTTGGGCCTTGAACCCATCACACTGTCCAGGCGTTAGTCCCTCCTGCTTGCTGGGCTGTGCTGGATTTGTCGTTGCAATGACTGCCCCCGCCCCAGGAGCTCTGCAGTCTTCAAAACACTTTCTATCAAATTAACCCCGACCCCAAACTATCCTGGAGGTCAATAGAATTAAGTAATCTGCAGGAGGCCACTGAGCTAGTCAGTTGCAGAACCAGAGTGGACATCAAGGCCTGTGTCGCCACCTGAACTCCACACGGTCCCCTCTCTCCCTGCCTCCTTCATCGTTGGGCCTGGACAGCCCTGGGGAGGGGTTAGTTCCCTGCTTTATAGGCAAGTGGTGTTGTGCCTAACGTTCTGGAAAGAGGCATTGGCCTCCGTGGGCTTGGTGGTCATTCTCCAGGGGGCAAGGCTGTGGACACCCCTGTCTCTACCAGGAGAAGCCACTGCCAAGGCCATCAGCCAGGCCCCAAGTTGTCACTTTCCCAGCTGAGAATGCCCCATGCCCAGCACCTGCTGAGTTCAGCTTCTTTAGGTTAAAAGTCTCTTCTGAAAATGAGGACAGCTTGTAAGTTAGCCTGAGTTTCCCTCCCTGGGACAGACGACTGGCTCCAACCACCAGGCAGATTTACACAGAAACCTAGGCGTGGGGTTCAGATAAGAGGAAGAGGGAAGTAATTTCCAGTGTATTTAGGGGTGGCCCCTGGCCTTTTCCCTGGGGGAGCGGGAGCATGACAGAACTCAGAGATGGAGGGGACAGCCAGGTGGCAGGGGTGTACCTGGGAGAGTCCAGGAGGGGCCTTCAGGAGCAGAAAGAAGCTGGGGCCCTGAGCCAAAAGAGGACAGACCACAAGTGCCCTGGCCTCAGAGCTCATGCAGGGACAGACAGATGGGGAGGTGGCCCTAGGCACCAGAAGAGCCAGCTTGCCAGCCCCACCCAGTCCATTTCACTCAGTCCCACCTGCTGCCGGAGCCTTGTCACTCCAGGTTTCCAGCAGCTGTGGGACAGGGGTGGGGGCAGGGAAGGGAGCGAATCCAGGAGATCGAGGGTCCCAAGAGGTGACTCAGGCAGCCCCTGAACGCAGCCCCATCTCTGCCAAAGCCCACGAATGAGCCTGTGCCCTTCCGCTGGGATGATGGTCCTACCCGGGGTACTGTCAGCCAGCCAGACCTGCGGTAATGCCAACCCCTAAAAGGCAACCAGGCCTCAGGCCAAGCTCAAGTCCTGCCCTGCCAATAAGTGACGTGAGCTCTGGACAAGTCGGCTCTCCTGTCCTGTCCGGGCTTTAATGTCCTCATCGGTGCAATGAGGTGCAGTGGCTTTTCCTCCTGACCCTGGAACACCCCACTTTAAGCTCTCAGTCCAATAATGCTGTTAAAAATAAGCAACCTCTTCAATGGTGAAATTCTCCCCATTAAGTCCTTATAGAATCTCTAAAGAAATTAGCCCGGAGAGCACGGAAATCCTGTTTTTAGGGCAAATTTCCTTCAGGTTATAAATAGGCAGTTTTTAGCGGAAGGGAGCCCAGAACACTGCCTGCCCCTCACACAGGGGCACATACTTCTGTCCATAAAGGATGTGACCTGTCCGGGGAGGCACTATTCCTGTTGACAGCTGTTGCCAAGGTAACCTCAAGCCAGACTGCAAACAGGTAGAAACAGCTGGCTCCTCTTACTCACCTTGGAAATCACCGGGAAGCTGATTGCATTTTCTTAGAATCACAGGTGGGAGCCAAGAAGCCTTAGTCTTCTCAGCACGGCCCCAAATTGTGCTGTCACCGGGGAAATCACTTCCCGTTTCCCCACCTGCAACCTGAGGGCTCAGCCTGGCTCTGCAGGAAAGCCCCCTGGGGCTTTAGGGTGCTCACTCCCAGGAGACACCGTGGGCCCTCCCACCCCTGATTTGGGGCTGCCCTGCTTTAAACCAGCCCTAAAATGCGACACCTGAGTTCCCCCAGCCAAGCCTGGACCTCACTGTATTGCATGAGACATGAACACTGAAAGATTGTTGCTTATCTGAAATTCAGATTTAATAGGGCGCCTATTGACAAGGCCCCTGACTCCACAGGACCAGGAACCCAGCCTCAGATTCTGGAGAGCGGGTGGCTCAGGGAAAATCAGGGGCCCCTGCAGGCCTTGGTCTCCACATCAGTCCAGTGGGACAGGACAGAAAGCTCCTGTGTAATTCAGACCCAAGCAGCTCGGAAACCAGGCTCTGGGCGGCCTCAGGGATCCAGACATCCAAGCCCAGGAGGACCCTCCAGGCCACAGCGACCAGGGGGCAGCAGCGCCCAGTGCTTGAGGCTCCTCTGCAGGTCCAGCGCCCTGACCCAGTTGCCAGGTCACCCAGTCACTCAGCAAACGCTGGCGGAGCCCGTGGTGACAGAAGGGCTGTGGGACAGGAGTGTGGCCTGGCTCAGAGGGAGCCCCAGGGCCAGCCACATCAGGGTATCCAGGGCTTTGAGGAAGGGGCTTCAGGCAGCCTTGTCCCCAAACCAGGTTGCTCCCCCTGCAACTCTTCCTGAGCCCTGACCCATCCCAGGCTGGCTGCAGCACTGGCCGGCCACTTCAGAGTCAACCAGGGGGGGACCCCGAGATGCTCCAAGCCCCAGGAACTGAGAGCTATGTGACAACCACAGTCAGACCACCAAGCCGAGTCCAGCCAGCCCTGGTCCTCCGTGGAGCCTCACACCCGGTGAACAGCTGGTGAGTCCTGCAGCCTGTCTCCTTGCTGCCCCCTGCCTGTCAGGAGTGGGTAATGCCCCCAGTCGCCCCCTGAAGTGCCCACAGGGCCCCTGTAGCCCTGGTGTCTGCTCACAGCCTGCTCTGCCTGGCTGGGCAGCAGGTGAGTGCTGTGGGAAGCAGAGGGTGCTGCCCTCTCCCACCCCCCACCACGGAGCCCGGAGGCTCCTCTGCCGCCCCTCTGGCTCTGGGGCTGGGTGCGTAGACAGGCCAGTGTTGGAGAACACCCTTGGGCCCTCCTGGGCCCTCCACCCCTGATTTGGGGCTGCCTTGCTTTAAACCAGCCCTAATAGCTGACACCTGAGCTCCCGAGCCAAGCCCAGGCCTCACTATATTGCCATGGCCTGTGTCCCCGCCCCCCACCTTCTCCCGTAAACCCCGCTCTCTCAGGAACAGGTCCTTTTCCCTTTTTTCTGGCCTCCAGCTCAGCCCCTGGCGCACAGCAGGTGCCCAACTGGCTTAACACCCGCAGTTTCCATTAGAAATGCTGGGCGTGGGAGGTGTGCCCGTGGCAAAGCATTTCCAGAGCTCGCCACCAGAGGGCAGGCGCGCTCAGCATCTGGAGCGCGGGCCCAGCTCCCGGGAGAAGGTGGGTGGGTGCGTCCCTGGGCGCCCAGGCAGAGCGGCTTGGGCACCTCCACACTCCCCCTGCAGATTCCGACCTGAGGTCCAGGGTCCTCCTTCCCCTTCCCTTCTCTCCTTCCTTTCCAGGTTCCTGGGTCAGTCTTGACTTGGTGTGACTTTGGGCCAGGCACCTTTTCTCTGTAAGCCTTAGTTTCCTCATCTGTACAATGGGAACATAATGAACATACCCTGCTTTTGTGCATTTCCCCTAGCTGGGGATTTGGGGTCCTTGGTGTGGGGCTACACTTCCCTGCTCTCGGGGAGGAGGTCCAGGCCTTGGCAGAGTCAGAATCAAGTGCCTCCTGCTCCATCCCTGGAGGATGGTATCTCAAGGCAGGGGCTGGCTGGGGCTGGCTGGAGCAGCTGGACCGGAATGGCCACTGCTTCTCTGGCCCGGATGCTGCTGTCGCCATTTGTGCTACGATGTTCATAGGACATCAGCTGGGTCGGCTCCATTCAGGGATAGAGGAGCAGGCAGGAATGAAAGCATAGGTGGACCCATGGATGGATGGATGCATGGGTGCATGGATGGGTGGACTGAAGAAAGAAACCCATGCATTTCCTCAGAGCCTGTGTAGTGGAGGGCTTTTCACCCCCAGTCCCCAGTCCCAGCAGAACCCTAAAGCCATCTAGCCTGTTGGAGCCTGGCTCCAAATGGGCACTGAGCACCTGTTTCCTTTTTGAAGCTCCTTGTGCATTTGGATTCCCCACTGGCAGTGGCCCTAGGGGACCCTGGTCTATGCTGTCCTGGGAGCTGGGGGTGAGGATTCTGGTGACAGTGACAACCAGTCAGACCACCAAGCTGGGCCCAGACCCCAGGTGACTCCTGAGTCCCCACCCTGCTCTCGCACCCTGCTGCCTCCAGAGAAAGTGTTTCTGGGTGGGCCCAGAAATGGGGTGTACCATAGCAGTGGGTTCTGGGTTCCCCCTGAGCTCACAGCTTTCTTACAGCCAGGCTGGCTCGCCTGACACTGGTTCCACCTGTAGGGACTTGCCCATTGCTGACCCAGATTTCCAGGCCACTCCGTCTACACTTCCAGGCAGGGCAAAGCGTGGCTTCTCAAGGGCCCCAACAGAACCCATGGCCAAGCTTGCAGGCTCTACCTGCCTTGAGAGGACGTCTTCCTGCCTGAGGAGCCCAGCTGCAGATGGGCTCAGGGGGCTGCACATGGGCTCAGGGCTGCTGTGGGTTCACAGAGCTGCAGGTGGAGCTTAGAGGGCTGCACGTGGACTCAGGGCTGTCATGGGGCTCCGAGGGCTGCAAGTGGAGCTCAGAGGGCTGCACGTGGGCTCCGAGGGCTGCATGTGGGCTCAGGGCTTCACGTGGCTCGGAGGGCTGCACGTGGGCTCAGGGCTGCACGTGGCTCAGAGGGCTGCACGTGGGCTCAGGGCTGCACGTGGACCTCGGCTGCACGTGGGCTCAGGGCTGCACGTGGGCTCAGGGCTGCACGTGGAGCTCAGAGGGCTGCTGTGGGCTCAGGGCTGCACGTGGACCTCAGGGCTGCACGTGGACCTCAGGGCTGCACGTGGGCTCAGGGCTGCACGTGGCTCAGAGGGCTGCACGTGGGCTCAGGGCTGCACGTGGGCTTGGCTGCTGTGGGCTCAGGGCTGCTGTGGGCTGAGAGGGCTGCCGTGGGCTGCCTGGTGTCAGCCTGGCCCGGTCACTCCCCACGAGGCTGTCCTCAGGGCAGTGAATGGAGAATCTGTTGGGTGCCCCGCGGGGTAGTGGGTGGGCAGCACCCAACAACAGGCATAGAAATGGAAGTACTTTGGGTGGAGGGCACTGCTATACGTGTGTCTGGGCCAGTTTCTTCCTTGTGACTCCCACAGTCCCCGGTGCCGGCTCTCCTGCTGCCCTGGGATGATCACTCAGCTCCCCGTTTCTGCTGCAGCCCCCCCCCAACCTCCACACTCCCAGGCCTCTCAGGATGCCAGTGTAGTTGCCACACGGCCTTGACAGTTCTGCCCCTGGCTCGGGGCCCCAATGCTGGGCCAGGATGAGCCATGAACCACCGGGTGGGGTCAGGAGCTACAGGCACAGGAGTTGCCAGGGGCCGTCGGGACCCACAGACCTCAGAGCCTGCAGAGCCGGCAGCCCTACCCTCGGCAGCCTGTGCCCTGGGCCTCCCGTCATCTGCCTCTCACAGCCCCGGGGCAGATGCCCTGACTGCCTCGAAGTCTCCAGTCAGGGTGGTCTAGAATATGCCAATAGCATTCTTTAGAGATTTACCTTAGATTACAAATGACCGACTGAAAGTCTTTGTAAAGAATTCCTGCCTCGCCGGTGTGGCTCAGTGGTCGACTCCCCGCCAGGGGGTATGCCTGGGTTGGGGGCTCGATGATCCCCAGTAGGGGGCATGCAGGAGGCAGCCAATCAATGACTCATCATTGATGTTTCTAGCTCTACCTTTCCCTCACCTGAAATCAATAAAAACATTTTTTTTAAAAGAGGGGAGTGGTGGACCCTCAGTGGGCACCCCCTCCAGGTAGCCGGGAGACCACCCTCTCTCATCTGTCCCCATGCAGCCACCGCATGGAGGGGCCTTCGAATGTGACAGGGAGTTATAACTGCTGCGCTCCTGCTACCCTAGAGCTGCTCCACCTGCAGGTGGCATCACTGGAATTTGCCCCCAGACCACCAGCCTCGGGGTTGGGTGCCAAGGGCATCTCAGTTTCAGACACTCACTGTGTCCCTGTCATCACCCATGTCCACTCCAAACATGGAAGGGGGCAGCAGGGAGCCCCACTCCACCACTTCGGGCTAGTTACTTAACCTCTCTGTGAAATAAAACAAGTAATTCCTGCCTCGAAATTCCTATGGAGAGGATTAGCAAGTGCCTGTCAAGATCCTCAAAAGCAGCACCTGCTGTTCCCTCATCCAGCCTCCCAAACAGGCCTCAGACTCACCCTGGTCCACCCAGAATGGGTGTCGCCTTAACTGTCTCCATCCTGGTAAATCCTGCTTTGAGAGCCCTTGGGCTCTGTGGGTGAAAGCCAGGGGTGCTCTGGGAGCAGATGGGGACAGAGGCTGCCTGGGCCCAGCCAGCAACACTGAGGGGGACAGGACCAGGCTGCCCAACCCCAGGGCAGGGGAAGGTGTCCATGCCCCAGCCTGGATCGCCCCAGTGGCTGGCCAGGGAAAAGCACAGGGCAACCCAGCGGGAACCTAGTGGGCAACAGGCATCCTGGCTTCACCCATCAAGGGGGCGGCTTCTGGGGAGAGGCCAGGACAACAGGTGGGCTAAGCAGCTATGGGCTAATGGGCACGTGGGGACTCAGGCACACTCACACGCATGTGCACACACACCACCTGACTGGCAGTGTCCCCAGCACACCCTCTCCCCCCGTGGGTCTCCATTTGCCCCTCTCCTGTTGTGACCATTTGTTTTCTGTGTATGAGCTGCTCACGGGCACAGGGGTGTCACTCGGTGATGAATCTCCTGGTTCCCTGTGTGGATGGGGTGGGTGACAGGTAAGGGTGGGGCTGGGTAAAGGCCATGGTGGGCGCCTCTCTAACAAGTCATTTCCCGGGGAGGTGCTCACCTTAGTGGCTGGAAACTACTCTCAGTATAAAGAGCTTCAGGTCACCTCCCAGTCACAGAAGGACTAAGCAGTGGCAGAGGCCCCCTCCCCCTCGAGGGTGAGTGTTTGGGGATAGCATATCCGAACGTGCTGACCAGACTCACAGGGCCCCCCGCCTGCCTCTGCCACCGGGACTGAAGCTAATGGAGGGGGCTCAGACCAGACCAGAGAAGTGTCCTGAGACTGTAGGGAGGTCCGAGGGTGGGAGCAGTGCCTGGGGTGTGGGGGAGAAGGAGGGGGCCTCTTCCCTGATGGAGGCCCCAGGTGCTCTGCGAAAAATGCCCCCACGCTGCTGTGGCGCTGGCTGGGCCAGGCCTCACCCTGCCCTGTGGAAACTCCTGGGGAGGGCCGAGCACATCTGGGGCTCAGGCAGGGAAGCCCACCCGCAGGAGAGGGGTATCGGAGCAGCCTGGCGCAGCTCTGCCCACATCTCCTCCCCCGGAGCAGCCAGGTGACTGGAGGTGGGTGCATGGCAGGTGGCTGGCACATGCTCCGTCCTGGCCCAGATCGCAGGGCAGTGTCCACGGGAGGCCAGCCGAGTACGTTCTCCTGGTAGGAAAGGCTCCGGCTGCAGGGCGTGGTGCAGTGAAGAGGGTGCCCAGGGACCAGAGGGGACACGTCCCCAGACAGGGCTAAAGCCACATTCCTGGAGAAGATACACAGCTGACGTTCAAGTTCACAATGGTAGCAGCTGCCTTTTTAAAAAAATTTTAAATTTCCTATTAAGGGCCACGAGCTTATGTCCACACCCCCAGTTCCTAGGAGGCCTCTACAACACACAGTATCCTCTTTTTAACGATGAAAACCCGAGGCCCCAGGAGATCGAGGGCTGTGCCCGCGGAGGCAGAGCGGATGCCCCCGGCCCCCCTGACTCCCAGCTCACCCCCACTTCCCCGGTCTCTACACCCAACAGGGCAGCATGCTCCCGCAGCCCCCGGGGCCTCCGAGTTGGGGCCCTGGGGGAGAGGGGGGAGGAACGTGAGGACCTGCAGGGATGGGACCAAGGCGACCTGCCCCTTCCAGAGGCTAGAACTGTCCTGCCTGGGAAGGGGGGCCAGGTCAGCCCGCCCTTCCCGCCCAAGGGTCAGCATTCAGTGCGACGAAGGCCCCTGGCCACGAGGGGGCGCCCGACCCCCGCCTTGGGGCCAAGTGCACAGGTTGAGGGGTTCCCGCCAGAGGGGCGTCCTGGAGCCTTTCTGAAGGTGGGGGCTCAGTGAGCCCAGTGACGGGCAAAGACCCCTCAAAACAGAGGGAGCCCTGCGAGAACCTGGAGGTCTGGGAGTGGCTGGAGCAACGTTCCCAACTCTGCTGGGCTGGAACCCGGGTTTGTGAGAAAGGCCCTAGTTTAGAATCAGGGGAGAGCCGGGGTGAGCATCGACCTGGGGTCCAGGAGATGGAGGTTCGATTCCCCGTCAGGGCACATGCCCGGGTTGTGGGTTCGACCCCCAGAAGGGGGCGTGCAGGGGGCAGCTGATCAATGACTCTCTCATCATTGATGTTTCTATCGCTCCCCCTCCCTCTTTCTAAAATAAATATATATATATTTTTTAATTATAGAATCAGGGGAGAGGAGAGACTTCCCGGACTAGGCCTTCCTGCGTAGCTGTGTAGCCCTGACAAATACTTGGAACCTTGTGGACGTGTTACACATTCAGTAAATAAGATTCGGTAAGGATGCATGTGGAGGTCAACCCTAAATCTGAATAAAGTCCATACCAATGAGCCGAGTTATATACCAAACAGAGAACATAACTGCACCAGGAAACAGGGAGAAATAACTAATTCAAGCAGCTTTGAATACAGTACTTTGACTTCATGCCCTCAGTCTGAACATACACACACACACAAACACAAACAACAAAAAAACCTGCAAAATAATCTAGGACTTTGCTTAATAGATTTGTGGTTGGTGGAGATAGAAACGTAACAATCCTGGCACAAGCTTTGTGTTTTATAGACTGAGAAAGTGAGCGAATACACTGGCACTGCCAGGAGCCAGAGCGTTCCCTGTGGGAGGAAGGAGACGGCCGTGGGAATGGAGGGAGGTAAGTGTGCCTGTTTCCTGGGGCCGCGGTAACAAAGAACCGCAGACTGGGTGGCTTAACACCAGACACTTACCATCCTGGCTCCGGAGGCCGGACGCCCGGGATCGGGGTGTCGGGGGGCGGGTGATCCGCTCCAGGCCCCCCCAGCTGCTGGTGGAGCGCTGGGCGCTGTGGCGTCCTCAGGGCAGGGCCCCCGTTCCTGTCCTTATCTTCACGGGCATTTTCCCCGCCCGTGTCTGTGTCCAAATCGTCCTTTCCATAGGGGCGCCGGTCATCCCATTCTCCACTCACAGGGACAGTACTCCCTGGACAAATGAGTGCTCCCAGGGCTGGGCAACGAAAGGTCCGAGAGGAGCCTGGAACTGCTTGCTGGGCCCCCCAAAAGCAAAGCAGCAGAGCAGGGGCGCGTCAGCAGGCGCCCAGCAAGTCCACCCGAAGGGGTTGCTCCCGGCCCATCGGGAACAAGTCGAGCGTGGGAGAGAGTGAGGACAGCCGTGGGTGATGACACAGCGAGTCGAGGACAATGCCCGAGTCCCCGCGGATTCTAAAAACGAAACACAAAATAAATGGGGGAGGTGGGAAAGCTCTTTATCGTCGGGAGACAGCGAATGTAGGCGGGATGAGAGAAACCAAACGTTCTGCAACCGTCGTCGAATAATTGATTCAAACAAAAATACTGAAACCGCGAGTGAGAGGTTGTTAGGTAGCCAGGTATTTACAGTTTCAAGGTCTCTGGGCAAAGAGTAATTACAAAGGGGGGGGGGGACACCTTTTCTGTGGAGAAATCTGGAGGGCGCCCAGAGCAGCTCCTGGCATTCCTGCCAAAATACATCATCCGAAGCGAACCTGCAGCAGGCGAGCCAGCAAGTGAAATCGAGAGCCCTTCTCAAAACAGTGGGTTTGCATCTTTCAGATACGCCAGGGTCAGAAACACAAAGGTGAGAAACTTCCAGAATAAAGAAGGGGATTTTTTACAGGGGTTGATAAGCTTACCCTAAATTTTACCTAGAAGTAAGAAAATAAAAGTAAATCCTTGAATAGGTAAGTCAACTTTTAAAAAGGAAAGCAAACACGGGATTTACCACCCTATCGGAAAGTAAGACAGGCTACAAAGCTGTTTGAATAAAAAATAGCACAAAACCAGGTCTATATGCAGGAGTTTATAATGATACCAAAAAAAAAAAGCAAAAAGGTATTATGTCTAGACAATGCTGGGAAACTGCTTTATTCTTTTGAAAGCAGATAAGTAAGGAGAAAGACCAAGCATTTATCCTGCTTTCCCGACATGAATTGTACCTCAGGGTTAAACCAAATATGTGATGACAGGACGTCTCTCTGTATGTGTTCCAGCTAACAAAGGGGGAATGAGAAAAATTAAAATATCACCGTTGTCCCCTCAAAAGTCACATGTTGAAGCCCCATCCCCATTTGGAGCCGGAGGCTTTCGGGAGGGAATTAGGGTTCCATGAAGCCATAAGGGTGGGGCCCTAATCCAATAGGACTGGCGGCCTTCAAAGGAACGGAAGAGACGTCAGAAATCTCTCCTGCCCTGGCCCCGCCTCTCCCTCTCCCTCTCTCCCCCCCCCAGAGGAAAGGCCTGTGAGGACTCGGCTGGAAGATGACCATCTGCGAGCCGAGGAGGGAGGCCTCCCCAGAAACCAGGCCGTTTCTGTTGTTTAAGGCGCCCCGTCTGTGTTCCTTGGTGACCGGCCCTCGCGGTTCAGACAGACAGACACACGAGCACCGCTTTGCAGCCCTCGGCGAACTGCAGATCTGGGCAGCGATCGCCAGGGGCTGAAAACACACAAAGAGGGATGAGACCCACGTGCCGCTGAAGGCACCGCCGAGGAAGTCAGCGGCCAAAACAGAGGCAGAACACCCCGAGTCTGATCAAACCTTTAGCCCTAAGTAGTAACCCACGCCCCACACCGGACGGGAACCGAGGAGCTGGCGCCGCGGGCGGACGCAGTCAGAAAATCCAGAGTGCGGGGACTTGAACGAGATCTGGTTTCTTCAACAACAGAAAGATTACAAAGAAAATAAAATAGAGGAAACACCTACCGGTGGAAAGAGATTGAGGAAACGCAGCAGTCTCGGCGTATGGGCCTCATTTGGATCTCAGGTTAACAAAAAGACAAAAATTAAAAAAAAAAACACAAAAACCTTTAAGACCATCAGGGAAGTACGAACACTGATTAGGTTTTTAATAACATTAGGGATTATTTTTAATTTTGTTTATGTGTGTAGTGGTCTCAGGTTTGTTTTTTCTAAAGAGCCTTTATCTATTAAAGGCACATGCTGAAATCTTTACAGGTGAAACGATACGCCTGGGATTTGGTCCGAGACAATCCAGAAGGGTAAGACGTGGGAGGAGGGAGGAAAACACACGCTCCCCAGGCCCTGTCGCCGCTGTGGCTGGAGGACGGCTGTGCCAGGTGCTGGACTGTTCTCTCTACTTTTAAAAGCTTGAAATTTTCTATAATAAAAAAGGGGTTTTTTGCCCAGCCAGGCATAGCTCGGCGGTTGAGCATCAACCTAGGATCCAGGCGATCGGGGTTCGATTCCCGGTCAGGGCACATGCCCGGGTTGCAGGTTCGATCCCCAGTCGGGGGCGTGCGGGAGGCAGCCGATCAATGACTCTCTCATCATTGATGTTTCTCTCTTTCTCCCCCTCTCCTTTCCTCTTTCTGAAATCAATAAAAACATATTTTTTAAAGTAAGTAAATAAAATAAATTATGAGAGCGCCAGATAAGTGGTTTTTCATCTCAAAGAACCTCCCTCTCTTGCCAATAGACGGTAGGGTGTGGTGTACGGTGTTTCCCCCTGTGTTCTGTTCCCCTCAGTTCCACGTGCAGGGAAAAGAGACCCCCTCCTTTTGAGTCCCCCAGTTCACATTGCCATGGTGAGGGACCCCCAAAATGTTCCTCATCATTGGCAGCGTTTTCCAGGGGAGATTTCAAAGATGTGGAAGCCGATGGGAATATTTTAAGGAATATTGAGAAAGGCTCCCTGGCTGCCAGGAGTGAGGCCCCGGCGGTTTCCCGCCTTCAGAGTCTCTGTTCTCATGAGCCGCCTGGAAGCCGCCCACAGGGCAGGGTGTCGTTTTTGAAACACGTCGGGGGCTGACCCCAAGCTGGGGGGCCCCCTCTCAGGGTGGCTTGGGGCTCCCAGGTCGCTGATGTGCAGCAAAGCTGTGCTGGCTGAAGGCCCGATGGTCCCAAGAGTGTTTCCAGTCCAGCGCTTGGCGTGTGTCGTGCGGAGAAAGGAAGTGTGTTCAGCAGGCATCTTGTACCTCTCCTCTCCCATCGTGGACCACGCTGAGTCCACGGAGGTCAAAGGACTCGTCCAGGGTCACACAGAGGAGAGTCAGCTTGTGCCCCGTGGTTCTGGCTTTGGGGAGACAAACGGTGAGATCATGGGAGCGAGCCCCAGACGCTGCTCCAGGATCCCAGACTAAAACCACAGATGAGGTCACGGAGTCAGGATGCTGGCTCCCGGGGAGGCCTCCCTGCTCTGCCAGGCCGCTGGGGGCGGGAGGGTTAGGGGCTCAGACCCCACCTGGGAGGACCCAGGTTCCAGCCCCTGGACGCGTGTGCTGCTGCGTGAACTCAGGGAAGTTATTCCATGTCTCCATTTGGCTTTCTCCTTAGTGAAACCTGTCCCCCTGCAGAGCCCTTGTAGAGGTAAAACAGCTCAAGGCAAAGAATGGTGAGCGTGACGCAGGCACACTGTGGGCACCCTTGGGCCCACAGTAGGTGGGGAGAGGCCTGGGCACAGGCCCTGCCTCCCATGGGTGACTGTCTCGGGGGAAATCTCACAGCCTCTCTGGCCCCTGCTGTCCTCCCACCTGGACGTGCTCACTCTGAGCTCACAGAGGCCTGACCCTCAGCAGTGTTTCTGCTCAGAGTCAAGAGTGCAGCTCATGCCCGGCTGGGCGTGGCTCAGCGTCGACCTAGGATCCAGGCGATCGGGGTTCGATTCCCGGTCAGGGCACATGCCCGGGTTTCGGGCTCGATCAATGACTCTCTCATCATTGATGTTTCTCTCTCTCTCTGTCCCTCTCCTTTCCTCTCTCTGAAATCAATAAAGATATATTTAAAAAAAAAAAAAAAAGTGCAGCTCAGGGGGTCACTTCCTGGGGTCCTGTGTCTTCAACCCAGAGCTGCCCAACTCCGGTGGCTTGAAGAGATAGTAGGACCTGTTACTATTATCTGTATGCTAACTCCTGGTGCATTGCTTTACTGTATAAAAGTACTTTTCCCTGCACGATCTTATTTAACTCAGTCCCATGAGGTAGGCACTATGGTTTCCATCTTCAGGGCCCGAAGCCTCAGACAGATGAAGTGAGTCACTCGGCCAGGAGTGGCTGGCATCCAAGGGCCTTTCCCCTCTGCCCCACCCCCTACAGAGGCTGGAGGAAGGGTGTGGGGACAGGGAAATGCGGGGTGCATTCGGGAAACGGGGAGGAACTATTTGAGGCGAACCTGTAACCCTAGGACGAGGGGAGGTTCAGCCAGGAGTCTAGAAAGACGTTGAATGTCAGGCGGTGGAGAGCCTCGAATGACATGCTAAGGAATTTGTAGTTCATTCTAGTCTCATTAAAGAATTACACACTTTACATTGTACATATTTAGAAAAAGACAGGCAGGGGGCGTGGAGGGATTGAGCAAAAAAGCAAAGAATGAGAAAGAACTTCCAGGCACTGGCAAGGGCACAGACACGGACACGGACATGAACACAGACATGGACACGGACAATGGTGTGGGGATTGCAGCGGGGGAGGGGTGGGGGAGGTGGGACAGGTTATGGGGGGCTAAATGGTGATGGAAAAAATGAAATTAATTTTAATAAAAAGAAAAATACAAATGAGAACATTTAGAAATAATTTGCACTCTAACTGCCTAGATATAATTGCTGTTAATGTTTGATAGAGGTATATATAACTTTCCAATATTTTTCTCTGCAAATGTGTCCCATCCCCCCCCCCAAAACAGGGACATAATATACAGATTCTTTTTCTAATCTGATTTTAATTCCATTAACATCTTTCTTGGCCATTAACAATTATTTTACAATAATGGTTTTTAAACATTTATGCCCTGGAACTGTTTTTAAACAAAAGCCTACCAGGAACCTCAAAACCCAAACGGGATCAAGATAGAGCCCCTGTGATCAGAGCACGCGCGGGGCCCTGACGCCAGCCTGGCCCTGTAAGGCGCCCCGGCCCCGTCTGAAACCGCTGTTGCATAATGTCGTCGCTGTGGCTGCGTGGTAAAAATAGAGCATCTCCCACTCAGTCAGCCTGCTCGGCTGTGTCCAGGTCTTCCCTTTGTAAACTGATCCTACGTTCTTTGAACGCATCCCATAATTATTTCCCAAGGAAGGTTCTGAACACGGGGTATGACATAACCAGAGCCATTAATGTGAGTGCTAAGTGCAGTGAAATCTTACTTAACTGGAACTCAGCAAACCACAATCCTTAATTAACCAATTTTCTTTTGCTCAACTTTGGAGAACATAAAGGGAACTCCCTCCCCCCTCCCTCTTTCTCTCTCTCAGATACACACACGCACACAGAATGATGAAACAGGGATTAATTTAACGACTATGTGCAAGAACTGTACTCTGAAAACTACAAAAGAATCGCTGAGAGACATTCAAGATGAGTATAAATGGTGAGCTCTCCCATGCTCAAGGACTAGAAGACTCAATATTGTTAAAATGCCAGTTCTCCCCCCACTGATCTGTAGGTTAAACACAATGACATTCAAAATATTAGCAGTTATTTTGAAAAATTTAGTCAACAAACTGAGATTTACGTGGAGATGCAAAGCATGTAGAACCGAGAAAACAAGAGTGAAAAAGAGCGAAGTCGGAGGACTTGACACCATGTGGTTTCAGGACCTGCCCCGGAGCTGACTGACAGTGACCGGAACAGGATGGCAGCAAGTAAGGGCTGACATATCGGCCAGCGGGACAGAACAGAAACTCCATAAATTATTATTATTATTATTTTTTAAAATATCTTTATTGATTTCAGAGAGAGGAAAGGAGATGGAGAGAGAGAGATGGAACCATCAATGATGAGAGTCATTGATTGGCTACAGCCCGCAGCCCAGGCATGTGCCCTGACCAGGAATCAAACGCCGATCGCCTGGATCCTAGATCAATGCTCAACCGCTGAGCCACGCCCGGCTGGGCAGAAACTCCATAAATTAGACCCACATGAAGATACGGTCGATTGATTTTCTAGCAAAGGTGCCAAGATAATTAAGTTGGGGGAAGGATACTTTTTTTCAGCAAAAGGTGCTGGAATAACTGGTTGGCTAGACGCACAAAAATGAGCTAAAACTATAAACTTTCTTTAAAAAAAAAAAAGCCCAGATGGCGTGGCTCAGTGGTTGAGCATCAGTCCATGAACCAGGGGGTCACGGTCGATTCCCGGTAAGGGCTCGTGCCCGGGTTTCAGGCTCGATCCCCAGTAGGAGGCGTGCAGGCGGCCGCCGATCAGTGACTCTCATCACTGATGTTTCTCTCTCCCTGCCTCTCTCTGAAATCAGTAAAAACATATTTAACACACGCAACAGGAGAAAATCTTAGTGATGTTGGGTTAGGCAAAGATTTTTAAAATAGAACATGAATTATGCCGCCAGCCCTGGCCGTGGGGTGGTCACAACCTAAGACTCATCTTTCAAGGACGCTAAGGACTATGGTCAGAGCTGCCACCCGACCCGGGAGGCTCCGTTCCTGGAAGGGAAGGTGGAGCGAGACCTGGTTTGCCCCCGAGACTGGAAATGGATAAACCAGCCTCCAACAGGTTCTGCAACCTGCCTGAGATCTTATCGAGAGCTGGGGAAACTCCTGGGATCTTTCAGCCAAACTCCCAGGAATCTTAGCAGGCTGCTTGCTTCTGTTTAATTGGGGCCGTGCCTCCTGGCTGCTGCTGTCCTCTGACGAGGCGATTTTGCGTCCAGAGGACTTGATTCATTCATCCCCGTGTTCACTAAAGAAACCTGACGCGCACTCGCTCTGTCAGCACAGAGAGCCCGCTCTTGGGAGAGGCAGAGCCCAGGTGACACTCCCCCTCTGCCTCTTGCTGGCCACATGGCCTGAGTGGACCTCCTGAGCCTCAGTTTCCCTTCCTATTTGAGGAGAAGAGAGTGATCACCTCCCCGCTCAATGACACGATGACCTGGGGATGGGCCTGGTGCAGGGCCCCACGTCCTATGTGCCCGGGAGTATTCGCTCCCCTCTCCTCGCTCCAGGACTCTGCAGACCACAGGGCCCTGGGTGGCTGGTGGCCACAGCCCTGGAATTCCCGCGGCCTAGTCGCATAAGAGTAACGCAGCCCCGAGGGGCAGCCCCGGCTGGGGCCTGCCCTGTCCCTCTGACCCACTCCAGGACTTTCTCCGGCAACTCTCCTCTCTCAGCGGCCGGGGTTTCGCTGTCGTCAGCATGCACACATGCCGCAGTGGTTCATTTGTAGCCCCCTCGGGGCGCTTCACTGTTGCCCAGTTCCCGCTCCTCCCAGCGAAACCCTCGCAGGCCCTCTCCACTCGCTGCCGCCTCTTCCTCTGTCGTCGGGCCTGATCGGGCCTGATCGACTCTAGGGAAGTGCTCACCCTTCCCAGGTCACCAAAACCGTCTGGGCAACACCCCGCGTCTTGCTAAGGCCCCTGACCGCTCACCGGGCTCTTGCTAGCACTCGCCTGTCTTCTTCCTCAAAACCTTGGGCACTGGCCCCCCGCCTGTCACTGCACTGCTCCCCCCCCCAAGTCTTCCCCACGCGGCTCGCTCCTCCTGACTCCGGGCGCTCTCCTCTCACCTACTGTCCACGCTCACTCCTCAGGTGTCCTCATTTGTCCAGAGTGTTCAAGCCCATGTTTACACGACGACCCGCACACCCGCCCGGGCAGCCAGCCGTCTCCTCTGAAGCCCAGACTCCTTTGTCCGACCTCCTGGTCAGTATCTCCTCTGGTATTTCTAAGAGACGCGTCCCGATCTGGGTCCGTACCCCAAAGCTGCTCATAACCGTCTCAGCGAGGGCTCCGTCGCCCACCTCACGGCGTCACCCTCGGCTCCTTCCTTTTTCTCACAACTACGCCCAGTCTGTTGTTGGCTCCACCTTCAAAGTACACCTGTCTCTCGAAATAGAGAGTTTCTCTTGGTAACAACAATCTTGCTTTTTGGTAACGAATTGTCCCTTAGCTTGATCTAAGAACAATTACGTGCACGCATTTTCCGATTCTCGCAGTATTATCTGAGATTCCTGCGTGGTCGGCGTCTCACTGGCGAGATCGCAGACACCTTTTGCGAGGAGCTGTATTTAAGGAGGTCGAGCCCACTCCTCCCCGAGGAGGTCACCGCGTGACAGCCACACCTGGGCGGTCTCTTCCAGGCTGCCGACTCCGCCGCTTACATCAGCTTTCTGTGACCTCTCGTTGGTTCAGTTTTCTTGTCTGTAAAATGGGGCTGATGATGATTGATTATAATATTCAAACGAGTTAGGCCCAGAAAATGCCGGGCATGCATTAGTTCTCACGTTCCTAAGGAAGCCCATGTTGTCAGAGTCCTTGGCTGGAAGGCTTGTGGGGGGTTTTAAAAAGCATATGCCCCCAAATAGAAGTGAAAATCAGTAAGAATGAGGGAGCTGTACCCTGATGTCCTCAGGCCCTTCTGCCAGCCTCCCTCCTGTCCACACTTGCTCTTCCAAGAGGCCCAATGCCTGGCTAGTGCCTGTGTGTCCCCCGCACTTGGCTGCTCCTCTAGGCTCTCCCCAGCTTTCTCTGAGCCAAAATCTCATGACAGCCACAGCTGTCACCTCCACAGGCAGGCATGGGTTCAGTGACAGTGCAGGCGGCCACAGCTGGCTGACTTGCCACGGTTGACCCACCAGGCGTCCCTTCTCCCTCTCCTGGTGGGAGCCAGTGATGGTGGCCAGGAGGTGGGACTTACAAGGGATACGTGGTCCGGGCTGCACTGGTGTGCTGGCCAAATATCAGACCGTGGGGTCCAGGAGACCGCAGCAGTGGGGGCCTTGCCCAGCGCTTTGGCCCTGAGGCTATCATTCTACCTCTCACCCACGAGCCTCTGGCCACACTGCTGCTTTCTGTTCCTCAAACACTCCGAGCTTGTCCTGCCTCGGGGCCTTTCACGCTCCTGGGATGGTTCCCCGTGGTCTTGCTCGGCTCCGGAGAACTCTCTTCCCTGATGAACCTATAAAAACTCTCCCCAGTGCATCCTATACGCCTGGCCAACATTAAAGCGCCTTGAAGTTATAGTTATCACTCCCTGAAGTTATAGTTCACATTTCTCTGTTTTCCATTACTGTGCATGATCAGTTTGGCTGACATAACAGACTACAAATACTGTTGCAACAACTCTGGAAGGTGTAGAAGATGCGAAAGTTGAGAAGAAAGAAGTATTGGAACAAATGAAGCAGGTTTGGGCCTCGAAGGTCTAAGGCACGGTTGGATGACACACAGATATTTCTGGCAAGTCCCCGCCCGGGGTGGTCCCTGGTTCTGTCTCAGCGACGGGATGTGGTGAGAACCACTGCTGAGGCGCCACTGGTGGGAAGATGCCCCAAGGAGCAGCTATTCTGGACACTGAATCATTTCTTTCATAAAAACAGCATTTCGTGTAAAATCGTGTCCGTGGAACTGTTGAAGGATTGGCTGCTTTGACTAAGATAGTGAAAGAGCGCTGAGATCAGACTGCTGACAACGCCTCAGGTGAGGTTCATGGCTGGAAGCCGCGGAAATGGAGGCAGACACGCACGTGCCGCAGAACCCGTGGACACGGTTAATCTACACACGCAGGCCTTCCCGATGTCCTGGGACTGTCACCACCACCTGCAGTGAGACGAGCATCTGCCAAAGTCCTTTGTTCCACGTAGAAGGCTGTTGGCTCTCTCATAGAGAAATACTTAAAAGCTCTGTCAGACTTAGCGATGAGTGATATTCTTTTTTTTTAAAAAAAAAAAAATTATTGTTGAGAGTATTACAGATGTCCCCCATTTCCTCCCTTACCCTCTTCCAGCCATCTCCCACCCCTCTCCAGGCCCCCGCCAGTCCATCGTCTGTGTCCATGGGCTGTTCTTTCTTCTTTTCAAACAAAAAGTCACGTATTCCTGCGATGACAGGTGGCTATCAATAGTCTGCTACCTGGCAGATATTTTCCAAGTTGTGAATACACTTAATTTGTCCCTTCGGGGCAAAGGGGATGTTTGAGCAAAGTAAGTAGCTGGATGACTGGGTGTGGACTGGCCTTATCTTTATATTTGTGATCACGGATGTCCAGGGGCCCCTGATGCTGCCTGATAATCTACCAGATTTCTCATTTAACTCTCCCATTTACAAGAGACATCACACCCTTGCTCTCTCCTTGGATCTTGTACAACCACACCCCCCACTTCCATGCCCAGCTGATGACCCTCTTCGCACTAGAGAAGCCTTCCACGCGTTCCCACCAGTGCCTCGTCTGGCTCACTGCCTCCCTTCTGTCCCCAAGGATTCCACCCCCTGTCCCCAGCTAAGTGACTGCCCCCTGAAATCATTCTTTCTTCTGCACCATCATTTTCTTCTCTCTGAGAGTTCATTTCCGTCCACTTATAAACACCTTCAGCAAGCAAAGAAACAAAAACAGACACATACATGAAGGTCTCCCGTTACTTCAGATCGCCTACCAGCCTGCCCCCAGCTCGATCCCTCACCAGAGGGGTCCACACCCCTCCACCCACCATTCTCTATCGAACCCCCTCTATGTGGCTATCACTCCCAACACCGAAGCCACTCTTCTCAAGGTCACTGATGAACCCATTTCCAAACCCGGTCAGTCCCCAGTCTCCACATTGCTGCCATTCTCAGGAGCGTGTGGCACAGTTTATGGGCACCTCCTTTGGACACACAGTCTCTTGGCTTCCAGGAAACCACACACTACAGGCTTTCCTTCCTAGCCTCCTTCTCTGGATCCTTCCTTGTAGTTCCTGCTTCTGTTTGTTGGCCCAGGTCTCAGTCCTCTGACCTTTTCCTCTCTCCACACTCGCACCCGTGATCTTATCCGGACTCTTGACTCCCTCAGTCATACCTTTGGCTCTTTCCTTTCCCCTGAACGTCAAACTCATCTATTCAACAGCATGCTCAACCTCTGCACTTAGATATCAAATAGGCATCACTAAGTTAAACACACCCCAAAACGGACCCTTGACTTTTTCCTCCGACCTCTATCATGAGCCCACACCCGAGTCTTTCCCGTCCCAGTACGTGGCACCTGCATTCCAACATAGGTTCAGACCCCCGACTTTGCAGCCATCCTTAACGCTTCCCTTTCTCTCACACCCCACACCCAGCCCATCTGGAGAGACTTCTTGCTTATACCTTTGAAGGCGACCACTTCTCATCAGCATCACCACCCTCACCCACAGCAGCCCACTCCTGGGTTAGGAGCAGTGCTTCTTTGTGTGCTTTTTGGGAAATCTATCCTATCCCAAGTCATGAAGATATTTACCTTTTTTTTTTCCCTAGAAGCTTTTCCGTTTTACCTATCACATGTAGGCCTATGATCCATTTCAAATTAACTTTTCTGTATGGCGTGGGGTAGGGATCGATTTTTTATTTTATTTTTTTTGCATACGAACGTCCAACTACATGTGACCCAGAACCATTTATTGCAAATAAATCCTTTCCCCCGCTGAATTCCTGTTGAACCTTTGCTGTGCACCCAGTTGCCTGATATGCATTTATGGGCCGGTTTCTGGGCTTTCTACTGAGGTCCCCTGACCTTTTGGTTCACCTTTGCACCACACTCTCTGGGCTCCTGTTTGATTTGTCGTTGCTGTTTAGCGTTAAACCAACTCCGCGCTCCTGGGATGACCCCGACCCGCTCCCTGCTGCGCCCTCAGGACCTAGAACAGCGCCGCCCGGACGAACGAGCGGGAGCGAGCGCGCTCTGGGGCCGAGCGACGGAAGCTGCCCTGCGCCCGGGCTCGCGGGGGGCTCGGCCGGCAGGGGCTCGCCCGCAACCGCAGGGGCTCGCCCGCAACCGCAGGCAATCGCTGCCTTTCGGGGAGGACGAGACGGGGGCGCCGGGAGCGGAGGGGCCGCGACGGGCGCCCGGATCGCAGCGCAGCCCGCCCTGGGCGCTGCCGAGCCCGCTCCTCGCGCGCAGCGGACAGCTCCCTGCAGCCCGAGCCGGGGAGCGGTGCCCGGGCGGACGCTGCCGGCCAGGGCGCCCTCGCCCAGCCCAGCACTAGCGCCGCCCCGCTTGTTCCGGGTGCGTTTAGTTACCCTGACTCGGAAAGGGGTGCTTCTGGGGGCGGGAGGCAGGATTAGCCCAGCTCCGCCGGCGAGCGAGCGGAGAGGCTTCGCTGCTGCCGCAGGCGGCCGGAACCCAAAGTCAAGGTCTCGGTTTCCGGCCGGCGAGCTGCTTCCGCCGCTCCCGGAAGCTGCGCTCGCTGCCCGGGTAACGGGCCGGGGCGGCAGCGCGGTGATGGACCTCGAGGAGGCGGTGAGCGGGCGGCGGGCCGGCGCGTCCGCACCGCGGGGAGGGAGGAGCGACGCCAGGGAGAAGGGGCTGCAGGCCGCCGCTGGCTGCGGGGCGGGCCCTGGCCGCGGGGCGGGGCGGGAGGCTGCGGGCGGCCGAGGGAGCGTGTTCGCGGGAAGGAGGCCGGAGCCTCCGGCGGGATGAGGCGGAGGGTGGAGAGCGTGGGGCGACAGCCCGCAGGGCGTGCTCCCGGCGGGGGATGACGCTGCGGGCTCGTGGGGTGCCCGCCCTCAGGGTCCCTGCGGCGCCGCGGGGGGCGGGCGGGCCGGGACCCCACTGCCCCCGGGGACCCCGCGGGAGTCCTCGCCCCGGTCCGGCGCAGGGGCTCCAAGCTCGGGCTCGGGGACACTCCCGGGGAGTGGCAGTCAGCCCGCCGGGACCCACCCGGCGCCCCGACCCACCCGTATTCAAGTTTTCCGTGAAGCGCCGCGTCCCACGCGGAGGACGGGGGCCCGCGGCCGAGGGGGGGGGGGGGTCTGCGCGTGGACGGAAGCCGGGTGGGAGCAGAAGGCCTCACTCCGCGGAGGGCCCGCGGCGTCCGTCGGGGGCGGGGCCGGGCCGGTGACGCGCGTGCCCTGCCTGGGCCTGAGCCCCGCGCGGCGAGCGGGGGTCGCGCCCCCTTGACGCCTCCGCCCCCTCGGCGCCCCGTGGGGTCCTGGCCTCTGGGCGCGTGCGGGGCGCGTGCACGGCCTGAACTCCCTAGAATGGGGAAACCGGGACCCGAGACCCCCCGGGTGGAAGCCTGGCTTCCCCGCGCGCGGCCCCCCCCCCCCGGCGCGTTCCCGGAGGGGGTTCCGGGCGGCGCGCTCTGCCCATTTTTTTGAGCCTTCCCTCTGCCTAAATCCTGTCATTTCTTTTCATCGCAGCATTTACTCGACTTTTTCCCGTTTTACTCCTACCGCCTTTTCTCCTTTTCTTTCCCCCCTCACCCACTGCATATTTTAGGAACTTTTCTCTAGCCGTTTAACTCCGTTTCAAACTGGTCAAGGAAGGGAATCGCTGCGCTCGTCGCTGGCGGAGAGCCTCTCGCGCGTCCTTCCCGGTTTCTGTGACTTTGTCATCTCCCGGGTAGAGCCGCAGGGCTTAGGTACCACTCACCTAACGCGGTTTCCTCTCCTCCTGCAGAAAGAGTTCAGAGAGCGCTGTGCTCAGTGTGCTGCTGTCTCGTGGGGTCTTACTGATGAAGGCAAATATTACTGTACTTCTTGCCACAATGTTACAGAAGTAAGTAACAGGTCTCGCCTATGGATGTGCTTATATTTTAAAAGTTGCAGTTTCAGCCTGATAGGGGACAAAGAATTGATCTATTTTTATCGATTTTCCAGTGCCCCATTGCCAAGAATGAAAGCAGTCTTCAGGGGCTCACACAAGCGCGAAGGAATTTGTAAATTAGATTTACGATGAGTTTTTGTAATGATGTTGGGCCATATATATAAATGATTTCTTGATTCAGACTAAAGGGAAATAATTAAAATTGTACTTAGAATAGGATGCATTTCTTTTTAATACTTATATAAGAGTTTTTAATGTGTTGTGGTAGCTTAGAGGTTTGGAAAATGGATGTAACGGGAAATGTACATGCAATCAAAGACATTTGTAAAATAAGTAAAAAAAGACAATGCTTGTGTGTGTGTGTGTATGTGAGAGAGAGAGAGAGAGAGAGAGACGGAGAGAGAGGGAGAGCTGGAATATTTTAGGTACCAGGCCCTGACAGCACTTGAAATTGAAGACTTTGGGATGAACTATACTCACCATTTAGTCATTCCAAAATCCTATAAATTTGATAAAAAATAAAACGTAGTACTTTTATAATTTCGTAAGTAAAGCTGTTTTAGAGTATTATTCAGATACAGAACAGTAAGATCTGTAGCTTAGGCATTGCTGATTGCAATAAATACAGAAATTATTTTAATTCCAAAGTAGGTTTTGGGTGCAGAAAAAATGAATATATTTGACTTTAGGTTTGATTTGAAAAATTAAAAAGTGATTTGAAATAAAAGTATATTCATTTGGCAGGCATTTATTCAGTATTTACTATATTCCAGGCACTGTTTTAGGTACTGAGTAATTTTGAATGAGAGAGCAACAAGAAGGCTAGAATGTTCCAATTTATGTAATTTTCCCAGAATGTTATCTTTATTGGTTCTGGCACTCATAATTTGGTTCGTTGTTTTTCCAGAAGATACTTGGAAATATATTTAGAGAGATGTAAAGCTATCTTTCTAATGGTATGTTTCTGTTTCCTGCAGAGATCCAAGGAAGTTTTAAACACTGAGGCTATTCCTAATACTAAAATACAAGCCATCAACCGGGGACTTAAAAGAAAAAAAAAACTTGGTAAGCTCTTTCTTCACGTGTGCTAAGCATTCTTCAGTCATGATTTTCACTTTTGTGATTTGGGGATGCGGAATGGAATATTAAATAGATCTAAAGAAGCTGCCAGAATTTTAAGCAGGCAATCAGTCCACAGTGGGATTGCAGTAGGTTTGATTGATGGAAAGATTGGAAGCAGGTGTCTTAAAGCATGTCCTTCTTTACCCTGCTTATTGTCGAGTTGCTTTTCCGGTGGAGCAACTATTATGCAAAAAGAAATAATAACAAAAGGAGCGTATCTCCTCTTACCTGTTGTCATATATTCTCCTATTCTTTATTTGTCATCTGTCATGAATATGATTTTCTGTGCTTCAGAGGGAAATGCTTTTTTTCTGAAATGGTTCAGCTGGAATTGTCAGGTTAGGCACGTTAAACCTGACGTTCAACTTTTAGAAATCCATTTCTCACACTGAATTTTGAACACACCCTTTTAAAATAGGGAAGATTATTTTCCCTTAAAATAGCCTCAGCATGGGTGTGCTTTGAAAGGTAGGCTGTTTCATTAATCCAGTGAGTGTGTATAATTAGCCACTATTGAGAAGAATCTGAGGTGAAGTCTCTCTGACGCTTTTGAGTTCTGTGACTAATGACTTAGGACCAGATGCTTGAGTCTGAAACCAGACTTATTACAGCTCTTTCTGCATGAGGAGCTCCAAGGGCACACATGATATAAAATCTGATCAGTTATAAAAATAATGTTTAGCTTTAACATTTGTTACAAGTTTTCCATGTGTGCCTGGCCAGGCGTGTCGACCTAGGATCCAGGCCATCGGGGTTCGATTCCCGGTCAGGGCACATGCCTGGGTTGTGGGCTCGATCAATGGCTCTCTCATCATTGATGTTTCTATCGCTCTCTTTCTCCCCCTCTCCTTTCCTCTCTCCAAAATCAATAAAGATATATTTAAAAAAAAAAAAACAAAACCAAAAAAACAAATTTGCCATGTGGAAACAAGAGAATGTAAGAATGGAAATCCTATACAGGGATACAAAAAAATTCCAGTTGCAATGTGTAAAACCCAGCTGTAACTGAGATGCAGCTACAGTGAGTAAATTAGGTAAAACCAGCTGTAACTGTGGAGCAGCTACAGTGAGTCAATTAGGTGAAACTCAGCTGTAACTGTGGAGCAGCACAGTGAGTCAATTAGGTAAAACTCCACTGTAACCGTGGCGCAGCACACAGTGGGTGAATTAGGAATGCACATATCTGAAACCTGTTATTTGTCCTTCAGAGAAAGGCTGGGATTGGTACGTGTGTGAAGGTTTCCAGCACATCCTTTATCAACAAGCAGAAGCCTTGAAGACCCTGGGCGTCGGCCCAGAATTAAAGGTGAGACCATGTGTGTCTAGATGTCAACTTTACAGTTTGTCATTTGAAGAGCAGTGAAATTTGGAGTGAAACTAAGGCGAAAAGTGGAGTTACCAGTGAAGCAGTGGGGCTGCCAGAAGAATCCTTTTTCTGATATTTTGCTTTAATCCTTTCATTAGACCAGCAGTTCCCAAAATGCATCCTACAGGATGTAAATAAGCAGTGTAGCTAAAAGAAAATAAGAAAGGTTTGTTGTCAGATATGTAGGAAACATTGGCTTAAACAAAGTAAAACAAGTAACTTTGCAGACTCGCTGGAGCCTTTATGTGTTCATGTGCTTGTTTCGTTTCTGAGGGGATGGAGTGCGGCACTGTGCATTCTTCACAATCTGAGAGCAGAGTCCTTGGGGGTGTGCAGCACCTATCAGTACTCGCGGTCCAGAGTGCTCTCTGGGGAGGGATACATGAAACCAGCGGGGCTCAAACTTGAATTTGTGTCAGGATCCCCTGTAGGGCTTGTTAACACACAGATCGCTGGGCCCCATTCTAGAGCTTCTGGTTCAGCAGGTCTGGAGTAGGGCCCAAGAATTTGCATTTCTAGCAAGTTCCCAGGAGTCCCTGATATGGCTGGTCCAGGAACCGTATGTTGACTCTTGCCTCTCAGGAGTATCCCTATTACTTGAATTTCCTATTTCCTCCTCTAGTTGAAGCCATTTCAACAATTCTTTAAAAGCCAGTTATTTAGCAACAGTAGTTACCATGCACTTGCTTCACGTCCATCATTGGAAATCAAGTGTGAGGAGCCAGCCTAGTTGGAGAAAGGGTTTTGTGCATGGTGGGATGAGTAAACAAATCATACAATAGTATGTTCATAAGTGACATTAAGGGCAAAAAGAGAAGGGAGGGAGATCAGTCTGGACTGAAGTCACCAAGGAGAGATCTGTAGAGGAGCCTTTGCTGTTGCAGCAGCTGAACCAGGTGACCTCTAGACCGTGCATGGCTGAGAAGACGCTGGCCTGCCCTGATAGGGACACTATAGGAATTAGAAACTCAAAAACATGAAACACCAGAAGCGTGTGTGTGCCAGTGGTGCATTTGGTGAGACTGCTGTTAAGGGAAGTAGGTAAGAACACAGAATTGGAGGGCAACACGTACGGAGATTCTGTGTTTAGATGTGCCAGTGTATTTGTCACCATAACCGGGACTCTCACTCATTTCCTTCCACCGCAGAATCGGGTTTTACATAACCTCTGGAAGCGCTACCTTCAGAAGAGCAAGCAGGCATATTGTGAAAATCCGGCTTACACCAGTAGGAGGAAAGCTGCGGTAAATCACAATCCGAGAAGTGGGGAAGAAAGATACACCAGTGAGGTGTTGAGATGGAGACAGGCTCAGCCTCATCTGGGTTCGTGATGTTCATCGGAGGATTTTCAATGAGGTTGTTGCTCTTATGTCCGGAAGGGCAAGGCCACAGCTCTAGACTCCATAATTGATTTTGACTTCTTGTTTAACTAGTTGAGACAAAGAAATACTTGGTTAAGTTCTAAATAGAAGCTTAAGGACTATCTATAATTGTACTATTAAAATTTTCTTTGAATGTGTTTTTCCTTTTGCCTGGAATACCTGCTTCCTTTACCTGGCATTTCAAGATTCAGCTCAGTTGTCATTTCTTCTCAGAAGCCTGTATGTGAAGAAAAATAAGCCTGGGTGCCTCACAAACCCCCTCCCCATCCCCCAGAGCAGCTGTATTTATAGCAGTTGCTTTGACTGCTTTATAACTGTGCCGTGATATCTTTTATTTGGGGTCAGGAGGATGCCACTGCTGAGAAAGGCAAGTTGGATGAACTTTGATACTTACTCTCAAGGACTGAAGATTTTTTATTGAATTTTAGAGGGAGGAAGAAAGAGGAGGGGAGAGAGAGAGAAATATCAGTGCAAGTGAAACATCGATGGGCCACCTCCTGCATACCCCACACTGGGGACTGAGCCCAAAACCCAGGCATGTACCCTGACCGGGAATCAAACTGGCAACACTTTGGTGCACGGGACAGTGCCCAACTAACTGAGCCACACTGGCCAGGGCCAGCTGCTCTTTCTTAGGGACACTTTAACCACCATTCCAACAATACATGTGTGAAAAGTTAAACGGTGTGAGATAGTATACCCTTTTCAGTTAAGTGTTTTAAACAGTAAGTGCCGCAGGAGTCCGAGGAAATGAGAAATGACTGAAGAAGGCCATTGGAAGGGTGGTGTGATAGCATCACTAATGAGCTGGAGAGGAGAAGGGAGTATAGTCCAGGCAGGAGGAATGGAGTTAGCAAGACATGGAGCAACGGTTCCCAGGTAGACTTGGTAAAGAGACGGCCGTGTGTGTGAAGTCATTGTTGACACTGTGTTGTGGATATGAGATCTAAGAGAGATGGTAGTTCCAGGGAGAAGGAAGCCTGGTGGTGTCCTGGCTCACCCTTGTCCACAGCTCTTCTCCAAGAAATGCTGGGGAAGCTGCCTGGGAGCTGTGGCCCAGGGAAGGTCTTTGGGTCTCAGGGGCTCAGTGAGCAATGGCAATTGTCCAGAGTGGTTTCTTTATGGTGCTTGTGATGGTCAGGAATTAAGTTCATGGAAATTAATTGCAGTTTTAAATTTCTATGCAACTTTCTTTATATTATTTTGCAAATAGGTCCTGGGAGATAATCCGAGTCACTCAGAGTGGGAGAGTGAGCCTGAGCTGCTGAGTGACTTCAGTGTCCCTTCCTGCGTTGAAAGTGGAGCAGAGTCTCAGCCCAATGTCCCCGCTCGGAAGCCTTCGCCCACCAGCAGAGCATCACAGTCAGGTAAAAAAGAGACTAAACTACCTAGAGTCTGAAAGCTGGTGACGCATCTTAGAAACAACATGGTCTAATCTCTTCACGTTCCAAGGAAGGGAGTTGGCCTAGCGAAATCACACAGCGAAGAAAACGGCGAGTTAAATGAAGTCTTAGTGTGATTTTTAAGGAGGTCCGTTGTCTCCACATGAATATTTTTGTGTGATGTTTGAAGGGAGCTAAATAGTGAGTGGATCCAGAAAGAAGGAGGTCAACTCAGTAAAGATCATTATATGTGTGGGCTCAGAATTTCCAGAGAAAAGTGACTGCAGAGAAATGATAGAGTTTAGCCACATGGTGAGGTCAACAGGAGTCAAAGATGCCCAGTTTCTAAGCAAGTGGCATAAAACCTCATTATATGTGGTGTTAATTTTAAATTAACTCCATAATTTAAAATAGATAAGGATTCTATTTTAAGGTTACAGGTATAGACCTTCCTAAAGCATTTATTCATGACTTTTGTTGTTTCCAAACTACATTAAAAAAAAACATGGTGGGAAACATTTCAGAGGACAGCCCAGGCTTTTATTACAGATCCCTGGGATCTTGGTGTGTCAGCAGGGTTCTTCGGGAGGTGGCTTCTAAGCCCTCTGGTGTCACATATTGTTGAAATCTGGGTTAAGTGTGGTTACATAAAATTTTCAACAAAACATTTCTTGTATGGACTCCTCCTTTGCCAGCCCCTTGCCCTTCATAGATTAAAAATGTCTTTTATCAGCATATCTGCATTTCTTGCTAGACTGCACTGTAACATATCAGATAAGTTACTGCCCTGTCCAAGAAGTAAAGACATTACAACCATAGAATGACTGGGCAGCTGTGGCTCTCTGAGTTTCCTCCCCATGCTTCCGGCAGCCTAAGCTCAGACATTCCCAGGGGACTGTCACTCTGAAGCCTCCCAGCCCTTTAAAGCATCACAGTCCTTTACCTATGCTACCTTTCTGTGGGTTTATTTTGTAGTTAATGATGATCCTTAGAGCTTTATTTTAGTTTTTACATTAAAAGTAACTATTGCCCTGGCCGATGTGGCTCAGTGGTTAGAGTGTTGGCCTGTGGACTGAAGGCTCCCGGGTTCGATTCCCAGTCAAGGGCACGTACCTTGGTTGCAGGCTCCATCCCCGGCCCCAGTTGTGCACGTGCTGGAGGCAAGCAATAGATGTGTCCTTCTCACGTCAATGTCTCTCTCTCTCTCTCTCTCTCTCTCTCTCTCTCTCTCTCTCTCTCTCCCTCCCTCTCCCTCTCTCCCCCCCCTCCTCTCCCTCCCCTCCCCCTCCCCCTCCCCCCCGTCCACTCTCTCTGAAAAGCAGTGGAAAAAATATCCTCGGGTGGGGATTAAAAAAAAAGTCACTATTAACATAACGCCTGTTACAAAACTATAAAATACAGACAATCACAAAGAAAATGAAGTTAGCAGTTGTGTGCCACCAGGAAGTAACCACTGTTGCTGTCGAAGGTCGTTCCTGAGTTTCGTCCTGTGCGTGGAGGGAGGGGGAGGTTCTCTTACTCTGTTTTTGCAAAACACTGAACTATGTCCTCATTCTGTACATTTTTAATCAAAATTCTGCATGCATATAATTCAAATATATTTATAAAGCTTGTTATAAGAAATTTGTAAAAGTAAAAATAAATTGTCAGTTTCCCCTAAATGGCCTGCTCCCAGAGGCGCTCTCCCGCTGCCCCCCACTCCCTCTTGTGCCTCGTTCTCATTCTCTGTCCCCCCAGTATAATTACAATTTTTACTAGATCAATATTTGTTGCTTAAGTTATTGTAAGTGTTTAAGTGCTACTCAGAACTGAGCCGCATAACTTCCGCGGTTACACATTCTGTGTGTCCTCTGGCGTTTCTGGTGGTGGTGTTGTCATCTGTGTTTAGTTTTCTGTTTATTAGTGTTCTGTGGTTTATCACTAATGTGTCTTCACACTTCCAGTTCTGAAAAAGCCTCCCCATTCTGTAGGTGTTCCATCAGTTTCATCTTCTGGAGGACTCTGCAGCCTCTGACGGGCCCCGGTCCAGGCTGGCGTTCTCTGGCCTGTGGCCCGCCGTCTTTCTGATCTCTACTGTTCTGTCACCTCTCCTTCGTTAAATTCCTTATTTCCCGGGTCCCATTTCATCTTCTTTTCCGGTTTATTCCCTCATTTTTGTGGAGCATCTTATTTTGCTGAGGATGCTAATGATATTTTCCCTGATTTGATTATTTCAACCTTTGCTTTTTATACAGTCATGGGCCCCATAACGACGTTTGGGTGACTGGGCGACCACATATACACCGCAGTCCCATAGGTTGTAATGGATTATAAGAAAAGGGTTTGCAGGGTGGGAAAGAGGGGCTGGCCCCCACTGATACTGAGTTCACTTCTAGCTCTGGGTGGTTCAGATGGAGGGGCCGGCTCCACATGCTGTCCACTTGCCCTGCACCTGCAGAGGCTGAGACCAGGAGGTGGGGGGAAGGGAAGACCCACTGGGGAGGAGGGAGCCCAGCCCACTCCCCCTGCATGCACAACTGCACACAGACTCCCTTCTCTTCCTTGCTTTTCTCTCTCTCTCCCCCTCCTCCCTGTCTCATTTCTATCTCTCCCTCTCAGGCTCTGTGTCTCTCCCTTTCATTTCTTGTCTCAAGCTTTAATCTCTCTGGGTCTCTTTTGATCTCTGCTCTGCCTTTCTCTTCCCTCCCTTCTCCCTCTTCCTGCTGAGATCTCCTCCCCTCCATGGGTGCCGCCCTCCCCCTGCCCCAGCACGTCTAGGTGTGCAGTGGACGGAATACCGTCCAGGTTTGTGTAAGTGCCCTCCGTGGTGTTCTCAGATACATCCTTGTAAAGCTATGTGTGACTGTTAGAGGCCTTCTTCAGTGTTCGTGAGCCCGAGGTGACTGATCCTGTTTAGGAGTGGAGACTAAAAAGGTGATTTGAAACTTTGTACCCATGGCGAGTGTAGTCAGCTCTGCTCTGGTGAGAGGGTGATCTAGCTGGGTTATTTTCTTAGTGAACCTCCCAAATTATCATCTTGAAATCTTTTCCCTGGAGCTGATCAGATTTTGCAGAGAAATCTCTTGGAGTCCTCTGGTTGGAGGGTGTAATGCTGGCTGTTCTGGGAAGTGGGCGGGAAGAAGAGGGCCCCAGGGAGTGGGGGTTGTCTCAAGGCTTCATGTGTAAAACTTTCACTCCTCCTGTTTTCTGTAAGATATCCCTGCTCTCAACTGTGTGTGTGACTCAGGGTCCCTAGTCCAGAGACCCTCCCTTTTACTCTCCCTAGAGGAGAAACGTCCACTTTTCTGCCAGGATTGGGGCGGACAGTCAATTGGCTGCATGGCGCTGGGGTGGGAATCTGAATGTCTACTGCTTCTCAGTCAGGTTTCCCAGCAATCCTCCTGGGGTTAGTCCAACCCTCACCCAGTGTCCAGGGCGCCTGGTTTAACCAATTCCTGAGCCTGCTTTAGAGGTCCCCAGGGCAGAGGTAGAGTGGTGATTGGCTCTCCCTGCTCCTGGCTTTGACCGCAGCTCTCAGGACTGCTGAGGTAGCGAGCACTTGTCCATGTGCTTCCCAGCTTCTAAAACATTACTGCTCTTGTCTCCTTTCCACGTTGTTTATTCTTGGGCTCATCTTTCTTTGGGGGGCAGGGTTTACCTTTTTCCCACATAAGCAGAGCTGCCACAACAGGCCTTCACCCTGGATCTTCGCACATTTGAGAATCATTTCACCAGGATGAACATCTTAGAGGTAGAACCGCAAGATCTGTTTTCACCAAGTATTGTTGGGTTCCTGCTCCATGCTCGGGCCTGTTCTGCGCGCTGGGCACACTGGTGAGCAGGCTGCCTGCCTTCAAGGTGCTGAGATGGTGGTGGGAGGAGCGGACAGTAAGTGCACAGGAACAAGGAGAGCTCAGTTACTGACCAAGGCAGTGAGGGAAGGGCCCACAAGTTTGGGAAAGCGGTTTTGGAGGAATAACTTGGAGAGTTTTTGTCCAAGAAAGTGTGGCGTCTTGGGGTCATCCCTAGTCTTGCTTTCTATGTATCCTCACTTCTGGCTTTAAACACCAGCTGCCTCCTGACTACCGCACTTCCTGCCTCTAACCCAGCTTTCCTCTGAGCTACAGGTTTTTATACTCAGTTGCCCACTTCATACTTTTGTGTATTTAATACTTGTTTCACTCACCATGTGCACTCCTGATACCTGGTTTATCCCATCAAACCTGCTCTTTTGCCATCTCCCTGGTCTCAGTAAATGGCTCCTCTGTTCTCATTGTTCAGTCAAAAACCTTAGAAGCACACTCGTCTTCACTTTTTCTCTCATATTTCACACCCAGGCCTTTAGCGAAAGCTTTGACTCTTCAAAACATGTTCAGAATCCAGCTGTTCCCACCACCTGCAATGCTGCTGCTCCAGTCCCTCGGCTCTCCTGGGATAGTGGTGTCCTGGGTCCACTCCCACCCTCCTGTAACCCCCCACTATCACTCCCCCAGACCTGGAACAGCAGCCAGAGGGGCCTTTATAAAAACACACGTGTTGCTCTCGTTTAACAGTCTCCAGAATCCTCTTACCATACCATCATAGAATAAAATCCAAAGTACAGACGCGACCTGCAGAGCCTCACGTAATACGCTGTCTCATTCCCCCCGTGTCATCTCCCACTTCCATTCACCCACGGTGCGCTCAGCCCACTGCTTTCTTGCTGTCCTTCAAGTTCACTCCTGCTGGTGCACTTGGTGGTCTTCCCGAGAGCCTCAGGACTTCTGTCTGAATCTGTTCAGGTGTGCTCAGATGTCACCTTCCCAGAGGCTCCTCTGACCCCCCCCCCCCCATGTACAAGAGCAGTCTCTTCCCTTCCCATCGCTATCTCTGTGTGCCCCTCCATTGCTGTTTCTCTATGTAGCATTTACCACCATCTGCCAGTTGTAATTTTCTTTTGTTTATTGACCGTCTCCCATTACTGGAATGTAAGTTCCAACAGAGATGAGACCCTGTCCACTATCACTCCCCCAGACCTGGAACGGGCACAGAGTGCGATGAGTAAGTGCTGAGTGAGTGAGTGAGCAGAACCAATCCCCGGGGCAGAGGATGCCGGAGGATGGGACGGGGAGGGGGTTCCGCCCTGGCCAGTGTTTGCAGAGCCTCGCGGAGGAGAGACATTCTTTGCTTTGTAATTGTGTACCCTTTTATTTATTTGAAAAATTGTTCATGTTCTCTATAAAAATATTCAGACAGGTCAAATCCCTCTTTAGTATCCAAGTTCATCCAACTCCCACAAAGAACTGACAGTCACCTTTTGGGCCAGTTTCCTCTTACAGCGACATGGCTTCATTGCCAAATTGCTCTTTATAAAGATTTTATCCATTACAACCTGAATTTAAGATTTTTAAAATGCCTCTTTGGATTTTGTTACTTTTCTGCTTGTCCTAACTAGTTGTTTGCACTTTACAAAAATCTCCATCTATCCCCTAAGAAATGGCCTCCGTCTGCTCTGGATCCCTTGATGGAGTTGCATATTCTCTGCGCAAGGGGAAGGGGATTGTGAAGATGACTGTGCCGGCGACGCTTGCTTTCTGCTACCTGTCGCTGCTGTGGCAAAGAGAGACAGTCACTCTTTCTGACCTCCTGAGGTAAGCCAGGCCTCTGGGATGTTTGCTGACTGTCCGTGTGAACTAGGGCCCAGCCTTGGGATACCAGGAGGCTTAAATTGGGGAAGGGGCTGGAAAGACTGGGTGCCTGAGTTCTCTTCTGAAGTTGACACTTCCCTGGGCTGGAAATTCACCTTGGTTTCCGTATCGTGTAGTGGAAGGAATAGTACCTGCCTTATGGGGGTGCTGGGGAGTTAATTACCAACTGTGAGTGAGGTGCTTTGAAGATGAAAAGTGACATTTAAGTAGTGGTTTTATTTCTCGGGGAGATGAACAGATGACCTTTACACTGGCAAATGGTTATTAATGTAGTTGCACAAGAGGTAAGCACAGGGTGTCTGTGTTTATACAGTAACATTGGAGACAAAACTGTTGGAAGTACCTATTCTGTAGTAGTCGGCATTTACATTTTTCAAGGTAATTGACAGGGTTCTGTGTTTAATGAGTAAATTACGGCATAGTGCATAAGAATTTCTTATTAAACAGAAAATGTGCCAGATCATTAATGTATTAACTTTCCCCTTGCTTATGCATTCTAATTAATAACATTGGGTTTAATCAGTGTGTAGAGTAAGAGCACACGTCCAGAACCACGCTCCGGGCTCTGTTGCTTGTATGTGACCTGACTTTGAGAGTTTTAATTTAAATTTAATTTCTCTCTGCCTCTGTTTCCTCATTGGTAAAGCGGGGACAATAACATCTACCTCCCTGGGTGCAGCCACTTCCCATCAGTCCCATCTGACACCCTGCAGATCAGGGCCTGGCGCATGGTGAGGCTCGGCGCCAGTTGCCGTCATCCTTCTGCCTCCCTCCTCCTCCATCCTTGGCACTAGGCCTTCTGATTAAATAAAATGCCTCCAGTGAACGAGGTTAGTACCTTTGAACTAGGCCACATCATCCAAATAACAAGGCTCTTCTCAGATGTGATGAGCTCTGCGTGCTGATCATCTGTGATTCAGGGGGTTTAACTGTTGAGTTGAAGCCACATCTTGCTCCGAGTGCCCTCACTGGGTGAGCTCATCTCCTCCCAAGGCTGTAATTACCGTCTCTGGATGATGACTCCCAAGGTTCTGTCTCCAGCCCAGACTTGTTCACTGAGGGCCAGACCCATGGACATTGTATGTACAGCTGCTTACTGGACACTCCCGGATGTCTCTACGATATCTTGAGATCGGCAGGACTAAACGAGGCTCATCTTTCATCTCAACCTGCTCCTTCCCTGCCCAGTGTTTTCTGTCCTCATAAATACCATGCCCCCTTGTCCTGTCCAGAGCCAAGGAACCACCCTTGGCCCTTCCCCGTCTGCACATGCGTCCTGTTGGTCACACTGGCACAGCAACTCTTGAAACTTCCTCTCTTCGTCCCCATTCCCTCCGTCTCTGTCTCGACCTGGATTTCTTAGCAACTGCCCAGCTGAGCCTGTGCCTGCAGTCTTGTGCCACTGTCTCCATTTCCTCCATAACCAGAGGGACCTTACAGACACAGCCACCTAATCATGTCAGTGACGCTGGATAAAGGGCCACCCTACCCGGGGCAGTATGTGAGAGGATAACAAAGCCCTCCTAGAAATCTAATGAGAGGGAGAAAACACCTTTACCTGAAATTCTTCTCAGTGAGAGTATTGTATGTGGTTGGGAGCTTGAGGGTGAGACCCTACACCTTTGTCTCCCTCTCTTCCCTCGCCCTCCCCTCCTTCCTCCTCTCCCTCCAAGGGGAATTTACTGCACCTTCAAGGAGATTGAATCTCTAGCTGGAGGGCTTCTATTTTGCTCCGTGCACACACAAATTTGGGGACAGAGCTTAAATGCTTGAAGTAATAGGAAAAGAGAATGTCCCCTTTCCCTGCTCTTCTCAGTGAAAAAGCTCTGAGTCCAGATTAGCAAAGTGTGGTCCTCTGACCAGCTGCGTCACCTGGGAACCTGTGAGAAATACAGATCTTTGGGTCATTCTAACCTTCTGGACCAGAAACTCTGGGGATGGGATGGCAATCTCTGTAAAGAAGCCCTCCAAGAGATTCCTATAGATGCTAAATTGAGAACTACTGCCAAACTTTGAAAAAATATTTAAAGAACATTGATTTGAAGAGATTACATGATGGGCCTGGCTACAATACCTATATATCTTATACTGATCCTACATGCCTCCCTGTTTAAATCCTTTAGCAGCATCCATGGTCCTCAGGATAAATTCATAACCCTTAAATTAACCCTTAAGCCCGGCCGGTGTTGCTTAGTGGTTGAGAGTCCACCCGTGAATCAGGAGATCGTGGTTCAATTCCCAGTGACAGCACATGCCAGGGTTTTGGGCTTGATCCCCAGCAGGGGGCGTGCAGGAGGCAGACAATTGGTTCTCTCTCATCACTGATGTTTCTGTCTCTCCCTCTCCCTTCCTCTCTCTGATGTTAATTTTTTTAAAAAGCCTTTAAAGACCCTGCCTACCTAGCAGTAACAGTAATAAGGAAAAATAGCCAACATAGCCCTACCGGTTTGGCTCAGTGGTTAGAGTGTCCGCCCACAGACTGAAGGGTCCTAGGTTCGATTCTGGCCAAGGGCCTATACTTCGGTTGCAGGCTCTATTCTTGGCCCCAGTCATGGTGAGTGCGGGAGGCAACCAATGGATGTGTCTCTCACATCGATGTTTCTGTCTCCCTTTCACTCTCTCTGAAAAGCAATGGAGAAAGTATCCTCTAGTGAGGATTAAAAAAAATAATCTTAAAAAAAAAGCCAACATGTATTCATTCCACAAATGTTTACTGAATATCGATTATATGCAGGTGTTTTCCTTGAGATGCCATAGAGATCAAGTCCTGCTCTTGTGAAGTTCAAGACTAGAGGGAACAGAGCAGATATGTAAATACACTGCCTGAGCAGTGATCAGGCAGTGAGGTGCTGTGCGGAAGACTGAGGTTGGATGACAGAGGATGACTAGGTGGCTGCTAGGCGGGTGCTGGGGATGGCCTCCCTGGGAAGGTGGGGTCTCAGCTGCACGTGCGATGAAAGTAGAGCCAGCAGGTGAATATCAGAAGCACCAGCGTTGGAGGTGGAGGGAGGTGGCTGGTGCCAAGCCCTAAAGTTCGTACGATCAGGGAGCAGAGGAGCTGGTGTGCGGAGTAAGGGAATGTGAAGGAGTCAGGGGGTGAGGGCGGGGACCTACTAAGCAGAAGCCATAGGTAGATCTTTGTCAGCCAAGTTGGGAGTTTGGACTTTTTAAGTTGAGATATAATTCATATACAATAAAATCCACCCTTTTAAAGTGCAATTCCATGGTTTTGAGGGTATTTACAAGGTTGTGAAACCATCTCTCTCTATTTCCATGACCTATTCCTCACTCCAAAAGGACCCCATGCTCACTAGGAGTGGGATGGTAAAGTAAGCCCCTGGAAGGTGAGCGGGAGAGGCAGACCTGGTCATCAGGCGCCTGTGGGAGGCGGGTTCCAGGGAGACCACGTGGTCTTCGCTACACTTCAGGAAGGAGATGGGGGCTGGGACTGCGGTGGTGGTGATAGAAGTGGAACCGGGTGAGTGGGTGCAGGTGTGTTTTGCAGGTAGACCCGACCTAACTCTAACGCAGCGCTTCGCACGTCATCTGCGGTGAAGAACCAGTTTGTTAAATTTCCGGTGTCACAGACTGAAACTTTTGAAAAGTATAATAAAGTTAAAATAGAGACAGTGTTTCCAGGGGACATGGCTAGAGCAGTGGTCTGTGGGGTGGGAGTGTTTTAGTCTGTGGCATTCCTCTGTCAGCTCCTTGGATTGATCCAAAACCCACCTGGTCATACTTAACCAGGGAAACAGGTGGTTGTTCAGAACTTTGACTGGAAAAGTATATATTTTTTGAAAAGTATATATTTTTTCTAAAAGGAAATTCAAATTCAAAAAGAAAAAATACTTTGGAAAGAGGTAAAGAGCAGCAGTATTTATAAATGGTGAAAATTGTTAAAACCCCAGGTGCCCGAGAACTGCTATGTGCACACGTCTCTTTCCCCCGGGCAGGTCTCTCATTCCTTCCTCTGCTCCCACAGCGCTGGGTGCTCCTGGGGCGCTGTGCACGTTGGTGCTGACTCACCTGCAGGCTGCCTGTCCGACCTGCTGCGTCATGGCGGGGGCTCTGCACGTCTTGTTTATCCCTGAGCTCCTGGTGCTTCATACGGTGCCGGCTTGTACATACATATAGATATATTTCAGATAGGGGAATAAAGTATGAATATATTAATGTCATGGAATACTAGATAGTTATAAAAGTGATAAGCATGCAATATATCCTATATAAAAAATTATATTAAATATATAAAAAAAGTAGTTCCAAAATAATATGAATACTGACTGCTGTGCACAGATACTTTACATAACTAATGGAAGCCTAGATGGGTTTCCCGGTAGGACTGCTCTAATGAACCCTATTGCATCATTAAGCTTCATAAAAAATCATTTTTACATAACATTTACTTTAATTCTCATCTTTCAGGAGACTAAAAAGGTAAATCACATTTTTAATTTGGAATTAAAGTTGAATCAGTATTGGTCTTCAACCACTAACTACCAAAAACAGACTTTGAGGCAAAATATTTATTATACTAATTTATTCCATCTTTATCTTACTTTCCTTAACAATTTTCTTATTTAAAAAATCTTATATATATAGATTTTTTTTTTTTAACAGGTTGTAATGCCCCCGTTCCTCATTCTCTGTTCTTTCCTACTTTATTGGTCTCTACCATTTTTTCTACCATTTCATTTGTTTGTCTTGTTGGTAATCTTTCTCTTTTCACTAGAATGTAAACTTTTTTTTTTTTTTTTTAAATATATCTTTATTGATTTCAGAGAGAGGAAGGGAGAGGGAGAGAATGATAGAAACATCAATGAGGAGAGAGTCATTGATCAAGCCCACAACCCGGGCATGTGCCCTGACCGGGAATCGAACCCCGATCGCCTGGATCCTAGGTCGACGCTCAACCGCTCAGCTACGCCCGGCCGGGCTAGAATGTAAACTTCTTAGGAACCTGTTTTGTTCACTGCTGGTAGCCCCACAGCCTAGAATAGTGCTAGGTATATAGTACTCCATAAATTTCTATTGAATTAATGTATTAATTATAAATAAATAGGTATACGTGTTCATTTTTATATATGTGCTATTTTCTTCAAAATCAATAATTTATTCAAAAATATTTGATCAGCTACTGTGTACCAGACATTGGGATGGAGTGGTAAGCAAACGGGCAGGGTCCCTTCCCTTCATTGTTCTAAAGTCATCTGCCAGGCACTGTCACAGGTGGGGGACAGGGATAGCCACGGGAGGTGCTCTAACAAGGAAAATGGGGATCAAGGAAGGTCTCCCTAAAGAAGGGACTTAAAAGACGAGTAGGAGCCCGCCCTGCAAGGGAGATGGGAGAGAGGGAATGCTGTGCCCTCAAGCCTCGTGGGCAAGTGACAAACAGGATGTATGCTTCCGAGAAACGTTCATCTATTCAATCAGAAATTCAAGAGATCATTAGATAATTGGCTAGCTGTTTTCTCCACACATGGGTACAGAGGATAATAGGTATTTTCAGGTTTATCACCTTAAAAATATGATGACACAACTCAACTGATTCTTAACCTTGTCTTTGAAATACAACATTGTCCACTCTTTCGATTACTTTGCTGAATCAGCACATATCTCTTATTGAAACTCTTTCCTTTTAAAAACATAGATTTGTTGAAGAGGGCCATATCCCCTACGTAAATGCTTTCCAGCACTTTCCGGAAGAGATGAAATTGTATGGGCGTGACAAAGGCATCTTTGCCATAGAGGTGAGTTACTTTCTCCTCACTTTGTGGTCACTCAGAAGACACAAGAGTGGTGTCATGATTGACATTCTTTGTCTGACTTCTTGTTTGGTGTTAGAGTTTTTTAAAATGTTACTAGTTTATGTTCTGTCCAGATGTGGAACGTTAGTCGTCATTAGTGAAGAGTGAGTTGTTATTTTTATTTTCCTCGTGGCCACTGTCGTCTTGTAGGTCATCCTCAGGATACAGTTGTAGGGTGTGTGCATTGCAAAAGGCATCTTGTTGAGACTAAACTTCAAAAGTTTTGTATAAAGGCCTTTAAGTAATTTCAAATTTTCTATAAAATGTTTTTGGTTGTTATTTGTACACTATGTTACTTTGGAGAATGTAAAAGAACTTTACCATCTTGTTTCAAGAGGCAGTAATTTTAAGTCCTTGGCTTGCATGAGTCTTTCTAGACCCCTTTTCAGATGTCTCCCATGGAAGGGCTTCCATCCTTTAGTCATGAGTCTTTATCACTGTTTTTAATACTCAAAGGCTATCTTCACTTTTTCACCATCAGAAGGTCTCCATTTACTAAACAGCATTCACATTAAGCATTGCCTTCCACTTAAGCCGTTATCTCATAGACCTCCCCATCTCCACAACCTTCACATTGTTTGCAGTTTAGTTTGAGAGAGACATGTGGCCCTTACTACGCCCCGCGTGGTAATTATGGTTCACTTTATCCTGATTTCACGTACGAGCAAGTGCCTCAGAAAGGTGGAGTGATCTGCCCCCTCATGCGGTTGGTGGTCTCAGACTTGGAACGCTCATGCTTTTGCTCTGTTTGCCTGCTGTTCTGCCCTCCTTGGCACCGAGTTCTTTAGTACACTAAACAGCTGCTGTGGAAATATAACAGTGTAACATGCTAACTGTGAATCATTGAGCCAGAAGGAAATGAATGACTGGAACCAGAGATAAATACATTTGCAACATACCATAACATTTTACACCCAAGGTTATTAAATATTAGCAGCATTTTGCATTGAATTAGAATATTGGTCACTGTGAATGATTTGTAGAGAACATTAGATTTTTAAGTCAAATGGCTCCACCCTCAGAACAGCTTGAGCCAGAGCAGTTCCTGTAGATTAGGGAATGCAGAGTGTGGGGGTGGGTTCCCAGGGCTGCTTCTTTAAGTCACTGTTTATTTATACCCAGGAGAGATAGGATGAGTTCCAAATGTGCTTGCCCTTGCCCGTCGTGGGAAGCTCGGGGAAGGAGGTAGAGCTGCAGCTATCACTTGACCTGGAAAAACAAGAGACACATTAGCAGTGGGAGTGCTTATTATGGACCAGGCCCTGTTTCAAAGACTTTGTGAGCTCATTTATTATTCATACCAACCCTGTGAAGTATACAGTAGTAGTATTACCCCTATTTTACAGACAAGGACACTGAGACAGATATTAGGTAACTTGCCTGGATTATCACTCTGAATGTAGTCCAGCACGGCCAAGGCAGCCTTAGTTTGGAACGAGACAAAAAAGAGGGACCATACCAATCGATGAGGGGTGGGTGAGGGGCGGGGTGAGGGGTGGGGCAGGAAGCAGCAAAGGCAGGAAGTAGGAGTAGGCTGTGGAGGCAACAAGGGGTTACTGAAGCCACAAGGTAGCCCTGTGGCAGAGATGGCATCCAGGACCAGAATGCATGGGGTAGAGGAGCCAGCTGGAGGGTGGTCCAGTTAGTAGTGGCAGTGGGGTGGCGCAGACATGCAGCTGGCAGGAGGCACAGGCTGGCTGACTGCAGCAGCCTTCCTGAAGGGCGGACCTTTATAAAAGGCAGGGTAGTCTATTTCTCAGCCTGGGCAGGGCTGCGACGGTGGAGTTAGAGGACTGGAGACAGGACACATCCTGCTTGTTCAGTCAGTACGCCAAGCCCCAGCTAACTTGTCAGAGATGTGGTGGAACTTGGGTGGAGTTGAGGAGGAAGACACAGGTATAAGATGCACCCAGCACCTCTGGAGACCTTTCTCGGCTGGGAAGAGTATAACACCAGGCCTTAGTGTCGGAACCAGCCTGACTTGAGGTCGACTGGGTGCCATGTTTTCAAGTGGCCACCATGCACAACGAAGGAAGTCCGGGCACTACTGCTGCTACCCCGAAACTGTCACATAGAAGCTTTTCTTAAAGTAATTGATTTAAAATCTGTATAATTCATTAGTCATTTTACATGTAGCTGCTAAAAACTGTTTATGGCTGGTCATCTGAGCCTTGTTTAAATGGTCTGCTGGAAGGAAGACATCTGGTTCAGCAATTCTAGGTGTGTGTCTTTACATTTGTTCTCTTTTCCTAGAGGAACTGATGGAACCGAGTTACCATTTCAGCAACAACTACCAACTCGGTTTTGGTTAATAAAAAATTCTGTCTTTCCTCTGTTTCCCCATCCCTAGTATGTTCCTTATCTTCCCTCCTAGCTGACTAAGGTCTAACCCGATTTCTCAGAGCTGTTCACCGTCCAGTTTCTGTGGATCATTTTTGCTTGGTGGAGGTTATTTGCACTTTTTTCTGATGCCTAAAATTATTACTTAGTTGTCTTTAACAGTTTTTAATTGTAAGCTTCTCAGGAATAGACCCCAGAATTTTTTATAGAGCCGTGGGATATTAAAGCTGGGGGGAAATTTAGACATCACTCCGTTTACTTTTCTTATTTTTCCAATAAGGAAACTGCCTACCAAGAAATGTGTCTTGGGAATAAGTATACCTCTGCTTCATTAGGGTTCTGATGAGGATTACTTGAGATAATATATTAAATAAAAGTGTAGGCACATTGTGGACATTCAGATGCTAATAGGCTGCCCTCCAGGCCCCTGGGAGGAAGAGCTTTTCTTCTGGGTGGGGACGGAGGGGGTAACCAAGCTGCTTGGAGGAGAAACCGTGTCATTTTTTGGAAAATAAAGTTTTCATTTTAAAAGTCTGTTAAAATCAAACCTTTGAATGCACCCATTTCTAAATTTTCTCAAAGTAGGTTCCAGGAAGTCTATGGATATGACTTGTTTTTCATTATGGTGTCTTAAAATTTTGATTACCATAAATTCAGCTTCTTGCAAAGGATATTGCTTCCTGGGCTCAGGTTATATACTTGAAATTGGTACCTAACCAGGAATTGCATTTTGGATTAAGAAATTTGGTTTCACTTTATAATATTCACATAGACATTCAAGTTTCACTCTATAAAAATAATATTCTAAAAATATATTCTCTGTATCCTTTCAAATAGTAATGGATCCTGTTGTTGCCAAATGTTTAAATGACTGCAACGGTGACATAGAATGTGCAGAATCCAGAGACTGTTCCTGTAATACCAGGGTGGCTCACATTTCTCAGAAGCCTCCCTCAAGTTTTTAGTTAAGATTTGCACTGTCTTTCTAGGGGCAGTGTGGTAAGAAGTGCCTCTAGCTATTATGGCCACATGCATTTCTGGTGATGATTCAGGGTTTCAGCCTGAAATACTGTGTTTTCAGTATTGGATCAAATCTGAACTGTTTTCTGCCTCTCCTAAGTTTTTACAATTGGAGACAAGATTTGTAATACTGGTACTATTTCTTGTTCTAACATTTACCTTGTCTGATACTAATGTAACCACTTCAACTTTTTAAAAAATCAGTGTTTGCACAATATACCTTTTCCCAATCTTTTTATATTTAGCCTATCTTTAGCCTATCTTTATCGTTATATTTAAAATGGGTATTTGGGCCTGGCCAGTGTGGCTCAGCGGTTGAACATCGACCCAGGAACCAAGAGATCACTGGTTCTATTCCCAGTTAGGGCACATGCCGGTGTTGCAGGCTCAATCCCCAGTAGGGGGCGTGCAGGAGGCAGCTGATTGATGATGTTTCTCTCTCTGTCCCTCTCCCTTCCTGTCTCTTTAAAAATTAATGAAGACATATTTACAACAACAAAAATAATGGGTGCTTGGTAGATAATATGTAGTTAAGTCTTGATTATTTTTAGCCAATCTGATAATCCCTGCCTTTTAACTAAAGTGTTCAGACCATTTACATTTGATATAATTATAAATATGGTTGGGTTTAAATCTACCATCTTACTATTATTTGTTCCATCTAGTCTTTATTCTGTTTTCGCCTCTTCCTGCCTTCTTTTGAATTAAAATTTTTTGGGTTCCCTTTAATCTCCATTATTGATTTATTAATTATACCTCTATTTTAATTGGTTGCTCTAGAATTTACAGTATTCATCTTTAACTTATCACAGCCTACCTCAAATAATAATGTACCCGTACCTGTATAGTGTAAGACCTTTACAGCAATATACTTTATTTTCCTCCTCTGATCCTTTAGTTTCAAACATTTTACTTTTACCTTGTTACAAATCCCACAATACATTGGGATTCTTTTTGCTTTAAACAGTCACTGTCTTTTTAAGGAATTAAAATGAGAGAAACTATTTTATATTTACTCACATATTTCTAGCATTCTTCCTGTCAAAAAAGTCTTTTAACATTTTTTATAGTATAGATCTACTGGAAATAAATTCTTTTGGCATTTCTTAATCTAAAAAAGTCTTAATTTTGCCTTCATTTTTTAAAAAAAATATATCTTTATTGATTTCAGAGATAGAAACATCAGTGATGAGAGTCATTGATCAGCTGCCTCCTGCACTCCCCGGCTGGGGATCAAGCCCAAAACCCGGGCATGTGCCCTGACCAGGAATCGAACCGTGATCTCCTGGATCCTAGGTGGATGCTCAACCGCTGAGCCGGGGCTGCCTTCATTTTTGAAAAGACATTTTCACTAGTAGTATATAGAATTCTGGGTTTGTATTTTCTTTCAGCATTTTAAAGATGCGGTTTCATTTTCTTTAGACCTGCCTTATTTCTTTCTTTTGTTTGTTTTTGTTTTTGTTTTTTGTATTTTTTTTAGCTTTATTGAGGTATAATTGACAAACTTGTAAGATATTTAAGTTGTATGTCATACTGATTTGATATATGAATATATTGTGAAAGGATTCCCCCCATTGAGTTAACACTTCATCACCTCACATATTTATCTAGTAAGAACATTTAAATTCTGCCTTAGCAAATTTCAGTTATATAATACAGTGTTATCAATTAAAGTCATCATGTTTTACATTGGATTCTCAGACGTTATTTGTCTTACAGCTGAAAGTTTGTGCCTTTTTACCAACATCTCCCAATATTTTCCCCACCTCCAGCCTCTGGCAACCAGGAGCTTTTTAGTTTGACATGATCCCACTTCTTTATTTTTGCTTTTGTTCCCTTTGCTTTTGGTGTCAAATCCAAAACAATCATTGCCAAGATTAATGTCAAGGAGCCTCCCTCCTTTGCTTTTTTTCTAGGAGTTTTATGGTTTAGGTCTTAAATATAAGTCCATTTTGAGTTGATTTTTTTGTGTATGGTATAGGATAGTGGTCCAGTTTAATTCTTTTGCATGTGGCTGTTCAGTTTTCCCAACACTATTTTTTGAAGAGACTATCTTTTCCCCGTTGTACATTTTTGGCTCCTTTGTCATAAATTAATTGGCTGTACATGTGTGGGTTTATTTCTGGGCTCTCTGTTCTGTTCCATTGACCCATGTGTCTGCTTTTATGCCAATACCATACTGTTTTGATTGTTATAGTTTTGTAATATAGTTTGAAATTGGGAAGTATGATGCCTCCAGGTTTGTTCTCCTTTCTCTTTGTCCTTCTGTGTGGGGTCTTCTGTGGTTCCATACAAATTTTAGAATTGTTTTTTCTGTTACTGTGAAAAATGCCATTGGAATTTTGATAGGGATTGCATTGAATCTGTGGGTTGCTTTGGATAGTATGGACATTTTAACAATATTAATTTTTCCCATCCATGAGCACAGGGTATCCTTCTACTTATTTGTGTCTCTTCAGGTACTTTTATCAATGTCTTATACTTTTCAGTGTCCAAATCGTCCACCTCTTTTGTTAAATTTACTCCTAGACATTTTATTCTTTTTGATACAATTGCAAATGAGATCATTTTCTTCTCTTCTTAGAGTTCATTGTTAGAGTAGAGACACAACTTCTTTTTGTATATTGATTTTATATCCTAAAACTTTACTGAATATATTAGTTTTAACAGTTTCTTGGTGGAGTGTCTAGGGTTTTCTGTGTGTAATTTCCTGTCATCCTGAAAATGGAGACAGTTTTATTTTTTTCTTTCTGTTTTGGGTGCCTTTTCTTTTGTTTCCCTGCCTAATTGTTCTGGATAGGACTCCCAGTACTTCCAGACTGCTTCTGATGTATTTATTCCACAATATATCAGGAGGCCATTATGTAGTGGCATTTGATTGACAAAACAGAAGAGCATCCTATTAATATTTTAGTGATAAATAGATAAGGGCTATAATTTCTGCTTATAAGCAAGGATATTTAACAATGCAAATTATGGGTGTGTTGGTATCACTCTGAAAACCAGGTGTGAGATAAATAATCTTATCAGTTAATTTATACTATTTTCCAGTGTACGGAACCCAATAGTGAATTACTTTGGTCAGAAAATGTCTGTGTGAGGTTACACTAATGACACTTTTAGGAGAATCATACCTCATATTTGCTAAGTGAAAGCAGCGACTTAATGTGGATTGTCTGTGATTAGTTTGATCCTGGGCCAGTACCTCCCAGTAGCTGGTATGCTCAGCCCAGTCTGCCCTCACCTCTACTTTCAGGAGAGAAGGGGACCCAGGCTCCGTGCTAGTCTACAGAAAACCGAGTCGTAACAAAGGAACATTGCTGCAAAAATAATCACATTACCCTCCGAGATCCAATAGAAACTGGGGAGGTCTGCCCTTCTGGATGCCCGCATTGACCTTCCTTAGTACAGATGGGTGGAATGTGAACGTGTCCGTGCAGCAGTCAGCAGGATCTCTGGACAACAGGTGCCTCTTAGGAAGGAGGACCCCATAGGTCTTTCCTAGCTCTGGTCCTGGGGCCAGGACAAATCACTGGTCCTGTTTAGCCAGCAAGTCTTCATTGGTTGTCAGTTCGTATGTTTGTGTTATTCCTAAGATTTGTCTGTCTGCATAGCTGACACCATTTCTGAACTCACCCCCAGGACCAAGACTGTTTCACAGGAGGTAATGTGCTTACTTACCACAGACTCTCAGTGGACTAGACTTTGAACATTAAAAAGCATTTTTTGTTACTACCTGGTAGATTTACAACCAATAAGATGATTCCAGTGGGCTGGACATGCAGAGTGAATTGTTTTGTGAATCATAATTCGCTTTATTCTTCCCCCACAAACACACACACAGCCTTGTCCCTGCTTCGGACATAACTTTCAGTCCCTGTTAACTGTGCTTTGTGATGGGAAGTCTTGCTGTAGGTGTGGATTAGCAGGTGCGTGTAGCATTAGCTGCTTCTCAGCTGGGTCTTTGCTGCGGAACAATCAGAATGAGGGTGAGGCTGAGCAGGAAGTTCGCCTCTGACAGGGCATTATAATCAGGCTATCTCAGGAGCCCGCTGTTGTGTAACAGAAACTCTAGCTTGTCCTTGCCTGTCAGAAGGCATTGCTTCATGAAGGAAAATAAACTCACTGAAATATTTGTGAAATTCAGTGAAACCCTCTCCCAAGCACTCATTTTCAGTGCCTGCTAGGACAGTTTATTATGGCCTTTTAAAACATGAGCCTTGTGATTTTTCACTGTTGTAATGAAATGAACCTGTTCCACCCTGGAAGCCCCGTGTGTCATATTTACTGTACCTTTTAGACACATCTGCAGCCATGGCTGGTTCAGTCCACACTCCCTCCCGCCTGCCCCCTCGGTTTTCAGGAAAAGGGGGAAGGTCTGGATGTCTTCAGGTGACTGTTTATTTAGTTGACAGGCAGCTTTTCTTCATTGTGTGCTTTGCCTTTGCTCACAAAAGTGCATTCACGCTTCCACAGTATGTTGAAACCCTTCAATGGAAACGGCTTTTCGTTAACAAAGGGAGCCTTTCTCCCCTCCCTCCTTCCACGTCTCAGTTCTCCACCAAGTCTTGGCTTCTTCAGCAGCTGCGCCTCCACCAGAAAGGACAAAAGGTGCAATTGTGCTGGGCGATGGCAGAGAAGATAAGGCCTTGGAGTTGTGTGTGGGCTGCTGGGGACTGCTTTCCTTCTGTGTTTGGTTTTGTCTTGTTTTTGTTATCCCAGAAGGTCGAGCACACCTTAAAAACAAACCAAATAGAGAGCTTTAGAGACCCTAACCCTTTATCCCAGGTGAACTCTTTCTTTCCTTTAAGCTGCTCCATAGTGTTATGTGGGCCTCTCTGCCCCAATAAAAACAAATCTGATGGAGTCTCTTAAAACATGGGACAGGATACAGACCACAGACAGCAGCTGGATGGTTCGGTTTCTTTTTTCAGGCAGGCCTCCTGCCAGTGCCCTGCTGAGAGCAAGCCGGGAGAGGACAGGGGTGCAAATTAAGTTTCAGGACTTTTCTGAGTCACAGCTCCCAGCTCCAGGTAGATAGCCTTTCTGTCTGTCTGTCTTTACTTACTTAATTTGAATACAGCCTCCTTTATCTGCCTTTGCCTTTTCTGCTGTTTTATTTTTGACTCAAGTTTCTGGAGTATGGTGCTGATTCGAAGCATCATTTTCTTCTAGCAAAAATCTTTTAGTGCATCTGGTAGATTAAATGGGAAATCTGGTCTCTTTCAGGGAGACCATCTCTGTACAGGCACTAAGTTACCGCCGCCTGACTGAAGGGGGCCTGGGCACACGTGTATCTATCACAGGTACATGTTTCTCTACCCGTGGGGCTCCTTTTATCCTTTCAGCCTTGATTTGCTTCATTTTTATATCTTCAACCCACAGATCAATTTCTAAACAGAACGTCTGTCACACACATGACTCACTGGTGGCCCTTGAGTGTTTCTGAGCCCTCTCCAGAAGTAGGCATTTCGCCCCTGGGCAGGCTCAGCAGGAGGGAGAGGAGCCTGGAAGTCCACCCGAAGCTCTAGCTCTCCCCCAGCATTCGAATGTCAACCAACAACATTCTGATCTCTCTGAATGAGTAGAAAGAGAAGATGTTATGCTGGTTCAGCCAAACCCACGGCGTGGCAGGCACATTGCCAGGATGACTCACTGCCCTGGAGCTGTCTCACGCCCTCTGTGAAACTAGGTCCCTGCTGGCTGGAGGGAGAAGGAGCCTCCTTAGGAGCAAAGTCACTCCTCAGGCACCTCCATGGGACGGCCTTCCTGGATCGGGTTTCAGTGCAGTCTGGGTCCTCAAACTTTGCTCACTCTCTGGGCCACATGTAGCTCTGGGGCTGTTTGTGCAGTCTTTGTTAGAATAACACACTGACGGCTCGGAGGTCTACCTGGGAGGAATTAGGGTGAGTGTCATGGTAACAGGTGTGCTCAGTGCCCCTCACCCCACGCCTCCCTTCTGCCAGGCAGCGGGAGGAAAAACCAGCTGCTGTTTTCTTTTCACCCTGGCCTCCCACACGTCGCAGCATCCCCAGAATTTGTGGGTGCACCTCTGTCTTCAAGCTTGTGGGGTAAAACCATGAGGGTTTCTTCTAGGCTGCAAGAAAAATAAGAATAGGAAGCCACTGCTTTTTATTTTATTTATTTTTGTGTGAGATTATCCTGGAAAGCCTGTTTAAACTACAGATCCTTAGACCCAGGGTCAGAGGTTGAGCCCGTAAGTCTGGTGTTGGACTTGCATCTTACAAGTGATTCTGATAGAGACGGTGCTGTGAGCACAGACAGAGCCTAGTCTTATCTCCCCACCTCTCTCTCTCTCTCATTATTCCAGCTTGTTCCACAAAACATTTGAGGTAGAATTAGACTAATTAGCAGATAACCCAAGTCCAGTATGAAACAGACACCACTATACCTTACTAAACACGTGGTTTTACACAGGATTCTAGTAGTCCTCTCATTCTGCTCAGTACGTCACAGATCGCCAATGAAAATGCGGTACAAATACCTGGCAGCTTCTATGAGGCCCTTCCCTTGCGTTGTTCTGTACGTGGATGCATTTTCTAAAGTCAGAATGCCATCGTTCCAACACAGTCACTAAATGTTTACTGTAATTACTATGATTGTTACCCATGTTTTAGAATCTTGTCAGTATCAGAGCCTGTTGCCCTTGCTTGGCTAAGGACCGTGGACAGAAGCACCCGTCTCACTGTGGTCCACTTCTCTAAGATGTCATGTGACAGGGTTAGATACTTGCTGAGCTTGCGGTGCCGGCCCCCTCACTAGCCACGCTCGGTTGGAATCGGAACAGGTGTGTAGGGAGGTTAGTCCCTCGCCAAGCTGTGTGGGGCCACCACTTCAAGTGATACCGGAGGGAGAAGTAGCATTTTTTTTCTTTTTTTTTACACATATCTTTATTGATTTCAGAGAGAGGAAAGGAAAGGGAGAGAGAGAGAGAGATAGAAACATCAATGATGAGAGAGTCATTGATCGGCTGCCTCCTGCACCCCCCTAACTGGGGATCGAGCCCACAACCCAGGCATGTGCCCTGACTGGGAATCGAACCCCGATCACCTGGATCCTAGGTCGACGCTCAACCGCTGAGCCACAGCCGGCTGGGCAGAAGGTAGCATTCTGATGCTTTTGATGATGCCCCTGGGACAGTGATGGTAGGACCCTCACCTCACTTGAGGCCCTGAGATCACTTCAGTCATGTACCAGACCATCCAGTAGCCACCAGTGTCATCTCTGGACAGGGGCCCTGGGCAGTGACTCGGCAGGCGTTAGTGTTTTCTCTGTGCTCGGGGCATTTTGTCTTCTGGGAAAGGCACCTACCGTGGTGTTCTGTACTTAATACTTTCAGTTTAATCATTTTACACCCCAAATGTATGTCTCTGTTGCTAACATATTTTATGTAAGATAAAGTTCAGTGTTAGCAAGTGGTATAGACTTTGAATGTAGATTTTACATATGTTGAATTTTTTATATCTTCGGCTTATTGTAATTGTGACATCTCTAATATGTTGGGGGGTTTTGCTTTAGATATTTAGGTTCCTTTTTTATACTTTCATAAAATTGTGGTAACATATACATAAAATTTACCATTTAAACCATTTTTAAATGTGCAGTTCAGTAGAATTAAATACATTTACATTGCGCACCCATAGCCTCCACCCACCTCCAGACCTTTTTCATTTTCCCGAATGTGAGGTTCACCCGTGTCATAGCGTCAGCACCTTGGTCCTTTCTGAGGCTGAAAACTCTGCTGTGCGGATGGACCACATTGTTTGTCCGTTCGCACATGGACACGGGCTGTTCCCACCTTTGGGCTGTTGTGAGTAATGCTGCTCTGGACACTGGTGCACAGGTATCTGTTTGAGTCACATGGAAGCATGTGAATAGCGTGTAACGTGAGCTGACGGTGTTAGCTGTGAGTGTGGGGTTAATGGGCAGGGCCGGCGCTAGAGGTTACTACAAACCGACTCCAGGTAGATCGCAGCTTTATCTGTGTCCAGGTTCTTCTGTGACTGGCAGGCAGTTAGGATTTCACCACATTTTGGGTACAGCCAGTAAGAGTTTTATGAGCCAAATAGAATTTTAGCGGCTTTTTTATTTCATGTTATTACAACTTAAAACTGCTCAGTTAGGATATTCGGGATGTGTGTGTCCTTCATGCTTCTCTCCACATTCCCAGTTTCATTCAGTGGAGTGTATGTTACTTTAAAGTCAAGAAACAGTTTAAAAACTGGTTTATGTTGGGAAAATTGCTACCTTGACCCTCTTTTATTTTAGTCTTGGCCTAACTATGAGGATATCCATAAAAAAATGATTGAAGTTGCCACATTCTTAGACCTGCCTCGTTTCCCAGACGTAACAGAAGACTGCTACCTGCATCCCAGCGTCTTGTGCATGAAGTACCTGATGGAAGCCAACCTCCCTGGTAAGCAGAGGTGTCTGTGCTGAGGATGCGTCACCTTCCAGAATCCTAGTGAGCGCGTGTGGATTCTCTCACATCAAGACAAGCAGAGCCACCTGAGGGGCCGTAGCAACACGAAGCCTAACTTCACAGCCCTTCCCTAAAGCATCTCAGACCACTTAAAGTGGTGGAAAGGGCCCTTTTTAGAAACAGAGCTTTACTGTGGTGTGAGGCAATGCTTGAGAGCATGCATTCGGTTTTTACAGTAAGTTTACTGAGTGCAAGTAAAGTAACAAGTGTTTCGGGGTGTCATCAGTGACCTAGGTGCCCCCTCCAAGCAGCACTTTGTCATTTGCATGAAGCATGATTATTATGAATGAATTCTAATTTTTTTTAAATCCCAGAAGCTAATTTATGGTAACGTTGTTGTTTGGAAACATAATGCTATTTCCAGTCCCTAAAACAAATGGAGATCCAGTCTGGTTGGGTCACGTGACTCTAAGGCAGTGACACACAGACTAGGAAAGAGCCTCGCTAGCCCTGTTCACACTGTACACGACACAGCTGCCCGACGGAATCTGCCCGTGGAATCCATTCTCGAATTTCCTGCTGAACTAGAAATGTGAGAAGTTCAGGACTTTCATTTTTAAGAGAAAATGCAACATGTGTGACTATACTGTTGCTTAACAATCTCCAGAATGTGATTGAAAAGGAAAATAGATGTAGAGAAAAGCAGTGTGTAAAACTGTATGTACAGTATCATTTTAATTATAAAGTGAGCATAAATATGTAGTAACATATACACAAATGTAAATATTAAGTTTGTAACCTAAAAATATTTTAAGGGAACAAAAATAATTTAAACTTTTTAAATATATTATTGATTAAGCTAAGGACTGTATGTCTCTGTGGGGATTTCAGAAGTCACTACCTGTCTGATTAAGGTTCCAGAATTCGGAGAGTCAGACTTCTGCATTGTGACGTACTGCGGAGAGCAGAATTCCTGCGAGTGACATTACACCCGTCATAATAGGCAGAGAGGCATCACTACCATCTGATATTTATTAAGTGCCTTTTTGGAGACAGTATTATAAAGAATGGGAACAGAAATTTTACTTCTCACAAACTGCTGAATAGAAATAATTTGAGATATAAAAAAAAATGTGTACATAGATGTTATTGACCTTATTTATAATACTGAAAATTCAGGAACAACATAAACACCTAGCAGAAAAGAAAAGGTTAGGTAAACGGTGGTGTGTCTCTTCGCGGAGCACTGTGCAGCTTTCAAAACCACGTTTGCAAAGGGCTCAGAGAAGCATGGGAAGTGTTTGTTACAATAAAACGTGAAAGGAGCCGAATTACAAAATCACATATAACAGCCACAGCTACAGAAAGTGAAGTTAGAAGTAAATGTACCGAATATCAAAGTGGTGTTTCTAAGTTACGGTTATGCATTTTCCCTCCCTCCTGCCTTCCTGTGCCTTACGAGTGGCCCGTATTGAGGCCGTAGTACTTAGTAGAGGGGGAAACGCAGAATAGACCTACAGATCAAGATGTGCTCGTCCCTGCGCCTTAGGCTTTAGGTTCTAAACTGGGACATTGGTTTGCAAACCACGATAAGATTATAGGGAGACCTCTAGGATGCCTCTGTTTTCAAATGTGCAGGTTTTGCTGCCTATAGTGTCAAAAAGGCGAGACCCGAGCATCTGGCACTTCTACAGCCCTTCCGGGGTTTCCAGCAGCTGAGGGTAGCTGGCTGTCAGCACGCTGTGGCCGCAGCCGGCCCTCCCCAGAGCCTTGCCTGGCTGTGTCCCTGGAGCAGGCAGCGAGCTTTCATCTGCCTGTCACACCCTTGCTGAGTAAGCACTGGCTCTTCGGTGGCTTTGAATGGGCTCCAACCCCGTTTTTTCGTCTTGTTCCTCAGCCTGAGGCTGCCCTGCCTGCTCAACAGAATTTCTGGCAGCTTCCATAGTCCCGTGCATGATCTGTGGAGAGTTAGGGTTTCCAAAGGGCCTCCATGTGCATTACCTCACTTACCATGAGACCCGCGAGGCTCAGCGACCCTGAGCTGGCGGGGGGCGCCGTCCTCTCACAGGACGCTCTGGCTCAGAACCCGCGCCCCTTAGTTTCCCTCCTTCCGCTTCCTCCCTCATCGGTCCTTCCAGTTGATTTTTTATTACTCTGTACTCTCGGTGTAAGGGAATCAGTTCAAGATAGTAATTTAAATGAAGTAGAGGAGACAGTCTTCAAGACATGTCATTCTTTATAGTAACAGTACCATGGTTTCAATTTTTAAATTATCTGAGAAGAGGCTATAGCCTCTATAACCCAACACAGATAATACATAAACCTTTAGTGACTACGTTAAAATGAGTTTTTCATATTTTAAGTGCGCGTGTTTGAAGGCAGGAGTCCCATCTGTTCCTTAGTTGTCTGGCCTCCTCCCTATAGCAGTCTCTTTAGCGCAGTGGGTGCTCAGTAATGCTTGTTGAACGAGCTAAATGGATCTGCTAACCGTTTTGCGCCTGAATGAATCCCATGAATATTCAGATGGAATCTGTGAGTTGAAGTAACCTTAACAATAATAAGTCCAAATTCAGGATCTGGCCCTGCCTCCCTCTCCACTTCAGCCTGCGGCCCTGACTTGTACTGTTTGCATTTCCCCAAAACACCATCTCATCTCTGTCCTAGTCCTGATCCTAGTGAATCCTAATTACTTAAATGTTTCTAAACAATGAGCTCCTGAGGAAAAGGGCTGTGTCTTTCTTTACCTTTGATATCCAGAACATAGTAGTTACTCAGTAAGTGTTTTTTGAAGGACTGAGTAAAAGCCCGGTCAGAAGTTTAGCTGTTGTTAGAATCTAGTAGACAGATATATAAAAATTCTTTGACGCATATTTTAAATAATTGCAGCACCATGTTTTAAGATGAAGCTTGTCGTGTGGACAAACACTAGTTCGCCAAAGGATTTACTTCATGTTTTACTGTTTCCTTCAACAGATGAGATGTATGACTTCACCTGCCAGGTGGTAAAAGTGGCTGGGATAGGAGAAGTGGATTTTCTGACATTCGATCCCATAGTTAAAAAGGAAAGAACTGTTAAATATGACGTACAAGCTGTAGCTGTCATTGTGATAGTATTGAAGCTGCTCTTTTTATTGGATGACAGTTTAGAATGGTAAGCGTTACCGGTTTTATGGGGGAAACCGCATCGTTTTTACCTCATTATGGGCAGTGAAGGGCTCCGTGGGTTGTCTGCCTAGAGAACCGAGACTCAGCTGTTACAACAGGCACTGCCTGGCAGCAGTCACTTCTTACGTAATAGCTGACGCAGCTGGTTGTCAGAGGGCTCACCCTACCTTAGTTAGTTGTTTGTATCACGTTTTATTCCTAGTTTTTAGGTAGATACTCGTTTCTCATTGTTCCAGGGGTGCCTGAGTTTTAATCATCCCCACAAATCCTAAGGAACCATTCAGCCCTCCATCTGGGTGCCCGTAGGCTCCTGGCACTGTGGCCTCAAAGATTCTTTTGGAAACTAAAGGAATTTTAAAATGTTCTCCCTCCCAAGTACCGATGGAGAGTGGCAGTATTTTCGGTGTCCTCCCGTCTCAGCGACGGCCTCTCCGTCAACGCTGCCATCAGTTTCAAGGACTGTTACGTCCTTTCAGAAAAATTCAAAATTTCACTGTCTTCAAATCGGTGACTTCTAAATAAATTGACTTGTTTCTTGGTGCCTTCAGGTCTTTGTCTGCTATTGCTGAGACATACAATGAAGAGAACAAAGAAGGTACTTAATTTTTTTATCAATCAAGTTAAAGATAAACCGTCAATTAAAAGATGCAATAAATTCAGGGTAGAAACCTTGAAAATATACAGGTACACACATACATGTGTATAAGCTGCTCCTTGTACCAGGATTGCTTTTTCGTGGTTATGGAGCTCTGTCTCTAGGCTACTGAACAGCTTCAGTGACTGCCGCTGGGAGCCAAGGCCCTTGGTTCACTCCCAGCTTCCCGCTGCTGCACCAGACCAGGGCCTGCAGGCAGCGCTGTGGGTGCCGTCTGTTCTGGTGCCTTCAGCCTCTGCTCACACTTGGTCTTCTCCCCGAAACCGCTTTCCTTCTTACTCCCAAACCCTCCAGACCCTGGCAAACCTGTCTTCATCCTCAAGATGCGACACACACACTCTCTCCCACCTTCTCACATCTGCTCCCTGTCACCTTTTTTTTTTTTTAATTGATTTCAGAGAGAGGAAAGAAGAGGGGGAGAGAGAGCTAGAAACATCAATGACGAGAGAGTCATTGATCGGCTGCAGCCCGCAACCTGGGCATGTGCCCCGACCGGGAATCAAACCCCAATCGCCTGGATCCTAGGTCGATGCTCAACAGCTGAGCCACGCCCGGCCGGGCCCCTGTCACCTTTTTAAGTCAGAACTAATCATGCCCCCAACAGCCACTCCCACCCAGAGCTGTTAGATGTTTAGACACTGAATTGTGACCAGTGGATGGAGCATGTCTGTTCCTGTTGGACGGTCTTTGTTTGAGCTGCGTAGAGGACTTTGGCTCATAGTAAGCACTATGTAAGTCACACGTGACAGGACGGATCTTCCAGAGAGAGGGGCTGTATCCTTCCTTCTTTTTTTAAAATGTGTGTTTGGTGCCTCCCTGGGGACTGGCCTAAGAAAACTCAGTGGAGTTTGATAAATATGTGAATTCTTAAATTCAGTTCCAGGTTCTCAACGTTCCTACCAGGATGAATGTATGCTGTCCTTTTCAATTTCAGCTTTTTTGAGGGGTGGCTGATGTGCTGATTTGAGGCACATACCCATTGTGAGAGGATTCCTGCTGTCTCGACAGCCAGCACATTCATTGCCTCGCACAGCTCTTTTTTTTTTGGGGGGGGGGGGGTAAAAACATTTAAGTTTAACTTTCTTAGCAAATTTCAGCTATACAGCACAGTGTTATCAATACAGTCACCTCTTACGCTAGAGCCTCAGACCTTACTCACCTTATGGCTGAACGTTTGTACCTGTGACCAGACTATCCCGATTCCCCACCCCCAGCCCCTGGCAGCCATGCTTCTCCTCCTAGGAGCTCCACTTCTTTAGGGTTCCGTGTGCATGTTCAGTGGTTTGTGTGTTATTTCCATATGCTTGTTGGCTCCTACACAGAATGAACGTGACTGAGATGGCCCCTAGTGTCCCTTCTCATGCTAAAGGGTCGCCCTAGACTATAGCTGCTCAGGGTAATCGGAGCACTTTGACGTGAATCTCCCTCTGAGCCTCAGATCTGAGTTGTCAGCAGGCAGGGTTGTTTCCATTCTTCTGCTCCCCTGCCCACCATCCTGCCTCGTCACTGTCACTGATGAGGAACTTGCCCCTCAGAGAAGGTGCCTTAAGGTCAGGGACCTTGTATCCTAGTGGTCGGTACTGTTTCCCTCCATCTCTAGCGCTCTGGTGGTTGCCGCTCCTCAGTGCTGTGTGGCCTGCAAGGCTGTCTCGGGTTCAGTGATGGTTATTTTGGCCAGTTGAAAGGTTTTTACCTGGACATTGCGGGAGACCATCTTCATTAGAGAATATGGAGAACGTAGCCTTTCACTCGCCGTCCCTGTCGGCCTTCCTCTGCCGGCCCTCCCTCTGTGGTCCTCTTTTCTGCCCTCCTTTCCCTTTTCCCTCCCTGCTCTCCCCATGTCCCCACGTAGAGGGAATAGAGAGTGAGGAGAGGCCGTGCTCAACGACACTCAACTCCGTCGTCTCTCCAGCCATGACTGCTGTGGAGCCACACACCCGCTGTCGGTGAGCCACTTTCTCACTCAGCCCTAGAGGCTCTGGATTTGGATTCGAGCAGGAGGAGCAGGGGCAGGAGCTGACAATGCTGGAGCCTGGGCTCAGCTACTCTGGTGCCATTTCACACGTGTTACCGCCTCCCCTTACCTTGGTCACCTCAGGCACGGGCATGTGTGCCGGCTCTGCGGGGTGCTGCGTTGGGAGGAGGGGCCTGATTGTGTGGCGACAAACAAGTATGTCTCCTGTTCTCGAGGAGGTAAATAGTCAAATCTAGGAGAAACAGACACAGAAAAGGACAGTTTCGGCATCATCTGGTTGGGGCCGTGATATCGGTAGAAGCTCAGAGGAGGGAGTGGCTGATTCAGGAGTCATGTGAGAGTCCGGAGAAGCGACTTCATCTGTAATTTCCAAGGGCTCTTAGATGAATGTTTAGTTATGTCAACGAATGAAGATTCAGATGGGCAATGTATATTATTATAATGTGACTTATTTGGTTAATAATCATGGATTTCTTTCTTTTCTTTTTTTTTCCAGAGAAGCCATGGTTTGATTTCAGAAAATGGTACCAGGTTATGAAGAAATCTTTTGATGAGAAAAAACAGAAATGGGAGGAAGCCAGGGCAAAGTATGTAATCTCTTCCAGTTTTAGATTCACCTGCTTATTTCCAGGCCTGTTACATTACATTTGAAGAAGGAAGTTCACCAGTATAGACTCATCAGCATTTTTTCTGGAAATGTCAGCCACTATTTTCCAGTGAACTTTTTTCTTTAATTGGAATGTTCTCCTAAAGTAAAGATCCTTATAAAAATCAAAACAAAGGAAAGCAGAAAGGGAGCGTATTTAATTAGTCGGCCTCACTGTTTGACTGACGCATTCAGATGCAGGTCCATTGCGGGGAAGTGGAAGGAGCATAGACTTGTGCTGGGCTCGGGTCCTGCCTGTAGCGCAGCCTCTCGCTGTGACCGGGCAAGTTCCTTCACCTCCCCCCCTCCAAGCAACGAAACTTAGTTTGCTCATAAATGTTCAGATACTATGTCTTATATAATATAGACCATATTTCTCCTGATTGCTGATTTGAGCAGTTTCCTCTGTTTTTAGAACTTGGAGTCTCTGTGAGACTGAAGAAAAAGTTAATCTCTCTATGTTTTAGGTAAATTTATAATAATACTCGTTTGTCAAATAATTTAAACCCTTTGAGTAAAACCAAGGTTGCTCAAAGTAGTTACATAATCCATCCAGTTCCAACTTTCTCATAAATAAGAATAATAATGTCTGCTTTATGTTTAAGAACTAAATTTCAAGTTTTACAGATAGAACTAGATTTTTTCCTCTAAATTTGAGAGATTTAAAATGGGAAACAGACGTCCAGGGTTGAATAAAGCACAGTGGAGAAGAGGGTCCTTGTCAGAAGGGAGGAGAGTCACAGTTTCTCACCATTGGTGCTCGATGCGCGATGACAGAGGAGACGAGGTGGGAGGTGGATGGTTCTGCAGTGGACACCCAGGAGCCGGCTTCTCCCCTTCCTTGTGGAGAGGAAATGTCTTTAGTCACTGGGTTTCTGGTTATTTCCCTGGAAGACACTGGCCCCAGGAAGGGATCCTTCAAAGGGTCCATTACCCAGATCCCCCATCATAGAGTAGACGCTGTGGGGTGGGTGAGGTAGCGTGGGAATCGCCGCTGGCAGCCTTTGGGCTTGAAGCCCTGAACACGTTACTATGTCTGTTTCCACCCACTCCACCCATGTCACTGGCATCAGTTTCTAATTTTTCTTTCTGTTCTCTGGACAACATCTTCCATGTGTCAGGGTGGAAGTTATTAAGTGGGATCCAGAGAAGAAAAAGACAGATAGGACTTTACTAGAAAAAAGAGCTACTGCTCTTCCAAAGACACTGTTAGAAGAATGGGAAGCCACTGGCTGGGAGACATTATGTGCAAATTACGTAGCTGATAAAAGATTTCTATCTAGAATATATAAAGAATTCTCATACAGTGAGAAAACAACCCAATTTTTTAAATGGGCAAAAGATTCTAACAGATCCTTCACCAAAGAAGATGTATGGGTAGCCCATGAAATGATGCTCGGCGCTGTCAGTAGGGAAATGCAGATCAAAAGACGAGGGATACCATCCCACACCAATCAGAATAGCGAAAAAACAAAACCAACAGAAACCGACCGTGCAGCTGGGGGAGTGAAAATGGTATAGGCACTTAGGGAAGCCTGGCTGTTTCTCATAAAGCTAAACATGCACTCACTATACTGCTCAATAGTTTTCACTTCTAGATATTTACCCAGATGAAATTAAAACAATTTCACACAAAAGTCGATATACAAGTGTTTATCATGGCTTCATTCACAATGGCCCCAAACTGGCCACATCCCAGACGCCCTCCAGCTGGTGGATGGATGAATGAACTGTAGTGTGTCTACACTGGAAACGAAGGAACAGGCTCCTGATACACCCAACACTGTGTGTGAATTTGAAGGCATTGTGCTGAGTGAAAGACTCGAAAGGTTACGTATGGTGCGACTCCATTTATCTGACTTTCTGGAAAAGGCTAAACTGGGGACAGAAAGCCAGGCCAGTGGTTGCTGGAGATCTGAGGTTGGGGGTTTGGGAGCAGGGCTGACTGACAAGACGTGAGAGTTGGAGAGTGACGGGACTGCTCTGTGTTAATCATGGTGGTTACAGGCCGTCTGTGTCACAGCCAGCAGGACTGCACTGCACACGGTGAACACTGTGAAGTGACACCCTCATTTCCACAACACACAGGACTCTGTGGCACCCTTAGGAAACATTAGGACATTGTTGGGTCTCTGTTTTTTGTAGCTTTTGTAGTTTAGGAAAGAGGTAAGAAAGTAAATTCTGAACAACTATAAATAGAGTGTTGTTATTTTACATTGTTTTTCCCATATTCTTGGCATGTGACCCCAGGGAACTGATAACACCTCCTTGACTGTAGCATCCTCTGCACCTATGCAGGCATTTTGTTATAAATGCAAAAGAAAATCTGTCTACATTAGCTGTTCACAAGGAATTTTTAGTAGTGGGTTTATCCAGAGATTGGGATTAGAACTATTTCGTTTAGGGAACTTCTTTATTATTTGAGATTTTTTTTACCTTGAATATGTTGTTATTTATATTACTTAAGAAAAGAAATAACAAAAAAGGTATTTGAAAGAATCACAAACTAATTTACCGTGGGGGTAAGTGACAAGCTGTCTGTTTTAGATGTGGGTGGCTCACTAATTCAGTTCACACGTAACTTTCAGGAAGACCACCACCTGTTAACTGATTACATCCTACTGCTCCCTGATGGTCAGAGACGGTTCAGTTCTGTTCCTAATATTGTAAATCACCGCAAGAAGTCAGAATGAAAAGTAACGTCTTTGTTTTATATAAAGTCAGGATTTTACTGATCTGATCCAGTCTTTTTGAAATCCTTGAGAAAATCTCCATTCTTAAATTGGTTAAAATGATCATTTGCTATCCTAATATTACTAAAATGTTTAACTTATATGCATTTTCTTTCCCAGCATTGAAAAAAATGGCGAAAATTACCCATTATTGAATACTATAAACTTAAAATATATATATAAACTTCTGACTTTCTATTCCTTATCAGCTTTTTTTGGTAGAAAATCCACAGATTTTTTTTTTTTTTTTTTTTAAATCCTCACCTGAGGGTATTTTTTTCCATTGCTTTTCAGAGAGAGAGGAAGGGAGGGGAACACTGATGTGAGAGACACATCGACTGGTTGCCTCCTGCTTGTGCACGCCAACCAGGGCCAGGCATCAAGCCTGCAGCCGAGGGACGTGCCCTTGGCCGGAATTGACCCTGGGACCCTTCAGTCCAGGGGCCGATTCTCTAACCACTGAGCCAAACCGGCCAGGGCTCCACAGATATTTCTTGAGTGTCTGCTAGCCAGACCCTTGTCAAGCACTGGATAACAATTACTTCTAACAATTGTATGGGATTTAAAGAACCGTTATTCGCATTATCTTAATTTTTCCTCCCAGCGACCCTGTAGAGGTAGACAGATTTAGAGATGTTGAATTCGTTTGTTCATTTATTCAACAATTATTTAAATGAGTCTTTACCATAGTATGCCATTCACTGCCGACATCTGAGACATAAAGAAGGTGAGACAGTCCCAGCCTCTGAGAGCCTCCAGATCTGTCCTGTATGAGTCACACACGGTCACACCTAGGAAGTGGTCGAGCCAGGTCCTCTGATTCAGGCCTCTCCCGATTGCCACACCACCTTTCAAACTAAGAAAGTGGCCTGGGATCAGACAGACAGCAGTTCTTTTTTCTGTAAAATAGGAAAATCGTTCCACTTTAGGAAACTTTGAGGTAATAAAAATGAGACTAGAAGTGAACTGTAAGTGTTCTCTTTGTCCCAGAGCAGCAGCTGCTTGGCCAGGTTCAGCAAGGCCACTAGAACTAGAAACAGCCTGTCGCTGCCCTTCCTCGTGACGGCTGGTCACCCCTTCTGGAAGGGCCCGCGTGCTCTTGGTCTTTGCTCAGGGGTGGGGGGGCGTTAGGTGTGTTGGGTGCCTCAGTGCAGCATCAGTGTTCGTGGGAGCTCCGCCTGGCCGGGCTCCTGGGTGAAGACAGGTTAAGTCGTGCAGGGACCATTCGGACTGCGTGGTGCTGGAATCAGATGTCTCCTCGTTCCCGCCAGGGACGGACTGACTTCCAGGCGTGAAATGACAGGAGACTGGCACTTACTGTTGACTTCGTCTGCGTCTCAGAATCAGAGCCACTAACGTATTCTCAGCACCAAGGCAGGTGGGCAAAGGCGAGGAGAAGCAGTGGTTTCCTAGCGCTTCACTCTGGACTGCTGCAGAGGGGAGCAGGGCCACGTCGGGTGTGGCCAGCAGTGGCTTCACAGCGTCTTATGTGGCCAGCAGCGGCTTCGCGGCGTCTTACCCAGGCGCTCCCGGGAGGGGCGCACCGCGCTGCGGGCTTGCTCCCCGCTCCCGGGCGCCTGCCCACTGCCCGCGCGCTGCTCGGTAGGCGGGTGTCAGTAGATCCTTCTAAGCCAGAGCTTTTACCCCGAATTTCAGGATTTCAGACACTGCTTCAGAGAAGCTTCTCTGAAATGGGTTTAGGTCCATGTCTTCTCATCCTGCTCCAACTGTTTTCCTCCCTCATACAGGTACGTGTGGAAAAGCGAAAAGCCACTCTACCACTCCTCCATCGACAAGTCAGTGGTGTATAAAAGAAGAGGTGGGTGCTGGTGTCCCGTATTAGTGCCAGGTCGCATCGCAGTTGTAGAGGAGCTCGGTGTCCTGGCTGGAGACGGGAACGCACGAGTCATGCCTCCCTGCGGGAGCGTTCGGCGCCCGTCCCCAGGCCCGTCCCCAGGCCCGTCCCCGGGCCCAGCCTCTAAGGAGTCTCCCAGGAGCTGCGGCGGGAGCTGCCCTTACTGCACACAGGGCTGAGGCTCCTCCCGCCCAAAATCCCCTATTCCTATCGCTTACAGAACTCTCTGTTTGGAGAATTGCCATGAGGTTGTCTTACTCGTTTTTTTAAATGTGGTAAAATATATATAACATAAAATTTACCATTTCAGTCTTTTTTAAGCAGTTTCCCTAGTGTTATTCATGGTGCATTTGTCATATTAAGAAGCCAACCTTGGTCCATGTGAACTACAGACTTTATTGGGATTTAACATTGGGTTTTACTTCATTCCCTCCGTTTCCAGAAATGGTGGTGAATCTACAGAAACAGTTTAGCTCACTGGTGGATTCAACACCAGCTCCTGCCAAAAAAAGCCCTTCGAGTTTTCAGTTCAACTGGGCTGAAGAAGACGCAGGTAGAATGTGTTTCCATGGACACAGCCTCCAGGGGATCCTGCAGAAGAAAGGCCAGTCGCTGACCACCTTGAACTCACTATACTGGCTTAGTACACAGAAGTTCTGTAAAAGGTGAGTGACACTTCCAGAAATCAAAGGGTAGAAAACACAATAAAATCTCCAGTTTGCCCTGAAGTAGTAGTCTTTTCTGATTAAAAATAGTCACATATAATTTAAAGGAGTTGGCTGTAATGAGAGCCAGGTAGGTTGTTTGTTAGAAATAGAAGAATGTGAGCTTTATAATCAAGAAAATCGGAATTAGCCCAGCTAATTCCGACTCCGGTGTGGCTCAGTGGATGACTGTAGACCCATGAACCAGGAGGTCACCAGTTCAATTCCCAATCAGGGTTTCAGGCTCCATTCCCAGGAGGGGCGTGCAGGAGGCAGCCAAGGGATGTTTCTCTCTCTCTCCTTCCCTTCCTCTCCCTAAAATAGAAAAAAAATAAAAACATTCTTTTAAAAAACATAAAGAAAGAAAATCGGAATTACCCGTCGAGTCTCGCTGAAGAGGTTGGGGTGGAGGTGTTGAGCAGCCTGTGACTGTCATTTCACAGTCTGCCGAGGCATCAGATCATCACGCTGTGCACTTAAAAGTTACGGTATATGCCAGTAATATCCCAGTAAGGCTGGAAAGGTGTTAGGTTGTGAAGACTTCTCACTGCGAAAAGTCTCTACGAATCTCATTCCCTCATTGACACAGAACTTGAATGTGGGCTGTTCCCGGTTCAGAGGCCGCGCCAGTGAGCCCAGCTGCACAGCCCCAGCCCCGCCACCTGCTGGTTGTGGGCAAGCTACTGACCATCTCTTCGGCCTGTTTCCTAATTGTAGAAACAGGGTGTCATGCTGATCTTTAAACTTTTTATTATGGAAAATTTCAACTTTATTCAAAAGTAGAGAGAATAGGAGACTGTGCCTGTCCCTCAGCCTTTGCCAACAAGGCTGGACTTGCTCCACCAAAGCCCCACCTCAGTCCTCCACCCTCCACCCTCCACCCTCCACCCTCCACCCAGGCTGTTTGGAAGCAGATTCCAAACAGCAAAGTCTTTTTAAAGCTTGCTGGCCGGTGTGGCTCGGTTGGTTGGGGCGTCTTCCTGCTCACAAAAGGGTCTTGGGTTCGATTTGAGGTCAGGGCACATACCCTGCAGCTTGTGTGGGAGACAACCAATCGGTGTTTCTCTCCCTCCCTCTCCCCCCCTCAAATCAGTAAAAACGCATCCTTCGGTGAGGATTAAGAAAATACACATTTTTAAAGCAAAGCCATAATACCACTAATCAGACATAAACTAATAATAATTCTTTAATATTATCAAACATGCAGTTACTTTTTAGGTTTTCCCGATTGTCGTGGACTTTTTAAAATACCTCAAAATCTAAATGAGATCCATACGTTGTAAGTCCCTGCGACACCCGTAAGTGGTTTAGTTCGTAAATCCCTCCCTTCTCTCCCTCCCCCCTGCAGTTCACCTGCTGAGTGACCCAGGTCATGCGCCCTGTGCAGCCTCCCCCTCCGTGTAGTCGGCGTCACAGCCCCATGTCCCCGGACTGCCTGTGCCTCGGCGTCGGTGGGGTTAGTCAGAGGCTGGCAGTTAGAGTAAGAGGGTGGGTGGTCGTCAGAGACTTGATCAGGTTCAGGTTCTACTACTTTAAAACAAGTGAAATTGCTGTGTGAACTCTTCCTATAATACGTACAGGGCTGAATGCTACAGGATCAAGTCTGGCGTCTTATTTTGGGCGGCCGTGGGGGAGTATTTGTTTTCATGTGTTTGTTTTAAAAATGGGTCCAGAATCTCTCCCTGTGTGCTTCTGTTTGCCTTGAATGACGGTAAGAAGTGAGGTCCCCCTGGAGTGGCAGGACCCCTGGGCTCCAGTGCCACGAGTGCGTCTCTTGCATGGGGGCGAGGGGCGGTGCTGAAGTTCTTTCCTTTGTGAAGTTAAGCAGTTTTACCAGATTGTTCCAAGTTTCCTTTCAGCTCAGATAACTGTTAAGCCTAAGCATATATACTTGTTCAGGTATTTGGGGGATGTTCGAGGGATGGGTGTGCACACTTTTAGTGGCCACTTAAAGATACCAGCTCCCCTCTCCTTCCTGCAGCTATTGCAAACATGTGACCACCTATGAGGAGTCCAACTTCTCCCTGACTTACCAGTTTATACTCAACCTCTTCTCCTTCCTGCTAAGAACAGAGACCTGCTTCCTCCACGAAGAAGTGAGCTTAATCGAAAAGAGACTTTTTAAAACAAAATACAGTATAGCGAAAAAGAAATCTTCAAGGTCCAGGAAAGTGAGACAATGAGAAAAACAAGCTCGGGGCCTTCTTGGGAAAGTATTTTAATAGTGACAGTAACGTCGCATTGTAATATAACATTCCAGAGAATTGTGGGAAAGAATTTTTTGCACATGTATCTGTTCATAGACAGATGTGCGTACATATGTTACATATCTGTATCGATTGTGCTTAGAGAATGTATATTGGAAAACAAGTGAGCTTTGAATTTTTTTAATTATAAATATTCTTTGAGAAAATTAAAACAATGTTACATAAATGGTATCCAGACATTTGTATTTATTGTATTTTAGAGCTAAATTTACTTTTTAAACTAGATCACTTCCTTACTCTTTATGCCCCAAAGTAAATCCCATGTGGATCAAAGATTAAAACATTCTGATCTTTTACAAGTATTGGAGGAAAACAGGGTGAAGCTTTGGTGATCTTGGAGCAGAGAAGGACTCTCTAAGCTCGCCTGGAAACCGGAGGCCAAAGGCAAAGACTGAAATTGGGGCTACAAAGTCAAAGGGAATTGAGAACCTGGAAAGTGATGTTGTAGCATTTGAAGGAATAATTTCCTTAATGGATCAATAACTCTTTTTGAGCAGTAGGAAAATGACAAGCTGAGCAAGAGATCTGAGAAGATGGCTTTCTGGGAAAGGAGCTACAAAGCCCAGGCCAAAAAACATGGTAGGGTGCTCAGCCCACGCAGGAAAGAAACAAAACCTGTGTTGAAGGTCCCCCCGGGGGGATACATTATGTGGCCAGTTGAGCGACTTGTGATATTGTTGATTTGGATGGAATCTCTTTTATGAACAAATCTTATTTTGTTTTTTTAAATTAAGTTCTGTACCACTGCAGTGAAACGTAATTTCACCACTTAAGTGACCACCCTAAAGGGAAATGAAACCCAGTGAGATTTCACATGGTCTCAGATCCAGTAACTATTGAAATAGCGGGAAATCAGGCTTACGGGGCTGAAGTAGAACGAGGCAGGTACAGCTGGGGGGGGACGTCTTTAAATTGCTTCCTGTCTCTGAGTGATTTGTCTCAGCCATGGCCATGCAAACACAGCGTTATGTGCAGAAACTGAGTTAAGTTTCGCGGTGGTAGTGTCTTAGCATCAAACTTGGATCATCCGAACATCACAGAAAACACGGGTGCAAAACACATTTACTATGCACCTGTCTTGTCTTGAATGTTTTACATGTTTTCTCATTGAACGTAGCTAGATAGGTCTACCTACAACTGTGCAATGAAAGGTTTGGTCACAGGTTAAAACGAAAGCTTTTAAATTTTTTTAATTGAAAAACAAACTGAAATCCATGAATGTACAATGAGAGCCTTTTCCCAGGAGAGTACAGAACATTGTCCCAAATACCTCATTAACCTGCAGGGAAATCTCATACATTTTGAACATAGTTTTGTTGGGTTTTTCTCTCTCTTAATCCTTAAAAAAAAAGCAGGTTTCTTTAGGCCGAGTCTGGGCGCGGCCCCTGCCTGCCAGCTTGGCTGCTTTCCCATCAGGTCAGTGGGCATTACGCAGGTGTGATGGTGGCGGACAGGCGATGCGCCGGGGCCTTATTGCTCCCAGGGGGCGGCCAGCCTGTCATCGCCGCACAGGAGCGGAGCCTTTTCACGCCCAAAGAAAGGAGGGGCGCCCAGGCTGGGGGTGTCTACAGCTCTTTGTTATCTCTGGGTGTGGTTTGTTGTTTTCTTCTTCCATTGGCACAAAGCCACCTAGAAGAAAAAATCGGTATTAACTCAACCCGACACATATCTCCGCCGAAAGGTGCATCACTTAGAGAGGAGCCTTCTCCCTGAGCCTTCGGGAAGCCCGAGTAGTTTCCAGAGAGTGGCTGCTGTAAAGGTCCTGGGAGTGTTCTGTTGCGTGTTTATCTTGAGCGCAGAGCCGATGATCCTTAAGTTTAAGGTGCCTCCGCCTTCTTGAAAGCTGAGTGAATCCACAGAGTTAAGTCTCCCACAAAATGTTTTCAGGAAGCTCTCAGGTTATGTTTCCCGTGTCCTGTGCCCTTGTGAAGTATTTAAGCATAAAGTGATTTTAGCGCCAGACTCACTGATAATGCTCCAGGACCTGAGAAGAGCTCACAAAAGAGTCTTTCATTGACTTTATAAATTAAGGACCTGGTATTTCGGCTCACGTGGCCTCCTGCCCTTCTGCAACAGTCATTTCCTTCTGGAGCAATTGGTGCATGATTTGTGGATATTTGCGTTGAACTGGGTGACTCACCGATATTCCCAAAGGAATTTTTAAGCTAAAACCTCACTTAAATGTAATGACGTTTGTCACCATTTTCCATGTTAATTCAGATTAAGTGGATAAGCCTCACGTGCAGTGAGAAAGGTGGTCCCTGGGTTTTCAAACGTTCAGGGTGAAAAGTAGAAATATATTCTTTCCCATGTTAGAGGTCAAGAAAATATTATGAAACGTGTTCACTTATTTTTACCTTTCTCTGCTTAGACATTCACACCAGAATACCAGTCTCCCTGGGAAGGCCTCCCCTGCCTGGGGCCCCTTGTCCCCTAGGCAGGCCCTCGCCCGGGGCCTGGGGCCCGGGGCAGGGCCGCCTCTCCCACTCCCCAGGGCTGCTGTCAATTCCGCCAAAACACAATGCACCTGTCCGCCCCTCTGCTCCTCGCTGTCTATCCAGTTTCTCCAGGGACCTGCGTCAGAATCGGGGTGATTCTCCTGAACACTTTGCCGCTGGGGACTCCCCTCGTCACCCAGGCTTGAGGACCCGAGTGGGTGGGGTGGCCTCCGAGTCTGCCCTCTACCACATGGCCCCCACTCCCGCCCCCAGGCACAGAGGGTGGGGCTGCCCAGCTCCTCCCGCAGTCCTTCGATTCCTCAGCACTCGCCTCGAGTTTCGCGCAGATGACCTAGGCTTGTGTCCTGCTTCCCTAACTGGCAGTGAGCCTCGGAGACTGGGGGCCGCTTCTCGCGGCTCCGTATGGAACCCTACATCCCACAGATGTCCAACGAGCGTTTCTGATGATAGCAATGATGTACAAAGGGGGAAATTACAAAAAGCTTCCTACTTTTTTTTTTAATATATCGTTATTGATTTCAGAGAGAGGGGAAGAGATATAGAAACGTCAATAATGAGTCGTCATTGATCGGCTGCCTCCTGCACGCCCCCGACTGGGGATCGAGCTGCAACCTGGGCCTGTGCCCTGACCGGGAATCGATCCCCGATCTCCTGGATCCTAGATTGATGCTCAACCGCTGAGCCACGCCCGGCCGGGCCCTACTTTCTTATCAGTTACTGCAGGCCTGTGATTGCTGTTCAATGAATGGACTTGGCTGGCTGCCTTCCACATCGCTGTGGATCAAACTGGAGCAGTTTTCAAGCAGAAGGAGGGAAATGGGCATAACGTTGCCCCTGGCATGCCCACGGCCTTCCCGAGTACCTAGACAGTGCTCACGTGCCAGTGCTGTGCCGAGCGCCCGACGTGTATCGCCTCTTTACCCTCTGAGCGATCGACCCTGTGATGCGGTTCTCTATTATTTCACACACAGGGACACTGAGACGATCTGTCCCAGGCAGCCCAGCTCCGGCACCTGTGGTTTCCACCAGCTTCCAGCCTCCCAAAGACCGGAGCCCCTGGTGGTGCCAGTTTGGAATGAAGAACCCCAGTGCTGCTAGGACGGGGCAGACATGGGCATCTGTGACCAGAGTACGTCACACCTCCACCCACAGCTCCACCCACACCTCCACCCACACCTGTCCGTCTCATTACGCACCATCCCCCTCATCACCCACACTATCAATCGCCAGCCCCTCCCTACCTGTCACCTGGAGCATCTCATCCGTCACTCACCCTGACAGGCCCATAACCGGGTTCCTCCCTGGCGGGTCTCCAGTCCTCTAGACATGGTTGCTGCCCGGCCGAGGCCCTCGCCTCTCTCCTGCGGCTCAAAAGCCCTCTCTCCTTCCCAAGCCTGTGTCATTCCTCTGTCAGGTATTTTCCAAAAATAGATCTAATAACACCGTGAGGCTCAGAATCCTCCCTTGGCTCCAGGCTGCCTACAGCCAATGGCTTGGCCTGGGGGTGGGGAGGGTCCATGAGAGAGTCCCCTCCCCTCCCCCTGCTCCGTCATCACAGGCAAGGGGCTCCTGAACAAGCCGAGCCACCTCAACCTCAGGGCCTTTGCCTGTGCTGTACTCTCCGTGGGAAATGTACCCCCCCCCCCCCCCCCCGGCTCTCAGGAGAGCCCATAGCCTCCCTCTGTGGCCCTGCCCAAAGGCCATCTCTGCCCCTTCCCCCTCGGCCCCCAGGCAGAATCCCTCATCCCAAAGCACACAGCATCCACCTCCCTGTGGCCTTGACCACGTGTGCGCTGATGTCCCCGGCCCCCAGGTCGAGCGGTGTGAGTGCTGGGCCATGATTTAGTTGTGTGTGTGTGTGTGTGTGTACACCCGGGGCCGGGTGGGAGGTTCTCAGGCTAAGAAACACGAGGCCTCGAGTGAGAAATAGAATTCACAAAGATAAACCATATAGGCAACACGCCAGCGGGGAAGGGCCTGGGACACCCCGCCCCTAACCTGCGGCGAGGCTCGTTGGTTCCCCGCACCGCCCGGGCTCATCGGAGGCTCCGCAGGCCCCGTCCCTCGCGTCCTTGGTGAGCCGCCTGCCCGGCCCTGCTTTCTGAAGGGCCGGGTGCGCAGCTAGAAGCATCCTGTGTGCTTTGCCCGGCCCTCCGTCTACACGTTAAAATCCTCTGCTTTCCGGTCTCAGAGTCAGTGTCTCCACCTGCTGACCCCAGAGTGGAGTCCCTTGGGGTTTGGGGGATGCCTCGAGGGGCGTTAGTAAGAGGACCCGGGGGTGCCTGAGTGAGTCACGCGCGTCTACCTCCCGGCCCCAGGGGACCGCAGCTGCCAGCACCCCCCATCATTTCAGACCCAACACACCCCAGTCCCCCCTCGTGGAAAGCACCCCGCACGTGGGAAAGCTGCGTCCACTCCTTGTCTCCCTCCCACAGAATTCCGATCGGTCCCTGCCTCTTTTCCACCCGTTTTCCCCTTTCCAGTTGTCACCAGCAGGAGCTACTCAGACATACACAGAAGTGAGTCCAAAAATACTTGCAAGCAAAGGAAACTCCCCGCTGGGGAAGGATCGTTATAAAGAAACGTCATTTTGGGGCAAGTGACTTCGTTCCTCTTCACTGGTTTCCTACCTGCAAAGCGAGGCTAGCAACCCAACAATTCTATTTTATTTTTTAAACCCTTACCTGAGGATATTTTCCCATTGCTTTTCAGAGAGTGGAAGGGAGAGAGAGAAACATCCATGTGAGAGAGACACATGGGTTGGTTGCCTCCGGAAAGTGCCCCGACCTGCAACCGAGGTACGTGCCCTTGACCCGAATCGAACCGGGGACCCTTCAGTCCGAGAGCCGACACCCTAACCACTGAGCGAGACCGGACAGGGCACAGCTCAGCGATTTTAAACGGACATTGTTTTATAATGGAGATGTTTCACCACGGATCACATTTTCTTCGAAGAGTGAAAATGCAAGCAGAGCCTGGCCTCCCAGCTGCCCCGTCGGGGTGCTTTCTGGAAAGGGCAGCGAGCACGATGGCCCTGCCCCGCTCGTGTGTCACAGGTGAGAGATGTTACAGGAGGTGACGGCCACTGTTCGGCGGCCAGGGGCTTGCTGGCGGCTGTTGGAACTGTCGAGCCTTCGCGGGAATGATTGATCTCCGGTGAAGCCACCAGGAAAGAATGTGAGAGCGCCAGCTGCCAGCCAGAGGGTGACACCCACCTTGACATGGCTGCTCCTGCCTCCGTTCAGAACAGGGAGAGAGTTGGGTCACGTCCAGGTATCGGACCAGACTCGCCCTCCTGTCGTCCTGGCATAACTGGCGGTGACGCTGGGAGAGGGGCAAGGCCTCCTGAGCGGGCACCTTCCTGACAACCGCCGCCACTCGAGACACTTGAAAAGAGCGCGCGTGGATGCCAACCCGTGGGGAGTCCTGAGAGCCGCGTGTTCCCCGAGTGTGGGGATCAGTTTAGAGAACAGTCGCAGGCCGTCTCCGAGCCAGGTGTTGCCTCTAGGAAGCCCCAGGCCTGGCCCCGCCACAGTGAAAGCGCCCGGGCTGCCCTGGAAGGGGCCGCCGCCTAACCCCAGTCTACCCGGCAGAAGTACCCGCCTGTGGGCAGTGCCGCCACTTAGGACGTGTGGGGTTCAGGGACAAGGGCCTGGGTTCACGTCCTGAACGGACTGGCTGTGAGACTCTGCGTCCATCATCTGACCTCTCAGGTCCTTGTTTCCTCGTTTACGAGATGGGCATGACCCTGGGCATGACCCGGTGGACCTCCGAGTGGCCTCAGGAATCAAGTGAGCTCAGGTGTGCGATCACTTTGAACACTGGACGCCGCTGAAGGAAGGTTAATGTCATCGCCCCCCAAAGAACAACCCGTGATTCTCTACAGTATGCGTTTCCCTGGCCAGATTATGAGGGATTTTAAATATATATATCTTTATTGACTTCAGAGAGAGGAAGGGAGAGGGAAAGCAAGAGAGAGAAACATCAATGATGAGAGTCACTGACCGGCTGCCTCCTGCACGCCCCTGACCGGGGATCGAGCCAGAAACCCGGGCGTGTGCCCTGACCAGGAATCGAACCCCGATCGCCTGGATCCTAGGTCGATGCTCAACCGCTGAGCCACGCCAGGCTGGGCTATGAGGGGTTTTTTATATGAGATACAGTGTCTGTCCCTCGTAGTGAGGACAAATGGGGAGGTGGAACATTTAATATTTACTGAGCTCCGATAGGTCTGTCATTGCTTGAGACACTTCATGAAACAAAACAAAACTAGCACAAAAAACGTCGGTGACAGGGGTCATTATCCCATGTTTCCCAGTTGAGGAAACTGAGGCTCAGAATGTAAATAACTTTGAGTCATAGAGCTGGGCGGCAAGGGTGGGGATGCCACACTCGCCCTTCCACGCCCATTTCTCCAGAGTGGAAGACTCTCGTCTCACAATAGGCGCGGGCCAAGAGCGCAAGACACGGCGGCCCGGGGAGCTGGGCGGGACCGAGTCTCGGAGGTCAGGCATGGAGGCTGTGCCATTGTGTCGCAGCCACTTTAGATGCCCCTTCAGTGCCGGCTGCCTCGTCAGGGTGAGGTCCCTGTGGGTGATGAGCCCTGCCAGTGGCTGGCCGGGTGAGGGGTAGGCCCCGTGGCAACTGCAAGCCCCGGGAGGAACTGGACAGGGCTCCTGCGCCCCTAACCTCTGAAAAAGACCGAGGCCAGCGATGAAGTGTCGTTGTGCCAGGCCCTGCGTGAGGCTCAACTCCGTCACCTTAGTTAACGCCGCAAAACTTGATTCTGGCTTCACTTTACAGATGAGGAAACTGAGGACTGGGAGAGGGGTAGCGGCTTAACGTAAAGATAGCGGGCAGGCCTGAGATTCGAATCCAGGTCTGATCGACGTAAGGTCGTTCCCTCAAACTCACGCGGAGCCGAATGAACTAAAAGGCGGGGCAACTTGTGCCGAGTGGTTTAATAAAGGGCCAGCTGGGCGCTGGGGGAGCCTGCCCGCAACCCAGGCACGGGCCCTTGACTGGGAATCGAACCCGTGGCCCTTCGGTGCGCAGGCCGAAGTTCTAACCACTGAGCCACACAGGCCAGGGCTGCAGCTGTTTTTTAAGTGCGTAGATGTCTTGTGCTGACACGGAAGACGTTTGGGACATAGGAAGCGAAGCGAACAAACCGAGAAGAAGATGCGCGGTATGGATCCCGTTTGTGTAAGAAAACAGAACGTATTTCCTGCGTCGATGCTCGTAGAGACCCAGGAGATTCCTGGGAAGACACGGAAACTTACCAGCGGGCACGCTGTTAAAAAACAAAACTATGAGCATGTGTTATTTTTATGATTTAAAAAAATAATAAAATAATAAAAATAAAGAAAATACTGTCCACAGCTCAGAGACACAGGTTCTACCTTCTGTTTCAGAGACGAACGAAATAAGCCCATAGTCACATGTACAAGACAGACCGGATGTTTTTCTATTAATAACCCTGGGCCCTTGCGGCTCTTGGTTTTGGCTTTATGGGTTGATATTTGTTCATTCCCGTATTTTTGTGTGCCTTCTGGGCACCAGGCCCTGGGGACTGAAGCGTGAGGTCCTTGGTCTTCTGCGGCAGGAAAGTCATTTGAATCGGTCCCAGATGTGGGGCAGACGGGAGGAGGCGGAGGCAGAACAGGTGCCTAGAGGGGACCGTGCCCACCCCGTGTTCCCCTGCTGGATATTGTCCGTGTGCACCGGGAGGTGAAAGCGGTACAATCCCTGCCCTCTCCTGACAAGCTCCCACCACAGAGGAGACGGACACAAACAGAAAGCCGCGTGCGGGGACCGGGTGTGGAAAAGGTGGCAGTGGGGTGATGTGGGTGGTCCTCGCAGGACCCTGAGCCCAGCCTGGCGGGTCAGGGAGGCCCCGTGGGGGGTGGGGAGTCCTGCTGAGCCTGGAAGGTTGGATGGTGCCTGAAGAGCAGGAAGGGAAGGGAGGGGGCTGGGGGCGGGAGGGCCTTAGCTTGAGCAGCTCGGGGAAGGAGCAGAACTGCAGGAGGGCAGACGGAGCTGCTCTTCTACGCGCCCTGCTAAGGAGTCCCAACTTTATCTTGGGTGTGACAGGGTGACGCGATCTAAAATTTGTGCTTTAGAAAGGTTACTCTGGCCACATCTGAGGTGGATTCGAGGAAGAACAGGGAAGAGATGCTGTTTCCCAGCGTGAGTCACTCCCGCAGCACATACCTTTGGGTCACCTAGACTATTACTTAATATTTTTCTTAAAAGACGTCATTAAAAATACAATTTCTTCAAACCAATGAAAAACAGTGAATAAGAGAAAAGAACAGGCTCGGTGCTCCGGCCTTGCACCCAGGCTTAGGGACAGAAACGGAACGTGAGAAGCGTCTGGTTGCTGAGTTAGGTCCCAAGCGGCCTGGAGAACAGGAGTAGAGGAGGGACAGCTGGAGCTGAGCAAAGGCCCAGTGGCCTCCAGGTCGCTAAATCCCCATCGTAGTTGGCCTCCTGGCAGCACGTGACCCGCTGACCTCGCCCTCCTGTGGAGTCCTTTCCCCTCCTGGCTCCCAGGCCTCCACGCTCGTCCTGTGGGGGTGACTCCCCCTTTCCCACCTCCTCCGCTGGCCCCTCTTCTTCAGGCCTCAGCCCTGTTCTTTCTTCCTTCACTGCTGGGGAGACTCGTCCCGTCTCCAGGCTTTCAATTCCATCCCTGTGCTGATGTCTCCCCGATGTCCATTCGGCCCAGACGTTCCCCTGGACTCCAGACTCATAGTCAAATGTCCACTGATACATCCACTTGGATCTCTAACAGAAATCTTGAACTTAGGTCCAAAATGGGACTCCTGACCTCCCCCCGACCTGTGCTTGCAGTCTCCCCATCTCAACGAGGGCAAATCGTTCCTTCCAGCTTTCAACTGGAAACCTTGTCTTTGTCCTGGACTCTCCTGTTTTTCTCACATTCCACGTCCAGTTCTCAGGATCCAGAATTTGACCCTTCTCACCCCTCCGCTCTGCCACCCTTGGCCTGGTCCCCCCACCACCCAGCAGCCAGGTTATGTAGAAACGAGAGACCACATCACTGCCCGAATCCAACTCCTCCTTTCTCAGCAAAAAGCAAAGTCCGTACAAAGGCCTGCATGTCTTCTGTCCGGCTGCTCTGTCTCCCTCCAGCCATCCTGGTCTCCTGCTGTTCACTGCCCCACCTTCTGCGACCCTGTGGACCCTGGGCCTGGACCCCCTTTGCCACCCCCTTGAAGGCCTCTCTCCCTCAAGTCCAACCCAGACTCCACCCCTTGCTCCTCGGGGGCCTGCTCTGCTTTATTTCCCCCCACACAACTTGTCGCTTTCTCAGGTGCCATATAATCGACTTCTTTTTTCAATGGTCTGTTACCCCAAGTAGGATGCTGGAGAAAGGGGTTTTGTCCGTGCTGTTCACTGGCTTGTCCCCAGCGTCGGGCATATAGTGGGTCTCTCAATAAATATTGCTGACCGACCGGGCAGGTCTTATCCTCAGGAAGGACGCTTTGGGCCTGGGGCAGGGGTGGAAACGGATGGAATTGGGGTGGTAAGAGTGAGACCGCAACAGGGCGGCTGGAGGGAGCTGAGCCTGGGCCCGGAGCACGGGAGGGGAGGGGAGGGGACAGGAGGGGACAGGAGGGGACAGGAGGGGAGGGCAGGTGACCTCCAGATGGGGGTTCTGGGGGTGAGGGGGAGGTAGGCAGGGATGAGACGCGGGAGACGGTGGGGGCCAGCAGTGAGGGGCGAGGCTGACGCCCCCACGCAGCAGGGCCCACCCTGGCCCCCGCCTGCAGGGAAACGTCGGTGAGGGGGCTGCGGCCGCGGTCCAGGGCCTGGCCCGTAGTGGACACTGCGAGGTGGATGACCACGAGGCTGGGAAGCCGGACATCTGCGGTGGGCAGGGCGAGGAGGGGACATCTGAGCTACCTGGGGGGGGGGGGGGGAAGCCAGAGGCCGCCTAAGCGCGGGGACGCGGACAGAGAGGGGACGGGGGCGGGAGGAGGTCGGGGCGCTCAGAGGCTCCGGCGGGAAGGAGCCCGGGCGGCGGGCGGCGGGGAGGCTCCGTCGCGAGGGCGCCCAGCGCCGGGAAGGCAGCGCCAGGCCCGGTCCGGCCCGACCCGCAGGACGGCGGCCGAGGGCGCGACGGCGGGCAGAGCGCGGACACGGTGCCCGGCCGCCCCGGGTGGGCGCGCGGAGGCGGGGACGCGGGGGCGCAGGAGACAGGGGCGCAAGAGGCAGGGGGCAGGGGGGCGGGGGCGCGGGGGCAGGGGGGCAAAGGGTAGGGGGCCAGGGGCGCAAGGGACAGGGGGCAGGGGCTCGGGGGCAGGGGCGCAAGGGGCAGGGGCTCGGGGGCAGGGGCGCAAGGGGCAGGGCGCGGGGGCTCGGGGGCAGGGGCGCGGGGGCAGGGGCGCAGCGCGACCGCGCGGGTCGAGACGGGAAGGAGGCCCGGGCGCCCCGCGCGCCCCCCACACGCGGCTCGGTCCCCGCGCCCCGGCCCCCGCACTCCGTCCCCCGCGCCCGCGCCCCAGCCAATCAGGCGGCGCCGCGGGCCGCCCGTCCCCGAGGCCCCGCCCCGGCGCCGGCCAATGGGCGGCCGAGCCCGGCTCCCAGGGCGCGCAGCCCGCGCGGACCGGCTCAGAGCGAGAAAAGCGAACCCAACCCGTCGGGGCTGCCGCTCCGGACCCGCCGCCGCCTCCCCGAGTCGGGCCACCGTCCCAACCCGAAAGTCCAGTTCTGCGGCCCGGCCGCGGCGAGCGAGCGCGATGACACAGGACTACGACAAGTGAGTGCGCGGCCGGCCCGGCGCACCTGCCGCGGGGCCGGGGCCGGGGCCGGGGCCGGGGCCGGGGCCGGGGCCGGGGCCGGGGCCAGGGGGCGGCGGGGTCGCGCGCCCCGGGAGACGGGCTCCCCCCGCCCTCCCTGCCTTTGTTCCGCCGGGAGGGGCGCCCTGGCCTCGCGGACTGACCGGGCTCTGCGGCCCCCTCGCGCCCCTCCCCACCTCGGCGTCCCCGGCGCGGGGGGCGGGGGGAGACCGCGCGGGCGCCCCGGGCTCTGCCCCCCGGTGCTCGGGGCGCGGGCCTCGAGGGCTGCGGGCCGAGCGCGCGGACCTTGCGCGGCGCCCCCGCGGGTCGGGCGGCTGCTCCTGCGCCGGGAGCCGGGAGCCGCTGGCGGCGCCCCCGGGGGTCCCGCCGCGCGCGCGCCCGTGAGGCCCGGGGAGGATTGGGGAGGACCGAGGAGGACCCGGGAGGATTGGGGAGGACCCGGGAGGATCGGGGAGGATCGAGGAGGACCGGGGAGGACCCGGGAGGATCAGGGAGGACCCGGGAGGGGAGGATCCGGGAGGGGACCCCGCCGGCCGCGCGGGGAGGGGACCCTGCGGGAGCTGCTGCGCCGCGGGTGGGGCCCGGCTGGGGCCGTGGGAAAGCTCGGGGACGGCGGGGGGGCTCCCGCGCGCGACGCTGCCCAAGGCGCCGGCCCCCGCGCCCCGGCCGGAGCTTCCAACTGTTCCGCCCGGCGCAGGGCGACTTCGGGCGCTAAGCTAGGGGACCCTGCGAGGCGTAGCGCTGGGCTTTCTTGGCAACTTCCCTGTGATGATAAAATTGTCCCAAAACATTTTTTTAAAAATACACAAAAAACCACAAATCGCACCCACCCGAATCAGGCTGTGCCAGCGCGCCCGCCTCCTGGATGCGCAGGGAGGGGTTTACGCGGGACGTCCCACGCAGAGCCACCGTTTGCTGTGGAATATGCGGTGGGATCGTCTCTCGAAACACAGCGTGGGCAGCGTTGGGGAGACCGCGGGTGGAGGGCCGGGGCGCCCCAAGGCGCTGACGGCCCCGGGGACTGGCGACAGCCTGTCCTACGAGGAAGTGCACAAAGGCGGCCTGTGTCATATTTATTTCTCAACCTGCGGCCCAGATAAGGCAGGTTTCCAAAGCTGACATTTCGGCCTTAGGCACACTTTGGAAACGCAAGACACCTTCGGGGTGATCGCAGGCAGAACGATTTGCGAAAAAAGCTGTTCTACCTTCTGCTGCCCCTCAGATTTGGGCCGGCGTGGGAGATGGGAAGCCGAGCAGCCGGCGTCACGGGGGTTGAAGGAGCCAAGGGCTGTCATCGCCCTTTGAAAGTAGCTATTAACGCTATTAATAATTAGCAGTAGCACCAGCGAGTCACCCCAAAAGGCACCCGCCGGTTCAGGAGCTGCCGTGCGCCCTGTGCCCGATGGCACCGGCAGTGCCCCTTGCGCGTTTCGTTCCCTCGCCTCTTTTCAGCAGCCCGTTGGGTCTCTGTTCCAGCAGCGCACCGTCCCGAGTCTCCTTTTTCCTCCAGATGTAAGCTCCTAGGACTTTGATGCCTAGACATGCGTGAAAACACTGCCTTTGAAATACGACTTAATTTTGACGGAGATAAATTAAGTTGTTGGATTCCTCCCACCCCCTTTTTCAAAGACGCTCTCCTTTTTTTAAAAAAAAAAAATCTGTGTCTGTTTTTAAAGGGCCTGGGTGACTGCCAAACCCTAACCTTTGTTGATTACTTGAAAAGATAACCAGTCAGTCTTTCTACATTCACTTTTAGAGTGGGTAGGTCACCTTTAGGCAATTTACATATTTCATCTGTGTGTTGCAATGAGAACTGATCCTTACGTTGGCTTGTCAGAATAGCGATCGTTCAGAGTGGTTCTGAACACTTCAGTTTTTTTCCTTAAAAAAAAAAAGAAAGAAAACCACTTCATTTCGCTGGAGTTAGTGTTCCACTTTCTCTC